>NC_092499.1:58155833-59582500 GCF_047511675.1 Marmota flaviventris | reverse complement strand
TGCATCATGCCTTTTTCCACTTGCTGGTATCCTGAATCTGTTTCCCAGGGTCTGAACCTTCTCCCTAACAGCATACTGTTTCTCACGTGGAAAACAGCAAGAGATTTTTTTTTTCAAAACACTGAAAATAAAACTACCATAAAATCCAGCAATCCTGCCACTTGCTGTATATGCAAAACAAATGAAATAAGCATGTTGAAAAGACACCTGCACTCCTATGTTTTTGCAGCACTATTCATGGCATCCAGAATCAGATGAACCCAAATGAATGAAGAGATAAATAGAATATGGCATATATGCAAAATGGAATATTGTTCAGACATGAAAAATAATTATGTCCTATTGTTTGCACGATATTGATGAACTTGGAGGATATAACTTTAAGTAAATTAAATCAGAACAGAAACACAAACACTGCATGATTTCACTCATCTGAGGAATATGAATGAAACAATTTATCTTATGGAAATTGAGAGTAGAATGGTGATAACCAGAGATTGGAGAGGGTGAAGGGAATTGTGGGTGAGGAAAGGTTTCTCAAGGGCTGTAATATTTCAGTTAGATGATTAGTAAGTTTTGGTATTCTGCAGCTCAGTAAGGTGAGCAATAATTTTGTATTTCAAAATGGATGAAAGACAAGTTTAAGGTCTTAAATTGTAAAACTCTTAGAAAAAAATCATAGAGGAAAAGTTCCTTGACATTGACCTTGGCAAATGAATTACAAGCATGTGCCACCATGCCCAGCCCCCATTAATTTTTTATACTTTACTGATCATTCTGCTATTTACTTATAGCTTTTTTAAAAAAAAATTAGTGTCTTATGGATATATATGATAGTGAGACTCACTGAGGTATATTCATATATGTATATCGCAAAGTTCAGTCAGATTCATTTCACTCTTCTTCCTTTCTCCCATAACCTCCTCCATTCCCTTCAACCACCTTCCTATACTCCACTGATCTATTTTGATTGATTCCCCCACTTTTCTCACTGGATATAACAGTAAAAGCAAATGACAAAACAAAAACAAATAAGACTACATTAAAATAAAAATTTAGAAGACAGGTTTTGAATATATTCACCATAAAGAAGTAATAAAAGTTTTAGGTGATAGATATGCTAATTACCAATGTGATCATTATCTAATGTATACATATATTATACATAAATTAAAACATCAAATTTTATGTCATAAAAATGTGCAAATATTATGTGAAAACCAAAAATAAAATTAATAAAAGTAAATAAGAAGATAAATATAATAAAATGGGTAAAGTACATGAATTGACATTTATGTATATTTTGTTTGTTTTTTTAGTCATACATAAATAACATTAGGATTCATTCTGACATAAATATAAAAGCATGGAATATAATTTGCTTTAATTCCGTCCCTAGTACCACCCTGTTCCAATTCCACCTCCCTCCCGCATTCACTTTTTCTTCTTCTTCTTCTTTTTTTTTTTTTTTGGTACTGGAGATTGAACTCAGTTCCCTTGACAACTGAGTCACATCCCCAGCCTAACTTTCTATTTTATTTAGAGACAGAGTCTCAGTGAATTGTTTAGTGCTTCACCATTGTTGAAGCTGGCTTTGAACATGTGATCTTCCTGACTCAGCATTCCAAGCCACTGGAATTACAGGTGTGTGCCACCAAGCCCAGCCACCATTCATTTTGTATACTTTACTTATCATTCTGCTATTTACTTATAGATTTTTTTTTTTAAAAAGTAGTGCCTTGTAGATATATATGATATTGAGAATAACTGAGTTATATTCATATATGTACAAGCAAAGTTCAATCAGATTATTCCACTTTTCTTCCCTTATCCCATCCCTCCTCCATTCTCTTCAGTCGCCTTCCTATATTCCACTAATCTTCTATTTTGATGGATCCCCTCACTTTTCCCTTTCTCTCTCTCTCTGCCTCCTCCTTTCCCTCCCTCCCTCGCCCCTCCCCCTCTTCCCTTACTTTAGACTACCTTCTACATATCAGAAAAAACATCTGATCTTTGATATTTTAGGTCTGGCTTATTTCACTTAGCATTATAATCTCCAGAAAATGCCATAATTTCATTTTTCTTTATGGCTAAGTAATACTCCATTGTATATATTTACCACATTTTCTTTATCCATTCATCTGTTGAAGGGCATCTTGGTTGGTCCTATAGCTTGGCTATTGTGAATTGTGCTGCTGTATACACTAATCTGGCTACAACCTTGTAGTATGGGACTTTAAGTCTTTTGAATGTATACCGAGGAACGGGATAAGGTAGTTTTTGAGGAATCTCCATATTGTTTTTGAGAGGGGTTACACTGATTTGGAATCTTACCAACAATATATATAAGAGTACCTTTATCCCCACATCCTTGCCAACATTTAATATTATTTGTATTCTTAATAGTTGCCGTTTTGACTGGAGTAAGATAAAATCTCAAAATACTTTTGATATGCATTTCCCTAATTGCTAGAGATGTTGACTCTTTTTCAATATTTGTGAGTCATTTGTACTTCTTCTTTTGAGAATTTTTTATTTATTTATTTTTTCCATTTATTAATTGGTTCATTTCTGGGGGGGGGATTAAGTTTCTTGAGTTCTTTATATATTCTGGTTATTAATGCCCTATCTGAGGAGAAAGGGGCAAAGGTCTCCCATTTTGTAGGCTGTCTCTTTTTGCTCTGTATTTTTTCCATTGCTATACAGAAGTTTGCTTAATTTGATTTTATGACACTTGACCTTTGGTTTTAATTCTTGTGTTTTAGGAGTCTTATTAAGGAAGTTGGATTCCAGTGTCCACCTGTTGGAGTGTTGGGTTGTGGTCAGGTTGCCAGCTCTCCAGCAGAACAGGTTTCTGCTCAGGAGGTGTGACCTGCCTAGGAAAATAAAAAGCCTAAAACAATTAGTAAGAAATAAAGACAAAATCAAATACTAGATTTAAGAAGTGGGGCATTTGATGGGTCTTCCAGCCCTTATAGGAACAAGAACTGAATGAACAAAAAAGGCCCTAATTCTTTATTTAAGGGGAAGTACATCGAAGGCATGGATAAGGTTTCAGTGGGAGAGATCTTGTTTTGGTGCTTTGGCAGGCTACACCCATCTCCAGGAAGCTGTGTTGGAGCCTGGAGCTATGAGCTAGGTCAGGGCACCATCTAGCAAATAGGGAAATGCATATAAGGCGGAGTTAGGGCTCTACAGGGCATAGCTGAATAAACAAATGAGGGGACATAAACAGGGGCAGGCAATTATTCAATATATTTGGGTATGAAGAGGAAAAGCCAAGGAACAAGGGTGTCAAAAAAGTTTCTTTTTAAATATAACTTGAGCATGTTTATGTATAATTGGGAAAGTATGGAGAGACAGAAAAATGTCAGATAAGATAGAGAGATTGTAACTTTTAGAACAATATTTTTGGAGATAATAGTGTGGGATTCTGAGCAGAGAGAGAGACACAGGGAAAGTCAACTTTTTAATTGTGGTGGGTAGAGTAGGAATAAGAAATGATGTAGACACAAAGAGGCATACACACGAGGTGTCAGAAATGAGGGTTAACTTTCCTGTGTTCATATGTGAATGAATACACCACCAGTGAAACTCCACATCGTGTACAATCACAAGAATGGGATCGTAATTAGAATAAGTTATATCCCATGTGTGTATAATATGTCAAAATGCCCTCTGCTGTCATGTATATCTAAAAAGAACAGATAGAAATATTAAAATAAATGAGGGTTTTCTTGTTTAGTACAGCCCAATTTTCAAAAAAAATGAGATTTACTCATTTCACTAGTCTTTTGTGGGCCATGTGTCAGGTTATTTGAAGAAGTTGCTAGAGAGTACCAGCTAAAGTCAATGTCCATTTCTTAGCAAGAGAGTAGTACAGTTAGATTTGTATTTCATAATTGGGTGATTCCTTCCTTCTGTCTACCCTCCATTCCTTCCTTCCTTCTCTTAGGTTTCTAGATGTTTGGGAGCAGGAAATGAGAGAGTATAATTTCATCCAATTTAGGTCATATTAAATTACCACAGACATTTACAGAACAAGATCCAGATAAAGTACAAAGCTGCTATTATCTAATGTTAAATATAGCACCACATACTTTTGAAATTTTATAAAACTGGGCTATGTCTTATATAATGATGTTTTATGTGACATCAAATAGGATTTATTATTTGGTCATTCTCTATATCTATTAATCTTTTTCCTGGCTGATTTGTCTTCCATTTATTATAGTTCCAAGTCATTTTTCTTTTAACATGTTAACTTCAGTCAGGGGCCACATAAAAGGGAACAGTAAATGTGTTTCCATTTTTCTTGTAGATATTACCTTTTAACATGCAACATTTTAATACTCCCTTTAATGCTTTAAGTACTCTGATTCTATTTTATCTATTTAAGTTGCTATTCTCTTTGGGCTTTTAGAGTATAGTTTCCTAAATTATATCTTTCACCATATTATTACTTTTTATATGTTGAAAAACATAAAAACAGTTTTATTTTATTATAAACATATTATAAATTTATCATAGAATTTAAAATAGTCACAAAATATAAGGCTTAAAAAGAAATTCTTTAGCAGAGAAATATCTTCTAATATTTTGATTATTGTTCTAGATGAGTATTTAAAATCTAATAGAGAATACCATTCTGCATTGTATATAACTCAAAAGCATTATTCTCATTTTAAATGCCTCTCAATATATACATTATCATATTAATTAAAAATTCTATTGTATGTATTTCAAATTTTTGGTATTCTTAAATGGTAGAGAATTAGGTTGTTCTCAATATTTCTAAAGTGTATGTACAAAATGTTCACAGTACCATTATATTAGTATACATATATATTTGCATATAAACATAAGGTAATAGCAATAAAATAATTGTTGAGTCAAAATATGTATGTTGTTACCTTTTAATGCTTATGGATTGCTTTGTTTTTATTATTGATCTCTTTAATGTGCTTGGTAAAATTTGTATTGTTTTTCTAGATTAAGATTATTTATCCTTTAACATGGGATTTTATTTCCTATTTCATACTCTCCTATTAAAAATGTTTTGCTTTTTTTTCTAACCCTATGCAGTCCATGTTTTAATTTTTTCTGCTATTTCCTATAGTCTATAATAGTAACAGGAAAAATCTCAAGGTCTATGGGTCAAGCTTAATGCTAAATAGTCTTCATTTGGATTCGCATTGGAGATGCACTTAACTGCAAGTGGCACAATCCCCAAATGACAAAAGTTACAAGTAAACATGCAAAAATTCTTATCCTCACCTAACAAGAAGCCCAGAGAGAGAGACAACTGCAATGGTTGTTCAGCAGGTTGATGAATTCAGGGTCAGTAATGTTGACTCTTCCCTAGCGATGGAAGAAGGCAGCAGCACCAGTCATTAAGCCCCTGTGCACAGCAATATTTCTTTCTTGAGAGGGAAAGCAAAAGCCTTTCCAGAATCCCCAGGAGACTTTTCTTTATGTTTTTCCTTGCTGACCCACATCCCCCACCTTTCCGCCTACTGACAAAAGAAAAAAGGAAAAGGAGGCTCCATGGGAAAATAGGGGTTTTAAAAGTAAGAAAATAGAGGGTGATATTAGACAGGAAATTAGCATGTGCATTTCAAGGCAATGTTTATAATAATCTACTAAGTTTGTACCTTTATCCTCATTTTACAGATGAGAAAAATGAGTCACTGAAGACTTAGAGTCAATTACCTGTGATCACACTGGTGGTAAGTACAAGTATCACACAGGTCTGTCTGTGTGGTCCCAGCTGCTCTGCTCTTATCTGCTCTTAACCAGGGCAATTTAGCCATTTCTTCTATGGACACACACACACACACACACACACACACACACACAAACAAACAGTATGATAAATATATTTCTTTATGTATGTGTACATATAAATTATGTATACACACCCATACACACAGCCTTCATTTTTTCTCAACCAGCAGAAAGCTTGCCCCCCCTTGTGTTTCTACTAGGGATTATCCTTATTCTAAAAAGAGATATGAACCTGTATTTTTCAAATAAACTGAAATATTTAAAGAACATTAATATAATCTCACATTTAAATTCTATCACTGTTATCTTTTACATTATTTTTACTTCCTCCCCTAAAAACTTCAAATTTTGGTTTACATATTGCAGACCTGAAATAGCATCGTTAATATTCTTTACTGTCTCTTATACAGTCATTTTCATTGAATTTAGGGCCCACTCTATTCTAGTTTCATCCCATTAAAGTCCATACCTTAGTTCCATCTACAATGACCCAATTTCCATATAAGGTCATATTCACAGGATGAGGGGGGTAGGAATTGGCATGCCTTTTGGAGGGACACAATTAGACTCACTAAAATTACCATGCATATTAATATCTGTCTCTGATAATTCTATTGTGTTCCACTGATTATTCATGTGTGTGTGTGTGTGTGTGTGTGTGTGTATTGATGCCACATTCTTTTAAATATTGAAACTTGAAAAATGACTACTTACTAAGGTAAGTTTGGGAGCCACCCTCCACTCATTATATTTCTTTGAGGGGAGCTATTCCTTGGCTATTCACACTTGATTATTTTCTCTACACATGTTTTACAATCAACCTCATTTACAATATAAAATTCTGTTAGCACTGTTATTGGTATTACCTCAAATTTATGGATTATCAAGTAGAAGTGAGCAGTATTGATCTTCCTCACCCAGGACTCTTTCTGAATCCCTTGATGGTCTACTTCATGTTGACTATACATGTGTCAACTTAGTTTGTCCCAGTATTGAGGTGTTGCCAGGTAGGCATCTTCTAGCCTGTTATTCTTTTTATTTCTGAATTTAAATAAGTAATAATTTCTGTAAATCACTTTGCACCCAGAAATCCTACTGAATCCTCTTCTTTGTAATTGTTTTTAGGGGATTCTCTCAGGTTTTTCAGGTATACAAATTTATCATGTGCAAACACTGATGTTTCTACCGCTATATCCGAGTTTTGCACATTCTCTTTTTATCTCTTTTCTGTGACAATAATAAGTTAGAGATGTCTGTAGATTCCCTTATCCTGCTTATAATTTTATCGCACAAATTTCTATTGTTTTCCCACTAATCAAGACTGACTTCAGACTTAACGAGAGATATAGTCCTAAACCTTTCAAAACAGAGACTATTGATTGACCCTATCTCATGATAAATGAATCCAAATCTTCAGGTTGTTATACAGTCATCTATATATCATTATTGCAAATGATTAAGTTAGGTATAAAAGGATAATGCCACCTGCTATACTCTCTTTGCAAATGCTTTGTTAGACTTCCCTTGCCCTTGCATCTGAATCACTTTTCTCTCTTTTTTGGGGGCGGGAGGATTGAACCCAGGGATTAAACCCAGGGATGCTTAACCACTGAGTACATCCTCAGTCCATTTTGAATTTTTTTTTTTTTTTGAGACAGGATCTTGCTAAGTTGCTTAGGGCTTTGCTAAATTGCTGAGACTGGCCTTGAACTTGTGATCCTCCTGCCTCAGCCTCTCAAGTTACTTTTATCTAGAAATATAATCTCATTTTCAGGTAAACTCCAACCCCAAATTTTAATGTAATGTGGATTTAATTCTCCCCTCCTTCCACTACTCATAACCTAATTGCCTTCCTTTATTCCCCAGTATCTAAAGGCTAAGCTATCACCCAAAGACTCAAAAGAAAGAAGGAAGTTCACGATCACTAATTAAAGGTTTTCTTTTTCTGTCACTTCTTCTTCCCCTGTCCTGCCCATACTCTAATGCCCTTGTGCTTGCTGCTCCACACTTGTGAAGTGGAAGATAGGGTTAGAGTAAAATTGAAGAATCTTTCTGTCATAGCAGGTAGAGTTTGCAGTTCTTGCTGGTAACACATCCTCCTATGGCAGACCTACATAGTCTCTTACTTTATAGCCTCTCAGGGTACCCTCTTTGTCCCACAAAATACTGCAAGCCTAGTCTCCTGCATCAGGGCTCCTCTAGTCTCTGAAATCTCACATTTGGTTGCTTCCACAATCATTGTTCGGTCTGTGCCCCAAAGAATCAGCTTTCTGCCCATCAAAATAGGAAGGTAAAAAATTATCAAGGCATAAATCAGGCAATCATCCAGGCACACAGATGCTAGCATCTCCTTGTAGGAACACAGCCTTCCTGAGGGTTTCTCTTAAACCCCTTTAATTTCACTTAATGCAATATAAAGCACCTGCTTCTCTCTCTCATGGTAAGGAGAGGAGAAAAGTGAAAGTTATTTTGCTCTTGTTTTGTAAGTTCTTACTTTGTTAACTCTGTTTTTAGATTCTCTTCTTAAATAACTTTAGGGTAAAAAAACTGGGTAAGTAAGTATGGCAAGACACACTGAGCCACTTTTAACTGTTGAGAAGCTCATACTCATTCACTTATACATAGTTTTATTCAATATTTTTTTCACAATATTTAGCTAACAGAATATAGGAAATTCTATGGGCATTCTTATGCATGCAGTCACATTTAAAAACAAGTATAAATAGCAAAGAAGATTGAAAGATGAATTCTAAATAATGGCTGAAGATAGTTTTGCTACTCCTAGTGGTGCAGCATCATAATTTCTGATAGTCACCATGATTAATATCACTTGAACCCAGCTTTCTCTTAAGTCACACTGCTAGAACTGGTCAGCTGACAAGGCAGTATATCAGTGCTTTTGAGTAGGATCACATATTATATTATAGTGTTGGTTAGCATTCACATTACTTTTTTCCTCAGGGCCCAATTGGAATCTAAAGCAGATTCGATTAACTCAATAATTATCACATGCCATTATTTTACTTAGTAACGGTAGTTTAATATGCTGAATCTCTAATTGTTAAACAAATGAAGGAGTACTATTATATTTCATGACCAGAGTTGAATCATTTCAAGAACTTTTAGTGTCATTTTAAATTGTTCAGAGTGAATGATTGGAAATGTGATCATTTAAAGCACTTCTTATATATCATTATGGATTCAGAAAACATTTCTTAAGAAAGCACTATGTAATACTATTACTCTTATAGATTTTTTATGAAAGAAAATGCTGCAGTATAAATTCAAGCTTCTCAATAAAACTTTAGTTAATGAAAGTTATCAAAAATGTTGAGTTTTAATACTCATAGAAGATTGTAGAGCTTCCTTAATCTACATAGTCCTATGTTGTCACATGGTATAATGTAACAATTAGGAGTCTGTGTGTATGTAGTTTTATTTCAGTAGCAAGCTATTTTATAATCATTTAAAATGATCAGTTGCAAATAATTTTTAAAATCCTCCTAAAATGATTTAAGCAAAATAAGAAATGAATTGGCTCATGAAGATGAAACTGAAAAGATAGCTCTTTGCTGTTTTCTCATGAGGCTCTTTGTTTATGAGGACTAGATGTTTGGTCCTTTGGCACTTGCATGCAGTGGTTAGGAACCCCAGGAGCAAGATGGCAAAGATGGTTCCAGGAAATGTCCTTGGTCAGTAGTTATTGGCAGAATTGGGACACATTTATCCTTGTCTATTCATATGAATGAGGAAATAAATTAGTCAAAACTTTGTCATGAGCCCATCTCTTATAGAAGGAGTGGTGTCAATTCATTCCAAATGGTAAGACTCAAGAGTATATAGTTAAATAAAGAAAATAGAAATTCTATTACAAATATGTATTGAGCAAGAACAATGGATGCCCACTGGTACATGAATTTTGGTGTTACTGCTTTTTATTAGCACCATGGTAGTAAATGTATAAGAGTATTTTTAGATTTCAAACTCAGTAAAATTTTAGATATTTTGGAAAAAAAAATAATAAAGGGATAAATGAATAAAATCAATAAGCTAAATGAAATTGTTTAACTATTTAAACACTGTAAAAACAGAATAAACACAATGTTAATACAACAATATACCTTATTAAATAAAAAAGATTTGCATTGCATTAATATTATAGTTTTATACACATATGTATATTTCATGAAATTTATTAAGCTTAAGGATATAACTCTGTGGCATGAAGTACATTCATACTGTGATGCATTTGTACCAAAGAAGATGAACTAAAAAAAATAAATAAAAGAAGCTTCCATTTTTGCTTTCCACAATCAGAGAAAAATGCACATTCACTGAAAACTAATTAGAAACTATGGAGACAAGAAAAAAAATCAATAATATCAGCACCCAGTGCCATTGAATTACCAGTTACTTTATTATTCACTTTTGAAATACTCTTGAGTATTTTATTTCTTATACAAAACACCCTAGAAAATTGGAATTGTCGACTTCATTATTTTTTCCTTAAAATATGAACATTTAAGGCTATATTATATATATTTATTATATAGACCTTATGTATAATACATATTTCCTTCTGATTACATATTTTTATTTTTATTACAGAAACAAAAATTTCAAATATTCCATTCTCTAATTTCAATCATGATTTCTTTTCTATCCATGAGTCCTTTTAAAAGTATGTTTAAATGAAGTTTTAAAAATTACTTTTTTGTTATTGCATTTGGATGTAGATTGTATTTTTATCTTATATAATTTTTGAAATCTATTGTGATTTGCTTTACAACTTTCTATGTGATATTTTTTAAAGGTTAGATGTGTGCCTGAAAGAATGAGTTTTTTATTGGAGTTAAGTTAATTTTATAGGTATGTCAATTAAATAAAGATTTAAAATTTTGTTCTTTGAATCTTCTATACTTGATCATTTTACTTCTATGTCTTGACTAATGAGTTCCTGACCTACACTGGCAGAGTATGTTCAAACCACAGCTCAAGTAAGGAAAAGCTTGTTACTTCTTTGCTTGCTTGCTTATTTATTTCCCCAAGAATATTTTTCTAGTACATTCTTTTTTTGAATGTGTATCCATTTTCATAGTTTTATCCAGACACCTTAATTTCATTTCCATCATTGATAAGCCCCATGATCTTGTCTCTTACTTTGAAGGTACAGTTCAGCTTCTTGGCTAGTTAGATGGGCTAGTATCTTCAGGGAAGGTAGAACTTTTATGATTGGTGTTCACTGAATCTTTACTTTCCCACTTGGGAATTACTAGGCTGTGTGCTGTGTTTACTGGCATTTTGTTCTGTCATTTTGCCAGCAGTATAGACATGGGAGTCTTTAAATAAATAGCACTTTGCTTTTGCAAATCATCTAACATGCTCCCACATCCTTGTCTTTGGGTAATAGTTCTCAAAGTGTGATTCCCAGACCAACTGCACTAGCATCACCTGTATACTTGTTATAAATGCAGACTTTTAGACCATACTGCATATACTGAATCAGATATTCTGAGAACTGGTGTCAGCAACTGTGTTTTATAATCCCAAGTGATTCTAATTCCTGTTCATGTTTGAGAAACGAAGTTCCGCAGTGTGCTTATCTAAGGATTTGCATTGTTATACAACATACATACGTGTGTGAAACCTCACCTATCCATTAAAAAAAAAAAGCAGAGAAAATTTACCTAGTTTACCTAATGTTTCAGTGTCTTGTGTAATTTTAAAGATATCAAATGCTATAACAAATTTAATTTAAGGATAATGGTATGCTACTGAGAGATGCTAAACTTTTTATCCTCTTATCTTTCTAGGTAATTATTCATTTATATGTATTTTCTTTTAAAGAAAGTCTTCCCAAGGTAGATCCTCTCTTGGAACCTAGCTTATTGACTTTAAAACTTGAAATTCAAAAACAAGTGGAGCCAGGCATGGTGGCACACACCTGTAATCCCAGTGACTTGGGAAACAGAGGCAGAAGGATCACAAGTTCAAAGCCAGTCTCAGCAAAAGTGAGGTACTAAGAAACTCAGTGATACCCTCTCTTTCAATAAAATACAAAATAGGGCTGGGGATGTGGCTCAGTGGGTCGAGTGCCCCTGAGTTCAATCCTCGGTATGAAAAAATTCAAAGTAAATAAATAAATAAATAAGTGGAAAAGAAGTATGCACCATAGCATGCTTATGTGGATGACTTTTTTTTGGGGGGGGGCTTAGGTTTACTTTTGTTATAGAACATATTCAGCAAATTGACTTGGACAAAAATAATACTTTTTACTATGAAATAAAACAAATTCCTGACTTACAAGAAGAGGCTTTATTTGAAAGACAGCTTTCTTCGTCTGCTTGGGCTGTCATGACAAAATGCTATATACTGAGCAGCCTAAAGAGAAATTAATTTTTTCACAGTTCTGGAGTCTAGAAGGCTGAGATCAGGGTGCCAGACTATGTGAGCTCAGTTAAGGTTTCTTCCTTCCTTACAGATGGTCACCTTCTTGTGTGATCACCTGGGCTTTTTGTCTGTGCATATGAGGATGGAGAGAGAGAGATTGGTTTCTCTACTTATAAGGGTATAATTCCATGGGATTAAAACCCATCTTTATGACCTCATCTAAATTTAATTACCTATTAAATGTCCTACCTTGAAATACATTTATATTGTGGATTAGGGCACTAATATGACTTTTGTGGAAATGCAATTCATTTCATAGCAGGGACCACTGCAATAATAAGAGGTTATTGCAACTAAGAGAAGACTGTGGACTTAAGATCTGCCAGCATCTCAAATGTCAGGTAGAAATATTTTTGTTGTTGTTATTTAATAGGAAGGAACAAAGGCTAGAAAAAACAGGGTGTTGAGGAGTGGGTGAAATGATAAAGCAGTTGGTAAAGTTATGTCTGTCTTTGTGGACAGTGAATTCACAAGAAAGGTCACTACCATGAAGTTGTACACTTGTTCAGACTGAGGGTGGATTATAGTTCAGAGGCCTGGGGAGAAAAAAAACTGAACTAAAGACTCCCTAAATCAAGTGTTTTTTCCACATTGATCAATGAATACAAACAGTTTAGCTAATCATATATGAGGCAAAGTATGGGAATCTTAAGGGTCTGCTTCTGACCTTGTAGATGAACAAAAGAGGGCATATGTGCATCGTATCTAAATCACATGAGGAAAGGTGGGTTTGTATAGGTCTTTCTCAGAACATAAATGGATGGGTGGGGAGAGGGACTTAGCCCACTACTGTTTTCCAGGAGTATAGGACTCAGATACAGTTCACATTATTGTATATAACTTCATCAGCCAAGCAATACTCAGATTATATTTTCAGAAGAAAACAAGGCTCAAAAGGTGACTCATTAATCCTGTGGATATATTCATGAATTTCGGTTCAGATCTAGGTTTTGCTAATTCCAAGCCCATTCTTTTCCTTCAGCCACTCTTCTTTTCCCTGCCTAATAAAATAAACTTCTCATCTAGACTTAAAGTGGATCTGCTTAAACTCCCTGTGAACTTCCAGGTCTAGATCAACTGTGGTACTCCTCTATAAATTCAACTCCACCTAGAACAATATTTTCTTAATCTTCTAATATCATCATGATGCTTATTTACTTAGGTATTTGTATATTATTACATTCTCATGTTAAGATCATGAGGTCTGATATGTATATCAGACCTCATGACATGATCTTAACAAGATCTTAATATATATATATATATATATATATAGATAGATAGATAGATAGATAGATAGATAGATATAGATAGATATAGATATATATTTAAGAGAGCTTTTAACTTTCTTTTTTGTGGAAAAAGTGGGAGAATGCTTCTGTGTTTTACAATGTCACCTTTAAACAGATCAGTCTTTCTTTAATACCTTCCAAAAATACATTTAAATTCCAATTCATGTGAAGAGCAATACAAAATTTATCTAGTTATAAAACATCAAATGCATGAATAAATACCAACAAAATTTAATACCAACCAAATTTGTTATTTTCATACAAACCCTCCCACACAGGAGAACCAGATGTGTAGAATCAAGGGTCTCAGTGTGCACACCAAGGGAGCTTACCAAATTGCCAAAGTTGTTGTGACTTTCCTGAGTTCAGTTTCCTATTTCTCCAAGTGGATCATCATGGAGCAACCTGTACTGTTCATGGAGAGAAAGTGGGAGTTCCCTGAAGCAAAAGGATGGCTATTGCTACAGGCTTATGTTTCTTATCTCCAGATTTATGTTTCCTATCTCCAGATTTCCTGAACTGAGGAGAAGCTGAAATCTCAGAATGTGCCAGGCACAGTGTTAAGTATATACAAGCATCTCTCATATAACCTGGACCCTGATTCTGTATGGTAGATTTGGTTGTAAAACTCAGTATTCAGAAAGGAGCTTTGACAGCTGCTGGGAAGGTCCCTCAGTCCCTCCTTTTACTCACATGAACAATTCCTCTGGTTTGACCTGAGGCAGACTCACCCATCCCCTAAATCTCCTGCAGTTGGCTTTCAACAAGTTCACCAGCACCATGAATCCTCAGCATTGGAAGCAGGGTTCCTTGGAAAGCCAGTCCTACCCAAGAAAGCTGGAGCAGGGGCTGCTCTTAGGTCCCATCTGGGTCACCAAATTTGTTGCTGAAAGCTCAGACCTTGTCCTTGATGCCAATTTGATAACATGGTTTTGATAAAAAGGAAAAAGAAGGTTTATTGCCTTGCTAACAAAGGAGAAATACAGAAGACTCCTGTCCCAAAGGCTGTGATTCTCAAAGTCTGATATATTCTGTTCAGATTATTAGGAGGGCTTGAAGGCCATTATAGTTATGATGTTTGCAGTATGTGGTTTTTCTTTCACTTTTATTGCCTTCAAGTAATGGTTCATACCTTTTGAAAATGAGAAAAATAAATTTAAAAATTCAGCAATTATTTGTGTTGAACTTCCTGCAATGCAATTGCGTTGGGGCATTGCAAATATTCATTATTTTAAAAAAATGTCATTGTTGAGTATTGCTAAGAAATAGTCTTTCATGGCTATTCTATAAACTTTGTCACACATTGGATTATTTGTAAAAAGAATAAAGCATAATATGCATTAGGCCATGTTTGATAAAAAACATTATAAGAATTGAAAGCAGAGGCTATAAAGAAATTAATGTTATTCTCAGATAAACATATTTTCTGCCACCCACACCTATTATTGTCCTTAAATTTCCAGTCAGAAACTTTGTGGCAACTTACATGTTTTCACTGTTGGATTAAATCTTTGTACTATGGTAGATATTTTGAATTTACTTGTTATGTGGTAGTTCTTAAGTATCTTTAATTATTTTGTTATTATTGAATTTTATCCAGATCTTATTGGGTTTACATTATTCAAGTCCTGTAATGTGTAGGAATAAAAACTTAAAGCAGTAAGTTAAAAATATATTAAAATGTTTATCCAAATAGAAAGTATATTCATCATTTTTAAAATCTTTTTGAGATCACCATTTTCTAAAATTTCCTTTTTATACCTCTAACTTCCATAAATGAGAGAAAATATTCAATTGAATCTGACTTGTTTAATTTAGTTTGATGTTTTCCAGTCACACATGGTTATCTGCTAATGACACAATACCATTCTTCTATATGATAGAGTAGAAAACTCTAATATCACCTTTTCTTTATCCATTCATCTATTGATGGACATCTAGGTTCCAAAGTAGAGTATTGTAAATTGTGCTGCTGTAAATATTGAAATACATATATTTCCATAGTATACTTATTTCAGTTCTTTTGATAAATTCTGAGGAGTGGGATAGCTGGGTCATATGGTGTTTCCATTTATACTATTTTGGGGAAACTCTATACTGATTTTCTTTTTTAAAATTTTTATTTATTATTATTTTTTAGTCATACATGACAGTAGAATGCATTTTGATATACAATACATACATGGAATGTACATACATCAATCATATTGTCTATTCTATTCTGCTGCCCTTCCTATCCTCCCTACTCCTCCCCTCCTCTCCCATCCTTTCTCTCTATCCAATCTAATGTGACACACTTTTTTTTCCTTTTTCTCATCACAACATCATATATGTATTCTGTATAACAATGAGGTTCTCCTCCCATCTTCTGTTCAACTCCCCTTCTCCTTCTTTTTCCCTCCCATCTCTCTTCCCTATTTAGTGGTAGTCTTCTTCTCATGCTCTTCCTCCCTATCTCATTTTGAATCACCCCCTTATATCAGAGAAGACATTCAGGATTTGTTTTTTAGGGATTGGCTAACTTCACTTAACATAATCTGATCTAATGCCATCCATTTGCCTGCAAATGCCATGATTTTATTATTTTTTAGTGCTGAGTAATATTCCATTGTGTATAAATGCCACTTTTTTTAAATCCATTCAACTATTGAAGGGCATCTAGGTTGGTTCCACATTCTAGCTATTGTGAATTGTGCTGCTATAAACATTGATGTGGCTGTGTCCCTATAGTATGCTCTTCTTAGGTCTTTTGGGCATAGTCCGAGAAGGGGAATAGCTGGGTCAAATGGTGGTTCCATTCCCAGCTTTCCAAGGAATCTCCATACTGCTTTCCAAATTGGCTGCACCAATTTGCAGTCCCACCAGCAATGTATGAGTGTAACTTTTTCCCCCACATCCTCGCCAGCACTTATTGTTGTTTGACTTCATAATGGCTGCCATTCTTATTGGAGTGAGATGGTATCTTAGAGTAGTTTTAATTTGCATTTCTCTGATTGCTAGAGATGGTGAGTATTTTTTCATGTATTTGTTGATTGATTGTATATCCTCTTCTGAGAAGTTTCTGTTCAAGTCCTTGGCCCATTTGTTGATTGGGTTATTTGCTTTTTTGTTGTTTAACTTTTTGAGTTCTTTGTGTACTCTAGAGATTAGAACTCTATCTGATGTTTGAGGGGTAAAAATTTGTTCCCAGGATGTAGGCTCCCTATTCACCTCGCATATTATTTCTCTTGCTGAGAAAAAAAAAAATTTTAGATTGAATTCGTCCCATTTGTTGATTCTTGGTTTTAACTCTTGTCCTACAGGTGTCTTATTAAGAAATTTGGGGCCTGCCCCCACTTGATGAAGATTAGGACCAACTTTATCTTCTATTAGACGCAGAGTCTCTGGTCTGATTCCTAGCTCCTTGATCCATTTGGAGTTGACTTTTGTGCATGGTGAGAGAAAGGGATTCAACTTCATTTTGTTGCATATGGATTTCCAGTTCTCCCAGCACCATTTGTTGAAGATGCTATCCTTTCTCCATTGCATGCTTTTAGCGCCTTTGTCTAATATAAGGTAGTTGTAATTTTGTGGATTTGTCTCTATGTCCTCTATTTTGTACCATTGGTCTTCCAGCCTGTTTTGGTGCCAGTACCATGCTGTTTTTGTTACTATTGCTCTATAGTATAGTTTAAAATCTGGAATCATGATACCACCAATTTCACTCTTCCTTCTTAGAATTACTTTAGCTATTCTGGGTCTCTTGTTTTTCCAGATGAATTTCATGATTGCTTTTTCTATTTCTGCAAGGAATGTCATTGGGATTTTGATGGGAATTGCATTAAATCTGTAAAGTGCTTTTGGTAGTATGGCCATCTTAATAATATTAATTCTACCAATCCATGAGCAAGGTAAATCCTTCCAGCTTCTAAGGTCTTCTTCTATTTCTTTTTTCAGGGTTCTGTAGTTTTCATTGTATAGCTCTTTCACCTCTTTTGTTAAGTTGATCCCCAGGTATTTTATTTTTTTTGAGGATATTGTGAATGGAGTAGTTGTCCTCATTTCCATTTCAGAGAATTTGTCACTGATATACAGGAATGCCTTTGATTTATTGGTATTGATTTTATATCCTGCTACTTTGCTGAATTCATTTACTAGTTCTAGAAGTTTCTTGGTTGAATTTTTTGGGTCTGCTAGGTATAGGATCATGTCATTGGCAACTAGTGCTAATTTAAGTTCTTCTTTTCCTATATTTATGCCTTTAATTTCTTTCATCTGTCTAATTGCTCTGGCTAGTGTTTCAAGAACTATGTTGAATAGAAGTGGTGAGAGAGGGCATCGCTGTCTTGTTCCAGATTTTAAAGGGAATGCCTTCAATTTTTCTCCATTTAGAATGATGCTAGCCTGAGGCTTAGCGTATATAGCTTTTACCATTTTGAGGTAATTTCTTGTTATCCCTAATTTTTCTAGAGTTTTGAACATAAAGGGATGATGTATTTTGTCGAATGCTTTTTCTGCATCTATGGAGATGATCATATGGTTCTTATCTTTAAGTCTATTGATGTGGTGAATTACATTTATTGATTTCCGTATATTGAACCAGCCTTGCATCCCAGGGATGATTCCTACTTGGTCATGGTGCACGATCTTTTTGATATGTTTTTGTATCCAATTTGCCAGAATTTTATTGAGGATTTTTGCATCTAAATTCATTAGGGATATTGGTCTGTAGTTTTCTTTCTTTGAGGTGTCTTTATCTGGTTTGGGAATCAGGGTGATATTGGCCTCATAGAATGAATTTGGAAGTACTCCCTCTTTTTCTATCTCCTGAAATAGATTGTAGATTATTGATATTAGTTCTTCTTTAAAGTTCTTGTAAAACTCTGCTGTATATCCGTCCAGTCCTGGGCTTTTCTTGGTTGGTAGTCTTTTGATGGCTTCTTCTATTTCCTCACTTGATATTGGTCTGTTTAGGTTGTTTATATCATCCTGACTCAATCTGGGTAGCTCATATGCCTTAAGGAATTTATCAATGCCTTCACTATCCTCCATTTTATTAGAGTATAGGGTTTCAAAATAATTTCTAATTATCTTCTGTATTTCTGAATTGTCTGTTTTGATGTTGCCTTTTTCATCCCTTAAGCTAGTAATTTGGGTTCTCTCTCTTCTCTTTGTTAGCATGGCTAGTGGTCTATCAATCTTATTTATTTTTTCAAAGAACCAACTTTTAGTTTTGTCAATTTTTTCAATTGTTTCTTTTGTTTCAATTTCATTTATTTCATCTCTGATTTTAATTATTTCTTGCCTTCTACTGTATTTGCTGCTGATTTGTTCTTCTTTTTCTAAGGCTTCGAGGTGTAGTGTGAGGTCATTTATTTGTTGGCTTTTCCTTCTTTTAAGGAATGAACTCCATGAAATGAATTTTCCTCTTAGTACTGCTTTCATAGTGTCCCAGAGATTTCGATATGTTGTGTCTGAGTTTTCATTTACCTCTAAGAATTTTTTAATTTCCTCTTTGATGTCTTCTGTAACCCTTTGTTCATTCAGTAGCATATTGTTTATTATCCATGTGATGTAGGATTTTTTCTTTCTTATTTTATTATTGATTTCCAATTGCATTCCATTATGATCAGATAAAATGCATGGTAGTATCACTACTCCTTTGTAATTGCTAATATTTGCCCTGTGACATAATATATGGTCTATTTTTGAAAAGGAGCCATGTGCTGCTGAGAAGAAAGTGTATCCGCTTAATGTTGGGTGGTACATTCTGTATATATCAATTAAGTCTAAATTATTAATTGTATTATTGAGCTCTATGGTTTCTTTATTCAACTTTTGTTTGGAAGATCTGTCCAGTGATGAGAGAGGTGTGTTAAAATCTCCTATGATTATTGTGTTGTGGTCTATTTGACTCTTGAACTTGAGTAGAGTTTGTTTGATGAACGTAGCTGCACCATGGTTTGGGGCATATATATTAATGATCGTTAAGTCTTGTTGGTGTATGGTTCCCTTGAGCAGTATGTAGTGTCCTTGTTTATCCCTTTTGATTAATTTTGGCTTGAAGTCTATTTTATTTGATACAAGTATGGACACCCCTGCTTGATTCCGGGGTCCATATGAGTGGTATGATTTTTCCCAACCTTTCACCTTCAGTCTGTGTATGTCTTTTCCTATCGGATGAGTCTCCTGTAGGCAGCCTATTGTTGGATCCTTTTTCTAAAATCCATTCTACAAGCCTATGTCTTTTGATTGGTGCATTTAAGCCATTAACATTTAGGGTTACTATTGAGATATAGTTTGTACTTCCAGCCATATTTGATTATGTATGTCACTTAACATGATTTGTTTTTCCTCTATGATTAGTTTTTCTTTTACTGTACTACCTCCTGCTGTTGGTTTTCCTTGTTATTTTTCATTTCCTCTTCCTGTAACGTTTTGCCAAGGATATTTTGAAGAGCTGGTTTTCTAGCTGCAAATTCTTTTAACTTTTGTTTATTGTGGAAGATTTTTATTTCCTCTTCAATCCTGAAGCTTAATTTCACTGGATACATGATTCTTGGTTGGAACCCTTTTTCTTTCAGCGTTTGAAATATGTTGTTCCAGGATCTTCTAGCTTTCAGAGTCTGTGTTGAAAGATTAGCGTTATCCTGATTGGTTTACCCCTAAATGTAATCTGCTTTCTCTCTCTTGTAGCTTTTAAGATTCTCTCCTTATTCTGTATGTTGGGCATCTTCATTATTATGTGTCTTGGTGTGGATCTCTTTATGATTTTGTACATTTAGTGTCCTGTAGGCTTCTAGTATTTGGATTTCTTTTTCATTCTTTAAGTCTGGGAAGTTTTCTAGTATTATTTCATTGAATAGAATGCTCATTCCTTTGGTTTGGACCTCTATAACCTCTTGTATCCCAATAACTCTTAAGTTTGGTTTCTTTATGTTATCCCATAATTCTTGATGTTCTGCTCATGATTTCTTAACATTCTCGCTGAGCTGTCCATGTTCTTTTCAAGTTGAAAACGTTGTCTTCATTGTCTGAAGTTCTGTCTTCTAAGTATTCTACTCTGCTGGTAATACTCTCATTTGTGTTTTTAATTTGGTTTATTGTTTCCTGCATTTCCAGGATTTCTGGTTTTTTTTTTTGTTGTTGTTTGTTTTTTATCCTCTATCTCCCTATAGATTTGATCTTTTGCTTCTTGGATTTGTTTATGTAATTCATTGTTAAAGTGATCTTTCATTGTCTGAATTTGCTGTATAATGTCTTCCTTGAGACTCCAGATCATCTGAAGCATGTATATCCTGAAGTCTTTATCTGACATTCCATCAGCTGCAGATATTACTTCATCTAATGTTGAATTGACCTGTATTGTTTGTGGTCCTTTCTTTCCTTGTCTTTTCATACTGCTCATATTTCTTTCTAGCTTTGTGAAACTGTTGTGTTAATGTTTTTCCCCTTATATATTTATATTTTTCTTGTATAACTCCAAAATCCCTCTTTTGCGGAGAAAGACAATGTTAACAGTTCCCAATATCAACAGTACCTCATCTAAGCACAAGTTTTCATTATTAATACATTTATAGTTAGATTCTAAGTCTACAGATATTGGTGTTAATTATTATTTAAAAATATAATCATTAGTTTCATAAAAGGCATACCATATCTTGTGGCATATAGAAAAACTTAATTTCAGACGAAGGATGTTATACTTAGAGGGAAAGGAGTGAGGGTATGAGGATAAACTAACTTAGCAACTTTGGAGAGCTCTAACCAATAGACTGGTAATTTATGGAAGAATGTATAGACTCAACCTCCTATCTGTATTTAGATAGTTACCCTATGTATAGATAGCAAAAGTTAAGAGGTTGAAAGTGGGATAGAGGGAATACGAATGAAGAAAAGAAAAAAAAAATAACAAGGAAGAAAAGAGAAATAAGAGAGAAGGAAAAAGAAAGTAAGATAGAAATAAAGAAAAAATGGGGGGAAGGTGGGTTATATGCAATTCCTCTATATTATATTATTTTGGTGATTTGGTTGTTCATGCAGAGTTCTTGGTTTCACATATGTTGAGGTTGTGAAAGAGAGAGAAGAAAAGAGAGAAAAAGAAAAAAAAAAGTCTCTCAGAACACTGTTTTCCTTGCTTCCTGTAGGTGGTGTTGTCTATTCCTAGCTTGAGCTTCTGTGTTCAGGGTGGTGGTGTCAAAGGACATGAGATTCCACCTGTATCTTCCCTACTCTAGTCTCTGAGGTGGAAACCAGGTGCCTGTACAGTTGTTGTTTTGGGTTGATAGCTACAACCCCCAAAAGCTTGTGGGAAATATTTTGAGTTATCACAGCTAAGGATGGGGGAGTTGGAAACTGGGAACCAGGATCAGCCACAGAACCGTGCTGATAGCCACACCCTCTTTGATGGGTTTTAAGGGTTGATGGGCTTCCTCCAGACTAGCACGCGGGGCGGGGCCGGGCTTCCTCCTCCGGTCTGGCTTGGCGCTGGGCTTCCTCCTCCCATCTCTCTATACTGATTTTCACAGTGGTTGTACTGATTTGAAGTCCCACCAACAATATGTATGTCTCTCTGCCCACATTTTTGTCATCATTCATTATTATTTAAATTCTTGATGGTTGTCATTGTAACTGAATTTGAAATTTCTGTGTACATTTTAGTTTGCATTTCCCCTGATTGCTAATGATGTTGAATATTTTTTTTTCATATATCTGTTGGCTATTTCTTTTCTTTTCTTTTTTTTTTTGAGATGTATCTGCCTATTTATTTTGTGGATTATTTTGTATTTTGGGTGTTAAGAGTTTTGAGTTCTTCATATATTCTGGATATTATTCCTCTGTCAGAAAAGTAGCTGGCAAAGATTTTTTTTCCCATTCTGTATGCTCTCTCTTCCTGTTTTCTTCATTATGCAGAAGCATTTTAATTTGATGCCATCCATTTATTAATTCTTCGTTTTATATTTTGCTGTTCTGAGGTTTTATTAAGGAAGTCAATGCCTTTGCCAATATGTTGAAATGTTGATCCTATGTTTTCTTTTAATAGTTTGTGGTCTAATTCCTAGGTCTACCATTTCCTTTGATTTGAATTTTGTGTAGGGTGATAGATAGCAGTCTGGTTTCATTCTACATATAGATATACAGCTTTCCCAGAAAAATTTGTTAAAGAGGATTTTTTTTCTCTTAATATTATGTTTTTGTCACTTGTCAAATACAAAATGGCGTATCTGTGTGGGTTTGTCTGTATCTTCTATTTGATAAATAGATCACAGATGAATGACCACAGTAATATTATGTACCTAGACTATGGTATCTACTAGGAAAAGGTATGACATCTGATGTAACAACTGTAATTGAGTTACAATGTGGTTGAATTTTTTTTTGTAGAAGACAGATTGGCAATTAAATTAGAAATGAGGGGAATCACCACACACTCATCTTTTCCAATTTGAGGGTATCCCTGTGTGAGAATATTTTTAGCACACTATCTTGGCTTGTAGGGTTGGACATTTCAGTGCTCTTAATTGAGTTTTTGTACTGTGATAGATCTTACCCCATACTCAGGTCAGGAGTCTGATGCAAGGGTTCTGCCAAGTGCCACATTAGTCCATTTTGAAGGCAAGGGAAGTGACAACTTGGGGTTAGTCTGTGGACTTAGAAGACCCATTGTGCATCAGACGTGGGTCAATATTTCAATTATTAATGGTTTCCTTATCACTTACTTTAAAAGGTTGAGGAAAAGGAATACACTTATAATTTGGTATGATAAGAGTCTGTCACTTCAGGCCTGGGGTTCAACAGTCTGAGTGTAGTCCATTCCTCACTATACTATTGATTGAATAACTGCTATCTGAACTTGAGGGTATGATTACTGTCTGACCTTACAGGGAAGTTGCAGAGTTCCTCCTTTGAAATAGTTTTTCCTTCAGTCTTTGTGTGGGTCTGAAAAAAGACTAAGAAATTAGGTGAGGGACTATGGCTTTTTACTCAAGTGGCTGCCTTCAGCTTCCTGAATGCCTTTTGAAATTTATAAATTGAGAAAATCTTTGACTGTCATATATGTTGCCTTTAGGAACACCAGATTCCATTAAAAATAAAAAATGATTTATTATATTTGGTCTTATAGTATATTTTGAAATAAGATTAAATTTTTAGAATATTCTTTGATATTTTAAAATATTTTCTCTTCAAGCAAACATTAAATTCCTCAAAAACTTCTAGAGAATTTAATTAGACTTTCATAGACTACATATAATTGAAAGAAGTAACATTTTTAGAAGTTTTTATGGTTAGAGTTTTACAACATTATTTAAGCATATTTTACATATTTTTCTACCCTACCCTCACATTTATATCTCTAGATTTATATTTTAATTGTTCTAGTAAATAGTATTACCTTTCTAGTATTTTTAAAATTTCTTATTAATGATTATTAAGAACACTATTAAATTTTGGTGGCACATACATTCACCTTTCTAAAGTATTTTAGTTCTAATAATTTTATGTTGTAGTTTCCTGATTTTCTACACAATCTTAACATCATGTGAATATGTTTTGTTTCTTTTTTCACTGGGATTTATTGCTCCTTTCCCCCTTTAACTTATTTCATATGATAAAAATGCCAATATTATATTACGTCTTATTAATTGCATGGAAATTATTTTATTTCTGTCTTTAACAGTACTATTTCTAGGATTCACCAATAATGATTATGAGTATTTCATATTTCCAGAAAATTCCTTTTATTAATATATGATATTTTTCTTAATTTAAGCTATGCTGAGAGTTTTAATGTACTTTGAGTGTAGAATTTTATCAAATGAATTTACACTAAGAATGCCTTTCTACTCAATTTCTTTAATCTACTAACCTGCTGGGATAAATGAATATTTTTCTAACATAAACCATCCTTCTATTTCTGAAACAAGCTGTGGTTGGTAAAGGCTAGTCTTTAAACATACTTTTAAATATTTAAGAACTGCAGATTTTCATATATGTGTGAGTAAAATCATCTCAAAGTACATTTAAAAATTTTTCATCATTGCTTACTTTGGGTAAGAACATTATCCTTTCCACATAAATGATTTAAGATATTATCTATCATTATCTATCTTTTAGACAGTTTATAAAGTATAGATATTTTTTTGCTCTTGATAGTACTGTCACTCTCAGAAATCAGTTTAGATCTAATAGCATTTTCTAGATTAATTCTTATTTTAAAATGTTTCTCTAAGTTAATTGCATATTGTTTGAGTTGGTCTTGATTATGTATTGTTATGTGTACCTTTTTTTACTCTACTGTTCACAATATTTTCATAGTAATTATTAAACTCAAAATATCCCTAAGTGTTATATTAGTTTTTTTTTTTTTAATCATGATCTAAAATTGATTTCAGTTAGTTTTTCTGCTGGAAATCTATACAGCTGGAATCTGTCAAAACTGAATTCCAATTTACCATTATTTCAAGAATTCACTTGTTCAGTTCAGGGAGATCAAATTTTTATTATGTGGGAATGACACTGACTGCAAATAAGTCACTGGGTGACTTCGACTATTGGCTCTGCTGAGGTCAGGCCATGCAATTTCCATAGATTTATTTCCTCATAGATATGATTAGATATATTTTAGAAATCATTTCAGTTTAAGACTATAGAGACTATATTTCTAACCTCAAATGTTATTTCAAAAAATATATAATTTGTATTTTAATGTGAGGAGGTAGTTTTCAATAGAAGAAAAACCTTTTGAATAATAATAGTTCTTGAAAATATAGAAATTTGTTGAAGAATATGTCAGTTATATTTTATAGGCTGAGTTGGAAAACAATATTTTTTTCACTGCTAACTCATTCAAATTATTTGATCTTTAAAATATTTCATTAAAACCTTAATAAATATGTGTGAATAGGAGATATATTTATTTTTGGTGGAAGTACTCAATTATTAGATAGATTATCAATAAATTTATTATTTACAGTGTCATAGATTTGCCTAAAAACTTAGTGGTAATTTAGTATTTTTCTCCCAAATTAGTAAGAAATTAGACCCATAATATCACCTTGAGCTACTTTTACTTAATCATTCTTCACTTAATAATTTTTACTTAATATTTTCATTGTTTTGTCTGTTCATCATGATTTAAGTGATATATATTCTAACTTATATGGTATGCAAATCTGTGTAAAATATTAGCTTTCAATAATGTTGTGCCAACATGGGAATTTATGTCACCTTTGCTAAAGAAAATATTATTATATAACAGAAAGAAAATTTGCATGTTTTGCTACATACATTCATTTATGAACTAAAAATTGCAATATAATATTTATAATAAATATTTATAAGAAAGCCATAATGAGAACACAATAAAAATATATTTGTGTTCTACCCTGGAGGAATTTATTAACCTTTCATAGAAAGTATTTATACCTGTGTAATTCACAGAAAAAAAAAAAAAAAAAAAAAAAAAAAAAAATATATATATATATATATATATATATATATATATATATATATATATATGCCAGCCATAAGATTGTTAATTTTAAGACTTTTTAAAACATGTCTAAAAATTATAAGGCCATTTTCAAAAAAATTGTGTTGCACAATATGCATTTCACTTTTCTATTCATACTTGTCATTTTTGTGTTTTTTTAATTGTAGGCTTCTTCTAATTCTAATTTGTGTGAGAAAGTTAATTTAATGGCTCACCAGAATTCAGAATGCATTTCTCAGTCAGCATTAAATTAACATGCATTCAGAAAACTCTGAAAGTTATGTCTTGATGATATAAGCGTCTATTATTTATTTATTATTTTGTCTTGACAGTAGAAATATTCCTTTACTCTATTCCATGGACATATAGGCAATGAATACAGTGAGTGGTCCCATGTTGCTCTTAATGTTAAAGTAATGAGCTTAGTAATAAAATAATGAGTTCAAAAGACTTTGAAAATACACTTTATCCATGACGCTAGAAAGCAAAAGCTATATAAGTGTAAATAAATATATATACATTTATATATCTTTTATTTAACAATATATATTTTATTTAGTTATATAAAAGATAAATGTATATGTTCAATTTATTCAATGAATAAATTACCTGATAGAAAGATATGAATCCTACTTGAAGGAAAAAACAAAATCATGATCTAAAATTGATTTCAGTTAGTTTTTCTGCTGGAAATCTATACATGTGAAAGAAAAGTCCTTAATGTAAACATTGGATTGGGTTTTATTACAGAGGAATTTAATTTTCTTTAAATTAGGAATTAGGAATACATTTTAAACATATACATATACAAGGAAGAGTTGTATCCATATGGGTTTAATAACTACAAATATTCATCCTCTCCTTGTATCGTAGATATGTAGATAACATTTCTGGGATAGTTTACTTTAATTATAAACTTGATGTCCTGATAGATGGTAAAACATTTTTTGGTTTGTCTATGGATTTGTTTCCAGAAGAGATTAGCATTTGAATCAGGAGATGAAGTAAAGAAGCTCAAACCTGAGATATGTGTGTGGACATTATCTAAACCATAGAGGACCTGAATAGAACAAAAAGTCAGAGAGCAAGGGCTAATCTCTTTCTCCATTCCTTTGCTATAAGACTGCAGGGGCTTACACCTTCATTTACCTGCTCTTGCCTGAGGCCTCTGGACTTAGACTGAATTCTAAGGGTTGGATCTCCTTAATCTCTAGCTTGCAGACAGCAAATCATGGGATTTCTTAGCTTCTGTCATCACATGAGCCAATTCACATACTCAATATCTCAATGTATATGTGTATACCAGCACACACACACACACACACACACACACACACACATACAAGCAATCACAAATTTGCTTCTGATTCTCTGGAGAACACTAATATACTGCAAAAGAACATTTATCCTTGTCAATTCTGTGAAGCCATCCTGACCTAGCATAGTGAGGTAATATGTGGGAAGTGCAGGGTACTTTACAGAACCTATAGTTATTATTTTTATACCTACAAGAAGATAAGACTGCTACATTTCTCCAGAACAACAGATACACATGAGCCTAAAGAGTCTGGAAAAGAACTAGCTACCCTTTCCTCTTCTAACTTGTTTTATTAGTTTCCTATTATTTCTATTAGAAACCACCTGCCTTTCTCTTCCACATTTGAAGAACCCTTGTGATGACACTGGGCTAACCTTAATGATCCAGGATTGTCAACAGTTCAGATGTGGATTGAATCCTGAAGACCTGTGCATTAAAGGCTTGGTCCTCAGGATGGTGTTACTGGGAGGCAGTGGAACATTCAGGAGATGGGGCCAAGTGGGAGGTCCTTACATCATTGAAGGTGTGCCTTTAAAGGATATTGTGGGACCCCAGCCTTCCACTTTTCCATGTGCTTTATGGTCATGAAGTAAATGCTTAGATCTGATACACACTCCTGCCATGTTGTACTTCCTCACTAGCGGCTCAAAGCAATTGGGTTAAGTGATCATGGACTGAAAATCCAAAACTGGGAGCTAAGATAAAACATTTCTAAGTTAAATATCTTGAGTATTTCACTATAGTAATACAAACCTGGCTAATACATTTTCTTATCTTACAATCCTCTGATTAGCAAAATTAACTTCATTGTCAACCTTAATTCCCCCTTGTAATGTAATGTAACATTCACAGTGCTTAATTAGGATATAGGCATTTTTGGAGGGAGTCCAATATTATATATTCCATGCCTTTTATTTTTATATTTTGTATTATAAATATTAAATTAATTGTATAAATTAATGGTTTCATTGTTGTTATGATTAGGATGTGAGGTGTCTCCAAAAAACTCATATGTGAGACAATGCAAGAAGTCTTTGTTTTGAAATGATTGGGTTATGAAAGCCTTAACCCAATCAGTAAATTTTTCCCCTCATGGGATTAATTGAGTGGTAAGTAAAAGCAGGTATGGTATGGCTGAAGGAGGTTGGCAATGGGGGTGTGCCTTTAGGGTATATATTTTATATTTGGCAAGTGGAGTTTCCCTCTACATCCTGATATTCATGTGAGCTGCTTCCCTCCGCCAAACTCTTATACTATTGTTCTGCCTTACCTGGAGTCCTGAGGAATAGAGTCAGCTATCTATGGACTTAAGCCTCTAATCCCTAAAAAACTTTTCCTCCTCTAAAATTATCTTTGTCAGGTCTTTCATTCACAGCAACAAAAAACAATTGTGATATTTCCATACATGCATAAATCAAGACATAATACTTGTCTTTCTGTGTCTGACTTATTTTGCTTATCAGAATAATCTCCAGTTTCATCTATTTTCTTGAAAATGACACTATTTCATTCTTATTTGTGACTTAATTTATTTTCATTGTATATATATTTTTAAAGTTAGCTATCATAAATAGTGCCACAACACAGTCACGTATGTAAATATCTATTTTGTATGCTAACTTCATTTCTTTGGGGTAATACACCTAGAATTGGATAACTGGATGATATACTAGTTCTAGTTTTTATTGTTTGAGGAATTTTTATATGATTTTTTATAGTGGCTCTATTAGTTTGCAAGTGTATATAAAGGTTCCTTTTCCACCTCCTTGCCAGCCTTTGCTATTTTTTTAATAATAGCTATTTTTAACTGAGCAAAGTGAAATCCTAAAATTGTTTTGATTTGCATTTCCCTAGTGGCTAAGATGCTAGGCATTTTTTCAAATATTTATTGGGCATTTGTACTTCTTTTGAGAAGTGTCTGTTCAGAGCATTTGCCCATTTTTTGATTGGATTACTTGTTCTTTCAATTTTAATGTTTTAAAGTTCTTTATATAGCATGAATATTAATTCTCTGTCAGATGAATACTTGCAAAGATTTTTATTCCATTCTGTAGGGTGTTTTTAAATGTTTTCTTATGATATTATGTTCCTAACAACTTAAGAGGCAACCAAGAGAGAATTGACTCAGTTTCTCTTCCTAGGGCTATAACTAAATACCTTCAAGTGGGTAATGTAAAAACAACCGAAATTTGTTTCCCACATTTTTGGAGGCTATAAAGTTCAAGATCAAGGCAGCAATGGTTTCAGTTTCTGTTCCTTATAAAGGTGCCTTCTGTGTGTTCTCACATGGTAGGAGGGACAAAGAAGGTCCTGCCAGCCTTTTATAAAGGCAATAATCCCATTTGTGGGTGAAGAATGCTCATGACTAGTCACTTCTTCAAGTTTCAGCCTCTTAATACTGTCACATTAGGTATTATATTACAACCTTAATTTTGTGAGGATGCCAATATTCTGATCATAGTAGCTTGATATAAGAGAGTCAAATGAATCGTTAGCCAGAGATAATACGGTGAAAATTCTAATTCTGTTTTTCAATTGCTTCTAGAAGGTAACACACTGATTAAGTTGTTTCCAAATATGGATTGGATAATCTCTAAATTCATGTAGGTCCTATAATAAGAATTGATGTTTAAGGGAAAGAAAGAAGGCCAAGTCAAAGAAAAGGTTTATACAATTCGAAGGATAAGTAGAGATGTCTTGCAATATTATCTGAAGCAAGACTGAAAAAAGGAATATAGCTAATTTTTTTAACCTTCAGTATCAAAGAAAACAATACAAAATTGCATGGTTGTATCATTTTTGAGACATAAACTAAAAGCTGGATGAGCAACAATTCATGACTGCAGAGTCAACAGTTTCTTTATGAAGCAATCTTGGCATATCATACACATACCCTTCAGAGACATTACTATCAATGACAGACAAGTGCTCTGCACATTATGTGAGGGGAGAAGCAAAAAACTATCTTTTGTGGAAATGTGTCCAATTGGGTTCACAGAGGAGGCTAAAGCCTAGGAATTCAGACAATTTCTGTGATAGATGGGAACTTAGATATCTCAAAAAAGTAAATGAACATCCAAAGGTTGAGGGTGAGACTTGGGGTTCTGTTATGGTTTAGATATTAGGTTTCCCTAAAAAGCTCATTGCCTGTGTGAGACAATGCTTACAGGCAAAATGATTGAGTTATGAGAGCCCTAACCCCATCACTGAATGAATCCCCTGATGGGATTAACTGGGTGGTAACTGTAGGCAGGTAGGATGTGGCTGGAGGAGGTGGGTCCCTGGAGACATGACTTTGGGGTTTATATTTTGTGCCTGTTGAGTAGAGATCTCTCTGTATTTCGTGTTGTCCATATCCTGGACTGCTCTCCTCATCACACTCTTCTGCCAGGATGTTCTGCCTAACCTGGTACCAGAGCAATGGATCCAACCATCTATGGACAAAGACGGCTGAAACTGTGAGCCCCAAATAATTTTTTTCTCCTCTGATTGATCTTGTCAACTGTTTTAGTCATAACAGTGAAAAAGCTGAGTAAAACAGGTTCTCATGGAATTACTAATATGAAATTCACGAATACATAGTAAATTTCTCATTACAACTGAATGTAAGATTAACCTAAAAAACATATATATGAATTTTTTTTTGCTCTGTTTCAGATATTTCTGAGACTTCTTGGATTAAGGGAATGAACCACCACTACATGGCATATAAGCCCATTGCCCTTAGAAATTAGTAAAAAAATAGAACCTACAAGCACATTAAGGATATTCATTAAAGTAATATTTATCATCTCTGGCCTACATAATTAACACCTGCTTGCAACTGAAGATTTATTAGCCTTCCAGTATGGAGAAGTATGTAGCTAAATTTATTTAAGAATATTATAAACTTAATTCATTAAGTTAAACCTTTGTGTTGGTAACATCTTATAAATAAGGGATTTTTTGTTATTTTTTAATAAGTTTTTTTAATGAGTTTGTCACAGCAGAGATCAGGAGTAAAAGACATTCCTATAAGTGACAAGACCAAGAAGGATACATTCATAATAATGAACTGTTTGGAAAGCAGAGGAAATAGAGCTGGAGATCTACCCATGCCATCCTTATGCATCCTGCCATGGCTCCATGTTCATTAACATGAGCTGGAACCAGGAGTTAAGGCTATTGCTTAAGGCATAATTCTGAGATCTATAGGCAAAGTCATGCTCTCAAACATACCCTCTAAACAAAAGTATGTTACAATAGCTGGAGCTATAAAACATTCCACTATGTTTTCTAGTGTCCACAGGGTACAATAATGCTGGATAAAAAAGGAAAGATTCATATCTATTTCTTCTACCCTTCAACAGTAGTTTACAAATAAATTAAGTTATTTTTCAGCTCTTCTACCAAATTGTATCATACATCCTAAAGGAAATGCACACAGCATAAAAGATAAAATAATACTTGTAAGCACAAGAACAGACTAATAAAACACCATCCTGAATTTCTTGACAAGGAAACCACCTAAGGCTAGAAATAGTTGAGTATGATAGAAAAATGAAAAACTAAGAATATTCTGATGTCTCCCTTGAAGGGCTATTTTACGGCATGATTAATGGACCGAGGACTGAGTAAGCCCTACTGAATGTATAGTCAGTCACTGCAACAGTAGGTTACAAGTATACACTCAGTGATGATCATTCAAGAGTGTGGGTATATATTTATTTAAAAAGAAAAATCATACATATCTAAGTCAGCAATTTTCAAATAAATCATTGTACAATTACATGTACAATTTATGCATTGTAAACTTTGAGAACACAAAGACATTTATCTACTAGCATGCTGCATTAATGACTCTCACATTAATATATATAATTTAATTGTCAAGGATTGTAAACGGATATTCTACTATTTGTCACTTAACTAAATAGAAACACATCTGTTAAATTTTCCATTTAACACAGATATTTAGCCAAATATTCTAGGTAATAGATTAGAATATGTTTTAAAGAAATATCAACCACCAGTTTTGATTTCTTATAGAACATTCCTTTATCATGGTTTCCTAAAAATTTTATTCAAAGGACATTGTTGGTGTTATAGTTTGGATCTTGAATGTTAACCTAGGGCTGGTGTGTTGAAGGTTGAGTTCCCAATGCAGCAGTTTTGAGAGATGGGGATTTGGGGAAGTGATTGGATCACAAGGGCTCTGAACTCATCAGTTAATAAATTCATTGATGGATTCATAACTCAGTGGACAATTGGGAGGTAATAGGAACCATAGGAACCGTAGGACATGGGAGCTCTTGAAGAGAGTGGTTTTTTAGGGATGTGTCCTTGGGGATTGTATCTAGTCCCTGTCCCATCTCCTCTCTCTTCCTTCTGTTAATAATGAGGTGAGCAGCTTTGCTCTGCCTCCTACTTCCTGCCATGATGTTCTGCCTCACCACAGGTCCAGAAGCAATGGAGCCGGGAGACCATGGACTGAAACCTCTGAAACTGAGCCCAGATAAATCTTTACTCCTTCACTTTGTTTTTCTCACATATTTTATCACAGCAAGAGAAAGCTGACTAACCTAGTTTTTGACTCATCATAAATACTTATTTATCACTATTGAACACAAAGTTCAAGACCATTTTGACTAAAAATGTACCTATCATATATATGTGAGAAGTGAAAGCATACTATTATTATCTGTTTTACTTTAAAGAAAATCAAAGACAAAACTATGGGAAAATTGTCAATAATCTGCAAACAAAATAGGAATTGTCATATAATTTAGTTACAAAAAAGCTATGTTATGATACACCATGTCGTCTGAACAAAAAGCAGCTTACTTTTGCTGTATGGTTTTCTACAAACAGGTGGTGGAACTGCATAGAAAGGGATAGAAATGCTAAAAAGCCAACAGTTGCTTCTCTTTTAAAAGTAAAAGACAAAATATTAAAGAGTGAGTTTTCTGATAAACAGTCAGCAGGAACGAATAGCTGCCTGGTTGCTCTTAGGAGGGGGAAGAGTGTTCTGAGATATTTAGTACAAAAACAAAAACAAGCTGGAATAAGTAGCGCATGACCATCTGTTTGGCTGGCTAGTGAGACATGATTCAATAAAGATTTTACACTTGAAATTAATTGAAAATTATTGGCTCTATTTAATATTGTTTGCATATTACATGCACATGTGTGTGCGCGCACACACACAAGCTAAACATCAAATACACTCTACTGTTTTATTCAGACAATGAAGAATGTAGGTTTCTCTTGCTTCCCTGAATTGATAATAGGAATTTGAGAAGACTACAGTAGAATAGGTGGAATGGTCAGGTATCAGCATATGAACTGGTGATTTATTCCTGTTTGTCTAATTGTCATGAGACTCACCTATGGATCCTTTCCTTTTGTAAACTTCATGGCAGCAATAAACACACAGATTCTAATAAGTACATAGAACAACAAACTCATATCTTCAAAAGTATGTTCACAAATATACAGTACAATTTCACAGTACTGTATATTTTACAGTACAAATAGTACAATCTCAACTTCTATTTATTGGAACCTTTGCATTATACACTCTTCTGGGAGCTGTGGATATGATATGTCTCAGAAAGTGTGATGTGATCACAAAGTCCCTAGACTTGCTATTTGCCACAGGTGTAATGCATAATATGACTTACTAAGATATGGATATCAAAAACATCGCTCCATCTGCACCCTGAAAAGAATGGATTTCTGTGATATATATAAACATGGGAAAGCATTTCCCCTAAACATAAAAACAGATTTGCTGTCAGAAAAACATCATTGCCTTAAAGTTCAACTTTACTAGTAAGGAGAGAAATACAAATTGAAGGAGTAATTGAATAATAACTTATATTATTTTGTAAAAATTAGAAAGTTTAAGAATACTATATCCTGCCCAAATTATGAGGAAATTATCACTTTTCATGTGTTATCAGTGGGACATTGGATGTGAAGTCTGCTAGTTCTTGATTAAGTTCAAAATAATCAAACCCCATGAAACTGCCAATATACTCCTGGGTATATACTCCAGACAGGGTGCCTAGATTTCCAAATGAAATACAGGACACTCAATTAAATTTGAATTTTAGAGAAACAAGAAATAACGTTTTAGTGTACAAATGTCACCTGAATTATTTGGGACATATATTTTTGTTAAGCATTTTGTTTTTAATCCAAAACTCAAATATAATTTTATTTCATTTGGCAAATGTAATCTTAGCAAAATGGTCACCAGGTTGCAAAGAATGAAAAGAGTATTTACTGAAGCATTGTTATGGAAGTCATGCATTGCAGCAAACTAGATGCTCCTCATTAGGGAAATTTAAAGAATAACAATCCATTTGTTGTCAACCTTTGTGTGCTTGGTTTATATATTTCTTTTTCTTTTTTTAAGGAATAGCTTAAAGTTAAAATTATTTTTTTAATTGTCACCTAATCTAGACAGAATTTGCTCTCTTTAAATATTTTTATCCCTACTTTCTATATATTTATTACTTCATTTTTTCTTTTTGTGCTTTGATAGAGTTGTTATGTACTTCATTCTTCCCGTGTTCATTGAGCAGTTATTTTTAAATTTTTATTTGAACCCTGTTGGCACCATCTTTTCCCCTTCTTTCTTAGTCACTTACATGTAACTCTTCTTTTATTAGTGGACAAAATACCATTCCCCCAAGACAATTTCCTTGTTTTTATTTTTGTATATTTTCTCTTTCTCAGCTGATATTTTCTATTTGTTTTTTCCATGAGTATATTGCCCTTAATTACCTTGAGCATGGTTATGGTAGGTGCTTTACAATCCTTCTGTGCTACTTGAAACCATTGTTCTTTCTTGTATCCATCTCCATTGATGACATTTTCTCTTTGCAATGGGTCAGATTTGTCTTTTTTTTTTGAATTTGTAATAATGTTATTATTTTTAAAAATAAGTTCCTTTGAAGAGGGTTTAATTTATTTTAGTTGCTGCTTTGCTTTGCTGTATTAGTCTTATTTCCCTTAAAGAGGACTGTAGCTGATTCAGTTTGTTTGTATTTTAGAGGGGCAGTACATCCCAGTGGTCAGCACGAGATTAGTCTGTTCACCCACAGAATTTGTGTTTCCCCCTCTAAGACTCTCACCTTTCTAGGATTCCCTCCCTAAGTTTCAGCTGCTGTGTTCGATTAAATATCTGTCCTGCTTTTTCAAGTAAGTAAGGCTGTAAGTTGTTTGTGTTGAATTTTAGTGGCCCCTGGAAGCATAATAAAAAATAAAACTTGGAAAGTGAATTTTAGTTGCCTTTGATTTATAGTGCCTGAGTCTAAAAAAAGCTGAAGAATGAGTTAACATCTGAGTATTAAGGCTTCCTTAATGTTCATGGGCTTATTTCCTGGACTTAATACTGATGACCCTTGCCTAAGATATTCTTTGTTTCTTGTTCTTTTCTGTTTTTTTTTTTCTTTTTCTCTCTCTATAATCTAAATAGCAAGTATTTTGTACAATTGCAGGCAGTTTTATAAGTCTATGTATAATTTTCTAGTAAACTTTCAAATTGTCTTCAAAAATGATATATCATTTTTCATTATGAGGACAATAAATGAGAATCCTGTTGTTCTTTAACTAAATCTGCATTTGGAATTGCCAGGTTTTTAGACTATTGCCATTCTCATAGATGTTTTATTGGTCCCATCCTCATCCATTGCTTTATCATGTGAAACTGGTACATTTAAACAGATATTTTAAAGTTCTAGTCTACAATACTCTTTTATTTAGAGTTGTTAGGATGGCAATCATTCTGTTGATATATTCCCTCTAAATGATGTCCTCCCTTACCTGATTTTAATTTGACTATGAAATCATGTTCTGTAAGTAAGTGTTTTATGATAACCTCTTTGGCCCTGAGTGATGGGAAGATCTTTACAGAGTGGTATTGCATTTGTTGCTGAGGTTCCTCTTGCAGTTTTCTAATTCATAGTTAAGTCTCTCATGATTCCCTCCTCACATTTTATTGTTAACTTTTCATTTTGAGGTTCTCCAAACCACCTGAATAATAGTATTTTGACACCGCACTTCCTCTAATATAAGACAGAGTTTTAAAATACTCCCAGTTAATTATTTTCTACCCAACATTCTGGCTATAGATAAAATTTCTTACAACTTCCCAGGCAAGCAATGACACAAAGTCTGTTTATTGGCTTCCATAATTTAAAAAAAGACAGCATTATGCCTCATGTTTTATAGAAGAGGCCAAGTTTGACTACCCAAATGCAAGTCCTATGGTCAGTTCACTCCCTCTTTTTTTTGGTAATAGAATTTTAATTACAAAACAAGCTCCCTGGCTCAAGCTGAAGTGATTTATTTTCAGAGGATCTGCATGGGAACTCATGAATCTGTTTTTATAAAGCTAACTAAGAAATTCTGGAGCTCATTCCAACTTAGAAAATATTGTTCCAACAGGTACTTTTGCTTCATTTTTACTAGAGGTAACCAATGGTAAATTCTATTATAGATTCAAAGTACATGTATTAAATGAATCACTCAAAGTAGAGAAATATACATGCAGATCCCAGAATAGTAGGGAATCTTTCATACTATTTGTTTCATGTTTCCCCTTTTATACAATCTACATTTCTTTTTTTCAACTTGTTTGAATTCTGTGTTATAAATGCTACAAGTGATATTAGATTTTGATTTTGAAGAGCACAATTTGAGGATTACTTATTATTATGAAATAATCTGGCTTACCTTTTAAATGTCTCAGTTCATAAATACACTTAAACAAGTTACCACCTGGAATTCCCTTTCACATTCATAGCCTACTCTGGGTCTGATGATAAAAAATAAAAGGGACAATGTAACTTTTGGAAAATCACTGTAGTTAAGTCAAAAAGTACTGCAGTAGGGTATGATGTAATGTCTTATTTTGTCTCAGAGGATTACATATTCATATTAGATACTAAGATTATTGTTTTAGTCAGCTTTTGCTATTGTTGTCACTGTGACCAAAAGACCTGCCAAGAACAACATAGAGAGGGAAAAGTATATTTTGGTTCACAGTATCAGAGTTTCAGTTCATGGTTGGCCAACTCTATAGCTCTGGGCCCAAGATGAAACAGAACATCATAGCAGAAGGGTGCGGTGGAGGAAAGCAGATCACTACATGGCAAGCAGGAAGCAAGAAGAGGATTCTGCTTATGAGGGACAAAATATAAACCCCAAAGTCACACCTGCAGTGACCTGTTTCCTCTAGCCATAGCATATCTGCCTATAGTTACTGCTCAGTTAATTCATCAGTGTATTAACATACTTATCAGGTTAAATCTTTCATAATAAAATAATTTTCTCTCTAAAAATTCTTACCTTGTCCCACACATGAACATTTTGGGGACACTTCACATGTGAACCAAGAATTTTTCACCTTTATTTATGGCATATTGGCATCATCAAACCATTAAAAATCTTGTCACATTTTATCTCACTTTTGAAAAAGCTATATGAATTTCTATGTGTAAGTGATTTCCTTTTCACACATAATGCTTTGTATTATGCCTCCTCAACATTGCGCTTATTCAGTGTCTCAGTAAAGGGTATGTAGATAGTCTCAAAACTTTATTAATAAGTAATCCCACAATGAATATTGTATATTACAGCATATGTAAAATATCTCTAGAATAAATATTCAGGAATGGAACTTTCAGATTACTTTGGTACTCTGCCCTACCAAATCTGAATTACTTCTCCAGATGATCTGAAGTTGCTAGAATCTGTAGATCACTAGACATTAGATAATTGTGTATTCCGGGGCAGAAATTTGTGTGGGGGTCAGAAAATAGGTTTTGGTTGGTGTTTGGTTGTCTGATGCTTAACAGATATTGGCCACTATAGGTTTGAGAGAAGAACAGATATGGAAAGCATAGCTAAAGCTCATTGGAGCTCTAGGTCTGCCAGAATGGAGAAGTTTTGAAGAGATTTCTTGAGATAGCAGAATTGTAAGTTTGATTGAGTTGCAATAAGTTAGAGGGACAGGGACGAGAAAACAATTAAGACTCCCATCCGCTCTGTTACAGCAAGGTATGAGATTAAGTTTGCTTACAATAACACAATCACATACTTAAGAAATAAAGAACAACATCCAAGGTTTCAACCAATATATTATCACAATGATTGGCAGATAGTAAAAATTTTCTAAACAAGGATAAAAATAAGAAAATGTAAAACATTCCACAGGCAAGAGATAAATACACATATCAAGAGACACAACATTGAGATGATGCAGGCTTGGATATGCAGACTTGGATTTGCAGACACAGGAATTAAGCAGTATTATAAATGTAATAAGGAATTAGAATATGTTCTCAAATAATAGAGGGAAGCATATGCTTACAGAGTAAACAAAATTAACAAAACCTACGAAAATGAAATTTCTAGAAGTGAAAATTACAATAGTGAAATAGGAATAAATTTCTCAGTGAAATTAATATGCAGTTGAAGAAAGGAACAGAAAGTCAGTGAACTTGAGCACAGATTGATAAAATTTTTCCAATGTGAAGAACAGAATAACAAAGACTGAGGAAAAAGAACTAAATACCAGGGATCTATGGAACAATATCAAATAGTGCAGCTTACATAAACTTCAAAGTCCAGCAGAAGAGAGAAAGAATAAACAGAAAATTTCTCAAACTTAATAAAAATATTATTTATAATTACTAGAATTCCAGCACACACAAAACAGATTGTTTTTAAAGTTATATGTAAATACCGAAGAAGAACAAGAAGAGAAAGAGGAGGGGGGGGGGGAGAAAAGGAGGAAGAGGACGATTAAAACTCTCCAAAAAAGCCAGGGAATAAAGATAAAGGAATAAAAATAAATATTAATTTTATCATAAGCAATTAAACCAGAAAATAATACAAAGATACAATTCAGTTACTGAAAATTAAAATGTTTACAATCAGCAAAATAGCATTCAAAAATGGGCTGAAAAGAGAGATATAGAAATTGAAGAAATTTATTACCAGTGGGTCTACTCTATAAAAATACTAAAATAGAATCTTTAGGCTAAAAGAAAATGTTATCATATAGAAACTGAATCTACAAGAAGTGATAAATAATGATGATTTTAAATGTGAGAATGCATTAATCTTTTTCTTCTTGTAATTTGCGTCATATCTTACTCATTAAACAAAAAAATAATATAAATGTGATCAATGACATGTATAAGCAAGAGAAATTAAAAAACACAAATGACTAAATTTAATAGGGGTATTAGACTTTTGGAATGTACTGTAAGTTATACGGATTTTCAGATATAAAGTAAGTTGGAAGAGTGGATTAGGAATTTATAAATGTCAGATGAAAGTTGTGAAATGGTGAATTACTAAGTCTAAATGACATTGATAAATAAAGGATGTCCAATGTTATTCATTGAGCCATCATAAAATAAAAAATAGTACAAATATTTCTACATAATAGATAAAGTTAAAATCTGAGGTTATTATTCTTGATAAAAAAAGCAAAAAGCCAATACCATGGTATATATAAAGGCACATTTTAAATATAAAGACGGAAATGGTTTAAAACTAAAAGAACAGAAATTATATTAGACAATATAAGAGGGTTATTGTGATTGTATTATTAGAAAAAAAAACAGATTTTGAGACAAGAAATGTTAAAAAGAACAATGCCAAAAGAAGCAGTTTATTATAACTGTAATTCTAATTTGTATGCCTCTAATAACAGAGCTTCAAAACTCATAAAGCATAAAATGACAGTCTAAGAGAAGACATAAATAATGTGAGAACATAATTAAGAAAATTTTTAAGTGATTTTAATTGTCTTCTTTCAGATAGAACTGATGAAATGAAAGTATCATTAAGTATATTAAAGATCTAACATTGGACTTCAATGATATTGAAAGAATATTACACCCAACCCAATGATTGAAGAAGTTCATATTCTCTCAAATGCATATGAAATATCTACCAAGACAGATTATAATGGCCATATTTCAGTATATTTTTAAAGAGTGAACTATTACAGACTGTATTTCTATTCACAAAAAATAAATTTAAAATAAAAAGTATAATTAGAAAATCCCCAAGTATTTAGAAATTTATTATACAATAAATAACTGAATTAAATATAAATACAATAAATAACATGAATTAAAAATAAATCATAAAGAAAATGAGCTGAAAGATAATAGAAAGAGCTTGTTAATATTTACAGGATACTGATGACACTGTATAAACAGAAATTCCTAGCTTAAAGGCCTACAATTTAAACAAAAGTGTAGCTAAAATATGTTTGTCTAATTTTTCACATTGAGAAGCTAGGGAAAAAAGAACAAATTAAATCCAAAATAAGTAGAAGGATGGAAATAGCAAAAATTAAACTAGAAATCAATCTAAGAAAACAAATAATAGACAGCATTAAAAAGGCCCAAATTTGTTCTTTGAAAATATTAATGTGTGTAAAACATCAACATCATCAATTAAAGAGGAAAAATGTGAATATTATGAATGGAGGAAGGGATACTACTAAGAAAGGGTATTACAAATTGAAGAGGTTGAAAGAGGAATATTTTGAATAGCTTTACTCCATGAAATATAACTGAGATCAAATGCAACTATACCTTCAAAATATATTTGACCAAACTAACTAAAGAAATTAAAAACATACATTTAATAAAGAAACATCTGCTTCTGGATGTAGATATCATTCCATAGTAGAATAGTTACCACGCATGTGTAGGACCCTGATTTCATTTCCAGGGGAAGAAATAATGAAAGAAAGAAGGAAGAAAAAAAATGAAAATGAAAACTCTTCTTCTATATAGTTTCACTAGTATTTTTTTAAAATTTTTTTATCTATTTACTCAAGTTTTGGTGATTTTTTCTATATTATTCCTTTTTCTCTTCTCTTTTATATTAGTTCCTTAATATTAAATATAATAGTGGAATTCACTATTATATTCACTGATAAATAAAACATAGATAATAAGTCTTATGCTTATTCTTTTCAGTAAATAAAGGCAAAGATACTGTTTCTAATTTGATTTTTTATCATACAAGCAGGGCCTAGCACAAATATCACAAACTTTATGAATAGAAAAAATTACAAACATCCTTCATGGCATAGATAAAAATATCTTCAACAAAGTAATAGATCTAGTAACATAAAACACTAATACTTCTTGAGCAAGTAAAGTTTATTTTGTGAATGCAACTTTAGTTTAACATTTGAAAACTGGTCAATGTAACCCACCATAATGACAGACTATAGAAGAAACAATACTGGTTATGGTTTAAAAATACAATGAATTAAGAATTGATGAAAAATCCCTTATATAAATGCCATATAAAAATCTATAAAAAATATGTCTATCTGAAACCATATATTTGCCCTCTCTGGTTAATGCCAGGACAAGAATGGAATAAATACTTGTATGGCTTTTGTCAATATTCTTTTGGAGTTCCCAGTTCATGAAGTAAAACAAAACAAAACAAAACGTACAAATATAAAAAGGGAAAAAGAACTGTGTCCATTAGAAGACAATAGGTCTCTGTAAAAATTTTTAAGGATGGGTTGGGGTTATGGCTCAGTGGTAAAGTGGTTGCCTAGCATGCATGAGGCACTGGGTTCCATCCCCTGCACCAGATTAAAAAAAAAAAACTTAAAAAACAAAATAAAATAAAGATATGTGTCCATCTACAACTAAAAAAAATATATTTTTAAAAGATTTCTAAGGAATCAATGAAAAGCTTTTTTCACTATGAGATTTAAAAAACTATTGTGACAAAATTACAGGATAAGGTGGTGTTATATAAAGACAGACACTTATTTTATTTTTCATTCTTCACTGACATTTCTATTAGATGAACACAGTTTTATATTTTTGGTATTAGTGTATATTAACTATACAGAACTGGGGACTTCATAGTGGCATTTTTGTACATGCACATAACATGATTTGATCAATTTCACTTCACAATACCTCCCTTCCCTTCTTTTTCTATTTCTAAACAACATTCTCTTTTTTCTTGCATTTCTGCCTCAGTTAATAGGATACATTTTGTTTGCTTGCTCTTGTCAGATTCCCCAGCCTATTAACTTCTATGCATTCCTCTTAAACAATACAAGGGCCTTCCCTAGTTCTCACCTCATCTTTTCACCCTCTGACTCTGCTATGCTGGTATGATAAAGATTTATTTTAGCATATGGTTGTGTTTTTAACATTTTACAATAGAATAACATACATACAAAATTGTTATTATACCGTAACTGCTTGATGAATTTTCATAATAGGCTGCATAAGAATTTCTCCTTACAAGCAGAGCAATACTGGCTTCCAAAAGTCACATGTCATGATCCCATCCTATAATTGCAACTCTTTGAGTTTTTCTGAGTTATTTTTACCTATTTTTGTTTTTCATACGAATGTGATAAAAGGGAATGTGCTCTTTTGTTCTGATTTCTTTTTTTAGATATATTTTATTTTTTAGTTGTAGTTGGACACAATACCTTTATTTTATGAATTTATTTTTATATGGTGCTGAGGATTGAACCCAGGGCTTTGCACATGCTAGGCAAGTGCTGTACCACTGAGCCATAATCCCAGCCCTTTTGTTTCTGATTTCTTTAGTTCAAAGTGATGTTAGATTCATCCATGTTCCTGCATGTAGTCATGGCTACATTCTCAGTGATGCACAGAATTCTGTTACTTTAACGTGCTGTAGGTATTTATCCCTTTTACCATCTAAGTAGATGTTGTTCAAGACACTTATTTAAAGGAAAAACCATCAATAAATTGCAAAAGGAGCACTGGAGTAGAGAGATGATAGCAAGGGGAGGGAGAAAAGGAGGAGGGAAGTGCTGGGCTATGAATTAGTGCAAATGATATTCCTTGCTTTTATAATTATGTCAAAATGTATCATAATGTTATGTATAACTATAAAGAATTAAAAATATTGCAGATTTTTTAAAAAGTAGATATGGTTGATTTTCCCCTGTTTTAGCTATTGTGATAAAACTCCTATGGGCATTCCTATGCACATCCTTAGTGAATATGCACTCATTTCTCTGGGATATATAACCAGATATGCAGTGCAGGATCAGAGCATCTACACCTATTTAGCTTTAGTAGATACTGACAGTTTTTCAGTGTGATATCAATGGTGTTCTCACAGCAGCATATTATAGTTTCAATTGCTTCATATTTTTGCCAAGCTTTGCTGATTCCCATCTGTTTTGTTTTAGCTTTTCCTGTTGGTTGATATATTTTTAATGTTTCTATCACTGTATATTTAAAGTAACAATAAACTTAATGAGAATAGTTACTCACAATTATCTCCCATATGTACTTCCCTTGGGTTCATTTCTCTATTGGTCTGCCCAGGCTGCCATAACAAATTACCAGACACTGGGTGGCTGAAACAATTGAAGTTTATTTTCTCACAGTTCTGGATGCTACAAGTGCAAGATCAGATCCAGGTGCCATCAGGGTTGGTTTCTGGAGAGGCCTCTCTACCTGGCTGGTAGATGGATTCATTCTGGATATGTTGTCACAAGCTCTATCCTCTGTGCACTCTGTGGTTAATACCAGCGATCTCTTGGTACTTCTTCCTCTTCTTATAGGGGCACCCAGCCTGTTGGATTAGAATCCTACCCTTACAATCTCATTTACCTTGAACTACCTGCCCAAAGAGATGATCTCCAAATGCAATCACATGGATGGTTAGGGCTTCAACATACATACACATTTTGGGAGATAACAGTATTCTGTCAACAGTGCTTCTTTGAATAGTGCTTCCAAAGAAGCTTATTCTGTGACAAAAAAAAAAAAAAAAAAAAAAATTCACCTTTATGTTTATATGAAATTTTAGCTCAGTGACTAAGTCTAAATTTTAATAGACTTGGTTCAGCTCTGACACATTATTTCCTGTCTTCTCACACCTGCTTCTTAACATCTGCCTCTCTCTTTTTTTTCTATCACAAACTTTATAACCTGGAATCTTCCTGTTACTATCCTCGCCTCTCTTTTTCTTCTTTCATCTTCTAGTATGCCATGTGATATGCTATATCTGCTGTTTATTTTTTTCTGCCCTTCTGCAGTAGGAGCTCAGGTGGGAGGGGGGGCACTACCTTTGCTGTTCTTTTTGCTAATGTGTTCCATGTACTTGGATAGACATGCTTAGCTCACAGTGTACTCTCTGCATTTTATAAATATAAAATGAAATTTCCCTTGGAATTATCTTTTAACCTGTCTTTCTATGTATACCTGAGAAAAAGAGGAAGAAACAGAGAAGTACAGTTTGTGCCTAGCAAGGTAAGCCTAGGGAGCAAGACCATTCTTCAAGATGAGGAATTTTAGTGTGACAATCTGGGATTAACCACCGCCTGTTCTACTGAATACCTGCATTCCAGTGTATATCTTCCTGCCCCCAAACAGAACAGCATTCCTCAGGGGTTTTGTCATAAATGGAAGGCATTTATGTGGGCTTTCAGTTATAGAAGACATTACCCCTCAGTAACTCCTCTGTCCCTTATTTTAACCACACTATTATCTTATGCTGATGCTAGATTGAGGCTCCTGTTTATTGAGGAGTAGAGCAAGACATTTTCTGCTGAGGAAATTTTCTGCTGAGAAGGAAAACACAGAAAACAATAGCAGGAACTCCACATTGGAGATGCATTGCTATCACAATGGTATCTTCAACATACACTCCTATCCCTATACATATCACACAGATATTCATGGCAAAAGGCACCTCAGTTACCTTGAAAATGTTTTAATTTTTGTGACTGGGGAAAGGATACAAAAGCCCTTGCTAGTGTGTCATGTTCCAGAGCAAACTTCTGAGAGCAAAAATTAGTGGCCAGACACAAGTGAGCTAATCTCTTTAAACTTCAAGTGAAAAACAATGGTTACTGAAGAATTCCATATGATATTAAGCTCTTCTTTAAGACTGATGACAAAAAATATTGGAAGACATTAAATCACTGTAATTTGTTATTTATAAGTACTTATTGAAAGAAACTCTGAAAGATAAACTTTAGGAAAAAAACGAATCTAAAGAGAAGCACTGAAAATGCGATAGTGAATAAAGTAACAGAAATATGCTTTGGGAAATAAATTGGCATTTTCATAAATTCAAATTTGGAGGTCTGTTAAAAATAATTATAGCCTAAACTATTAAAATATTACCACTGTAATATTGCAAGTAGAAAGATAGTAATTTATAAAGCATTCTAATTTGAGAAAAGGATAAGAATAATAGAATAGTTAGACTTTATTAAAATATGTATTGAAAATGCAAGGGAAATTTAAAACATTATATTATTATATAGTACTATATTATCTTAGTGAAGTTGTAGGGGTAGCAAGTCAGAGAGAGAACAAAGAAAACAATCTATAGGAAAGAGCAAAGTTAAAAATGGTGGCTCTGCATCATGAACCAAGAAAAGCAGACAGGCAGCAAGGTGGGTGAAAAATCAAGAATTAGGGGGAACTTAATATTGAACACTCAAAACAGATTCTGAACTCAGGAGATCTTGTAAAATAAAATAAGGGGAGGGCTGGGGATGTGGCTCAAGTAGTAGCGCGATCGCCTGGCATGCATGCAGCCTGGGGTTCGATCCTCAGGACCACATACAAACAAAGATGTTGTGTCCGCTGAAAACTAAAAAAATAAATATTAAAATTCTCTCTCTCTCCCTTTCTCTCTCTCTCTCTCTCTCTCTCTCTCTCAAAAAATAAAATAAAATAAGGGGGAAAGATCTCCAGCCTCACAACCATGAGAGTAGCTGAATTCTCAAACTAGAACAGTCCCTACATGAACACAGTAAACACATAAAGAAATTAAAGGAACCCCCATTCTCAGGAAGACTGAGGTGTGTTTGGGTATGGAGAGTTTAGGGGTTAGAGACACTGCTTGGAAAAACAGTAAGTTGTGCTACATAGTATCCATGTATGGGAGGAAAGCCACCATCTCTCTCTGTAGTATGCACTGAGGACAGCAGAAGGAACCATTTTGCAGCCACAGCATGCGGGCAGCAGCTGAAGGAGCCAATTATGAGCAGATCCAAGTCTGGCTCAAAATATAAGCCAGGAAAACCCATGCTGTGTGACAGAGAATGTGTCTAAAGGACCAGGAGAAAATCAAGTGTGGAGGAGATATACACAGAGGAATACTGGGCACAGAAACCCACCTGGCTTCCACCTCCCCTTTCAGTCTGGCTGTTTGCAGGACTGGCTGGGAGAGAAGTGTCTGACTAGAATTCAAAAGGTCAGGGGCAGGATAGATTGAATTCAGAGATTGAATCAGAGACCAGGAAATATAGGGTCCACAGGTGGATAGGAAAATACATATTACTCACATGGATTGCATAAATAATCAGGGGTTTTTATCTCATCAGATAAAGTGAAAGTCAAGCCAAAGTTAATCATAAGGAACAAAGAAGGACCTTTCATACTGTTTAAAGAAATAATACATCAATAAGACATAAAAATTATAAATACTTATGCCCCAAACAATGGAGAATCTGTGCACATCAAACAATCCTTTTCAATTTCAAGAATCAAATAGACCAAGACACAATAATAATGGGTAACTTTAATATACCTCTCTCACCGCTGGATAGATTCTCCAAACAAAAACTAAACAAGTAAACTATGGAACTGAATAATACAATCAATAATTTCGACTTAACAGACATATATAGAGTATTTTATCAATCAATGACTGAATACAATTTATTCTCAGCAGCACAGGAATCTTTCTCTAAAATAGACCATATCTTATGACATAAAGTAACTCTTAACAAATATAAAACATAAAGATAATACCGGCATTCTATCAGATCATAATGGAATGTAACTAGAAAATCAATGATAAAATAAAAAATAGTAGTCTAACAACTGGGAACTAAAATAATATGTTATTGAATGATGAATGGATAACAGAAGAATTCAGGGATGAAATAAAAAATATACTTAGAATTGAGAATAGCAATAAAATATATCAAAACCTCTGGGACACTATGAAGGTAGTACTAAGAGGAAAGTTTACTGCATTGAGCTCATTCATTAAAAGAATAGAAAGTGACAAAATAAATAACCTAACACAATACCTCAAAGCCCTAGAAAGAGAAGAACAAATCAACAACAAAAACAGTAGAAGACAGGAAATAATTAAAATCAGAGCTGAATGAATTTCAAACACAAGAAACAATTCAAAACTTTGACAAAAGAGAAAGTTTGTTCTTTGAAAAAATAAACTGATAAACCCCTAGCCAGCCATGCTAATGAAAAGTAAAAGAGAGAAAACTCAAATTACTATAACACATGATGAATAGTGAAATATCAAGATAGACACTACTGAAATACAGAAGATAATCAGAAACAATTTTGAAAATTTATACTCCATTAAAATAGAAAATTTTGAATACATTGACAAATATCTAGAGTCATGACCTACCCAAACTGAATCAGGAGGATATACAAAATTTGAACAGATCAATTTCAAGCAATAGATAACAACATTGAAGGCTTGCTCACTAAAAAATCCTACAATCAGGTTGATTCTCAGTTGAGTTCTATTAGACCTTCAACAAATAATTAACACTAGAACTCCTCAAATTAATCCATGAAATAGAAAAGGAAGGAACCTTTCTAAACTCATCCTATAAAGCTAGTACCTCCCTAATACCAAAACCAGACAGATACATCAAGGAAAGAAAACTTCAGACCAATATCCCTGATGAACATAGGTGCAAAAATTCACAATAAATGTCTGGCAAACTGCACACAAAAACATGTTAAACAGATGGTGCACCACAATCAAATAGTTTCTTCTCAGGAATATAATGTTGGGTCAATATATGGAATTCAAGAAACATAATTCATCACATCAATAGTCTTAAGGATAAGAATCATACAATTATCTCAATAGATGTATAAAAAGCATTTGACAAAATACAGCACCTCTTCATGTTCAAAGAAATAGAAAAACTAGAGATAGTAGCAACATACCTCAACATTGTAAAGACTATCTACATTAAACCCAACGCCAACATCATTCTAAATGGAGAAAAAATTGAAAGTGTTCCCTATAAAAACTGGAACAACACAAGGCTGACTTCTCTCACTACTTTTATTCAATTTCATCATTGAAACTGCAGCCAGAGCAATTAGACAAGAGAAAGAATTTAAAGTAATATGAATAGGAAAAGAAGAACTCAAATGATTTCTATTTGTTGATGAGGTACTTCTATATTAAGAAGACCCAAAAAATTCCACTAGAAAACTTACAGAATTAATAAATTAATAAATGATTTCAGCAAAGTAGCCAGATATAAAATTAACACTCATAAGTCAAATGCATTCCTACAGAAGACAGAAAGACAGAAGACAGAAAGATCTCTCATGCTCTTGGATAATATTGTCAAAATGGCCATGTAGATTTTATTATGTAGATTTAATGCAATTCCTATTAAAATCCTGATAACATTCTTCATTGAAATAGGGCAATCATGAAAGTCATTTGGAAAAATAAGAGAACCAGAATAGCCAAAGAAATCCTTTGCAAGTAAAACAGGAGACTTCACAATACCAAACCTTAAAGTATACTACAGAACTATAGTAACAGAAACAGCATGATATTGGTACCAAAACAGATACATAGACTGATGGTACAGAACAGAAGACACAGAGACAAACCTACCTAAATACAGTTATATCATGCTAAACAGAGTTGCCAAAAACATACATTGGAGAAAAGATAGTCTCTTCAACAAATGGTGCTGTGAAAACTGGAAATCCATATGTGGTAAAATAAAATTAAGCCCTATCTCTCACCCTACACAAAACTCAACTCAAAGTGGATCAAGGACTTAGGCAGTAGAACAGAAACCCTGCACCTAAAGAAGAAGAATTAAGTCCAAATCTCCACCATTTTGGCTTAGGAAATGACTTCCATAAGAAGACTCCTAAAGTGCAAGAAGTAAAATCAAGAATCAATAAATGGGATGGAATCAAACTAAAAAGCTTCTTCATGAAACAGGAAACAAAAAATAACATGAACAAAGAGCCTACAAAATGGGAGAAAATCTTTACCCATTGCACCTCAGATAGAGCATTAATTTCCAGAATATATAAAGAAATCAAAAAAGTTAACACCAACAACCCAAATAACCCAATCAATAAATGGGCTAAGGAACTGAACAGAGACCTCACAAAAGAAATATAATTGATCAATAAATACATAAAAAAATGTTCAACATCTCCAGCAATTAGAGAAATGCAAATTAAAATACACTGATATTTTATCTCATTACAGTCAGAATGGCAATTATCAAGAATACAACAAATACAAGCAAGAATAAATATTGAGGAGGAAGAGGGTAAAAAGGAGCACTCATACATTGCTGGGGAACTGCAAATTAGTGCAACCAATCTGGAAAGCAGTATGGAGATTCCTCAGAAAACTTGGAATGGAACCACCATTTTGACCCAGCTATCCAACTCCTCAGTTTATACTGAAAGGACTTAAAATAAACATACTACATGATGCAGCCACATCAATGTTTATAGAAGCTCAATTCTCATGGCTAAACTATGTATGGAACCAACCTAAGTGTCCTTCAACAGATGAATGGATAAAGAAAACATGCTATATATTGACAATGGAATATTATTCAGCCTTATAGAAGAATGAAATTATGGCATTTGATGGTAGATGGATATAGCTTGAGAATATCATGCTAAGCAAAATAAGCCAATCCCCCCGAAACCAAAGACCGGATGTTTTCTCTGATATATAGATGCTAATTCACAATAAAGGGGGGTGACTAGGAAAGAATAGAGTTATTCTGGATTAGGTAGAGGGGAGTGAAGTGAGGGGAGAGATTGGGGGTAGGAAGGATAATAGAATGTAACTGACATTATTACCCTGTGTACATACATGACTACACGACCCATGTCATTCTACATCATGTACAAGAAGAAGAATAAGAAATTATACTCCATTTATATATGATGTGTCACAGTGCATTCTAGTGTTATGTGAAACTAATTAGTGAAAATAAAAGATTAATTAATTTTAAAAATTGATGTTGAAGGAGAGTAAAATAAGGAAAAAAATAAGAAAATAAGATTCCAGAATTTCCTTCCCCAATACATGAACAGGAGTTATACTTACTTAAGACAAGAAGTCTATCTAATAAACATTTCACTAACCCTAAACAAGACAGCTATAAATGATCTTAAAATCAAATCAAAATAAAGGAACAAAATGTTACAGATAAATATTTAAAAACAAAGTTAGATAAATATTTGAAGGTAAAAATTATTTATAGGGATTATTTAATGTTAAAAGATTAATCCACCAAAATATCATATACCTATAAAACATGTGTGGGCCCAGGAATATTATAGCATTGTAGACAGTAATAAAAATTATAATTAAAAAAACAAAAATTGAGGGTGAATTTGTCAATTCTTCAATCATATGGGAGATTTCTATGAATCTTTGACAATCTGATAAACAGAAGGGAAAGCAGATTTGAATGAAATTAACAAAATGTTGTTGCGTGAATAAGACTCCAGAGTCTCTTTTCATTAAATTTTTATTTTTTTCAATATATGCATCAATTTGGTACTTCGATTGACCTATTTTCTGTCTCCTTCACTAGAATATAATTTGCTTGTTGGTGCAATCAGTTTTTCATTTAATATTGTTTCCACACTGAGACATAATATAGAATTAAAACCTAGAATAATTTTCTCAAAATTATCATGTAGTCATTGATTAATTGAGTACTTGTTAGAATAAAAATGTTTTAAAAATTAGAATAATGCCGGCCATAATCTCTGGACACAATAAACTTACTACACTGAAAAAAAATTTAAATTCTCAAATTATGATTAAAATATAAATATTTTTATTATCATGAAATAAAATAAATATAAAACACTACCCATTAAATCCCAAGGATTCTGGTACAACAGTATTTGGAGAAAATTTTAAGATTTTTAATGCATTTCTTTAAAAAAGGGGGAAACTGAAAATAAATTAGACTAGTACTAAATTTAAAAAGATGAAATGAAAGAAAGTAAAAAGATGAAAGTGATAAGAAAAATTAGGAAAAATGTGAAATAAAAACTAATCAGAAAGTAGAGTTCAATAAAGACTGCAGAAAGACTTCCAGGATTCCTGTTTCAAGCAATTTGGTCAATTAGGCATTTTGAAAGATACCACTGAAAATAACTACAAACAGGATAATAAATTATATAAGCAATCCAGGGTAAAGAATAAGAATAATACAGTACCAAAATGACATCACCAAGCAGGCAAGAAAGGGAAGCCAAAAGATGAAATTGAAGTGAACAGGGTGACCCATATTGTAAATCTGGCGGGCTTCACAGCTTGTGTTCGCACTTGGACAGTTTATCTCCTGAACCCTGCCTGATGAATGTGATGCTCATTTTTACTCAATACAAAAACTTATCTACAAAAGTCAAAAAAATTCTGTCACCTAAAATCAAAAACTGTATCATGTGAAAGAAATAAGATAGTAAAAACATAGCCAGGAATAAAATCCATAACTATAAGAGTATAGAGAGAACTTGGAAATCTAATAAGTGACATGCAAGATAATGAGAATTGACATAACATCGTGAATATGTCGATTTTCTTCCATTTATTCAATTCAAGACACTCCTTATTAAAAGTTTATTTGAGCCATGTGTGGTGGCGAATGCCTATATTCCCAGTGCTCAGGACGCTGAGGAAGGAGGATGGACAGTTCAAAGCCAGACTGAGCAAAAGAAACTCATTGAGACTGCCTCTAAATAGAATAATAGAATACAAAGTAGGGCTGGCGATGTGGCTCATTGTTGAGAGCTCCTGAGTTCAATCCTCAAATCCCAGTACCCCTTAAAAAAACTGTTCATTTGATTTGTTTAATAACTTAACAAATTCATCTAAAACAATTGTGGAGGATAAAAATTAAAAAAAATAGCTAATTAAGCTTAAAAATCAAGAGTAAGATCAGAAATCAGTTTCCAGGGTCTTATTCAAAACATTAAAACACTAGCCTTACCCATGAAGGAGATAAAAACAGACCAGAGAAACATGAGGGATGGACCCTCCTGTGTGTACAGAATTTAGCATATGATAAAAAAGACGACTAGTGACTGTATTTGAAAAACTGGCTTACTATGAGGGGAAAAATAAATATGAATCTCCACCCAATGTGGAAAGGTAGATGTTAGATAGTATAAACTGCTAAATGGAAAAGGTAAAAAATATGAATTTACAAGACAAAAGAAAGTAATAACTTAGTGACATATATATTATATGATTTATAGAAATTGGCTCATACAATTATGGAAGCCAAAGTTGGAGAACTAGGAAAGCTTTAATTCCCTTGGAGTCCCAAGGCCTGAGGAACCAGAAATGCCAGTGTCTAAAGGCAGGAAAAGACAGAATGTCTCAGCCAAATAAAAGAAAATTCACCCTTCTACATTTTGTGCTATCCTGGCCCTAAATAGATTGGATTGCATGATGCTCACCACGTTTGACCCAGTTCAAATGTTAATCTTTTCCAGAAGCATCTTCACAGACACAGCCAGAAATAATGTATTACAAGCTATCTGTGTATACCTTACTTAGCCCAGTCAAATGGACATTAAATGAACAATCACAGTAGGTGTCATAGGAATGGAAAGTACTGTGTATAGGAAAACAAACACTTATTTGGACGCAGGGGCTATTATTTACTGAGTATGTAAGTAAAGCTAGTCACTCACTTATTTTTCCCTCTATGCAGTGGAGATAGATTTATTCATTAAAGCCCTATTGTAAGAATTGGAAATAACATTAAGCATGTAAGATAGAGAGTGGCACAGAATATACATTTTAAGTATTGGAGTGATTTTTCCTTTAAGTTGTTTCTGTCCTCTAATAAAAGCTTAGTAAGGGTTTTAGAAAATGACTAAATCAGCTGATAGAAAGAAAAGTCCACTACCCATAACTACTGCTTCTCAATTCCAGTGAGAAGTGTCATATCCAAAAAGGAGAGAAAAAGAGAGGTAAGTTATGTAATTATTGCTCCTTAATAAGGAGAGACTAGAGCACTTGAAGAGACTACAGCATCTTTGTGCACTTGATTAGGCTGAAATAACTCCTACCAAAACAGTTTAACTGCTTTTGAGTGTCCTACTTGAAAATATGAACCATTAAGAATTTGTTTTAGAAATTAGAGGATGCTAACAGAAAGGTCATCTGCCCCAGTTTAGAAAATAACATTTTTATGATAATCTTTTAACTCTAAATTCCTGTCTTTTTATCATAAGAAATTACTGCTTCTCAGATCCTTAGCCTTGTTATCTCTGCTGCATTGACTTTGTAAATACCAACTCTGAATTCATAGACTGAGTTTGCAACTTATTTGTAAAGATTTCTCAATTGGCAGCAGTTGTTCCAGAGGGCCAACTTACCTCTGAGAGCAGGTTGTTTCTTGAAGAGAAACTATGAGCTTCCTCATTTTTATAAAAATTATGATTATTTGGTATTTGCTAATTTTAAGCAATATTGTTCTGCTTTGGTATGGTCAACATAATTATATCCTTTCGAGTATATGCACTGAACAGTATGTTTAAAGTGGCCAATTATACTGGTGAAATCAAAGGAGGAAGTAGCACAAAGCGAAAATCAGAGACAAAAGAACCATAATAACTCAGATACAAACTGCTCAGTGTCAGCTATCTCCAAAGAACACACACAAATGTGCTGTAATAGTCGTTAGTGCATAACGTTTTATGTTTGAAAGGAAAAGTGCTCCAAGCCTGGAAAGGTAGATTAGGAATCTGAACTGTCCTTATAGAAGGTAGAGTTCTGCAAGGAAGGCTTTTTAGCAATGAGTCACTCACTACTCAAGGGCTTCAGAAGCATCTATTAGACTCTAGAATAGAAATCACTCAGCCAAAGATGATAAGTGAACAGAATAATTTATAATTTCATATCTGAATTAATTATCTCAAGAATTAGTTCTGAATGTAGCTCTATAAATCACCTCCTCATTCTAGTGATCCTCTGATTCTGCCCCACATGTTCTACTCAAAAAATATGTGTGTGGTCCTATAGGATAAATGATACTTATAATTCTTATTTCATTCATTTCATTTAGTGTTGGATGATCCATATTCTGCACTTTAGTATTACTTTCAAATACTTTCATACCTAACGCCATCTTTGAAATTAACCTGCTTTAAAAAAAATTGCAGGAGATTATAGCAGGATTTATGCCTCACCTTCATTAAATCCTTTGGAGAATATTTCACTAACAATAAATGATCTTATCTTTTCTACCCTTTGTATGTATTTCTGCTTCATTATTAAGCAAAATTGGACAGGATGAAGTGATAATTTTTTCAAATAATATTTCATGTATTTTATTTTTAATAATATGGGAGTTCATAACCCACTTGAATCTAATGTATGAAATATGATATGTCAAGAGTTTTGTAATGTTTTGAACAACCAATAAAAAAAAAGAAAACACTAAAAAAATAATAATATATTTTCTGGAAGCTAAGAAATACACAGGAAAGTATATCTTCCCTACTGCTAGAAAAGTAACTATTTAACCAGTGTGTTCCCTTTATAGTGTTATTTAGCATTATTCCACAAAAGCAGATTTTATATTACTAGTTGGAATTATTGCCTAATTCTGTCTCATTCTTTTGACCACAATTTCAAATATGTAACATTACAATTTATATTGAAAAAACATCATTGAGTAAGTAAATATAGAATTGGTATTAGATATATTTTTATAAATATTGAAATAAATCACACATCTAGTCTTCTCTATGGACACTTTTTTTTTTACAGAAAATAGCATATACAGAAGGACAGCGAATGCAGACTAGCAATTTATAATGCTATAGAATCAGGATATAGTTCTATGTCAATATTTCAAAGAAATCAATGCTATTTATTACTCATTTTATTATGCTAAACCTAGAGACCCACCCACTGGTTCCTCTAGCTAGGGTCTCTGGTGGTATTTTAATACTCTGTTCCCCCCAACCACCATGATCTTTACACTCTCACTGGTTAAGTTACCTACAAAAGTCACTGGTTAACTTTCAGCATATCTACAGAAAGTCACATACATACTCAATGACAGTGAACAGTGTGTGTGTCTTCTCTTCAAAGTGCAAATTTTAAAAGAAATACTGAGACTTATGTTAATATGATTATCTTTTCCCAATATTAGTAAATTTGGACTTATGTAATTGTATATTTATGGTAAGACTGGGATAGGAGTATATAAAAACTCATTTTTTAGTATATTTGTAGGACCCAATTTGTTTGAGTGAAAATTCCAATTGCCATATGAATATGGCAATATTCTAGAATATGACAAGCATGATTTTAACCAATTTCATATCCTAATGGCTCTCCCCTGAGTTCACTCTTCTTCAAACCATATCAGCTTTTAGCTATTATTCAAAACATTAGGTCTGCTTCTGCAGACCTAAAACATTAGTCTTGTGGCTTCTGTACTTGCTGTTCCCTTTGCTAAAATGCTTTTCTCCCAGGTATTTGCTCATTCAAGTAATGCCATCTTCACAGGGAGGCCTGCCATCTCTCACACAGCACATTCCCCTCAGACAGGCAAGCATCTTATCCTACTTCTCCACTTTATTTTTCTCCTTAGAAACTATCATGAATTAAATACCATGTTTTATACATATTTTGCTTCCTAAGTCTATAGTATCATCCTGGTAGATTTAAGAGAGGGTTTTTTTTCCCTGCTTCATTCTTTATATATAGAACTTAGAGAAGTGCATTTCAACTATTAGGTTATCAAAAATATTTGATGTGTAAAATAATAAATTATGAATTTTTTGTGGACTTTTATGAAGCATTTTTATATCATTTTGTATAGGAGCATTTGAAAAAAAATAGAATTTGAAGAAATCAGAACATGCTTGAAAAAACACTTTTAAATTAAAGCTTTTGTTTTTATCTTTTTAAGCATTAATATGAGCATTTCATTTTAACCTTCAATTTCAAGATTTTTAAAAGGTGTTAAATGTTAGTACAGCTAGAAAGATGATGAATTGCTTAAGACAATTCACCCATTAAAACGAAACCATTAATAATATCACAGATGAATAGTTTCAGCTATAGAAAAAGTATCATGAAGCCAATTTATATTGCAATTTTTAGCACTGGCACATTTAGGGTGTGTTTAGTTTTTAGAAGGATAAGCAGGGCCTAAAGCTTCCTTGATTTATATAAAATTCCTTAGAAATTTGCCACCATCTCATTATCTTTTTTTGTTACTTTTTGGGGAAAAGTTTCATATTGGGGGAAAAAATAAAAAGCTAGCATCAACAATTTTAGCCTATATCTAATAATGCAAAAACTAAAACATCAAAAACAAAAACAACAAGGAAACATTATTCATTTGTTCATCATTTGAAGTTATTTTTCTGTAAAAAGAGTTCTTTGCCTTAGGAAACTGAATTAGGTTTTTTTTTCTAGTTGTCTCTTTCCAATGGTTATGTTTGTGTTATGATTTTAACTTGTTCTTCAAAAGCTCCTAATATAGAAATGTATTAATGCAGGACTAGTCAGGTCTAAAATGATTAGATTGTAAGAGCTGCAACCTAAACAGTCCATCTAGTTTGAAAGGGCTGGGTGTTAACTATAGGTAGGAGGGGATATGGCTGAAGAAGGTGTACTCTAGAAGAGTTCATTTTCCTTGTAGCTCTTCCCACTTTTCTCTGTGTTTCCTGAATGCCATGAATGGAGTGGTATTCCTCTACCATGCCATTCTGCCATAACGTTTTGCCTCACGTTGGGCTTAGAGCAATGGATTCAGCCAACTATAGGATAACCCTCTGGATCCATGAGCCAAAATAAAATTTTTCTTCTCTAAGGTATTCTTATAGGTTATTTTAGGCACAGTGATGAAACCCAGCTAACACAGAAATCCATACCTAGAAGCTGGGTCCTTCCTGTGACTGAAGTGACCATGTAATTTGAAAGCAGTTGGAAATGGTTTATAGGAGGTTTTTAAAAAAGTTTGAAGATGAAGACTAGAGAAGCATAGACTATAGTAAGCAGAGCTTAATGCATGATTCTGGTGGAAGCTCTGATGACCAAAATGTCATTAGGACTGCAGATAGCAAAGATTGTGCTCAAGAGGTTTTAGAAGTAAATGCAGATTCTATTGGGAAATGGACTACAGTGCATTCATGTTACAATATGGCAAAGAACTTTTGTACACTTTTCCCGTGTTCTATGACTTAATGTGAGTCTAAATTTAAACGTGAAAAACTAATTAATCAGGCAGAGGACATTTTAAGGCAAGCCAGCATTCAGACAGTGGCATCGATTTTGCTGGCAACTGTTAGCCAGATTTAACATGAAAATCAAGCACAAAAAGCAGAGAAAGAGTATATTTGAAACTTGCAACTTGACCAGAAAAGTGCATGTAAACTTTGGACAAGAAAGATGTGATTGTTAAAAAGATTATAGCTCCTAAGGAGATGCTAAGCACTTTGCACAAAGACAATAGAAAAGATGACTTGAGGGTATCTCATAAATTTGCAAAACCACATCCATTATAGGCTCCAGGGGATAGAAGAGTGAATTACTTTGAGAAAAGATATTGGGGTTCCCTTCTTGCAGGGGATTGCCTAGGAAGTTGTTTCACTATGCTCAGCTGCCCAAGCATTCAAAGACTGCTGTAGGCATTACTCCATGTGGCCAGTTACTTCACAGGCTGACACTAGAGTCATGAAGGATTCCATAGAGATTTAAAAGAAAGGACTAAAAGCCAGGCAAAATATAGCAGGCTCAGAATCCCTGTGGGTTTCCCCTGAGAGGGCACTGTGTAAAGCTGTGAAGGTGAAGGTAAAGCTGGAATGTAGACTCTAGGAATTAAGAGATGCCAGTAGTGTGTCTGCTGAGAAAAGCTACTGAGTGTGGCATGAGCCAGACTAAAAGAGAGTCCATGTGTGCTGCAACTGGCAAGGTTAAAGGGGTGGGGTTGCCGAACCTAATTAGAGAGAGCATCTCACCACCATGTATCCTAGATGCTATATGTGGAATTATGGGACCTATTCTCCTGGCTGGGTTTTATTCTGACTTTGGTCCCATCTCTTTCTTTGTGCCCTTGCTCCTCCCTTTCAGAAGAATGTCACTGCCTATTGGATATATTTAACTTGCTTTTGATCATTACTGCGGTTCAGAGTCAAGAGTTTGCCTTGAGTTTCAGGTAAGAGTTTATACTTGTACTTTGGGGCAATGCTAGACCCTGTTATGACCATGGGTGTCTTGGAAATAAATTAAATGCATTTTGAATTGTGAGATGTATGTGTGCTTTTGGGAGCTATGGGCATTATGATTTGAATAGGAGATGTCCTCAAAAGCTCAAGTGGTAATGCATGATTGTTAGGAGGTGAAATACTTGATTTGTAAGAGCTGCAAACTAATTAGTTCCATTAGTTTGAATGGACTTGGTGGTAACTATAGGTAGGGGGCATGAATGAAGGAGGTGGGTCTTCCCTAGAAGGGTTTATCTTTCCTGCAACCTCCCCCTACCATCTTTCTCCTTCTTGATTCTGGCAAGAACTTAGCAGCTTTAATCTACCTCACACTTTGACCTTGATACTTCACCTCACCTTGTGTCCAAAGAAATGAAACTAGCTAAGCACAGACTGAACCTTTGAAATTGTGAGCCAAAATAAACATTTCTTCATCTAAGATGTTAATGTCTGATATTTTTGTCACAACAAAAAATCTTAACTATAACAGTAGGTTTAGTTTTTAATAGCAGTTTCAAAAGAACGGAGATGTGATATTAGCCTCATCTTGGCAGAGCTGCTGATTATTTCTCTTCTATTGTTCTTGGAACTATTTTCTTGTTAATGCTGAAGGATCTATATTATTATAGCACTTAATTTGTCAAATGCCATTAGAAAGAAAGACCTTTATATGATTGGTTGGATATTATCTTCTAATTTTTTTCATTTATACTTAAATCTTGTTGCAGGTAGACTCATTCTACTGCAATCATTAAGTATGTATGTTTTGCAAGATTACTAGAAACGGGTAGATAAGTTCAGAATAGAATGGAATAATCTAGAATAAAAGATAGGTAAGATAAAGTTAGGAGTAGAGTCAGTACTCAAAATGTACACCAGAAAGAGTGTATGTTTTCTCACTATAGGCCAAAATTTCACTTTTGTGCTTCCTAGAAGCCAAAACAAAAGGAAAGCACAAGAAACTGATATAGAAAATTCTTATGACACAGTCCAATAGTTCAAAATATTTCTCTATGAAATTTCAGACAGGGGCTGGGATTGTGGCTCAGCGGTAGAGCGCTCTCGCCTGGCATGGGTGGGACCTAGGTTTGATCCTCAGCACCACATAAAAATAAAGGCATTGTGTTGTGTCCATCTATACCTAAAAAATAAATTAAAAAAAAGAAATTTCAGACAGAGCCCATTATAATAAAATAGATTATTATAAAAAATTCAGCAATGTATTTCATAAATCTTATTTTAAATAGTGTATTATATGGGTGAGGCACAAAATATATATGTAGATAAAAGAATGAATTAATTTGGACTTTACCATTGTCATGATTTTTATCATTCATTTAGCAAATAAAGCTCTGAATTAAACCCAGGAATATTAAGAATAAACAGTGCATTCAGATTCTAGATATTTGTGGGGATTGCAACTTAAACATAAAGGGAGATATCAAGCACTAATTTAAATGAATAATTTTAATATAAGATTTAACAAAGAAGTATAAAAGAAAAATAATATAAAAGGTTAATAATCAGGTTTAGGGGTAAAGGAACATGAATAACATATCTCAGTCTTACAAAATATCTATTCATGAATTGTAAGTTATATTTAAAAATAGCTTATGTCTATTTGGGATGGGATGTGAGTAGGAATGAGATCACTTGGCCAATTTTGTCACAAAAAATAGACAGTGACATTTCTGATTTTTGTTTTTCCCTTTGTTATGGTTATTTTGTATTTAGGAAGTTTTTTTCCCCCAGGTTTTTAAAGGTGTAAGATGAAGTCTATTTTCTTTAATAGAAGGGTTTAGTACTGTAAAGTTTCCTTAAAAGTACTTATTTAATAGCACACTACAAATACTGATATGGTGTTTTTATTAGAATTTTTTACTTACTAATTTTTCTTTGATGGCTACTTTGACTCTCTCAGTATTAATAATCATGCTATTTAGTTCATATATATATATTTACATGTATATACATATATATATCACAAAGAAATCTAAAGATTGATCATTTTATTTCAAATATCTGATACATCTTATTATTTAACTTCTCCACAACTTGATATAAAAGTTTAATAAATACATTATTTGAAAATTGCATTATATACAATTAGTATATATTAACATTTAAATATACATTGTTAATGTTATATTCTAGTAGTTTTTAAAGAATACAAACTTAAGTTAATATTTAATTGGATAATAAAATGCTTTGTTGCATGTTTTACATTCCTAACTTTATTACTTTATTACCTATATTATCAATATTATTCAATTGTATTTTCATTTTAATTATATATTATCCTAATTATATATGGACATAAGGATATATGTGTGTGTGTGTATATATATATATATATATATATATATATATATATATATATATATATATAAATGTGTATATACACAAAATATGTAAATAGTTTATGTTTGGGATTTATAATAACACATTCATAAAAATGTTACTTTTTTATACTAATATGCAGATTTTCAAAATATTTCAAAGAACTCTCTAGGAAATAGTAGTGACCACAGACACTCAATAATTTATTTTAGGCTTTGACATAAATATCTTAGAGGCATAAGCTGTGGAGACCAAAATTTGGATTCCAAATACCATATTCATTACATTATTGTTCTGTGGCTTTCAGAAAGTTAATATTTTTTTCTTCAAATTGATATACTTTTTTATAGGTTTGTTTGGGAGAGACAAATGAGAGGACTGCAAAGAACATATCACATGGCAGGAATGTGTGTGTTGTAAAATATAATCCTCTTTCTAAAATTGCCAACATTAATTTAGCACAAAGGTTGATAGTCTGAGATCAGACCTGTTATCACTTAACTAAAATTATTACCACTTAAGGTCTGATATATTAGATCAAGGATGACTAATGTATTTCAATTCATGTACTAATGCTGATTGATAGGTTTTAGTCTCCAGAAGTACTGTATTCAAAAACATCTCAAGGATGAATCCAGATTTAGTAGTTAATAGTTTGGTGATAAAATAGTAATTTTTTATTAGAAAGTGTTGTTAATTTTCTTTAGCTAAACCAAGAGTGAGTCATGAAATTATAGCTAATATTGACATAATTCTAGTCAGTAATACCTAGAATTTCTAGGATTACCATAGACATAAAATAGAAGAAACACATTATTTTAAAAATATAAAAGTAAGGATTTCAGATTCAGATCGGGTTCCCTTATTCCCTGTAGGCAAAATTACTTTTTTAAAAATACTTTTTGGAGTATAATTTTCAATTCTATACATTTTTCTACTTGTGGAGAGAGGATTTAAAGATTAGTATATATAACATTGGGATCCAGGAGTGAAAAAAGTTAGGAAAGTTGTATAAGAAATGTATATTTGTATTGTGTATGCTTCACTTCATATAATAAGGTAAATTTGTATGGATATTAAGAACAGATGCTTTTCCCATCAAATAAGGAAATTTGGTGTATTAACAAAATGTGAGCAACCAAAAGAAAAAATAAAAGTCTTAAATACAACAAATGAAGGAAATAACTAAATATGAGAATGTTAAGAGGGATTCAAATCTTTGGAGGTATTCCCTGGGGAATCAGGCTAATGTTCAGTATCCATGTATCAGCAATTGGAGAACTAGAATAGCACTCCCTCTACATGTAGAGCCCTATGATGGGGCCCTTCTACTGCTAAACAAGGGGGCTGAGAACATTCCACCCTCCACACTGTGGAATCAGGAAGAAAAATGTGTGAAGGGCAGAAAACAATAAAAGACATATAATTAACCAAATAATAAGTAAATCTAGCAATACATAAAATAACAATATATATTTATTAAAATTAAAAATTGAACAAACATTTTAAGCAATATATTGGGCTTATCTGAAGGAGAATTGGTAGCATAATTGATAAATCTGAACAATTACCCAAGAAAGCAGAATGATTAAAAAAAGCAAAGCACTAAATACCATTAAAAATCTGTGGAATGACATGAAAAGAATAGAAATTTTTATTATACTCATGGAAGTATAGAATAGAGAAAAAGATAATTTTTATGTGAAAAGGTTTTTGTTAATTTTTTCTTTGTTTTTTTTTTACTTATACATGACATTGGAGTATATTTTGACATATTTATACAAACATGGAGTATACCTTATTCTAATTAGGATCCCAGTCTTATAGTTTTGCATGATGTGGAGATTCACTATAGTGTATACATAGGAAAATTAAGTCAGATTCAATCCACTGCTTTTCCTATTCCTGTACCCCCTACATTCCCTTATGTCTAATAGGGAATTTCTATTCTTCCCCTCCCTTCTCCCATTTTTGTGTCTTAGCATTCACATATCAGAGAGAACAACTGAACTTTTTTGGGGGGAGGCAGGGATTGGCTTACTTTGCTTAGCATAATAGTCTCCAGATCCATCCATTTACCAGCAAAAGTCATAACGTCATTCTTTTTGTGGCTGAGTAATATTCCATTGTGCATGTATATCACATTTTCTTTATCTATTTATCTGTTGAAGAACACCTAGGTTAGTTCCAGAGATTAGCTATTGTGAATTGAGCTGCTATAAATGTTGATGTGGCTGCATCAATGTAGTATGCTGATTTAAGTTTTTGGGGGTATATACTGAAGAGTGGAATAACTGGGTCAAGTTGTGGTTCTGTTCCAAGGTGTATTGAGATTCCTTAATTTTTTTTAATAATGAAAAAAGAAATTCTAAATCTTCAGATACAAGAAAGAAAAGAGGTACTGAACAAGATAAAAATGAATCTGGGTCCATATATACCATTCTGAAACTAAACCCAATAAGATGTAAAGAAAATTTTAGAAGGTACACAGGAAAAAAATAGCATAAAATGCACCAATATTAGTCTGAATACACACATATAAAAATGTATGTCTGTAAAAATAGGTTAATATCTCAGAAACATGAGTGAGGGTGTATCTGTCTACCCAAGAGTTGTTCTCTATCTAGTAAAGTTATTATTTAAACATGGCAAAAAAGAAAAAAGAACTCTGAAACAATATTCTATCCCCATACTTCAACATAAAGTCTAAAGAGTAAACTAATGTGTTCATCAGTTTGTCATCACTGTGACCAAAATACCTGAGAAGGACAAATTAAAGCAGGGAAAGTTTATATTGCCTCACAGTTTCAGAGATTTAGTCCATAGTGCTGGGCCCAAGGTAAGAGAGAATATCATTGCTGAAGGGAGTGGAGGAGTTATTCTCTTCTATTCATGGCAGTCAGGAAGCAGAGAAAGAGGGAGGAGAAAAGGGCCATAGGGAAGATATACCCTTCCAAGGCACTTCCCCTGTGACGCAACTCCTCCAGCCATCTCTTACCTGCCTGCAATTACCATGTAAGTGAGTTCATCAAAACTAAAATGGAGTGGCTAGGTTATAGCCCTCACAATCCAATCATTTTACCTCCAGATATTCTTGCATTAAGACTTTTTGATGGACACCTTGCATCAAAACCTTAACAGTAAGGAACAGATGAAAGAACAACACAAATAAGTAAAACTGTACATATTTTGCTAAATAAAACAATTGGTTATATAGGTTTAAAAATAAGATGAAATTAAAATATTTATTAAACTCTGAGAGTTTTAAGAATTTTAAGCCTACATATATGTATAGTTTTAAATCTTTCTCTATGTAATTATATATATATATATATATATATATATATATATATATATATATATGATTTTAAGTCTTTCTATATGTACTAAAAATATATATACATATATATAAAATGTGTATATCTATATCTGTATATCTATCTATCTATATATATATATATATATATATATATATATATATGGCTAAAATATCTAACAGATGAAGCCAGGTATATATCTATCATTTCAAAAAGACAGAGAACATCCAAGTACCAAGAATAAATGTATAAAAAAGTAGAAGAAAAAAAAATAAATAAATACAATTGATATTCTAAAAGAATATGCAAAGAAGACACATAATCAATGGGAAACACCAAATAAAATGTTAAATATGTATACATCTTTATAAATATTCAGATTTAACTTTAAACAATTAAACTTCTCTGAAGACATAGAGATACCCCCAAGTTGGATTTAAAATATTATGTGGGGATGGGGGTATAGTTCAGTTTTAAAGTACTTGCCTAGCATAAATGAGGTCCTGATTTCCATCTCTAGCAACATAAATAATAATAATAATAATAATAATAATAATAATAATAATAATAAATAAAAGTATACTATATACTGTTTAAAAGGTTTACCTTTTGCTAATTTAAATTTTTCTAGATTGTTTTCCTTCGATGTAGTTAAAATGATTTGTTTAAATAAGTTATGATGTTGAAAACAAGGATGATATGTCAGGAAAATGAAAACAAAATAAAAGTGCAGCAATATTTATAGCAGAAAAGTATATTGGAAGATAAAAAAATACCAGTTAATAATCAATCTATTAATGAAAAATGAAAATTTAACTAAGAAGTCATATCTGTTATTCCACTTGTTTATATTAATACAGAACAAAAATATATACATCTCTAGGGTATATAAAGAACTCAAAAAGCAAAGCACCAAAAAACCAAATAACCCAATAAACAAAGGGGCCAAGGACATGAACAGACACTTCTCAGAAGAGGATATACAATCAATCAACAAATATATGAAAAAATGCTCATCATTTCTAGCAATTAGAGAAATGCAAATCAAAACTACTCTAATATATCATCTCACTCCAGTCAGAATGGCAGCTATTATGAAGACAAACAAGCATAAGTGTTGGCGAGGATGTGGGGGAAAAGGCACACTCATACATTGCTGGTAGGACTGCAAATTGATGCAGCCAATATGGAAAATGGTATAGAGATTCCTTGGAAATCTGGGAATGGAACCACCATTTGACCTAGCTATCCCTCTCCTTGGTTTATACCCAAAAGACTTAAAAATAGCACACTACAGGGACACAGCCACATCAATGTTTATAGCAGCACAATTCACAATAGCTAAAATGTGGAGCCAACCTAGATGTCCTTCAGTGGATGAATAAAAAAAGTGGCATATATACACAATGGAATTTTACTCAGCAATAAAAGAGAATAAAATCATGGTATTTTCGGGTAAATGGATGGCATTGGAGAAGATAATGCTAAGTGAAGTTAGCCAATCCCAAAAAAACAAATGCAGAATGTTTTCTATGATATGAGGAGGCTGACTCATAGTGGGGTAGGGAGGGGGAGCATGGGAGGAATAGATAAATTCTAGATAGGTCAGAGGGGTGGGAGGGAAAAGGAGGGGGCAGGGGATTAGCAAGGATGGTGGAATGAGATGAACATCATTATTCAAAATACATGTATGAAGACATGAATTGGTGTCAACATACTTTATATACAACCAGAGATTTGAAAAAATTGTGCGGTATACATGTAATAAGAATTGTAATGCATTGCTGGGAGCCATTAGCCAAGTAGGTATGACAATTTCCTTGCCAGCGTACCCCATGTTGCTTAGTGGAAGGACTCGTGGAAATAGGACATTTTGCAGTGACATTGCATGTAGGTGACCTTGCTCAAGGACCAGGGCGGATCCGGGTTTAGGGTGTTCCCGGTTTAGGATAATCGGGTTTAGGGCGTTCCCGGTTTAGGTTCCAGGTTTAAGGTTTAAGATTATTCCTGCTGGGAATAGGGCATATCCTGCTGCCTGAGTTCCCCTTGAGTTCTCACGGGCAGACAGTATTTTTTGGGAGACAGAAGCCCAGTGTGGGTGGATTTGGGCAGAGATCGTGGATTTCCCCAGAACGTGATTGTAGACGGCTGGTGTGAGTTCAGGAATAAAGAGTTGCTGTTTGAATCTACAAGCTGTGTGGTGGCTCGTGATTTTGTGCCCAGCCAGACTGCGGCATTTGTGTCCAGCCAGACTGCGGCAATGCATTCTGCTGTCATTTATTTTAAAAAATCAATAAAAAAGATATATTCCAAAATAAATGATGCACTTTTATTTTTAATGAAAAAATTAGATAAAATTCATACTAGTTAAGGACAAAGTAAGTTAACAATAAAATTGTTTATTATTACCTAATTTTTAATACAGTTATATGGTATTATAATGTTAAAAAACTCTTTCTTGCAAGAGTGAACAAATTTTTAATAGTTCATATAAGATTTATATGTAAGTAGATAATGTGTTAGCCTGCAAAGAAAATATCTACAAGTAGAAAGAATTGAGGGTCTATGGTCAAAATGTGATAAAATTAGGAGCCAATTACAAAAAAGCCCAGAATTTCTTGTATGTTTGAAAATTAAAACAAGATAAATAATTAATAAAGCGAACAATTTTATACTGTCAAAGAAAAGATGATTGTAAAATATTTGGAATTGAATGACAATAATGCTCCTAAAAATCAAAACTGATGGAAAATGCCTAAAGTAGTTTCTGTGAAATAATTTGTAGTACATATTTTAAAACAAGAGAGATCATTAGTGTTTCTTACAAATATTTTTAATATTTACCCTCTATTTTCTTACTCCTTGAAACTGGGTATAGCCACGTGACATTTTGACCAATGAATTTTGAGAGTCAGAATTCAACATGTCATGTTTGGGCTAAAATTTTAGAATCCCATTTCTGAAATACCATATCCCTTTTCTACTGTTACAAGTGATTGTGGCAATACATGTCAAGTTAAGGCTTTCCTCGGGTGGATTTCAAATGAGTCTGAACTATGTGCAACACCTTTGATACTCAGCATGTGGATTTGTATTCCACACACTAATTCTCCAACAGCAGATGAACAACGTACAACTCAGTTCAGTTCAATATTAACATGACCTAACTGGCTCTAGCTTCATTTCTCACAAGGTAAGGACTCAGACCCATAAGACCATCCCTACTGAAGTACCAATCTCAAGACTTAAACCCCTTATACTTCTTACAGAATGGCAATAAATAAGAGGTTTTCATGATCCCCTCCTTGGGTTTGATAATCTGCTAGAATGGCTCACAGAACTCAATAAGTGACTTGGCATATTATTATCAGTTAATTATAAAGGATATTGAAAGGAAACTGGGTGCAGTACTGACCAGTTGGACACCAAGGACAAGCAAAGCAAGTTTATTGTCAGGAACCTGACAGGCTACCTCAAACAGAGAAAACAGTAGCAGATTCCTTCTTAGAGTTTCCTTTTGTAAGCAAGGTCATGGTTAAGGGGAGAGTTAGTCTTTGTGGTTGGCACAGTGAACACTACCTTGATTTCATGAAAAGCAAGTTCCTATTTCTTAAGGACAGAAACATAGGTTTCTATTTCTCAAGAACAGAAGTAGACAGTTATTTCTTAATAAGAAGAAACTATTGTTGTAGTTATAAAATGGGGGTGGGGGAAAGGAAGATGGCTGCAGTTGTGCCAACAGATATGATTCAGGAACATCCCAGTGGAAGTTATGCACATGGCAGAGCATGGAGGAGGTGGGGTGTTTGCAGAGGCTCTACGTGCCCTCTAGAAATATCACCCTCACAAAACCTTGATTTATTCAATAACCCAGGTGATCTTGGGACTTTATTTTTCAGAGGTTTTATGGAGATTCCACAGACATGGAATCTTTGACCATAGATCAATGGTAATTAGGGATTAATTCAATCTCCAGTCCCACCTTCTTTCCCAGAGTTTGGTATGTTGTACTGAAAGTTCCAACACTCAAATCATGCCTTAGTCTTTCTGGTGACCAGGCTTTACCCCTGAAGTTATCTCTGGGTCATCCCCCATTACCAATTAACTCATTAACCCTTGAAGATTTATTTTCAACACCCCAGACATTCTGAAGGTCTTAAAAGCTCTTGTGTTACCCACAAGGGGCTAGAACCAAATAAGAGAAGATGTGCCTATCACTTCTATCACCCAGGAAATTACAAGCATTTCAGAAGCTCTATGCCAGGAATTGGGATGAAGACCAAATACATAGTTTGTTATATTACAATATAGTAATAAGGCTGAAAAGATAATTTCTGTCAATCAATATCGCACAGGTACTTTTCCAATATTTCAGAATTGATCACCCTAGTTTAGACAACTTGGCTGATATCAGTATCATTTGATTTTTTTTTTTTAGAGAGAGGGAGAGGGAGAAGGAGAGGGAGAGGGAGGGGGAGAGAGAGAGAGAGAGAGAGAGAGAGAGAGAGAGAGAGAGAGAGAATTTTAATATTTATTTTTTAGTTTTCGGCGGACACAACATCTTTTGTATGTGGTGCTGAGGATCGAACCCGGGCTGCACGCATGCCAGACGAGCGCGCTACCACTTGAGCCACATCCCCAGCCCAGTATCATTTGATTTAAAAAGTTAAAAATAGAAAAATAGTCACTGAAGAGATTAATAAAATAAGACATCTGCCAATATTATTCAAGTAAAAAGAAAATGAGATGCAAATAAAGAATATTAAATTCCTTAAAAGGGAGCAATCATAAAAGCAATAGAACATAATAAATCACAATGGGATACATTCATATATTCATACCAAATATTTATAAATAAATGGAAGAAAAATATCATAAAAGTACATAAACTAGTAATGTAAACTTAAAAAAAAACCTGAGTCAAAATGAAGCCTTAATGAAAGTGAAGTCCTTTTCAGAACCTCCTCCAAAAAAGCACCAAGCATAGATAGTTTTATGTTAACCAAATCTTCAAACAAGAAGTTTCCCCTACATTGTATAAGATGTTTTGGAGAATATAAGTTTCCCACTTCAATGAAGCCAACCTAACTTTATTACCTAAAAATTTATAGAACATTATCAAATTGAAAATTATGGCACATTGTTTAATTTTGAAAATTATTAAAATTTTTCTTAATAATGAACCTCACAAACTATGTGCCTACATTCTCTAGTTGGCCACAATCCTTATATTCCCTGATTGCTGCAGACAGGTTAGAGTTTTCCTGAGATATTGATTTATTCAGCCACCACCAAGTTAGACAGCAATGAAAGTTGTGAACTTTATGGTAAAATCTTATATATAGCTTTTGACAGTCCACTCCTTTCTCCCAAATTGAATTACATAAATATTGGAATTACATAAGTGTCAAGATCTTCAAAAATGTTGATATCACTGTCCTCTTGTCTTATTCTCACTCTAATTCACATAATTATTACCTGCTACTTCCTGAGAACATTTAATTCATAATCATAAAGTGTCTGAGAATTAATTTTAATTTAATTGTAAAAAAAACATATAATTGATAGCAAGAAAAATTGTGCTGGGTGTTGACAGTGGTACACAGTGAATCTGAGTTATACAATTTTAGGTTCTTTTTTTTTTTTTTTTTGGTGCTAGGGATTGAACTCAGGGCCTTGCGCATGGAAGGCAAGCACTCCACCAACTGAGCTATATCCCTAGCCCCTAGGTTCACTTTCTATTATTGCTTATATTCAAATATGTGATAAATATGACATTGGTGCTTCATCTTATTATTTTAATTTGCCCAATATATATTAGTATTTTTACGTGAAATACTTTATCCTTAACTCTGTACAACACAGCCCTATTTCAGATAAACCATTAAGTCCCAATTGAATTGGTTGCGAAGTCCAGAAGAAGAATCACTGAGGTCATTACCACAAGAAAGAAAACTAAAATGTCAAATACTGCCCATAAGGAATTTGCAGTACCTGACAAAAGGAATGTCAGCTGTATGCTGAATTTTATGTACCATGCCACATATTTTTAATGCTGTTTTAGGAATTTCTGGTATAGTTTCATTTTTATGATGAGTTAAATAGGTGATAGAAGTATTCCACACATACCGTGTTTGAAAGCAGTGGTGCACTTAGTTTTGTAGAATTATCTTGTCTGGTTTGAGTATTCTGCTTTGTGATTTCTACTTTATTTTTGTCAGGAAAAGTCAATGTATAAAAAAATTTCTCCCAAAGCATTTTTATTTAACAGCTTTACCATTTTAGATTTGCTGTTTTTCTCAGTCTAAATTATTCTTTGATTTGGGTGTTATTCTCAATGAAACATAACTTCATGAATTTAAATTATTCTAGAGTATTTTAAAATCCATCACTAGCCATTTAGTGAGCTTTGTGTTCACTGTCATGTTCTTTATAAAGCCAATTTTGCTTCTCTTGTAAAAAGTGTTATAAAATAGCCTAATCATAGTCCAATAGAGTGTTTATCCTTTGGTATTATTGATTCTAGGGAAAAGAAACATCCTTTTGTAGAGATGGGAAATTATAAAACAGCATGATTTTTAATTACTTAAAACTTAGTTTTACCAAAATCCAATGATAACTAGCAATAAATATAAAGATTGATTTTTGATCTATATTATCATTCAAGAATTACTTTTTGCTTGCTTATGGAAAAATATTGTGCACTATGTTAATGCAGGAAAAGTATTGAATTTATTTCCAATATAAAATTCCCACATTTATTTCTTTTTTAATATATTGTCGGCAATGGGATTGTGATGTGCTCTATTAATATGCATTTTTCATGTTTAGATATCATTTGTTATAGCTGACATTTAATTGATCTTGCAGAGTGCCAGCCAGCATGTAATCCACATAATAAACATTTAGTAAATATTTATTCCATGAATAAATAGAATTTGGAATCTCATTTTATAATTGAAACATCAAAAACCCATTGTGTGTTTGCTTCTTCCATTCATATGCTTTGCTCATCTGACGTTAGAGTTATCATTAGCTTTTTAAAATGTATAGTCCATTATCAATGTCAATAGTTACTGTGTCATAGCACACCAGAACACCTTGTTTCTATTTATAATTTAGACCCATTGATCAATCTTTCTGCATCTCTCCCCCAACCCTGTCCTCTTCCCAGCCTCCAGTAACATCCATTCTGCTCTCAATTTTTATGAGATTAACATAATAGAGTCCACTTATGGCTGAGACCATGTGTTACTTGTCTTTCTGTGCCTGCTTTATTTCACTTAACATAATGACCTCCACTTGAATTCACCTTGTTCAAAATGACATGATTTCATTCTTTTCTTAACATCTTTTTTGGTCAGTGTGTTGTATATATTTGCCACATTTTCCTCTTCCCATTCTCAGTTGACAGGCACCTAAGTTGTTTCTATTTTTAATCTATTATTAATAGTGTTACAATGAACATGGAGTGCAGATGTCTCTTTGGTATAATGACTTCGTGTATATCCAGTAGCAGGAGTACTGGGATCATATGGTAGTTCTATTTTTAATTTTTGAGGAATTCTCCATACTGTTTTTCATAGTGGCTGTACTAATTTACATTATATCAACAGTGTAAAGGGGTTCCCTTTTTCTTTATTCATATGGTCCTGTAGAGAGCAAATGTAAATATAATATGCAAATACTTAAAATATTTTAAAAATTCGGATCATAAGAGAAGAAATTTAGATTTTATCAGCATCTTATATCATGACAAAAAATATGTTCTTCCTCAATTCTGATAACATTGAACAAATATTTTCATTTATTACTAATCTAGATTTTATTGCTACTCATTTTGCAGTACAACAATGATAATGCAAACCTTTCAAATTTTCTTTTTAGTAATATTAATTTGAAGTGATTTTTAGCAATATAAATTTTATTAATTTGAATATGAAATAATGTCTTTGTCTCTCCCTGTCTCTGTCCCTCCCTCTCTTTTTAATCTTCAGAGAAAAAGTTCAACACAGATTTCATTCAATTTTGGATCAATGAATTTTTGTAGAAAAATTACTTCAGATGTTGCCAGGCATGGTAGCACATGCCTGTAATCCCAGTGCTTGGGAGGCTTAGGCAGGAGGATCCAGAGTTCAAAGCCAGCCTCAGCAAAAATGAGGTGTTAACCAACTCAGTGAGACCCTGTCTCTAAATCAAATACAAAATAGGGCTGGGGATGTGGATCAGTGGTCAAGTGCTCCTGAGTTCATTCCCTGGTACCAAAAAAATTAAAAATGCTTAAGATGATCTAATTCTGTCAAGCAGGAAATGACTAGAATTTCAGCTCATTTAACTCATTTAATAGAATAATTATTTTTGATATAGATTCACATATGGCTGCCTGGGTTTTTATTTAGAAGTTGATTTGTCATGTTCAGAGTGTAAAGCAGTCTAAACTAAATGTGAGTGTGAGAAGTTTGGAAGTTTGACAATTTTTTAGAGGAAAAGTAATAAAATACTTTTGTGGGATAATTTCACATTGTTTCTCCATACTGTCTGTCTTCTACTCCTAAATTTATGGTGTTCAAAGGCACAAACTTGGTAAGAACATAAGAAAAATAAGTTTCTTGGTGGCTTTGTTTTATTTCCACTATTTTAAGTAAGAATTCCATATTTTCCTATATGAGCTATTATTAACAATATAAAATATATTCCACTTAATTTTAAAATGTTCATGTTTACAGAACTAATTGTAACCTTAAACTAGTCTAGTTAAAAGGTTTTTATACAGTATGATGGTTCTATACAGCCGTCAATCAGTATGAGGCCAGGTATAGAACTTTCACATTGTTCATTAGTACATCATTTTCCTCCAATTTTGTGCTTGACTATCTTCTTCTTGTTTCAGGGCCTTCATACTAAATCTGTAGATTTTTAAGAATAAGAATATGTCAACACATATTATGTTATTTTACCTCACACATGGTCTTTTCTGTCATTGTCTGAGGTGTGTCCCTCACTGCCTCAGGCAACAAATGTTAATTCTTTGATGTGTGTTCTTGCTCAGTGTACTCCTTGGTCACTTATCTACCTAAAAATGCACTAACACACATGCACACAAACACTCATACTGAATCACACATTTTTATTTAAAATGGGCCTGTATTATATATACTCTCTGCATCTTGCTTTATCAATTGGCTGTATGTCATGAAAATCTCTCTAGTTGTTATACATCTAACTTACATAATCTTTGGTGTAAGTATGGTGTTCTTCATTATGGGTATTAGCATATCATTGTTTACTCCACCTAATACTTGTTGAGATTACCTTAGTTTCTAATATTTTACCTCTACAAACAATGCTTTAATAAGCATCTTTAAGTTTGGATGTTTTTTTATGTCAATAGCATGCATTCCTTTGTGTAGCTTTCATGGTCAAAGGACATGGGCATTTTAATAAGTATTTGAATAATACTTTTCAAAAAATTGTGCCCATAATTTATATATGAAGCCAATATATGCTTCTCACATATTTGCCAATAACATGAGTGTATATTTTCTGCTTGTCCCTATTGATACCATCGATTGGAATTGTTCCTTTTAAATTTGATTCATATAAAATAATTTACTTGTCATTTGATTCATATTTTGCTGACTGCTTGGGAAATTTAAAGCATTTTCATGTATTTAGTAGTATATTCTTTGTTCCCTTTTTTAAACTGCTATGTTTCTTTTTTGGTTATCACTTTATAATGGTAAGCTTAGCTTTACCTGAAAATGTTATTTTAGGATTATTCTTACTCTTGCTTTATTATCTTCTTAAAATTAAAACTTACAGGTCTCATACCATAGGTACTTATCTTATTATAGTCCTGGCATTCTATGGTACATTAGGGTGAATATAGTTAAAAATAATGCATTCTGTGTCTCAAAATGGTTAAAAGAGAGGGTTTTTCAATGTGCTTACCACAAAGAAATGATAACCTTTTAAGGTGATTGGTATAGTTTGGATATGAAGTGTCTCATAAAGGTCTGTGTGGTAAAGGTTTGCTCCCCAGTTAGTGTTATTGGGAGGTGGTGAAACCTTTGGGAGGTGGGGTCTTCTGGAAATCTTTAGATCATTTAGTTTGTGCCCTGGAAAGGGGTTTAGGATCTTCCATAATGTGCTGTCTTGCCACAGGTCCAAAACCAATGAGGCCAATCAATAATGAACTGGAAAGTTCAAAACCATAAGACAAAATAAACCTTTTTCCTTTATTAATTGATTATCTCAGGTATTTGGTAAAGTGATAGAAAGCTGATAAAGCCCATGAGAATATCCTTATTATCCTGATCTGGTAATTACCCAATATATATATATATATATATATATATATATATATATATATGAATCAAAACATCACATTTTACTTCATAAAGACATTATATGTCAATCCAAAGATAAAAATAATCAAAATATATTATGATAAAAAGGAGATATGTATGTTAAAGAACAATTCAAGCAGTATATGTGTTTTAGTTCTTACTTGCTCTCTTAATTCCAAGAAATAATCACTGGTAAGTGTTTGGTATTTACAAGTGCTTCCTTTAGACATTCTTTAGAGTAAAACTGCAAGTGGACAGTTCTTTTAACTTTTATTTTGTTTGGGAATTATTTTATCTCATCTTTTTCTGGAAAGATATTGTTTTATTGATTATAGATTCAAAACAGAAAAATCCTTTCTTCAGCACTTCAAAAATGTGCTACTTCATTATAGTCCCAGAGTTTCTGATGAGAAAAACTGCCATTGAAATTGTCATTCCCATGGGTAATCCATTCTACATGCTTTAATTTTTTTCTTTAATTTTCATAAACTTGAACAAGAAGTATCTATGTACAGATTTTGTTAGTGTTTTCCTGTTTGCAGTTCACTTACTTCATAGAATCCATAGGTTTATGCTTTGTTTTTCATCAAAGTTGTGGGGATTTTAACCATTTTTCTTCAAATATTTTTTCAGCTCTACAATTTATTTGCTTCTTTTTCCAGAACTCCAATGAGCAATTTTTTGATGATTTTTTAATTGTTTCATAACTTCTAGAGGCTCATTGTATTGTTTTCAATATATTTATTCTCTTGTACAGATTGCATAATTTCCACTGCTCTGTCTTCAAGTTCAATGATTCCCATCTCCATTATACTACTGAGATATCCCATGGTTTAAAAAAAATGGTTATTATACCTTTTTATTCTAAAAATTTTATCTGGGGCTGGGGTTGTAGCTCAGTGGTAGAGTACTTGCCTAGCATGTGTGAGACACTGGGTTTGATTTTCAGCACTTCATAGAAATAAGTTAAATAAAGATCCATCAACAGCTAAAAATATTTAAAAAAACTTATCTGGTTCATTTTTATGTCTCCTTTTCCTTTGCTGAGATTTTTAAATATATATATTAGTAGAGTGTATTTTAATGTATCGTACACACATGGGGTATAACTTATCCAATTCTTGTAATTGCACATGATGTATGGTTTCACTGGTGGTGTAGTCATAAATAAAAAATAGGAAACTTATGTCTGATTCATTCTATTGGCTTTCCTATTCCCATCCCCCCTTCCTCTATAGTGTTCATAATTGCTAATTATAGTATTTTTATGGTAGTCCTTTTGAAATCCTTGCCAGATAATCATAACACATATCTTGACTTAGGATTTATTAATTGTCTTTTCTTACTCAATTTGAGTTGTTGTTGTAGTTTCTGTTTTGTATGGTAAATTTGGTTATTTTAAAGTCTTCATTTGACTGCACTGTAAGTCCATTTTACTGAATCAAACACTAATTTAGCCATTGTGAATAAATTTTTAAAATGTGATTAAAACATTCCATTGGTTTAAGTTAGATAGATTATTCTAGATAATATTGGTGGACTTGATTTAATCAACTGATAGAACACAAAACCATAGTTGAGTCTTCCTATGGGAATAAATTTTCCTCTGGATAGCAGCTTGAGTCCTTGTCCAACTGCTGTTATCTACTAATCCTGGAGACTTGTAATATGCATTTTACATTTGCCCAATCAGCCTCTAGAGTCAGATAAGTCAATTCCTGGCAATAGATCTTTCAATATACATTTCTAGTAGGTTCTGCTTCTCTGGTTGATCCTTGATTGATACACCTAATTACTGGAATAAGAAATTATTCTAGATATTACCCTAAACCTTTTGTGGATTATGATATAAAAAGGTGTTCCTTTGCAATTTTAAAAAAAAAATTTAGTTTGCTAAATTGCTTAGTTACAGAACACATTTAGTGGCTCATTGCTGTGGTTTATCATTCAAATGTGTGCTGTGATCTCTACCTCAGTAGTGATGGAGGTGGATGTCAGAGTTTCAATCACAAGATACACTGGGGAGGGGCAGACAGAAAATAAGTTGCAATGAAGAAGGTTTGAAATATTAGGAATGAAGGAAGACTAAGGAAAAGGACAAACATATAAGTACATATGATTAGCTCTTCAGATTGTAACATTGTTTTGCTAGTCAAAAGCAAAAATAGTAACATGATTTAATGTTTTCTGTGTATGTAGAGGTAATATTTCATACAGCTGTATTTTATAAGTGAGAGGGTAAAAATGTAAATGGTACTAAGATATCTGTATTCAACTTGAAGTTGTAATGTTGATACCAGTAGTAGAACTATCACATAATCTTCCGGTCATATTCCTACGTATTCACACGTGTGAATTCAAAAATATAATGTTTACACAAAACTTATGCATGGATGATCATACCATTTTTATTTACAATTTGTAAAAACTGGAAGCTACTAAAGTGTCCTTCAACAGGTGGTCAGTATATAGTATAATATTCTGTACTATTCGTTGATATGAGAGAATTAGCTATTGGTATAGGTAATGTTATAGATGAATTTTAAACAAATGGATGAATTTTATTTTTTCTAAAAGAGCCAGATCTGAATGTTACATAATTATTCATTTGACATTCTGGAGGAGGACAAACTATTGGTAAGAAAAATCGTTCATTTAAAAAAAAATTGTTATTTTGAAGAAGGCAAAATATTTGCTACAAAATAAATATCTAGGGAAATGTGTAGGGTTATTTAATTTCCTAATGTGGCACTGGGTTAGTGAATACATGACTGTTATAGTTTGATCTTGAGTTTCCCCAACAGTCTATGTGCTAAAGACTTAGAGCTAAGCCATGTTGTTATTGGGAAGTGTTGGAACTTTAGGTAGATAGGGATAATGGAAGGAAGTTAGGTCAGTGGGGGCATGCTTGTTAAGGGGATCTTGGGTCCCTGGACCTCTTCTGTCTCATTATTTGCTTCCTAGCAGCCACGAGGTAAATAAATAAACCTTATCTGATGAGCTTCTTCCATGATGTACGGTTCTGCCATCCCCAAAGCAATAGGACCAAATAGATTTTTTCAAGTATTTTGGAAAGCTGATTGATATAATGACATTGAGAATTTGTCAGCACTATAGAACTTCATATCAAGAGAGGGAAGTTTAATGTAAGAAAGTTTAAAAATCAATCAAGATTAGGGAAATCGCAGGATGACTTATAGACTATTACAAATGTATATATTAGAAAGGATCCAAAATTGTGAATTCCTGGTACAAATAAGCACACTTAATATCAGGTTTTAATTTATAAATATTCATTTCTTAACCAAAGGAACCAGAGATCTTGGAAAAATTACTGATGCTAGACCTGTGGCAGGGAAAAATACATGATAAGCCTGGAGCACTTTAGGGTACTAGAGGTTAACAAGTACTGAAACAGAAAAACATTAATTGGTAAGGATACGTCAAAAAAATATAGACGCTATCAGGAAGGTGATCCCAATGGTCAAAGGTAGAACAATTTGAGCAACAAAATAAATAACATGGTACTGGGCTTGTTATAACTCAAAGAATTTAATAAGTACCCATGACTCCAGACTAATATGAAAAAAAATATTTAGTAAATAAATGGAGAGGAAATGGGACAAAACCTTACAGAATTCCAAGTTGTATATGTAGATACTATTCCTATTAGGAGGTAGAATGTAGCCCTGTAAGTGTGGTCTAGATTTACTAATCTCCCAATAGTACAATATGCAGGGAAATACTGGTAATATTGCATGGAAAAATCTGGCAGTACCTTATTTACGTGAACAACATGACCTGTAGCAAGTTCATGTTGATATCCTGTAATGCAATGAAAGACTACCTCTCTTCTATAGGATTCTTCCTCAAAATTCACAATCCCAGTCCAAGGATGAGAAAATACCTTACAAAATCTCAAGTTAAAAAAAAAAAACAAACTCTAAAATAGCTGAGAAATATTCTTCAAAAGCATCAAGATTTTGAAATAAACAACAAAGAGAAATTAAGACTAAGCACTAAAGAGACATTAAGACTAAGCACTAAAGAGACATGAAGACTAAACACAATTTGTTACTCTATATTGAATTGTAAAAAAGAAAAGGATATTATTGCAAAAACTGGTGGAATAGACTCTACCTCAGTAATAACATTGCACTATTTTAATTTCTTATTTTGGAAAAATATGCAATGAATATAAGAACATGAGGAGAAGTTGGATAAAGACAGAAACTCTCTAATACCTTTGGAAATTATATATATTTCAAATTGTTAAAAAATTAAATGTATACTAAAAACAAAGAACCAAAAGTACTATCCCACACAGTTGCTTCAATATTTTTTGTTTTCAAAAATTAATGAAATAAGTTGTAATACTTCACAATATTTCATGTAATATAGGAAGAGAGGATAATCTCCAGATCATTTTGTTAGTCTAGAGTATCCTACTTTTTTTATTTGATAAGAGCATAAACAAAAATTAAAATTCATGGAAAGTTTTCTCAGGAATACAGATGCAAACAGTCTGTACAAAATATAAGTGCATTTTATATAGCAAAGTATCATATGGTTAGTATACCACAATTGAGTTAGTCTTACAAATGATTTATTTAACATTAAAACAGAAGTTAAAAAATAAATCCATGTAATTCAGAACATTATCAGACTGCCAAAAAATAAATTTATTACATCAGTGTATACAGAAAAAATCATATATTCATGCCCCAAACTCATCAAATTATGAATATATAGGAAAATCTTCGATACAGTAAAAATAATTTTGGAAAATTACTCAATAAAATTATACCAAGTGATAAAATATTGTGAATATTCTCCTCTTATCAAAAGCACAATAAGATTACTTTTACTATTATTTTTATTTCAATTTGTAATAGGATGTTTTACTAAAATCAAACAGAAAATTATTTTTAAATCACTATTTTATCATAATTTTAGAAGTAAAATAGGCAAAATTAAAAATATTATTAAGTCAATTTTTTGTTACAATTGTTGTTTGGATACAAAGTTGGTTTATAGAAAAAATATTTCCATATATTAGCAGCAATTAATATATGTGGTGATTTTTTCTCTTTGGTACTAGAGATTGAACCCAGGGTCACTTTACCACTGAGCCACATCCTCAGCCCTTTTTATTTTTAATTTTGACTAGGGTCTCACTAAATTGCTTCAGGCTCTGATAAGTTTTAGAGCCTATCCTTGAATTCAAGATCCTCCTGCCTCAGCCTCCCAAATTTCTGCTATTATAGGTACATGCTGCTGAGCTCAGCAAAATATGTGATTTTTTTAAATGCTATTTACAACAATAAAAATCACCCAATTTTTAAAATTTTGTGGACAAGTCCTTTTATAGTAGTCCATTAAATGAGATAAACTAAAGCAACCTTAAATTAATTGTAAACATATCATCTTATAGATTGAGATGATTAATAAAAAATGCATGGTTTCCCCCCACAATTGTTCTAATATGGATAGGATGTTTTACTAAAATCAACAAGTTAATAAAGCAGTATTATTATAAGGAAAGAGAGAAATTAATTACCAAGACAATTTGGAAACATTATTTACAAATTTTGAAGATCAGGGATTGTCAGTATTATTAAAAATACATATAAATTATGACCAAAATGCATAGAAATGTATCAATTAGTATTGGTACAAAGATGGAACACTAGATCAATGAAATAGAATTTAATGTGGAGAGCAAATAAAAAAGTATGTGTTTATAACAAAAGTCAGATTATAAACAATGTTCGGGGTAGAACAAATCCATGTTAAAAAAAATTAATTTTGGCCCTACCATGTGGTATGCAAAAAACTAATTCTAGTTAGTTATAGCCATAACAGTAATAAAAGTTGAATTAAGAAAATTATAATAGAGTATAGGTATAGAATAATAGCTTAATGATCTTCAAGTCAGCTAACTTTATTTTTCAGGCCATCAAAATTATTACTCATAAAGGAATAATTTTATAAATTGGAATTTCAGCTTCTTAAACAGTACCATTAGTAAAATGAACATAATGAAAAGCTACACATTGGAAGAAAATATTTGTCATTCATAGTACAAACAAATATGACCTGACAATCAATAAGAAGAGATATTTTCAAATCCAAGGTAAATGGTTTTAACTCTAAAAGAAGAACAAAATGATAATATTTAAAGTCAATAAGCAAATGAAAAATGCTTAATTGCCACAAAACAACTGCAAAATAAATCCACATTGACTTATTGTTGACACAGATCAGTAAAAATGATTGGCAATATGATAAAATCAAATGTTGAAAAAATGTAGAACAAATGGGAATATTTGATATAAGGGTGCTTGAAAGGGAATTCTAGTCTTTGTAATTAAATGAATGCATTCTATAATTTTCCTAATTCTAATATCATATGAAAAATGGACATAAGTATCATTTCTTAACTAATAAAGCTTCAGGAAGGTGCAAAGGATCAAATTGCACTTTGGCACTACCTGCTCTTGCTTCATGACCCATAGATCTGCAGATTTCATCGCATCTCTTAGGGTTCTGCTATAATTTGAATATAATTTGTCTGCCCACACTTCATGTGTTGGAGGATTGGTCCCTAGTGTAATGCTATTGAGAAGTGGTGTGACCTTTAAGAGGTGAGGCCTCCTGGGAACTGAATAGGGCATTAAGGCACCAACTTTAGAAGGAATTAGTACCTGTCTTAAGAGAATGGATTTAGATATCATAGAACTGGATTAGTTATCATGAGAATGAGTTGTTACAAAGAAAGTTTGTCTTTCTCAGCTTGCTCTCTTGCCTTTTCTCTGGTCACACAACCCTCCTTCCTCCTCTTTGAGTTCCTTTCTCATGTTCTCCTTCAGTGTGATGCTGTCGATCCCGTGAGGCCATCACCAGATGCTCATGCTGGTTCTATTCTCTTGGACCTTTTGATATGAGAGCTAAATTAACCTATTTTTCTTATAAAGTCCCAGTATCAGAAGTTTTGTTGTAGTAACACAAAACAGACAAAGCCTCCTTCACATTCTTTCCTAGCACACCACACCCTTCCACATTTTTCTTTAGTACACGTTTACCCTCTATCTTTAAGTTTCCTTCTAGTTATCGGTGCCTTCTGCCACCTCTTAGAACTAGCTCAAAGATTCCTTTTAAAATTCAGCCTGTCTAAACTTTCAAACACTGTAGCTGTTTCCAGTGAACTGTGTAGTCTCATCATTATGTTACATCAGTGAAGAATTCTAGTAGCTTTGAGTTAATTTTTCTAAGAAAACGCTTGTATCTATATTTTATACCTAGTGCATTGGCTGGCATAATTGCTTTTGTTTGTTTGTATTTTCATTTTAAATCATTATTCATTATTAATTCTTTTGCCAATCAAAGTCACATATCCATTGCAATCAGTCCTTATATCCCTTCATTGACCACTATTGTCATTTATCTTACTACTTGGAATTATACATTCTTCTTGTATTGATTGAAATTTCTTTCAACATGGATTACATGTACATAGTCTAAATATTTTTTTAAACAGAGTATATGAAGCATGCAAGAGAGAAACCACTTTGTATTCTTTACCATTTTCCTTTCTTTCATCATTAGGCTTTGACAATTACCTTAAGGCAGAAGAATCCTTTGAGAGCCTCAGGCATCTGCATACAGACTGTCCTTCAATTCCATCCATTATTCCAATTAATCATTTCTGGACATCTCTGCTAATCCCTAGTCTGTATTGCCCGCAGGCTTTTATGACCCCTTACATTTATTTCTGTTATAATAATCTAATTTAGAAATGTCAAAAATAAGTTACTATATAGTTGTAGAAATTGAGAGGATAACATGATATAGGATAAAGATACTTTTTCCCTTGAAAAGATTAATATCAAAGGGTTCTTACTTTTTTCTGGAGAGGTTTTTTTTATAATGTATTCAAATATGAGGTGAAATATTTCCTACCAATGTAAGTTTAAGTTAACATGTTAACCAATGACCTGCTGCTAAACCAACTAAAACAAAAAAAGAAAAAAAAAATGATGCACAGCAGTTACTGATATTCACAGTATACATGCTCCAGCTTTACCATTATCAAACAGCTAATTTTGTATAATTGAATTATGCAGAAATGCAAAAAAAGGCTATGAACCTCTACATCTGCATTATTAGTTATATTGTCATGACTTCAAAAATATTGCAAACTGTGTTACCTGTGATCCCCAGGAGACTATGATTGCTGAGGTGAAAAGATCTCAGATATTTTGTAAATCAGCTTGAAGGAAGATTTTTCAGTTGACTGAAGCCAGGGACTGCCAAGCAATTGGGTTTTCCTAAGAAGTTCTAACTGAAACCATTAAATGTTTAATTTTACTACAAATAACTGTGAAAAAGTAATTTTAAAATACTTGTAATGACTAAAGATATAGTCAGGTTTTACAAAATATTTCATACAAATTGAGTGAAAGTACAAAGTTCTGTCATACTCCTTTACAATCAACAGTCATACACACATGCATGTTTGGGCGCACACACACACACACACACACACACACACACATACACACACAATTTCACCTCTTAGTAATTTCTTGTATTAGTGTGATACATTTGTTATAATTGATAAACCAATATCAATACATTATTGTTTACATTATAGTTTACATATATAATACATTATAGTTTACACTACAGTTCATTTTTTGTTCTGTGTATTCTGACTTTTGACAAATGTATCTTGTCTTATACCCATTATTATAGGTTCATATAGAATAGTTTCATTTTTCTCAAAAACTCTGGACTGCATCTGTTCATTCCTTCCTTTCTCTCTGCCAAAGAACACCAGGAAGTTCCATTTGCCATCTCTTGGTTCAGTTTTGGTAAATAATATGTGTCTAGAAATTTATGTTTCTTCTAAATTTTCTAATTTATTAAAATATAAATTTTCCAAGTAGTCACTAATGATCCTTGGGATTTCAGTTGTGTCTGTTATAATATCCTAATTTTCATCTCTAATGTGATTAACTTGGGTCTTCTCTCTCTTTCTTTTGATTCGTTTGGCTAGATGTATATAAATCTTGTTTATGTTTTCTGAGAAACATCTCTTTGATTCATTGATCCATTTTATTGTTCTGTTTCTATTCAACTAATTTCAGATCTAATCTTTATTATTATTTCATTCTGATTTAGGATTGGTTCATTTCTATTTTTTAAGATCTTAATATGCAGCACTATGTTTATTTAAGTGTTTTTTTTAAACATAGGCACTCATAATTATAAACATCCTTTCTGAAACTGCCTTTACTGTATCAAAGAGATTTTGTCAAGTTCTGTTTCTATCTTCATTTGATTTTAAGAATTTTTACTTTCCCCCCTTAATTTCTTTGATGATGCACTCATCATTGAAAAGGGCATTGTTTAATCTCCATGCATTTGCAAAGATTTGAAAGATGTCTATTAATTCCAACTGATCAGTAGTAAAATTTAAATCCAGTATATCTGTTGATTTTTTTCTAGATGATCTGCTTGTGAGAGCAGTATATTGAAACCCCTCATTACTACTGTATTCAGATGAATCAGTTCCTTTATATTGTTTGTATGTATACAAATATATATTCATATATATCATATGTAATATGATAATATTTGCTTTATGTAATTGAGTATATCTACATTTAGAACATAAATATTTAAAATCATGACATCTTCCCATAGGATTGTTCCCTTTACAAATATGGGATAACCTTCTTTGACTCTTCTAATTTTGGCTTGATATCTGCTTTGTCTAATATATAATGGCTACTCCTATTGTTTTTGGATTCCATTTACACAGACCATAATTATCCATCGTAACACTTTCAACCTGCAAAGGTCTGCCTGTAAGGTTTGTTTCTTGTAGTCAACACACAATTGGGTTTGTTTTTCACTTTAATCGGATAGTCTGTCTTTTTTTTTTAATGATACATTTATTTTCCTATAGGGTTGATAATGCATCAATTACTATAAAATCACTTTTACAACCAAATATTTTTAAAAACATGTAAAATGTTTTTACATTAATTTCCATATATTTCTATAAGCAGAAAAATATAGTTTATTACAAGAATGGCTTAAATACACAACTTTGAGTTCTTTTTCCTATAATTTCTAAGATTAGCTTCATTTTATTCCCTCTGAGTTTATTTTTTTTTATTGGTTGTTCAAAACATTACAAAGCTCTTGACATATCATATTTCATACATTTGATTCAAGTGGGTTATGAACTCCCATTTTTACCCTGTATACAGATTGCAGAATCATATCGATTACACATCCAGGTTTTTACATATTGCCATACTAGTGACTGTTGTATTCTGCTATCTTTCCTATCCTCTACTATCCCCCCTCCCCTCCCCTCCCATCTTCTCTCTCTACCCCATCTACTGTAATTCATTTCTCTCCCTTGATTTTTTTCCCTTTCCCCTCACATCCTCTTATAAGTAATTTTGTATAACAATGAGGGTCACCTTCCATTTCCATGCAATTTCCCTTCTCTCTCCCTTTCCCTCCCACCTCTCCTCCCTGTTTAATGTTAATCTTTTTCTCATGCTCTTCCTCCCTGCTCTGTTTTTAGTTGCTCTCCTTATATCAAAGAAGACATTTGGCATTTGTTTTTTAGGGATTGGCTAGCTTCACTTAGCATAATCTGCTCTAATGCCATCCATTTCCCTGCAAATTCCATGATTTTGTCATTTTTTAGTGCTCAGTAATATTCCATTGTGTATAAATGCCACATTTTTTAATCCATTCATCTATTGAAGGGCATCTAAGTTGGTTCCACAGTCTAGCTATTGTGAATTGTGCTGCTATGAACATCGATGTAGCAGTATCCCTATAGTACGCTCTTTTAAGGACTTCAGGGAATAGTCCGAGAAGGGCAATAGCTTGGTCAAATGGTGGTTCCATTCCCAGCTTTCCCGGGAATCTCCATACTGCTTTCCAAATTGGCCGCACCAATTTGCAGTCCCACCAGCAATGTACAAGTGTACCCTTTTCCCCACATCCTCGCCAGCATTTGTTGTTGTTTGACTTCATAATAGCTGCCAATCTTACTGGAGTGAGATGGTATCTTAGGATGGTTTTGATTTGCATTTCTCTGACTGCTAGAGATGGTGAGCATTTTTTCATGTACTTGTTGATTGATTGTATATCCTCCTCTGAGAAGTGTCTGTTCAGGTCCTTGGCCCATTTGTTGATTGGGTTATTTGTTTTCTTATTGCTTAATTTTTTGAGTTCTTTGTATACTCTGGATATTAGGGCTCTATCTGAAGTGTGAGGAGTAAAGATTTGTTCCCAGGATGTAGGCTCCCTATTTATCTCTCTTATTGTTTCTCTTGCTGAGAAAAAACTTTTTAGTTTGAGTAAGTCCCATTTTACATCCTTGTTTTTAACTCTTGTGCTATGGGTGTCCTGTTAAGGAATTTGGAGCCCGACCCCACAATATGTAGATCGGAGCCAACTTTTTCTTCTATCAGATGCAGAGTCTCTGATTTGATATCAAGCTCCTTGATCCATTTTGAGTTAACTTTTGTGCATGGTGAGAGAAAGGGATTCAGTTTCATTTTGTTGCATATGGATTTCCAGTTTTCCCAGCACCATTTGTTGGAGATGCTATCCTTCCTCCATTGCATGCTTTTAGCCCCTTTATCGAATATAAGATAGTTGTAGTTTTGTGGATTGGTTTCTGTGTCCTCTATTCTGTACCATTGGTCCACCCGCCTGTTTTGGTAGCAGTACCATGCTGTTTTTGTTTCTATTGCTCTGTAGTACAGTTTGAAATCTGGTATCGCTATACTTCCTGATTCACACTTCCTGCTTAGAATTGCTTTTTCTATTCTGGGTCTTTTATTTTCCCATATGAATTTCATGATTGCTTTATCTATTTCCACAAGAAATGCCTTTGGGATTTTGATTGGCATTGCATTGAACCTATAGAGAACTTTTGGTAATATCGCCATTTTGATGATGTTAATTCTGCCTATCCATGAACAGGGTATATTTTTCCATCTTCTAAGATCTTCTTCTATTTCTCTCTTTAGGGTTCTGTAGTTTTCATTGTATAAATCTTTCACCTCTTTTGTTAGGTTGATTCCCAAGTATTTTATTTTTTTTGAGGATATTGTGAATGGGGTGGTTTTCCTCATTTCCAGTTCAGAAGATTTGTCGCTGATATACAGGAATGCCTTTGATTTATGCGTGTTGATTTTATATCCTGCCACTTTGCTGAATTCATTTATTAGCTCTAGTAGTTTCTTTGTAGACCCTTTTGTGTCTTCTAGGTATAGGATCATATCATCCACAAATAGTGATAATTTAAGTTCTTCTTTTCCTATCTTAATGCCTTTAATTTCTTTTGTCTGTCTAATTGCTCTGGCCAGTATTTCGAGAACTATATTGAATAGAAGTGGTGAGAGAGGGCATCCCTGTCTTGTTCCAGATTTTAGAGGGAATGCCTTCAGTTTTTCTCCATTTAGAATGATGCTAGCCTGAGGCTTAGCATATATAGCTTTTACAATGTTGAGGTAAGTTCCTGTTATCCCTAGTTTTTCTAGTGTTTTGAAAATAAAGGGATGCTGTACTTTGTCGAATGCTTTTTCTGCATCTATCAAGTTGATCATATGGTTCTTATCTTTAAGTCTATTGATGTGGTGAATAATGTTTATTGATTTCCATATATTGAATCACCCTTGCATCCCAGGGATGGATCCTACTTATCATGGTGCACGATCTTTTTGATGTGTTTTTGTATCCGATTTGCCAGATTTTTATTGAGGATTTTTGTATCTAAATTCATTAGGGATATTGGTCTGTAGTTTTCTTTCTTTGAGGTGTCTTTATCTGGTTTGGGAATCAGGGTGATATTGGCCTCATCAAATGAATTTGGAAGTTCTCCCTCTTTTTCTATGTCCTGAAATAGATTGTGGAGTATTGGTATTAGTTCTTCTTTAAAGTTCTTGTAAAACTCTGCTGTATATCCATCTGGTCCTGGGCTTTTCTTGGTTGGTAGTCTTTTTATGGCTTCTTCTATTTCCTCACTTGATATTAGTCTGTTTAGGTTGTTTATATCTTCCTGACTCAATCTGGGTAATTCATATGTCTTAAGGAATTTATCGATGTCTTCACTATCTTCTATTTTATTAGAGTATAGGGTTTCAAAATAATTTCTAATTATCTTCTGTATTTCTGAATTGTCTGTTGTGATATTGCCTTTTTCATCCCGTAAGCTAGTAATTTGGGTTCTCTCTCTTCTTCTCTTTGTTAGCGTGGCTAGTGGTCTATCAATCTTATTTATTTTTTCAAAGAACCAACTTTTAGTTTTGTCAATTTTTTCGATTGTTTCTTTTGTTTCGATTTCATTGATTTCAGCTCTAATTTTAATTATTTCTTGCCTTCTACTGTATTTGCTGCTGATTTGTTCTTCTTTTTCTAAGGCTTTGAGGTGTAGTGTGAGTTCATTTATTTGTTGGCTTTTCCTTCTTTTAAGGAATGAACTCCGTGAAATGAATTTTCCTCTTAATACTGCTTTCATAGTGTCCCAGAGGTTTCGATATGTTGTGTCTGAGTTTTCATTTACATCTAAGAATTTTTTAATTTCCTCTTTGATGTCTTCTGTAACTTTTGTTCATTCGGTAGCATATTGTTTAATCTCCATGTGATGTAGGATATTTCCTTTCTCATTTTATTATTGATTTCCCATTGCATTCCATTATGATCAGATAAAATGCATGGTAGTGTCTCAACTCTTTTGTAATTGCTAAGATTTGCCTTGTGACATAATATATGGTCTACTTTTGAGAAGTGTTCATGTGCTGCTGAGAAGAAAGTGTATCCGCTTGATGTTGGGTGGTATATTCTGTATATATCAATTAAGTCTAAATTATTAATTGTATTATTGAGCTCTACGGTTTCTTTATTCAACTTTTGTTTGGAAGATCTGTCCAGTGGTAAGAGAGGTATGTTAAAATCTCCCATGATTATTGTGTTGTGTCTGTTTGACTCTTGAACTTGAGAAGAGTTTGTTTGATGAACATAGCTGCACCATTGTTTGGGGCATATATATTAATGATCATCAAGTCTTGTTGGTGTATGGTTCCCTTGAGCAGTATGTAGTGTCCTTGTTTATCCCTTTTGATTAACTTTGGCTTGAAGTCTATTTTATTTGATACAAGTATGGACACCCCTGCTTGATTCCGGGGTCCATATGAGTGATATGATTTTTCCCAACCTTTCACCTTCAGTCTGTGTATGTCTTTTTCTATCAGATGAGTTCTCTGTAGGCAGCATATTGTTGGATCCTTTTTTTAAAATCCATTCTACTAGCCTATGTCTTTTTATTGGTGCATTTAAGCCATTAACATTTAGGGTTACTATTGAGATATGGTTTGTATTTCCAGCCATATTTGATTATGTATGTTACTTAACATGATTTGTTTTTCCTCTATGCTTAGTTTTTCCTTTACTGTACTACCTCCCGCTGTTGGTTTTCCTTGTTATTTTTCATTTTCACTTCCTGTAATATTTTGCCAAGGATGTTTTGAAGAGCTGGTTTTATAGCTGCAAATTCTTTTAACTTTTGTTTATTGTGGAAGATTTTTATTTCCTCTTCAATCCTGAAGCTTAATTTCACTGGATACATGATTCTTGGTTGGAACCCTTTTTCTTTCAGCATTTGAAATATGTTGTTCCAGGATCTTCTAGCTTTCAGAGTCTGTGTTGAAAGATCAGCAGTTATCCTGATTGGTTTACCCCTAAATGTAATCTGCTTCCTCTCTCTTGTGGCTTTTAAGATTCTCTCCTTATTCTGTATGTTGGGCATCTTCATTATTATGTGTCTTGTTGTGGATCTCTTATGATTTTGTACATTCGGTGTCCTGTAGGCTTCTAGTATTTGGATTTCTTTTTCATTCTTTAAGTCTGGGAAGTTTTCTAGTATTATTTCATTGAATAGAATGCTCATTCCCTTGGTTTGGACCTCTATACCCTCTTGTATCCCAATAACTCTTAGGTTTGGTCTCTTGATGTTATCCCATAATTCTTGATGTTCTGCTCATGATTTCTTAACATTCTCGCTGAGCTGTCTATGATCTTTTCAATTTGAAAAACTTTGTCTTCGTTGTCTGAAGTTCTATCTTCTAAGTGTTCTACTCTGCTGGCAATACTCTCATTTGAGTTTTTAATTTGGTTTATTGTTTTCTGCATTTCCAGGATTTCTGTTTGTTTGTTTTTTATATCCTCTATCTCCCTATAGAGTTGATATTTTGCTTCTTGGATTTGTTTATGTAATTCATTGTCAAAGTGATTTTTCATTGTCTGAATTTGCTGTATAATGTCTTCCTTGAGACTCCAGATCATCTGAAGCATGTATATCCTGAACTCTTTGTCTAACATTGCATCAGCTGCAGATATTACCTCATCTAATGTTGAATTGACCTGTATTGTTTGTGGTCCTTTCTTTCCTTGTCTTTTCATACTGCTCATGATTCTTTCTAGTTTTGTGAAACTGTTGTGTTAATGTTTTTCCCCTTATATATTTGTATTTTTCTTGTATAGCTCCAAAATCCCTCTTTTGTGGAGAAAGACAATGTTAACTGTTCCCAATATCAACAGTACATTATCTAAGCACAAGTTTTCATTATTAATACATTTATAGTTAGATTCTAAGTCTATAGATATTGGTTTTAATTATTACTTAAGAATATATTCATTAGTTTCATAAAAGACGTACCATATCTGGTGGCATATAGAAACTTAATTTCAGATGAAGGATGTTATACTTAGAGGGAAAGGAGTGAGGGTATGAGGTTAAACTAACTTAGCACCTTTGGAGAACTCTAACCAATAGACTGGTAATTTATGGAAGAATGTATAGACTCAACCTCCTATCTATATTTAGATAGTTACCCTATGTATAGGTATCAAAATTTAGGAGATTTAAAGTGGGATAGAGAGAATACGAATAAAAAAAAAAAGAAAAAAATAACAAGGAAGAAAAGAGAAATAAGGGAAGGAAAAGGAAAGTAAGATAGAAATAAAGAAAAAAATGGGGGGAAGATGGGTTATATGCAATTCCTTTATATTATATTATTTTGGTGATTTGGTTGTTCATGCACAGTTCTTGGTTTCACATATGTTGAAGTTGTGGAAGAGAGAGAAGAAAAGAGAGAAAGAAAGAGAGATAAAAAAAAGTCTCTCAGAACACTGTTTTCCTTGCTTCCAGTAGGTGGCGTTGTCTATTCCTAGCTTGAGCTCTGTATTCAGGGTGGTGGGTATAGCCAGTGTGAAAGGAAATGAGCTTCCACCTGTATCTTCCCTACTCTAGTCTCTGAGGTAGAAACCAGGTGCCTGTACAGTTGTTGTTTTGCGTTGATAGCTACAACCCCCAAAAGCTTGTGGGAAATATTTTGAGTTATCGCAGCTAAGGGTGGGGGAGTTGGAAACCGGGTACCTGGATCAGCCGCAGAACCGTGCTGGTAGCCACACCCCCTTTGATGGGTTTTAAGGGTTGATGGGCTTCCTCGGGACCAGCACACAGGGCGGGGCCGGACTTCCTCCTCCGGTCTGGCTTGGCGTGCGCCGGGCGTCTTCCTCCTCCCCCCCTTTTTTTTTTTAATAGAATCAAGACCACTTATATTTCAAGTTATTAAAGAGAAATATGTACTACTTCATATCATTTTTAAAATTTCTGCTGTTTGAATTGTTCCTAGTTCTCATTGGCTTACTTATTTTTAAATGTGATTAATTCTTTTCAATGCCCTTTTGCTTATTTTTATCTTCCTATAGGAGAAAACTTCTTTAAATATCTTTTGCAAAGTTGACTTGGTGATTGTGATACCTTAGTTTATATTTACCTTGAAAGAGTTTTATTTTATCCTTCAATTCTGAAGTATAACTGCTGGATATACTAATCTAGATTGGCAGTAATTTTCTTTCATGGGTAGAAATACATTCCACGTCCTCCTGGCTTTTCTAGAAGTTTTGTCTGATAATTCTGCTGTTATTTTAATTGGGTTGCATTAGAAACCAATTATAAATGGGTTAGAACTTCCCTCTGGTAGCTTTTACAATTATTTCTTTATTCTGAATTGTTGTCATTTTAAGTATATGTCCTTGAGTAGTTCTTTCTTGTCCTGTATATTTAGAGTTCTAAATGCCTTCATTTCCTGCATATCCATCTTATTCCCAAGATTCAAATAGTTGGAAGCTCGTATTTCATTGAATACATTTTTGCGATATTAGTCTGTATCTCTTTTCCTTCCTCAAGGCCTATGAATCTTTAGTTTGTCTTTTCAGTGTTGTTCCAAAGGTCTTGTATATTCTGTTCAGAGTTTCTAATTATTTTCTTTATTACTGTCTGAATATTCTAATTTCTAGGTCTTATCTTTGATCTCTGGAAATGTGTGTGTGTGGGGGGGGTGGTGCTCAGCAGCCTTCAGCTCACTATGATCCTATTATTTCATATTACTCAGCCCATTGCAAAGGCATTCTCTATGGTAGTATTTTCTGGTATCTGTAGGTGTGATGAATTTGTAGAGATTTAATTTCATCCAGAGCTGCAGTCCTAGGTGTGGTCTTTCAAAAAATTCTATTTTTATAGTAATGGCCTTTTCCAGAATTCCACTGAGTTGGAATCATAGAATGTATGTCCTTCTCAGATTGGCTTTTTTCACTTAGTAACATGCATTTCTTCTAGTTTCTCAAACATTGTATGCTCATTTCTTGATAGCACTAATAATATTCCATTGTATGTACATGCCATAATTTGTTGATTTAGGTATATATTAAGGAATATTTTGGTTGCCTCAAGTTTAAGCAGTTATGAATAGAGCTGCCATAAATATTTATATGTCAGTTTTCACGATGACATACATTTTCATCTCATTTAGATCAATAAATCAGAGCTCAATTGTTGGACCATATAGTAAGAATATGTGTAATTTTGTAGTAAATTGGCAAACTCTTTTTCAAAGTGTTTGTACATTTCACTGTCTACCAGTTCACTTTCCCACATGTAATGAGTAAGAGTTCTGGTTGATCCTTATCCTTGTCATCATTTCATATTGCCAATATTTTAGATTTTGGCTATTCTAGTGGTTGTGTAGTAAGTTTTGCAGTTGTTTTAATTTTAGTGATATATAAATATATTATATTTTCATGTGATTATTTAAAATATGTATATTTGCTTTAAAACTATGATTTGAAGCAACAGATTTCTATAGGATTAGCTTAATCCAGGTAATCAAAGCATTATGAGAAAATGGAAAGCAAGTCAAAAAATGTTAAAAGTATGTTTGGAATTGCTGTCATGATGGAGGAAGCATAAGTCATAAGAAGAACATTCAATAATTTTATGTACCTCAGAGGGAGAAGTCACTTGTGATCTATTAGAAGACAGAATGTAAGTGAACACATGTTAAACATATTAGAAGACACAGTCATGAAAGACGGAAAATTTGAAATACAATAATGAATATTTTTCCTCCTGATTGCTCATATACAAAAGGTAAGTGAAGGAATTCCCAATTCGATATTAACCAAGGCCTTTCACACCTTTGATAATCTCCAATTTTCACATCCTCAAATAAGTTTGCATTTGAATTGAAAATGCCTAGTATGTTCATTTTTATATTTCTAAATTAGTGAGGTTAAAAACCCTATCAGAGACTCGTAGGTAATAATAGTGTTATTCTAAAACAATCAGCTATAGCAACAGAGAATAAGAAAAGCAAGATGAAAGTCACTGTACAGCTGTTTAACTTTTCAAAACCATTATGAATTTCAGAAAATAAGTGCTGGGACAAACTCTAATTCCCCTTGTACTTCTCATTCTATTTGAATAAATAATCACTTTTAGACGCTTTACATTCAACAACATTTTTAAAAAACTATTCTTTCAAAAGTTTCTATTTGTGCAGTGAGAAAAGTCATATTAGAATAGGTTTAAAAAGACAAAATTAAAACCTAAATAATCTCAGTAAATGAAGACAAATGTTGAAAAAAAGAAAACATACCAAACAGTTTTTCTAGGAGACAAAGATCAACTAGTGGAGACCTTGTAAATGTTATGGAATCAGCAACTTCCATATAATATCCATGTGGAGGGGTGATATGGGTTTCTCTGAAAATTGAGAGCAAATTACTAGGAATCTTTGTGAAAAACACATGTGATAATTCAGTCAGTTACCTAAGACAGACATTTACTCAGAGTTACACAGAAATCAAAATATATTTTTTATCCAATTATAGAAGAATTAAAATAGCATTCAGAATTGAGAAAAGCATTTCAGGTTGACAAATTTGCTGAAAGTCAATGTAGAAGATGAAAATGGATGGTAGAGCTCTTGCCTAGCATGCATAATGGCATAGGTTCAATCTCCAGCACCACAAACAAAAATAAAAGCAAAAGGAAATAAAGAATAGAAGGAAGAAATGTACGGAGGGAGGGAAATAAAAATAAAATGGAGCATTAGTAGGTGCACTTTCAAATATGCTCACAGTATAATCATTAGGAAATATATAAGTATCTGTCCGTGATTATGTGAAAAAATGAAAATATAACATTTTTGTCATTAATTTCCAAAATTAGGAATGATGTTCATGATGGAGGATTATTATCTCTGACATATAATGCAAATCGTGATTTGCACTGAATGTTCCAATGAGGATGACATTGTAAATATTTCACCAGTAAACATAGCAATAAAATCATGTGATACAATTGTCAGAATGTGCTATAAGAGAATAGGCTTTTTATATCCTGGTGTACTTTAGACCTAGTAATCAAAACAGGCCTTCTGCAAACAATTTTGTAAAACTCTTATTATTTTACTTTCTAAATAAATTCATCAAAATGATCATTTTATGAATCAAAATGATCATTTTGATGAATTTAAAGATATTTAAAAATGTCATCCTGGTTTCTGACCTGAGACTTTTCTCTCAGAAAATAGGTCAGAGTCTTCAGTATAATATCTTGGTCAGCCACCAAACAAACAAGGCAGAAAAGGAAGGAGAAAGGAAGAGAAGAAAGGAAGGAAGATTATTCCTAAAGACCATTAAGAAAGACTTGGCAACTTATAAAGTGTCATATTATGAAAAACTTAAAGGCTTTACACAGTGACCTAAAATGGTGGTGAAGATTTTGAGTTCTGCCACTGAGTTTAAACCAACAAACACACCAAGAAGAAGATCATGCAATTTTTTTAAAATAATAAGACATGTTAGATTTTTACATGAAAAGAAAATACTTATAGATTGCATATAGTATTTTAATTGTTAATTTAACCAATTCTAGAGTTTTACCCTAAAGTTTGTGTGACATTTATTTTTTATCTTGGAAATAGACATAATATTTCCATGGAAGCATCTCTGAAAAATAGACTCAGAGCACTTTTTGGTAATAAAATTAAATTTCATTTTCTTTTGTTTTTAAACAAATTTAATAGGCAGGTTATTTAATTGTGTGTTAGCGAAGTAGCATTTAGAGAATTCTGTGTAGGGTCAGTCATCTAGATAAGTTCATTAATTTTGATACTTTTACCATGAGGGAAAGATGGAGATAATGATTTATACAGGGCTACAATAAATATACATGGTAATTAGCTAAGGGCACTGATATTTAGTTTTCTCCTCTTCCATGTCATTAGAAATTTAGTTGGGCACATTACTTTCTGGAGGCTGGGGGTGGGGGTTGGGGGATTTTGTGTTCATTTGTTTCCTTGCAGCTAGATTGAAGTCCTAATTAATGTGACATAAATAAAAATATGATTCAGAAGTGTCTGGGAACCTTCTATCCTGGATTCAGGGGTGGGTCTAAGCCTGGGTAATATACTCTAATAACGTAGGTGTGGATGCTGATTTCTCTTCCATCTTTGTGATATTGTTTAAGTTACTCAGCGTCTCTGCATGTCCGTCTCTTCATGTTTAAAAAAGCTTATTGACATAAGCTTTCTCAATGTCATCACAAAAATTGAGTGAGATAACAAATGCTCAGGCCTAGCACCATGGCTAGCCCATACTGAAGCTTAGTAAATTTGGTTATTATATAGTTAAGGTGTGCCTTCTCACTTTGGTGAAAATGATATTTAAAAATCTTTTTTTTACATAGTGCAGCCTTTCAAAGAGTTGTATGACATTAGGATCTGTACAAACCATCACATAAATCATAAGGAGGTCAAGTGATTCAGATAAAAAGCATTCTGTTCTTCTGCCCTCCTTCTCCCTGTTCTGTTAGAAATCTTCAGTGAAGCATGGTAATGAATCCTGCAAGTCTGCATTGTGGATTTCTTCCTTGTTTTCCAGTCCCAATCAATAAGAATTACAATGTCTATGTTAAGCAAACAAACAAAAGCTAAAGCTAAACTAAACTAAAACAAAGCAAAGCAATAGCAACAAACAACATAGAGACTTAATTCATCCATAGCCTGATTTTTTTAAAAAAGAACAAAAAGAACCAGAATCAAAAAAATCTCTGTGCTTAAGGATTTTTCTATTTCCTCTTTGCTAGTGTAATGCTGTAAAGTTCAATTACTTTTAAACTTATTTCCATGAAAGTTTTTCTTGATGAAAACTGTTTTGATAGACTTTATTTGCTTCCTGGAACACATTTTCCTCATTTTTGCACCCTCGTTAGCCTTATCGTTCTTCTGGGCCTCAGCTTCTGCTCAGTCTACTGCTAACTGCAGCTGTGTGGCACAATTGGTGGATTAAGGGTGTCCCCTGGCCTCTGTCTGAATCCTGTCATCAGGTTCTTCACTGAGATTCCCCTCCCTGCCATCTGCCTAGGATGTTTCTTCAGCTCTTGTCACCTCTCTCCACCTGTTCTGAGCACTGAGACATGAGCTCATCCTACAATTTCCCTGACATCCTGGAGCACCCTCATTTTTGCTGGATTTAATCAAATTGGCTTGAATACAATACACGGTCCTTCTTTGTTGTGGCTGTGATCTATTCCTACAGGTGTCTGCAATTGTCCTCAGAACATCCAGGGCTTCCACAGGGTACCAGACAGAGCGCCTTCCTTCTCTACCGCACCCCCACCCCCAGCTGCCTCTATTCATCACAAATCCATAGTTTATCTTCCTATGCAACTAGAAGAATATTTTTCAATCTCTTATCTAAACTTTAGCGCTCCTCTTAGAGTTTGAGATTTCTCAATGCCTGCCTGCATTCTTACATTTTGTTGGTTGGATTCTAGGATGTTTCCCAGCAGCCCTGGTCTCTTACCCTCTGGACGCCAATATCAGCACTGTACTCCAGCTTTGTAGCAACACTCAAAATTGTCTTCAGACTTTGACCAGTGTTCCCCAGGAGGGGTCAAAAAACACCCATAGATGAGAAACACTGCTGTAGAGGAAAGACCCACAATCCTCAAACCTCAAATTTCCAAAACATTCAATTTATGCCAGAAGTTCTCTGAAATTTTCAAGGGCCTCAGTGTTCTGGAAACAGAAGTCAGTAGAGATGTGCAGAGAACTTCCTGTTCTCCATCTAGTTCATATCCCTTCTCACCCTGAGGTGATGATTCCAAATCTGTTTAATTAGTGAGACATTGAAAGTTGAAGAACGAAAGTGACACTTTGAGGAAGAGAACTTCAGTTAATATGTGGACAATATTGCTCTGTCACATGCATCTGTTCTCCTCACAGGTCCAATATTCTGTATTAATGGCAACGTAATAAAGAGTCTTTATTTTGAGAAGGGAGTAGAAAATAAAAATCACTTTCCTTATTGATGTCAGCACAGAAACATACTACTTCAGTGTATCGCTGTGCAGGGATTCTTGCCTATTATTGTGTGGTTATAGAGTCCATCTCTTTTTTTCTACATTTCATTCTTCCACTTTGTTGACTTTTCAATTCCAGGACTCAGATTCTAAATGGGCTCCTATAACATTCATACAGATCTGACACTGTTAACTGTGAAGACATCTGACCCACCTGATTTTTGAACACTCTGCTTTAAATATGGCAGTATTAATGCATGTGGGCTGTTGTACACACGAGGACACATTATAAATAATTATTTTCACTGGCTAGAGGAGATATTTTTTAATCTTATCTCTTTCCAACTTGTGAGATTTTTCCCTTAGCCATCCCAATAATTGCTACTGTCACCTCTTACTTATTTTTAAAGTAAATTTTAAATATGATATTTAGCCCTCCCTTTAATTATTTTCTATTATTTTTACTCTGATGAGAATCACCTGGGATTGCCTCGCAGTTTAATTCTTGCACCCTGTGGGGAATGGTTCTGCTTTATTGTTCTTACTAAATTTGTACTTATGAACCAATAGCATAATTTTTCTCATGAAAAACACTTTCTGGTCCATTGTTGACTCTTCCTTTTCTCCCAGGCGATGTTTTGTCTGTCAGGGAATTCTGCTGGGTCGACCTTCAAAATATCCGATATTCCCCAAATGCTTTACCAGAATCTGGAAATAGAAGGTGTGTGATGTTGTTTGTTGAGTGAATGAATATATGGATAAATTTAAAGATGTTTTTCTCCATGGATGTTAATTTTTGTGCCTAATATACTAATACACGTAAAACCAGCAGCAATGCTAACTGCCGCAGTCTGGCTGGGCATAAATGCCGCAGTCTGGCTGGGCACAAAATCACGAGCCACCACACAGCTTGTAGATTCAAACAGCAACTCTTTATTCCCGAACTCACACCAGCCGACTACAATCACGTTCTGGGGAAATCCACGTTCTCTGCCCAAATCCACCTCCACTGGGCTTCTATCTCCCCAAAAATACTGTCTGAATCCCGTGAGAACTCAAGGGGAACTCAGGCAGCAGGATACGCCCTATTCCCAGCAGGAATAATCTTAAACCTGGAACGCCCTAAACCCGATTATCCTAAACCGGGAACACCCTAATCCGCCCTGGTCCTTGAGCAAGGTCACCTACATGCAATGTCACTGCAACATGGGGTACACTGGCAAGGAAATTGTCATACCTACTTGGCTAATGGCTCCCAGCATCTAACTATGTAAGACTTTATTTACTTATAATAAATAACAAGAATATTACAGTCAACAATATTCATATTAACCACCACTACATTTTTTCATTCAGAAAATACTGGCAGTAATATCAGATAACAAGTAATTACAGTAATAACAAATGTGTTCTTATCTCTTACTGAAAATCACTTCTACAGCAATGAGTCCATCAAACTTGGAAACTACTGTTAAAAATGTATGATTTATCCAGAGTCTTTTCTAGGGTTGCTTTTTATTAGGTTAAATAGCAGTAAGAATTATTCATTCCAACATTTATTTTTCTTTTAATATAATAATTGGGTAATTACTCTAACATTTTTATTATGACTCTGCTTGTTTTCTCAGGGTTATTTAATTTTCTCCCCATTGTTTGTAAGTATTACATGAAAATCCAAGCTGATATGAAAATTTTCTGTAAAAATACATTGATTTTAATAAACAGATTTTTTTTGGTCTTTACCCTCAGAAAACATAGTGCTTAAAACCTAGGATTTTATTTTCCCTTTCAGATATTGAATTAGCAATATTAGTATGATGTTTCTTTTAACTATGAATAATACTTTTCTTTTTTGGGGGGAGGATACTGGGAATTGAACTCAGTGGCACTCAACCACTAAGCCACATACCCAGCCCTATTTTGTATTTTATTTAGAGACAGGGTCTCACTGAGTTGCTTAGTGCTTCGCCATTGCTGAGGCTGGCTTTGAACTCACGATCCTTCTGTCTCAGCCTCTGGAGTCACATAATACTTTTCTGAAACCTGGATACCTTTCTTTTTACATCATTTTGCCCTCTGTAACACTGCAGGCTTTTACTCCTTGGGATGCACCTCATCAGTTACATTTGGCCTAATAATTGTTGTGGGCTGAGTATGGTTCACTGTGTCCAATCCTCTTGAAATTTGCCTTGTGAATGAGGATGGACTGATCAACAAGACTAATCAAGTGTCAGACCAGGTGAGTTTGCTTTAGCTGCATGGAAGTCCTGGCAGATGTTTAAGGAGGTAAAGTGCTCATCTACTGTCCTTGAATTTGGGATCAAATTGAGAAGTGCATATGGAGCCTATCATCTATTCACATCATCCTGCCAGATGGCTGATCATATATTCCTCAATTGATGTTGCCATACTTTCTTTCATTTGCTGCAAAATGAAAATTTGCCTCATTAGCTCTATTTGCTTAGAGAGCTAGGCACCTATCAGATTTCTTTCTGTGTTTTCTATTCTCAGTAAGAAACAGTTTGATCTAAAAGTGCAGTTTCTTGTCCTAAGTTATGAAAGAGTTCTTGGTAGGTAGCTAATGCTTTATCTGGGCCTTCAAGTAAATACCAAGCCAATTTGAGTTAGAGTATTAATAGTAATTTTAAATGAAATTTGATTTCAGAAATATATACATATATATTTGGCCAAAAATCTCCAAAATTTAAATGTGCCCATATTAATGATAGTTCTTAGGTAGGGAAGGAATTTAATCAAACAATCACCTGAGAAAGAATAATATAACTGAAGTAATTTTCTCATGTAATTTTATAATTAGAAATCATTTAAATAAACAAGTATATAAAATGAAATCAAAGTAGTTTAATAGGTACCTTAGTCGTACAGTGGAACTTAGTGATTTCACTGAAAATTGATTATCTAATTTGTTTTTTCAAAAATTTAAAATAAGGTTTTTCTCTGCACTGATACTAATTTATTAGGTATAAAATGATGTTTTGATCTATGTATATATTATAAAAAGATAGCTAATTAGCCTATCTATCACTTCTCTAAGTTCATCACTGTTTTCTTTTTTTTTTTTGTATTTGTTATAATTAGTTATACATGACAGTAGAATGAATTTTGACATATTATACATATTGGTTCCATAGTTTAGCTATTGTGAATGGAGCTGCTATAAACATTGATGTGGCTGTGTCATTGTAGTTCGCCGATTTTAAGTCCTTTGTGTATATCCACAGGAGTGGGACAGCTGGGTCAAATGGTGGTTCCATTTCAAGTTTTCTGAGGCATCTCCATACTGCTTTCCATAATGGTTGCACCAATTTGCAATCCCACTATATATATATATAAATAAGGTTTTTTTCTGCACTCTCCATATCCTAGTTAATATTAAACTGCTTCATTAATAATAAACAAATGAAACTTATGTATGGTGTATATATGCACACACACACATATATACACACATATCTATATCTATCTATCTATATATCTCTCTCTATATATATCTATATCTATCTATATCTATATATATCCATATCTATATCTATCTATCTATCTATATCTATATCTATCTATCTATATATCTTTTCCCTCATATCTTCACCAGCAATATATCAAATGGAGCACAACTTCTCTTCCTCTGGCTGTACATGGTGCAGAGTCACTCCAGCAGTGTAGTCATTTATGTATAGGATTATAATGTCTGTTTCATTCTACCGTCCTATGCATCCCCACAGCCCTACACCTTTCCTCATTTCCCTCTACACAAACCAAAGTTCCTTCATTCTTCCCTACCCAGTATGAATCATCATCTACTTATCAAAGAAAACATTCAGCTTTTGTTTTTTTTTTGGATTGGCTTATTTCACTTAGCATGATATTTTCTAGTTCCATCCATTTATCTGCAAATGCCATAATTTCATTCTTCTTTAAGGCTGAATAATATTCCATTTTGTATATGTAGCGCATTATTTTTATTGATTCATCTGTTGAAGGACATCTAAGTTGGTTCCATAGTTTAGCTATTGTGAATGAAGCTGCTATAAACATTTATGTGGTTGCATCACTGTAATATGCTGATTTTAAGTCCTTTGGGTAACCCAGGAGTGGGATAGCTGGGTCAAATGGTGGTTCCATTCCAAGTTTTCTGAGGTATCTCCATAGTGCTTTCCACAGTAGTTGCACCCATTTGCAATCCCACCAGCAATATATGATTGTAGTTTTTCCCCCACATCCTTGCCAGCACTTATTATTGCTTATATTCTTGATAATTGCCATCCTGACTGGAGTGAGATGAAATCTTAAAGGCATTTTAATTTTCATTTCTCTGATTACTACAGATGATGAACTTATTTTCTTATGTTTGTTGATGATAGTATTTCTTCTTCTGTGTTCAGTTCCTTAGTCCATTTATTGGTTGGGTTATGTGTTATTTTTTTTTTATTTTTGGTGTTGAGTTTTTTTGAGTTCTTTATATATCCTATAGATTAGTGCTCTATCTGAGGTGCATGTGGTAAAAACTTTTTCCTATCTGTAGGCTCTCATCACGTTATTGATTACAGAACAGTAGTAACAAGAACAGCAAGGTATCGGCATCCAAATAGACATGTAGAACAATGGTACAAAATAAAAGACACAGAGACAAACCCACATAAAAAATAGTTATCTCATACTAGACAAAGGCACCAAAAACATACATTGGAGGAATAGAAAGCCTCTTCAACAAATGATGCTGGGAAAACTGGAAATCTGTATGTAGCAAAGTGAAATTAAACCTCTATCTCTCACCCTGCACAAAAATCAAACCAAAGTAGACACTTAGACACTAGAACAGAGACCCTGCACCTAATAGAAGAAAAAGTAGGATCAAATTTTCATCATGTCAGCTTAGGACCTGACTTCCTTAACAAGACTCCTATAGCACAAGAAGTAATATCAAGAATCAAAAAATGGGATGGATTCAAAGTAAAAAGCTACTTCTCGGCAAAGGAAACAATCATTTTCAGTTTTTTAAAGGATGTTCTTTTTTCAAGGATTTGCATTGTTAAATTCCTCAAGATATTCCAGTTTGCTTCTTTCTGGCAGGAAAAATAATTGATTGGAGATGCTTCATCTCAGTAGCAAGGATGAATTAATAAGAATTTAATCTCAATAAAGATGAAAAAGTTTAAATCTACATCAGTTGAAGAGAAAATAAAAAGAAAATTTTTTAGTTGATTCAGAATAATCCAGACTGCTGTCAGATAAATATTTGTTATTAACATTGTTGCTCATTTTTTATTCTATTTAATTGAGAATTCTTACATTAGTTACACACATGCATCTGCTGCCATGCTATACTCACACCATACACTTCTGGAGACTATTTTAAATAAGAGATTTATTATATTTATATTTTTAAAAAGAAAGAGCAAATATATAATTAATAATTTGTGTCATGCAAAGAAAATAGAAAACATTCCTTTAATAAGTGACTTTAAGATAAAGTTTTAAAAACAATATAAACATAAAATATATCATATTTTTCTCTCTCCCTCTTTATACTTTATCTTTCAGAGTGGTTTTAACATAAATGAGAATGCTGTTCTTGGTATAGGAAAGGATTTATTTTTATGAAAGCTTTGCTTAAAAGTAAATCATCCCAGATATGTTTTATTAAATGTCTTTAATTATTTGGATTTTAAACCTGGTTTTACAATATGAGTGTACTTAATAATGGATTCTGGGACACATTAATGACAGGGTAAAATTGTGTATTAAATATCATTTTTATGCCACAAATACATGACATAACACACTGTAAGCACACTTATTTGAAGTATGGTGGTAGGGATTAGTGGAAGACACAGGTGTAAGTTTTAAGCCTGAACAGGAATATGTTTCATGACATTTATATGTTTGTACTCCTGTCTGTGCTAGTGAATTTGCTCCAAATCAGTCCTACATGTTTTTATATGTAAAGTGGTAGATTTAACCATTTGTGTTCAGGACATAAAGCTACATTCTTCAGGAAAGAAGTAAATACAGTTGAAAGACAGCTTTCCTTAGTTGAACACTGAAATTTCATTGTCATATACATGTATATATAATGCTATGTATATATTTCAAATATTGCATTTTATACTACTACCTAGGAAAAATTATCTTGGCTTTCGTATGTAATACCTATACAACTAATCATGAAGTTCACAGAAAATATTTTTCTAAGCATTCATTATTTTTTAATTAATTTTGTTTTATTTTTTTACACAAATAGAGTACAACTTTTCATTTCTCTGGTTGTACATGATGTAGAGTCACACCATTCGTGCAATCATATCCATACATAGGGGTAATGATGTCCATCTCATTTCACCATCTTCCCCAGTCATATCTGGAATCAGAAAATCTGGGTTTTAATTGACACTGAAAATTGAGAGTCGTGTGAGTTTTTGAGGGTGGATCACTTAGTTTCTATGACTTTGCATATAAAATATTGATTCATTTCAAACCTTATGTTAGATTTATAATGTTTTGTTTAAAGAATTTTTAAATCAGAAAAGCAAGTTTCCCTTTGATAATTAACATAAAATATCTATTTTTATGTATGGGTGTTTGCATAATCAGATGCTCACTTATGACAATAGAATGATTTGTTGTAGAATCAACTCATAAAGCTAGAAAACCTGGATAAAGTTAACACCAACAAACTGATAAACAAAGCACAGCTGTTTCAAGTCATCTATGAGCTACAAGCCATCCCAACCTGAAGCAGTGGCCCCCTGATAATCATGAAAGTCAGTGGCTCTAAGTGAGTTTGAAATATTTTCAATAAGTCTTACATTACCAACAAGCAGCTACATTAGTAACAAGCTGGAAGCAACAGCAATATCTCCATTTTGGAGGAATTTGAGAAACACTATTAAATTGCCTATAGATCAAAATAGGCATCGCCTGATCTCTTACTGATGCTGTGTCCAGAAAGAGTCAGACAAACAAAGAGGGCAGAAGGCAATTCTTTCTGTTATTTTGTAAAACTGAGTGACAAAATTTAAAACTCAGAGATCAGTAAGGAGGCATCCTATTTTAGTAAGAAACCAAGATGCAATATGCCAAAGAAGAACAGGTAGAAACAGAGACTTTAGTTCTCACACAGAAAGCATTTCAGTTTCAAACTAAGTAAATATCATTTTAATTTTATATGCAACTGTTCTAAATGCCTATTAGGAAGGAAAAGGAAATTTTCTTTCTTATAACATCAGACAGAATTCCAAATTAGTCCTTTGAAGTTTTCATACACAAAGTCAGAAATTAAATAGAAGTATATGAACACTGTCATGAAAAGAGGATCAAATGATAAAAATCTAAGTAAAAAAAAAACCTAGAGCTGTACAAAATCTAATAAATTAGTAATCAGGTATAGACTTAAAATTCTAAGATGTAGTTTATCTAGATATTGCAATCTATTAAAAAGAAGGGTCAGATAAAAAATTAGAATGCAAAAATATAATAAATGAAATGAAGAATACAATCTAAATTTAACAATAGGTTAGCTATAGCTGAAGACAAAACTGGTGGACTGAAAGGTAATATGAAAATTTTGACTGAACCACAGAGGAGAAAAGGAGAAACACTTCAGAAAATAGCAGAGAAGGCATATGGAACAAAGTGAAATATGACTCTTATTATTTGAATGAAAACATACAAGATAAAATTAAATGGTATAATATACTTTTGTGCTTAAAGAAAGCAATTACCACCTACAAATCTAGGCCAGGGGAAACATTTTATATGTAACACTTAAATAAGAACTCCTTAAATAAGAAAATCTAGGAGAAGAAAGCACAAATAAATCACATTGAAACAAATACTCTAGGTGATTTTTTTTAGACAAAAATAACCCAGATAAAGATGCAAAACTGTGAGAAAGAATAAAGAATAACAAAAAAGAAAATATGAGGGTCAGCTCAAGCTTCTATTAATAATTTAAAATTATAACAACTTTATGGGATTGAGATATATATAAAATAAAACTCATAGAAATAATAACCAGATCTAAATGATGTGAAAGTGTTCTCAGGGTCCTTGCATCTTCTGGGAAGTAGTAAATACAGCAATTTATATATTGATTTGTATGAAACTTTAGGCAAAAATACATTGTAACCACCGACCTAACATAAGAAAGAATAAAAATTGTTAATATGCCAATAATGGAGGAAAATGATAAAATAACATTGATTTATTGAACAGAACAATACAAAGAAAAAATTGAAGTCAAGTGGTATTAGTAGAAGTCTAATAGTAATATATATAAAATTGAATATATCAATCGTTAAATTGAAGATTAAATAAACACTTAAAATTAAAGGAAATTGTTTAAGATTAAATACAAACAATCAATATGGAGATTGTTTACAAAAGATGAATATAAGCACTATAAGCAATATAAGCACTCAGAATGGTTAAAATTATAGGATTGGAAAAATACATACTGGGTATATTCAATGAAGAGGGAGGGTGGGTACAGCTATATTCATGCCAGATAAAATAGATGTTAAATCAAGAATTATCTCTATAATAACAGGGGCATTTAAAAATAATAAAGTGCTCAACCCATCACGAGTTGTAATGTTTCTAAATGTGTAAATATCAAGAGATTTCAAAGGACTTAATTCATATACTACATACTGAGTTAGAATCAGCTACATTAGTAACAAGCTGTAAGTGACAGCAATATCTCCATTTTGGAGGAATTTGAGAAACACTATTAAATTTCCTATAGATCAAAAGAAAAGAAGTTAAAAAAATTAAACTGAATGATAAAAAAGTATAAGACTTTAAAACAGAATATAATAGGTCATAATTGTGGAAATAATAAGACAAACCTAAAACAGAATGAAAGCTAAAAATAAACAATTTGTACAAATAAAGAAATGTTTAAAAAAAGATAAAATTAATCCTGAAGGGAATATAAGGGGAATAATAAAAATAAGGAAATATATTAATGGCCTACATTACAAACTTTCAAAAGAAAAAATCAAAGGAGAATTTTATTATATGAACAGACAAAATTATCATAGACTTAGCAATATCATCGATGAAAAAAATGAAATTAGGAATAAAAGTACTGAAAATAAAGTCATGACTTATAAGAATAAGGTATTATAACCCACCATGTAACAATGAACTTGAAATTTCATAAAACATGGGCAGTTTCTAGAAAAATACATCTTACCAAATCAGACTCAGGAGAGGATGATAAACTGTCACAACTAATTGATATTTAAAACCTTGTCATCAAGGTTTAGGTAATTCACTACTTTTTTTTTTAATTTAAAATCATTAACAATCTCACAAAAACTTTGTGAAGGCAAAGATAAAAATGTCCAAACTTTTTTTTGTAATTTTGCTTTCAAATTTTCTTCAATATAAAAGTCTTACACAGACTTACAAGAAAGGAAAATGAGCACAAAATCTTCCTTACAACACTGATGCAAAAGTCCTACATAAATATTAGGAAACTGGATCCAGTAAGTGTATTAATGGAACAAGCATAGATAAATTGCCCAATGAAAGATAATAAAATCTTGAAAAGGATTCTTTCATAGAGGAATGCCTGACTTAGGAAGAAAGTAGTATTATAGAAAAGTGGGTGAAATTTTTGTTTTCAATAAATGGTTCTGGGTCAACCGAAATCAAGGCAGAAAAGATGAAGTTTGCCTTCTTGCCTCATACCATCACCCTCAGAAAAAACAATTTCAAATGGATTGCAGATTAAATTAAGAATATCTAAAATGATAACATGGGAGAAAAATATTTTGACTGAATAAAGAAAAAAATGTATTTATTTATTGGTACCAGAGACTGAACTCAAGGCGTATTAACCACTGAGCCACATCCCCAGCCCTTTTTATTTTTTATTTTGTGACAGTCTTGCTAAATTGCTTAGGGCCTTGCTAAATCACTGAGGTTATCTTCCAACCTACAATCCTCCTGCCTCAGCCTTCCAAGTTGCTGAGAATAGAGGTTTGTGCCACCTTGCCCACCTATAAAGATGAGCAGAATAAAACATTAGCAACATTGAAAAGATTGCAGAACAACTCAGATAAATAATTTCCATTTATAAAATCATATTTAGGAGATTGAAAATACAATCTTCAAAACTAGAAATTTATTATCATTCTAAAGACAAAACTGAAAAATACATGGTACTCAAAATAAATAAAGATTTCCTATAAATTCATAGATAAATGACAAGAGAAAAACTCTATCGAAATCAGAGATTCTTCACATAAGAGGATATTATTTTCCTAAACATAATAAAGGATCATGTTATCTTAATCATGTTAGTGTACACTAAGCCACAGAATTATTACTATAGCTTAAATAGAATGACTAAGATATTGACATAATAGCCATTATAACATGATAGAAAAATATTTTGACCAAACACAAAAAAATATAATTTTGTAGGATGAGCAGAAACCACATTAGTTGTAAGAAACTAAAAGACTGAACACTGAAAATGAAGTTCTCTTTATAAAATTATATTTAAGTGATTGAAAGCCTGAATTGATACTCATGATATATTAGAGCAAAGGAGAATCAAAAGAGTGAAAACTACATAATTCTTTTTTTATAATGCCTAAAACAGCAGAATTAATTTACCGAAGTAGAAATCAGTAGTTATTCCCTTTGGGAGGATGCTGAACAGAGAAGGTACAATGGTAATCTGGGGCGACAGTAACAATTCTTGATCTAGAGGAAAATAATTAGTGTCTATGCTCTGAAAATTCATAATTGGCATACTTATAACTCACGTACTTTGGTATGTATATAAGATATAATTTAACATACAGGTTTTAGTTAATAACAAATATTTCTTTCGGGTTTATACTCTCTAGTGGTATTCCTGGACCATATGGTAGTTCTAGTTTTAATTTTTTGAGGAAGCTCCATAGTGTTTTCCAAAGGTTTATACTAATTTTCATTCCTACTAATGGTGTAAATGGGTCTCAAATTCTCTATCTCCTCACCAGCATTCATCTTTTGTCTTTTTGATCATAGGCATTCTAACTGACATGAGGTAATATCTAACTGGTTATCTAACTGGTTTTGATTGGCATTTCCCTGATGATGTTGAACATCTTTCCATATACCTGATAGCTATTTGTGTGTTTTCTTTTGCGAAATCTCTAGGTCTTTTGCCCATTTTTAATCAGATCATTATATTTTGCTGTGGGGTTCTTTGTCTTTACCTAGTCTAGATATTAACTCCTTACATTCTGTGTAAGTTCAAAGTGTTTTTCTCCCATTCAAAAGGTTGTCTCTTCCCTAAGTGATTGTTTTGTTGTTGTTGTGATGACATGTTTTAGTTTGAATAATCCTGTTTGTAGTGTTTTACTTCAGTTGCCTATGTTTTTAAGATCTTCAATAATATCATTGCCCAGTCCAGGAGAACTATTTCTTATGTCTTCTTCCAGTACATTTAAGTGTTTAGCCCATTTTAATGGTATATAGTAAGACTAAGGAGTCTTATTTTATCTCTTTGTATGTTGATATCCAGTTTCCTCAGAACCATTTATTATAGAGACACACAGGCTAAAATAAAACTAAAGACCAAAATCCCTGTCCTTAGCACCTCTTTTGAAAATCAGTTTGGATGTAGATGCATGAATTTATATCTGTACTTTCTATTTTATTCTGTTGGTCCATGTGTCTTTTTTATGCCAATATCAGTATGTGTTGGTTACTATACACTTGTAGTAGGTTTCAGTGTCAGGTAGCATAATGCTGCTAGCTTTACAGTTTTTGCTCAAGATTACTTTGGCTATTCAGGGTCTTTTTATGGTTTTATAGTCTTTTTAGGAATATTTTTTTCTAGTTCTGTGATGAACGTTATTGGTATTTTGACAGGAATTACATGAATATGTAGATTGCTTTGGGTAACATTGACAGTTTGACAATATTGATTCTTCTATTCCATAAAAAAGACTGCCATTGCATTTTTTAAATGTCTTCTTCAATCTCTATCATCAATGTTTTATAGTTTTCATTATAGAGATCTTCCACCTCTTTGGTTAAATTTATTCCTAGGTATGTATTTTTTGTTGCTGTCATAAATAGGATTTCTTTCCTGATTTATTTTTCAGATAGCTTACTATTGGTTAATAGAAACACTACTGATATTTATATGTTCATACAGAGTTCCTGAAACTTTGTGCTGAATTGTTTATTTGTTCTAATAGTTTTTTGGTGGGGTTTTTGGGGTTTTCTATCTGTAAGATCAAATCATCTGCAAACAGTGACAATTTGACTTCCTCCATTCCCATTTGTGTGCCCTTACTTCTCTCTGTTGTCTGAAGAGTCTGGCTAGGACCTCCAGCAGTATATTGAAAAAAAGTGGTGAAAGTAGGCATCTCTACTTTGTTCCAGATCCTGTATGTTTGTGGCTTTGGGTTCAGTACACATGATCTTCATCATGTTGAGATATATTTCTTTTTTCCCAATTTTTTTTCCAGTTTCAAATTAAGAAGCAAGAGCCAATTTTATCAAATGATATCTCTGTGTCTATTGAGATGATCATAAGGTTTTTATTCTTCATCTTTTGTTGGGGTGATCACATTTATTGATTTTAGTATATTGAACCATCCTTGTTTCCCTGGGATGAATCCCTTTGATAATGCCTTCTGAGCCTCTGGGATTACAGGAGTGTGCCACTGCACCCCACTTGAATAATCTTTTTGATGGGTTATTGGATTTGGTTTGCCAGTTCCTTTTCTTTTCTTTTTTGAGGATTTTTGTATCTATGTTCATCAGGGATATTGATCTTTATTTTTATTTTTGTGTGTATATGTTATTGTTGTCTGGTTTTGGTATCAGGGTATGTTAAAATTTTTGTAATAACACAACAATTCTTGGATATTTTATTCCATTTTTGTTGGAGGGTCCTTTTGTTCTTTGCTTTTTAATTTCAGAAGTTTCTATTGACATATTCTGAAATTCAGAGATTCTTTTCCCAGCTATGTCTAGTCCATCTTCAAAAGCACTCTTCATTTCTTTCACATGTTTTGAAACTGTAGAATTTCCTTTTTATTTGTTCTTAAAATTTTCATTTTCCTGCTTACATTGGCCTCTCTGTTTTTGCCTGTTGTTTACTTTTTCAGTTGGAACCCTTTGCATACTAATCATAATTGTTTTCAATTCCCAGTCTTAATTTCAATATCCCTACCACATCTGAGTTACTTCTGATGCCTGTGCTGCCTCTTCAACTGTGAAAATTTTATTTTTGTTTGTTTTTCCTTTTAGTGTACCGTGAATTTTGTTGTTGTTGTTGTTTATGCTGTTAAAAGTATGGCATTGCACACTGGTTAAAAGAACACTAGTAAATAGGCCTCTAGAGTTGTTGTTGGTAAGATGTAGGGGGAAGAGAGTCATTCTATAATCCTGTGATTCCATCTGTTTCTCAGTTTTATAGCTAAGTTGTGTTTGTCACAAGAGCTTCTTTTCCCATCCCTTCCTGTGGGACCAGAGCGCCACAAGGATCTGAACCACCAGTTCCTCTTTCCTCAGGTTCATTAGGATCTAAGAATATACCAAGAGGTTAGACTCTGGTTAAGAGTCTCTGTTAAAAGAAGTCCTTGTTTAGAATAGAATTCTCTGCTATATTTCTGTATGTTACTTTTCCCTTCTCCTGCTAGAAGCAAGAGGGGATATTTTTCCATCTTTACTCTGAAGACTCAGTACAGCTCCAGGAGATAAAAACTCACAGAGGTATCTCAGCCCCACTAGGACCGGCTCCTCTGTGACTTGGACCTCTCCGTTTGGTCTGCACTGAGCCTCAAGAGAGTTGAGGCTTCCCTATCTGGTCTCAGTTCCCATTCTGCTCATGGTTTCTGCTCCAGTGAATTCTTCCTGTGTCACCAACATTGAGGGGGAGAATTTTTTTTTTCCTATCACCTTTCTTCTCTAAACAATCTGAGAAGGGTGGTTGATTTTTCAGCTTGTTCAACTTTTTACTTGGCAAGCTGAAGCATCAGCTTTTAAGTGGCTTATATGTGAGACCAGAAACAGGAAGCCTGGATGTTTATAAAAAATTGGAAGTCAGGTGTTCCTAGAGAGAAACATCAGTAATAAAGAAGTTGCACTCTCTTTCCTTCCATTGTTCCATGTTCATTTCAATTTTTGTTTAAAAAAATAGGGATTTTTTTTTTTTTTTGCTGTTTTAAACTTAATTGGCTGTCAAATGTTGGCAATCATTCCAGGAAGCTTAATACAATGGATTGATGGGTGGAAGAAATCTAAATAGTACCATAGCTTTCTCAGTTGGGGCATTAAGTAGAGAAAATGTATGGGTACTGTTTGACCTTGAAGAGCCAGGGACAGAGTATATGCCTCAGGTGAAAGCTAAAAAAGACTTTCTACGATTTCCTAGTAGTTGCTGGAGCTAGCAGCAATAATAGGTACTCGGATATGTCATCAAACATGATAGTACTTTGGCTCAATTTGCAATTTTTAATATAAATAGTGATGGCAGCTATCAAACTCTAGGAGTGTATTCACAAATAAGTTGCATATAGTTTACCCTGAAAACTATCTTTATTCAATAAGAGTTTAGAATCTCTGACTCCTCTCACAAGGTTTCCTATTTTATTAGGTTTCCACTTTTAACCATTAGCACATATTCGGTAATGGATTTAGTATATTGAGAAAAGAATTTCTTGTCATTGGGAAAAAAAATTAGTCTATTAAAATTTGATTGTGATATGGAACCACAGGAGAAAAAGCTAACTTCAATAGTCTAATGAATCTTTATGATGTAGAATGATCAAAATGACTTACCTCTTTAATGATATAGGCAAAAATTTATGAAAGAAATATGTTCATTTAAAGAAGGTTTGAAGTACCATACAGAAGTTTTAAGTTTTATTAATATTTTACTATATCTAGATTAGATTATAATGCTTATTTTTGCTATTTACTTTGTTTATTCAGTACATATGACAATTTAATTTCACTTGTTTTCCTCCATTAAATTCCTCCCAAAAGTACACTTCAAAAATCAGCTGATAGAGAAGTGTGTCACAACCTGCTCACTCCAGCATTTCTCTAAATAGAAAGTGAAGTTTGTGTACTCTGTGTTTTCCTCCAAGTCAGTAATTTATCTCTTCAAGGGCAAGGGCACATTTACTGAAGTGCTGACTTAAATTAAATATTAATATTGACTTACTCCAAAAAAGGAAGTATGCCCCAGTTTAAAAAGAATGAGGAATATTTCAAACCTTAATAGAATGTTCAAATTCTTGAAATAAGTTTTAAAATGAAAAACTTAAGATTTTATATCAAAGTTTGTATCATAGTTTGAAGTCCTAGGATGTTAAGTTAAATTGAACTTTAATATGAATCAAAGATATGCTTCTATATATTTGTATAGCACTCCATTGAACTTAAATTTGAGAGTATTTTTTATCATACTGTAAGTATTGTATCCTATACGTTATGTGTAATGACTTATTCTCATATATATTATAATTACTGTTTATATAAACTATTACTTCTCTTATAGTTCTAAGTAATTAATATACATTATATTCATAGTCATAGTAATGACATTATTGGTTTTGAATAGAATTGTAATGATATCAGAATGATTCGTAGAATCTTTCCTTTTTTTCCCTTGGACTAAGTTTTAAATCCTGGGGTGATCTAACACTAAGCTATATAGCAATCCCTTTTAATTTTTATTTTGAGTAAATTGTTAAGACTGGCCTTGAACTTGCTATCTTCCTGCCTCAATCTTTTGAATTTCTAGTATTACAGGCATGTGCCACTGAATTCAGTCTAGAATACTTTAAATTAATTCAGGGGATAAACAACATTGCAAAAAGCTAGGGTCATACTAAAATGAACATCAATATTCTATGACCAGTGTATTGACTATCACATTACAAAATAACAAGATGGTAAGAACAAAAAAATTATTTTATTAGTGTCTAAAAAAGTACTTGAACACATTTTTACTATTAATTTTGTTGAACTGGTAGTCCTGTTTTTTATTCCCTAAAGATCACAATATAAAATATAGACAGAAACAAAATTAAAACAAAGTTTACATAAATATTGCCGTAAAGGCAAGAACATTTTTACTCAAGTAGATATTTTTCCTGCTACCAAAATTTGTTATTGGATAGCTTTTAAAATGTAGTTTAACGATCAAATTGGGGTCATTAGCATATTTATAACCACAAACATTTATCAGTGCACAATGTATATATGTACCAAAATTTCAAGTAATGTGAGTCATTATCTTATGTCAATTAGAAATTTAAAGAGAACTTGAAGCAAATTGTGTGTTTTATACTAAGGTATGTCTCTAAATCAGAGTGCACAGAAACTTTCTAAGATTAGGTCGTATTAACAGAGGAGCACCAAATAATGATGATTTAGGAGGCATTAGGTACTTATTTCTGAAGAAAATTGGGGACACATCTAAAATTTCTTTATTAAGAATATTTGACTATTTTCAATGACATATTCTCTAATGTGATTAGAAATTCAGTGGAAATATATTTAGCTGCAAGTTCTTCAAATTTCTTCATAAGAAAGGATACTTTTTAACAGGAATACATCAGTATATTCTGTACTTTCATAATTAATTTCAAGAAACAGCAGCTCTTTTGAGTGTTGTGTGCTCAAATTATACTAAGTGATAAGAAATGACCATTCTGTTTTGCTAGTTGCTCATGAACCATGCACATAACAGTTAACCCTCCTGAACAGACCTTCTATTATGATGTAACAAAAAGATTCTGAACTTAGTTGATGGATCCACATGGTATTTGACTTATGGTGAATCTAAATCTGCACAATTAGATGACTAAATCTATCCTTTAGTAATACCAGATATCACCCACCTGCAAGAACCTCTACATATTTTTTTTGTTTTTTTTCTCCAAAACAAACTACATATTAAAACATACAATTGAAGCCTAATCTTATTTAGCATGTTATCTAATATGAAGACAAATAAAACTTCTGATTTTTCTCAGTTGTTGAAAGACAAGATACAGAGGAAATAAACACTATTGATTAAATAACATGTTTTTTGTTTGTTTTACTGTAAATGAAGAGTTTTTGCTGTTGTTTTCATTGGTAGGTTTTTTTATACATCATGGCTCATATTTGTAATTTTTAGTAAAGAATAGGATATAATTTTTGTTTCTTCAACTCTTGAATTGTTAAAACTTTACAGAATACACATAAACCATATATGGATTTATATTATTATAAAGTTGAAAATCATTTGCTTACTAGGAACTTTATTCTAATCTATAGAACACCACATGTTCACATAAATCAGAGTAAAGAAAGAACTAATTGAAATTATGCAGTTTCTTATTTTGATATTCACAAAGCATAAGATTAGGTTATTTTAGGAATTTCTTTTCCCTATGCATTCTCATTTGCTAATATTAATGAATAATTAACAAAGGAGTTGGCACATGTGGGACCTGTAAACTAATTGGCTTAGAGTACAACCATTAATATGTCTTCTCAGGTTTTGTTGTCAACTCATTTTGCTCAACTTGACCTATAAATCCTGAGATGTTTAGATTAAGTTTTAGATTTTCTTTATGTCTGACTTATTTGCCAATATCAGCCTATTACTCCCTCATTATCTCCTCTGCTCCCATGGTTTTTCTTACTGTCCATATGACAATTAATCACAAATATGTGTATGTGGTACAACAGTGACATGCATTCAGTTCTATAATTAAAAAAATTCTCAATACATATTTGACTACTTCTTTTACCTTGCCCTCATATATATAATGGGTCCATTAATTCTACTTTCCAAATGTCTTTCATTTATCCCTTTTCCTTTAACTCTTCTGCTACAATTCCAATCCAAACTACTCTCCACCTTTTCTTTGAAATGTGGAAATAGATCATACTGCTAAAAAACACATGGCATAAAACTTACCCTCTGAATTATTTTTAAGTGCCTACTTCAGTAGCATTAGGCATGTTTACATTGTGAAGCAGATCTGCAGAGCCTTTTCATCCTGTATATCTAGAACTCTACACTCATGTCTCCTCGCCAGAGTCCCTGTCATACAACTTTCAGTTTCTATGAATTTGATTACTTTACACACCTGTTATAAATGGCAGCATAAGGTACTTGTCTTTCTCTGACTGATGAACTTGGCATAATGTCCTCAAGGTTCACCCATGTTATAGATTGTGAGAGGATTTCCTTCATTTGTGAGGCTCAATGATATTGCATTATGCAATATTTTGTCTAATTATCCACTGATGTCTATTTAGTTTGCTTTGACAGCTTGGGGATTGTGAATAGTACAGCTATGAACTGTGGATATACACATATCTCTGAGACCTGGCTCCAATTATTTTGGATATGTAATCAGATGTGTTTTTTTCTAGTATTTTGAGAAAAGTTCATAGTGTTCTTCAGAGCAGTTGCACCACGATTCATCATACTAGCAATGCACACAGGTTACAAGGTTACAGTCCTCTACATCCTTCCCAGCACTTGTTACTTTCTGGTTTCTGTTTTGTTTTAGTAGTAGGGATCCTGCTTAGAGAAAGGTAATATTGTATTTTGGGTTTTATTTGTATTTCTTGATGACTGGTAACTTTGATTATCTGTTCATATACTTGCTGGCCATTTGTATATTATCTAGGAAAGAATGTCTATTCTAGGCTCTTGTCCATTTTATTTTATTTTATTTTATGTATGTATGTATGTATGTACGTATTGGTACTGTGAAATGAACTCAGGGGTGCTGAAACACTGAGACACATTACTAGTGTAGTCCTTCTTATTTTTTATTTTGAGGCAGGATCTTGCTATGTAGCTTATGGCCTCACTAAGTTGTTGAGGCTGGCTTTGAACTTGCAATCCTCCAATTGTGCTACGTAATTCGGCTGCTACCTGCCTTGCCAACATTTTTCCACATGTTCTTATCCTTTATGATACTTGCTTTCTCATACTTACTCTCATGCTTCTCCTAGTCTTAGGTGTTTTTCCTCTACATTGCTTTTCTCCTTATTCTTTGAGAAGTGAACTTCTATAGTTTTTGAAACTCAGATAAAATGTGAATTATTCAAGGAAGTCTTCTCTGGCTCACAGAACTAGAACAACTTTTTCTAGTTATATAATGTCAACACTCTCTGAACTCAACTGTAGCATTTATTAAAATTTTAATGGAACAATTATTTCTGTAAAGTATGCAATAATTCATATCCTCTTTCCTCAACCAGAAAATAAGATAATAACCATTCATTCCTGTTCACCACTGTGTCTCCAAATCTAGCAGATTTCCCTACTTATGTAACTGTTCAATAAATGTTTTGGAGATGAATAAAATGACAGGTGAAGGGAAAAAAAGCATCTGATTTCTATACTGCAATCTTAGAGAACTAGTTAATAGTGACAGTTTGAGAAGCATAGATCATGGACTTGGGGTGAGTGTGTCATATCTAGTTGATACTTAAGAGTAAAGTGTTAAGTGAAAAATGTAGTAGGTTCAAAGCTACAGACAAGACAGTGAAATATAGAGGGAAAACTACAATAGAATATAGATAAGGAGTCACAGAACAGGTAAAAATCAAAATTGATTTAGTAGCAATGTTAGCTAAAAAACCCAAAAAACAAAAACAGCACAATGAGGACCTAAGAAATTCATATGAATGGAATTGAAGAATGATGTACTTTTGATCTATTGGCCATGAGACACTCAGGACAGGCGAGTGATATAGAGTGATAGATGTACTTGCATGGGGAAACAAATGCTAATACCATTCAAGTTCATGGTCTACAATTCAGACATAACTGCTCAGGTTATTTTTCTTCAAATTTTAAACAGCTTGTTTTACCCTGCTTTTTACTGCTTTGTCCAAAAACCTGACAAGAATAATTTTAGAGGAGGAAGAGTTTATTTGGATTCATGGTTTAATTGGTCTCAGTCCATAGATGGCTGACTTCATAGCTCTGGACTCAAGATGAGGCAGAATATCCATGCAGAAGGGCCCAGAGGAGGAAAGTAACTTAGGACATGACAATCAGGAAGCAGATAGTGCTCGTTCACCAGGGTCATGATATATACCCCGCAAACACACCTTCTCCAGTCACACTCTACTTGCCTACAGTTACCATCCAGTTAATCTATTCAAGTGGATTAATTCACTGATTGGGTTAGGGCTCTCATAACCCAATCACATCACCCCTAAACTTTCCTTACATTGTCTCACACATGAGGTTTGGGAGGACACCTCATATCTAAACCAGAACACACCTGATTTCAGTTATTATAGTTTTTCACTGTTATGATTTGGATATGATTTGACTGTGTCCCCCAAGTGTTCATGTGTTGAAATATAAGCCCATTGTGAGATATTCAGAGGGTGGCAATTCAGCTCAACTGTGGTATTTAGAGATTTGTCCTTGGGAGGAGATTAGGGTTGGATAAGATGTCTGGGTGGAAACCCCATGATTAAATACTGGTAGCTTTATAAGATGAAGAGAAACCAGAAGAGATACACACACACCTACACAAACCACACACACACCTTGACTCCCTGTCTCTCAACATGTGAAGCCCTGCCCCACTTTGGAACTCTGTCATCAAGAAAGTCCTCACTAGATAAATGCCTTAACCTTGAACCTCAGAGCCAAAATAAGCCTATTCTCTTTAAAAACGTATTCAGTCTATTGTGTTTTTGGCAACAGAAAGTAAACCAGTACACCTATCATTGCCTCTTTTAACTGTTCTGTTTCTCTCTATGAGATCCATGCCATTTATACTACTTTAAAATAGGTATTCCTATAATTTTAGGAAGGTATTAAAAGTAAAGCAAGCAGAACTGGGTGTGACTCCATGGTATTTCTTGTTTTGCATGTGCCAGGCCCCGATTTTCCCCAACATTGCAGGGGGAGAAAAAGAAAAAAAAAAGTAAAGCATGAAGAGTGAAGCAATTTAGAAAATTTTACTGGACCCTTTACTAGACCAGGAGACTCTGTCTAATTTTAAATAGTGATCTAACATTTCCAAGTAGGAATGTATGTATGCAGTTTTACCTATCAGAAATCATCTTTCCTTATGACAGGGAAAATGTCTCCCTCTCTCTCTCTCCCCCTACCCCTTTTCTCTTTCTCTCTTTCTGCTGAAATCTACATGTAATACATGGTTTGTTGTTTTAATTTTAGTCTCCCTGCCCCCTCCCCCATATATTTTTTCTTTATTTGGTGGGGGCGCCAGGGATTGAACCCATGGGTGCTTAACCACTAAGCCACATACCAGCCCTTTTATTTTTTATTTCAAGACAGGTCTCACTAAGTTGCTGAGGCTGGCCTCAAACTTGCAATCTTCGAACCTCATCTCCAGAGTTTCTGGGGTTACACGTGTGAACCACTGTGACTGGTGCTCTAACCTGAACAATAATCTTCTGCTAAATATTTTGCAGTCATTTAAGATCAGAAATATAAAGACATTAATTTCAAGTGGTAGCTTTAATTTCTGATTATGACTATCAATTTTATTTACTTTTATTATTCTAAGAAGGGAGGTATTTTTTCATAAACAAAGAGAAAAAATTTAATGCTATTTTCTAGGTAATATTTAACACATTAATGTATGTGAAGAGATTTTGGTCCTTACTATTTCATAAAGATGTCTTTGCCCCTTTTAAATGCCAGTGTCTGACAGTTGGAAATTCCTTACTCTGTTGAACAAGCTTTCGATCTGGGAAAATACCAAGAATATACAAGCAGTTGACCTTTAAAAAAGCTTGTCTTCTATTGCGATTTTAAGTCTCTATGGCTGAACTTGTTTATAAGGGAATTTTTCTATTATATATTATCATAAATGTAATAGTTTATAAGTTATCAAATAATGTTAAATTCTCTGTGTTTCAACATACTAGAAAAAGGTGTGGAACCTTGAATGTCCTGTTACTTTCATCATTCAGGTACTATAGGGCTCCTTTCCTTTCCTACAGTGCTCCTTGTTTTGATGAATATTCGTTGTGCATAAAAGTAAACCAACAAAACTTTATGCTTTATATATTTTTTTGGCTTTCTACATAAGGCCCATTAAGTATGTATCTTTCCAGACAAATCAATTTCCTTCCTTTTCTGCCTCCCAGGTTTCTTGTCAGTAAAATGAAGGGTTTTGAGTAACAGCCTTTTGAGCTCCATCAGTTACTGTCTCTCTCAGTTATGGATTCTCAGTGGGGGTGAGATTATTCCCAAATTGTTTCCTTAGGAGGTGGCATCTTAGAGATTATAATAGTCCCTGGAGCTCCAAAGGCCACCATACCTAGGTGTATATATATATGAGATATTTAAAATTCCAAGGAAGGAAGGGTGCAATTAGAAGTTGTTTCCTTTGGAGGTGAGAGGTGACAAGTTTTTCTTAAAAGTTGTGCAACATTGCTTTATACATTGGTACACCTCAGATCATGAATGCTTGCTATATCATTTTTACAACTTATTAATCCTTTTCTCTTTGTTGTCATATGATTATTATATGGTCAATAACAAATGTTCAGAGTGATTTTTTTTTCCAACATTTGCTTAGGTATAGACATTATTTCTATATTTCAGGTTGGATTATTTTAATTATAAGGCATGGTTTTAAAATAGTAGGGAAAACATGACTTGAGTTACTATTTATGTAAATATTGAAGGACACTTTTAAATATTTGATACAAATTACACTAATACCATTAATAGTATTTCTTATCCTGTTTGGGAAAAACATTTTGAAGAAAAAAATAAGCATATATGTGTGTTTAAGCTATTTTAGCATAGGACATTTCTAAATGTCCGTTTTTATGAGGCAAATTAAAACAGAATGAAAGAAAACAGAAAATTCAGAAAGTGACCCAGAATAATAACAAAATTGTCATTAAAACATAATCAGTTTTCACAAAGATTTACAGAGATTCTAAAAGATTTTACACTTTATATATGAGAAGCGATTATTCAAATGACAAAGTTCCTGGAGTTCCCATGAGTTCGAGATAGACAAGATAAACCACTACTATCTGCAAATCTGAACCTGCAGATGCTCCTGCTAACCATGACTCACCTGGCTCAGCTGCAAGCTCCGTTTGCCATGTGCACACAGGCTTGCTGAGTTGAAGACCAATCCGTGGTTTCCAAGAATCAACTCATCAGTAGTTAATACAAAAAACTCTTTTTTAAAACACAGACTAATAAACACAAATGTCTAAGTACAGTCAAGGAAGTGCAATGAAGTTAGTAGTTTGATTTCCCATTACACCGTGATCATGCTTATATTATCTACACACACACACGTAATATAAGTGCATTCATAGACATATGTGCACAACTATGTGGGTACCAAACACATTATAAATACCCAAGAATATGATAGAATAATGCCCACCCCTAAAGAGGTAAACATATATCATAATCCACTGAACCCGTGCATATGTCCTATTACAGGGCAAAGGAAAATTAAGGTTACAGATGAAAATAAAGTTTCTAATCAACTGACCTGAAAATAAAATAATGATCCTGGCTTAGGTTGTACCCAGTGTAATTATCGGGTCCAGACTTGAGAAAGAGGGAGGCAAAAGAGTCAGACTCCTTGACAGACAGCATAATCAGACACTGGTCCTTCCTGATTTCGGATATGAAAGGGGGCCACAAGCCAAGAACTGGGGGCAGTCCCTAGAAGGAGGAAAAGCAAGAAAACTGACTCTTTCCTATAGCCCCTTTAAGACTTCATCCTGCCAACACCTTCATTTTATTTAGCCCAGAGATAATTCTGTATTTTGAGTTCCAAGAGTAATATAATAAATTTGTTTTGTTTTAAACCACTAAGCTTGTAGTCTTTTGTTAAGCATCATCAGGAAGATAATGCAATGAAGTAAAATATTCAAAGACTATAAATGTACTAAGAACAAATGACCTGAAAATATGAGAAATTATGCTTCTGTCTTTAAAGACATTATTTTTATACAAAGGTGGACAATAGAGTAGTTCTGAAGATTTCTAGAGGTAGCCTACTTAATTCCAGGTCCTTGCAATTCTAGGAGGGTAACCCCAGCAAATTACTTAACATTTGTGATTATCCTCTTTCTAATAAGTGGAATAAAAATTGCATCTCAAAAATTATAGCAAATAAATACATACAATGTTATAATGAACTTCATACTGCATAATAAATCCTATGGATAGCTTCCCTACTACTTTTATATTAACTTTTTGTCTGCTATTTTTGCTACTATTATTCTGAAACCACTAGAGCATTTAATTTAGTTTTTGTATTGCACCTTACATGGTCAGTATAATTTTTTTTGGTTTCAATATTATACTGCTGGTTAAATGAAAACCTGGATTAACTTTATGGATTGATAGAGGGAGATTTATTAAAGGGTGTTTTGTAATAATCTCATTATTATTGGTAAAGCAAAACTTATCTCAGACTTTTTTTTGGAGAGAGAGAGAGAGAGAGAGAGAGAGAGAGAGAGAGAGAGAGAATTTTTTAATATTTATTTTGTAGCTTTTGGCGGACACAACATCTTTGTTCGTATGTGGTGCTGAGGATGGAACCTGGGCTGCATGCACGCCAGGCGAGCGCGCTACCCCTTGAGCCATATCCCCAGCCCCTCAGACATTTTTCTATAACTGGCCATATGGGATCTGAATCACTAATATTAGTATCTTCAATATGAATTTTGTGCATCAGTAATAAATATGGGAAACTTGATAATTACTTATTTGTGGGCATTTCAAAGTTAAATTAACTCATCTTCTTTCTTTGAAAATATATAGGAGATTATATTTATAGGTTCACTGGTCACTATTTATTGGTTATTGTTATCAACTCTTTTCTGTCATATTTTTGTTAAATAAGGCTATTATGATGATAAGCCTGCTTATTTGGGGATGCATTTATTTATGTTAAAAGAAGTAATTTCAAAGATAAAACTTTTTTTTGATTTGTTCTCCCTCATAGGGAAGTTGATATCAGCAACTTTTAAACAATGAAACATCCATTCCCTTTCATATATTTATACCACCACAGATTCACTTACATTAGACGAACTCAAGGAAAGAATATATTGTACATTGCTCAGAGCTACACAGAACCATTGAGATGTGAAGAGTTCCCTAATGACATTTTTTATATTTAAAAATATTTTTATACAGAGAAAGAAATCCAAGCACTGCAAAATTCTACATTCATCAAATTTTTGAAGCCTTTTAATATTGTGCATGATATAAGATTGTTTTGCAGTTATAACAACGTCAAACAGAGAAGGGTGATTGGTAAATAGACTCAGCAACTCATGAGACTGGAAAGATTGTAAAAGTCATCAAATCCACACATTCAGCTCAAATTTGACAATATATTGAAAAACCCATTAAAAGTTATAGCATTCTTCTTCATTTGTCAGGATATTAGAGATATCAACCATTTATACTATGACATAGGCTCCTTTAGTTTAACTCTATGTATAATGGAAATGAAAAATAGTAGATTTTTATTCTGCTTTTTTTAGTTGTTGTTTTACATAATAAAATTTCTCAGGTTTATAAACTACTGGAAAGTTTGCAATTTTCTCTTCCTCTTCTGAGTATAAAAGAAGCATACCATTATTTGTTATTCTTTGGTTTATAGTTTTCAACCTCTGATATTTCCTATCAGTGACTGTAAAATTGCTCTGGGTGTCTAATGAATATATTGACTACAATGAAATTTCTTTAATTTATTTTAAAGGCAAAACCACCTTCTTGTTTCTCTTTAGATGCTACCACTTTAAATGAATGAATGAATGTGATACATCAATTGTGTTCTCATTGGGTAGATTTGGCATTCAGCACCGAAACCTAGCTAAAAAAAATATAATGAAAATGAAAAATACCTCTTTTCTTTAGACTGGTACATGTAGCCAAACAAAAACTAAGAAGTTCGTTTATAGAAGGAGTTAAAAAACTTATTAACAGAAACCAAGTTGTCCCAGATGAATTTTCCATACCTGAATTTATTTGGGATTTGGGGGTTTTGTAGCATTTGTTTATTTAGTTATCATTTATTTATTTTATTTGATTTGATCTTTTTAGTTATATACGACAGTAGAGTCTATTTTGACATATTTATGCAAACATGGAACATATTTTATTCTAATTAGGATCCCAGTCTTGTGGATACACACAATATTGGGATTCATTGTGGTGTACTCACTTATGTACATAGGAAAGTTATGTCAGATTCATTCTGCTGTTTTACCTATTCCTAATCCCCCTCCCTTCTCTTTGTCAAAGTTTATTTTAAAGGCAAGAGATTTCAACTGTCCTCAAATCCAATTTTGTTGTAGAAATTAAGGAATTATAGGTGAAAAATAGTTTGAGAATATTAGAGTATTACCTCAAAATATGGAATGTGACAATTCTTTTACAAAAGAAAACCTCAATTAATAGAAATACTTCTATTTAAACAGTTTCAGGGAATAGTAAAGGGAGTAGTGAATTTAAATAGGAAAAAAATGTGTCCTTAAATCTGGGAGCTAGAGATGTCTATTTGCAAATGAAACAAATTCAACTTTAACGTGAATATATGTGTATATTAGAGGTTTTTAAACAGAGATTCATGTGTGTGTTTAAAACAAAGATTTAAAACCCAGAAGAGTGCAGAATTGTAAATAGTCTTTATTAGTATTTTTCCTCTGTCCTCTGATTGTCCAGTTTAAAATCAAAATATAAAAAAAACAATGTATATGTATACACATGCTCACTTGTATGTCTGTGCAGTATACATATTCAATATTATGTTTATTTCTTATTACTAAAGTGAAATTTGACAATTGGTATGGAAGTCATAATATTTCTTTTTATTTACATTAAATATTTATTTCACAAATACTATTGAGGACTTCAAATGCTAACCAGCATCCTTGAGGGATAATTATGGCTTTTAGGGAAAAGGGATAGGGTTAGCTAAAAAGAATTCTTTTGGACACCATAGGAAATAAACAAAATAAAGTATTATTTTATAATATTCTAATAGTAATAATTATAAAAATATTTAATAATATTTTCTCCTACCTGTAAGTTATGGTACTTATTTTAATGTTTAATATTAAAAATTTTTAGTGAAATAAAGTCAAAGAGTCACATGTAAACTCTTACTTTCACTATTCCTAAAATGTGAATTTGAATTATTGTCTGTACATTGGGAACACCTACTGACTAGTTCACTTAAAAGAGTCTTATTTGCAGCTTTACTAAGCTAATGACATGATACTTAGCCTCAACATACCCAATGTGTAACAGCCACAAGAAAATGTCATACTCACTCAAAAGAGACAACCTCCATTTCCTACGTTTCTTTTTTTTTTTTTCTTCAAAATTTGTTGAAAACTGTGTACTCTTTCACTTTATAATGTGTTTCTCTGAATGGTCCATGTGCTTAAGAACTCTGGAGATAGGAAGAAGTCCTTCATTATTGTTACTTTGTCTCATTTTGCAAATTTACTCTAGTCAGAGTGCAAAGAAGAAGAAAATTAAAGCAATGATCTATTATTTAAATTGACCCATCAACTATATTTGAGAAGGGAAAAAAAATGTTTATAAGCATGTAATTGAAAGGACTCATAGACCTGCACAAGGTGTACTGCCACAAAACTTTAATATATAGGCAAAAGGTACAGTATAGCAGAATAATAGCAGGACATGATGTCAAAAATAGGTCTCTTACTTCCAGGGGAAGACACAGTTTTATTTCTCAATTGCATAGAGTATTCTTTGTCTTCAGATTATTAAACAACAAGACATTTGTTAGGCATCTCTTTTTAGGATTGCCCAAGGCAAAAAATTGTATGGGAATTTTTTTGTCTTTTTTTATCTTATGTTTTATATAGCTTAAGCCAAGCTGTGTAGATCAAACTAGGTTGAACCAGACATAAATTTTTAATCCATCCATAAACAATGTAGGTAATTTGCACTGGACACTTCTGGAGAGTTTCAAAATATAAACCATACTTTATCAATAACATATTTGTTTTAATAAGCTTTTCCACTGCTGTGACTAAAAGATCTGACAAAATAAATTTAGAGGAAGAAAAGTATATTTGGGGTCTCACAGTTTCAGAGGTCTCAGCAGTAAACAGCTGCTCCATTTCTTGGGGCTCAAGGTGAGGCAGAACATTATGGCAGAAGAATATGGTGGACAGAAGCAGCTCACATAATGACTAGGAAGCAGAGAGACTCCATTCTCCATATATAAAATATATACCTTAAGGGTATGCCCCCAGTGAACCACTTCTTCCAGCTATATTCTACCTGCCTTCAGTTACCACTCAGTTAATATCTATCAGGGGACTAATTCACTAATTGGGTTAAGGCTCTCATAATGCAATCATTTTACCTCTAAGCCTTTTTGCTTTGTCTCACACATGAGCTTTTGGGGGATCCTTAATATCTAAACCATAACAACATTTTATTCTTATATTGGCCCAAAGTCATTACCCAACTTCCAGGTATCCCTGGAGACAATCACAGAGGTGACCCATTGCAGTGGTAAAATAACGTGTTTTACACACAGCTGGTGATATTTTCACTTTAATAAAGAGGAAACAAAAATAGTATCAATAATCAGTTCTCTCAAGGTTATTATTTAGAGCCCAATTTGAAATCCATCAATTGACATCTAACCCTGAATCTTCTAATAGAACACATCCTCTCCTAGGAAAAAATGTGCTTTTCCATTCTCACTGACAGTGTTGAAATAGCATAGTGATCTTAAATGTGATAATTAGCACCATTTTCATTTATATATGTATTGCATACATATATATCATAATGATCTCAAACAATAATAATAATATAATTTATGAAAATTATGAATAAGAGATTTGCTTTTTGTAAATCTCCCAAGATCATTCATATCAAAATGAGAAGCAATCTCATAAACATCAGGAATATTTTGTTAATGATAAAGTGTGAAACTACTATAAAAATGCAAGGATAATTTTTATTGGAGTTAAAATAATACTAAGAATCTCAGTTTACAACAGCATCCAAATTGACCTGAATAAGCTTGCTGTCTATGAAGGTATACTGTGCGTATAGCTATTTAATAAAGACAATGCTTGTGTGTGGAGGGCAGGGGTTTAGTCATATCAAAACTCATTGCCCTATTGCTTCTTAACCAAAGAGAAAAATTTTAAAAGCTGTAGGAAAAAGCATGTTGTCAGGAAACCAAAAAAAATTAAGAAATAATTTCTGCATCAATTATTTAAGTGAGATATCTTTCCAGATGCTGTCCCTACAGTTTTACTTTATTTTTTTTTCCTTTTTCTAAACATCACCATACACTTATAGCACAAAGCCTTGCCTTTTAGAACTGAACACCTTATTTGTTCTTGATCTGTACTTCAGAGAAAAAGAATTGTATTTACTGTGGCAGGTTTTATGGGTCACTGAGAATCCATAGTATTTCTTGAGTGGAAATTAAAAAGAAAAATATATTTTTTCTTTATAAGATTAGGAAAAAATGTAACAGGCAATATGAAAGTCATCTTTCACTTTCTCACTTTCGCATATTTGTTCAATTAAAATATCTTCCTTACCAGTTTAAGGATTGATTCTCATTATATAATGGCATTGTAGTGGTGTAGCCATTTATACTTTCTCTGGGTCATGGCCTAGACTGACATGCTTCTAATTTTAAGATTTCAAAACAAATTGTTGTGAAGTATCATTTTTAATTGAAGGCACCTCATTGGAAAACAAAGAGTTTTCTGATTCCCCAGTCAGTATGTCCCTATGTAAAAGGCGCATTAAAAGTAAGAAAAAAGAATCCGAAATATGCAATTCTAAAACTGTTATTTCTTACTTTGTTGTTCTCCTTTCTCTGATCTGTGCCCTTTCAATCTGGAATCAGAAGTTCAGTTTGTGATCTCCACTGAAGCATTTCTGAGAACTTACCATTTCTTTTTCCTCCAGTTTCTGTGAATTCTCCTCACTGAGGGAGTAAAAATCATCACAATCCTTCTCCATTTATTCCTGAGAGTGGAGAGATTTGGGAAAAGAATCCTAATTTGTTTCAACTAAGTTGGGTTAGAGTAAGTGACTATAAAGAATAAAGATCACTATGATCCACATAGACACAATGTCTGTTATATCTAGGGTTAGATTTTCTTTGCTGATTGTGGTAATTCATAATTTCGTTTTTTGTTGGCAGTAAATCTTAAAAGCCTTCTATGTAATTTTTCTAACCATGACTGTATCTGTCTGAATCCAGATATCAAGAAGCTGCTAAGCGTCAGAGAAAAAAATCTGGAAAAGAAACTCTTCAAGACCTCTAAATATTTCCAAAAATATATATATATTAGTCAAAAATATTATTCCTTGGGACTGAGGTTGTAGCCCAGTGGTAGAGTGCTTGCCTAGCATGTGTTAGGTCCTGGGTTGGATCCTCAGCACCACATAAAGATAAATAAATAGAATAAAGGTATTCATCTACAACTACAAAATTTTTAAAAATAATATTATTTCTTACACTCATACATCAAGACATCTAAAGAGAATAAGATTAAGAGTATGTTGTCTGATGTTAAGCTTCTTATTGATTTGTTTGTTCATCTCTCCATTCATCTAATATTAATTTATTACTTGCTCTGTGGCAGCCACTGATGTAGGTACTTAGGTACTGGAAATACAGTACCCTCATGGAGCTTATGTTCTACCGCTAGGAAAGACCATATATCTATGGTGATAAATATTAAATTGAAGAATAATGCACAGAAGAGAACTAGAATAGTGTGGCAGATTTATTGGTTATTGGATAAGAAATGCCTGCTTAAGAAGCTTACCCTTTGTGTGTGTGTGTGTGTGTGTGTGTGAAAGCCAGCTTTAATATTTGCCTCCATTCAAAATGCATTTAAAAAGTAAATTGGGGGACTTGATGAGGAAGAGCACATTGATGGTAACCAAAAGTTAGCCGGATGCTTCCCCTGGTGGTTTTTTATTATTATTTATATATGACAGTGGAATGCATTACAATTCTTATTACACATATAGCGCACAATTTTTCATATCTCTGGTTGAATACAAAATATATTCACATCAATTCATGTCTTCAGACATGTAGTTTGGATAAAAATGATCATCATATTCCACCATCATTTATAACTCCATTCCCCCTCACTTCCCCTCCAACCCCTCTGTCCTTCTAGAGTTCGTCTATTCCTACCATGCTCCCTCTTTCTATCCCACTATGAATCAGCTTCCCTATATCAAAGAAAACATTTGGCATTTGGTTTTATGGGATTGGCTAACTTCACTTAGCATTTTCTTCTATAACTCCATCTATTTACCTGCAAGTGCCATGATTTTATTCTCTTTTATTGCTAATATCCCATTGTATATATATGCCATATTTTTTTATTCATTCATCTATTGAAGGGCATGTAGGTTGGTTCCACAGTTCAGCTATTGTGAATTGTGCTGCTGTAAACACTAATGTGGCTGTGTCCCTGTAGTATGCTGTTTTTTAAATCCTTTGATTATAGACAGAGGAGAGGGATAGCTGGGTCAAATGGTGGTTCCATTCCCAATTTTCCAAGAAATCTCCATATTGCTTTCCATATTGGTTGTACCAATTTGCAGTCCCACGAGGAGTGTATGAGTGTACCTTTTCCCCCACCTCCTCACCAACACTTATTGTTGTTTGTATGCATAATAGCTGCCATTCTTACTGGAGTGAGATGAAATCTTAGATTGGTTTTGATTTGAATTTCTCTAATTGCTCGTGATGATGAACATTTTTTTTATATATTTATTGATTGATTATATATCCTCTTCTAAGAAGTGTCTGTTTATAGCCCATTTATTGATTGAGTTATTTGGTTTTTTTGGTTTTTCTTTTTGTTATACTTAGCTTTTTGAGTTCTTTATATACCCTAGTGATCCTAGAGATTAGTTCTCTATCTGATGTATGAGGGGTAAAGATTTGCTCCCAAGGTGTAAGCTCTGTATTCACCTCACAGATTGTTTCTTTTGCTGAGAAGAAGCTTTTTAGTTTGAGTCAATCCCATTTATTGATTCTTGATTTTAATTCTTGTGCCAAAGGAGTCTTATTAAGGAAGTTGGGGCCTAATCCCACATGATGGAGATTAGGGGAAGCTTACCCTTAATAAAATATTTGAACTCATCTTGGAACCCAGATTTGTAGTTTTGCAGGGAGAGGAGAACAGATAAATGAAAGTACAAGAGCAACTTTGCATGGAACAAAAACCTCAATTTTCCTGACATTGTTGTTCTGACTCAGCAGAGGCTATAAAAGCACAACAGAGTTTTCACAGGCATTCTGCATTTTTATCTATTTTTAACATGTAAAACAATTCGAACATAATAATGTTATATTTTAATATTGATATTATTCGAAAATAATTGAAACCTTCAGTAAAGTGACGAAAATGGGGCCAGTATCTATATAATTACTACCTAGGTTTGATAAATCTTAAATATTAAAATTTCCAAGATTCCTTCAAGAAGTAAAGAAGTAGATCATAAAGACATGTGTGTACCTGTATTATTTAGGGATTATTATAATAGGTAACAGGAATCACATGAAAACTACATTGTGGGCTGATGGTAGGATCAAGAAGCAATCATGGCAATGTAGTTCTTTTCATGCAAAAATCTTATCAGTCAGTAAAAACTGACCAACTAGGAAGATTCTCTTGGTGTAGAGTTCCCACAGTGAAAAGACCAAAATCCACTGGGAGGGAACACTCCAAAAAAAGAGCTTCCCCTGGCTTTGAATTCAACATGTTGTACAAAAGCCTACATTTAGCCAGGAGAAAAGTAGACAAGCTGTCATGTTCTCTGTTGTTAGATAGCCAAACACAAAAGAGATCCTCATCCAAAACACAGAGATTTGGTGGGGGAAATATCCTGTGACTATCCACGTGAGTACATGGGGAGCTATGGAGTTTATTGGGAACACATGAACTCCCAATGAAGCAATGGTGTAGAGATAAACAAGAACATAAATGACCACCAGGGAAGGGAGCCAGTGTTTCCTGCCCAGATCCACTGTACTTGGTAAGCAGAATGCAGAAGGTGGCAATTTATTTCTTTATTACCCCAAGGTAAAACCAAATATAAGGAGACACACTATGGCACTATGGCAATTGTGGAAACAGTCAGTTGCCTAGCTCCTGCAACTGAGCTCTTTGGAGAGAGGGTGTTTCATCATGAGAGGGAACTAGGTAAAAAGAGAGGCCAGGACACACAGATACTCTGAATATTGATTGTAACATGAATAAAATGAAGGGCCTGATAAATTACAGCAGAAGGGATCATTAAGCCTGAGGAAATTGTACATCAAATGGTTTGTTCCAAACAGTTCAGATAATGATAAAATTATCCCTACTCTTTTAGAAACTGGGTACTTTCATAATTATAGATGAAACATATGGATAACATTTTCAAATCTCAAGAGCAAAGAGCAAAAAGACGGGCAAAGAAAGATAACAGAGACACAGGTGAAGAAAGTGGCCACGGACAAGATGAGAATCTTCACAAGTCTGTAAAACTCCTGCTGAGCCATCTGGACATCCATGTTGGTAGTAGATAATTCTCAAGGAAATAGCTGGGCGAAGTTCCTCAGGAATCTGCTTCTCTGGAACAAAGTTTTTGAAAATATTTTATTGATTATACTTTTTAAATGAAAAAAATAAATTTAATTGGGTAAACTAAAGTTAAATAATAAATAAGTGGTCAATAACTATTCAATCGTGTCACAAAGCATACGGGGATAAATTCTATATTGATTGGGATACTTTCCATTTGACCTTAGGGTCTGATATCATTCCTCAACTTACAGCACCACTCACCTACAGAGAAGAAAACTGGGTTGTTCAGCTTCCTTAGCAGCCTAAAAGCCCAGCACAATATCCCTTCCCAACTGAACTCTGGTTCTGTGCTTTTTCTTACATAATGCATGTTAAAATCTTCTAACCTCCTTTAAAAAATCTAAAGTAATTATGTTATGAAACATTTGTATATATTAGAACTACTTTACCCCTTTGGGATTTTATATTTTCTCTTTCTTATTTTTTTTTAAGTGTGGTTTGGGTGGAGGTTAGGGACTTGAGCATGTCAGGCAAGTGCTATACCACTGAGCTATATCCCCAGCCCAGAGTCTTATGTTTTCTTAATATATAATCCTAGTGCATGATGAAACAAATAATGTATTTTTAAAATCTGAAATTGCCTCTTTTTTTGGTTACAATTAGATTCTTGCAGGGATTTTCCAACAGTAGTATGCATAAAGGTTACTTAGGGATCTTGTTGAAATGCATATTCAGATTGAACAGGCTGGCTGTGACAGGGCAACAAGCCCCCATGTGCTGCTAATGCTGTTGATCCAAGGATCAGACTTTGAACAGAAAGGGCTTAGTTCCAGGACAAAGACTTTGCTTTCCCTATTCCATTCCAACCTTGGCCAGCTGACAACTTTCATATGAGTAAGTAAAGTCAGAACTAGAAATGAGATCAGAAACAAATATAAGGTATTATAATGCTTTTAAAATAAACATTGTCTTCTAAACAAACAGAATATTTTTTTTCCCCAAACACTGCTTTTCTTGCATTCAAATTGTTAGATCTGTGGTGATGTAAATAGGTTATTTTTTTTTGTATGCTGTAAGCTTGTCTTAAACACTTTGTGATATTTTTTAATTAACATGGAGCAAAAAACAGGCCTTTGAAAGTTAAGAAGCACAAAACAATAAAAGAAGTAAACCCTTTTGTTGAAGTGCTCCAATTCCCATGTTAACATCTCATTCACAGCCTAATTGTAACCCAATTAGGAAAATTAAGATAAGTAGAAACAGCTGGAACAGAAGGCACTTGGAGTGAAGTATACCCTCAGCACTCATTATTTGATGGAGATCATTACCCAACTCTACACACAGTGCATGATATTTAATATGATTGCACTAATTTATATCTGAAAAGAATAAGAGAGCTCTATGTAAAGAAAGGGAATGACCTATTAGCTCTAATTCTTTAAAAGATTTATTATCTGATGATCCAAATGTAGTCATGCAATAAACCTAAGAAATTTAGTTGTCTTTCAATAACTGTTCATAGTATCCTTCTCTTTCTTTTGGTCATAGCATTGCATTCTTCTTATGAGTGGTGCAACCAAAGAGGCACTGGTGACAACACTGTGATGTCTCATATTCAAGTTTATGTGTGGTTTGTGATAAAGAGGCAATAAAGGCTTGGTTTGAGTTTTACATTGGTAACTACATAAGTACAGCCTTGTAATTCAAGAAACACTCACATTGAGGAACGTCTCACATTGTTATAGTATGTTGTTTAGGAATACAAGCTATGCAGTTTAAAGTAATGACTTAACCTCTCTAATACTTTCATCTCCATGTGCAAATGATAGCAACAGTGCAAACCTCACGGGGCTGTAGAAAGAATTAAGTGAAGTGATTCACGTAAAGTCCTTGGATCATGCCTGGCCTATGAATGACAGCAATGTCTGCTATTTTCATGTATTTGGCCCCACACTTTGGTTATGATTTTTGTGATCTCTATTAACTCCTAGATGAGCCAAATACTATTGTCACTTATTGTCCAGTGCTTACATACACGTCATCTCATCATCCCAGCAGGCCCATGTGCAATTATGTGAAGAAGCTCATGAAAACAAATAAAATAAATGACAGGAAAAAGAACCCTGTCTATATGGACATCAACAATAAGAGTATAAGTTGAAGCATTAGCAAAGGCAGAGTTTCAAATTGCTGTGACTCCATCTTAAAGGAAAACCCAAAGAGGCAACATTTCTTGCCTGACGCCTTGTCTAGCTGTTATCTGGGTTTTGTCTTCTGAAAGAGTAAGAGTAAGCTAACCTAACAATGCAATATAAGACATGATATTTCCCAAAACACATTTAATCAGATGTTTTTGGAAAACATGGCCATTTGAAAAGAGACAGCTAAGCTCATTGATCAGTTTATTTAATCTGATAACCCAGGAGAGGAAGTCTACCAGGGCCAGCAGCTTCAATTGCTGCTCTGGTTTACATTGAATGATAGTCTCGTGTAGTAACCATTAGAGCATTGAAGGGAGTTATCAGAGTCTAAGAGAATGTGCTACCAGTTGTATTTTTTAATATCAGGGCAAAAAAAAAAAAGATCAGAAAGATGTGTTCACTGGTACATATATAATGTGTTTTATCTACAGAATAAATGAACTAAAATTGTGTTTCTGATATGGGCAATCTCAGATCCAGAAAAATAAAACTAATATATTCATGATTATGACCAGATTTGCATTAACATAGCCAAAGGTAAAATTTTACTCCTTGTGTTTATGCTTCTAGACAATCTGGTACTTAATTTTTTTTTTTTGAATTTCTATTTCTAATATCCCCAGGGAATATGCATATATAGAAATATTCAGCTACTTAAAAGTGACATGGAAGCAATTCTGCATCTCTTTCATGACTAATGAAAATATAAAAAAAAGTTTCTAACTAGCTAAGCCTGACAATTTTTGATTTTTTCTCAGCAAGCCTGATTATTTATAGTATATTTATTTTCATACTAACTATAAAGCAACCAGCTAGTCAATAAAGATTGACTTATTTTGAAGATTGTTAAATGAATTATTTTTCACAATTTGTTTGAATTCAGTTTTTCCCAGGAACAATGTTAATTTTTAAAAAATCTAAAGGAAAATAATGGAACATGAATAGTACTAAGAAATGGTGATTCTTAAGAAAGAAAAATAATTAGAAATAACTTAGTGAATTTTAAAATAATCAACACTTTTTAAAGGATTAATATTCCACAGTTAAATGCATAAATTATCTCTTACTAAGATACTATAGGATTATTAGGGAAAGAAAAAGTAAAGGCTCTGTTTTGATAGCAAGTCTAAAAGTTTAGTTAGATGGAATATGTGTTCATACATCCAAATTTGTGAAAACCTCTGCAACATTCACTATTCAAATATACTACATAAATGGCATTTCACACTTTTCATTATTTTGCAATTGGTTCAAGGCCACTAGTTTATTAAAGTTCTTAGCCTCTGTCAGTTTTTATTTGGTTTATCCTTTCAGATCACTTTTTAAATTACAGATAGCCTATAAAACATGCCCAAACAAAAATCAGCTGGTCAAAAGCTGGGTTTGAGGACTCTTCACAGATTGTAAGGGACACAGCTACAGAAAGGAGTAAGGGGTAGAGTGGGGGAAGGTTTACTGGGAACATGCTCTCTTAGGAAAAGAAGAATCTGATTTTTTCCAATGTATTCTTAACACTTCCCTTATCCCACATTCCCTCAAACATTTTGCCAGTCTATTCATTGTGTTCAACATGTACCTAAATACCTACTCTCAGAAAATTTCAGGACTGATTTTACCAAACTTAATTCACTGTGTTCTTTTTCTTCCAGCTGATTTTTAAATGTGTCTATACCTTTGCTTATGTTATATTCAACTTTTTTTACAATAGACTTCACCTTCCACTCCTCTAATTTACTACTGATCATTCTTTTGATTCCATTTTGCTTTCACTTACTTTAAGTCAGGATAATTATACAATGCTGCACTAACAAATTATCCCAAATCACAATAGATAAAAGACCTAATTTTATTTTTTGGATTATGCCATGTGTTTGAAGAGAGTTAGTGGGAAATCCTACTAATTTTCATCCCTCACTCTTGGCAGAGAGGCCTCATCCTACTAGGGTCACTGCAGCAGGTGAACTAGCCACCTGGCTGTGCACAGGTTCTTCAGAATCACTCAAAAGACAATACACTACTTCTGCCCACATTTAATCAACCCAAGTGCCATGGATACACCTAATCCAAAAAGGAATATGGAGAGTAATTCTACAGTGGTCCAAGAAGGTGGGGAACCATCATATTGTTATTAAGGCAATCAAAGTTATTTTTATTATGATGCCCCCTAGTTATGCAGCTTTTACAGTCTATACATCCTGAGTGCCTCTTTAATAGAGGCACAAGGGTAACACAATCTTTAATCTTGAGAAGAACATGAAATTAACTCATAACCATTAGTTAATTAACCAGTCCATCTCTAACTTGCAAAACCAGAACATGCTTAAAAGAGTCAGGGGGCCTTGGAGATTATTATTTTCTTTTAACTTTGAAGTAAAACAATTCAGCAAAATATCGAATTTTCATGGTTAGACAAGGATAAAGAAGAATTGAAAATACACAGTAACAGTGAGCACAGTTGAGAAGGTGAGGAAAGGTCTAATGCTGGATAAATAGGCTTCCATGTTTAAAAGCAAAGATAGAGTCAGAAAAATTGAAAGCTTTTTCATAATATTGAAGAGGAACCTAAATTTTTACACCAGATCATATAAAGTTTAAGTGAGATCCTGGAAATAATTTCCATTTTATTTCTGACTGTGGCATAGCCAAGCTCTTAGATTTTCTGTATAAGTAGGAAACATTCTTTTCTCTGCCCAAATATAGAAAACTCAGAGGAGCTAATGACAGATCTGATTATGCATTGAAAGAATGGAAACATCTGCACATGGGCAGAAATTCCCAAAGGCTGATTGACAACTCTGCTTTAGCAGACAGTTTTTATAGAGGAAAGATGAGTTTCTGTTTTCACCTCTCCTAGCTTCTCTAATGAGCACTGTGTGGATCAGGTGTCCCTCTCAGCTCTACAAAAAGGTTATTTACTGGTGCTATGGGGAGCATGTGTCCTCTGTGCTGGTGCCATGTCTGTGCCCAGCACACAGTCTTTCTTTTTGAGTGTCAGTGATTTGATCACATGATTTTTTGAACTTTGGGCTGCAATTGGTTTAATTTTTTTTATTATTTTGCATTAATTTTACTGAGACTAGTAATATCTGTGAGGTAACCTAATCTTTCTAAATACTTTCTTCCAGTATGTGAGAAATGCTCTTAGGTGAATGTAGGTATATGGATCTATGGTAAAAACACTAAGAAGACAGATAAACAAGAAAAGCCTTAAGAAAGCAAAATTACGCTTGCATTTACTTAACAAGGAATAATTAGGTCCTGAGCTTCCTTACAGTAGAATTAAGTATCTTTTAAAAGACGTTATTTTATTGCAGTTTAGGTTTAGAGAAAATTGAGCAAATAGTATGGATTTATCTTGTTTTCCCTCACCCTTTTTTGCTTCATAGCTTTCCTTTATTAATATCTTTTATCAAGTACATTTGCTACAATTGAACCAACATTGGTGCATTATTATTGACTAAAGTCTATAATTTATATGAGGATTCACTCTTTGTATTTCCAGTTCTATGGGTTTTAACAATACTAAATGTCATGTACTCACCACTACGGTATTTTATAAAAGATTTTTGGCCTAAAATTCTCCTGTGCTCTTTGTATTCATCCGTTTTTCTTCCCCAAATGCACCTGGAAACCACTGCTCTTCTTGCTCTCTCTCATTTTACCTTCCTCAGAATGGTATAATACATGATCTATGTCAAATATTGCATAGAATAACAAAGTGTGTAGCCTTTTGAGATGGGATATTTTACTTAGCTTTATGAACTTAAGATTCTTCCATGCCCTTTTGTAGATCGATGGCTCATTTCCCTAAAATCAATTTTTACTCTCTATGTATTTAAGATGTACAACATTGTGTTTTGGTATACATATACATAGTGAAGTAACTAGGAATGATTGTTGTAGCCAAATAAATTTCTATATTCATAATTTTCTACATTGGCCGAGAGTAAACTAACCCCTCACATGGTAACAGCATCAAAAATTTACTCTGAGCCAATTTTAAGTATACAGTGTAACATTATGAACTGTAGTTCTCATACCATTCATTAGATCTCTAGATTTATTCATCCTGACTAATTGCAAGTTTGTACCCTTTGACCTACTTCTCCTCCTTTCCTCCCTGCCCTTGAACCACCACTTTTATCTGGCTATTTAGTTGATATTTTTTTTTAAAAAAGGGTTTTGCATTTAAATTAGATCATGCAGTATTTTTCTTTCTATATCTGACTTATTTCACATAACATACTTTTGAAAAATGTAAATTAGTCAAGTTAAAATACTATATTGATTCTTGTCTATGATAATTCTCTTAGTATAGTGGATTCTTACTAAGTATTGTATCATGATAATTAAAATGATAAGAATGAAGTTGTCATTCAGGGAATGAATGAGGTTCAGATAACTTGGCAAATCTGTAGCCAAACCAGTTCTTTCTTTTCTTTTCTTTTTTTAACCTCTGAAGAATTTAATGAGAATAGGCATTAGGAAAAAAATTTTGCTGTGCAGTAGTATCTCCACCTTAATCCACTTTAGATATTTGCAAAAGCTTACTTTGCAGGGACTTTCTAGCCTTGTGTACCATGCTACTCTGTTATTTACAGAAAATGCTTTAGCATATCTCCTTCTGTATGCTTTCATGCAAATATCAGTTCCCCCTATTGTCTTTTATTTACATGGAAAAAATAATGATTGTTTTGACAATGATAGTAAGATAGGAAAATTGACCTTTAGTTTTTTATTTATTTTGGTTTTTATCACAGGTTTAGCTAGCAATAGGTGTACTTTTTCATAGTAATAATAATATGTATTATTACAGAAGACTATCACTATAGTCAACAAAGAGAGTGGTAGTTGACAGATGCTATATTTTAAACGTTGGAGCTCTGTTTGAAAATGTTCTTTTTCTTGTACTACTTGCAGAAATAAAACCCAAGATAATAATGCCTCTCTGAATTTTGGTAGATGTACAAATATGATCAATAGAAATTTTAAAACTATATTTTATAGCACAAATTCATACAATACACAGTTTTAATGTATATCTTCTGTTGAAAATACATAAAGAAAATGGTTGTTTTTAGATATTTATTAACCATTCAGAAAGTAATTACATACAAACATCCATAATAGTAGGAACAATATAGTCTATTAAGACTATGGATAAAAAATCAATTGTAGCTCATAGTTTAGCATCACAGGAAGATCCATAAAGCAAATAATTTGTTACCTTAGAGTTAGATAAGTGCCATATGAGAGAAGTAGAAGAGTCTTGTGATTGAGACTAATGATAGAATAGTGGGTGGTACATCTTTCCCTGGAAGTCAGTATAGAAACAGATGTACAAATTGAACAGTAGCTCAACAAAGGGTTAGGAAAGGAGTTCGAGTGGTTTATTTGTGCATATATATGCAAATATGTATGCATATATATGTCTGCATGTGAATATGTTTTTGGACAGAAAGAGAATCATAAGAGGCTGAAGGGATAGAGGACAGGGACCTAGTTGTAAAAGTCTTATAAGCAATATTAAAATATACAAATTTTAGGACAGATGGGTTCTGTAATTTGTGAGGCTTGGTACAAATTAAAACTATAGAGCTCTTTGCTCAAAATGTATTAAGAATTCTGAGATAGTAGAGCAGTGCATTAAACCAAGTAATGGGTTCCTCTAAGAGCAAGACCCTGTGCAGTTGCACGGGTCACATGTCCATGAAGCTGGTCCCATCTAAAAGCAATGGGAGTCTATGAAATGTTTCAAGCATGAGAATGTGAAAAGGTCATTCGAGGTTTAGAAATATCCTTCTGGCTCCATCATAGAGATGCCTTGGAAAGGAAGCCTTATTTGAGGCAGAGAGACTTGCCTGAAGGCTATAAAAATAATTCAGATGATAGATAACCTCAGCATGAACTACGTTCATGATCATAAAAATGCAATAAAGTGCAGAATTATAGGATCTATTTAGAAGAAAGAACACAGAAGAATTATGATAGACTAGATGGCAGAGATACAGAATAAAATTCAAGAATGACTGAAGATTTCTAAACAGAGGAAATGGAACAGGATTAGGGCATAGAGTACTATCCATTTAATTGAAGATTACAGTAGTCGGTAGTATATATTCCCTGAAATAAAAAATGAGATACTTATCTAAAATAGAAATGAGGAAGGTTTTGGCATTCCTAAAAGAATTTGAAATGGAGTTTTTCAGACTACCCTGATAGATTTATAGAGCAAGTAGAGAATAAACCAAGATCAGAACTTGAAGAAAAGCTAACACAAACATAATAGGCAGAGGAAGAAAAATCCTGAAATTAAACAGTGAAAGAACAAGAAAGATAAGTGGAAAATGAAAAAATGTAGGGGTCCTAAAAATCTATGGAAATGTGCTCCAAGAAATGATGAGTCATCAATAGTGCAAATGCTGCCAAAGGACTAAGGAAGAACTGAAAAGAACTTTGTGACTAAAAAAATAGTCACAGTGTCCTTGATAAAAGGGGTTCCTACCATATGTGTCCATGTGTGTGTGTAGGAAGATGAGAAAAAAATAACTCTGTTTAGACATCTCCAGAAGATTGGCTCCGAAGAGGTCTGAATTGAGGTACTTATAAAATGGAGCTAATGAGTAAGAACAGGAAAACAATGAAAATTTGAAAGTGCAGATGGGAAGATCTGGTAGACCGAATAATATCCCCCAGGCATATCTATGTCCTAATCCCAAAACCTGTCACTTGATCGCTTTTCCTAGCACAAGTGACTTTGCCAATGTGATTAAGGTCAATATTTTGAACTGGGAAGGCTATTGTGGATGATCTGTTTGGGTACAACATAACCACAAGGGTGTTGAAAGAAGGAATACAGGAGTGTTAGAGTCACAGGTGTGCAGACAGAAGCAGAGATTTGAGACATATGATTTGAAAATAGAAACCACAAGTGAAGAAATCCATAGAGCCCTAGAATTTAGACAAGAAAAGGAAACAGCTTCTCTCATAATACCCCCAGAAGAACCATAGCCCTGTTGACATCTTGATTTTAGCTAAGTGATACTCATTTCAGACTTCTAACCCCAAATAGATAATGAATCCTGGAAATTTTGAAGGCCATCAAAAGGTGAAAGCTGAAGCATATAGACAATCACTTGCCTACTAAGATGTGTTGTTTTCTTTGTAATCACTTTTAAGTTCATAGATTATGGTTTGGCTATGAGGTGTCTTTCCTGATAATGCAGCAATGTTCAAAGGCAAAAGTCTAGATTATGAGAGATGTTCATAGTAGTTTGGATGGACTGACTAGGTGGCAACTTAAGCAAGTAGGGCATGGCTGAAGGAAGTGGGTCACTGGGGCATGTCAGGAAAGAGTGAATCTTCCCTGTGGCCTCAATTCCTTCTCTCTCTCTCTCTCTTTCTCTCTCTCTCTCTCTCTCTCTCTCTCTCTCTCTCTCTCTCTCTCTCTCTCCCTCTCCCTCTCTCCCTCCCTCACTGGGCTTTCCTCCATGATGCAGTGTCTCACCCTTTTGCCCAAAGCAATGGAGTCAGCCATCTATGGACTACGACCTCTAAAACCGTGAGCCCCAAATAAAGTTTTCCTCTTGTAAGTTGTTCTATCTGGGTATTTTGTTCACAACAATGCAAAAGAATAAAAACAGAAATTGGTACTGAAAAGTGGGATTATTGCTATTACCAACCTGACCATGTGGTTCAGAAGCCTTTGGAAATGGTCTGCAGGAGGAATTTGGAAACGTTTGGAAATGTAAGTTGGAAAAGCTTCAAAATGTTTTAAGCAGAAAGTAATGGGTGATTATAGTGAGAGATCAAAGGACCAGCATGCTGATAGGAATGCTCACTGTGATCATGAAGTTTCACAGGGAATTGAGAACTCTATTAGGAATTGGAATGTTATATTCTATTCATGTTGTATTCTAGAAATGAATTTGTCTACATGTTGTTCATATCCTGAGACTTCATATGAGGTCAAATGAAAAAGTGATAGACTAATTAATTAGGCAGAAGAAATTTCAAGGCAGCACAGCATTCAGTCAATGTCATGGATATTGCTGGCAACTTTGAGCTAGGTTTAAGTTGATTATCAGGAGAAGAAAGATTTTAAAAACTTTCTGTTGGGCCAGAAAAGTGAGAGTAGAACTGGGTGTGCTTGTTAAACAGATTATATCTGAGTACTTTATTCAGAGACAATAGGAAAGATGCCTCCAGGACACCTCAAGAATTTACAAGACCACATCTACTATAGGTTCATGGGTCTAGAAGGGAATTTTACTTTGAGAAGAGATTACAGGGTGCCCTGCTTATACTGGGGCCTTCCGAAGTTGTCCATGATGATGAACCATGCAGGCACTTTGAGGCTACTACAACTATGATACAGAGAATCCAGATTCTGTAAGAGCTGTGTCAGAGCTTGGCTTTATTTGCATGGTGCATTCTGCAGTAATGCAGGATGCTAGAGTTAGGGGTTCATAGAGGTTTCCACTGAGATTTCAAAGGAAGGCTTGGGAGGCCAGGCAAAGTGTAGCAGGGTCAGAGTCCCTATGGGCTGCTTCTGAGAGGGTGATGCATGAAGCTGTGAAGGTAAAGCCAAAGCTGGAATGGAAACCCCAGGAAATAATAGATGCCATTAACATGATCTTTCTGCCAAGAAAAGATGCTGGCTGTGATGAGAATCAGGCTAAAAAGATAGGGCCGTTCAAGACTTTTGGAGATAACATTTCACCATCATGTATCCTAGATGCTGTACACAGAATTATCTGACCTGCTTGCTAGGATGACATTTGGTCTTGTTTGGCCTCATTCCTTCTTTCTATGCCCATATTTCTCCCTTGTGAAATGGGAATGTTTGCTCTGTGCCACTGAACATTGGATGTATATAATTTGTTTTTTATGTTTGCAGGGGCTTACAGCCAAGAGTTTGCGTTGGGTCTCAGAGAAGGCTTTGGGCTTACACTTTTGGCAACGCTAAAATTGTCTAGACTATGGAGACTTTTAGAGATGAACTGAAAACATTTTGCATTGTGAGATGGACATGAGCATTTGAGCACTGGGGGTGAAATATTTTGATTTGGATATGAGATGTCCCTCTAAATATCATGTTAACAAGAATGTTCAGGGTGAAAGAATTAGATAGTAAGAGCTGTAATTTAAGCAATTCATGTTAGTTTGAATGGACTTACTGGGTGCTAACTGTAGGTTGATGGGGCATGGCCTGGAAGGATGTATCTTCCCTGTGGATTCTTCCCCCACTTTCTCTTATTTGTAAACCCTCCATGAGCTGGAAACTTTCCTGAGCTAGGCCCTTCCATGGGCCCAGAGCAATGGAGTCAGTCATCCATGCACAGATGTTTCTGAAATCGTGAGCTCCAAATAAACTTTTCCTTCTCTAATTTGTCCTTGTCAGTTAGTTTGCTTACAACAGTAGAAAAGCTGACTAAAACAGTTCAGTTTAAAAAATGCAGAGGGTTAGGTAAAACAAGAGGTGGGATATTTGGGGAAAGAAAATAATAGCATTGAAAAAATAAGGATAAAAAGAATTGGCCATGGATTTCAAATTGGTGTTCTATACTGATTCTTAGTTAAGAAATTTTACCTGAAGAATGTAGTTAGTTACTAGAAAAAGTTAATCTTGCATTTATAAATTCCCATTTAACTGATCTCAACATTTATGTTCTCAGCTACTTTATTGTTAATCTGTCATTGTATAATAAAATCAGTAGGAATGTCAATGGGTGATAGAAGAGTAAAGAAAGAGAAACAAAAACTTTAGAGTAGTCACAAACTTAATTACATTTTTTCACATAATTGTAAGTAAATATTTTAATACTGATTTAGAGACATTCCCCAATTCACAAATACAATTATTGTTATCAACTTTGGATGCTAGTCTATTTGGTATATAGAATACTATATTTTATTTATTAAAATCCATTAAATATTTGGAGAAATATGATTTACATTACCTTGTCATGACTCATTACAGAAGAAACTTCTAAAATTTTATTTAGATGTAAATTTTAACTTGAAATTATAAAAACACATAGTCTGTGTTTTCTTAAAATAGCTAATATGCAGATTCAAGCTCAACAAATAGAATATTCCTTTCTGTTCTGCTTAGAATCTTGGTCTTTAGAGATCTATTTTATTTGATCTTGATGAACCACTAGTGGGATTCAGCATACTTTCCAAGCCTCATAGTAAATGTACATATGTCTGACCTATCAGAGTTCTCCATTCCATAGATGAATATTTAGTACATAAATTAGGGAAGGATGCCGGTGGGTTAAGAAGCTTTGCTGGGACCTGCACTGGAATTATCTGGCGGCAGGGATGGGGGGGAGAGGCACATACTTATAATATTTGCCTCTGGCATGTCAACCTCTAAGGAAATATAATTTGCCAGCTGCCTGGGAAAATTTCTGGTCTTCATGGGAAGCATCTATCTGGGAGAGCAGTCAAACAGAACTGAGATAGGAATCAAAAGGAGAATTGTAAATTTCTGTATAGGGGTTCTGTGTTTGGGATTGGGGTCTCTGATAAACTTTGTGATTGTGGCATGCTTGGTGGCTAGGAAGTTTCTGTGCAAAGGCACAGAAAGCCTGGCTACTGGAAACTTCTGTGTAAAGATACAGGATGCCCAGATGCTGTAGCAATGTCCTTCGCAAGGAAGCTCTGTGTTAGAGTCTTATCAGCTTTGACCTTCATCTCAGGCACACAGCTTCTGGGAATATAAGGACTCTCTTAGAAAACCACAATGTTTCACTGAACCTAAAACTGTCCACCTAACAGTAACTTTATACAATGAACTTTCTTGAGAGCTACTACAAAGCCTCTAACATTGTATATTACAACTTAGTATATAACTGAGGAAAAAGCTGCATAATATTGCTAAGTCCATAACCTGCCTAATAATATTATGAACAATAGGTACTAATGATGCTAATGACCTAAAGTAACCTATTGTAAATAAAGCTTGGCATCTTGGCCTCTCTACCATTCTGCCATCTTTCTTTCCTGCCTCTGCATCTTGTCTCTGTCTCCTTTATTATTTTTACTTATATTTCTGAATTTCTGAAATCTGCTATGCCTGAAGATAAAGCCATCCTTTGAGTGAATAAATTATTTTTGTGTCAAGGTCACACTGAGTATATTGTAACCAAAGTAACCATAATGAACCAAAGGGAGACATGAATTTTTTGCTATTGTTAGGGCTAGCTAGCATTCACATACAGTGAAAAAAATTCTATTAGTTTTATTTGTGTGAAAGTCTTAGTAGTGCTACTATTTCAATGAAAGGTTTGTGTCTGAGAGAAATTTTAGTCTTGAGTGTAGCACAAGTTTTAATCTGATTACAATGAACTCAATACCCAAATTAAAATATAGGAAATGGATCCAAGAAATAATGTTTTAAAATAACTGAATGAATGTTCTTCGAAATCTTGGGAAAGTAAGCAGAAAGTCATAAATAGAAATCAGAGAAAATGATGCTAACTTTGATTCTTCATGATAAACAATAATCTCCTATAACAGCTATAGTATACAAAAGTTTAATATGGTAGTAGTCAGTTTTGAAAACAATAATCCTATTTACTTAATTTAAAAATTTAAAGAAAAGCCTTTTGCATGGAAGCAGGAAAGATGGTGGTATGAGATGGACAATATTACCCTAAGTACATGTAAGACTGCACATATGGTGCAATGCTATATTGTGTACAACCAGAGAAATAAAAAATTGTGCTGCAATTGTGTACAATGAATCAAAATGCATTCTGCTGTCATATATAAATAATTTAAATTAATTAATTAATTAATTTTAAAAAAAAGAAAAGTCTTTTCCACACACCTGATAGAAATTTAGATTTGTATGTTTAATCTGTTCCTTAGAGAATATTTTTCCTACATTTGTGCCTAACATCTAGAGAGTGTGCCATAAATTTAAGCAATATTTACAATGTTTTTAGATTATTAAAGGTAAAATATTTGCATATTTAAAGCCAAAATAATGTATAAGCTTACAGAATTTTTGCCTATTTATGATGTTAACATTAATGCTAAATAATTATGTTTTAATTTTCTGGTTAAAAACCTTGTGAATATTTATTTCAATAAGGAAATTTATCAATCAACTACCACATTTAGCTTTTTCATAAAAACACTCCAACATCTATGACCTAAAGGTTCTTAGAGTATTTTAAGGATTTTATTTGAGACAAATTCATTCCTTGCCAATTTGCAACATAACTTGGTTCTGTTTTCCATGATTGGCTTTTGCCATTGAGAGATGCCAGTTGGAGAGTCAGTGCTATGAATAATGCAAAACAAGATATATAAATATAAAGTTAACTCACTTATAAGATGGAAAATATATTCTATATGATAAGGGTTATACTGATTAGCAAAATATAAAACATGCATACACACATTCAGATTAATCTAGGAGCACTTAAGGGAAGTATAGTCTAAATGCCCTCTGAAGACTCAGTGCACAAAAACACTAGATAATTTGCTGAGGGGCTGAAAAGTTGTAATAATTCATTTATCATTGTTATAACAAAGTACCAGAGGCTGGGAACTTTATAAAACAGCAAAAAAAGAAGTGTATTTAGCTCATAGTTTAGAGGCTGAAAGTCCAGACGAGGATGTATTGTATTACTTTACCTCTGAATATTTCTGCATTAACAAGGGACATTTGGGGGGGACACTTTATAATCAAACCATAACACTGAAGTAAAAATGGTGATGCCATTTGTTGATGCCATTTGTTTTGGCCTCTTGTGGGACTGCTTGGTAGAATGCATAACAGTAGCAGGAGTGGCTGAAAAAGTAATCACATGGTGAGCTCTGGTAGCAAACTTTCTCCTTTACAAGAAGCCTCTCTCCCTGGAGCTAACTGGGATCCCACAAGAGCTATGTTAATCTGAAGGCAGCAGCCGCCATGACTCAGTACACTTGCACCAGGCTGCATCTTTGACCATTTCCACCACCTTTTAACATTGCTACACTAAAGACTAAGCTTCAGACATGTGAACCCTTATGGGTTCATATATATCATGTATAAATAATTAGAACAAGTAAAAGATTTTTTTTTAAAAAACCCTAACAAAGAGTTCTTAATCCATATATTCCCTTTTGCAATAATTTATTGCAATGATTTTGGTTTGTGTTTAGGTATGCTATTATTACCATTTCCTAAAATAATTTAATTTTCATATCACAATATACCATTAATTTATTACATTTGATACTTGTCACCTGTGAAAATTAGAAATAACTACAAGGTCTACTTTTTATTTACTTTTTAATGTACATTGTGTCAGGCCTTAATTTGAATTATATCTCCATAAGAGATTATTCAGGTATACAAACTGATATTACTCAGTATAGCTTTATTCAGTTATTTTTTTAATGCTGATCCTTAAACAAGTATGAATAGGGTGATGATCTATCACCATTCTTAGTTCAGTGTTATGGTTTGATTATAAAGTGTCCCCCCCAAATCTCCCTTGTTAATGCAGAAATATTCAGAGGTAAAGTGATACAATACACCCTCGTCTGAATGGCCTGGGTGGTAACTGTAGGCTTGTGGCACATGGCTGGAAGGGGTGTATCCCTGGGGGTGTGCCCTGGAAAGGTGCATCTTCCCTGTGCCTCCCCACACCTTCTCAGTTGCTATGTCTTAAGCAGCTTTCCCCCAATGTGCCCTTCCACCAGCAAGCGTCACTTCTCCTTGGACCCAAAGCAGTGGAAACCAGCCCAGATGAACTAAACCTCTGAAACAATGAACCAAAATAAAATCTTCCTGCCCCAAGTATTTTTTAAAGTATTTTGGTCACAGTGACACAAAACTGACTAACAGTATTAAAAGAATAAATGATTCTTATGTAATATAGAGAAGATCATATAAAGAGATGATTCTTGCCACTGAGCTTGGCCCCTGCATAGTATAAGAGCATTTATCTCAACTAATGTACCTCTGTCTAGAATCCAGTCAAGTCAAACATACACAGACTAATTTCAGGGACACATTTTAAGGGTATCTGTATCTCATAGCTATATACACATTAAATAATCTCACACAGACTGAGAAAATTGAAATGCTTATATGCTAATTTATAATAAAAATGCAATGTGGCAAGTGTTCTTTCTTCTTAAAGCCTAGTATTTTTAAGGTCAAATTATAATCCAAATAATGTTTTATAAATGAATAGTGATGTGAAATATGACTTTGTTCTTCCTCACTGAAGCCAAGTTAAATCAACAATGGAATTAACATATATTAAGGTCTTTTCTAGCTAGACAGAAAAGATCCCTCAGCTTGGGAAGCTTTGATAAAGAAACTGAAGTGTTGGATTCTATGTAGTCACAATTTCCTTCTCCAAGCCCACCCTCAAAAGTGACACTTTTGTAGCTGCTTCCTATGTCAGATCCCTGTGTGTCCACCAAGTCCTTAGGAGGCTGTCTATAATGCAAAAATAAACTTATTTTTTCATATCACAAACTTAAACTTACATCTCTTTTAAAAAAAATCTATGGCATTGCCTTCATAGAACTTGAAAAAATTGTGAATAAATCAATTTAAATGATTACTCACTCAGTGTCTGTTGAAGTGTAAGCTCCAGGAAGTCAAAGATCTTACTTGTTTTGATCATTATTTTATACATAATGCTTGACACACTGTAAAAGCATTTGGTAAATGTTTTTTTGTATGTTACAAATGATGAATGAACTTCACTTTCTAAACTTGGAATGATATATGCTTGATCAAATTTTGATTTATTAAATTCAAATCTGGCTTCCCTAATTCAACTGCAGTTTGAGTTCTATATCCTATTACAGATGCATGATCTAATCATTTTCCCTAACACATAAATTCATTGTATGCAAATTTTCCAATTAAATTTGAGTACAATCATACACACACCCAAACACACACACACATACACACACACACATACACACACACATACACACACACACATACACATATTTTTCCTTTTGGTTCCAGGGATGGAGCCCAGGGGCACTTAACCATTGAGCAATAATGCTAATCCTTTTTTAATTTTTAAAAACATTTTGAAACATGGCCTTGCTAATTTGCTGAGGCTGGCTTTGAACTTGAGATCCTCCTACCTAAACCTGCAGAGCTGTTGGGATTACAGGCATGTGCTACTGCATCCAGCTAGGACAATTATATATTTTGAAGTTCTTGAGTGGCCACTTTGATTATTTGACTGTGTCTTCCTCTAAAGCACTTAAATTTGTAGGACAAAAACCATTTTGTTTTAATGTGTACATTTACAGTAGTTCTTTGTTCATTTAATGTTGAGGAATTTTTGAAATATACATTATTATTCAATTTATTATATATGTCAAAACATGTAATTTGTTCACATAATAAGTCATAACAAAGTGATATATGTATATATTTACAGGCAAATAACTGTTTATCTGAAGATCTAAAAGCTCAAGTATGTGTGATACATTCAGGTAGAGAGTTCTTCAAAACAGTGAATAAATAGACAAACAAGCAAGAAATTATAGAGTTCTAGATACTTATGCAGTATTATGGAATTTCATTTTAGAAGGATTTTTTCTACACGATGGAAAATGTGTCATAGTGCTATGAAAATAGCACTTATTGAGACAAACAGATCCTACTCTATAGGAAACAAAAACCATTGAAAACCTTATAGATTACATGGCAAAAACTGTTGACTATAGAGAACTGTAAAGGATCTGAGATTCTGACTTACTCACAAAAAGAAATTTAACCTGACATCACTTGATTGATGCTAAGAGAAGGAACAAGACTCCTAGATAAGACACAACGGGTAGTGGAGTGCTTAGAGGGATAGTAATAATCAATATATCATGATTTTGCATCAATTTCCAAACCCAATTCATCCATGGCAATGAATAGAGGATTCAATAATACGTGGCTAATGTGCTTTATTACAAGAAAGGATCCCAGAGCATAGGCAACCTCTGTCTTAATAATGGACAGTAAACATGCTCACCCTTTGCTCAGAAGGGGACCCTATCTCCACCTCTTGAGGGTGCCTGCTGCACAGATATTTTTGAGAAGAGTCTGGAACAAAGGCTAATTAGTGCCTTGTTAGCAAATATGTTCAAAACCATAGGAGACAGATAAAGAATTTTCTTCCAATAATGACTCTTTAAAATAATTAAACAAGCATTACCACTGGGCATTGTAACACAACCTAGTTTCTAGAATGAACCATAAGCCTGTGCTGATCCTTTTGGGTAATAAAGGGTAACCGCTGTAACAAATTCTCACCCAATTTTGAAGCTTTGTTTTTATGTGACCATGGTCTTAATGAAGCTTCCATTCATTCTCCAGCATAGTACATTTTACTTGGTTGTTTTCAAAATATAAAAACAAAATTTAAAGGTTTTAGATATCAAGAAAACAATGTTTAAAATGGGGAAAAGAATATTAATAGATACAGAATTAAAAGCTTCATAGCATCTCTGAAATCCATTTATCTAATCCTAAAAGAAAACACACTGGGGTAAAAATGGGAGCTCATAACCCACTTGAAATAAATTGTGAAATATGATATATCAAGAACTATGTAATGTTTTGAACAGCCAACAATAAAAAATAAAAAAAAGAAAGAAAACACAGAATCCCACTAATATAATCACATACCCATACCTACAGTGTGTGCTATATACCAACTTAACCAAAACATAGATTTAATATGCAGAATATGGATCCACCTACTCTTTTCAAAAACATAAGAGAGTTACTGAAATGTTACAAAATCCGGATATTAAATTATTAATATATCTGAAATAAGAAATTATCTCTATTGTGAGATCTAGATATTCTCCTGAATTCTTCATTTTCTGTCTTTAGTTTGGAAATATCAACATCATTATCATGTTTATATGAATAAATATCATGGAAGTTTTATAATCAACTTTTAAGCTTTAGATTCTACAGTTTCTTCCCTCCTTCCTTTCATTTTTAGCATTTGTATATGTCTTCCTAATGATTCTGGAAAATGACATACTCTTCACAAATTCTTTAATCTGACAATCAGCTAATAGGCACAGATGTAAGTGGCTGTTCTAGGCATGAAAGCTCTAGGTATCATCAAAATAGTCAAGATCCTTGTCCTAATTGAATTTGAATTTAAATGAGAGGGGAAAGTGAATATGATAATATATTCTGAAATCAAATGCATAAAGAAGATGACATAATAAAGTAGGAGGGTGCCCGCTTAGTGTAAAAGCAAAGGGCCTCTTGATGGACAGACATGATCTAGGAAACAAGAAACCAAAAGAGTCATGTGAGGTGCATACAAGCATTTTAGGAAATGGAAAGGGCAAGTGCAAAGGCCCTGAGGCAAGGAGTGGAACAAAGAGAATGTTTAATAGTAGGATAGTGAATATGGATCAAGTGAAATGGAAACAAGTGGTAGGACTGAAAGCAAGAGCAATGGGGCTGGGGATGTGGCTCAAGCGGTAACGCGCTCGCCTGGCATGAGTGGGGCGCTGGGCTCGATCCTCAGCACCACATAAAAATAAAATAAAGATGTTGTTTCCACTGAAAACTAAAAAATAAATATTAAAAATTCTCTCTCTCTCTCAAGAAAAAAAAAGAGCAATGAGTTTCGATTTTGTTTTAAATAAAATATAGTTATTGAAGACTTATGGCTGGAAAGTGACATTATTTGATGGGATTTTTTTAAATGCTGTATGAAAATTGATTAATGGGGCCAGAAATCAAAGTAAGAACATTGTTCTATTTATATATGTTTCAGTTAATGCTGAAAGTGCTTGCTGATGAATTAGATGAAGAAAACAGATGACGAAAATAAATGGTGATCTCCAAATTATGGGCTCAGTCATGCTATTGGCTGATAAGGGAACTTGTAGGAAGAGGTACAAATTATAATGTGAATTGGACATTTTAAATCTGAGGTGCTTATTAGATATCCAAATGAAGGTATAGAATAGAATATTAGATTAACTGTCTGAACATATAAATTGGGTAGTCATTATAAATAAATAATTTGCAGCTCTGATATTTGATGCAATCCCGTGGGTGAAGGATAAATAGAAAATCCAGTATTCTAACTTTAGCCCTGGGACTTACCTATATTTAAGGCTACAAGGAGGTGAACAGACAGAAAAGATAGATGACTTATGGGTGGTTAATTACTGATTCATACCTTCCCAAGGTACGCATTTCATCTTAGCCTTTGCAAAGAAAATGAAAGAAAGAATCAGATGAGGAAGCCCAAATGGTAAAGAAATTAGAGTTCAAGTGTAAGTGCATCAAGTGGGATGCTTGGTGCCTGGAGATTGCAAATATTCCCCACAATAAGCAATGGTAAATAACCGGATTTATGATGATTATACCATTGAACAAAGTGGGTCATTAGTGCTACAGGTTCTTGGAAGGATGAGTCTGTCTTCTAATTAGGAACAATATGACACTTGTATGGAGAGGGTGATAGCAGAAATATTCTCCCTATATCCTGAGGTAATGTGGCTGCAACTATAAAACAGGAAGTATATACCTACCTTCACAAACTATCTCCATAATATAATGGGTAGGAGAATTATACAACTTAAAGTCAAGTAGTTTTCATTTGTTAATTTAAAAAAAAATCTTGGAGGAGTGATGTTCCATCTGTGCCTCTGCCATCCATCCACCCTTCTCCCTGTCCCCAGTTCCATGCTAATTGTACACATAGGTGTACAGACCCTGTCACCAGCTAAGTAGCAATGATAATTTGGAGAGCTGACAGTGGTATACATTATTTTTTTGGTAATCTGACTCATAGTGCCAACAGTATTGTTATTAAAATATGTAACTGTCAACAAGTTAAATTTTCAGTTATATTAATGGCAAGTTTTTTTTTTTTTTTTTTTTTTTTTTTTTTTTTTTTTTTTACTGAGAGGTATCGATATCATTTTTATTAGGAAGAAAGATGTTAAACTTTATTCAATAATTTGTATAGACAACCATTGTTATTTTTTAGTTTTGTTTCTTTTTCCTTTGTAAACTTTACAGTGTAATGTGATCAGAAATTCAAGTTTAATAGAATTAGATACTTACCAAAGGAGTCAACTTGCACTAGAAACAAGGTTACCAAAGTAAGACAGACAAATTCATATTTTATTAAATATTCTAGCCTCTATTTTAAATGCAAGAATTGCTATAGTTTCTATCGTGCATCATAAATGTGTGGAGGATATTGTTTTACTGCTTTGTAAATTCTCATCAGCTCCCTTGATTAATGTTTACCGAGCTCCCACAAAGAGCATGACATTACACCTGGCATTGAACTTAATCATTTCTTCAAGCTGATGAATCAGCACTGTTAGATGAAAGGATGACCTAAAACATGAATACTCCACAAAGAAAAAAATGCTTTCAGCCCAGATAATTCATTCTCCTTTTCAGTGCTTTTGTCTTTAAGGGGCAGGCAATCAGGCATTTTCTTTTCTTTACCTTACTCCATAAAATGCTACCTTTGCACTATTGGTAACATTCTTTTTACTTACCTTTTCTTTTTCTGCCTTTACTTAGAAGTCCTAAGTGGATTATTTTCCAGAAAGGAGAGGGTTCTACTCTTTTGTCATTTCAAAGGAGAAGTTGATAATCACATAACACTTTTGTGCTTTAAAAATGAATTTTCATCCAAATGTTTTTTTTCCCATTCTGAGGACACTTTAATCCTTATAATCTCTTAATATCTCTGTTTATTTGTTAAAATTCTTCCTCATAAAACAAAAATTTTTGGAATTTAATCCGTTTTGCTGTTATTGTTGTTGAAAATGGGGATTGGACCCAGGAACGCTTTACCACTGACTTACATCCCTGACCCTTTATATTTTGGGACAGAATCTGACTAAGTTTCTGAGACTGACCTTGAACTTGCAATCCTCCTGCTTCAACCTTCTGAGTTGCTGAGATTATTTGTTAGAGTCTGTAAACAAGTCAGGATGGCGCCTGGCATTTTGCCAGAGGGAGTGGTTTGTGAAGTAAAGCCAGCGAGCCATTAAGTGTGGAGATTCCTTATTTGTTGACTGATGTATCTAGTTTATGTTAATTAGATAAGCTGTGTGGAATGCATAAATACCGCTCCTGTCCTACAATAAATGGCTTCCACTCCTGCTGTATCAATCTACACAAGTTGTTCGTCACCCCCGTTATTTTGCTGCAGCCGGGCTGCGGAAATTATTGGCCTATGTCACTGCACGTGGCCTGGAATTAAGTCCTTTATACATCCTTTCTGTAAAGTCAAGTGGGCAATTGCTTTAAAAGTTGGATCAAAAGAGAAAACCCTTGAACTCTGCTGATGGTAATATGGAAAACCATGTTAAGTTCCTCAATAAATTAAAAATAGAACTATCATATGATCCAGCTATCCCACTACTGGCTGAATATCTGAAGGAAATGAAGTTACTCTAGTAAAGATACACCTGCACTCCTATGTTTGTTGCAGTATTCACAATAGACAAGAAATGGAAACAGCATTAGTGTTAATCAACTGATGAATAGATAGAGAGAATGTGGTACATATACACAAGGAATAATATTAAGCTATAACAAATGATGAAATTCTGTCATTTGAGACAACATGGTTGGAACTAGAGATCATTATATTAAGTGAAGTAAGTCAGGCTCATTAAAGGGACCACATGATCTCACTCATGTGGAATCAAGGTTGATCTCATAGAAGTGAAGAGTAGAATGGTGGATAACAGAGGCAGAAGACAGTAGGTAGAAGGGAAAGTCATAAAACGTTTGATGAGTGGTAATAAGCTCTAGTTAGATGGGGAGTAAGAAGTTCTGGTGGACTATTGCGCACCAGGACACATATAAATAACAATAATATACTGTTGCTACAGCCAGACCTGGATTGTCCCCCAATGGCACTGGGTATTAAAAAATTGCTTCCCAGAATGGTGTTATTAGATGATTGTAAGAATTTTAAGAACCTTAGTGGGAGGCCTTCAAGCCATTGAGGGTGTGCTTGTAGAATTTATAATGGGACTCCAGTCCCTTCTTTGGCTTTCCTGTCATAGTGTAAGTGGATTTGTGCCCCAAAGTATGCAAGCCATGATGTGCCACCCACCATGGGCCCAAAGATACAGTGCCAGCAACCTCTAAAACTGTGAGCCAAACATGTATCTTATAAGTTGATTATCTTAGGTATTTGGAACATTAATAGAAAGCTGACTAATACATTTTTTAAAGAGAGAGAGAGAATTTTATAATATTTATTTTTTAGTTTTTGGTGGACACAACATCTTTATTTTATTTTTTATGTGGTGCCCAGGATTGAACCCAGCACCCCGCGCATGCCAGGCTAGGGCACTACCACTTGAGCCAAATCCCCAGCCTCACAACTATACATTTTTAAAAGCTATCTAAAAGAATTTTGAAAACTGTCATGATGAAGAAATGATATAAAAAGAAACAAAGAAAAAAATGAAATGATGAATGAGGAAATAAATATTCGTAACCTGATTTAAGCATTACATAATGTATATTGATACCAAACACCACACATTTATATGAATAATTTTTAGTGTTTCATGTATGTTAATATGTTTTATGTATAATAAACTTAATTAGAAAGTTAGATTACAAAAGTTTGGCTTGTCTTGCTTTGAATGGTTTGTACAACTTTATTATCCCCCTTCTTCTAGGTACTTAACAAACACTTGAATTCCTATTGACAATACTTTAAAAACTCTTGATGTAATCTTGTTAATGTAATAGGAAAGAATTCTATTCAAATTATAATGAAACAGATATAAACCCAGTTGGTAGAACAATTGTGCTCTGTGCTCCATGTCACTTACTGACCTGCTTTAATAAGGCACATCCTCATTTAAAGTGCTGGCTTGAGGAAAATTGTTGCCTCTTGACTGCTCTCTAACACAGGACAGATAAGAGGGGAAAACTATTGAATATGAAGTAAATTATTTGGAATATAGAAACCAGATGATCTTGTCTACACACCATTTTTTTAATGATGACTATATTAACAAATGGTTTTGCTATCAATCTAAATGAATTTTTCACCTGGAATTAAGGTTTTTAACTACATGAAGATGAATTTCTTTCATTTGGAACTTTGGAAAAACTGCATTATAATTAATTTAATATATTTAACTAGGTTGAATAAACTGATTTTTTTGTTTCTTGTTCTTTTTTTCTTTTTCTTATATATTATGAAATCTTTGATATGTAATATGGTAGGGAGACATTCAGAACTCTTAAATGTACAGAGCAATTTCAGGAATATTACAACCAAGCAAAGCGAAAATAAAGATTCCCCCAAATATAAACTTTCTTACCAATAATTTTCCCCAATCATGTATTAAAAGTTGTTGTGGGAAGACTGAAATGAGAGGATGTGATAGATAAAATTGAATGAAATATTTAAAATGTATAAAAATTGATATAATCTTCCCAGACTCTTTTCTGTCTGAGGCTGACTTAGAATCAGTTGCAATCCGCTTAAGGGTCAGAGCCAAGAATTAAATAAAATTTGCTAAGATAGCATGAACTGAACTAGATTTTTAATTCCTGATTTTTACCTTGAATATAAATTGCCAAAATTATAATATCAAGAGTCTTGGGTAATATTGGTATGCTCCTTTCCTAATTGAGGAGCTCAGGACTCAACCTCACTTTCTGATAGGTAGAAGGAGAGTGTCACCTTTAATGATGGTCAGATTTTTAAATCTTATTCTAAGATTTTGTGTTCTTCTTTGCATGGGAAAATTCATGCAATCATTCTGTCTTTGTTTTAGGATATTAAGATCCTAATGCACAGCTCATGTTCTTAATACTCTGCTTCTGCTTCTCTCACTTTCCATCCTGAACAATTTCTGACTTACATTTCCTCTTGCTACATTCACATTGGGACTTTGTAATTGGAGGTCTTTTGCTTCTGTTCTCAGATATAAACTTCCTCATTGACCATCTGCTCCTCAGAATCTCTTTATTTGTCTTTGGACAATAGAACTAAAAATTTAAACATTGCATCCTTAAGATTCTTTGTTATATTTGTGAAGCATAATTGGCATAAAAACAAATTTTATTCGAAGGCCAGTCAGTAGTTGCTTCAATCTGACCATTTGTGTAGTTCACTCTGATACTTCAATGGTTTTGAGACTTGGGCCCAGTGACCTATGTTATTTCTTCCTACTCTGAATTGTTAGATGGGGAATTTGGAGAATTTGATAATTTTAATAAGATACACTTGATTTGAAGGAACTCAAACACCCATCTCCTTTTGGAAACTGCAGAGAACAGACTCCTTTATTCTATTAACCTTTGCTATTTTATATTGAAAGACAACCCCACTCCTCCTTGTCCAGCTACTGTCCTGCAGATTAGAAATATCAGCATTTCATATGCAGAAGCTGCTGCTTGTCCTCAAACTATTGATGGCCCTGTAGAAAAATATCCTTCAACATCTAAAGTTCATTAATGCATACTTTCTCGAGGTATTTGTGTTTTACACTATAGGGGCTGCAGAATTCTGAGCCCATTAATTTCCATAAATAAGCCATTTTCTTTCTTTTTATCTTTTAATGACCTTTCTTCTAATATTTAATCATAGCTTATGGCACAGATCTGTAAAAGTAATTATGAGACAACACATGTTTGCAGCCTTGTCATTATCTCAGGAGTTAAGAAAGGTCAGATTCTCTGAATACTTTGGGTGGAAATCTTCAAAGAAAAGCCAGGTGTTTTATGGATAGGCACTGGGGATTCTCATGGAGCAATGCTGCCTTTTGAGACTGAACAGCACACTCCTCGCAAGATAATCAGTCACAGTCTCCTTCTCCTCTCCATGAAGCCTCTCTGTCAATTTAAGGTGAGGAGATAAAATGCCCGGGAATGTATATATTAAAAAGGAATGAACAAACAGACATTGAATTTTTAAAACAAGACTCTTCTAAGAAAGTGAAATAATTGAACCAATAGGATGTGGAGTTGTTTACACAATGTGGTGACTCTACTCATCTCTCTCCCTTCTAATCTCCACAAGTGAAAAGGGAGAACGGCAGGTACTCCTGGTGATTAATTACACACACATGCCTCCCCAGAGTCACATCGTGGTGATAGATGCCCGCACAGTGCTGAAGTCCTCTAATTAGGGCTGACTGAATATGGTAGATTAAAATTCTAAACATTAGGCTTTGGGGAAAAACTCTAGCCCCCATTCAATTTTCATTAGCTTAGAGTCACTTCATATATTCAAAGTCATCTGAGAAATATGTATAGGCTCTCTGAGAAATTGAGTTACTTCCCAGGAAAGCTGAAATTTGACAATGACTTTAAATCCTTAAGCAGAATGATTGTTTCAGTGGTACCTTCTTCATAGAGGCAATACTTCATAACATTAATTAAGGCCATTGAGAGGACTAGACACAGAGTATCTTCTCAATTATTGCATTTATTTTGTTGTTTCTTAGTTTTAAAGTCTTAACCCAGTTTTCCCTAAATTATGGATTTGTACCTTGCCAGGGTTTTTGATTAATCTGTTTTTATTAAAAAGCAAAATTCCCATTTTTAAAAATATTTTAGCCATAAAAGCATTATTTTTTAGAAAAAAAGTAACCCAAGTCTATTTTTACTTTGTCTGTTATTAATTTACAATTTTTGAAGGGAAAGTTTTATTTTCATACATATTGTATACAAACTGAAGAAAATAATGCAGGTGGAGTACTTAGTGAAAAATAAATAGGGGAAAACTTGCACAGCACTGAGTGTTGTAGTAAAAAAAAAAAAAAAAACTTACAAATATAATGCAATAAATGGATTTGGTAAATTTCCTTAAAATCTATCCATTTGCTCATTACACACATTTATATTTCAGTCAAGTCCTAGCAGGTGATATTGCCTGGGTGGTCAGTTTCTATGCATCCCTGCATTTTCTCAGCCTGAATTACAACAGGACCTGACTATTGAAATACATGCACCAGGACTAAATGGGTGGACTTGGGCAGAGGGATAGTAGGAGGAGAGACTTCTTAATCTAGAATCTGCTGCCACCTCTAAGAATTCCCTCTGGCAGAACTTTTCCTTGACACTGTTCTGCCTCGTAAATGCAGATAGAGCCTCCAGCAAAGATTCCTATTACTGAACTAATTCCAGGTTTGAAGACTATCACTTGCCTGTCAACTCAACGTTTAATGAAAAAGTTCATGGACAAAATTCAGTCCGAAAGTGGAGAAATGAAAATCATGCCTTAAGAATGTAGCCAAATAAAATAAAGAGCTTCCTTGTTTGGTTCTTGCTGTTCACTTTGCATTTGGAGGAACTGGTCATTGTTGTCATTTTTATATTAGTTTCCAGTGCTACGCTTTCTTAGAGTTGTGGTGTATAATGAGAGTCTTCTCTTGCATATCTCTCATATTCTTGTGCATTGTCCCTGATTTCATGACAAGACAGATCAAGGATGGGAATTTTTATCTGTATGTCTTCTCATTCAGATAACTTGAGGTTAATAAAGTATCAAGTACTGATCTTGTTCCTGCTTGCAGCCAATATTCACCACTTAAAGGCATATTTATGCCTTCTGTGATCTCAAGATGGTACTGGGAAAGAGAACTGAGCCTCGAATGATACTAGTTAAGACCAGAGTGAAAGAGATCCCTGAAATACAAGGAAACGGGTTTCAAGTATTCATGAAGGAACTGTGTCAGCTTCTGTCTCCTTGCTTGTCATTTATATTTTATTGAGTTCTTTCATCACCTTTTCTACCCCCTTCTAATTCTTAGCATGGCCAGAAAGCCCTACAAATCCCTTGGCTGAGATATTCCTGTCTCTCTGCTGTCAGGTTATCATTATTCTTCAGGCTTTGCAGTTACTTTCTATCCCAAAACTTGAAACCTATTTTGGAAATATTTTGTATTCTATTTAATTACTATTTAGTATTAAGTAGGACTGAGTTCACCTACAAATAACAAAAAGACTAATATTGGTGGCTTACATGATATCTACTTTTATTTTTCTCACATGTAAAAATCTGAGGTAAGCCATATAGCTGATATTATGCTAATTTTCTGCTGTGAATCTCTGGGAACTCAGGTTTTTGTATTTTATGGCTCTCCTAGGAGTGGTTTTTATCTTAAAAGATAAAGTCCAAAATGGTGCCTTTGACTGTAGACATCATTCTCAGATTTAAGAAGAAAGAGATGATGGAGGAGGTACAAAGCACACATACTTTCTTTTGAAGAAAATTCTACCAGTTTGTGTACAGTGCCCAGGTCTTACAATATATATAATTGTAAGTGGGTTGAAATATGCTGGACCCAAGTAAAATTTAGACATTCTGTTGCTATGATAAAGGGGAAAATGGATACTGGAAATGACAAGCAGTTTCTGATATCTAGTATTAGAAATTAAATTTTTAAGATCTAAGAACTATGAAGGTAGAAGATAAATGGTCTGGCTTCTGACTTTACTTTTATCTTGCCCTGTAAAGAGGCAAGTTAACTAATGACTACAAACTTTACACACCCTAACTATAAAATAGTTATAGTGATGACATAATTATCAGAAAGTGGTGAAGATTCTTCATCTATAGGATTAGGATAATGCCCTAGGCAAAATATATGGTCACTAAGTGTTATAGCCCTTTCTTGTAATTTCTTTCCTTCTTTTTCTTGCTTCTTTTTCTGCAGGGCCTTTCATAATAATATAAAATTGACAGTACAGTGCAACAGAAGAATCAGATAATCTCCAAATGTGAACTACAAATGAGAATATATTTAAACGTACATTTTATGTTCCACATTTTAAGAAAAATATAAAAAATACTGAAGGAAATTAGTCTAATTCCATATTTTACTTAACATTATATAGTCAAAATGTATAATTTCAACATAAAATCAATATAAATTATGGAGATGATTTTCATTCCCTTTTCCACACTAAACCTAACCCTTTGCTATGCATTTTACATGTATAACTCATCTCTGTTTATACTGGCTGCATTGTGAATTTCAATGGCCAGCTATAGCCAATGACTATTCTTTTGGACAGGGAAATCTATATTGTGGTGTTTTTCTTAAAGCTAAACACATGCTGAGGATCATGACCATTTTTTTCCAGATATATTGAGTGTTTAAAGCCCATATCTAAAATATTTCAACTGAAACCATTTCTAGTTACATGTAAAATGGAGACACACAAAAATTTGTCCATGAATTAGAATAAGCAAAAGTAAAGTTGAGTATGCAATTAGCGAACCTTATTAACAGAAAATGGACAGCAAACTTGAAAAAAAAAAACAAACTACTGAACACATGGAGGAATGTTTGTGTTTGTCCTATTTGCTTGATACAAACTGAGATACCGTCAATTTACTTCATATCCATCTGATTTTTATTCAAATGCAAACCTGTCTACTTCATTGATAATAAGAAAAACATCAGTGAAATCTTAATCATTTTGAATAAAATTTTCATCATTAGAACTAGATTTCTCAGCTCAACATTAAAACTACAAAGTGGTTATTAATTGTGGAATGTTATAAATGAATTTGTAAATTAAGTCATGTAATCAATGGCATTGAACATAATCCAGTTGAACCACTGGATAGAGAAAGAATTGACACATGGTTTTGCCAGTGCTAGCAAGATCTGTGTGTTTGAATCACTGTACCACTATTTCAGATGAAAAGAGAAGAATGGACAGAATGTGGACAACTGAATGCAGACAACTACTAATGAATTTCTATGGCACCAACTAAAACAAATTGATAAACTCTATATACTTGTTGAGCAATTTAATTTACCATAAATTTAGTTGATTTTAAGTATAAAATTTATTTAGAAATTAGGGAGGAATTATTTTAAAACAAAGCATTTCATCCTATTTGAAATCTGTCATTTTGTGCATGAGAAACTATGGCTCACGGGAGGAGAGTAAATTTACCTCTCTCTAGACAACTCCTTTGTGGCAAAAGTGCTACAACTTGGTTCTAAAGCTAAATTTGAAAAAACCTGTATAAGTGATGAGGATTCTAATTTTCAACAAATGTGAAAACAGACAGATTTTCATTCCAAGTTGCAATTGTGGCATAGAACATGTGCCACTCTCCCACTAGTTCCATTCACACTCACTCTCCAGCCTTCCACACACCCATGGACTGATAATTTTGTTTTCTTCAAACATTTGCAATAGCCAATTGAGATATCGGTGAGGTTGAAGCAGCCCTTTTGTGGGGAGGGCTTCAGAGTCTCTGTATTTGCTTAAAATAATAAAAATGCATCTCATAGTTTTGGAGGCCAGCAGTCCAAAATAAATGGGTCAGCAGGTACACACTGTCTCTAGAGAGGACTCCCGCCTTGCCTCCCCAGCCTCTGCTGGTTCCTCTGCTTTTGTTAGTATAACTTTAATCTCTGCCTCTCCCTTCAGTGCCTTCTTTCCTAGTCTCTGCATGTCCTTTTCCAAGATTATTCTTTAGGTTTAGCGTTCACTCTAATGATCCCATCTATAATTCCACTCTAATGATTGCATCTATAAAGACCTTATTTCCAAATAAGATCCCTTTAACAGGTACCAGAGGTGTTGCTTAAACAGATTGTTTCTGGGGCACATTGTTCATTCTACCATGGTCCCGAGGAGTTACATTTATACGACTTATTAAAATACAAATGATGCCACATCCATCATGGTAACCTCATTGTGGCTGGTATTTATGTAAGGTTATCATATCATTCTGGTATCTATCATAACCCATTTGGGGTTTGGAGTGTGGTATTAATGCACCTTTGTATATTATTCCTTCTTTGTATGTCTTAGAACCTTGGCTGAGTCGTTTGTATTGGGAACAACTTTAGGGTTTCAACTTGACCTTCATTGTAATTCTACTCCCTCAACCAGGTCCTGACCAGATGTTCAACAAACCTGCCCTCTTCCTGCAGAAGATGAAGGCCTTCTTAAATGCTACAATAAAGGCCTTGGGCTTTCATATTATGTCCTGAGTTAGGAATTGACTGATCTGAACATGTTATTCTCTTCTCCAGCACATTACCTTTCAAACACACAACTCAAAATCCTTAGAATTTTCCTCACCATCACTCCTCAAATGCTGAGATATTGCATAAGTTAGTGCTTCTCTTCCACCTGGATCTTCCATCCCCACATATGGGACTCTTATTAATTTAATACTCTCTCTCTCTCTAGATAACTCCTTTGTGACAGCAGTGCTGCAACTTGGTTCTAAAGCTAAATTTAAAAACCCATATAAATGATGAGGATTCTAATTTTCAACAAATGTGAAAACAGACAGATTTCCATTCCAAGTTGCAATTGGGGCATAAAACATGTGCCATTCTCCTGCTAGTTCCATTCACACTCACTCCCCAGCTAGCAGAAGTCTCTTTTAATCCTCTGAATTGATGAGTCTTTCTCTATAGATATTAGGTAATAATGTCTATTACATATTATTATCTAGCATTCACACAAAGTGCTGAAAATCAGATTTCCATTGTGAGATCAAAATTTCTGGGAAATTGTAATATTTAGTACCAGGTGTTTCCACTCCTCTATATGCAAAAGGGAGTTTTTCATGTGTTCATATTGTACTATCCTATTTATGTTTACTTCATACACCACTTGTATTATCAAATATGTATTAGAAACAATCCCTAAGGCAGGATTTAAATGAGAGGTAGAGGTAAAGGAAAATCTTGTAGGAAAAATGGGATGGTCATGGAAGGAAGAAATAATAGGGTCCATCATCAAAGAATAACCTGACCTTAAGACACAGGAAAACTTGGGAACAGGGTAAAATACTCTTCTGTGTTTTTCCACCTAAGAGGCCCAGACTGGGGACTTTAAATTCCCCCAGTCATTAATTAAGGATTATTTCTTGGTTTTACTAACCACAGGGGATATGTGCCTTTTCATGCCTCAGGGTAGAAAGGAGAGCTGACAAAGCACAGCTGCTAGAAGTCAGGACCAGCTACAGCTCACTAGAGTGGTACTGCTCCAGCAGAGAGGGGTCTGCCACCTTCTCCCACTGCATGCTTCCTTCAGTGTCCTAAAGGAAGTCCTCTCTTTTCTATTTATGCTTAAATTCCTCTTAAAGATATTACAGCCTTTACTGGTTCAAAGATTTGTTTTTGTTTTGTTCTTTTAACTATGATTTTATCTAATGAAGTATAAGTCAGGCCACGATTATTTTTGTTAATTTATTTGCATCAATCTCTCTAAATGGTAGAGCACTTGTCATTTGAAGACTCTTAAAAATGTTAAATAAATCAATGCTATAGCAAGTTATATCTTCTCTTCTAATCATCTGAATTGATGAGTCTGTCTCTATAGATAATAGATAATGATGTCTATAGCATATTATTATTTAGCATTCACACAAAGTGCTGAAAATCAGATTCCCATTATGAGATCAAAATTTCTGAGAATTTATAATATTTAGAGGGAACAGTCTTATATGTATTTAATATTGGTCTTATTTTGGAGAGAATAATTATTCCTTCTTTGGCCCTGCTTTTAAGATATCTCAGAATGTAAGCTATCAGAATCTTCATTGTAGATGTTGTTTGAAGAAGTAAACATAATTTGGGCAAGTCTGGATTGTAACATCAAAATAAGATGGTCTTGAGAACACAAAGTATATTTTCTTCCCATATTCAACATGTCTAATTACAGTGCTAAGTATATAAAACTAATGACAAAGCTCTGGAGAGAGAGAGAGAGAGAGAGAGAGAGAGAGAGAGAGAGAGAGAGAGAGAGAGTCAGTCCTATGTCTTATTTGTTGAAGGACAATACATGTCCTTGATCTCCTTATCTCTCTGCCACCTTTAGTAGTATCCACTAGGAATCAAATAGCCATCTTAGTCATTTGGATTCAGATATAGTTATATGAGTGAAAGACATATAGACTTTATAGTGTATAATGTCTAGGCATAATCAATCCTTTCACATTTTAAGTTCATTGCAGCTCTCTCTGCTGACTGTTTTTAGAAAAAAGTACAGATTTTTCTGTCACATTCAAAACTGGTTTATGCTAAATTTGTTTAATATATATATATATATATATATATATATATATATATATATATATATTTAATATTAGTATTTGGATATTGATTTAATAAAAAAAAGTTTAAATGAAAAAATTTTACTGAAAAGATCACCAATATTGAGTACAAAGTCTAGTCTACAGAATATGGTAATAACAATTTGTTGTATAATTTCCCCAAGATATCCTCTTAAATTTTTATTGTAGCACTATCATAGAAAATATGCATAAATTATGCACTTTCTGTCATTACAAAACAAAGCAGAAAAGATCTGCTAAAAAGTATTTCTAAATCTGAATAACAGTAATGACCATTCTATATTTATGTTTTGGTAACTGCATTGAAAGAAGAGAAAAATTGCTAAAATATTCAATATTGTTTATTGTTATATTTGATATCATAACAGAATATTTTGCTTTGTATAAATGTGTAGAGAGTTATCCGATTGTCAGAAGTATGCAGCAAATATATATGAAGAATAGTACATAAAATAGAATACATTCTGATTTTTCTTTTGATAAATCAACAATTTCAAAGAATTTATGATGACATTTTTAATAAACTAATGATAATTTTTTTCACTGTTGCTTAAAACAATATTGGCTCCATTCAAAATATTATATACTTGAATTGTGTTTAAATAGATCTCCAGGGTTTTCACCACAGACACAAATAGTTAACCAGGTGAAGTAAGGAAGGGATATATTAATCAGCTTGATTTAGTGATCCTTTCATAATGTGCACATGTATTTTTTTAAAAAATCACATTGTGCATCCTGAATGCATATATTTTTTTCTTATCAACCATACCTCAATAAAATTAAATAAAATACATGAATCACCAAGTGGCTTGAATTAAAGCGTGACTGAAAACAAAGACCCAAACATTGACCATAGTACTGACATTTGATAGATACCTGGAAACTCAGCTACATTCTGTAGACATAGAAGAGGATTTGTATGGCTTAAAGTTAATAGTATGGTATTATCATAGTGACTCTAGGTTTCTCTTTTACTCAGCCAAGCCACCAGTTTACTGAAGTTCAGGTTCCCTGAATCCCACAGGCCAGTTCCTTCAGGGAGCACACCAGTTAATAGAAGACTTCAGTATGTGACACTAAATTCCCTGCCTTTTCAACTGAGCTCCAGAGTCCTGGGAGCTTTGAATTTTAGGAACGCCATCAGGGAAGTAAGAGCTGAGAATGTGAGGATCTTCTGTTTCCTTGAATAGCAAACTTAAGTCAATTCTGTAGGGCTGCCATAACATGTTACCACAAATTTGGTGACTTACTAGAAATTAATCTTCTCATAGTCCTGGAAACCAGGAATCTGAAATCAAAGTCTTAGACAGGGTGGGTTACTTGTCAACCTACTGTGCCTCTCCTGGCTTCCAGTGGTGGCTGGTAATTTTAGGTGTTGGTGGCTCTCTTGCCGTGTAGCCACATAACTGAAATCTCTGTCTCCATCTAGACATAGCTTTCTCCGTGTATAGTCTTCTAGTCTTCATTCTGTCTGAACACTCCCTCTGCCTTTCTTTTGTAAGGATATTTGTCATTGGATTTGAGGTACACCCAGATAATTCAGTATGATCTCTTCATTTCAAAGTATTATTCATAGGTTCTAGTGATTAGGACATAGACATTTCTTTTCATTTCATAGACATTCAACCTGATAGGGAAAAACAAATTTTAAACAAAGAAGGCAAAGTTAATCAAGAATGAGTACAATGAGACTATTAGGCTATATGAATTTTTTTTTTACATGGTCTGCTAAATTCCTAAGTGTGAAAGAGGGATTATGCAATATTTTGAGAAAAGATAATTTTGAAACAAAATACTCCTTTAGGTGCTTTGAAAATAAATATTTGTATATGTACAATGGGTGGATGTTTTTAGAGAGGTGTTTGAAGGAAGACTATTTAATCCTAATAAACAGCTGAAAGAAACAAAGAGTTGCATCCTAGTAAATTGAAGAATTACACTCAACCATGATCTAAGAGAAGAATGTATGTGTTCTTCACAAACTGAAAGTAACTTTCGTCACTTAACATCTTAGATGCTGACTAGAGTTCCAGGAATATTATTGGGCCATTTTTAGGCTGTGAAACAGCAATGAGAAGTTAAGTGACAAAAAAAAAATTTAGTTTCCACATTTTACGTGTATTTGCTATCATCATAGCTTCATACTACCTATACTAAAATCAGTATTTGAAGAAGGACATTTTCTTATTTCAATTTACTTTTATCAGACTAATACATGAACCTGGTTTCAAAAGCCATCTAGATGTAAGTTGAATGTACAGATTGCTAATGTGCTTTTATCTCTGTTCCAGAAGCCATACTAAGCCATGAGAGTAAAGCAAAGGGCCAATATGTACATAAGACAAAAACAGAGAAAAGGGCCAACATTAATAAAGGAGACTAGACATAAGTTGAGGGTAAAATTTTGGAAAATTGAGAGTGAGTGGAAAAATAATAACTGGTTTAGGAAACCAAGTGTTAAAACCCACGCCTGCAGAGTGAACCGTCAATTAGATCAAAAGGGACACAAGTATAAGAACCCTACACATTTCTAAAGAACTGGAGGTAAGGAACTGGAAGTGACTTTGGGTTGAAAAAATTATGAAAAGGATTTGACTCCTAGATTCCTTCCCCCATCCTATTTCAGGGACAACAAGTTCCTGTCCCAAGATGGCACTGGACACTTTAACCAGGTTCTGCACTAAGGGAAACCAGAAAGGGTAGAGGGGCTGTGTACTAAAAACAGATGATATGTGAAAATCTATCTATCTCCCTACCCTTCTTCAAAAAGATGGAGACTGGACTTACACTCTTAGGAAAGAAATTGAGCAATTCCTCTCAGGAAATGTAACAAGTCAAAGAGGAAAAGATTTGCAGAAACTGATCTAGGGGCAATTTAAAGTAAAGAGTTTTGTATTTGAGCCACATATGCTGACAGAAGTTCCAATATTTTTGAGTGTCAAAGATTGACAGATATTTGAGAAAAATACCTAAACTGGCAGAAACAAGTCCAAACACATAATCATAAAAAATGGAATCTGAGAAAATAGAGATGTTGCAATGACCAGAAGTAATTCAGAAATGAAGGAATTTAATATTTTGAGAGAAATAAAAAAGAGATTGCATTCATGAAATAAGAACAAAAGGAAATGGAAAAAAAAAACAATCAGAGAATGAGAAAACTCTTGGAAATAAGAAAGATGATAGTGGACACTTACTGTAAAGACAATAGAAATAAAGTTGAGAAAAATCTCATGAAATTTGAGGACAAAGGGACAGAGATGAAACAGGGAAAATATAAATTGATTTAGAATATCAGTCTAGAAACCATGCATCTTATTTGGAGTTGCTTCCAATTAAGAAAGAAGATGAAAACTATGATCTTATATTATCAAAGATATAACTGAAATAAAAGAAACCCTCTTTTTCAGCACTAAAGTCTATGAATTTCCAAATTTAAATATCTTCCAAATGACCAACACAATAAATGAAACACACACACACACACACACACACACACACACACACACACACACACCATAATTGTCCCCCAAATTGAAGAAGAGAAAGGAGAAAGAAAAAAATGATTCAAGCTTGCTTAAAGAGAAAATCAGGGAGTAAATGATATTAAATTTCTCAATATCAGCAAAAAAGAATGTAATTCGGAAGTGTTTTATAAAACTATTCTCTAGATGGTAATTGTCTGCCAACCAAAGTATAAATTAAGACTTATTGGATTGTATTTTCAGCTTCAGAGGACTAAAAAAGATATGTGTTGTGGTCTATTCCCTAGGAAGTTTCTATACGATAAGATGCACACAAAAGCCGTAATATACCATGCAAAAGGAAAACCCTGTGATCCAGGGAGCTAACAGGCTTTTACATGGGGAAGAAATAACAACCCTAGGAGGATGGATAAACAATATAACAACAGTGCAGCTGGCCCTGGAGTGAGCAACAAAACAACAAGTCCAAGGCAAGGGGGCAGTGTAAGGGGAAGGATATTAAAATATGTTTCAGAAACTGGTAGATTTCCCAATGGGTTTGAATATTTTATAGCATGATTTCTTTCTTCACTGGAGATTTTTATAGATGATTTCTGTTTTATTTTAAATTTAATTTGGTTTTGAATGTTTTCTTTCTAAACTACAGTTTATAATAAACATGTAAGTATATCATTGCAACCACGGTATTGCCATTATTGGAAACAAAAATATGGAACTGTCTGAGACTAGGCAGTGCAGGGAAAAGTGAAAATAATTGTACTTCAGGGAAACAATTATCGGTCTTGATTATACAATAAGAAAGAAGTTTTTATAGTATTTATGGCTTTCTGATGGCTCAAATCATATGTTCAGTGAGTCTCTGTCCCAGGAGTTATAAAATTCTAGGACAAATAATGCCTTTTCTACTTGGAAAAGCCCTAGTTAATATGCTCTAAGAAAAAAATTCAGACCTTCTTGGGCAGAACAAGGTCGTGGCTAAGTAAAGTCTTCTAGCAATCATCTCCCCACAGATATACCACACTGAACATCTCCTTACATGCAGTTGGCCCACTTAAAAGAAAATAAGGAAAAGCAGGACAATCCTGTAACGTTTTTAAGGGACAGACTTGCTGTTTATTTTCAGTTTCTTGAAATAATCCATGATCAGGTTGTAATATATATTTATGAATAATGAAAGTTAAAATTTCTGTCACATCTTAAAATGTTAGTGAACTGCTCAGGAATAATAAAATTTTAGATTTTTTTGCAATAGGGAAATAGGCAAGTGAGGCAGTGCTGAATCATTAGTTGAATCTGAGTTTTAAACCATTGCCACTCTGGCTGATGGGAGTGCTACTGTCTCCTGGTATTGATTTCACCATTTTGAAATCATTTATTAAGTTCTATAACACATTCTCCAAGTCACAGTATTTTCATCTACAAACTATTCTATCAATAGAAAAATTTGCCTTTAGATATAATGCAATCATTAAGTTCTCAAATATGCTCTTTAGAACTGATAAAAGAGTAGGAATTTGTAGTTATTTCCATTGAATTTTAGATATCTAGTCAACATTCTGTATATCATATTTGACCAATATTTTCTTCCCACTGACATTCCTCTAAGACACTTGTACATAGAGCTATGTTCTCTATTGCAGATTTGGGCCATTTTGTAGATATAATTGCAACTTATAGCTCTTTCTAGGTGATGAAAAAGAAACCTCACTAACATCAACATTTTCTCAAAATTCCTACTTCTAAGAATTTTAAATAACAATAGGTCAAACAGGATTTTGTTCTATAGGTTTCATAAGGATTAGCCAAAAGTATTCCCTTTACATTCTATGAAACACTTTTTAATTGCTAAACACTCTGTTTTCGTCCTTTGAGTGAATTTCAGTCCTATTTTAAAAAGTCACTTAGTAAAATATTTTAGTAACAATTATTTTGGATAGTTTTGATTGGGCAATACCATTTAAGTCATATTATGATAATAAACTATTTTTGTATATTTAACTTACTAAATATATTTAAGACTACTCCTATAACAACTGTTCTGTGAATGTTTACTTGGCATACAATATGGTAGTGGATAATAACTGGAGAGAATGAAAACTTACAACTTTACTTTCCCCAATTATCATAAAAAATAAGAATATAGTATTGTGTTGTAGATCTCCTATAGAAAATCTATCTATTATGACTATTTCTGTTTCTGAATAAGACAAAAAGATAATCTCCTTAATTCTGATTCTGATTTAAATTGAGCCCATTAAAAGTGGCTAATAAAATGTATAAGACACCTTTTGGCTACTAGCAGATATAATGTCATTATTATCAATGGCCACTTAGTGCTAGAAATTCATTTGTATGTATATATTAGTAAAATCAAGTAAAACACTTTAATATAAGTGCTTATTACATTTGATGTTTATTAAGGCACTGTGTTGTGTTTGATATTGAATTTACCATACATTCTCATGTGAATTTAGAGGGAAAAAACATAATCAAGATCAAGATATGAAGGTTTATAATTTCAAATGATTTTTGATAAATTTAGTTACTGTATTCTGGAAAGAAGTAAAAAGGTTATTTTTTTGGATCATAAGATTTTTTTTCTTTTGTTTTTTTATGGCAGAGCTCCCTTTATTTTGCTATTTGTTATTTTGACAAATGGAGAAGGTTGATATAAATAGCAGAAATTTTAGAAGGAAAGGGGCTTGAATACCTACATGGACCACAGGTGGTCTTCCACTACCCTGGCTCCTAAAGACCAGGATAGGCTTGCTCTGTGGTCTGTGTAGAAAATTTCTTCTGTTAAGGTTAGTTTTACACATAGTTGATTTTATCTTCTTAAAAGATAGCTGAGTTTTTATACTTTGAAAAAAAATTCTGGTTATAAAAAAAATGATATTTTGAGGCACTAGACCTACAGTATTGCACAGGCATGGGGCCTATACTTACTAATTTTATTATAACTAAGGGAGACATGAAAACAGCTAATTATGGTCCAGGGAAGACTCTTAAATATATAAGTTTGAAACCTACATTGATAAAGTCATCTGATGCTCAACCAAGATGCCAAAAATATGTTAGAAGAAATATATCCTTTTTACAAATAGTGCTGACAAAACTGAAAATCCATATGTAGATCTCTATCTCTTATCTTGCACAAATCCAATGAAAATGGATCAAAAAAATAGACAAGAAACCATGCAATTCCTAGAATAAAAAACATAGGGTTAACTATAGGTACAGGCAATGACTTTCTCAATAGGACACCTAAAGTTCAGGAAATTAAGCCAAGAGTTTATAAATAGGATGTCAGTAGATTAAAACAAACAAACAAACAAACAAAAACTTCTGCATTGCGAAGAAAAAAATAAGCATATTGAGAGAAAACCTATAGAATGGTAGAAAATCTTTGCTAACTACTCTTCTTCTGACAGATGATTAAAATTCAAAATACATAAAAAATAAACAGGTAACCCTATCAATAAATGGGAAAATGAACTAGATAGACACTTTTTTTAAAAAAAATATTTTTTTTAGTTGAAGATGGACACAATACCTTTATTTTATTTGTTTATTTTTATGTGGTGCCAAGGATCAAACCCAGTGCCTCACGCATGCTAGGCAAACGCTGTACCACTGAGCAACAACCCCATCCCTAAATAGACACTTTTTAAAAGAATAAATCAAATGGCCAACAGATATATGAAAAATGTTCCACATCTTTAGCAATTAGGAAAATGCAAATCAAAACTACACTTGAGATTTCATCATTCCAGTTAGAATGGCAACCATGAAGAATATAAAAGAAATAATAAATTCTAGAGAGTATGTTGAGAAAAAGAACACTTTCACACTTTTAGTTGGATTATAAATTATGCCACTTTGGAAATCAGTATGAAGTTTTCTCAAAAGAATATTAATGGAACCACCATATGATCCAGGTATCTCACTCCTTGCTATTTATCCTAAAGAATTAAAATCATCATACTCCTATTGATACATGCATACTTGTGTTTCTAGTAGGACAATGCACAATAACCAAATTATGGAACTAACTTATGCTAATGAATGAATAAAGAAAATGAGATATACACAATAAAATTTTATTCATCTCTAAAGAGTGAAATTATGTCATTTGCATGAAAATGAATGGTAGAGTACTGTGTTAAGCAAAATAAGCCAAACTCAAGAAATCAAGAATGGTATGTTTTCTCTCATATGTGGAAGCTAGAGAGAAAAGAAGAAAAAAAAAGTTTGGTAGGAGAGAGACCAGTAGAGTAAAGGAAGGAGAGCAGAGGGAGGGAGTAAAGGAGGGAATAGAGACATACTTGTGAATGAAATGGATCTGTTATAGTGTGTGCATGTATAAATATATAACAATGAATCCCACTGTATAAGTAATTATAGTGCACTAGTAAAAAGAAAAAAATATATATGAGTCTGGGGAAGTGTGTTGCTGTAGACTTCATTGTTCCCCCAAATTTCACCTGTTGAAGTCCTGACCCCCTATGTGACTGAATAGTGCCTCTAAAGGTGATTGATAAAAAGTTAAGTGAAGCTATAAGGGTGGAGCCCTGATCAGATAGAACCAATGTTCTTAATAAAAAAGAAAAAGAAATACCTGAGCTCTCTTTTTGCCATGTGATCATGTAGGGAGAAGGAGCTTGTCTGTCAGCCAGGAAGAGAGTGCTCGCCAGAGCCAAACCAAGTGGCTTCCTAATCTCAGATGTCTAGTTTCCAGAACTGTAAGAAAAAAAAAATCAATTGTCTAAGCCCCTCAATCTATGGGATATTTTTATGGCAACCAAAGCTGACTAATAGACATGGAATGGGAAAAATTAGCCATGGGTGGATGTTGGGTATGATATAAATCTTTGAAGAGAAGCTGACAGTGTAAGGGAATATTTGCTCCCAAAGATATCTGCATCCTAATCCTAGACTTGTGAATATGTTACATTACCTGGCAAAATGGGACTGTACAGATGTGATTAAGCTTCAGATATAGACAAAGATGATAAACCTGGACTGACTTGATGAACTCAATTTGAAGATGGAGAAAGAGATGAGATGTGGAATGCAGGTAACTGCAAGAAAATGGAAAGATCAAGAAAATAGTAAGGATAGGGTACTATTGCTTCACTGAGCCTCCAGGTGGAGCTCAGTCCAGAAGACACCTTGGTTTTATTCCAAAATCCATCTTATACTTTTGATTTCCAGAACTGTAAGGCATATATATATATATATATATATATATATTTTACTTATTTTAAGCCATGAAATTTCTGATACTTTGTTACGTCACAAAAGTAAGCAGATATAGTGGCCCTTGAGCTGACATTTGAAGGCAGAATGAACATTCACAAGGAAAACAAATAAATTAGTTTGGGGAAGCAGCTTTCATTGCAAAAATATCAACAATGGAAAAGAATTCAGGCTCAAGTAACTACAAGTAATTTAGTTTTGCTGGAGTGTAAAGAGTAAAATTGCCTGAAAGTATCAGCAGAAAATGCAACTTGAAGAACTGGTAGGTCTTGCAAGTTCTTGTGTTTTAAGGCGAGGAGTGAGAGAAGGTTTTAGATAGAGGTATCATGCTTAGAGATGTATTTATTTGAAGACTGATGGAAAGGCAGTATGAGAGGTAGTTAGGGATATGAAGTGTAATAATCCTGACTTTCAAAAGACTACTCAGAGGGCTAAGAAATAGTGAAGTCTCACTATATCCATTTGTTAGCCTCATAATTCCCTAAATAGACCCTGTTATTTTCTCCTTCTTTGTTGTGTTTGACCTGGGTAGCTTATCTTATCCATGAAAAAAAGGTTAATGATTATAATGTTTCATGATAAAAGAATAATACCAGCTTTAAATTTCTTATCTGGTAACTCATTTCTATATCTGGATATTGAAATCCTCACTGCCCCAAGAACCAGTTAATTAGAATACAGGAATACATAGGGATTATTTTCTCAGCTATTGCTACCTTCTCAAGATTGCTTATGTCATCTGCATAAAAAAATTTATGGACTTACTGTTCTTTGTGTTTCCACTGTACACAACCACTATAGTATATTAGCACTGCAATTTGAGTGTCTATGTTCCTTGTTAGTTTGTTTCTCCTTCTGGGCAGGAAGAAATTATCTGTATATATGTGGTGCTTGCTAGTAAATGATAGATGATCAATACATGTTTAAAATTGATAAATAATAACAGTGGATGATGATTGTTTTATAATCAGTTTTATATTCTTTATCTTCCCAGAGAAAATCATTTGAATTACAGAGAGCAAAAACTTGACACAAAACAATGATATACATGCAGATGTAAAATTCAGAATGGAGGATGCCAAGGAGCCAAGGAAAATTTTTTTAAAAAGAAATAGCAGGTAAAATGAGATTAAGTTGAGTGGGCATTTCATTCAAACCAATCACCTGCAAATAAGGATTCTTCAGCAATAGTGATTCTTCAACACAACATTCTAGAAGACCATACTGTTTCATTGTATAAAAGGAAGTTCCACAGCAGTTGGCTTGAAAGATAAACCAAGTTGTCAGAATTAAAAGGATAATCTTTTGAAGTCTTTGTTATCATAATTACTAAGATTTTCATGACTTTGACTAATTACTCATGTTAATTATTTCACTCTTTAACTATTTAATGTATTTATATATTTGACAAAGTAACTCACTTTGTTCTCTAATTAATGTAAAGAATTCTACTGTTTCCAGAATCTACTCTATCAGCAGTAGTGTCAGATTTATGATGTCTAATCTCATTAATATTAATGAAATTTTTTCACATAAATCTCATCACGTATCACTGATGGGAGAGAGCTTGGTGAAAACTGTAAAAATCTCATGAGCCAATGACATTAGCAAAAAATGGATGGTATCGAGGGATGGAAATCTTATTAAAGCATGATCATCTAAATTATGTTCACCAAAGTTAAGAAATAATTGCCATTACACACAGAGAAAATGGTCTTTTGTAGAGAGTAGGAATAGATTCTATCTCTTTTTTCATTTGAGGGAAATTATGATACCTGCAAATGGAAAAACTCCAGGTATATATTTTAGCATAGAGTACTTTTGTTAGATCTCTTTTGAAATTATTTTTAATGCCATTTTAATTTATGTATTTCAATGAAGAAGAAATTCTCAATTAAAAGCTTTCTCTCCTAAATAGTACAATCTAGTTTCTGGGTAGCTATAGTTTGCTGTGCATCAAATCCTCAAGGCAATAGAATAAACAGCAGCTGTAGCAGCAGGGGTGAAAGTGGTATTGCTACCATAGAAATAGTGATTTTCATCAACAGGCAAGGTTAGCCTTAGGCTGAGCAGGGCATTGAATTCAAACAGCAGCCCCAACTTCAGGTTGAAAATAATGAGTCCAGAACACATACATTAAGTGAAGCTATCTAAATGGCAACACATAGTATCTGTGGTTTAGCATGGGGGAAAAGGGTTAGTCTTTTTTTTTTTCTTTTACATTAAAATCTGTGATTGCTTTTCCTCTGAATCAAAACATTTTGTATAGTTTATTAAACGTCATATCAAATGCAGTTTAGAATGGTAAAAGTATCTTGATGAAAGCAAGATAAATGAGTAAAAATTGTAAGATGGAACAGAAAGAAAAATCACCTATTTGAAATGATGCTGTCAATTTCAACAAAACTCATAGGACATTACTTTAAATAATTTCGCCCCTCTCATTTATATAGTTAATGCATTTTCCAACCCATTTAGTTCCTATTATCTATAATAATGCTTTGGGAGGTATTAGAGGTAGAAGTGGAAGTCAAAGTACAAATAAATACTTAATTTTTAAAAAGTATACTGAGTTCAGTGCCAAGGAGAAAATTACAGGAGTATATGTCAGAGAGACTTCCTTAGATGAAGAGTAGAGAGTATGGAGGACAGAAGAGGCAAGAGCTATGTTAAAAAGGACTATCTAAGAATAGAAGGAGGAGTGAGTGAGGTATGAGTAAGTTAAAGGTGGCCGAGGAGCAGGTGAATGGTAGGGTCTGGACAGACAGAACAGTGCTGTTAATCACCTAAGTCAGGAAGAACCACTGCAATTCAACCGAAAGACCAGTGTAACTAGAAGGCAAAGAAATGGAATAAAACAAAGTGAATATAGAAGATCATGCAAAACCTTGACTTTGAAGGTAAGACTTCTGTGAGGCAATCCAAGGGCTATCAAAGCCATTGAGTCATTTTAAGTAGGGTAGTGGCTTGATCAATTGTAAGATGGTAAAACATCACTCTTGTTTTCCTGTGGAGAAGGGTTCAAATAGAAAGTGCATGATACTCAAATAAAGATTTTTATGTTGAATTCATTGTAAAAAATTTGTATCCTTTCACATATCACTTATACAAGCAAAATGCTTCTTGATGATCAAATTCTAGTTGGTATATCAATTAAAAGTTTTTGAGTTTTTAAAAGATTCAATACCAGACACTTTATATTTATAGAATGTCATTACACATCTATAGGTGAAAAATGTTATAAAATAATAGTTTTACATAGTTAATAATTAATATAGATATAACAAAGATATATTAAGAATAATTTTATTAAGATAAAGGTAAGTTTTTACTAGTGTTTGGTAAATACTTAAAGCTATCTATTGTGCTATGATATTTGCACATGTTTATATTCATTTTATTCATTATCATCTACAAATAACTCTGAGTAGAAACAGAAAAGTTTATAATTCCACTTTTTTTATAAGCAAAAAATAAAAATAAAAAACGAGAGCAGTTAAAACAACTACAAAACATAGCAATAATCTCATTGAAGGCAACTCAGGGAAATGTTTGCTTATTTGTTTTATTTTCCCAAATATTAGTTTATTTCTTCTTAATTTGAAAATTTTATGACACTCCAAACATATTGAATAAGTAAATAAGAGTAAAATCTGAGGCATAGATCACCATACTTTGATATCACATATGTTCAAACAAAAGATCCATATTTGATGGGGCACTAAAGCAAAGCTGACATTTAATCTCTCTGCTTTATAAGTTCTTTAAAAGCTTTTGTTTGTAGCACAACAAAGTTTGTGTAATTATTCAGAACTTGCACTCCGTTGACACATTCATCAATAAAAATGTACAAGACCCTAAAATCATTTAAAATTAGCATTTGGTGATACTTACAAGTAAGGAATTAATTGGTAGGATGCTTTGGGCAAAAGGTGCCTGCTGTATGTCACCTTTAATTTACTGTCATGGCAGGTTCCATGTTGACATTTTTGTAAAGGTAAAATTTGTTATTTATTCACTCAGACCAAGAATACAGCACGTCATTTAATTTTCAGCCTATCATAGGTTTATTTTGAATATTGACAGTTTTTGGCATTAACTTTACTGGCAAATTGCAGATATTTACCCATGAATCATATGCATGCTCAGAATTTTCACACCATTAGCCTGTTAACAATCCTGACAGGTTGAATATATTTTTACTTTATTTTCAAAGAAAGAAAATTAGACTAGATTTTAGCAAATTTCTCAAACTAAATAAATTAATAGCAAATTAGAGACACATTTATGCAGAAAGCAAATATAATTATTGTAGTACATCTTAATCACTAATTTAAAACTAAAGAAATGGCTATATCTTGGATTAAAGGTTCAATTTTTACATAATAACAAACTTAAAAGTAGATTGCAAGAGTTGTCATTTTATGATTAGCTTGGAACTTAGTATAAAACATGATGTTGACCAGACTTTTAAGCTTTTTTCACTTAAAAATGTTAGGTGTAAATTTTCCACAGAAATCATCAAAATATTAAAAATAAGTGAAGTAGAAACTAACAAGTTTACATATAATATAAATACACATATGTATTTTATGTATTTATACATAATACACACTTCATATGTATAACCTTATGTTTAGTATATTTTCCATGGTCACATATATATTTTCTGTCTTTAACTCATAAGTACTTTATATCCTTAATTACGTTCCTTTTTCTGGCTTATAGTTTTTTTAATAGAATCAAAGACACTCCTTTACAGTAGTATTCATGGATGTGATCCTGTTGAATTTTTGCAAATAAGATGGAGGATAGTCATTTATATAAGATGATTACTATATATAAAGGTGATATTAACATCCTGTCAGTAAGATCCATATCCATTGATATTATTTTCTATCAGTCACTGGAAATTCCATTTAGCAGACTCTTTAATTCAGACCTATGAGGTTATGGTGGTATTCCCTGGTCACTAACAAAAGGACTCTGTAGGAAATATCTATCCAACTGCTGAAATAAAGACCATAGGAATTAATTATGCAGATAAAATTATTTATTATAATATATTCTAATATTTGTTTTCAGATACATTAATTATGAATGCATGTTTAATTTTATTCATATTTTCCTTCATTCTGTGCTTTATATCCAAATGCAATGTTTTGTAAAACATATTAAATAACTTGGTAGCCTCATTCTGACATCTGGCTTATCTTCTATATCACTGTTAATGTTTTTTACCTGTATAAAATTCTGTTTCAACTAATAGAATGCAAAATGAGAGAAGAAAAGCAGCCAGAGCATGGCACGGATATAACCAATAAGATGACATAAATATGAGAAGTCATGCAAGCAAAACCTCGATTACCTTTTTGTCAGAACATGGCATTAGATGAAAGGAATTCAGAAAGCATAGGTTATTTTTAGGAAGGCATTTTTTTGTAGTGCTTCAAATTTTAATTTAATTCATAAAGGCTTTGAGATGAGTTCTGCTTTGATGTGCGAACATTGTTAGGAGGATCATAAGCAGACAATGGTGTGCATTGAGAGCAAGTGGGTTTACCATCTGTATGAACAGTCACAATATCAGGAGTGGACTTAAGAGCCAGGAAGAGACTGCCACAGGCATGAATTGGAATTGATAGTCTCACATATTAAAAACCATGACACTTAGTAATTGTGTTGATGCCATTTATCCTTTAAAAATTTTATTCTTAATATTCATCACACCTGATATAGTAGTCTGCTTGTTTCTTATTAATTTTTCCATCCACATCCACATATAATTTCCATGGAAACCTGGATTGTATCTGCATTATTCACGTCTGTAGATACAACAAATTATGTGGCCATAATGGCACATTTGTAAGCATAAGATTAAAAATTATAAGAATAAGTAAAGTGTGCTTTTAGTCATGCTCTTCTGTATTTTTAAAATTTTATACATTTGAATGTCTATTTGTTTTAAAAAGAAAAACCACAGAAAGCTATGAAACTCTCCTAGTTATGTTGCTATTGTAGCATTTGTGCTTAGAACCTGTAGCTGTAAGCCAAAGGGCTCAGAGAACAGTGTACTTTCCTACTGTATATCAGCATTTTGTGAAATAATTTTATTTAGCTTTTTAAATTTATATATGATTTAAATTATTGAAAGAAAGTAAAAGGAGGCTAAAAACAATTTTTAATTTTGGACATAATATTCCTTTCACTCTTTGTAAACCATTTTTAGGAGTCCTTATTTAAATAGGCATAAACTATTTTTAAATTTCATATTTTATTATTGACCTTATTTTCCATCCAAAGGTTTCAGAGAACATCCTTTACAACTGTTATCAGATTGGAATATTAATTAGTAACTCAACAACTGTTGAGTGTTTGCTGAATACAGAATATCTTCTTCAGGCTGTTGTTTTGAGGATTGAGATTTCTAGAGTCTATCAAGTGCCAGGCTGATCATGAAAACATAGTGCTGATTTCTTATATTAGTAAACAAAACTGAGGGACAAAATAACAAAAAATATATAACAAAATATTATAATTGTATGTAGAGGCACCCTTGAGTAATTTGGTATTGTATCCTGGAAGGTGCAGAGATAAATAAGTAGTGATTCCTTAAATTGCCAGTGTTACAAATTATAAAGTGAAAATTATTTTAATGAGTTCAACATTATTTACTTGTACACTAAAATGAAACTTAAAGAGATTGTAGCAGTGAAATCCATAGAACACAAGAAACTTAAGTAGCTAGAAGATCTGGATCCTTTTTATAATTTTTACTGTCCACAATGGGTAGTAATCATTCTGAAATGTCAGTACCAACAGAGGCAAAGGAACATTGAAGTTGTATGTAGACTTAAATCATATGTCAGGTAGTGTACTGGAAACATATAGGTCATCTTCAATGTACCATATGAGCAGAGAGAGAGAGAGAGAGAGAGAGAGAGAGAGAGAGAGAGAGAGACAGACTTGGTCAAATAGGAGAGGGAGGGTGAAGTTGATTCCCAAAGTTTGGGTAGAACATACCTAAAGCTAAACTGAGATCTTAAAACTAAAGCAAGAACTCAGTTAAAAGGGGAGTCCATGAGTCTGAGTGTAAGTTATGCACAAGAAAAAGAGTGTAGGAAATAAGTACAAAAGTAGGTACATTGAAGAAGAATCAAAGATGAAAGAACCTAAACATTTCTAGAAATGGCTCCAGCTAACAAGTCACAGTCGAACCTATGGTAAAAACCCAAAGCTTTTACTCTCACATATCTTAGGAAGAGTATGTATTGGTTCCATATTACACATAGGCCTAAAAATTTTATAAGTCTATAAATTTTTTGGTTACTTTCTCTCTCTCTCTCTCTCTCTCTCTCTCTCTCTCTCTCTCGGTATATTTGGTAGCTGAATTTTGCTAAGTTTCTAAGAGATGCTGCCTGGTTTAGTGGAACAGCAGCTGATCAAGAGAAAACATAAAGTATAAACACAAACACATGGTTTGAAGCTATGAGTAAAGAAGTATTCACATATGAATGGATAGCCACTGTTATTTTGTTCTGGGTCATTTTTACTAGTCTGTAAACTGATAGACAAAGAGTGGGCACTAAGGAATCTGTATCATCAAATCCATATCATCTGTATCATCCTGATATTCAAATATCAGGAAAAAAATTGATTTCACTAACTGCTTTTGGTATGGATTCTTAAGTAATATACTCATTTTCAGAACATATATGCACAGTTTTCTGCCCTGTGATTGTCTGACCTACCAAACCTGTGAATAGTAAAGCAAAGAATTTTGGAGACATTCAAGCAGTTTCTATGAACCCAATGCTAGGAAACAAGGCTAGATTCAAAATGTTCCATTTGATGCTTCTTGAGGCACCTAATGAAGCAATTAATTCTTTCCATTAAAAATAACAGTAATACTGAGGATGTAAAAATTGACTTGAATGGAAATAAGGTGCTGATGAGGTGGTGATTTTTCTACATTTGTCAAGGTAAAAAATAGTTTATTTCTCAGGTCATGTGTTTTGGATAAAATAAGGCAGAAATCTAAATTAATTCTATGTACAATGCTAAATATAGAAAGTGATTATGGTTACTCTTTGGGCATCACATGGAAGTTTATTACTAATAGAGCCATCAACAAAACCACTAGTATCTATGTGGACCCATGCTAATTCAGGAATAATAGTTTTCCAAATTAAGTATGGAGAATTCTAACCACTACTTTATTAGAATAAAGCACAATTCCAAAATTTGGGAACATAATCCTGACTTACTTTGGGGAAGACACATTTTTATTCTATTAAAGATGACTGATTTTAAGTTTTCTTGACACATTCCACATCTAACTGAATATTTCACTATAGCATTATTGCTGTTAGTGGCATGAAACCTTTCTCTGACAGAGAGAAAACATTTGAAATATAACACAGACCTTACTTAAAACGTTCTGTAGAGATGAATGCAGTGCCAAACTTTGAAATACTGTCTTTAATGTGGCATCATAAGGGGAATGGATAACAGCCTTCATTTCTTATCAAAGCTCTTTTGATAGTAAGAAGAAAAACTAAAAGTAAGTCATGTGACTTTATTAATAAAGTCATTAATAAATTGTTTTAAAAGAATGTGTAGCTAATTAAAGTATATTTCAGGAAAACAAGTTTTAATTCATTAACTATAGTATATTTAAACAAAACTGAGACAATAATGACTTATGTTTCAAAGTCTCCTTTAATGATGAGATTAGGATGACGAATGAGACATAAGAAGAAACAATACACAATGATTTTTTTCTACTTCTCTAGTCTTATTACAGATTTACTCATTCATTCAACACATATTATTGATCATATACTGTGAGCAAGCTGTCACCTGGGTGTGAACATACTACTTCCTTTATAGCCTAATAAAGTAACTTATTGGCTATGATCATAGAGTTTTCTTTCATGTTTTATTATAAAAATTGTAAACATGTATCAAAACAGGCAGGGAAATATAAAAAACTAAATTTCAACCACTAGGAATCCATGATCAGGTTTACTTCATCTACTCCACCTTCCACTTCTCATTTTATTTTGAAACAAATTCCAAACTTCATATCATTTTATCCATAAATACTGCAGTAATTATCTGTAAAATATAAGGTTTCTTTTACAGGTTTTTAACAAAGCTCCTTAATTTTCACACCTAATTTTTACAATCTCAACATTTTCAGATACCCAGTGTTCAATTGTTCAATTACCTCTTTTTCTTTAAAAATTTGTAATTGAAGTATAGTACATAAGATGTATACAAATCATAAATGAACAGTTTGATAAATTTTTCCAAAGTGTGAAATTCTACAGATCAAGTAAAAGAATATTCCTGATCCCAGAAACCTCCTCTTGCCCTCTTCCAAGAGAAACCGCTATCTGACTTCTACCGTCCTAGATGAGGTTTTCCCATTTCTGAATTTAATGTAAATAGAATCTCCTGTGCATTCTTTTTCATCAGACCTGTTTTATTTAAAATTATATCTATGAGATTCATCTATGTTCTTTACTGCGTGATTATAGTCCTCTCAATCTAATTGCTGTATATCATTTCAGTTTGTATCACAATTTATTGTTTATTTTGCTATCAGGTCCATGTGGAACCATACTGGAACCTGAGGGTGAAGGTAAAATATGTCATCTAGATTCTGCCTTTAAATTTAATTTTTTTTTCATAATGGGTTAATGGGTTTTGGTGATTAATTTTGACTCTAAAATATTATATTGAAATTATTTATCTTGATTATGAGGCTTTTTTGTGAATCCTTTATTTTTTTATTCTGATTATAGTACTTCACTTACTTCACCATAGTTCCAGATCTGTCTACCACACACAAACATGTGAGTCATATACATTTTTGGTGATTAAGTGTGTGTGTGTGTGTGTGTGTGTGTGTAATGTACATGTTACATATATATGTAATATATGTAACCTGTTTCAACCTGTCACAATGATTTCCCTGTCTCTCTCTCTCCCTTAATCCCTTGCAGTCACCGTAAAACCCTGTTTTTGTGTGTTAGAATGCTTTAGGAATCTCATATAAATAGAATCTTACAGTGTTTGGCCTTCTGTGACTGGCTTATTTTAGTTATCATATTATCTTCAAGGTTCATTCCATTATCTTTGAAATGTCACAAAATCAATCTTAAAAGAACATCTTATGTACTCTGTTTCTTTGAATGTAACCCAAATATGGGTCACAGATTGCTATTGTTCTTTAACTCAATGGTTTAGGTTTTACTACACTCACCCCCATCTAGTTATTTGTTGATAAAAACATGTTATAGATTCTGAGGACTTACCCATTTCCAGGAGTTTGCTGAATATATACCATGGTGTGTTCTAAATTGTCTCTTGGTCTTCTGTTGGATATAGAAGCTTTATAAAATATAGATGCAACTGTTTTAGCAAAACTAATTTATTGATGATAGACAAGCTCTTCCATCCTCAAACACACAATGTCTGTATTTCTCACTGGTATCCTTTGGTGGCCAACACATCTAACTATTAATTTATGAGAAGATACAAACTATTCTAATATTCCCATTCCTTCTTCTTTAGCTAGATGGAATACCTGTATGGAGAAAGATATTTTAAATTATGATTTGCTTTTTTTAATGGCAGTTCTGATAGGAAAAAGAGTATTTGTGTTTTTTTTTTTCTTTAATTGTCTTATTTGTAAAATAGCATGTTGCTTTATTATTATCCTCTAATGATAAACATATTTTTGTTTGTTAGGAACTCATGGATTTAAATATATGTTACCTGTCTCAACCTGTCACAATGATTTTCCTCAATTATATGGAAGTTGTTCTATCTTTGCTATGAGCCAGATTGACCACTGATAAATTTTGAAAAGATCCAATGGTCTTAGTTTCTGTATTAGTCAACTTTCTATTACTATAACAATTACTTGAGTTAATCATGTTAAGACAAAAGTTTCAGTTTGTCTCATGATTCTAGAGGCTTTCGTCCCTATGTCATGGATTTTTTTCCTATGTTCAATTTTAAAAATTATGTAACTGTATATTTTATATATAGATTTGTGACGTACTGTGAGTTAATTTTTGTATAAGGTATTGGTTGGGTTTGGGTTATTTTAAACTTATTTGTAGACATTATCAAATAGCATCACCTTATTTTTTCTGTCAGGTTTGTGAATACTTTTAATGGGAAAGACAAGGTAAAGTTGCATATTGTGTCTTATTTGGATTCTCTAATGTTCTCTTTAATGGAGAGAAACCCTGGAAACACTGCCACTAATATCAAGAAAAAGATAAAGATGACTGTTGTAGGGGAGTCTTACTTAAAGCAATTAGAATAAATTTATTAAAGGAATGAAAGTATAAAGAAGAAGTAAACTCGTGTCTGTTTTGAAATAATATAATACCACAAAAACAATAGCAACAGTAACTGGTAAAATTAAGTCAAAAAATAAAATAATTCAGTCAATTAACAATATGAAATTGATGTTAAAAACAAATAAATTTTCTACTCACAAATAAACAAATGGCATATTGGTTAGAAAAAAAGAACAATTTACAATAGCAAAAAGAAAGGTTAAACACTTGGGAATAAATCTAATATGGAATATAAATATAAATCTAATATGGAAAAATTTAATAGTGCAAAAGTAGAATGAGCATAAGTAACAAAAACAATATTTAAAAGATGGTTTTATTTAAATTAATCTATAAAATTAATGCAATATTGTTGAAAATATTAACAAACAATTCTATTTAGTGATTCAAATTGAAAAAATAACCAAGAAATTTTGAAAAGAAATATGATAAAGGACTATCTCTGCTCAAATGAAAGCAAACTTGTACCTTTATTATTAACCCAGTGAGGTACATGCTGAATATTAGATAAACAACATTTCATTTGGAGTAGACTAGAAAGACCAGAAGGAAAAACAAAAAACATCCCCAGCATGTATGGAAGTTTAGTAGATGATACAATGTCATCTTAAACCAAAGGAGTATACAGAGACATTTTAATAAATAATGCTGGGACAACTGTGTAGTCATATAGATAAATTTTGGCCCATATCTTGCATCACACACAAAAATAAACTTTAAATGAATTAGGAGTTTAAAAATAAATAAAACATGCAAGTACTAGAAGATGAGTGAAGTATTATCTAATTATGGTATAGGGATAGACTTTCTGATTATGACCTAAAATCTAGAAGGAATGAAAAAACATTATGAATCTGATTACATAAAAAAATTTATAACAAAAGCAATCATATTGAAAAGCAAAAGAAAATTGACAAATAGCAAATAATATTTGTAGGTCATGTCACAGATGAAAGACTAAAATCTTAACAGAGGAACTTTTAAAATTGAAGGAAAATACTTCCCCCTCAAAAATCCACATGTTGAGGGCTAGGGATATGCCTCAGTTGGTAGAGTGCTTGCCTTGCCTGGGTTCAATCTCCAGCAACACCGCCCCTCCCCCCCCCAAAAAATTCACATATTAAGTTGTCAGTTGGAATGGTTGCTGTAAATTCAGAGGTGGCTGAAAAATAAAGTGATGAGAATAAAGGAACTCATTTAGGGATAGGATGTGGGAAGCCTCCATAGCTAGTTCTTGGTATATTCAAGTATGAAGATTGTAAGAGGAGAACAAAGGAAAGGGAATTGAGAAAGGGCCACCAGTTGATGAATAAATTATATACATCTTATGTTCTTTTCCTCACTGAATATTAAGACATGCCCAATAGTGATTCCTACAAAATCAAAAATACTTGAGAAGCTGCTATTCTAAGAAAGGAACCTGCTGACAAATTCACTGGTCAAGCCAGAGAGCCCCTTGTTAGTCTGTATCATTTAAAAAAACATCCATTATGATTCCTGAATTGAATTAGTGATTTAAAAATTTAATTAAGGTAAATTGATTTGTATAATATTTAAATTATGGTTTCTACAATGAAATGCACCAACACTCTCATTTTCTTCTACACACATTATTCTCTATGAATAATTAAGTAATTTTGGAACCATTTAGGAAATTATTTTATCTCTGCTATACAGAATCATGAAAACGTAGCTGAAATTTTCAAGGAACAACATTTATTTCTAGGGGAAAACAAATCCCAAAATAACATAGTTTCCCAAGTAACACTTTTTAATTATGAAATAGCTCTTTTCCAAAACCATTCAAATCAGATATTGAGTGAAGAATACAAACGCTTTGACCAGTGTTTAATCTATGCTTTCTCCTCCTCAATGGCTCATGTTAAAATCCAGTGATAATAAATAGAGCCTGGCTGTGTTTGACACACTATTTAAAGCAGCTAAGGAGAGTAGAGGAACATTTACTGTTTTAATCATTAACTTGAAATGATTGATCAGCAATGTTACTGGAGTGCTAGTCATTTAAATATAAAAGCACTTTGAGGTTTCTAATTTTAGAAAGAAATAATTGAGTAAACAGCAAAGTTAATCATTGTGGATACCTTAGTGTCAAGACAAGCAATTCGTAATTTTGAAAAACAGTGGTATGAAGCAAAAATAAATCTCATCAATTTAATGTGGTTTGTTTCCTGAAATGTTATTTAAGTGGAAACTAAATTTGAGTCACTTTGACACAGAACGAGTCTAGCAAATAAATGAGAGAAAACTGACTCACTTCCAAGTTTGAAGATGCCTGTCAATCGCTTTCAGAAAGCAAATAGTGACTTCATAAATATCATCATACTCATCATCTAACAGTGTTTAAAATAACCAAACAGGTCTACCTATGCTGAAAGACTGAGATATTGTTTACCTTGTATTTATTTATTTATTTTTATTGGTTCTTATTAGTTATACATGATATTCTGCATTTGCTTGCAATGATTGGACTGGAAGTTAAGATCAGGCAAGGTATATGTTTTATCTGATGGTCAAAGAATTGGAGGAAGTTCAGAAGAATCAGACAAGTGTTTTAATTCATTAATAAATATAAAGTTGTGAATAAAACCAGTTGTTTTCTGCAACAGTTTTTAAGAGTGAAGAGTCAGTGTCTCTACACTATTTGAAAGATTGTATGTGTGTAAATGTAGATAGTATTTTCAAAACTTCATAAATTCTCTATTTTCTGCTTAGTTTTCATTCATTTTAAGGCCTGTCTTGTTTTCATATTGTTCATACTAATGTTGAGTCTGGGAAGAAGAAAATCTGTTGAATGCATTAATGTCTGTATTATATAATTGTTCCTGATGGCATTTTTTAAAAGAGGAGTTGCAATAATGAATTCTTACCCTAAATAAATGAATATAACCTTTACATTCAGATTAGATATACACTAGAATACACAATAGTAAATACAACACCAGAGTATAATTTTTAAAATATGTTCATGTACTAAAATTGATTGTTGCATAGATTGTTTATTTTTATGGAAAGTTAGGTTATAGTGTAATATTAGGTTGAAGTCTAAAAGGCATTGTTTAAAATAGAGTAAGTCAGGTGTTCACAGAATGTCTTAAAGCATATGTAATGTTTAAGTGTTTTGCTGACCTCACATAAACTAGCTTCATCAACCGATAATTCAGCAGTAAAGCTCTGGAGAAAATTTCTACAGTGTTGTATGAGTTTGTACTGCATTAATCTAAATTTTACTTAGAAAACAGTAAATTAATTCCATGTGAACTATATTAATTTCTAATGACAATGTCTGCTGTACATAAAATTGGAAAGCTCTTTAACAATTTTGCAATGGTCAAATACCCCTAACATTCCCACTCGGTCTCCCTCCCACAAACCCTCAGCACACCCATCTTTCCATGGCTCAGTGGCCATAAGCACAAGGTATGGTTCTAAACAGATGGTAAATAAATCACTGATGAAAGAACAGGTTGTCTACATTTTAAAACACTGGGAGGCAGGATGATATAGGTAGCCCTTATGTCACAGGGTATTGTTGTTGTTGTTTTTAAAGTTCCTTTTTAAAATACTTGAAAATTATTTTCTTTAAGAACCAATGGTGTGCTGGGCATGGTGGTGCATGCTTGTAATTCCAGTATCTTGGGAGACTGAGGCAGCAGGATTGCAAATTCAAGGTCAAACTTAGCAACTTAGTAAAACTCTAAGCAGCTTAGTGATACTCTGCCTCAAAACAAAATAATAATAATAATAATAATAATAATAATAATAATAATAATAATAAAAAAATAAAATAAAAGGGACTGGGATGTAGCTCAGTGCTAAAGCACCTCTGGGTTTAATCCCCAAATCCCCAGTAAGTATTAAAAAATAAACAAAACAAACAAAAACAACAACAAACCACAGTTATTGTCACAAAGGCCATTTTTCTTATGTCTCCTGGACAATTTATCTCTGACCTTCTACTTGGGAGGTCATAAAAATACTTCACCCCTGCAGAACATGATTAATTATCTACTTTAGTGGTTGTATAAAGAGAGAGTTGTAGAGTATATGTATTTATGCACATGTGCATGGAAATTTGTTTCCTTAATATTTGTATAATATGAGGAAAGTTTGTATTCATCCCTTGAGATTTGATGCTGTGCTTGCCTGTGAGGTATGTGTAAGATGCCCTATGTTTCCATCCCAATCTGCCTGTGTTTCAAATGTTCTTAATTTTTCTTTGTTCCTGAAGTTTAAATAGCTTGACCAGGTGCATACTAAGAAATGTTTGGATTGAATGAAGTAGTTACCAGAAGAGATGAAAGCATCTGACACTATAGATTTAAACCTTCTGGTCTTTCAAAAGTGTAATATGCAATCATAGTGAAGTGCGTTCTAGTTCTGGTAGGAAGACATGGCCCATGGAAGTTAAGACAGAGTTCATTGTCCATAGAATCTTACACTTGGCCTTTGCCCTGAGTTTTCCAGCAAGGGCTCTCATTAATATTAATTTTCCTGACAGCTTTTGTGATGTGGACACATTAATACTAGGAACTGGACTGTGATCACTGACATAAACTACTGAACTGCTGTCAGAGAGCAGTGACTTCAATCATTTACAGAGGATTTAATGTAGTGAAGAAAATTAACCTCATCAGAATTTAGCTTGTGTATGAAGTAAGGAATATATTTATGACTTCCTTCTAATGTAATTTGGGAGAGAACATGCTTTCATGGTTTTAATTGAATACTAAGCATCAAAACAGGAGATTTTCCCCATAATTTCTATTGATGTGTGTGACCCCAAGCAAATCCATTACTTGAAGCTGCCTTTAATATCCCATCAGCAGCAAAATATATAATGACTGTTTAAAATAATGTGTGACATTCCCAATAAAGCATCTTTACATTGAATATGAGGCTTAATGGTGCATTTTTTTTTCAAACACATGGTGAAACATCATTATGTTCTTCGATCAAAAATAGATATTTCTAAATGTTCTATGAACATAAAAATGTAGCAATACATGAAACAATTTTTAATTCCCACTTGTAAGTGTTCTTTGTTGTTCAGCAATATTTAATACAGTATGGGAGTAAGTTCTTAGATATTTTATGGTAATATTCTTGAATTTCAACCTATTCCCATTAGATGAGGACTGGGTACGTATTTGGTGGTGGATAATCCAAGGTGTAAACTTCTGTAATTACTAGGATTTTCAGTCCACTTACACATGCCCGCCATTTTATATTTTCCCTCTTGGAGATCCCCGTAACAAACATGGTGACACTAGACAAAGAGCAGAAATACAGATTTGGAATATTTGATTCATTGGTATAAAGGACATTAGGCCAGTAGGACAAAACCCAGGTTGTATCAATGACCAGTTTTATCCATAATTTAAGTCATTTTGTAATTTCAGCTTTCTCTCTGCTGCACGAACTTGTACCCAGATCTGTTCCTCAGATGAAGCTGCCAAGACAATGTGTTAGTGCTTCACCTCTGATTGCTCTTTATGTAAGATTTTTTCCTATTATGATTTTATTGAGATGAGGGAAGAGACTCTATTCTTCGTTCTTCCTTCCTCTTTTTTTTTTTTTTCGTGCTTCTGGGATCAAACTGAGGACTTCATACCTGCTAGACAAGCACTCTACCACCAAGTTATAACCCTAGTACTCAATTTTCTTTTTGAACAGGCTGTATTCATTCAAAATGTTCAAACAAGTATCTGTATATTTTTTATTATTTCAATAGGAAAAACAAAAGTAATCTCTATCTCATCAAACTTAAAAGGACCTTTGATCCCAATGCAATAATTATTCTAATTCCTATAAATCAAAGTTGTGCTTTCATTTTCCCTACAAGTTATTATTCTTATATCAAACAATGAAAAACAAAAGAAAACAAAAATCCCTTCTAAATTCCAGAGACCTCATTACTTACTTCATAAGGAAATAGTAAGCTATCATTTATTTTATCCTTACTAAAACTAATTCTACGTATTCTAGGTACGTATTTAACACATTGCACTCTTTAAGGCTGACTCTTAGCATCTTAGAATTCTAAGTGGGGAGTGAAATCCTGTTCTGTCTCTGGCCTTGTTTAAGAAGTATTATACTGGTGAATTTATACTCTCTTAAGATTTCTAAGAAATGAAATAACAATATGATTCACCTATCTCACACAAAATAATAAAGAGCCCTCAATGTTTAAACTTTTACAAATTATTCTCTAAATTATTCTCTTTTTCCTGAAAGAGTCTAAAGTAAAATAAATACCTCTATTCATATATTTTTATCTCATCACATTAAAGCTAATTTGCAGGACTTGCAAAACAAGTGTAATGATGAGGATAAACCCCTTGTATTTTGTACTGTTTTCAAATATGGGCACTAATAATAGGTAAAATGTGTTTGTGCAGCTTCTTTTTATGATAGTTTGCTTAGCATTTTTGGAGTTGCTGAATTAATGCTATAAAAATGGATCAATTACTACTCAGCTTAATGTCATAAGGATAAATGTGAAATTGTCACCTTGTAATAACAAAAGTAATTAGGACATGTTTAATTTGATGACTATTGTCATTTTCTGATTGAGCACACAGTGGCTGAATATCAACAACCTTTCCCTCTCCTTTAAGCTTCTTTTATTCCCCCATGTTACAAGGGAGTGAACTCAGGGGCTTGTGCTTGCTAGGCAAGTGCTCTGCCACTGAAGCTACAGTCCCAGCTCTTTCTATCTTTCATTTTGAAATGGGGTCTCCCGAGGTTGATGAGTCTGGCCTTGAATTGAGATCCTCCTGCCCCAGCTTCCTATGTAGCTGAGATTAAAGGCTTGGGTCACTGTGCTCAGCTCCTTTTTTTAAAACAAACAAACAAACAAAAAAAAAAACAGGGAGATCTGTTCATACTCAAGACAGTATAGACTCTGTTATTTTGTCAATGAGAAAACTGAGACAAAGAACACCTCCAAGGCTAACAGAAAAGGGATCATGACCATCTCTTCCTCTAGGCTGTTTCTCCTCTGTCAGTAGGAATTATAATCACAGATGAGAAAAGACAGAACTCTGAGAGTCAGATAGTAAATGTCATAAAGAGTAATGTAATTGGCTAGGTGCATTCTTCATTGTAGACAAAAGAATGTTTTAAGAGTTCTGCCATGCTCTTTAAAGGTTTGCTGCCCAAGGAATGGCTGCTGTCATTACTATCATGTGTCAAACATGAACTTATATGTATGGGGGTTGCCCTGGGTGTAGGAACAGGACCCTAAGTATGGAAGAGACCCAGATGGGACTTGTGAGGGCTGATTTTCATTTGAGCAGCTCTGTCTTTTAAAACGTTACAGGATATTGTCTTTTGACAGGTAAGTATAGGTGAGGTTAAGCCTATGGAAGGGAAACAGGAATAATTCCATTACTCTTTCCTGAGGAAGTCTTTTGTAGTGTTTTGAAATTATGAGAACTGAGTCAAAATATAAATATAAATAATGTAGGTTTCTTTTGAGAACAAAATTTTGAAAATTGAAAAGTCACCGCATAAAAATCAATTGGAAATAGATACATGTACGAACATAGACATGTGTGTGAACACAAACACAGAAATGTCATTAAAATTTAAATATATATTTAAACTGAAGTTATTCAGAGTGAGAATAAGTTTGGCAGAATATGGTTCCTATCTGTCTAATCTGTGAGCTGCCCAAACTAAAGTTCACAATAAGTTAACTTCAGTCATGACAGTGACAGCTCTTCTGGGATTTATCCACTACTTCATCCTAGTTAAATATGAAGGCTGACATTGTGAGACTAGTATATACATTCAGAGAAATAGACTTGGGCCACATTTAATCATGCTTTCCCTTGCTCAAGGTTTTTTATTGCAATTAGAACAAAATCAGACAAGAAGGTCCCCATGGCCTTGATCTCTTTCCATTCTCCACCAGCACCTCTCTCCTCACCACACATTCCCACCTGTGTTCTCTCTTGCTTCTGTGTTCTAGTCATGTTAACTTTCTTTCTGACCCTCAAAAGGGCCAAGGCCATTTTCTCCTCAACCAGAATGTTCTTTAGATTCAGACATGGGTGCCTCCGGGAGGGTCATTTTGTTGCACTATCTCGGAGAAGGCTTCCCACGTGCCCTATCTAAAATCATCCCAAACTGGCTGTTCTCTAAATATAAACTTCTTTTGCTTTCTGAAGAGCACTTGCCCCTCTCTGAGAGCTTCTTTTTTTAGTTATTTGTATTACTGTATTATCCCCTGCACTTTCAGCTCCACACGTGTGTCCCGTGACTGGCAGGCTTTACCTTTATTGTTTACTCCTGAGCTGTCACAGAGTGAATCTTCAAATGATAATGAAGCAGAGATTCGATCATGTACATATCTAATATTTGCTAATATTCGCTAGAGCAATTAGTTCTTAAAGAGTTCTTATTTTTGAGTCAAGTCATGGAAATGAAATTGCTAAGTACAGCAGAATAATGGGAGGATTTCATAAAAGGGTGATAACTATGTGATCTTCCATAAATCTTGTCAAATAAGATGTGATATTTCAACATATTTTAAAGTAATCTACAAATTACACACCACTATTTTAACTCAACACAATGCTGTAGCTATTATAAATTCATAAACATGTACTATAGAATTATTTCAAAAGATTTTTTTTCTATTCAAGAAATTGATAGTATTTATTGCTTTCAAGGTGTGTAATAAAATAAATGATAGATCTAATAGTTTTCCTTTTTAAAACAGGGGGCAATAGGACAGCGTTAGCACATATATATTCAATGAAATAAATGTAATCAGCATTGCCAGATATAGTTTTAACATTTACTTGATTTATTTCCATGTCATACTGTGTTTACCCATGTGTGTTCCAAGCCCAATGGAATGTTATGAAAGATAAACTAATGAAATATATGCCTCTAGTATATGCCTATTGCTTGCATATAATCCAGTCCCTGATGACTACAATGAGGCAGAGGGGGATATCTGTCTTTGTTAAAACAAAACAATTTTCCCTTGTCATTCGAAGGACGAATTCCCTATTGTGGTGCAAAGTCTCCTTAAGACTCTACCTCTCTCCTCCATATCCTGTCTCAAGCTACATCATTCTAACCATTCTTTTCTACCTTGTCTCAATGTTTATGTACATATTAATCATTCTGCCTGAAAGGTACTACCAATTCTCAGCTATCCCAGAATTGTGTGACTAATTCCTAGTATCATTTTAAATCTGAGCTGTTGTTGTTGTTGTTGTTCTTTTGTTTTGTTTTGTTTTTAGTAACCTTCTCTGGAGCCTACAAAGATTCTTTCTAATAGCCTTTGTATCCCCTCTATACAAACACATATTTAATTTTTTTATAATTATTAGTCCATCTTCTTGCAATATTTTAACTTTGGAATTCTTGAGCTAAAGGGACTTTGTTTTATTTCCCTAGCACAGTATTTGAAACATGCTAGATGTTTATTTATATTTTCAAGTAAATTAGTAAATATGGCAAAAAGAAGGTAAACAAATGAATGGATGATTTAAAACTCAATATTAACCTTTAAGCTCCATTAAGGTAGATTTCACTTAATCTGGTTCACTGTATCCATTAAGTCTAGCACAAGTCTGGCACATGGTTAGAGTTTAATAAATACAGATATGGACAAACTAATTTGACATTAAATGATTCAGAGATCTGATTGTGTAATGCAAGTGACTTTCTCCTTGTGGAAATTCTATCTCCTAGGATAGCAAAGTAGATGAAAGCATAAGCTCTGGAAATGGGGCTAATTGCTTGATGTCTCTAAAACTCACTTGTGTTGTCTAAAAATTGTAGGATTTTCTGAAGACTAAAGATGTTGGTCAATATACAACTTACACATATGGTCTGTCACCCAAGTGGTCAACTAACTTATTAATGTTATTTCTTTATTTTAACAGTTTTTTTCTTTCTTATTTTATTGATTTAAAAAAAAAATAAATGACAGCAGGATGCATTACAATTCTTATTACATATATACAGCACAGTTTTTCATATCTCTGGTTGTATATAAAGTATGTTGACACTAATTTATGTCTTCATACATGTACTTTGGATAATGATTTATATCACATTCTACCATTATTAATGTCATTTGTACTTTCATCTCTTCTGTTTCTTCTCATACCTATTGTTAGGAGAGAGTTGGAAACTTAAACATAAGGATAAAGAAAAAAACAATGTGTATGATAATTAACAAAATGATCCACGCTTTCAACTTCTCACACGTGTTAAAGTATAACCCCTGAACATGGGTAACATCTTCCGAAAGCCAAAAATATTGGAAAACCCTCACACATTTACACAGTGTTGTTCAATATAAATAAATTATATATGTGAATTAATATATTTGTAGCAATTTTTTACAAAATTTAATACCATTAATTTCTGTTAAATGCTTATTGTATTTGAAATTAAATAATAAATGATCAATAACAGTAGTAAATGCTGAGAATATAATTCATAAGCTCATGTGAATACAAATTTCCAGGTCACTCACATATCAGGAATGGACTCCAAGAATTCTGAAGTAATGTTCTTATTGCCTCAATGTGCTTGTAGTCTCAAATTCGTGACATTAATTTTCTAATTAAACATGCTCCTCTCACTATATTTTATGTTGCTACAATCTGATTCGGCACTAAACCAGCTCAAAGTGTTTTATGTTTTCAGTATTTTGATTCATTGATATGCATCCTACAACATGCTCCTTTTTCTTTTCAGCACAGATAGGAAAGCATTCATTTGCATTCCATACAGTTTGGATAGCAATCTGGATTTTCTGTCAACATTCCATGATAATATGTTCACGAGAATCATTCTCCAGAATGCCAGTTATTTATAAGCTTGACTGGCAAGAAGGGCCCATGTGACTTTGCTAGTGTTGTAACAATTGTTTGCAGTATTTAGAAATGAGTCATCTCACAGGCATCCCAACATCATAGATGCTGATTGATCTTAGTGCTCAATGATAGCTCACAAGGAAAGAAAGTTAACACGGACTTTGTTGCAACCAGGTGAGTTTCATTGCAGTTTTTTGAGACAACTATATCTGAGTTATCAGCAGAGGTTTTGTGGGATACCTCTAAAAAATACCATGTTATGATTACCTTTAAAGAAACGAATTCAAGGTAAGATGATAACGTGATAAAATCTACTTAGAACTTCTTTTCCCAACTTCCTACTCTGACCTATATAAATTCTTTAGGATGGTTGCTGGGCATGGTGGCACAACACCTGTAATCCCAGTGGCTCTGGAGGAGGCTCTGGAGGAGGCTCTGGAGGAGGCTCTGGAGGAGGCTCTGGGGAGGCTCTGGAGGAGGCTCTGGAGGAGGCTGAGACAGGAGGATCAAGAGTTCAAAGCCAGCCTCAGCAATGGCTTAGCAATAGTGAGACCCTATCTATACAAAATAGAGCTGGGGATGTGACTCAATGGGTAAGTGCCCCTGAGTTCAGTCCTCAGTACAAAAAAAAAAAAAATTCTCTAGGATAGGAAATAAAACTGTAGAATCAAAAAAGGAGTTGAGAGGAAAAGCTATAAATTGCTCTTCTAAACTCAGATATGATAAAGTCCAATGCACTGGAAGGTAAGTGTGTGGTGGGCAAGGAATGGAAAAATATCTTTGAGTGCATCCAAAAGCCCATCATGCATATTTCTTTTCATTTCTCCTTCATAGGAGTCGACAATCATAGGGAAAGCTAGAACTTGCCATCTGCTGCTTTTTCTTATCCTATTGTATCGAGTTTTCCTTCTCACACCCAATGTCTTGGTTCTCTTCTAGAGTGTTTAAATAATAACTCTTTTTAGAAGAATGCTTCTTTTGTTGATTTCTTTTAAAAAATAAATTTATTTTTAGCTGATACATAAGAACATAAAATTTGTACATGTTTATGGGATACTAGGTGTTAATACATGTATACATTATGCAATGCTTAAATCAGATTAAACTTATCTCCTTAAATATTTGTATTGATTTATGGTGAAAACATTTAAAACCCTTTATTCTAGCATTTTAAAGTGTACAGTTTGTTGTCATTATGTAGAGTCATCCTACTGTGCAACAGCACATCAGAACTTCTTGTTCCCACCTAACTACAACTCAGCATCCACTGATCAACCTTTATCCATCCTTCAGTCTCCCCTCCTCTCCCTATGCTTCGGTGATCACTAACCAACTCTTAACTTCTGTGAGATTGAGTTTTTAAATTGCACATAGGAAAGGGATCTTGTTGACACTTGTCTTTGTGTACATGGCTTAGTTTTACTAAATATATTAAATTCTGGTTTCATCCATTTTCCTTCAAAAGATGAATTTCCTTCTTTTTATGAACAAATAGTGTTCCATGTTGTATATGTGTCATATTTCCCCTATTCATTCATCAGTTAATGGACACTCAGTTGGTTTTCATTCCTTTGCTATTATAAACAAAGCTGTGATAAATGTGAGAGTCTCTTTGACATACTGATTTCATTTCCTTTAGCTGTATACCCAGCAGTGGGATTGCTGAATCTATGGCTGTTCTTGTTTTTATTAGACTATTTTCAATGACCTTTTGAAGAACAAACTTTATTTGGTCTTTCATTTGTATTGACATCAGAGAAGCCTAAGAATTAGTAGTTGGGAAATATAATTTCTGGTTCTAAATAGAATATAAGAGATTTGAGTGTGTGTTTCTATATGTGTGTATGTGTGTGTATCATATATAAAACAGTTTCTGAAGATCAGTTCATGGTCAATTGACTTCTGGTGACACACAATATCATGGCAGAAGGACGTGGTAGAGTGGTGGAGTATAGCAGCTCAGTTCATGACAGCCAGGAAGGAGGGGTAGGGGGAGAAGTTTATATGACACAGGGATAAAATAAAAAACCCAAATGCAGATCCCACAATCACCTACTTCTGCTATGGGTTTGTTCACTTTTGTTCCAGAAGGATGTTAAGATGGATGAGAATCAATCTCACTTACAAACTTGTAGCTATTAACAACAAAGCCCCCATTTCTTATTGCCTAAAGCACATCAGTTTTTAAAAATGCCTCTGAATTTTTCATTCTTTGCAGCGAAAGAAATGATATGCATTTAAGAGATTAAAGTTTTTAATGAAAATCTAAAATTACATTAAGAACATCTATCATTGAAAAATTCATTATAATTTTTCTTTTTCCACTGTATGAATTATTTTATAAGCAACAATGAATATATATTAGCACATATATAGTAATGATTAAGTTGATGCTCTAGTTATGCATACCACATTAATAGAAATTATGCTTTAAAACTATTTGTGTTATATTTTAAAAATGTTTGAGATTAATTTGTTTATAAGTCAATGAATAAATTAATCTCATCTTTGGCAATCTTGTCTGTTTCACATTTAATTGACTGCATCACTTTTACCTTAGCAAGTGTTATTAGATTCAGAAACTCAAGCCGTGTATTTTGTGGGGAAAACCATGACACTAGAGATTAGAACTCTTGTGATTTAGTCACAGTTCTGTAATCACTGGGTGGTTTGGATATATCTTTTAGACTCCCCATTCAATTTAACAAAAGAAAAGAAAAAAAACCTAAAGTAATGTAAATGATTTGTTGTATTACTTTTTGATATATATTTTTCAAAGTTGAAGAAATAGTTTGGCAAGTGTTATACTTTTTGCATAGAATTAAGGATTTTGAACAATTCTATTATGGTTTAATAAGCTTTGGATTGGTTTTTTGAGCATATGATTAATATGTGCTATGTAAAGAAAATCTTGCAAGAAATTCTACCTTGGGAACCATACCTTAATTTAAAATTAAAACCATAGGGAAGAGATAATAAGACATTAACAAATAATCTAAGACATGGACTGCCTGGAAATAAAGAGTGAATTCCATTTATGATTCTGGAGTTGATTAATAAAGACAGAAGTTAGCACCAGGGGAAAGCAAATCCTATTAAATTTCATTTTCCAAATTATTTCATTTTATTTTAATATATATGTATGTATTTCAGCACACTATAGATTTCAAAATTAGTTTTATATACATGGAAGTCATAATATGGAGATATTTTATCAGGATAATATGATGAAAGTCTGTACTAATTTTTTAATAGGGGAATAAATTGCCTCATGTTTGAGATTCCACACCTAGAACACCCCTTTTGGAAATATTTCTTTTTTCAGAAACTATAAGTAAGTGAAATCCTTCTATCTTGGGACCTTAATTTTAGTTCAATATATGGAGATCTCTAAGAGGTAAATACTAAAATTTTATATCTACTCCAAAGAGAAGAGCTATATGTGTGTGTGTGTGTGTGTGTGTATTTGTATGATTCTTTTTTACTTTTGTTCTTCCTTCCTTTCTAGACCAGTTTGGTCTTGAGTCTTTTGTAGATTAAAATGTTTTAGATTATGAAATTTGTTTTCTAGAATTGGAGTGCCTTTGTTGAGATATGGCCAAACAATTGTAAGTAGAATTGTATTCTTTTAGTGTATGTCTTTAAAAGAAAGAAACTCATTTATTCCATTAAGAAACCCATGAAGTTTTCTCTATCCTGGAAATAGAAAGGTGTCTCTTATTTTATAGAGAGTTAAGAGAAGTATATAGCCAAGAAATTACTTACTTGATACAAGAAGCAGTGGACCAGTCAATCAATGAACTTATACATGTTAATTTTATGTGTCTACTTGACTGGACCACCAGATACCCAGATATTTGTTTGAACATGATTCTTGGTATGAATATTAGGGTTTTTTTCTGGTTAAGATTTACAACATTTTAATTTATATACTAAATGAAGCAGTGTGGGCTGCTTGCTCAAATCCATTGATGGTATTAATAGAAAAGGTGGACTAGCAAGAGAGAAGTCCTTCCTTTTGCCTGATGGTATTTGAGATAAGACCAATTGGGTTTGGATAAATGTCTCCCAATAAGCTCATGTGATAGATAGACAATATAGTAATTTTCAGGTGATATGATTAGACTATGAGATGTATAGCCTTATCAGTGGACTAACCCATTTTATGCATTACTAATTTGATAGGATGACTAGGTGGTAACTGTGGACAAGTGAGTCATGACTGGAGGAAGTAAGTTTTTGGGGTATACTCTTAAAAATTATAAATCTTATTCCTAGCTCTTTCTCTGCTTTCTGGATGTCATACCTCTAAGTTGTTCTTGTCAGGTATTTGGTCAAAGGGATGAAATGCTGACTGACAGAGTTGGTTTCAGAAGTGGAGTCATTGCTGTGACTAACCTGACCATGTGGTTCTGAGAAGCCTTTGGCACTGGTTTGTAGGAAGAGTTTGGAAAAGTTTGGAGATTCAGGCTGGCTGGAGAAGTCTTAGAATGTTAATGGGTGCTTAATGGGTGATTCTAGTGGGAGCCAGAAGATCAGAGGGAAATTGGAACAGTAATGAAAATTGGACTAGAGATCATTTGTGTTACATTCTGATGAAGAACTTATCTACACTTTGCTCATGTTCTGAGACTTTATGTGAGGCCAAATTTAAAGATTATGGGTTAATTAATCTGGTAAAGGAAATTTCAAGACAGTACAGTATTCAGGTGGTAACATGGATATTTCTGACATGTTTTGGCCAGGTTTACTGTGATAATAAGATCAGGAGCAGAAAACAGAGAAGAAATATTTTAAAAACTTGCAGTTTGGCTAGAAAAAAGACATGTAAAAATTGGAGCAAGGAAGGTGTGGTTGAGGAGATTACTACCACTAAAGAAAAACTTGTTACTTTGCACAGACACAACTGAAAAGTTGCCTTGAAGGCATCTCAGGAATCAGCAAGATCACACTCATCACAGGCTCAAGTGATGTAAAAGTGAAAACTCATTTAAGAACTTGTGGGTGCAGCCTGCCCACACAATGTTGCCTAGGAAGTTGTCTCCCTAGGAGTCTTTTCACTGTGTTCAGCTACCAAGACCCTCAGAGGCCACTGCAACCATCATCCAAGGGGACCCAGCTTCTACTCAAACAGGTTATATACCTTTGCATCACCCACATGATATTGGTTCTGCAGGAATGCAGGATGCTGGAATTAAAGGGTTTTATGGTTTGGGTGTGAGGTGTCCCCCAAAAGCTCACATGTAAGACAATACAAAAAGGTTCACCTGATGGGATTAATTGAGTGGTAACTGAGAGCAGGTGGGGTATGGCAGGAGGAGGTAGGGCATTAGGGGTGTGGCTATGGGGTATATATTTTGTTATCTGGCAAGTGGAGCTCTCTCTGCTTACTGATCATCATTTGAGCTGCTTTCCTCTGCCACAGTCTTCCACCATGATATTCTCTTCATCTTGAGCTCTAAGTGAATGGCCATGAAGGCTGCACTGGCATGTCATGGGATGGAATTGCCAAATAAACTTGGACGCTGCTCACATGATAATCAGAAAGGAGAGAGAGAGAGAGAGAGAGAGAGAGAGAGAGAGAGAGAGAGAGAGAGGTCTCCCCTTGCTAGATACAAATATATACTCCAAAGTCACACCCCAATTCCCACCTCCTCCAGCCATACTGTATCACTTCAAATATTCATTTAATACTCATTTAATCCCTATTAGAGATTAATTTACTGATTTGGTTAAGATACTTATAACTCAATCATTTTTCCTCTTAACCTTCTTGTCTCACACATGAGCTTTTGGAGGACACCTCACATCCAAAACATAACACTCCTCTACTGTTATTCCAGTTGGGTTCTTAGTCATAGCAGCAAAAATAGTCACTAAAACAGAGAGTTATTTATGCTTACACTGAGATTTTAAAGGAAGGCCTGGGAGACCAGGTCAGGTGTAGCAAGTCAAAATCCTTGTGGATTTTGTGGGCAGCCCCTGATAGAGTGATTCAAGAAGCTCTGAGAATGAAGCTGAAGCTGGAATGAGGACCCCAGAGATTAAGAATGCAGAGTATCTACCAAGGAAAGCTGCTAACTGAAGACAGGAAAGCCTAAGAGAGAGGTCTTTAGGCTGCACTGGCATGTCATGGGGTGGGGTTTCCCAAACCCTTTGAAAAGCACATCTTGGCAGCATGTGGAGCTATAGGATCTAATATTTGCCCAGCTGGGTGTGAATCTTGTTTCATCTCTTCTTTCTATACCTCTATTCCTTTCTTTTGAAATAGAAATATTCACTCTGTGTCACTATATGTTGGATGCATATAATTTGATTTTTGAAATTTACAGAATATCACAGCTAAGAGTTTGCCTTGTGTCTGGAGGAAACTTTGGACTTGACTTTTGAGTAATACTGCAACTTTTAAGACTATGGGGACTCTTGGAGATGAACTAAATATATTATGAGATAAACATGACCTTTAGGTAACCAGGAGTGGAATGTTATGATGTGATTATGAGGTGTCCCCCAATAAGCTCACATGCTAGATAATACAGAAATGTTCAGAGGTGAAATGATTGAACTGTAAGAACTGTAACTTAATCAATATACTAATCCATTTGATACGTTAATAGTTTGAAAGGATTACTGGGTAGTAATGGTAGGCAGGTATGGCTGGGCTAAAAGAGGTATTTCACTGCAGGCATCTCCTTGGGGGATTATACATATTGTCCCTGGGTCTTCCCTCCCTCACTCCCCCTGTTCTCTCTCTCAACCCCCTACCCCGCCATTCCTGGCCACCATGAGCTGAGCAGATTTCTTCCACAATGAAGTTCTGCCTCATCTTTGATTCAGAACAAAGGAGCCAGATAAACATGGATTTTACCTCTAAAATTTTGTTTCCAAATATACTTTTCCTCCTCTAACTTTTTCTTGTTGGACATTTTGGTCACAGCAATGAGAATCTGACTAACATAGGGGAAATGGTTTTCTCCTGTCTCCAGATCAGATTGCAACTTATACCATTAATTATTCTTGTTTTTCAGGCCTTGAACTGCAGATTTTAGGGCTTCTCAGCCTCTAAAACCACATGAGCCAATTCCTTATACTAAATTTCTTTCTGTCTCTGTCTCTGTCTCTCCCTCCCACACACATACACACACTTAACGCTTATTTTTCTTTGTTTGCTGTTATTTTAATAACTCTGAATAATACAGATCACTTTGCACAGGAGTGCTGCTTCTAGATATCAGTTTACACAATTGGAAAGAGGTCCATTCTTTTATATTTTCATAAGACCTGTCACTACCTGGACATTCATACAAGTGATGGCCTTAAGGGAATTGAGAGCCTTCACTTTTGACAATAAAATAAGCATTCTCACAGAGGACTTTGAAGGGAGACTGAATTAGAAGAGTTTAAGTAGTCTTGGAAAATACAACTTCTCAATTCCAAATAATTAGAAGTCACTTAAAAAGGTAACTGCATTACTATGTAATTTAATTTTCATAATTTTACAGTAAATGTAAATGAGACATAAATATACCAATGTCACACATAACAGTTGCATATAATATGCTAGAACGTGGGGACTAATTCCCTATTCCATTGTACTCAAAATCCTTGTGGTCTCCTGTCCTTTCTCTGTCAATGATGCAGTTATCCCAAATGCTCCCAGTGATCTTATCAATAGTGTAAAAAATGACTGGTTTCCCTTTTAAGTGGAAAACTAAATTCTATTCCTCAACAAACTAACTTTGTTAGGAACTTTTTAAAAGACAAAAAAATGTTATTTTACTTAATTTGGGAGAAAGGCAAATACATAAGGACATTATTATCTCACATTATAAATGTAGCAAGTTAATTCATAATGCTTCCTCATTAGGAATAAAGCAATTAAAAATAACTACAACTGCATAACAGCACCACTGTTTTAAGATGCCTAATTACAGAACCTCTTTAGGGCAATGGAAATGTCAGCTCATTAGAACACAGATTTTATTATTTGGAGCAGACCATAACCATTATAAAAGGTATCATCTTAAAGCTAGCCATTTGTCATGACAGAACACATGACTAAATTATTATTTCTAAGTTCTTAAATGTATGTTGATACTAATTCTGGGTAAAGTTTATTACTTAGGATAACAATATAAAGGATAACATAGGAAAATAAATCTAAATTGTGCCAAAATGTTTAACAGGATTATTTCAAATTCATAATTTAAGAAAATTAACATATCTTTATTTTACAAAAAAAACACATTCTCTTTACCCAAATCTAAATAATTTAAATAATTTGAGACTTTTCTTATGTTATGCAGCATTTTAATTAAGCCATTGTTTTATTTTACTACAATCTTTTTTAATATCTTTACTTTGGTGCTTTGTTAGGATGAGTAGTATTGGGGATGCATGTCCAAGAAATGAATTTTTTGTATTATTTTTTATCTGATGCATGTGTTGAGTAATTTTTATGAAGCCCTTTCAATAAACTTGAAAGCCTGGCAGGTGATGGATCCTCATATTTGCTTCATGTTTGCAGAGACACTAAATAGGACCCTCCTGACTGCTTGGTATTCAATACCAATGCCCACAATTTTTAAAAAATCATAAATATGAGTGTGTTATTCCACCAAAATATGTATGGTCCTATTTCCCTGTGCTCTGTGACTGTTCACATTTTCTATGTAAATATAATCTCAATACAAGATTCCATCTTTCAAAAGTATAAACATAGGACTAGTCCCAAGACTACAGGTAAAAATAGTTATGTAGAACAACTTTGCAAAATAGAATTTCTGTATAAATCACTAGTTGTCAGTCAAATCTGGTTTCTTATTCTTATCTTTCTCAAAGAAATGACAGATATTCAACATATCCTTCTTCCATTTCAAGCCTTGATTTTCTCCAACGTAAAAGAAGACATTTCTGCTATCTAGCCCCTAGAGAAGGTCATAATACTCATGAATCTAACATGATTGCACAATTTTCACTGCTGGTTATGATACTTTAACCACTCTCTCTATTAATAATGACATTCATTTAAAAATGAGTTACAAAACAGACTTTTGATAGCCACAAAGCATAGATTAACCTAAAATACGGTGCAGAGTGAGAGGAGACAAATAATACACACTAAGTGCTATTACTGAATAGGACTCAGGAATAGCCACACTGATCCCAGGGGTTAGGGTTTGGATAAATCATGATTAGATTATGAGAGTATAACCTGATTAGTGGATTGATCCATTTGATGGGTTAATAATTTAAAAGGACTACTGTAATGGGTGATAAATGTAGACATGTAGAGTGTGGCTGGAGGAAGTAGAACACTGGGGTTGTACTTTCAGGTTTGTTTTTGGTCCCTGGTACGTTTTCTTTCTGATTTCCTCGTTGTCAAGAGATAACAGCTTCCTCCGCCATGCCCTTCTGCCATGATGTTCTTCCTCACCTCAACCCCAGAGCATTAGAGTTGGTTAACCATGAATGAGACCTCTGAAACTGTGTGCCCAAAACTAAACTATTTTTCCACTACATTGTTCTTTTTAGGCATCTTGATCATAGCTATGAAAAGCTGACTGACATACTTGTTCACAAGGTGCAGGCCAGCAACTATCAGGGCTAAGCTCACATGGTATGGAATGCAAAGTAACATGAGGAAACATTTGGAGTCAAACTTCTTTATTTTTATTGTAGTGAAGTTACTGGACATATGGATCTGTATATGTATGTACTGCAACAGAAGTCTTTAAATTGTATACTGAAACTGATTTCATTTTATTGTATTATATTACAGCTTAATAAAATTGATCCAAAAATAATATACAAATTAAAAACTCATGCTTAAACAAAAATCTGAACATGGATGTCTATAGAAGCTTTATTCATAATTGCTGAAACTTGGAAGCAACCAAGATGCCCTTCAGTAAGAGAATAGGTACATAAATTGTGGTATACCCAGAAAAGAGAATACTAGTGATGTCTACAAAGAACTGCTCTATCCAGCCATGAAAAGGCATGGGTAAACCATAAATGCATATTACTACGTGAAAAAAGTCATTTGAGAAGGCACACCTACTATATCATTACAAGTATATGATGTTCTGGAAAAGGTAAAACTTTTGAGACAATGAAATATCAATGATTGCCAGAGGTCTTAGCAAGAAGGATGAAGAGGCTCAGCACAGAGGAAGTTTACAACAGTGAAGCTGTTATTCTGTCTGATACTAAAATCATGGGTACATGTCATTATACGTTTGTTCAAACCCATAGAGTGTAAAACATCAGTAGTGAATCCTACTGTAAACTATAGATTTTGGATGATAATTACATGTGTCAATGTAGGTTCATCAATTTAAAAAAATACAGCACTCTGTGGGGAATGTTGACTTTGGGTAATTGGGGGCAGGATAGGCGGGGGTAGTTGGGAAGTCTCTGAACCTTCCAGTAAATTTGGCGGCAATCCCCAACTGATATATATATATATATATATATATATATATATATATATATATATAATAAATAACTGGTATGTATATATATATATATATATATATATATATATATAATAAATAACTGGTATGTATATAAATAACTGATATATATATATATATATATATATAAATAACTGATATATATATATAATTTGTTTTTGGCTCATGAATCAGAAAGTAAAAATAAGACTTGACTTATGTAGTTTCTAAAGTTCCTTTCAGTTTGGACATTTAAATGATTTGATTTTAAAAATTCAGTTTTTCTCAGCTGTCAGAGGAACTGCACTCCTTTTGTAGTCATTGAAGTGATCTGTACTGCTACCCTCATCTCCCATTAGTTACATTTAAAAAGAGAGATCAGCAGAAATCTGATCTCCTAATCAAAAGGAGCTCTGAATGCTCTGATAGGGGAATAAGAGGAGTTTACTTTTATGGGTTCAGAATGAGAGAATATATATGTATTTCCTCTGGTCATTTATGATCGCTAGCAAAATGAACATGTTATATCAGGATTCTATCTTCAAGTGACTAGCAAGTTCTTGGAGAATATCAAATGGGAACTTTTCTGCTGTCCTAGAATTAATGTTATGGCCCAAAGCTGAGCATCAAATTCCTAAATATCCACAGTCTCAGGTGAAAATGCCATGAACAGGTGAGATCAGCCAATTTTCCTCGGGGTTTAGTAACAGCCTTGATACTCAGCTATCCTTGTTTCTGCCTTCTGCCTCGGGCTCACAAAAGAAGATGCTAAGAAAGTTATAAACCTCTTAGGAAGTGCAGAGTCTATCAGTGAGAGTCTTAAGCCAAGTGGCACCTAAAACATCACTTGCAAAGTCTAAGGGCACTTGCAGAAAGTGACATTGGCATCTTGTTCTGTGTTTTAATACTTGCTGGTCTTGAGAATCTGCTCACCCACCTTCCAGTATCTGCTCATCCAGATAAGAGTAAAGGTTGGACAAATTATTCCTGAGAACATTCAGGGAGCTTGGTAGGATGGATTTTATATATTTCATTTTGTTCTCCTCCCTACTATCAGAAAAATGGGTAGCATATATTTGAACTGGGGAGTAGTATTCACTTCTTTTTTTAATAAACTATTGTTGTGCTTTATTGTTAGCAAAATTTAATAGACAAAATCATATCAATCACATTACACTATTTTTCAAAAACTAAGATATTTAATTCAAGTGGTGATAAAAATGCATAATCAGATAAAAATAACATTAGAAGTTAATAACAACCAAGAGTTTAGGTTCCACTACACATGGTGGATATGCACCTATAGTCCCAGCTCCTTGGGATGCTGGGGCAGATGGAGCCCTTGAGCCTAGAAGTTAAAGACCAGCCTGGGCAACAGAGTGAGAACTCTCACTGTTTGAAAAAAAGTGTTTAGGTTTTGGAGCCATGGTGCCTAAGTTCACAGGTCAGCTCAATTTATATATATATATATATATTTTTTTTCATTTGTTCTACTTAGTGGTATATAATAGCAGAATGCATTTCAATTCATTGTACACAAGTGGAATATATTGTATATGGTGTCTATGTACCATTCATGCAATCAAACGTGTACCTAAGGTAATGATGTCCATCTCATTCCACCATCTTTCCTACCCTCATAATCATCCCCACCCTATCCTTTGCCCAATCCAAAGATTCTCCATTCTTCCCATGCCCCGCCCCCCACCCCCGCCCCCCACCCCGCATCATGGATTAGCATCCACTAATCAGAGAAAACATGTGGCCTGTAGTTTTTTGGGATTGACTTTCTTCACTTAGCATAATTTCCCCCAACTCCATCTACTTATGTGTAAATGCCACAGTTTTATTCTCTTTTAATGCTGAGAAATATTCCATTGTGTACATATGCCACATTTTCTTTATCCATTCATCTATTGATGGGCTCTAGGTTGGTTCCATAGTTTAGCTATTGTGAATTCAGCTGCTGTAAACATTGGTGTGGCTATGTCTCTATATAGTGCTAGACTAAAATGGTATCCACTTCTGATATATGAATATCTGAACTAAGAAGTATTGCTAAAGCAATCTATGCTTTAGTACTGGAAGATTAAGTGGTTTCCGTGTGAAATAATGGATTATTTACCTTGTATGTGGAATTAGAGGTAAACAAAAATTCAGTTCTCCCCATGATTCCACATATAGGAGTGGAGAAGAGAGAGGAAAGGGCCCTGGGCAGATACAAATTCAAACAGAGGCACGCCTAACTTGGAGGCCTATGCCAAGTGCACACCCATGTGAAGCCCTCCTCCTGAGCAAAGGCCTGAACATCAATCAGATCAAGTTAAACCAGAATGTTCACATCCCACTTGTACCAGAGAAATGGGGTAGGTTTCAGGCAAGCTAAAGAAAGTGTCTTGGGAGAGCATGGGAGACACTATTTTTTGGAGAAAGCTTACAAGAGATAGGTGACTGCTTCAAGAAATGCCCAGGGGCAACAAGCTGAAGTGGTAGCACCTAATTCCTTCTTAGTGCTTCAACAAGCAGCACCTCCTTTCCCTCATGTTGTTTTGTCCAGTGGCAGCCAGCCAGATGAGTGACACACATCCTTTCCACAGTGCCCTCAGTTCTACACCTGTCTCCACTCAGAGAGGGGTTTTATATGTTAGGCTGCAGCACCAGTGACATCATCAGATTAGCTTGTTTAGTTTGCTGATGTGATTGGCATCCCAAAGAGCAACTCTCCTGGTGTACATGCAAGAAAGTAGCTTTCTGCAGAAAACACCAACTGCTTCAGATCCCAGTGTGTTTAAGAGAAAGTTAATGTCCTTCAAAAATAATACATATCTAGACTTCTATCCCAGGCTTGTTCTCATTTGTTCCTTAACTTGGCTAGGTTTCTGGGAATAGAAGTGAGACATTCAGAGTCATGGTATTGTACTGTCCCACTTATTTTATTGTCCCTCTTTACTAGCATGTCACAGGAACTTGGCCTTCACTGCTTTTCCACCTACAGTTTTTGTTTCACATAAACAGAAAAGAGAAAGTAAAGAAGCTTCCTAAATCCAGACCAGATCCATCTGCCCTTGAGAGAGTCATGGCCAGCTCACCCTCTGGTAGGAAGAAAGAACAAACTATGAATTGAGTTGATAATAAAATGATGATAGCCCAATTTTAACTATTAAAATGAGATTGTTCTAGTAACAAACACAGGGACAGAAATTCTGGAGGGAAGCTAAAATATTTGGTGCCCCTTCAGTATGGAAGAAGGATCCACTAGAATATAGTGGACTTTTGTTTCAAGTCACTATAACTTGAAACAAAATAGAAGGAAATATATACACTCAAGAGTTAAGATTCATTCCAAAAATAAAGAAGAGCTCTAATCTTTCCTCTTAGCTGGATGAACAATTGAAAGGAAACTCACTAATTTCCTTTTAAGCCACAGAATATGCTTTCAATAACCCATTTTTTTCCTGAGCTGCAACCAAGATTCTCTAACTTGAAAGATTCAAAGAGAAAAAGATTGTGAAAGAGCTAGAGATTATTTACTGAGACATGATAAAAATATGTTTTTTAAATACTGAATCCAGAGACAGTAATTTCTTCTCAATCTTCCAGATCTCTACATTTCCAATTTTCCAGGCAACTAGAGGAATATCCTTGATCTTTATCCTCTCTTGAAATATCAGGCCTTCAAACCACCTTCATTTTATTAATAAAAATTCTTCAACATAGATCAGCTATACTAACAAATCTGTGATTATAAGATCTAATGAATAAATAACAAGCCTTTGTCAGCTTTTTTAAGACCAAAACCCTTCCATGTATTGTGATGGTTGATACCTGGGCTTGGTTGAGTAAATTTTTTCCTTTACTAAATGTTAAAAACCTATCTTATTTCTGCCTCTTTCTAGTAATGTGAGCTTCAACTTAGTTTCATTTCTTTCTTAATTTCTTTCTAACTACTTGCTACAGAATATAGCACATTGACCTGGGATTGTGATGCACAGTGTGCCCAGTAACTCAGGAGGCTAAGTCAGGAGGAGGATCACAAGTTCTAGGCTAGCTTCAGCAACTTGGCAAGACCCTAAGAAATTTAGGGCGACCTTATCTAAAAATCAAAAGTAAAAAGGACTGGAGATTTAACTCAGTAGTAAAGCACCTGTAAATTCAATCCTGTACAAAAAAAAAAAATAGAAAATAGCAAAAGGTCAGGGTTCTAGTTCAGGGCAGATGGATATTGTGTCCATCTACAACTAAAAAACAATATTAAAAAAAGAAAACCCTCAACAAAATGAGCTATAAATTTTAGTATCATCAACACCAGTAAGTTTCTCTCATATCACATTTGTGTATGTGGTTTGTGTTTTCAATAAATTTCTGGAGAACTATAGAGATAGATAAATATAGGTCCTTCTCTCATTAAGAGGAATGTTGAATTACTTGTGTTTTTAAAATAAACTCCTGATTCATTTAAGTGCTTTCAAAAGAATTTAGTTGAAAAATTAGTGTTCTTATAAAAAAAAACAAAAGACCACGAGGAACAGCAGTACAATTTTATTGTTTATACTATAAACATCATAGGCAAATATGGCAAGCTCCTTTTTATTTTTTCATTATACCCTTGGCATTCATAGCTCTGGAATTTTGTTAATACATTTTTCAGTTGTATTCATATTAAGTGAACATATCACAAAACAATTGAGAAACCATAAACTAGCTATAGCAACCTCTCACAGCACCCTGTTTCTGTTACTAAGGTAGAGGCTGGGAGCTTTAAAAAATAAGCCTAAAATTTGTGTGATTTAAACAGTAGGAATTTAAATCTATGACTAATATTGACCTTGACCCATGGTTATATTCACAAGGAACTGATTCATAGCATAAACATTTTGTGAGTTTTCAAAAAATGGCATTGCCAATAATACCAGAAACTTGGTATGAAAAACCCAGCGTTTCAACTCTAAAGCAAACTTAGGTCCCAAACCTACAAAAAACAGAGTGAAATATGTATGATGTGACCAAGGAGATCATACTGAATGATTGACCTACTGTGTGAGAGTGTAAATTAAAGGAAAAGGAAAATCCATTTAGATAGATTGAAAGCCCAAGATTAGACAACAATGATAAGGACGTTCCTCCCATGGATCAGAATCCATGTCTCAACAAGGAACTTAGCCTCATATCAGGGGCAGAAGGCCTCTTGGTTCTGGCCCATATGTAATCAATCAAAGACAACAGCTTCAAAGTTGCCTCTTTTCCAAAGCGAACAGTTTTAAAATTTTAAGTGTATATTTTAATTTGGCTTCTCTGCTTGTTTTGGTGGTTATCTGGATTCTCCTCCACTATAAAATATCAAAAACAAAGGCATTTAACCTGTTAGTTTATATTTCACTGAGCTTTACTCTATTTTGGTTTTTTTTGTGCTTATTTTGTTTTTACAACTGCAGTTTAGTCCATGTTTAACTGATGCAGTCTCCATTATCTAAGCCTAATGTCTGCAAACTGTAATTCCTGGTCACAATCCAACTTGAAACCCATTTTTAAAAAGGAAGAAAGGAAAGAAGGGAGGGAGGAAGAGAGGAAGGGTGAATAATGATGCAATATAACCCTGTCTAATCATTTGCATACTGACAGAGCTTCCTTTGTGCTAAATATGCATACTTGAGTAGATTTCATGGAGACTCACCTGTTGAATCATTGGACATAGCCTTATCTTTGTCAAATGCAAGCACGTATGACTTTAAGTCTTCATAACTATCTGTATCCCTTTATCATACATGACTTCACTTCCATTCATTTTTATGGTGGTGTATATTCTTCAGTTACTTACCTATCACTTTAAGACAATCCTGCCATCTGGCCACTTTATAAAGCCAATTCAGCTGTTACAACAGTATGCTAAATTTAATAAGATATTCACTTTATCTTTCCAAATTACTGCCACGTATCTTATATAACTGGAAAGATAGTCAAGAAAGTAAACTCTTTCTATAGGCATATTAAAAACACTAAAGCCTAACCCTCATTAGCACTTGCAAATAATTGCTTGTCTACATTACAAGAAGAATGCTGAGTGTTGTGTTGTCTTCTTAGCAGGGTGGATAAACTAATGATATTTTATGTTAGATTCTTCCAAAGACAATGAATGCAGTATCTTAAAGTTCTTAGTATTTAGTTCAATCACTGATAAAATTGATGCTCTATTGAATTTTCATTGAAATCTTTTTTTAAAAAAAAAACAGAGAATACTAACTATTTATGCTTTTGTCTGATTGAATTGTATCTTATAAGGATAGCAACTTTAAGTTATGAAATAACTGAAAATTTCCATCAAAAAATGTAAATGTTCTATAAGTTGTTTATAGCAATAAAGAAAACAAATGACTGGTAATCAGAGAGAAATCAGACTCTAATGAAACCAGATGTTGAATCCTCTATTTGAATAAGGAGAAAGCAACAATATTTTTTCTTATTTTTCAAGTAATTTTAAATCTGCTGTTATCATTTGTTGTTTGAATATACCCTACTAAATGTAAACTAATTGAAGGAACACTTTAAATCATTTTTGCATATAATATATTATAATAAAATGTTCAAAGCTTGAATCCTTAAAATACATTGTTTGTATAGAATTTGTAGTTTATATATATATATTCATTTAACTTTTAACTTTAAAAAAAATTATAACCCAAGTAAAAAACACCAAAATAGAAATTAACATAATCTAACATCTCCAAAAAGAGCCTTATTTACATTTTGACATTTGTCTCTTCAGCTATTACTCTAGAGTTATGAATTTTCTGTATTTTATATTAGATTGTATATGCAGTTGTACATTCTGCTTTTTAAAATTTTTCTACAAAGTATAAATGTTATATAATTTAAGTTTGTGACACATTTTCACTTTAACACAATTTAAATTTTTTGAATACATAAAATGTTGAGTGAGATGAGTTAATGAACATATCATCAGGACAGATGTATATGTCCTTTTTTGTCAATTTTTCTTATTTATGCATTTGCATGTATTATAATATAGTGCCATAAAGAGAATTATGACTAATATGAAGTGTGGATAAGATTTTTGCTTAGGATATAAGAATTCAATGTCCTAGCAAAGAACCTAGTCCTGGAATTAATATTCCTGGTATGACATTTAAAACCAACCTTAGGGTATAGACTGAGGAGAGGGATAGCTGGATCAAATGGTGGCTCCATTTCCAATTTTCCAAGGATTCTCCATATAGCTTTCCATATTGGCTGCACAAAATTGCAGTCCCACCAGCAAAGTATGAGTGTACCTTTTTCCCTACATCCTCACCAACATTTATTATTATTTGTATGCATAATAGCTGCCATTATGATTAGAGTGAGAAGAAATCTTAGAGTAATTTTTATTTGCATTTTTCTAATTGCTAGCAATGATGAACATTTTTTCATACATTCATTAATTGATTGTATATCATCTTCTGAGAAGTGTCTGTTCGGGTCCTTGGCCCATATATTGATTGGGTTATTTGGTTATTTGAGTTTAGCTTTTTGAATTCTTTATATACCACAGAGATTAGTGCTCCATCTGATGTGTGAGGGGTGAAAAAGTGATCCCAAGATGTAGGCTTTCTATTCATCTCACAGATTAATTTTTTTTTTTTTTTTTTTGCTGAGAAGAAACGTTTTAGTTTGAATCCATCCCATTTATTGATTCTTAATTTTAATTTTTGTGCTATAGGAGTCTTATTAAGGAAGTTGGGGCCTAATCCCACATGACAGAGATTGGGGCCTACTTTTTCCTCTATTAGACACAGCGTCTCTGGTTTTATTCCCGGGTCCTTGATCCATTTTGAGTTGAGTTTTGTGCATGATGAGAAATAGGAGTTTAATTTCATTTTGTTGCCTATGGACCATTTGTTTGCCCAGCACCATTTGTTAAAGGGGCTAATCTTTTCTTCAATGCATGTTTTTGGCTCCTTTGTCTAATATAATATAATTGTAATTTTATAGGTTAGTCTCTGTGTCCTCTATTCTGTACCATTGGTCTACTGTCTATACCCAAAGGACTTAAAAATAGCATACTACAGGGACACAGCCACATGAATGTTTATAGCAGCACAATTCACAATAGCTAAACTGTGGAACCAATCTACATGCCCTTCAGTAGATGAATGGATAAAAATAATGTGGTATATATACACAATCAAATATTACTCAGTAATAAAAGAGAATAAAATCATGGGATTTGCAGGTAAATGGATGGAGTTAGAGAAGATAATGCTAAGTGAAGTAAGCCAATCCCAAAAAAACAAATGCCAAATGTTTTCTCTGATATAAGGAGGCTGATTCATAATGGGGTAGGGAGGGAGACCATGGGAGTGATCGATGAAGTGTAGACAGGGCAGAGGGGTGAGAAGGGACGGAAGGGGCATGGGGTTAAAAATGATGGTGGAACGTGATGGACATCATTATCCAAAGTACATGAATGAAGACATGAATTGGTGTGAATATACTTTGTATACAACCAGAGATATGAAAAATTTGTGTTCTATATGTGTAATATGAATTGTATTGTATTCTACTGTAATATATAAATAAAAAGTTAATATAAAAGGAAACAACTAACTAACTAAATAAATAAAACCAACCTTTGGTCCCAAAAATGCAAAAACACAGTGTTAAATGTATATGATATGGCCAAGGAGGTCATATTGTACAATTTCCATCTTGTGTAACTACGAAAATTAATGGAAAGAATATTTTATGAACTTCTACTTCATCTTTTCTACAATAAACCTTTCTATCACTTTTGTTTAACAATGAAGTTTCCTAAAAAAGTACAAAAAAGTATTTCAACACCATTCTCCCTAGACTTCAGGTCAACTTATTACACCCTGCTCCACTCACAACTAATAGGAATAGTAGTTGGAAGTTTCTATGGATTTTAAGGAGTATACACTGAACTTGAGAGTATTGAGATCAAGACTTTGAGAATTTTGATTGGAACACATATAAACTGAGGTTTTTTCAATAGGTCCAACCTGTGTTTAAGGTCACATATGATTCTACAAGAAATACCTACAGTTGACAAAAAGATTGTGTGTGCAGACTCTGCCAAAACCCAATTGTAAAGTTACAATATATACATATCATATTCTAGAGAAAAATTGAAGGCTTCTATGAGATAAAAATAGTCACTATTTAAAAATCACTTCCTGACATGCTACTGAGCACAAATTGATGCTCAAATCCAGGCCATTAGATATCAAGTGAACATGCAAACAGAGCTACTTATTACCAAAAAGATATTGCCAGATCCACCAAGTCATCATTTTGGGCAGGAGCATCCACAATCCATTGTATGATGAAAATGATTCTTTCCTAATTAAACCCAAACACTTACAGAAGGTCCAGAAAATTACACAAACAGGTGATTCCAAGTTCCATTGTATCTTCTGCTTGAACCTCTCTTTCTATAACTTAAACTATGATTCTTATGGGAAAAACAGCTGTGTTCAGAGAGAAGAGATATGTTCTAATACATGTATATGCAAGGCTATTGGGTAGTGACTAGGCTATTGGTAGTGACTGTCGAGTCAGGATAAGGAGGGAAAAACTAAAAGATTAGAAACAATGAGTTCTGAGGTAGAGGCATATGAATGGACTAACAGAAAAGATACAATGCAGGAGAACTTGAAACCTGGTAGACAGATGGCTTATCTAGAAGATGCTATCCAGTCTTGGGGCCTAGCTATATCACTGTTTGTGCAGTGAGCTCAAAACTAAAGTAACGATGTTGCTAAAAATAGAGACAATACATAGAACCAGCATCACATGCTCTCTGGGACAAAGAATGACCTAACCATGATTTATATTGTTTTGGATGCATGATAAGTACTGAGCCCTGAAGAAGAAGAATATTGAGGATTACAATTTGATTACAGTGTACCTCTTCTACTCTGTCATTGCGCAGTGTTCCTTTTTGGAACTGAAACCTAGCTCCAGATATGTTTCCTTGTCTGATTGAAGTATTTCTGCAGTCACACTGTCCATAAACTTAGATAATGACCAACAAAGTAACACAGGGCCTCACATACTATAGCCTCAGTCGAAAGGAGATATTTTATAGTGAAGTATGTGCATTACCGGATATGTATCTAAGTAATATGTGTCTGTTTCTACCTTATGCCAAATTACCTAGGATATCTGGACTAAGATTAACATTAAAATAAGGCACCTCATGCATGGAAAACTCTATGGCCACTGTCTTTCATTATGTTGCATATATATGAAAGCAATAGCAATGTATGGTACTATGCCCTCTCTATATAGACAGCATGTCTGGGAACCAAAGACTGGTTTCTTTGTAACTTTTGGTGACCAGGTATTAAAATGTTTGCTTTGCTTTTTTTTCCATACTGAGCCTTTGGTGGTTAGAGGTTCTGGTTCCCAGCAGATCATCAAAGAATGCAAGAATGTTTTCACTGTAAAAAAATAATAAATGTTTGAAGATATACATACATTCAAACTGATTTAAACATTATACAATGTATGCATGTATCAAAAACATTACATGGGACCCCAAAATATGTATGAATTTTATGATTTTTGAAGTATTAGTGACAAATAAGTTTAATTTTTAAAAAAGAACACAAAAAGTTGGAATGTGAGGCTCTGAATGTTTTGAATACCTCTTTCAGATGAACATTCCAAAACAGGAGTTACCACACTGGTGAGAGTTAAGGATTCACAGATTCTGAGGAGGTAGGGTTACTGCTACATAGAAGAAGCAAGGGAAAGTACATCTAATAATTTGAGAAATCACTGAGGAGTGTTTTGGTACATTTGTAGCTGTAATAACAGTAACTGGGGAAATGTAGCAACCACAGCTTTGTAAGGACAGGTTTTCAAAACTCGGTTGACTAATAATCAAGCAGCAATTGAAATCACCCAAAGCACTAGTCAACTGAAGTGAAATTTAGAAAGGTCATGGATCAGGGCATGCATAACATAGATTATGAACCCAACACAAGTTACAGAAGTTAGAGCTATACCCAGAAAGTAGCAAGTGATGGTTTTATAGTGATTGAAAATTTGGTGCTTTTTTTTTTTTGACAGGGGGTGGGACCAGGGATTAAATTTAGGAGTACTCAGCCACTGAGCCACATCCTTACCCCTTTTTTACATTTTATTTAAAGACAGGGTCTCACTGAGTTGCTTAGCACTTCGCTTTTGCTGAGGCTAGCTTTGAACTCACTATCCTCCTGTCAGCCTCCAGAGCCACTGGAATTACAGGCATGTGCCACCATGCCCAGCAAATTTGGTACATTTTAATGATATAGAGTGACAATTTTAATATACAAAAGACAATTTTAATAGAGTGTATTTAATGTGGAGCTTAAGCAGACCTGATCTTTTATTCATTAATTTGATATTCTTAATATTCAATTATATATTTGTAGCATTGTAAAATACTGCACTGGTTAAGTTGCCATTATTTATACATTTTATTTTTGTTGGACACATAGATTTTTAGAAATGTGCTTTATTTCATAATTATTTTTGGTATAAACTAACACAAGAATTCTGGTCAATATGGCCAAGTCATATTATAAGTGGAATTTGTGAGTCATAGGTAGGGAAACCATGTATTTTGCATAGAAAAGCCATGGATTATGCCCATTTAATAGTTATTTCATTCAATTTATCATTTGCCTTATTTTTAAAGTTTTCAATCAGATATATTTCAAATTAATGTATTAATTATATATAACATGGCATTTTGAAGCATAAATACATTGTGGAATGGTTAAATCTAGCTTTTTAAAATTTGTTAGTTCTTTATTACTGTCTACATATATGAAATATAACTTATTCTAATTAGGATCCCATTTTGGTGGTTGTATATGATGTAGAATTTCACTAGTTGTGTATTCACATAGGAACATAGCACAGTTATATGGGGTGATGGCCACTGTCTCATTGGGGGGGGTCTTCTTCCTGCTGAGGAAAGTGTAAGCCATCTGAGAACTTAAAGTCTAGAATAATTAGTGAAGAACAAAAGACAAAAAATCATAAATATATTTTCAAAAGCAGAGCCCCTGACAAATCCAGTCCACACAGGAGCTGGAACTAGATAAGACAAAATGGCTCCAGTGGTTTATTTGAAGGGGGGCGCATCAAAGGCAGCAATAAGGTTTCAAGGGCAGAGTCTTGCTTCATGTTGTCTTGAAGTAAGCAGGTTGATTGGCCTCTTGGCAGGTCACACCCATCTCAGGTGCTGGGTGGGAGATGGCAGAGTGGAATAGTGTCTCTGGGCAATCTTATGCAGAGGAAATGTCCACTGGTAATTCCCAGACACCAGATGTTCAAATTCACTAGGCTATGATGCAAAGTGACCCACACATAGTCCATGGATGATTAGTGACATAAAGTTATCTCCAATTTATTCTACTGTCTTTCCTATTCGCATCAGCCCTCCCTTTCCTTCATTCCCCTTCTTCTAATCCAATGAACTGCTATTCTGCCCTTCCCCTCCTTATTGTGTGTCAGATGCATATCAGGGAGAACATTTGGTCTCTGTTTTTTGGCGATTAGCTTATTTCACTTAGCATGATAGTCTCCAGTTCCATCACTTTACTGGAAAATGGCATTATTTCATTCTTCTTTATGGCTGAGTATATATACCACATTTTCTTAATACATTCATCTGTTAAAGGACACTGAGGTTGGTTATAGCTCTAGCTATTGTGAATTGAGCTGCTATAAACATTGATGTGGCTGTGTTACTATAGAATGCTGATTTTAAGTCCTTTGAGTATAATCAGAGGAGTGGGATGATTGGGTCAAATGGTAGTTCCACCCTGATATTAAAACCAGATAAAGACACATCAAGGAAAGAAAACTTCAGACCTACATATACCCTTGATGAATATAGGTGAGAAAATTTTTGATAAAATACAGGAAAATCATATTCAAAAGCACATTAAAAGATAGTGCACTTGATCAAGTGGTGTCCATCCCAGGGATGTAAGATTGGTTCAACATACAGAAACCAATAAACATAATTCATCACATCAGTAAACCTATAGACAATAACCAGAAGATTATCTCAATAGATAAGAAAAAGCATGTGACAAAGTATATCATCCATTCATGCTCAAAACACTAGAAACTAGGGATAGTAGGAACATACTTTAATACCGTAAAAGCTATATATGCTAAATCTCAAGCCAGCATCATTCTAAATAGAGAAAAAATTAAAAGCACTGCCTCTAAAAATTGGAATTAGACAGGGATGCTCTCTTTCACCACTCCTATCCAACATTGTCCTTGAAACCCTAGCCAGAGCAATTAAGCAAGAGAAAAAAATTAGGTGATACTAACATAAAAAGAAGGGCTCAAACAATATCTACTTGCACATGACATGATTCCGAATAGAGAAGACTAAAAAACTCCACCAAGAAAGCTTTTAGAATTCATAAATAAATTTAGCAAAGTAGCAGGATATAAAATTAATACCCATAAATCAATTGTATCCTTACACATGAATAATGAATCAGGTGAAAGAGAAATCAGTAAAACTATCTCATTTACAATTGCCTCCAAAAACAAAATTGGGAATCAATCTAACAAAAGATGTGAAATATCTCTACAGTGAAGACAACAGAACACTAAAGAAATGAATTTAAGAAGACCTTAGAAGATGGAAAGCTCTTCCATGTTCTTGGTTATACAGAATTAACATAGTCAAAATGGCCATACTACCAAAAGTGCTATACAAATTTAATGCAATTCCCATCAAAATTCTTCATAGAAATAGAAAAAGGTGTCATGAAATTCATTTTGAAAAACAGAGAGGCCTACAAAAGCCAAAGCAATCCTTAGTGAGAAAAGTGAAGCAGGAAGCCTCACAATACCAGACCTTAAATTATACTATAAGGCTATAACAACAAAACAGCATAGTATTGGCACAAAAACAGGCATGAAGACCAATTGCCTACTACAAGAGAAAGTAGGTCCAACTCGCCATTATGTCATCTTAGGAACCAACTTTCTCAACAAGATTCCTAAAGAACAAGAAGTAAAATCAAGAATCAATAAATCAGATAATATAATATCAAACAAACAAACAAAAAACTTCTTCACAGCAAAGGAAACAAGAGTGTGAAGAGAGAGCCTACAGAATGGGAGACAATGTTTGCCATCTCTACCTCAGATAGAGCATTAATCTCCAGGATATACAAAGAACTCAAAAAAACACCAAAATAAATAAATAAATAACCCAATGAATAGATGTGCAAAATCTATCTTATTAAAAAATAATTTCTTTGATAGTTTTAGTAGACTTCTGCTTGGTACTCCATTTTTCTGCCATGGTTTCCTTCATAATTTATGAAATGCATTTGCAAGTTAACAAAGTTTTTAGTTTTATATGCAATTAAATCTAAATGACATCCAGAAGTAACTCTGCTTTTTTGACCAATCTTCTCAGATGCAGTGTACAATCATCCTCATTTTTTAGGGTTAGACTGCATAAAGCAAGACATTCTGAGAGACTAGCAGATCAGGGCAGCTAATTCCTTTAGGTCTTGGAGTAAAAGTGGAAGAAATAGTTCTGTTACTGCCCATTTGGGGCATCTGGTACACCAGCCAGTTGGGCTACAATTCTGTGGCAAATGTGGGAAATTTTACATTGGGTGAATATGAGATGTAGGAGAAATAGAAACTGAAGAATTCCTCCTTGGTCAGTGCTCAGAACACTCTTGCTAATGTTACATATCAATTACTGTATGACACACATCTGTGACTGCCTACATATCTTGAGTTTGGTTACAATAATTTATGTTGTCAAGAAATTTTTCAATAGCAATCAACTCAATGAAAACAAAATTGTACACACACACACACACACACACACACACATTTTAAAATGAAGTACTGACTTGAGTTTCTTCAACAGCTAATGAATTTGTAACTGTGAAGACTTTTGTTGACATTTGTGAATAAACACTGGCAAACTAATCTCAGTGATCTCAGTAACTACTTTTTGAGAAAATATCTGCATATATTTCAAAAGATACTATTTGATTTAGTTAGGTGGTGCCTGTAGATGGACTTTAAACATGTGCAGCTGTAAAAGTTGTGTATATTGCTCTCTGAAGAATGACCTTTTATAAATGAAGTGTTACTTAAGGATAATACACATATACAAAAGTAGAAAAATTGTTTCTATGTTTGATAACTTCACAAACTAAGCACAATCATATAAACATTACTCAATTCAAAAAATAGAGCAAACCTCCCCCATTTAGCTCTTCCAATCACAATTTTCTTCTTCATATAATAAATAATTACTCTGCTTTCTAACAATATAGGTGAATTATTTCTCTTTTATAGAAAAAGGATCAGACACCAGGCATGATGGTGCAGACCTGTAATCCCAGGGTCTCAGGAGGCTCAGGCAGGGGGATCACGAGTTCAAAGCCAGCCTCAGCAACAGTGAGGCACTAAGCAACTCAGTGAGAGCTTGTCTCTAAATAAAATACAGAAAAAAAGGCTGGTGATGTGGCTCAGTGGTTGAGTGCCCCTTAGTGCAAAAGGGATCCTAAAATATGAATTGGTTTTGGTTTTGAAGCATGAGTTTTCATTTAGCTCAAATGCCAACTTTTCTAAATTCATTGTGGCTCTTTTTAATTACAAGTTTTAGAATTCATGTATAGAAGGTAAAAGTGATAGCTCTTAATAGATTGTCTATGTCAAAAGACTGAGTCCTTTGAAGAGTTACATGATATTAATCAGTTATCAGTTTCATCAAATGCTTTTAAAAAGGCAACATATTCCACAGGATCATATAAAGCTACTGGAGGCTTGTTATGTTAAAAGGGATATATCTAAAATATTGTGTGTGGCCTAGATACTTAAATAAGAAGTATAAAAATAACATGGTTTTGTAGGTTACTGAATAAAATTACAAATTCCATGAAATCATGGTTAAGAAATATTAAAATTAGTAACCCTAGAAAAAAATCTACCTAAAATAAATAGTGATAACACATAATTCCTACAAATCTCACCATTGTGCTAATCAATTGACATTTATGTTGTAAAAAGTTATAATTTTATATTTGCTTTCATTATAGTAGGGCTTCACTTTTTTCTGTATGAGAAGATGATGTTGAACCAATACCTCCTATACACATTCACATACACACACACAGCAAGATATACATTTCTCTGTTTTACATCAATTAATTATATATTTATTTTTTTAATTAAGCCTCTGAAGGAGCTTTTATAAAATCAATCTAATTTTCCTTCAATATACTCACGTATTTGTAAATTAAGTCCTCAAATATTGTTTGATATTTTGCTAAAATTAATTTGAAATATTTAATCAAGAGTCAATAAATTTAGTACCAATGACTTTAGCTTGCAAAACTTTTGCTGAATGATAATAATTGAAAACGAAGATTACATCAGTTCACAATAAAATATATTCCTACAAAATTAAAGAGGCTGAAAATTCTTTAAGAGATTCATTTTTTAAAAATTCTAGAAATTCTCTTTGTAATATTTAATAAGGGAAGAATATTTAATGACCGTTTTATCTTTTCAATAACTTCATGGAGAGTTACATTAACTGTAAAATCCACCCATTTAAAGTGTAAAATTCAGGAGTTTTAGCACATTAAGGAAGTTGAGCGACTATTACTACTTTCAGTGTAAAGCACGTTCATCATTTTGAGAACTCCCCATGCCATGGGGTCATTCCTCGGGACCTCTTATACCTCTTATGCCCAGCCTAAGGCAGTACTTATCTACCCTTGAATAATTTACCTAATCTGGGAATTTCATTTAGATAGAATCGTATAATATGTAGCACATTGTGACTGGGTTTTTTCACTTAACATGAGGATTTCCCGGTAAGTCCATTTGTAGCATTCATATTACTTCCTTCCTTTACATAACCCAATAATTCTACATTGTATGGCTTAATCATGTATAATTTATTCTTTCATCAAATGATGTATAATTAGGATTTTTTCTACATTTTTTGGCTATTACCAATAGTACTGGTATGAAAAATGTCATACAATTTTAAAAAGACATATGCTTTCATTTCTTTTGGGTTTATATCTAAAAGTGGAATTGCTGGGTCAGATGGTAATTGTGCTTAACCTTTTTAAGAACCATGATACTGTTTTCCAAGGCATCTGTTCCACTTCACATTCTGACAGGTAACGTATTAAGGCATCAATTTCTTCACTTCCTCTTCAACATTTATTATAATATGTTTTTATAGTTTTATAGCCTAGTTATCCTAAGGGTGTGAAGAGGTATCTCATTGTACTTTTGTATTTTTATTCCCAAGTTGCTTATTATTTTTAGCATTGTTTCATGGGCCTATTGGCTACTGAAATATCTTATTTGAATAAATGTCCATTCAGATCCTTTACACAGTTTTTTAATTGTCATCCATCCCAAACTTCAGGACAAACACAGGCATGGCTGTAGAGCACTGCATACTATCGGATGTGAGAATATGGAATAGTAATTTTACTTAGCTTTTTCTAGCATTAGTAGATTTTAGGATTTTATGAAGACTCAAGTTGACCATCTGAAATAAAAAAAAATTGATCTATGCAAGAAAAAAATAATAAAATTTATTTTTGTAATATCTATCTAACCATTTACCTGATTTTTATTCTATAATGTATAACTTTATCATAGGCTATATAAAAAGGTGATCTGCATACCACTGCTGAAGGTGTTTCTTCCTAAGCAGGAATTTTTTTAATGTTGTACAAAACAAGTAATACAAAACCAGAGTTAACATATAAGACACTTATTTTCTATATCAGTATAAACAAGACAATATAATAATGTTAAATAATAAGTAAGAAATATAGCCACATAGGCCCAAGTATATAACCCTGGTCATCATAACCATCATGATATTTTCATACAATCCTAAAGACTGTTAGAAAATTAAGATGGAAATGTAGTTTATGAAATATTTTCTTATGCTTTTATTTAGGCTGTTACTTTATACTGTTTATAATTTTTAAACAATTTTACCTTAAAAGTTTCCTATCTCTGTCCACAGAGAAAGGAGGAGCCTACATTTTATCATTTGGTCGAATCTCAATGAAAATGGATATTTATTGTCAAAATGCTTAAATAGGTTAAAATAAATTATTCTCAAGTAGGTTAGAAAAAGAAGAAATTCCTGTCATTGGTGGCAACAGAGATGAACCTGGAGGTCACTACATTAAGTGAAATAAACCAGACCAGAAAACCAACACATGATCTTATTTGTGTGTGGAACCAATAAAGCGGAACTCAGAAGTAGAGAAGAATGTTGGGGACCAAGGAATGAGGGTGAGGCACAGGTTTAGCAGTTGTTGGACAAAGAATATGAAATTTCAATTAGAGAGAGAAAGAAATTCCATAGATGTAGGTTACAACAGGGTGACTATGACTATAACTACATATTGTAGTCTTAGAATTGCTCTGATTAAAGCAATTAAAAATGATTTGACATATGTGTATGTTATTCATAATATACATGTTATACATGATAAATACATGCTATTTTACTAATCAAATAAAAATAACCAAAAATACAATGAAAACATTTCTACTTAAAATACATAGAGATTTGTAGGGAATAAAATGATACGATCAGATTTTATTTTATTTTTTGGTACAGGGTACTCAACCACGGAGACACACCTGCAGCCCTTTATATATATATATATATATATATATATATATATATATATATATATATATATATATAATGCATGCATATAAGTGAATAGTTTAGAGGCAGGGTCTCACTGAGTTGCTAAGTGCCTTACTAATCTGCTGAGGCTGGCTTTGAACTTGCAATTATCTTGCCTCAGCCACCAGAGTTGCTGGAATTATAGGCATTTACCACCTCATCTGGCTACAACTGGATTTTTAGTTAACTAATTTTATGTTTTTAATTTAAATATAATTTACTTCAACTGACACATAAAACCACAAAAGTTGTATGTATTTTGAGGTGCCATGTGATGTTTCAACACAGATATACATTGTGTAATATTTAAATTGGGCTAACGATATCTCTTTAAATATTTCCTTATGGTAAAATATACAAAATGCTTTTTTAAAGCTTTTTGAAAAGTATAGATTATTATTTTTATCTACTTTCCACCTTTCATTTTTCTTCCTTTGTTCACCTCTTAATATACTTTCATGTCTGTCCCCTATGTATTTTAATTTCCTGGATTTTATAAATGTAATGTTTTATAACTGGATTGTCAGTTCTACTTTATTGATCTACATGTGTATTTTAAGACAAGTAATTAGCTGCATTAACACTGTACCTTTGAAATAAGTTTTGAAGTTAAGAAGTAAGAATATTCTTATTTTGTTCTTCTTTTTTAAGGTTGGCAAGTCTCCATGAATCCAGCTCTATACAAATTTCAGGATTAACTAATCAAATATCACAAGATAATCACTTGGGATTTTCACAGTGATTTCATTGATACTGCAGAGTTTTTCCATCCTGAAAATATTAGTTTTTTTCTGATTTATTAACACGGTATATCCTTTCATGTATGTAGAACTTCTTTAATTTTTTAAATAATGTTTTGTTGTTTATAGAAGCTAAAATATCACTTCTGTTGTTAAATCTAATTTTATGTGTTTTATTCTCTTTGATGCTATTACAAATGAAATTGTTTTCTCAATCTTGTTAGTATATACAAATACAATTGGTTCTAACAACTAGTCTATTTACTGTCTCAACCATATTATTTAAATCCATTTTTTTCTTTGCTATCTTTTACCTTTTTTATGTTCTTGAATTGTGTGTGTGTGTATGTGTGTGTGTGTGTGTGTATCAAACCCAGGTCTTCACACATGCTAGGCAAGTGCTCTTTCTACCACTCAGTTACATTCCCAGCTTAGCGTTCTTTTTAATCACAGCATACATTCTAGTTAGTGGATTTGATTGTCTTTTTATCTTTTCATTATTTCAAAAAGGCAATGCTTTCTTAAGGCTAACTGAGAAAAAAATTATCCAAGGCTTTCTGTTTTTTATAGTGTAATATATTGAAAAAATATGTTATAATTCATTTTATGATGCTATAAACATAATATATTCTTCCAAATTTTTTAAAAACAGGAAAATACATATTCATCTGTACTAAGAGTAATACTTAGTATTAGCACATCAGATTATATGATATCTAGAAATAAATTCTATTAATGCCATGTGAATTTTGATATAGTGGCACTCTCACAAACCTATTTGTTGGTGGCCATCCATTGTAAAGGCCATGCCTATAATTAAGGTGTAGACTATTAAAATACTTGTACCCAATTCTCTTTATTCGCCACTCTCTCAGGCTTCAGTGAGCTTTTTATGTTACCCAGTCAGACCCTTTGAAGTGCCACTTTGATTTTGTTTAGCTCATACTCAGAAATACAATATGTTGATTTTCCACTTCCCAATATCCTCTAAATATCATTTGAGTTCTACAACCCAATATCACTCAAAATTGCTCTTCTTGCTTTGTTATCATTTATGCAACAATTCAAAATCTATATATTAATATATAAAATATCTGCTCTCCTGAATTATAGTTTTCTATATTCGTATCTCTGTTTATATAGTTTAATTTCTATAATTTAAAATAGCAGTCAAAGGAAGATCACATTAATTTATTCTTAACAATTGCTTAAGTCTGGAAAAATAGAAGATTTTTGTGAGCCATCAAAGATTGACATAAATGCTTGAATAGCACAATGAAAATGTTAAAATTCATTAACAATTAATTTGGAATAGAAACGATTCAAGTTCTAATTGTTGCAATATAAATACAATTATTGAGGGAAAATTTATGCACAATTTTAATATTCTTTAAATGTCATAAAATAGTCTTCCTAACATGGTAAAATTTGAAAGGCAAATAATGTAGGGTTAATGACATTAAATAAAATAATATCTTTCTGCTTAATAATATAACAGCAAAGTCCAGATAAAAGGCAAATAAATGCTGAATAATACAAATGTTAGAAATTTTTAAAAAACTGTATTTATTTTGTTAGTTTTCAAGCTACATATGTAGTGGAAACATCAAGTCATATATAACTGGGTGTGTGCCTATAAATTTATATTATCTAGCAATAATTAATGCTATCTTACCATGTGTGCCAATCCTAAAATTAGAATTTTTACAAAGCTCATATAAGCATGATAAATTTAGAAAAAAATATTGCTTGTTCTATGGAATAATGTAATAGGTTTATTTCGAAGTATATTCATGGTCACTTCCAGACTAGAGTAGCAATATACGGTACTAGGGAGGAGAGGCCAGAGCTGGGAATTAGGCCAGATATATGAGTCTTACAGGTGCATTAATTTAAGTAATTCAATATGCAATCCCAGAATGAATAGTTAAGGGCAGAAGGTATTACACACATTCACTCAGCACACAGAAATAGAAAGCAGTGGGAATTTAGTTGAATTAGTAGGGGGACAGGGTGCTCAATGTGGTAGTGGCAGAGTTTGAGGAAGAGGTTGCAAAACATCCACATGAAAATGCATAGTGGACAATTGGAGGTGTGTATTTGAAGTTGAGGTGAAATGCCTGTGTTTGGACACAGATATCAGTATCTAAATGGTCTTCAGTGTCTAATGACAATTAAAACAAGAGAAAACACTGGGGATAGTGAGATTGAGAAGGGAAGCAAAAGTAGGTGAACGTGAAACAACATAAAAAGGAAGGAAGAATCATATCCAAAGGAGATAGAGTAGGTAAGCCCCGAAGTCAGCCAATAACTAGAAAAATGGCATGTCAGGAGGACAAAGCTTTACATTTTTTGATCACTGACTAGAGGGAAAAACACATAGAAAGAAATCAACTGTCTAGTAGATATAGGAATAAAAAGACCTTAGTGATGTTGGCAAGAAGAATTATAGTGAATTAGAGAGGGTTAGAAACTAGTTTTCCATGAATTGAAATGCAACCGTGCTCAAAGTGCCTCAGACACAAAACAAATGAAAACCACACAAAAGCTCATCACATTAAAATTGCTCAGAATTAGTTACAAACAGAACAATTTTAAAGTAGCCAGAGTAAAAACAAATTATACATGTAAGAAAAAGGCAAAGATAACAAGCAAATTTTTGTCAGAAATGAAACTAGAGGAAAAATAGTAGAGCAACATCTTTAAAGTATTAAAAATATATATATGTACTTGACAATATAAAATTTATTCTCCGTGTACATAGCTTTCATAAATTAAGAGGCATTATAAGACATATAAAACTGAAGATTTAACCAACAGCACATCCCTCAATTACAAAAAAAAAAAAAAAATTAAGAAAAGTCTGTAAGGCAGAAAAAAATGGATACCAGCAGGAAATATAGATATGCCCAAAGGAGTGAGGAGCATCAGGGATGGCAGATTTTTATGTTCCAGTAGAAATAAAGAAAGTGTACATCCATACAAATATTTATGAGTGTTAATAGCATCTTCTATTATAATACTCCAGAAATGAGAAACATTTCAAAAGTTCGTCACAGACACATGTGTAAAAAAGCTGTTCTATGGAATGGTGCTTAGCATTAAACAGGAAAGAGCTAGCAATATGGACATCAACATAAATAAATTTCAAAATCACTATTCTGAATAAAGGAAACCAGAAAGTAAGGAGTATATATACTATAACAATCTTACTTTTACATCTATACAAAAGTCAACTAGTCTATAGTACATAAAGCAAATTACTAGTTTCTCCTATGCCTGCATTATTAAATTCAAGATAATATGAAGAATATTAAAATTTTATTTAGGAGGTGAAATACACGCACACACACACACACAGAGAGAGAGGAGGGGGAAACAGGTGTATAATTAAAAAGTGCCTTGAAATGTTAATAATGCACAGCTTTGAAGTTCAAGACAGAAAAAAAGACTACAACAGAAAAGTTTCTTTGATAAAATTGACAATTAAACATAACATTTAAAGAATATGATTAACAAATATTTGACTATAATACATACTTAGTAAAATTACTAAATCAGATAGCAGTAAAGGACTTGAAGTCTTAAATGTAATATTAGTATGATTTTACTTTAACCCCAAATTTCACTTATTTCAGTGCTAGGAGCACTTGTTCACTGCTTTCAGTGTCTGTGTTGATCATGCAAAGGGACCTTCAAAAGCCCTTTCTTTCTCATTTGTTTCTATGGCACACTGAAGGTAGCATGTAAATCAAATGGAAAAATCAGGTCTCTCTAATTAAAAAGTTGTACTTGTAGAAAGAATCAGGAACTACTGTAGTGAGAATTTAATTTCTTTAAACAGATCTTGTATAAAACGTGGGGGCAGGGAGATGTGGCTTCCTTATACCTTAGCATTTAACTCACAAATAGTAGGCAATCAAACAAACATTCATTTCTTTCCATGTGATCATTAAACCTCTCTGCATGGTGACCCAGGTCTATTTTCAGATGCTTGCATGAAAGCGCAATGAAGTAAAAGCATCATATACTGCTTTGTCATTGTTTAATTCTTTTGCATGGGTAATCCTTGGCAGGCCGTATGACCTAAAGTCACAAATCACTTTTAAAAATTATGATCACTGACTCATAATATGTCATGGCATAATCCATCCAGGTATATGACCATTTCCTGTTTGTTGTTATGCACAAGAGTAAACTGCAGTGGTGAGACAACTTTGACTTCCTCCTCACTCTCTAGTCCCCCCGGATTGCTGGAGGGGTTCAAGGGTACAACACCATGAGCAGGTAAATCTAGTCCTATTTGTAATATATTCATTGACCTCTGTATGGATGAATGGCATGCTGCACAAAGATTATATAAATTGACCAAATTATTTCCAGTGGTTTTTGCATCATGGGAAAGTTACAAAATGTTGGAGATAGTACTGACTTTCTTGTCTTTCAGATAGGCTGGGGGTAAAACCTAAACTTTGTCCAATGACATAACTAGTTTCACAACCAGTGCCCCCCCACATACACATACATACACACCAACCACAGACAAGACTCAGGAAAACAGAAAGAGGACACAGGCATACCAAATGTCTGAAGAGGGAAGGAAGGACAAAAAGAAATACTATGCTGTCCACTTCTCTACCAAACCTTACTAACTCCTACTATGAGAGCTCTTCAAAATGCTTTTGATGGAGTCTCTTCTCAATAAAATAGAGCCAGACAAAACTATCTGTAAGATCACTGGTGAGTTTAGAAAGATTTAACACATTAAAGCAATTTTTTCCAGATGTCACACAAAGTAACAATACTGACCTACCACCAATCAAAAATTTTAAAAATACAGTTTATAGTTCTACATAGTAGAGGGAGGGAGTTCTGTAAAATTCTTCAAATGTCACTGCATAAATGAGTTACTATAAGCTTTACGAAGTCTCCAGAAATGTCTAGAATTATTTTCTTGGAATAGTGAAAGGATGTGTAAGTTCACAGAACTTTTGAAGAAAACCTAAATGAAGCATTTTACGGAATCAAAGAATAAAAATTACAATTCTCAAAGTCATATAAAATATTAACTTTGAATTTAAAATCTTTGAAAACATGATAATGGATCTGTACTTATGGTTTCTCACTGTGAATCCTCTATTCAAAATTCCATGAAAAGTTCAATTTTAAAGCATATATTATTTATTTTAATAGAATAATAATAATGATTACTAACCATGCTGCTAATGTTTTATTATTAGGAAATAATCAAATTATAATATGAATTTTAATATATTAATTGTTTTAAAGACCCTGAATAGCTCATGCAATATTGAAAAAGAAGAACAAAGCTAGAGGCTTTACACTTTCTAATTTTCTATTGTATTACAAAGACAGAGCTTTCGAAATAGTATTATAGTTGCATAAAAGCAGGCACAGAGACAATAAAACAGATTAGAAGCACAGAAATAAACCCAACCATATATGAACACTATGCTTCCACAAAGATGGCAAAAATACCTAATAGGGAGATGATGTTATCTTTAATAAATGGTGTTTGGAATATGGGATATCAACATGCAAAAAGAAAATAGAAATAGAGCGTTATTTACATACACCCACACATAGATGCACACCTTAAAATCAACTAACGACTTAAAATAGGACCTGAAAACACAAAATTCCTTGGAGCAAACATAAGTGGAAAACTCTGATACTGGTTTTCATGAGTTTTTGCATATGACACCAAAGGCCCAAAAGACAAAGCAAAAAATAGATAAATGAGACTATATCAAACTAAAATATTTCTTCTGAGAAAAGGAAATGACAGAACTAAAAGACAACCAATGGAATAGGAGAAAATATTTGCAAACCATATATCCAATAAGGGATTAACATCCCTATGAGGAAATCATATAACTCAGTAGTAGAAAAAATAACCTTATTAAAATGGACAAAGGAACTGAATAGATATATTCTCAAAGAAAAATGTCCAAGAGGGATTTCCTCACTACTCATGAGGAAAGTGAGGAAAATCAACAGCAAAGTGCTAACAAGGATATGGAGAAAAGGGGAGCCTTGCACTGTTGTAATTGTAAGGCTATGATAGAAAACAGTGAGAGGGTTCCTCACAAAATGAAAAACAGAGCTACCATGTGAGCTAACCATTCTACTTTTGGATATTATTTCAAAGGAAATAAAATCAGTTATGTCAAAGAGACACCGGCACTTCCATGTTCATCAAAGCACTATACACATTGTCCAAGAAATGGGAATATTAGACCTAAATGCTTATCAAGAGATGAATACAAGCCAGGTGTGGTGGTGCATGCCTGTAATCTCAGCGGTTTGGAAGGCCGACACAGGAGAATCCAGAGTTTAAAAGCCAGCTTCAGCAACTGCGAGGCACTAAGCAACTCAGTGAGATCCCATCTCTAAAAAAAATAAATAAATAAATTACAAAATAGGGCTAGGGATGTGGCTCAGTGGTCAAATACCCCAAGTTCAATCCCTGGTATCAAAGAGAGAGAGAGAGAGAGAAAGAGAGAGAGAGAGAGAGATGAATGCATAAAGAAGTGCCATGTATATATTATTAGATATATTCTTTTCAAAATTGAAGTCCTGTCTCTTGCAAAAACATGGATTAGACTGAAAGACATTATGCTGAGCAGGAAACAGATAAAGAGAAATGCTACATGATCTCATTTGTGCACAGAATCTAAAAAATCAAATTCATTGAAACAGAGAATAAAGATGATTGCTAAGGAATGGGAGGATGGAAACTGTGTGAGGTAATACATATTTTAATTAGCTTGATTATGGTAATCATTTAATAGTGTATATGTACAAAAGACATTACATGTACATCTTAAATACATTTAATGATTGTCAATTGTCCTCAATGAAACAAAAATACTAGAATAAAATATTAATGATTTTAGGTGAAATGAATTATCTTGCATATAATCATTTATAGAAAATAACTTTTATATACATATTCCAAGGATAACGGCATTATACTATTAATTTTTATAAATTTTGAATTATAATATTTTAAAAATAAAGAAGATATCAGAATAGCACTAAATCAATCTACAGGTGTTTCTATTAAATTACAAGTGAGATATATATTTGTTTCTTTGTTTGCTTATGTCTCATGGATTTTCTAAACCAATTCCAGAGTAAAATCCACCAAGTTGTTAAACCAATAGCCTGAAAGAGCATTTCTGCAGATAAAACGAGTGCAAGTGGCGATAAGTGTTAGGAAATCGAATGATTTTTTTTTTTTTTTACAAATATTCTATAAGACCAGTAAGGTCTCATAGCCTTACTGGCTAATTGTTTTTGTATGCTGAAACATATACATTTACCAAGTCACGAAGCTTTTAAAGGTCATTTTTTTTTCATAAGAGAGGTAGTAAAGCAGCAACAAATTTTATTTCTATATTTTTACCATCTTGAGAAGAATTTTAGGAAATATATGTCAATTTATTTGAATGTGCATACATTTTGTCCAAATAGATATATACTATTGAAGCACAGGAATGAAACAAAGAGCCAAAGAAAAACAGGAGAAAAATCCTCTCTAAATTCTTAGAAAAATAACAGGTTTTTAAAGCCCACATAAGGAAAATGTTTGCTTCAATCTTATGGGGTATTGCCAGATATGCCCCATAAGATTAAGGAATTTCTATAATAGTTTTGGTGTTTCAGTAGGATACTCTATTGAGTGTTGGTGAGAGAAAAAAAAATTGTCACATTTCTGGTAAGAAAGAAATGTTTGATAATATAGATTTGCAAAAATAAATATGCATATATTCTGACTTATAGATTCTACCATCTTAGGAAACCAGTCATGGCTATGTATGAAACATTACCTACTGGGATGTAAATTTAAAAAACTCCAAATGCCAAATATACAACTGGTTAAATGATGTGATATTTTCATACAGTAAAATACTCTGTGTGGTTTATAAAGTGGTGTAAGATATATTAATTGAAATGAAAGTATATTGATAATATATTGTTAAATTTAAAATAATAAAACAATATTTATATCTGTAGTTTTGATATTAAAAATTAAACAATTACATAACACATACATTGAATTATTCCTAGAAAAAAATGAATCAACATTTTTTATTAGATCTCTCTCTACCCAAACCTTCAGGAGTTATTTCTTAGCTTGTTCTGTTTATTGATCAGAGACCCTTCTTCTCATACCAACCTTGGCTGATTGATCTAGGCAGCCAAGATCACTTCACCCCTCCTGCACCAAGAGGCAATTTTCTCAACAAAAGCTCTAAGAGAGAAATTTATTATATAAATATGGATATAATTTATAAATTATGATGTGTTAAGAATAATACCTGCTAGGTGGTCTGGAATATGTTCTATAGCAAAACAAAACAGCAAAATCAAAAGTGGGGCAAAGACCAAAATGATGTGAACTTGCACCTTTCTGTTTGTGGACCAAGCCTCTGTCTAAGCCCTGATTGGTCTTGAATTGAGCTCAATAGAAACTCTCTATTTATATAATAAATACTCAACTTAGTGTTGCTTAGCTTCAGTGAATTTCTATTACTTGTCAAAAAACAGGATGCCTGCAAAACTTCTGTACAGTTTCTCATCCAAGCACAAATAGTGGTTTATTAGAATGTAGTAGAATAAGGAGCAAATTTTTGGTTAGGAACTTTTGCAGTTCAAAATTTATAAAATGATCAACCATTTTTTGACCATGGGAAAATTAATGAAATATCAAAATTAAAATAGCTAAAATATTTTAATGTTTTCAAGGGAATATGAGTTTATAGAACAAAAAATAGATGCAGTCAATTATACTAACTTTTTAGGTTACTTTAAAACTATTAATACATAATTTCATATGTATGCCAAATCATATGCACATACATACACTTAAAAATAAGCTTCATTTCAGCAATTTTTATAAAAGCACAACATTGGGAAATAATCTAAATGTGTATCAATACAGGAGTAGTTAAAACAATACATCTATTAAAAATACTCTGTAAACATGAAATAATTAATGTATTGATATCTATATCTTTCCTTATATCAAACATTTCAAAGGGTAATAAATCAGATAGATATACTAAAAAATCAATAAATACACACATAGAGATATATTGGTATTTTCAGATGAAACTGCTTTTGAAACATTGCATGAGAGATGGTTGACTATAGTTAATTCCTGTGGTAACTAAGTAAAAGGATGAACCATGGTTCAAATTGGGGGTCTGGAATAAGGAAATATTTTTGAACATTTACTTTCTTACACTTTGTAATTTTTATATCCAGTGATCACATACTTTTATTAATTGTATTTGAAAATTTGGTCAAATATACTTTGCCATGAATCAAAGAGAGAGAAAAAGAGAGACCAAAGCATGAGAGCATGAGGTCAAAGAGAGAGGGGAGGAGAGGAGGAGAGACAAAATGGAAGAAAGTAGGGGGAAAAAGGTGTCCGATGGAAATAGCTCCTTTTCTATTCTTAGATGTACACCTGAGTGCACTGACACTGTAAATTGTACTGATGATATTCAAATTTCTTTGGGGATCTGGGGAAAATGACATTTTTATTCTAAAAAAGGAGGATGTGGTCATTCCTTTCTTTGGGATATAAAGGTATCCACTTTTTACATGGGTAAAAAATTGTTTTGAATATATATATTTATATTCACAAAATAGTTATCATAAAAAATAGCTATAATATTTGGCATATTTTAGAAACTAACCTAACCCTACAAAATGCTGTTTCAGTTCCACTTCTCTGTCTCTGCCAATGGATTATGAGATTATGTATGAGTCTTCACAGTGAAGCTTTTAGCTACTACATGTTTGGAAACTGCATTTCCAAGATTAAAAGTCTACAGAACTAAAATATATTTGTCCATGGACTGAAAATAGCAAGACCCTTATAAACAGAAATTAATATAGAAACATGAACAAGAAGTATTATTTTTTGTATTAAATTTTGTTTTCATTTATGTAGAAGAATCAAATTATTAAAACCATTGTATTCTAGAGATATGGATTTCCTGATATAATCTAGGAACTGGCAATAAATCCTAGCACTAAAATAAAATTAAATTTTGTCTACTGATTTTCTTGAGATTAAGAAGTACATTGAAAAACCTTGATATCCATTAATCTCTGATTAAAAGCACATTTAATGAGATTTTTTTCCCTTTAAAGTCATTTGCTTTGAGAAACACATGTCATCTACTATTCGTGACATGAATTCAATCTACTTTGTTTTATATAAATGCTATCATAGGTACAACATGACAATAAGCCATTAAATGAAAAAAAAGAGAAATTAATGTAAAAATCAGCATAAATCCATTTACTGATTTTACAAACACTCTCCCACTGGTCATGGCCAAGAGAGGTAAGAGATGTGTTTTGTTGAACAACCTATCCATTCATTTTGACTGTTGTAAAACTATACATTGCTCCCAGGAGACAAAGAAATAATATTGCAGGTGTCAGCAAGTTGTGTCAATCAGATAGTCAGTGTGTGATGTGGATCAATAGAACATTTCTCTACCTTCTTATTTCAGTATTCAACATCTGTAAAAAGCATGCTGGGAATAAGAGTCTTCTGTGACATGTGAGTTTTCACTACTCTGAGTAATGGGAAAAAGCTGGGTGAGCACTTTCATTCACCCTTATCTCTGTTGCATATTTCAAGGACAAAGTATTTTTAAAAATCTACATTTATATCTAAAATATTATAAACTGCTTTTCAAATGAGATAATATTATATTTCCTTCAATCTTTTTTTTCTGAATCATAGGAGTCACATTTTAATGACTTTTTCTACAAGTTTCCTGGAATATTTTTTTTCTATCTTTGGAAGAAGATTATTTGTCATTATCATTCCTGGATCATTTCTCTTCACATCTGTTCACTCTCACTATGGGTTCTTTGGATTCAAATTAATTTAACAGGAATGTGTAGTGGAATCTACCGAAACCGCATGCTTAAAAACAGTCACTAACACATCTTTCATAAGTCCTTCTCCTTACAGTGGACCTAATTTCACTGTCAAGGATCACCAAACACTATTTTATTCTAATATTGAAGAATGCTAAGTCATTGCTAAGCTATTTTTAAAAGTGCTCTAGCTACCCTATTATAAATTTTAATATACTTTGATTTGATATTTCAAAATGAAAGGTATATTTTGTTATTGTGATGAAATATAAACTCAATATAGCAGTAAATGTAATTTAATTTAGAATAACTTTTTTACATGACACTAAATCATAATTGGAATTTTACACATTTTTTATTTGTTCTTTTTAGATATACATGACTATAGCAAGTATGTTGACATGTATACATGGAGTATAACTTGTTATAATTAGTATCCCATTATGCACATATTTTACAGTCATAAATTTGTGGAAGAGGAATAAAAATACAGTCAATATAAATACTAAAATTATAAATATGTACTAGTAAGAAAAAATCTGTGGGGGAAATTTCCAGGGTATATGAATCCGGGGAACAAAGGAAATGACTAGTAAAGAAGTTAAAATACAAGTACCTTTAAATGGACTATGAAGGAATAACATTACTGTGATATATATATTCCATTTATTTCTGGGTGTTTTGGATTCAGCTTAAAGTTACCCTCCATTCTCACTATTGTGTATTTGGAGAGACTAGAATTCAGCTAAACTTTTAGACCCTGGCCTCTGTTAATTATTTTCTGATATTTATGCACTCTTATGAGATTTGGAAAATGAAATGAATCCTAAGATTCCTGGCCTTTGTGTGTCCTACAAGATGCTGGGGCAACGGGCAGCCAACCTGTAGCCACTTGTATTTCCCTGTGCATTTCAAGTTTCTCAAGTGGGAGAGGCAGTATTATCAGGAATGATAGCAGCTTCTTGCATTAGCACAGCTCTTATGGACGTCTCAGTCTCATTTGGGCAGTTCTAAGTAATTTTGGGGTCATTCTAGAAGAAGCTGTATGGAGTTTTGTCTTCTGGGACTCCTGCTAACTTCATAAACACCAAATTAAAGACTTCCTTCCTTCCTTCCTTCCTTCCTTCCTTCCATTTTCTTTCTTTCTCTTTTTCTTTTTTTTTTTTGCTTCTGACACCAATCTCTGAATAATGTAGTTTATGCTAGCATTGAGATAGGATGACTGTTTGCAATAAAACTTGTTACCTAAAGAAAGAAAATCACTGGTGATAAGTAACTCAAGGCAAATTTATTTTTAGATGACTATTCTACAAAATCTTACATAATCTTACATAATCTTGCTGGAAAAGCAAACACAAAAACAGGCGATGGAGTCTAATATGGCAAGTAGTGCATTAAATGTAAATCAAATTTACAACCCCTCTGTTTGTACTAGTAAAATTTTTATTTTTTAGGAAATACTGAGACCAGATCGTTGAAATAAAAGCACATACAGTACATGAACTCTTTTCACACACCTTGAATACAGAAGCCTGTTTTCTACCATATTTTTCTTTTTTGACATGTCTTACAGTTTTCTTATTGGAAACTGCACAGATTTAGATTAATAGATAATTTATTATAGCAACTTTAGGTGTGGATTCCTCCTCTTCATTTTAAGGCCTCGTTATGGTAGTTTTGTTGTTTTTTTGTATAGTGACTTGGATGGACTATTTTGGTAAGGTTTACTTCTCTCACATGGTGTGAAGTCTCTGATGTCACGTTTTAGGGGGCTCCATCTGTAAATATGATACCTTACATGTCTAAGAGGAATTAAGGTTGCTAATCAGTTGTCCTTAGAATAGGAAGATGACCCTAAATATCTAGATGGGAACAGTGAAAGCACAACATATCAAGGCATGTCGATGTCAAAAGGACTTTTCCAGCATTACTTGTTTTAAAGAGGTGAGAATGGCCATGAGCCAAAAATTGTCACCAGAGCCTCTAGGGGGGAATGTGACTCTGTTAAATTCCCCTGGAGGCCCATTTTATAATTCTGACCTCCATAATGTAAGATAATCAATTTTTATAGTTGAGCCTACTAGTTTGTTGTAATATTTATAGTAGTAATAAAATATGCTTGGGTGTGTATGCAGTCACCCTGTAATGATAGTGATTTTTGTCTCTTTTTGTAATCTCTTTTAATTTGTGCTTGTTAGTACCACAACCAATTGTTAGGCTTTACTAACTGTTGTTTTTCACAAGGCCCTGGGACATAAATTGTCCTGAAATCTAATCCAATTAAATTTGCTAGTCCTTTTGCTAGGATAGTTTTTAAGACCAATCTTTGAAGTTTGTTCTGTAAATATGTGTTTCTTAGCCATCTCATTCCCTGTTCTCTCAGGAAAACTGTTGCCTTGTGAATGATTTAGCTTGTCTTTGATTGCTAGAGAATCACTGGCCTGCACTTAATTACTTGCTAAGAAAACCTCTATCATTTTGAAAGTGGTCTTATCTGGAACTTCTCTGCCCTCCATTCTCAATTAAGTCAGCTCCTTAGGGGAAAGTGTGGAGCTCTCTTGTTGCCTCCTTCCCTGACTGGGAAAATTCTTTGAGTCACTGAAAACAGTGGTGTTATAGCCTTACGTAATATTTCATGCAGTAGCTGTAAATTTTCCTTTCTCAACATGGAATAATTCTGTCTGGATGAGCCCAGGCAAAGGGTCATAGGCTCCACTATTCTTGCCCTACTGTACCTATAGAAAGGAAACCTAGGCCAATTGGCCACCTTGCGCAGGATTTAGCCTTCTCAACATGAAGCTAAAGTGGTTGAAAGATATTGGAAGCTGCTCCAGCTTAAGAAATGTCAAAATCCTTGACTAAGAGCTAGAGGGAGATAGAGACCCTTTCTTGACCATGCTTGGCCAGAGTAGAGTTTCCAATTTTTGAGCATGGCATAAATAGAGGCAACAGCCCAAGTGTCACAGTTTCCTCCTGTTCTAACTGAAAAAAAAAAAAATATATATATATATATATATATATATATATATATATATATATATATATTGATTTCTCTAATAGATACCTTTTCATTTGTTTCATAACTTATTGACAATCCCCAGAAGATATAAATATTTTTCTGAATAATTTTTACCTGTTATGACTATTTTACTGTGGAATATCTCACAACGGCATTCCAGAAATGGACTAAGTAGAATTTTATCTCAAATTCACTTCACAGTGAACTCAGTGATTCTGCATAATTAAAGTGTGGTTATTTTCCTAGTTCCTGAAGTTCTGGTTAGTGTGCACATATTTGGTAATGGACAATATTTGTACATTTGCTTTCTTATCTATGATATAGGAGCTATTATGGGAAATAGGGCCAAGTGAATTACTTTGGGACTACCTTTCCAAATATCTGCGTAATTTAGAAGCAATTCCATATTCCTGAAGAAATTATCAAAGTTTAATAAGCCATAGTGTATAAATCCTCTCAAATATCTATCTAACCCATTAGTTTGTCTTATTTAATGAATAGATGGATTTTAAAGAAAATCATGTACTTAATCAGATATCAGCTTACATATTACAACACATGTCCCAAGTATGACTTCATTGCCAGAAACCAATATAATCGAATATTGAAGTCACCAATCTGGAAAATGTCTTTCTTTCAGTTGATAGGAGTGATAGTACACCTCACCTCTTTCTCTGGGGTCATGTTATTCTGTGACTCATGCATAAACACATATAAATTTTATCAGTCACAGATGTTTGACATTTACTTTCATAGCAGGCATTAAGAAGGGTTGGAGTTTTAGCTCAGTGGTACAGCACATAGCATGCACAAGGCCATGGGTTCAATCCCCAGCACTGAAAAAAAAAATCCAATGAAGATTTAGCTTACTGTCACATAACTGAATTTTAAAAAATACTATGTTGAAAAATACCCTATACTGTGAAAGGAAATTACTCTGTTATTTTTTGTTTCTGAGAAATAAGCACAGTGCTTGATAGCCTCTTTGATTTTGGTGAAAACATATATCAAATTTAGGTTTGCTGCTGCTGTTGCACTTTACAAGTGTAAGACAGAATAAAATAATCTGAGATGGTGTTTACTGAGTGTTTATTATTGATTGGCTTGACCTACCTCTGTTCTACACTATTACTAGTTGAAAAAAATTTAAGAGTACATATTTCCTGAACTTGGAGAAACAGGTATGAATGGAAATTATGGACTCCCTTAATGTGATGGGTGAAAATGAAGTGGTGACCCTCTCCTTGTTGATCTTGGTTACACTTTGAGCAAATACTATAGTGGAACAAGAGGCTTTTTATAGCAAGATTTCCATGTCTGTTCTCCAGAGTCCTCTGCCAGTAGGTGCCAGTGGCAATTGCAAGTTTTTGTTTTGTTCAAGAGTAGCCACAATGGCAGCCTCAGGGAAAAGAGGGACCTTAGAGAATCAATGCTACATTGTATGGGGTTAGTTTTGAGAGATTCATCTTAAAACAGTTCTCTGTGTTAAAATACTTCCTTCTTAAAACAAGTAGTGCATTTTCTATGCCAAGCCCTGGTAGACATAATTGGATGCATTTAAAAGACTGATCATTTTATGTAAATTTAAACTCAAAATTTTAAAAGAACATTTAAAATTATAAAGAAATAAATATAAATTAGCAAAGTGGAAATAATTTAGAAATTCTTTTAGGTATTGTGAAGATGAAGTACTAGCATCAGTTTCATAAAAAAACTATAGATGTTGGAAGATAAATAAACATGGGCAATTTTAGGTCATTTTAACAAGAGTGATTACTTAAAGAAATATAATTGTCACTTTTTAAAGTGACATCATATAATATATTAATTAAAATAGTTATTGCCATATTCTCAGAGGCAAATATTTAGGGTAACAGACATTTTCTGGATGGAAGGAGAGAAAAAAATAATCACAAAATATGCATGATTCTTATATTTTTGAATATTTTAAATTATATGGAATTGATACTTATATATTTAAATATTTTTAAAAGTTACATCTGTGATGCACTATCCATTTATGTTAATGTGATTATTCATGGAAACTTTCTAGAAGACATCATTTTCAAAATATTCTTATAAAACATTTTAAAGTAAACAAATATTTTGAAACTTAAATGTATCATATTAAAATTTATTCTGATTTTATTATCACTCTACTGCAATTATTAGACTTACATTTAATGAAAACAACAAACTTTATCTTTCATTTAAATATGTAATTGCCCAATTAAATAAAATTAAATTAGGAAAACATTTAAGATGGGATAAATAAATCTTTAAACACTTATTTTGTATGCATGGCTTACTACTTTTTAATGTTAGAATAAAGTGGGGTCTAGTATTGTTTACAATAGAAAGAACATTAAAAGGAGCCAGTCCACATTGGGAAGAGAAGGGATTATGGTGATAGTGGGAATGTTGCAGAGCAGCTGGGCAAAAGTCTTAGACTGAAAGACTTGGAAATTCAAGGAACATAAAGAAAGATATAGGAAAGAGTAAGAATGAGAAGATAACATTGGGGTGAGTTCATATTGTTCAAGTCCATGTAGAAGAGAGAATTCAGATTTTTTTTGAAGTACAATGAAAATCCATTATATAGCTTTTTTACACTTGGGATTGAAACTGTGTCTTTTGTGATTGAAAAGCAAATTTCAAAGTACAAGTTTCTGGTCTTGCTAATATATGGGAAATAAATTACTCAATTTTTTTATTTTATTTGAGTTCAGAAGTCTATATGTCTCATAAAATTTTAAAAAAGAGGATTTTTTAGAGTTTATGTGTTAAGTTTAAAAGCTTTCCTTTAAATTTCTTAAAACTTTAGAAAGCAAATTAATGAAATAACAGTCAGGAAAATTCCAAAGACCAAATCACTAAGATGAGTCACTCCCCAATTCAGATTTATATAAATTTTGAGTTTACAAATGTTTATTAAGTCACTAAATTTTGAAATAATGTGTTATGTAGCTGTACTGTAGATAATTAATAGTCCAGTACCAACTTGTCCATTGTTCAACACCAACCAATATCAGAAAGTTTACTTCCTAATATGAACAGGAAGAGTCTGTCTACAAGATTTTAACTGTAAAAGTCTGACCATAAGATTTGTCCCTCAAACCTCATTCTTGAGAGCCTACCTGGATGCTGAGATAAATCAAGTTCCATGCTCAAAAGTATTTTTTCATTGATATCATGATAGTCCAATCAGATACCTTTAGCATGCTAGATTATTTGGTTTCTTCTAGAAAATATCTTCCCTTTCCTAGTTACCCAAGTTGCTCAAAATATGTTATTCTAATTGGAAGTCTAATATGTCAACTTTATCTCCTCAAGTCACTAGCAGTTATTATTCTAGTTTGCTTTACTTTTGAGACACCTATGCACATCAAAAACTATTAAACTCTGCATTTCTCTATTTTACCCCTAAGAAGTCTTTAAGTAGGGACTGTAACTCATTGGGTTTTGTATTCTCAATGTCAAATACAGAAATTTCTTTATTCTTTCCTTTCTTCCTTCCTTCCCTCTATTTCTCTCTTTCCCTTTCTTCCTTTTTCTTAAAAAAATCATTTATCCATTCAGGTAAACTTATTGAGAATAGCCTGTTAGTCCCCAAGCTCCTAAAAATTACATATAGTAGGAAACAAATATTTAAACAATTAAGCTAGTATATAATTATAGATCATGAACATTTATAAAGGTAACAGAGGAGAGAGAGAGGGAGAGAGAGAGTAGAAACAAAGAAAGATATCATGACCAGAGCTTAAAGAGCAACCCCTTAAATGATCACCAAAATAATCTATTGATTAAGCCAAACCTTGTTGATTACTCAAGATACACAACTACCTTGACAGAGTCATAGCAGCACCTCTGATAGGGAGGTTAGATCAAGATATTTCAGAGATTGTTTCTGATTTAAGGCAGAACTTTCAGTATGAGAAGGTTGATTAAACAAAGTTTCTGAACAAAGTTTCTTAGATAATATAATAGGGTTGGTGGAAACAGTTGAGATTTTGAAATTACCTGCAAAGAATAAAGATTAGGAAAACCCAGCTGAGTAAACTACCATGCTGATAAAGGGGTCTTTTTCCCTGATAAGGGCCTGTTAAGAAACCTATTTTTAGTTTTGAAGTTTTGCAACAACAACAAAAAAAACTTTATTTTTCTTTTTTGAAAAAAAATTCTCTGTATTCTAAATATGTTTATAGTATTTATAGTACTCTTTTCCATTCTCTTTAACTGTGCAACTTTACATTTCAATTTTTACTGTGAGTTAAGATTGAAAAAATAAAGGACTATTTGGTCCTACATAATACCTGAAAAGATGTTATTCTAAGGCAAATGGTATTGAAAGCAATTTTATTCTGCCAATTCTCATAATGTCCAAAACATGAGAACCTCAATGTCTCATTTAGCAATATCTTCATCAAGAGGTCAAGTTTCTTAATATTAAAATGCATTGTTGTTATTTTTTTGTTTTTGACACATATCGCTACCATTCTCTAAAAGGTATTATGTAGAATTTGGTCCTTTTGTTTCTCCAATCTTAACTCATAGTAAAAATTGAAATCAAGTTTCTCAACCTATAAGGTTTACATATTTCAAAAAAGAAAAAGAGTTATATTTATAAAAGGCCTACATTTCAAGATAAACCCAGAGTAGCAGGATCTTCCAAATACCAACCTTGAATTATAAAGAAGCTTTAAAAACTTCCTAATTATCCATGGGTTTTTAAGAAGCATACTTAAAGGCCTGATTCTTGAAACCAGCCTAAAATTGTGATGTCCCTGTATTTTTCAATTGCATACAGAATCTTTTTCTCAGAAATAAAAAGTCATAAAAATGTGTTCAATTAGAATTGTTCACTGCCTTATAATAACTAGAGGTGGAAATTACCAATGGCTCTTTCTTCTCAGAACACTCTTTTTAAAGATAAATTTTTAAATCTAGTCTCCCTGAGCGAAATCAATGACTTTTTCCTCTGGTCATTCAGAACATTTCCATGAGAAATTTTGTTTGACATTGGAAAGGGAAGTGGGAGAACCTGGCACATCAGACACTAGAGAGTGCATAGGGAGTCTTTAATTCTACCATTATCATCACCTTGGTTCCTGTTTGGTATGTTAATGAATGCAAGAAATATTATAAACAAACCTGGAATAATGCAAAAATTATTATCCTCTTTATTCTGTTTATTTTCCACAAAGAGTTAAGTTGTAAAATTTTCACACCAACTAAAGTTTTCATCTACAGGATCACTATATTGATAGAGCCCCAACATCAGGTCTCTTACTCTTGTCTCACTATAAAAAGGCAAAAGGAACTGCTACAGGTCAGAGTGCTCCTTACAACTGGGCTTGTTGTCACACTTTGGCAAGATGACCCCTTGATGAAGATATTGCTCAATGAGACATTGGAATTCTCATGCCTTGGACATTATGAGAATTGACAGAATAAAATTGCTTTCAATACCATTTTCCTTTGAATAACATCCTTTATATGCTGTTGTCATGGAGTTTAAAACAAACAAAGTAGAGTGAGCTGGAGGCCATGATAACTTTGTGGGATCCAAGATTGATGCTGATGGTGCCTGTGTCCGTGGCCAGGAATGGTAGCAATGACTCCAAACAGTAGTAAACACAGAGGGGGTTAAGCTGCTGCCAGAGGCTGGGCGCCAGTCAGAATGTCCTAGGGTGTCACCATCTGGCACAGCAGTGAAAGGTTGCCAGCCCCTTGAGTTAGAGCACTCACATGTATCAGCAGGTTTTCCTGTCTTCTCTGATTGCTAACCGATTGGTTCAAATACTACATTTTATTAAAATATAGTGCTGATACAATCTGTTGTTACAAAAACAACTCTCAAAATAGTGTATTTCATTGTCCTTGAAATTAACCATCATTCAGCCAGGAAGACAAAACCCTTGTAAAACCTGACGGAACTATTGTAGCCTCTTATGATCATGAAAATTTTTACCACCAATACAAATTATTTCTTTGTTAGAGAAAACTTGCAAAAAAAAAAAACTCACCTTTCTATAACATTTTCCATTCTAATAGGACACTATTTATAACACTAAATTAATGTGGTAATAATATCTCATTACATAAATTTTTAGAATATTTTGCAGGCAGTTCACCATCAGTATTACTAAAAAAAAAAGTCCTGTTTGGTGTTATTTTTTTTTAATTTTACAGATGACTCAGTTTGAAAGTTTGACAATTACAGTGAAATAATTATTAAAATAAAAAGTCTCTCAGAAAGAATAGAAAAGAAATATTCTGAAATTAAAACATTCAAGGGATTCATCTCCAAGAACTGAAACTGAACTCAAAAGGGAGATTATGCTAAAGATGCTATAAGAAATGTTATTTTTGTGGGATTTTAAAAGATACCCTCTAAGTTTCTTTTCTTAATAAAAAAAGATGATGTTGGAATTATGAAGTGTGTGAACAATTACTTTAATGAATTCATAATGTTTTTCCATTGCCCAATATTAACGTCAAAATTGATATTGTAATGTTAAAAAGAAAATAACTATCCTTATCAGCACTTTTTGGTGGCATTTGAAATAGTATCATTTTAGGCAGAGACAAAATTTATGAAGAAGATAAAAAAAAAGACAAGGACAAAAGATGAAATTGGTAAAAGAGAAAATGATTGATATTTTTATAGCAGTTCTTCAAAGAGCTCAAGGACTAAATACAGGATGAGTTACTTTTATTCTTAAAATAAAGGTTTTTGGGGCATTGGTTGAATACTCTTTCTTGAGTGTCTGGAAATAGTGTTGGCCATAGACAGACCTTCGTAGTCACTGAATTCTGAGTGTGTATGACACCACCAGACCAGCAAGTAATAGAAAAATGAACAGAACACATCAACATGAAAAAAAAAAAAAAACATTTTAGCATACAACTTAAAAAGATAAGACAATGCAATAACTTACATTTCATGCCAGTTTTTAAGTTTTAAATATATCCCCAAATATCTAAGCAAAACCAGAATTTTGGAAAATAAACATTGTTCTCAAATACAAAGGCAAAAATTTTAAAATAAATGTAAATTATATGAAAATGTATCAATTCGCATATTATGAATGAAGACATTTATTAGAAAAAAATTCCCCACCCAAATTATTTACCTTTGAAGGTGTTTAAATAGGGTAATTTCTGAATTTATTTATCTTTTCCCAGGTATCTTAATTTTATATATAAAATAGATACAAAAAGCTTAATAAGTCTAAAATAACTTTTCACTGATTAATAGTGGTAAGGATTTGGTATAATTTGGGACTTTTAGTGAATGTGTCCTCCTTTTTGTTCTAGTTCCATGAATGTATAATATTAATATTATATTAACTGTAATTTGCAAAATATTAGAAAATGATCTCTTTATACAAAATAACTCATGTCAAAATTTTATTTAGTTAGTTGAACTATGAAGGAGAAGTGATATATGTGATTTAATGAATAAATAAAGAACTGTTAGACTATGATTAATCCATTATATTCAGAACTGTTTAGGGTTCAATAAAGCCATAATCTGTAAACATTGGGATTATCTGTTCCACATGACAGGAGTTAATGTTGATTCTTCATTGGGGAAAAACTCTGCAAACTAACATGTAAGGTTATTAAATCTTGGACTCTAAATAAATAATAAATAAGTCTTCATTCTCTCTAGATAGCCCTTAAGTTCCCTTTCATTGTACAACATTGAAAAAGATCTTTTAAGTTTAACCAAATTTCAAACAATTTTTGGACTTCTCATTTTATGATCAATGTAATTTCTAAAGATTGTCCTCTAGCACAAGAAGGTTAATGGATTTAGATTTGTTCTGCTTTGTTATATACAGATTGCAAATAATATTAATTAACCATATTGGGAATCTTGGGATTGCTCTGTAAATCTAGACTTTCAGAACTGAGCAAGTACAAATACCAGAGAATTATCTTCTGCCTGGAAAATTTGAAACCAAATCTCAGATCTCATTTGGAAATTACCTTGTCTATCCAGAACCTATAAAACCAATCTTTAAGAAACTAGCTCAGCCAGATTTCACCTTTAACACTCATAAATTAGGGTAAATTCCTTTTTTCTTTAATTTTTACAAATGTAGAAATATCCCTTTACTGCCAGAAAATAATTTTTCACCACTCATGAATATAGGACCCTGCAACGGAGATGTCAAACCAGATGGGTTGACCATGCACCAGGATAGTGACATTTCCATCTGCCACAGGACAAAGCCTTTCGCAAATCCCATGGTGACATGATGAATATGGAGGAAAAGCAGCAGCTCCACCTGTTAAGTCAATAGGACTCTCCATACATAGTGGGCTTGCTATGCCTAATTAAATGAGGGTCATTCTTAAGTGTGACTCTTGAGGTGCAGCCTTGGTTTCACAATACATTTGTCCAGTTATATGCTGGTAAACAGGAAGAAAAAAATATTGAAAAGATATGAATGACTTTATTGCCCTAAAATGTAATATAGAACAGAGAAGGTGTCTGTAATTTCTAATTCTAAGTAAGGACTAGGGGAGGAAGGGGGGATCAACAACACTAAAAAGTAACATTTTAAAAAACTGTTATTTCATTTTCCAAACCCAAGTCTGCTAAATTGAGGGCTAGCAATAACAACTTCTTAATACATTCTTAAAAATATTATTAACAGTATTTCAAAGAGTGATAATTAAATGCTACTCATCAATTGCTTAATCCTGGGTAATTCTTGTTTTTCTGGATAATTGATCACCAGCATGTTTTTATGGAGTTCATTTGTTTCTGGACTGAACAAAAGTATAGACATGATGACTCGGTCAACTGTAAAAGCCAACATGGAAGCCTTACCCAATAATGTATTTTCTTAATTATTAGGAGTTCAAAATACATGAGATAGTCTTTTCCTTATACACTGTGATTGTTCTTTTTTTGTTGAACACACAAATTCTAGACTTCAGCTTATAGCAGAGCCTCATTTAACCATCACAGAGAAGCAAGAACTTATTTCAAAATGATACTAAAAGACTGTGGCCATTAATTTTGGCCACCAATGATAACAGAAAGAAAAAGTGTGAAATTATTTACTGGGGTAGAGTATATACACATTTATTAGAATATAATCAATGTTTCTTTCCATTGGGGATGAAAATATTTATAGAATGCAGAATCATTAACAAATTCCCCAGGTATTCATATAAAGTATACAATTACTGAAAATGTTTTTATTAACATTATTTATTTCTACAAATTTAACTCAGGGTAGTCTAGGTATCCTTTTTTAATTTGACAATTCTAAACAGTCTTACAATTGTTCTGAGCTAATTTAAAAATATGGAACACAATAAAAAGTTTGGTGTCTCTTTACAAAATGAAGGAACAGAGCTATGTGATTTTCTGTGGGCCTTCTGGAAAACATAAAATATAGTTTTAGGTTAAAGAAACATTTATTATAAGTTTTATTAGTTCTAAATAGAGGGGCTAATATTAGGGCACTGTGTTTTTTAAATTAATGTTTAATGTTAAATATTAGGATATTTAATAAATTATTGGCCATTGGATTAAGATAGGATCTTGAAAACTTGGACACTGCAATTTTAAGGAAGCTTAGTTCTTCCTTATGTAAAGAAACTTAGTTCTATTTTTAATAAAGAAGGACATGATGATGTCATCTCAAAGAAAATAAAATTATTTTGGTAATCCACGGATTTTCTTGTATCTGAACAGATTGCACAGAAGGTAAAAAAAAAATGATTGTTTATCATTTTAAGAGTGAGAAAGCCAAATTCCAGTTTGGCATGAATATTTGGCATGCTTCATAGCATTTTTAAAATAAGTATTTCAAACTAAGCCAACTCTGGCAAAAATATTTACACAACCCTTTGCGTCTTTACAGATCCAATATTTGCAAACTATAGAATTCAAGGCAAGTAAAAATCTCCTTTCCATAAACATTGTGAACATTTTCATGAGCTTGCTTTTCATGATCCTCTTTCACATTATTGAAAATGGTGCTACAAGACTACCTTATTTGTATATTAATAAAAGAAAAACCAAATTTTATGATTTTCTTTAAATAGTTAAGCTTCTCTATTACCTTTTCTTCCAGTATTATCACAATGATGTGTATTAAATATGACATTCAGCTGAAAGAAATTATATCACTGTAAGAGGTTCCCTTGTGATGGATCTTTGAGAAATATCTGTCATACATGAGCATCTTAGCCAACTCGACAGTCTTGAATTTATATAACACAATTTCCTATTGACACACGCATTTCTTTTACACTTTTAAAAATAAGCAACATGACCTTAAAATGACTCAAATGTACAATCCCATGAAAACAGAAAAATAAGCCAAATATGCAAGTTTAAAATTGTGTATAGTAATCAATTTGTTAGCATTTGATATTATTGAAAAATTAAACAAATATCCAAAGAATATCGACATATTTTTATTTAATATGTACTCGAGGTTTGGGGTTATATAAAAATCTTAGAAATATTGTTTGAGCTAAAATGCTAAAAAATATAATCACACTGTAAACATATTTATCAGAATATTCACTCTGATAAATTTTGGTGAAGACTTTGTACCTCTCTTCAAAATGATTGTTTGATGAATAATCATTGTTTACCTTTTGTGCATGTGGATGAATAAGTCACCTACATTTTTCAGTAAACCTACATAAGACATTTTAAAAATTCAAATTAAGTAGCATAATGTATAACAAAATAAACTTTATTTTTATAAAAATAAAATGCACTCTAGTGCCATATTAAAAGTGGTGAAGCAGAGAAAAGATGGGGAGCAGCTTTTTAAAAACTTCCTTAAAACAAACATTAACTATTCTCATTTATCCAAATATCCATTTTAATTAAGTGAATCTGAAATCATTAAGTGAATCATAAATCATTTTTCTTAGAGGAATTTCTCTTTGAAGGCTCTTATGTTTTAGCCCAGTATTTTTTTTTATTTTAAACATTCTGATTTCTTTATTTTTATGAAAATTTTATATTTATAAATATTCTCTATAAATCCACCAGAAGAAAATTCATTTACTTTAAAAGATATAATAATCTAATCCATTAATACACCCTAGAGATAGAAAAACACTTCACACTCATCTAAAAAAAAGGAAAAGTCTTCAGTTACAGACATAGAGACATCAAGAGCGGGAATAGCTTTAGAACTACAGCTTCAGCCAGCCAAGACCTCAAAAGACAGCTCTCCTTGCTAACGGACATAATATTTCTAAATTCTCTTGAACTCATGAATATACAAATAAGCAAATACACAAAGGAAAATAAAATAAGAGGAGATTCTCATCTTTCATGTGATAGTCTTGATCTCAATTCTTCACCTAACAGAGAATACCAAATGGCCAACCATGAGACTCAAGTTTCCATTGTTTTCACCATTGCAAAGTAAATATTCAGTCTACATGAAACAAACAAAAACCGAAATAAAATCATCAATTGAAAAGACAAAAACAAGAAGCTGGAGAGACCCAAAGTCAGCATATTTGAACCCAATCTTGTACCCAATCTTGGGTGCATTCACTTCTTCAGAATGGCAGTTTAATGGGCCCCATCAGTTGGATTCACCTGCATATCTCTGTGGGTGACCTACAAAACATTTAAAATCTTCCAGACTTTACAGCATAACTGCAAAGTAAAATTAATGCTTCAAATACTTTCATTTCATTTGTTAAATAATGGGGGTACAAGAAGATACTAAAAGTTGTTCAAAAAGCACTTAAGAAGTTCAAGAGCAGGACAGAAAAGAGGGTGGGAATGAGGAGGAGAAGAAATGTGGAGAGGAAAGAAGAGGAGAGGAGAATAAAGGAGAGAAAGAGGGGAGGAAGAACAGGTAGAATCATAAAATTTAATTATTGATTTTGTAGAATAAAGTAGGCATGAGCACTTTATAATCCTCATAATTTGTTTTTCTTACTCTTTACAGTCTTTGATCAGGATAAAAGGTTTTATAAACAAGACAGCAGAGTGGCCTGCCTTTTTCTTTGTCATCAATACTCTGAAGACCAGACATCCCCAATTTGAAGAGTACACATTCATATAGGAGATAGTTATTCCATCAGTAAATCAGTGGAGACAAGTTAGCATCACTTTGTACAATGGGACACCTACCACACCACTACTTTAAAAATTGTTCTTTCCTTGCAGTTTATTTATATTTAGAAGGGAATAAGGGCAAAGTTCCTTGGAGACTGTTTAGTGGAAGTCCACAGTATTAACAGTTCATTTGCTCACTGATTTGAGAGGAAGATCTTGGTATTTGGGTCAAGGAAGGTATCTGGCCAAGTGTAAAATGGAAGATAACCCAAAACAAAAAGAAAACATAGAATTGGACTCTGAAAGCTGGATGGAACTTTACAGAACACCTGATCCTGTAATAAGGATTGTAATGCATCCCACTGTTTTCGTGTATTTAAAAAAAATAATAAAATTAATTAAAAAAAAAAAACACCTGATCCAAATTTTCAATTACAGTTGAGAAATTTCAGGAAAGATGGATAATAAAACCTTTTCCAAACTTGCAAAGTTCATCCTAAAATCAATAATAATGATGATAATAATAACAACAACAACAACACAAATGACAACAAACAATTATGTTCAATTAATGTCACTATTCAAAGAACAATGGGTAAGAGGTACATTTTGGGGAAATGCTTCTCTCTGACAGAGTTCTTAGTTACAGCTTACCATGAGTCTGTGGAGAGGTGAAGACCTGAAATAAGGATAAGTTTTTTATGAAAGCATCCAGTGGAAACAAATTTCAGCAACCAATCAAGTGGCGGCAGGTGCACTGCTGATGTTTAGTCTGGCCATCCTACCCTGGCAGACGCAGTCAAAACAGGAGATAAAAATAAGTTGGCAATCTGAGTTTAATTACAACTAATAATAATGTGAGTATAACCTAACAGCTATTGGGGTTCTGTGTTAGCACATGTTCTCTTATGTACTTAATCTTATGCATTCTTCACAATAACTGTGATATAAATATTGTGATCATCCCTATTTTGCACATGAAAAAAACCTGGGGCTTAGAGATGAAAAGTATTAAATTGAACTATTTTGGCTGGCAGTTTTTGAATTATTAATCCCCCTGATATGCTAACAAAGACAAACCCAATCCTAGAGCTATAGCATAATGGAAATGCTCACTGTCTTATTCATTCAGGAGGAAACCTGAAGGAGTGACAGACCAATTACCAGGAACACATTGTCCAGGATTCCTTCTTTTCTTGTTATTAGTTTCATGTAAAGTCATTCTACATGTGTTGGTATTCTCAGTACAAGTACACCAGGGATTTCTGACATATAAAGTTCCTTTGTTAAAAGAAGCTCCATATGCATGATCCATCTCAACTATCTTTATTCATGCAAGCTTTTAGCAAGCTCCCATTGGTGTAATTGTTGGTCTCACTGGATAATTAATGAATGCACTGTTTTCTTTAAATTTTATTTTGGAAAGAAAATCAGGTGTGTGTTGTATCATATATAAATCAAGTTGTTGAATGATTTGGGTTTCTGAGCCACAGAGCGAGAGCTTCATAGCCTCATTTAGAATATTACTCTACGATGAAGCTACCCAAATCACAGGCTTAAATGTAAAATTGAAGGAGGTAGAGGCTGATCTGGTCAATTCATTTCTATTTCAGCACAGGAAAGTTATGCAGCCAACAGTTTAGGTAAGCATCAATTTTCTTCAGTCACTTAGAAGTTCTTCCATGATCAACTTAGGGAAGTTTTTCAGTTACTTATAAGCAACTAAGACTTTACCGATATGAACAGTGAAATTCTCTTTATCATTCACACAGTTCTGCCTTTTATCCCTTTTGAAAATAGAAATCATATCTAAGATTTAAAGAAGTTCAATAGAGAGTAATAAATATCTACACAGTTACTTTTGTCCCTATGGTGGCCATTGAAAGGATGGCAATCCCACATTTCTATTCTTTCACAAACACTTGGGATCAAATGAGAGGGTTGCGTTTAAGTTTGGAGAAGAATGGGAGAAGAGTACATCAACTTTTTATTAGATCCTTTCATTCTCCCAGCAAAACACACTTGAAACTCTAAATTATACACCATGTGGCATGTATTTTATCAATGGGAAATATTTAATCTGTCTTCCTTTCTTCAGCAAAGATTTCCTGATCTTTTCCCTTATGAAAGCCATTATGTAAAGGTATTGGCTGTAGGACCAATTTTCTCCAGAGGTTCTGTTGTTCTCAGAACAGCTTCACTGCTTAAGAAGACTCCTACAGTGGTATTGAGTTCAGCTAATAATCCAGGATACTCTTACCTTCTCAGGAACCTTAGTTCATCCTTACCTGAAAACATCCATTTTCTATGTTACATGCCATATCCTGAAAATGAAGAGATCAGAACATCTTTGGGAGTGAGTTTTCTGCTTATGCTAGTCTCTGATCAATTGCTTTTGAATAACGTATATATCTAATTGTTTTCTCTTTTGTTTTGTCAATAATCCACCTTCCCTGTTTTAAAATTTATTTTTAACTGATACTTAAAAGTTGTATGTATTAATGGTGTATTATGTGATGTTTTGATGCATATATATTGAGCATATTATATCAGGTTAGACAGATCTATATCTTTAAACATTTATCATTTATTGTTGGTGAAAACTTTCATAAACTTTCTTCCAGATCTTTGAAATACATGTTTTTATCTAAATCTTCTTGTTCCTATCTAAGTATAATGTGGTACCCAGGATCAACCTTTTCCCCCACCCCACTCCTTTTCTAGTAACCACCATTCTGCTTTCAACTTTTTTTTAATTAAATCAACTTTTTTACATTCCCCATAAGAGTGAGATTAAGCAGGATTGTCTTTCCATTTCTGGTTTATTTCACTTAACAAAATGATCTTCATTTTGTGGCAACTGACCAAATTTTCATTCTTTCTTATGGTCGAATTATGCATATGTATTTCATTTCTTTATACATGCATGAATAGATGAACACTTAGGTGGTTTGCATTTCTTGCATATTATAAATTTGTGTGCAATGAAAATGTGAGTGCAGATCCCCCTTTGACGTACTGATATCATTTATTTTCACATAAACTCAGTAGTGGTATTTTGGGGTTGTATGATACTAGGTTGTATGTTTATAATTTTTGAGGAACCTACATACTGTTTTCCAAAATGACTGAATTAATTTACATTCCCACTAACAGTGCTCAAATGTTCCCTTTTCCCCACAAACTTGCCAGCACTTGTTATCCTTAGTCTTCAAAAATAGCCATTCTTAGTGGGATCAGAAATTATTTTATTGTGGTTTCAATCTGTACTTTCTTCATTGATGATATTCAGTATTTTTAATGTATTTGCTGCCCATTTGTGTGTCTTCTTTTGAGAATTGTCTATTTAGAACTATTGCCCATTTTTTAAAAATAATTTATTTATTTTTTTGCTATTGAGTTTTTTTTAATATGGTTCCTTATATACTCTGTATATCAATGCCTCATGGTATAGTGTACAAACATTCTCTCCAATTGTGTAAGTTATCTCTGCAGTTTATTGACTGCTTCCTTCATTGTGAAGAAGCTTTTTACCTTTGAGATAATCCTATCTATTCCTTTTCATATTTTTTTTTCTGTGCTTTTGGGGTGTTGACCCAGAATTCTTACCCATTCCAATACTTTGAAGTACTTTGCCTGTGTTCCCTTCTGGTAATTTCATAGTTTTGGTTCTTACATTTATGTCTTTAATTTGCTCCAAGTTGATCAGATGCTTATATATTCATGGATTTACCTCTAGACTCTAAATTCTGTTCCATTAGTCTCTGTGTTTGTTTTTATGCCAACACCATGCTGTCTTCATTACTACAGTCTATAGTATATTTGGACTCAGAAAGTGGAATGCCTCCTGCTTTATTCTTTTGCCTCAAGATAACTTTGGCTATTTTCCTCTGTAAGTGTGTGTGTGTGTGTGTGTGTGCACGCGTGCATTGTGTGTTTCCATATATATTTGGGGATCATTTAATCTAATTCTGTAAAGAATGCTGTTGATATTTTGATAGGGATTGCACTAATTATGTAAATCACTTTGGATAGTATGGAATTTTGAAAATTTTGATTGTTTCTCCCATGAATCCAGCATGTCTCCCCTCCTTTTATGTCCTCATCAATTTCTTTTATAAATGTTTTATGTTTTTTATAAATATTTTTATAATGTTTTATAAATTTTTTACTTAACACATGTATTCCTCAGTGTTTTAATGATGTATTGCTCTTATAAATGTGATGGCTTTCTTGATTTGTATGTCAGATAATTTTCTATTAACATATAGCTACTCTTTTGATTTTTTAAAAATATTTATTATTTTTTTAGTTGTAGTTGGACACAATACCTTTATTATTTTATTTTATTTTTATTTATTTATTTATGTGGTGCTGAGTATTGAACCCAGGGCCTTGCACATGCTAGGCAAGTGCTCTACTGCTGAGCCACAACCCCAGCCCTACTCTATTGATTTTTATGTATTGATTCTGTATCCTGAAACTTGCTGAATTAATTTATTAGTTCTGATGAATTTTGGTGGAGTTTTGGGGATCTTCTATACTTGATATTTGCAAACAATAGCAAACAGATCTCCTCTTTGACAGTTTGAATGCCCATTTCTTTCCCTTGCCTGATTACTATGGCCAGGACTTCCCAAACTATAGTGAAGAAAAGTGGCAGAAGGGGACTTTCTTGTCCTATTCTGGATCTTGGAGAGAAAGTTATCATCTTTCCTCACTCAGTATAACATTTGCTGTTGGCTTATTATAAATGGCATATCAGCTTTCTTATTACTACTCACTGGCATGGAAGTTTTGTCTTATTTGGAGAGAGAAAAAGTGATTGATGGGAGTATTCAGAAGACTTCATGGAGGAAGAAGGAAAGAGTGAGAGAGAATAATTATTTTGCAAATCAATACTGGGACTACAAATATAGCTAAAGTAATATATTTTCATGTAATGTTTAATTCTAATTTTTAAAATTATGTTTTATGATTTGCTATTGCTATGTAACAATTTACCAACTTAAAACAACACACATTAATTATGTAACAGTTTTCATGGGGTCTAGAACAAGTCAGCAAGGTCTTCTGCTTGGGGTCTCACACGGCAGTAATCAAAGTGGGAATGCACCAACTTTCATGCTTATTAGGATTATTGGCAAGTTAATTTCCTATGCTTGCATGACTGAGTCCCATAAGTTCTTATTGGTGATTGTTGACATCCACCTTCAGATCATCAAGATCCTCTTAATTACCTGATATGTAGTGTACAAGTCAAATTTTCATCACTGTGACAAAAAAATATATATATACTGAGAAAAAAAAAAAAACCTAAAGTAGGAATGATTGATTTTGGTTCAAGGTTCCAAAGACTTCGCTCCATGGTCAGCTGGCTCTGTTGACTCTGGGTCTGTGATAAGGACCATCATGGTACTTCTATGATGAGGGTGTGATTAGGCAAAGCCACTCACTTAATAGTGGCCAAGAAGTAGAGAGAGAAGAAGAGTCTGGGGACGAGATATATTACCCAAGGGCATGGCCCCAATGACCCATTGACTTGAAAATGGTTCCCAAAGTTTCTACTACCTCCTAATAGTCACTCTCAATGGATTGATCTACTGATATGATCAAAGCTCTCAAGATCAAATCTCCAAATCCCCACCTCTGAGCATCGGTGCATTCTAGTCCATGCCTGTGATGGTTTGGATATGAGGTGTTACTCAAAAGCTCACAGGTGAGACATTGCAAGAGGGCTTCAGAGGAGAAATGACTGAATTATAGCCTTAACCTAATCAGTGAATTGATCCCTGGTGGGATTAACTGAGTGGTGACTCGGGGCAGATGGACTGTGACTGGAAGAAGTGGTTCAATGAGGACTTGTCTATGGGGTATATATTTTGTATCTGGCAATTGGATACCTCTATCTTCTTCCTAATCATCACGTGAGCTGCTTTGCTCTGCCACATACTCCATCATGATGTTCTTTCTCACCTCAAGCCCTGAGAAATGGAGCCAGTTTTCTATGGATGGAAACTTCTGAAACTGTGAGCCCTGAAGGAGACTTTTCCTCCTCTAAAATTTTTCTTGTTGGGTCCTTTAGTCACAGCAGTGAAACAATTACTAAAACAATGCCTTAAACATATGAGTCTCTGGAGGCCACTTCATATCCAAACCATAACACGTGTCCTTCTCCATATACAACTCTAAAAAAACTGTTCTTCAAGCCCAACAGAATTTCTCACTGAAGACTTCTGAGAAAGAGTCTTATAGTCATGTTCATATCTAAGGTAATATCTACAACAAAAGTAATAATCTTTACTTGTAGAACAAAATCTAATCAATGGTATACCATCACCTTTTTTTGGAGGGGTTAGAAATCAATTACAGAGGATGGAATGCATACTGCTTTTCTATAACTTGAAAATATAACAGGTAATTTCAGAGAAAAATCTTACAGCTTATGTCATCACAAACCGACCAGAAGGCCATGTAGAGAGAATATTTGACTGTACAAAGAAGATTATTATCCTCCCTGCTCTGTTCTTAGTTGCTCTCATTATATCAAAGAAGACATTTGGCATTTGTTTTTTAGGGATTAGCTAGCTTCACTTAGCATAATCTGCTCTAGTACCATCCATTTCCCTGCAAATTCCATGATTTTGTCATTTTTTTAATGGAAGGAGACCCTCATTGTTATACAAAATTACATATAAGAGGTTATGAGGGGAATGGGAAAAAAACAAGGGGAGAAATGAATTACAGTAGTTGGGGTAGAGAGAGAAGATGGGAGGGGAGGGGTGGGGGGGTAGTAGAGGATAGGAAAGGTAGTAGAATACAACAGTTACTAATATGGCGTTAGGTAAAAATGTGGATGTGTAACCGATGTGATTCTGCAATCTGTATTTGGGGTAAAAATGGGAGTTCATAACCCACTTGAATCTAATGTATGAAATATGATTTGTCAAGAGTTTTGTAATGTTTTGAACAACCAATAAAAAAAGAAGAAGATTATTATAGGACAATTGAGTTTTAAGTAATTTGTTATTGACAAGCCTCATTAATCTACAATGAAAGTACTCTTGATTCTCAATGCTTTTGTACCTTTGTGGTCAATATAACGTCATTTGTATAAATGATGTTATTGAGTACTTAATTATATGCTGTCAGGTATTAAGAAAAAACATGAATATAGTAAGAGTCACTGCTTTCAAAAGTTCATTGTCTTCCAAAATATACTAACATGTAAAGATATTATTATAATCTAGTGTAATAAATCTTATAATAGCAACTTTTACACTGGTTAAAGGAGAAAAGTATTAAATATTCCTTGTATTGGGAAATTATTACTAGAAAAGTTTATTTGGGGGTTTATTCTTATAGAGAAACTCAACATTCATGAAAGATAAGGGTAAAATAATGAATCCTTTTTTTCAAACAAAGAGAATAGGTCACCAAAAATATGGGAGCAAGTTATAGATTGGAATCCTCATGAAACAGACTGAAATGAGGCATTTTGAAGTGTTATATTATTGAGGAGATGTTCCAGTTTACATTAGCATGAGATGAGAAAGAACACAACTGCATTAGAATATATTAGTGAGCTAATTTCTGTAAAAAAAATAGGGCTCTGATTCCTCTAGGATCATTTTAGAAAAGAATAAGAATGCTACTTCAAGATGTCTACCTAAAAGACAAGAAGTTAGAGAATTTACCACCTGGTTTTCTATCCCCAATGATGGGAAGTTGCTCCAGGGATACATACTGGCCTCACTTTCTGGCTGTGCTTATTTGTAGCCTGTGTTGATACTTATTGGCACTAGAGAAAGTCCTGAAGTGAAACAGAAAGATAAATCATTCATGGAATTAAAGGATTGCCAAGGCATCTACTGACATTAAAACAATAAGGTGTATTGTGGAATCTACAACAAATGATTTCATCTAGCTAAAGCAGTGGGTATCAAATGGAAATAGTGAAAGAAAAGATTTTTGAATGGCAGTTCAATAAAATATAAAGGGACAGATGATTTGACTCAAAATATGATAATAGAACTAGGAGTAGAATGAGGGATTAAATAATAATTTATGATTTCACTAGAGAATTTACCAATACTGATATGTTATTCTTCTCTGAATGCTTCAGAATATTTCATGATTCCTTATAAATGTTTCAATATAATTTATAAATGTATATGCTTACATATTCATGTGTATGTAGACATAATAATGTGATAATACCAGAAGACATTATTACAATATCCTCTGAAAAAAGAGTTTCTAATATTTGCCTAGTATTTCTTGAAAAAAATTGGCCATTTCTTTCATTCATTTTATGGATAAATCCACCTAATTCTTTGATAAAATTTACCTATATGAAGGAAAAACATCTCTGAACATGAATTATGGTTTTATTCTTTTGAAACAAATGTCCTTATAATATGTTCTAGAAGCAGAATTATTTAATTAAAGGTAATTGATATTTTAATAGCACTAAGAGTTTCCCTTGTACTGTTTCCCAAAATTGTATTAATCTGTATAAAGTCAATAGTAGGTGACAATAAGGGTGAAGATGTGGACCATAATAATTTTGATCTTAGCAATAATAATATTGTAGCTCTGCTTCCAAGATTCTCCATCATCCTTGAACCACACCTAGTAATTTTGTTCCCTATGTAGTCTCCTTTCTGCAAATTTAGGATGAGTGTATGAATCACTTATAACAAAAACACTCAGCTCAATCTTAATCTAATTCTTATTTAAATCACTTCTTTATTAAAATGTTGATAATAGTGTCAACAGAATTTATGTTTTGCAAAGTTTATAAGTGGCAAAATAATTCTTATTGTGGTTTTGATTTTTATATTTTTAATTCTAATGAAATGCATTTTTCAGTCAATAAGAACAGGAAATGAATCTGTGAATAAACAAGAGTATCATTCACATATATAATGATGTCTAATATTTTCATAAATCACTAAGTGCTGTATTCATACATCACTTAGTTCTAACACTCCATGGGAGGACTATTATTAGACACAGTTTACAGATAAGCATTTAAGGCATAGAGAAATTCAATAACTCGCCAAACTGGAAAGCTTTATTATGAAACTAGTTGGTGATGATATTGTAGTATCAAAAACTGTCAAACTCAGAGAATTAAAAAGGTGGTTGCTAGAAGTTGTGCACAGGGGGAAATGGGAAGTTGTTTTTCAGTTGTTACAAAGTTTCAGACTTGTGAGATGAATAAATTCTACAGAGAGACTACTCAACATTGTGCCTATAGTCAACAATGCTGTATTTTGCACTTTAAAATCAGGTAAAGAGGGCATGCCTGATGTAAAATATTCTTACTAAAATAAAAAAGAAACAGAAAAGAATTAATTTATTACTGGCTGAGTGTATACATGGTGATTAAAAATTAAAAATTCACTCAATCTCAATTCCATAAATTTACATGATAGATACAAAAGGTGAAATGGCCACATGGCAACTTGTTTATGTCAATTTAAGTTTTAATTGTCATCTCCAAGATTCTTGGGGAAGAATACTATATATTTTTTTGTTTTTTATTGTTGTTGTTTGAGTCTACAGAGTAAATAGAATTCTGTTAAATTTTCAGGATATGTAACTTGTATCTAAGGAATACAAAAATCCAGTTGTAGTAGCCTAACCTAATTCCCTCTTAGCCATGATTAGGTCTTAAAGTGCTTCATTGATTACCTGCTGTGCAGGCAGCGAAGACTCAATGTTTATTGAATGCAGATTTATGACTGAGGATGAGAGATGAATCCAGACAGACCGTGTTTCTTAATAGTGTTAGTGTTTGGATTTCATGCGCCCTCAATGTTCACTGAAGGACGATGATATTTCTCCACAACTTTATTGGTAAATTATAGCATCTATGAGGCTCAGTAAATGGAAAAGCAGGTACAATGTCATACAGAAGGAAAACTTTGAAACTCATTTAGAAGACTTCCTATTTAAACATACCTTTTTGCCTTAATGCCTCATTTGCTGACCACTCACTGTATTTTCTGTTATAAACCTAGTCTTGCCAACAGTGTATTCATAGTGCATAGAAGCAGCTGTTTATTTAACTTGTAATGGACTTCCTTAGAAAAGAATAATTTTAATTGTAATATAATACTTAGCTCCAAAAGCTACTCTGAGAGTTTTCTGGGGCTGCCATTACAAAGTACCACAGAGTGGGTGGCTTAAACCAGTCATTTACTTTTTTTACAATTCTGGGACCTAGAAATTTTAGACCAAGGGGTCAGCAGATTTAGTTTCTTCTTTGACCTCTCTCATGAGTTTGCAGATGGGCTTCTTTTATCCATCTTCACATGGTCTTTCCTTTGTATCTGTGTTCTAATATTCTTTTTTTAAAGGATACCTGTTATATTGGGTTAGGGCCCACAAATATTACCTCATTTAATCTTAATTACCTATTTAAAGACCTTTTCATTTCCAATACAATCACATTCGGAGGTATGGAAGGTCAGGACTTCAGCATAATATTTGGGGGATGATGCAATCAACCAATAGCAGCTACTCTTTTCCCACTATTGCTCAATCCTGATTATAGTATGTGGTTTTTATAAGTCAAATGATATATAACACAGGAAGCTAATAAATATAAAAAATCCCATTCCCTTAAATCATTATAACCCTAGATATCAAACAGGGCCAGAGAAGGGAAATTAAGTGATGGCATAAAATACATTTCAAAGGCTTTCTAAATGTAAAAAAAAAAAAAAAAGAAAGAAAACCTTTCCAGATTTTTCTAATCTGATTTATCCTACCCTACAGTACCTACCATAATAATTAATAACTTCTGTGGAAATTTTCTACAAGGATCTGTCTAAACATTTTAAATGATACCACTCGTAATTTATATTATCGAAAAAGTACAACTTACTTATCAGATTAGGTAGCTGCTTTTCACTAAACATCCATTGTTATACATTGTAGAAGAGAATTGATAACTGAACAGGATTATAGAGTTTTATAATATCCAATGTATGTTGATGGAAATTACAAAGAGTGTCACCAGAAATGAAAAAATGATGTTTGAACAAAAGAGAGATTGTAAAGCAACAAAATAGGTTTCACTAATTTACGGTGGATGGCTAGGGTCATTGTCAGTCACTCTCAGGATCTCCTAAGTGCCCTCTAATTCCTCATTGGCTCTCTTTTCCTCTTTATTAAAGAATCTCTACACACTTTCAAGAGCCAACCTGTTCTCAGCCCAGATTAGCCTTTATCCCATTGCAATTACCTTTTTATTTTGGGCACAAGGAAATTTGGTTGTCCTAATTCTACAATGTACAAAATATATGATTTGTTGGATAATGTTCACAAAGAAGTTGTTCCATAGTGGAAACACATAATGTATGTACAATATCAACTGATGCAAGGTATAACATGATAAGAAAAATGTAATTTTTTAAAAAAATAGTTTCAGAATTTAGGGAAAAAAGAGATTTTACCTCTAAATATTTGGGAAGGATTTCTTATGAAAAGGACAACTCCATTGGGTTTTGAGTTGCTGGATAGGTAGATTTTAATTCCAAACAAAACTGCATGATAAACAAAGCAAAAAGAAGAGGCCTCCATGAGGAACAGCAGGATTCATTTGGCTCAAAGAAAGGGTAGATTAAAGGCAATAATGTTTAAAAAGTTAAAATTAATCTTATAAAATTTGAACTTCATCATTTATGCAAATGAGATACAGTGAACATTTCAGATAACAGATTTGCCTCAAAAGAATTAATACTGCATCAGTACATAAAATGAACTTGAACAGGATGGGTAAACAGTGGATTAAGACAGTGTAGACATGCTGTATGGTACCAGAAATCAGCTAAAGACTATTTCAAACAATTAAGTCAATGGTTTGTGAGGTTTGGGTAGAAATTTTGAGCCTGGCTGATTGAGAAGATATGATGTGTTTAACAGAAGCAGGTGCAAGATGTTATTTGGTAAGGAACACTATGAATTCAGTTCTATTCGTTGTGATAGGAAAAATTTTAAGACAGCATTCGTCTTCCTCCTGTGCAGACTGTACATGATCCTAAGGGCTATGAAGGAGGTGAATTATACTTATGTGATTAGTTTATGTTGCACGTACCATTGACTTTAAGAAAGGGAGATTATGCAGGTGGATCTGACCTAATCATATGAGTCCTTTAAGAGGAGATCATTTTCCCTGGCTAGGGGCAGCAAAGGAAGTAGGATGTTCAACACATCAGGAGGACTGAATGTTGAATCGCTGGCTTGAAGACTGAGCAAGCTATCTGGCAAGGATGGCAGTTGGCTTCTGAAAGCTGAAAGCAGCCTGTGGGTGTCATTCAGCAAGGAAAAGGGACTTTAATTACTGTACCCTCAGAGAACTGAATTTTGTTAACAACAAGAACAAACTTGGAGTAGATGTTTCTCTGGAGCCTTCTGGTGAAAACTCAGCTTGGCTGCCACCTTTACTTAGATTTTTTTATAACCTGAGCAAAGAGCCTAGTCATGTTTAGACAGATCTCTAACCTACAGAACTGTAAGGTAATAAATAACAATTAGCTGCTAAATTTCTGGTACTTTCAAGAGAAAATGAATGCAGATATACTGCCTTTGAGTCCTCAGGAAAGTACTAGTGCAGAGATTCTTGGTACTGTTGACATTTAGTGCTGGGTTAAATTCCTTAATATGGAGATCGGTTGTGTGCACTGGAAGATGCTTAGCTGCATTCCTGGCCTGGTACCCACGGGATGCCAATAGTGCCCAATGTTATTACAATAAAAATGTCTCTAGACATTCTGAAATGTCTTGTTAATGACAAAATTTCCTTAAACTGAGAAGCACTGATTTAAGTTAAGAATTACCAGTCCCTTACAAATAGAGAATGCCTCAGTCTGCTCCCTATGCTATGGCAAAATATCATAAATTTGGACAGCTTATAAATGAGAAAAACTGATTTATGTCTAGTGAGGTTCTGTTTGTCATGAACCCTAGCTTCTCACAGTCTCCTCAGAAGGCAAAAGAGGCAAGGCAGGTATCTCTGATCTCTTTTAAAAGGGCATTAATCCCAGTCAAGAGGACTCCATCCTCATGATCAAATCCTCTGCCAAAGGCTAAACCTCTTAATCCCATCATTTGGGGAGTTAGGATTTCAACATAGGAACTAAGAGGGTGGTAAAAACACTCAGACCATAGCAGGATGCCGGAGTTTGGAAGATGAGGTAAAAGATTTGAACGATTTGTAAATCAGCAGGCTGGAGATGATTGTTGAAGTTGTGAAGCTTAACAGATGAGGTGCAAGAGTTTCAAGAAAGATATCTGGAGTATTTTTCTGCTGAATGTTATGAAGAGAAAGGATGTCTCAGGCCAGAGAGGAAGCAGTCAGAGGGATGAAATAAGAAATAAAAATACTTCAAACAATCCAAAGAATAAGAAATATTGGAAAGCTGAGAATAAAAAGATCATTGAAGTTAGAACTTCATCTTCATTGATTGATTAGTTTTGGATGAATGGTTTATGCAGAAGAACAGCAACAACAGAAGGAGTGAATAATTTATTTGGAGGTGATTGTGAATGGAGTCTTTTTCCTAATTTATCTTTCAGTGGATTCATCGCTAATGTATAAGAATACATCTGTTTATTGGTGTTGATTTTATATCCTGCTATTTTGCTTAATTAATTTTTTAGTTGTAGAAGTTTTCTGGTGGAATTTTTTGTATCTTCTAGATATAGAATCATGTCATCAACAAATAGTGATAGTTTGAGTTCTTCTTTACCTATTTGTATCCCTTTCATTTCTTTCCTCTAATTGCTTTGGTTAGAGTTTCAAGGGTGATATTGAATAGAAATGGTGAAAGAGGACATCCTTATCTTGTTCCAGTTTTTAGCAAGAATGCTTTCAATTTTTATCCATTTAGAATGATGCTGGCCTTGGGTTTAGCATATATAGCCTTTACAATGTTGAGGTATATTCCTACTATCCCTAGTTTTTCTATATTTTGAATATGAAGGGGTGCTATATTTTGTCAAACGCTTTTTCTGCATCTATTGAGATGATCATACGATTCTTGAATCAATCTAACAAAAGAGGTGAAAACTACGGAACACTAAAGAAAGAAATTGAAGAAAACTTCAGAAGATAAAAAGATCCCCTATCCTCCTTGATAGCCATAATTAATATTGTCAAAATTGCAATACTACCAAAAGTGTTACACAGACTTAATGCAATTCCTATTAAAATTCCAATGACATTCTTCATAGAAATAGAAAAAGCAATCATGAAATTTATTTGAAAAAATAAGAGATCCAGAATAGCCAAAGCAATTCTTAACAAGAAGAGTGAAGCAGACGGCATCACAATACCAGAAGTTACACTATACTTCAGAGCTATAATAACAAAACAGCATGGTATTGGCACCAGAATAGACTTGTATACCAATGGTACAGAATAGAGGACACAGAGACAAACCCACATAAATATGGTTTTCTCATACTTGACAAGGGTGCCAAAAATATTCACTGGAGAAAAGATAGCATATTCAACAAACGATGCTGGGAAAACTGAAAATCCATATTTACCAAATGGAAATTAAACCTCTCTCACCCTGCACAAAAATCAATTCAAAGTGGATCAAAGACTTAGGCACTAGAACAGAGACCCTGCACCTAGTGGAAAAAAAATAGGCCTAAATCTGCACCACATAGGCCTAGGATCTGAGTTCCTTAATGAGACTCCTAAAGCACAAGAAGTAAAATCAAGAATCAATAAATAGGATAAATTCAAATTAAAAATCTTCTTCTCTGATATAAGAGGAGTGACTCAAAATGGGGTTGGGAGGGAGAGCAGGGGAAGAAGATTACCTCTAGATAGGGAATAGGGATGGGAGGGAAAGGGAGGGAGAAGGGGAACAGCAAGGATGGTGGAATGAGACGGTCATCATTATACAAAATTCATGTATGAAGATGTGAATTTGGTGTCAACATACCTTATATACAAACAGAGATTTGATAAATTGTGGTATAAAGGTGTATTAAGAATTGCAATGCAAAAAAATTATGAATGTAATGCAATCCTCTATTGTGATATATGTTAGAAATAATAAAAAATTTAAAAAATAAAAAATCTTCTCAACAAAGGAAACAATTAATAATGTAAGGAGAGAGCCTACAGATTGGGACAAAATCTTTACCACATGTAATTCCAATAATCTCTAGGATATATAAAGAACTAAAACACACACACAAAAAAAAACAAACAAAATAAACAAACAAACAAAAAACAATAACCCAATCAATAAATGGGCTAAGGAACTGAACAGAGACTTCACAGAAAAAGAAATACAATTGATCAACAATATATGAAAAAATGTTCAACATCTTTAGCAATTAGAGAAATGCAAATCAAAACTACTCTAAGATTTTATCTCACCCTGTCAGAATGGCAATCATCAAATGTTGGTGAGAATGTGGGGAGAAAGGTACACTCATACATTGTTGGTGGGACTGCAAATTGGTGCAACCACTATGGACAGCAATTGGAGATTCCTCAGAAAACTGGGAGTGGAACCAGCATTTGACCCAGCTATCCCACTCCTTGGTTTACACCCAAAGGACAGTGATGCAGCCACAGCAATGTTTATAGCAGCTCAATTCACAATACTTAGACTATGGAACCAACCTAGGTGTCCCTCATTACGTGACAGGATAAAGAAAATGTGGTATATATACTCAATGGAACATTACTCAGCTTTAAAGAAGAGTGAAATTATGGCATTCCAGTAAATGGTTGGAGTCGGAGAATACCATCCTCAGCAAAATAAGCCAATCCCACAAAACCAAAGGCAGAATGTTTTCTCTAATATGTGGATGCTAATTCACAATAAGGCAGGGGCAATGGGGAAGAATAGTGTTACCTTAGATTAGGTAGAGGGAAGTGATGAAAGGGAAGTGAGGGGATGTTGGGATAGGAAATATGGTAGAGGGATCCAACATGGTGGCGGGCACAGAGAGATCAAGTCTCTGACCTCTTCAGCTGTGCGGGCATAGGGAGTCGTAAACCGTCTAAATGCTGTTTGCTCAGGATCACTAGGCAATGCTGAGCTGACGTGGATCTGGGGCAAACAGTCTGGACCTCTCAGAACACACACCGAGCCCGGATAGGCTGAGTTCAAGCTCCCGTTCGCCTGTGTCTCGCAGACAAACCGCTGTGACTCAGCACTAAACAATCCCGCTGAAACAACTGGTCGGCCCTTCTGATCCTACGGAGGTTAATGCCAACCGAGCCTTCATAGGCAGTGGCCACAGGATTGAAACGGGGCTTGGGAGAGACAGTCAGGACCCACCCGTTGCATTGGTCACCCGGCAAAGGGAACGAACTGTCGCCATTTGCATGGGATACCACCATGGCAGAGAACTGACGTCATCAGAATGCGGCGGAGGAGATAACTTCATTGAAACCAGCAATGACAGGTGTGTAATCCCCTAGCCTTCCCTCTCCACACAGCGGGGAAAACTTAAGGGCCCCTCCCAGCTCTCCTGTGAGCGCGATAGCCAGACCGAGGGAATCAGGAGGGGCGCGGGACCCGTGGCGCGGAACTCCCAACTACCGCTCCCACCAGTGCTGACAACTGAGGTCTCTTGCACCAGCTACCGGGGGCGTGACTACCGGAAGGCAAGCAAAATTCGTTGAGGGTTCTCAGCCCCAAGCTCTACAAACTTAGGGTGTGAGGGAATAGCAAACAGGGAGAGTGTGCCCAGTCGTTCATGAAAACAGGGCTCCAGGAAGCACCAGACCTGGCGTGTAGCCAGTATTGTGGTGAGCGTCACTGGTGAGCGGGGCCTGGCATGAGGAAAAGTGGGGAAGTGACTAGACACAGAAGAAGGCCCTAGGCACTCAGGATTGGAGACCCACCCAGTCTTGGAGGAGGAGCTTCTGCACAGTGATTGGTTCCCACATATTGAGAGGAGAAGCTTGGCCGGGTGGGCACAGCTCCACCTACTGGAAGAGAAGTTAATCAAACTCTAAGACTGCATTTATTAAGTTTTTTTTAATTTGGGTTTTTTTTTTCATTTTCATTTTTTTGGTTGTTTTTTAATTTTTTTAAATTTTTTTTAATTTTTTTTTAAATTTAAATTTAAATTTTTATTTTTTAAATTTTTTTTATTTTCTATTTTTTTTCTTTTGTCTTTTCATTTCTTTTCAATTTTCTTATTCCCCCTTCCTTGAATTATACCTGCTTACTATCATTCTCTTTAGTGACTTCTTCCCTTCCCTTCTAATACCTTTCCTCCCAAGAATCAAATAAATTTATAAGAGTAAACAGTAACTCAGCAGTCAAACAGAACAAAAAGTAACATGAGCAGCATGAAAAAGCAAGGAAGAAAAGGAGTACAAACAATGCAGGACAGCCTAAATATTCAGGAGGACCTAGAGTCATCAGAAAAATGGACAAATAAAGAATTCAAGGAATACCTTAGACAGATGAAATGGAACCTTAAAGAGATATGAGACAGCAAATTCAAACAGTGAAAGAACACATTGAAAATGAATTACATAAACAGATAAAAGAAGAAATTAAGCATCTTTATCAGGAGATAGAGATTATTTTAAAAAATCAAACAATAATTCTAGAAATGAAGGAAACTATAAACCAAATTAAAAACTCAAATGAGAGTATCACTAATAGAGTGGAGCAAGTAGAAGCCAGAACGTCAGATAATAAAGACAAAATATATCATCTTGAAAAGAGGCTAGCCAACTCAGAAAGGCTGGTAAAAAAATCATGAGAAAAACATCCAAGAGATATGGGATAACATTAAAAAAAAACAAACTTAAGAGTCATCTGGATAGAGGAAGGTATAGAGATTCAAACCAAGGGAATGAGTAACCTGCTGAATGAAATAATTACAGAAAACTTTCCAGAAATAAAAAAAGAAACAGATATACAAATTGTAGATGCATACAGGACACCGAGCATACAAAATAACAGTAGATCAACGCCAAGACACATTGTTATGAAGATATCCAATATACAGAACAAAGAGAAAATATTAAAAGCTACAAGAGAAAGGAGGCAGATTACATTCAGGGGTAAACCAATAAGGTTAACGACGGATTTTTCATCACATACGCTGAAAGCGAGAAGATCCTGGAACAATATATTTCAAAGACTGAAAGATAATGGATGCCACCCAAGAATTCTGTATCCAGCAAAATTAAGCTTCAGGTACGACAACAAAATAAAAATCTTTCATGATAAACAAAAGTTAAAAGAATTTGCAGCCAGAAAACCAGCATTGCAAAGCATCTTGAGCAAAACACTACACGAGGAAGAAATGAAAAACAATAACCAAAACCATCAGTGGGAAGTGCCTCAGTAAAGGCAAAGGGCGGGGGGAAAGCTAATCATGGAGAAACAAACTAAATTTAAAAAAAAGATAAATAATCAAACATGGCTGGAAGTACAAACCATCTATCAATAGTAACTCTAAACGTTAATGGCCTAAACTCTCCAATAAAGCAACATAGGCTGGTAACATGGATTAAAAAACAAATCCAACAATATGCTGCCTCCAGGAGACACATCTGATTGGAAAAGACATACACAGACTGAAGGTGAAAGGTTGGGAAAAAATATACCACGCACATGGTCCTCATAAGCAAGAAGGGGTGGCCATCCTCATATCTAATAAAATAGACTTCAAGACTAAGTTTATCAAAAGGGATAAGGAAGGACATTATATACTGTTAAAAGGAACCATTCACCAACAAGACATAACAATTATCAATATTTATGCACCAAATAATGGTGCTGCGACATTCACAAAACAAATTCTCCTCAAGTTCCAGAATCAAATAGACCACAACACAATAATTATGGGTGACTTCAACACACCTCTCTCACCATTGGAGAGATCCTCCAAACAAAAGTTGAATAAAGAAACTATAGAACTCAATATCACAATCAATAACCTAGACTTAACTGACATATATAGAATATATCAACCATCATCAAGTGGATATACTTTTTTTCTCAGCAGCACATGGATCCTTCTCAAAAATAGACCATATATCATGCCATAGGGCAACCCTCAGTAAATGTAAAGGGGTGGATATAATACCATGCATTTTATCTGATCATAATGGAATGAAACTGGAAATCAATGATAAAAGAAGGAAGGAAAAATCCTACATCACATGGAAAATGAACAATATGTTACTGAATGATCAATGGGTTACAGAAGACATAAAGGAGGAAATCAAAAAATTCTTAGAGATAAATGAAAATACAGACACAACATATCAGAATCTATGGGACACAATTAAAGCAGTTTTAAGAGGGAAATTCATTGCCTGGAGGTCATTCCTCAAAAAAAGAAAAAAAACAACAAATAAATGAGCTCACACTTTATCTCAAAGCCCTAGAAAAGGAAGAGCAAAACAACAGCAAATGTAGTAGAAGGCAAGAAATAATTAAAATCAGAACGGAAATCAACAAAATTGAAACAAAAGAAACTATTGAAAAAATTGACAAAACTAAAAGTTGGTTCTTCGAAAAAATAAATAAGATCAACAGACCCTTAGCCATGCTAATGAAGAGAAGAAGAGAGAGAACTCAAATTACTAACATACAGGATGAAAAAGGCAATATCACAACAGATGCTACAGAAATACAGAAGACAATTAGAAATTATTTTGAAAACCTATATTCCAATAAAATAGAAGATAGTGAAGACATCGATAAATTTCTTAAGTCATATGATTTGCCCAGACTGAGTCAGGAGGATACACACAATTTGAACAGACCAATATCAATGGATGAAATAGAAGAAGCAATCAAAAGACTACCAACCAAGAAAAGCCCAGGACCGGATGGGTATACAGCGGAGTTTTACAAAACCTTTAAAGAAGAATTAATACCAATACTTTTCAAGTTATTTCAGGAAATAGAAAAAGGGAGAGCTCTTCCAAATTCATTCTATGAGGCCAACATCACCCTGATTCCGAAACCAGACAAAGACACCTCAAAGAAAGAAAACTACAGACCAATATCGCTAATGAACCTAGATGCAAAAATCCTCAATAAAATTCTGGCGAATCGGATACAAAAACATATCAAAAAAAAATTGTGCACCATGATCAAGTAGGATTCATCCCTGGGATGCAAGGATGGTTCAATATATGGAAATCAATAAATGTTATTCACCACATCGATGACTTAAAGATAAGAACCATATGATCATCTCGATAGACGCAGAAAAAGCATTCGACAAAGTACAGCATCCCTTTATGTTCAAAACATTAGAAAAACTAGGGATAACAGGAACTTACCTCAACATTGTAAAAGCCTCAGGCTAGCATCATTCTGAATTGAGAAAAATTGAAGGCATTCCCTCTAAAATCTGGAACAAGACAGGGATGCCCTCTATCACCACTTCTTTTCAATGTAGTTCTCGAAACACTGGCCAGAGCAATTAGACAGATGAAAGAAATTAAAGTCATAAAAATATTAAAAGAAGAACTTAAATTATCACTATTTGCGGATGACATGATTCTATACCTAGAAGACAAAAAAGGGTCTACAAAAAACCTACTAGAACTAATAAATGAATTCAGCAAGTGGCAGGATATAAAATCAACACGCATAAATCAAAGGCATTTCTGTATATCAGCGACAAAACTTCTGCAACGGAAATGAGGATAAACACTCCATTCACAATATCCTCAAAAAAAAAAAAAAAATACTTGGGAATCAACCTAACAAAAGAGGTGAAAGACTTATACAATGAAAACTACAGAACCCTAAAGAGAGAAGTAGAAGAAGATCTTAGAAGATGAAAAATATACCCTGTTCATGGATAGGCAGAACTAACATCATCAAAATGGCGATATTACCAAAAGTTCTCTATAGGTTTAATGCAATGCCAATCAAAATCCCAATGGCATTTCTTGTAGAAATAGATAAGGCAATCATGAAATTCATATGGAAAAATAAAAGACCCAGAATAGCAAAAGCAATTCTAAGCAGGAAGTATGAATCAGGCAGCATAGCAATACCAAATTTCAAACTATATTACAGAGCAATAGTAACAAAAACAGCATGGTACTGGTACCAAAACAGGCGGGTGGACCAATGGTACAGATTAGAGGACACAGAGACTAATCCACAAAGTTACAACTATCCTATATTTGATAAAGCGGCTAAAAGCATGCAATGGAGGAAGGATAGCATCTTCAACAAATGGTGTTGGGAAAACTGGAAATCCATATGCAACAAAAGGAAACTGAATCCATTCCTCTCACCATGCACAAAAGTTAACCCAAAATGGATCAAGGAGCTTGATATCAAATCAGAGACTCTGCGTCTGATAGAAGAAAAAGTTGGCTCCGATCTAAATATTGTGGGGTCGGGCTCCAAATTCCTTAATAGGACACCCATAGCACAAGAGTTAATTAGAAGAATCAACAAATGGGACTTACTTAAACTAAAAAGTTTTTTCTCAGCAAGAGAAACAATAAGAGAGGTAAATAGGGAGCCTACATCATGGGAACAAATTTTTACTCCTCACACTTCAGATAGAGCCCTAATATCCGGAGTATACAAAGAACTCAAAAAATTAGACAATAAGATAACAAATAACCCAATCAACAAATGGGCCAAGGACCTGAACAGACACTTCTCAGAGGAGGACATACAATCAATTAACAAGTACATGAAAAACTGCTCACCATCTCTAGCAGTCAGAGAAATGCAAATCAAAACCACCCTAAGATACCATCTCACTCCAGTAAGATTGGCAGCCATTATGAAGTCAAACAACAACAAGTGCTGGTGAGGATGTGGGGAAAAGGGTACTCTTCTACATTGCTGGTGGGACTGCAAATTGGTGAGGCCAATTTGGAAAGCAGTATGGAGATTCCTGGGAAAGCTGGGAATGGAACCACCATTTGACCCAGCTATTTACCTTCTCGGATTATTCCCTGAAGACCTTAAAAGAGTGTACTACAGGGATACTGCCACATCGATGTTCATAGCAGCACAATTCACAATAGCAATACTGTGGAACCAACCCAGATGCACTTCAATAGATGAATGGATAAAAAAAAAATGTGGCATTTATACATCATGGAGTATTATGCAGCACTAAAAAATGACAAAATCATGGAATTTGCAGGGAAATAGATGGCATTAGTGCAGATTATGCTAAGTGAATCTAGCCAATCCCTAAAAAACAAATGCCAAATGTCTTCTTTGATATAATGAGAGCAACTAAGAACAGAGCAGGGATGAAGAGCAGGAGAAAAAGATTAACATTAAACAGAGACATGAGATGGGAGGGAAAGGGAGAGAAAAGGGAAATTGCATGGAAATGGAAGGAGACCCTCATTGTTATACAAAATTACATATAAGAGGTTGTGAGGGGAATGGGAAAATAAACAAGGAGAGAAATGAATTACAGTAGATGGGGTAGAGAGAGAAGATGGGAGGGGAGGGGAGGGGGGATAGTAGAGGATAGGAAAGGTAGCAGAATACAACAGTTACTAATATGGCATTATGTAAAAATGTGGATGTGTAACCGATGTGATTCTGCAATCTGTATTTGGGGTAAAAATGGGAGTTCATAACCCACTTGAATCTAATATATGCAATATGATATGTCAAGAGCTTTGTAATGTTTTGAACAACCAATAAAAAAATAAAATATAAAATAAAATTTTAAAAATGGTCCATTAACAACTAAAAAAAAAAGATACTTATTGGTATTCCAAAAGTATGCATTTATAACCCTCAATTTTTCAGGATACAATAAATTTAAGAGACTTGAAAAAAAAAAAAGATACTGAGAAAAAAAAATTGGCCAAATTATACTATGTGCATGTGAAAATATACCACCGTGTATCCCAGTATACTGTATAATTATAATGCACTATATTTTTTAAAACAATGAAAAGGCAAGCCAAAGACTTGGAGAAAATATTCTGAATATGTATATCCAATAAAGAACTTGTAGTCAAGGATCGAATATAACTCAGTAGTAGAGCACTTTCCCAATATGTATGAGGCATGGGTTCAATACCCAATACCATTAAAAAAATAAAAATAACTTGGAGTCAGATTATGTAAAGGATATTTATAACTCAATAAGAGTTGTAAGTATGTCCAAGAATTTGAGAGATACCTCACAGAAATATTTATCATAGATCAAATGAGCAGATGAAAAAGATGCTTAAGTTCATTAGTCATCAGAGAAATGTAAATTCAAATCAAAATAGGATATTAGCACCTTTCTGCTAGAATAATGAAACTTAAAAATGTTGGCATTATTAAGTATTATCAAGGTTGTAAAGCTTTTAGAATTATCATATATTGCCAGTGGGTGTGTAAAGTGGCACAACTACTTTGGAAAATATTTTATCAATATCCTATAACATTAAGCAGTACTGACTATATGATGCACCAATGTTCACTTCTAGGTATTTATGAAAATATACAATCTCAGAAAGACCTATAAATGTGAATGTTCATAACAGCTTTATTCATAATAGATCCCAATTAGAAGCTCCTAGAATGTCCATTGGTGTGTCAGAGGATCAGAGGATTGTAATATCTTTGGGAAATAAATTATCATAAGCAATGGGAAAGAACAACTGATTACATGCAAGTATGTGAAATAATTTTTTTTTGAAGTTAGAAAAGTCAAACACAAAAAGTGAATTTAGTATAATTTCATTTACAGGAAATTCTAGAAGAAGCAAGCCATAATGAGAGGAAATGAATCAGTGTTTGGCTGGTGGGTAGAGATGTAGTGCAAAGAGGTATAAAGAAACTTTTTAGGATGGTAAAGTGTTTTACATCTTCATTGTAATAGTTGTTACAAGGATATATACAACAGACAGAAATAAACACCTAAAATAGATGCATTTTATTGTAAGTAAATTTTGCCTCAATACAGTTGAATTTTAAAAAGCAGTGATCCAGTGTTAATCTTTAATGTCCTATTAATAATTGGTCGATATTGGAAGTAGCCTAAATGTTCTCCTGTGAAGAATTGTTTCAGTAAATTTTGATACAACAATAAAATGAGGGGAAAAAAAGGAAAGATGGTAGAATAAAACAGACATTATTACTGTATGTATAAATGTGACTACATGACCAATATGTTTCTGCAACATGTACATTCAGAAAAATAAGAAATTACATCCCATCTATGTATATCAAAGTGCATAAATGTATTCTACTGTCATGTATGACTAATTAAATCAAATAAAAATTTAAATAAAGAGTGAATGATTTAAGATGATAGTGTTTACGAGGAGATGGGGAAATGGTTTTTAAGATGGGAACACAGACATAGAAGAGAAAAAAAGATATGGAAAGAATTGGATGAGAGCAAATACTTTAAGCATATATGTGTGGTATCTAAACTTGCCTGTAACAGTTACTTTTCCCAAATCAGGAGACCATAGACTCTCTTTTTGTTTCTACTGTAGTCCCTGGAAACTTCTTGATAATTCTGCCAACTAAACACACCAGCTTTCTCTTGCCACTGCAATTTCTTTGATGTTGATTGGTTTCTTGCTACTCTGAACTTTAATGCTCCCATAGACTTGACCTCTAGAATTCCTCCTTTGAATTTCTAGTTCACTTTAATCTGTTCTTCAGTTTTTTACCTTTACTTCCAATACTGAAGCCATGTTGTTGGATCTCACCTATTTATGTACTAAACTTGCTATCCACTACCCTTGCCCTGGAAAAACCACTCCTTCTCCCCTGTCCAGGAGACTATTTTGAATGTTGTATGTAAAAGCCTCATATTGGGAAATTTCTCAATGTAGCCTCACAATAGTTATATAATGTAATTACAGATCAATACTCAAATTTCAACTGGAATAGTTTTCATTTAATTTGTCAGCACCATTCAAAGCAGAATAGTGCTGAGTCTAATCTATGACCTGGGATATTATATACTTTCATTAATGTTTAACTTTGTAAACTAGAGTAAAATTTGCTTAAAATTGTTAGTTAAAATAAACGAGTTAAAGTAAAATTATTGGTTAAAATAAACTGGGTTATTTTCTTGTTACTAACTGATATATTCAGTATAAGTTATCATTCAATAACTGATATATTCTTTTGCAATTAAAATTCAAGTTCATTACAAATTTAGAAAGCAATAAAAAATTGAAATATGTTATGTATATTTAGGTTTTTAAATTGTGAAAACTCTTAATAGTTCACATTGACATTTTAATAGAGAAAAAGATCTAAAGATTTTGTTCAAATGTATATATTACATACATATAATTTTCACCAAAATATAAGAAACAATGTGTATTTTGTAAATACATAAATATTTTAATATAATGATTTCTTTTTTCCATGATGGATTAATAAAATATAACTAAAAGAAATTTAGCAAGACTTTGTTTATTTTTATCAAACTTAAATGAGAAGTTCTAAAAGAGAATAGGTTTTCATTACCCTCCAAAATTTGGAAATGTGGAAAGTCTCATTCTCAGATAAAGGCATCCATCAAGATACAAGTAAAGTAAAGTTTATTAACTTAGGGAAGCAAGGCAAAACCCAAACATTGTTGTGAAATAAAATCTCTAGAGGAAATGATCCAATGAATCTTACTGTTTATCTGTTGGCTCATAAGTGATTAAAATGGATTAAGTGGAGTAAGTCTTCATTAATTTATTTCTTAATGTAATAAATGTTATTTCTGAGGACAGAAATAATTATTACTGGTTTCATATGACATCATGCCATTGTAATTGCATAGGTGAGGTGTGTGATTCTTCTGGTTTTTAGAAAATACAGCTTGCTCATTCCATTTAAGGAATGAGATGGATATACTTTGTACTGATGTTGATACTCAATGATAGAGCAAGAAGAAAAGTCACTAACTATTCTCTGCACAGTTATTATCTAGAAACATGTTACATTGGCAAATAAAATTTAAAACACTGATGAAAACAATGAAGAAGGTAATAGTTCTGGAATTATCTTCAAATAGTTTAGAGCTGTGTTGTTCAATGTAGGGGTCACTAGAGGTAGTGGTTATTTAAATATAAAGTAACTTAACTAAACGGAATAAAACTTTTACTCAAGTAGCCATACTGACCATATTTCAAATGCTCGTAAGCAGTATGTTGCAGTGGCTACCAAACTGGAAGAGAAAACAAAATATTTGCCTCTTGCAGTGTTGGTATTTCAATGCCATTTTAGTACTCTAGGATTAACACATTAGTAGTGGTAAAAAAAATTAGAGATTTAGGAAACATGTTGTTAAAATATGAATATATATTACGATTTGTTTTATTGTATCCTATAGAGAAATGTAAAGGGTTAACTATGATAGTTTAAGATTTAAAAATAAATGCATATAACCAAGGTATATTTAATTTTATGCAAAGAATGCAACTATACATCACTTTTTTTTTTCAGTGCTGGTTATCAAATCCAAGCACTCTATTATTGTGCTATCTCCTAGATTTATACATCAATGATTGAATTATTTTAAAAAAATAATTGTATATTTTCCATTTGCATATTTGTAAGTTTCTGAATATTGATATGTTGAAATTTTTCATTTTCTAAATGAATATTCAAGTTCATAAAAGAAGAATTTAGACTGTAAATTGTAAAATATTCACCCCTCAGAGTATAAAGCACATATTTCACATATTTTCAGCTTTCCTACCACTGAAGACCACAGGATATATATATATATATGAAGAGCAGTAAAAACAAGGAGTCTGTCTGGAAATTTTGATCATCCACCACTGCCAAAAATATTTATTTATTTATTTATTTATTTATTTATTTATTTATTTATTTAGGGATTACCAGAGAATGAACCCAGGGGTGCTTAACCATTGATCCACATCTCCAGACTTCTTTTATATTTTATGTTGAGTCTAGCTTATTTTCCTAGGGCCTTGCTAGATTACTAAGGGTGGCCTCGAATTTGCAATCCTCCTGCCTGCACTTCCTGAGTCACTGGGATTAGAGATGTGTGCCACCACACCCAGAAAACATTTGGTTTATAAGTAATAAGTCTTTCTTCATTCAAATCAGATGTTATTAGACTAGTTTATGATTTCTTTGGTAGTAAACATATGAGTATTTTAAAATTGTTTTCTTACCCCTCCTTTTGAATATATTGTATAGATTCCTAATTTGGTTTTTGACTCCTATTCTGCATGGATAATTTTTGGAAAGCAATGGCTTCCATCACATAAACTACAAAGGAAGCAATAAGAATGCCCAGAGCATTTAGGAATGGATCATTGAAACTTTATTTTGCAACTTCTAAATGTTTTTCTTTTTAAATAATATTGGAGCAATTATTTTGGCCCACTCATGAAAAGAGAAGTCTTTGGGTTCTGCCATGCCTTGCTACTGCTGTTTTGCTGTCAATATTATGCTTTTCAAACTTTCATGAAACATCAAACATCAAAACCCTGAAGACAATAGCAAGCATACAAAATACTTTTGATAATCAAATTAGAAATAATCAAAAAACTGTGAATGAGGACTGAGGTTGTAGCTTAGTGGTTGAACCAAGCCTGGCATGCACTGGGCAATGGGTTCAATCCCTGGCACTGGAGAGAGAATAAAAGAAATTGTGAATGAAAGACATATTTTCTGATGTTTAGAGGCAGCATTTTGCTTAAAATATTTTTCCTTCTATGTATACATCTTTAGTTTTTAAAAACATCTCAGTGATGCTTCTCTATCATTCATAGAAGGTGATATATACTCTCACACACATATTTCTTTCTTGTTTGTTGCAGTGGTTTTAAATGAGTAGATTTTCTGTCTTCTTAAATGCAAGAATAGACATCAATTATCTCCTAATGAATTCTTATCCATAACAAACTTCTACAGCTACAAAACTTATTGGGTGTAAATGAGAAAATTATGTTACTTCAAATTCTATAAATATAATAGAAGAGTTCTCATATTCTCTGAGGATTTATATTATGGAGATATTAGCAAAATCTGCAATGATAAAGAGATCAGGATCCATGCTGGCATTCAGCCTGAGGATTACCTTTATGAAGTCTACTAATATAAAAATTGCATTTCCAAAATATGGTACTTTTGGTAACAAATGAATATTTCTTCATCTATTCAAATCAATAAGACTTTACTTTCACTGTTTACAATGCAGGATTGAATATATGAAGAACATTGTTAATAAATATTGTGCAGGTGATTATAACACACTGAAAAAAACAATCTCCATTTTGAGGAAGTTAGTTACCCAACATACATGAACTCACAGAAGCTAATTTTTTTTCAAAGTGTTTTTCAATCCTGTACTTTATATTTCTAATTTGTTCATTGATATACATTTATTATTACTCTTTAAAATATATCTGTGATTCTTTCTATGAAGGTCAAATATATTTAGTGGATATGAATCACCCAAAAATGTATCAATTAAGCTAAATCATTAATTTCATAATTTTTTCTTGGGTACCAAGGGCACTTGACCAATGAACCACATTTCCAGCCCCATTTTGTATTTTATTTAGAGACAGGGTTTCACTGAGTTACTTAGTGCCTAGCTGTTGCTGAGGCTGGATTTGAACTCCTGATCCTCCTTCTTCAGCATCAGGAGCCTCTGGGATTACAGGCATGCACCACCACACCAGGTGAATTTCATGAACATTAACAAGAAAAATTGTAGGGAAATATTTATTTAAACACAGACTTTACAACATTGTGAAGATTTCTGATATCATTTTATTGCTATATTATTTGTAAAAACTGTTTTAGGGTATAATTTTATAACCTTCAATTACACAGTTATCATCTCAGGGTCTGAATAATTCTTGATATTCACTACCCACCACTCTATTATTCCTAACTGTTGCTCAACTTAGGATAACAAGGCAGATTGTTTTATTTAAAGGTCAAAATGAAAGTTCATTGTATTGAACTAAAATTACTGTCTGTAAATTCATAGTCACTTGTTTTTAGGATTTCCCTGATGAAAGCATGAAATTTCCTAAAGTGAATTTCTTATTTTCTTTTGTTTTTTCCCTTTTCTTTGTAGCAATAGTTATTAAACACCTGAGTCAGATAATAAGAATTTATACATGAAGTGAACTCAAGATTGTAAATTTAAAATCATTAACAGGCCATTCACACCACCTGCTTTTCTGTTTCTACTTCTTGGTTTCTTCTTAAGTGTCTCCATCAGTCAACTGCTTTTGAGGGCTTTATATCTTTCCTTCAATTACTAGGTTAATATCTGGTCATTTTAACCTCCTTTCTGTCCTCCTCTTTCTGTCTTCTCCTTCTTTTTTTCTTTATTTTTTCCCTCCTCCTTTGCTTCCTCTTTCCCTTCTTTCTACCTAGTGATCACTGCTGATAATTGGGAAGAATTAATTTCATTATTTACCACTTCACTTCCCTCCCGTTTGTGTACAAACACTATTACAGTTATTTTAAATTGGGATGTGGTATTTGCTTAATTAAAAAAAAATCTTGACATTTATTTTTTTTTTTGCTTTTAATTTTTATTCATTTTTTACATGAGCTTTATTATTATTATTATTATTATTATTATTATTATTATTATTTGCATTACACTTCAATACACCTTTATACCACAATTTATCATATCTCTGTATACAAGATATGTTGACATTTCTCATTTAAAAATATGTTAGGTACATTAGCAAAATGCAAATGCATTGTTATAAGATGATACACTCCCATTTTAATCCTTACAGTTTAATATGCATCACTCAGATTAAGAGATTCAAGTGATTTAAACTCTGTCCTTGCCCAATGATTATAGTAATTTTGTAATTTGAGCTCTATTTTTTCTTTTCCTCATTCCTGGCAATTAAAAATAAAACATATTTATAAGAAAACCTTTAAGTTTTAAAAAATGTCATATGAGTTTTTATGTATATTCATATCATTGACCAACACAGTGAAATTCTTTTTTGTTGCTTAATACACTTAACATTTTCTTACTAAGTTTGCATAGTCATATTACTGACTACAGTTATCATGAAAACTTGAAAGTCACTTGTAAACCTGACTGAAGAGAAAGTTTATGAAAAAAAAATAGGAAAATAGTAAATGTGCCTGTGCCCTTGAACTGTGATAATGAACTGAAGAAAGTCTGAGTGTGCTAATGTTGGAATATGCTAATCCTTTGAATACCACTAGATAGGACTTTTCATTGTGACTGATCAGCACAATGGCTCCAGGAAGACCATCCTGATGAGACTGCTATTTGACTGTATGCTCTAAATTGCAAATTGCATCCTACAAAAAATTCTTTCTCCTTTTATAGGTTCAGATCAATTTGGTTTGATAATGCCACTACACAACTTTCTGCACAATTCTGTTTAATCTTCTGCAGAAAGTATGAGAGATTGGAATACCTCAATAAATAACTGACCTCCTCCCTGAAAATAAAAAGGATGTCTTAAATTTTAGAAAAAATAATTTATTTTAGAATAAGTTAATAGTTTAAATGATGTGATAATAAATTACTGTGTAGAATAGTAAAACTATTTTGCTGTGCTTTTCTTAAGACTGTGCTGAGAAAAGAGATGTCACTCTTTGAGGAAATCAAGAATGAGGAATGAGTTCACTCTTAGCAAATGTCTTCTTTGTTTCATAAACTTTTTTTTTTTTTGAAGTGAGAGAGAAACAGAATGAAACCATAAATATTTGGTTGTCAATTTGGAAAACTGCTTAACAATGTGGTTGACCTTGGTTAGATGTAAGAGAGAATAGTTACTAGACTTACAAGGGTACACATTTTCTTCTGCAGTGTTCCCGCCCTGTCCAAGGACATAACCTTCTTTGAAAGAACCACAGACTAAGATGAACTCAGCAAAAGAGCCTAGTATTTTTTTTTTTAAGAGGAGATTAGAAGTACTACACCCATCTCCTACACTTTTTTTTTCTCAAGTATATAATTTTAAGTGCTTTTATTTCTATATTATACAAAAATTGTTACCCTACTACAGAATTGGAAATGCCCCTCATTGATAAAAACAAATATATTACTGCTATTGCATAATATTTAAAAAGTCACCAAAAGAATATATTTCACTGTCAAAAAATGTGAAGTTAGGTACTATTCTAAACAATACTTAACAGATTTTGTTATATTAGTTTCAGAATTACATAAACACTTTTTGAGCCCCATATTATTTATGTGACATACTCTGATTATCAGTAAGCCTATGATTTTGAAACAAAATTTTGAAATAGTAGCTATTTATACTAATAGTAGATATTTATACTGATTGCTCCTTTCTCCAAAGATCATGCTATTTTTATATTTTCATTATTTTTGTGACAAATGGTGGAATAATTTCAACTGAGCTTTTAGAATACTATGTACTATGTTATTCCTCGAAGTATGGACAAGGACTATTTATATTTTCATCCCCCCCTCGCAGGACCCAGGATTCACTGAAATTTGGCATTCTATTAAGAAGTCTTACTATAATGTAAATATTAGCATTTATGAATCAGAGATATTTTTGGAGATGTTGGTTTATATATTGTGTTAAAATCTCCAAGGAGCTCAAGATTCCAGTACGGAAAGCTTCAGTCTGATATTAAAGACAAATTTCAATGATTGGTATCACTCACATTTCTTTTAGGAATGTTTTGAATCTCTTCTAATTGTTAAATAGATGACTTTCTCCATTTTATACAGGGAGACTATAAATGGAAAAGGATGAGTACAGTTCAATAAGATATGTCAATGAGAGAGAGGCAGCGAAAAAAACATCACATGTACATGACTTTTGGTACATACATTATATCATAATTTTTCTATTTTACTAATCTCTTACTGTGCCTAACTTATAAATCATACTTCATCACAGGAATGTATTTACAGGAAAAAAGCCACAGTCCCATTCATGGTATTTTGCATGATTCCAGGCACCCCCCTGGCATCTTGGAATGCATCTCCTAGTGGAAAGGACATACAATATTTTCAATTTGCTATGCTCTTTTCTTTTATGGAACTGCTGTTGGCAAATCTGTGTCATGGTTTGAGCTAGGTGTCCCTTTCAGTGTGCCCCCTCTGAAAGCCTCAGCTTTTCCTTCTGACTTGGCCCTGGAGGCAGCATTCTAGTTGTTCTCCTTTGCTTGCTGTTATTCCACACTGAGGATGTTCTGCGACTGTTATTTTCATGTCATTATTAAAGGTCCTATTTTAAGATCGTTTGTGTCCTCTTTGCAACATGTCATCTGCTAATGTACTAAATGAGTGGTTGCAAGAGTTTCCTACAATCTATAGCATGAATTGTAGGTAATACGATTTCATTTAACAACAGCTTTATGAAGACATTAGTTTTTGTTTTGACTGATGACACAATGACTGAATAATACAGGAGAAATTTGCCTTCCAGAAAAGAGGCTACACTATTCGGCTTAAATCATAATATTTTCACAGACCTCCTGGTCTGCCAATTCTAGTATTTGCTGTGTTCCCCAAATACTAAAAGTCATATGCTTTTGTTCCCTGATTGGGGGATAATTTGTTTACCAGTGGTTTCACTAAGATTTGGAAGTATTTCTTTTCCTTTTAAAAATGAAACTTTCATGTTAAGTGTTAGGGCAAGTTTTCTGTGTTTCAAGTTAAAACAAACTGATAGTATTATCTATAACCCAACATGATTCTTGGCCATAACGGAAAAATAGTGTATGTGAAAATGTGACAAATACTAAATGCAATTATTAGAATGTACTAAAAGTTCTCCAAGTTCATAAAAAGAAGGAAATATTTTGCCATAGAATACTGCATTCTAGTATTGTTATGATTACTTATACCATGTCTACCAAAAGTTCATGCATTAGACAATGCAAGATTTTTCAGAGATAAAATAATTAGATTATGAGAGTCCTAACCTAAGCAGTGGATTAACCCACTGATGGATTAACTGGGAAGTAGCTGTAGGCAAGTAAGGTGTGGCTGGAAATAGTAGGTCAAGCTGGGTATGACTTTGAAGTTCATATTTTGTCCCTTGTTAACTCCTGGCAGTCATGTCCGAAGCTGCTCTCCTTTGCCACTTTCTTCTGCCATGATGTTCTGCCTCACTTCTGGCTCAGAGCTGTGGAGTCTGCTTATCATGGACTGAACCTCGGAAACTGTGAGCCAAAATCAACTATTTCTTTTATGTTGTGGGGTTTTTGGGTCAACTCGCAACATGAAAGCCGAGTAAAACACATACTAACTTCCTAAGTTAATTTAAACTTGATTAATCCATTATTAGACATGTACCTCTTTTTCTCATTTTTAAGTTGATTCCACCAATTGGCCTCTGAGATTTCTTTTGAAATGCAAATTCTATCTTTTATGGGAATCTGTAAAGAAGTGGAAAACTAAATTGGTAACCTTGGAAGAAAGGATAGATAGTTATTAACACCTGCTATTTGGTTAGAATTTAAAAATTAGCAAGATTAAAGAGGGAAATCAATGTTAACAGCTTCTGACCAATCCCCTCTACCTTCGAAGTTGCAAGGAAAAGGTGGAAAAACTCACTGTTTTCTCTACTCATGAGGACTAACTAAAGTGAAATTTGAGTTTAGAGGATGTGAACAATACTTACAGTTATTTAAAAATAGAAAGAGTCATACTTTTGTGGTAGGCTTCAAGTCATCTGAATGGTTCAACAGCAAAATCAGGAGTAGGGACCCACTTGGTTATAAACAATCTTAATCAAAGAAGAGGACTGAGGAAGCTTTGTCAAGAACAGATTACTGAAAGGAAAACTGGGCCCTGAGAAATAATTCACAAGAGTGGTAGGAAATGCGCCCCAGGCTGGACTCTGACTCAGAGGAACATCAGTGCCAGCTCTGCTCCTTCTAGTCTCTGCCGTCCTGCATGCAGACAAGAACCTAAGGGATGTGGTCCTATGAGCAAGCCCAAAAGTTATCACCTCCCATTGCCATTGAAAGCCACTCCTGGCTGGGAGGAGAATCTTGAGTGATGAAACAGAGAAGAGAATCTTCCCTCACATCTCAAAAATTACTTCCTGACAATAGTTAAGAGAGTCTACTTGGGGAAAAAATGGCACAGTTGGTATCACACCGTTATAGACTAATGTGGTATCTGCTAAGGTAAAAGATGATCCTCTGATTTCAACAGTTGAAGCAATAGGCTCTCCAGATGAGGGAATCTAACAGAACATTAGGATGTCTGTATCAGGGCTTGGGCTTGGCCAGGAACAGTGTTGCAATCAAGAACAATTTTAGGACAGGGCTCACATCTTCAGAGATACTTCAAGAACCAATAAGGAGACTCAGTTTACTGTTTTCATTCATCTTGTACTCTCCAGTACCTAATTCCACCTCTAAAAACTCTTTAATTCTGTCAACAAATTCAAACTAGAAGGAGATGTGGTAATCTTTCTACTGGTGCCCAGTAATGATCTTCTTATTCTATCAGCTGAAATGTACAAAATTCTTACTTCCTAGATTTGAGAAACAGAGGCAATAATATTAAGGAGTACATAATCTTCAAACATCTGCTGTTTGTCCAGTGGCATGAGATTCTTTGCATTTTTGTTTTTTTTTTTTTTTTTGGCATAGATGATAATTACTCATTAGCTCACAGAATGGAAGACTAGATTCTCTTTAAACACTCATAAGGTAACTTGAAAGAGTCCAGTGTTAAGAGTTGGAGCAGAGGATGGGAAATAATATTATTTTTTATTGTTATTTGGGGCAGATGAAAGCTTAGTATTGCTATCTTTGCAAATATAAATATGAAAATGACATTAGTTAGATTAGTGTGTGCTAAATATGATACTGAAGATCCTATTATCTCAAGCATGTTTTAGATGTTCCCTATAGTGACAACACCAAAATATCTCAAGAATATTAAATTACAATAATATATACTTCATGTTTGTATAAATACATCAAAATATACTCTGCCAGCATGTATATCTACAAATAATAAATTATATTTAAAAACAACATTAAGAAAAGTATGACTAGCAAAAAGATTTGTGTATAATAACATTTACTTCTGTATAAATTATACCACCACATAAATGGTGAAGAATGCATTTATAAGTTGCAAAAGTTGCATTTACCAATACATTCTATGAATACATATTCTATACTTTGAGAAAAATAGTCTATTAGCTACAGAAATATAAAAAGTAACAAATATTACACTTTTGTCTTTATTTTATTGACTACAACACACATATCATCCCATGTTCATAATGTATCACTGTTTTAATAGTTCTATGATATATGGATCTGTAAATACATATATAAATGTATATTTATGCATATATGTAAATGTATCTATAATTTTTTAGTAATAACCATCATGTTGGTACATAAAGCTTATTTTCTATATTACTTTTTGTTTATAACACACTTATTTGAAACTTAATTTTTCTTACTCTGTAAATAATCCATTAGGCTAATTTCCAGAAGGAGAACTGATGTATGAAAACAGTTTAAAGCTTTTGGTATTTATTGTCAAACTGAATTGCAAGAAGCTATCCTACTTTATTCTCCAGTTAGTAATGTATATTAGATATTCCATTTTCTTCAGTTATTGCCAGCATTGAATATCACCATGTATAAAATTCTTTATGATTTGATCATTAAAGATTGGGGCTCATTAACATTTTTATTTTTATTTCTTTGTTTATTATTGAGCTTAAAAATGTCTTCATACATTTGTTAGCCATTTAAATTTCTTCTTTTACATGTAGCTCATGCATGTCTTTTAAATATCCTGCTGTGTGGATTTATTTTAATTTGCAGAAAACTTATTATTTAATATTTATTTCCTTTAAATATAGGTCTGTTGTGCAATTAATAAAATGTGTGTTCTCAGAACATTTTGTTCAAATTTTTCTACTCTTCTACAAGATCCTGATGCTGAAATCTCAGTAATATATGTCATTTTTCTTTTCATATCTCTGTGTCTTTATTTTAACAACTACGTTGACAGTTCAGCTCAAGGATTGAATTTTGTCATTGAATTGCTTTCCCAGTTACTTGGGAATGGGAAAAAATTAACCTTGACAGAATTTAAGAAAATCCATTTTACATTTTAATAAAGATTAATATGAGAAATTCATCTTTATGATGGAGGAAGCATAGAAGTATAAAGTAGATACTACTCAATATAGTGGGATAGACAAAATTGTATGGTTAGAATAGAAATCATAATAATGCTGGCTATGATGAGACATATGGATCTCTGTTAAGTAGACATGGATGTCATTTCAGTAGAGGGAAATTTCTACAAACAACTTGTTAGCAACAATACTACCAAGAGGATCTGTGTGTCTGAATTTAGTTATTATATAAGGCAAAAATGTGACAGTCCTGAAATCTCAGAACATTCTTATAATATTCCTTTCACAGGAGACACACAAGTGTGATCTAGAGAGAAGTATTGCCTAATTTTTTTAAGGAGAGAGAGAGAGAGAGAGAGAGAGAGAGAGAGAGAGGGAGGGAGAGAGAGAGAGAGAGAGAGAGAGAGAGAGAGAGAGAGAGAGATTTTTTTTTTTTTTTTTTGTAGATGGACACAACACAATGCCTTTATTTTTTTATATGGTGCTGAGAATCGAACCTGGGTCCCGCCTGTGCTAGGCGAGTGCTCTACCACTGAGCCACAATCCCAGCCCAATATTGCCTAATTTTTAATTGGATATTTAGGATGCTTTTGATAACTTCTGGTGACCTCTACTTGAACAAAAATGTCAAATTGGAGTATATGCATTTTTTTCTCCCATATTCTCCTATTCATATCAGTTGAGGACAGTGTTTTTAATATATAGCTTCAGGGGTAGGTTAAATGTAGAAGTTTTGCCATGTGGTTCTAATAGAGATAGACACTGCTACTTGGTTACCTACTGCCAGCTTTTGATAGCACCATATTGGTATTTTTAATTTTTTTTCTTCCGGAATATATGCTTTATGGTTTGAGTTGTCAGAAATAAATGAATTAAATATAAGACTAACATGGAGGGATACACTTATTAGAGGTACATGAAATATTTATAGAATGCTGTGTTTTTTAATTAAATAAAAAACCCCAGATGGAATAGTGCTTTGTTTACTTTTCTAGCATAGTTCCTCTGAGAATATTAAGATTAGTCTAAAGTGAACATTGAGGATTAGAAGGAATCTATAAAGACAAAGGATCTGTTTTTTAACATTAGTTGTTGTGTACTGTTATTTCAATCAAAATTTTTATATCTTGATTTAGCTGCACATTTCCTTGAACACTGTCAGAGATCATGTAGTTCAACCTCCTCATTTTACACACGAGAAAGCAGAGATCTTAGAGGTTAAGTGCTTTGCCTACAGTCACACAACTAGTTAGTGACAAAGTGGAAGCTCAAATACACAGCTCCTAATTCCCAATCAACCTTTTCCTCTTCACTCCGTTGATTTCTAAAATAGTACAAGACCTTAACTTAACCTTCTAAATAGTTAACTTTTTAAAGATTAGTGTCATTTTTTTGTGTGTGAAGCAAGAAGAAAATGATATTGATTTAACTTTTTTTAACCGTATAGGTAACCTGTGTGATTTTTAAAAATTAAAACACACATATATCCACAAAATATTACATCATCATCATGAAACAAATTTATACTTGTGGCCCAGAAAGTTTGCATATTTAATGAACAATTCTAAAATCAAAGATTATTGAACACTTAGGTTTTTGATTTATTTATTTCAACTTGATTTGTACATTTCATCATGCAGGAATTTCATACTTGTTCATTTCACCCAGAGATGTGTGTGTTAGGACTATAAGACCCCATGTCTCTCCTGTCCTCTCCTCCTTCATACTCCTTGATAACTCTGTTTTACCTATAACCTCCCACAGGTCCTGATATAAGGTACAAGAAGCTAAAATCAATTTGGCATAGAGAATTAAAAGACTTTATTGACCTCAAGATGCCTGTTAGCAATGTGTGAGCATACCACAAAAATCTCAAGATAAGCTCACAGGTTTGAACAGTCTTGGAAGTTTGTAGATATTAGTCCCCTAGCAACTTTACAATATATTTCTAATCCCTTCCTAATTAACCTCTGTCTCATCACCAAAGGATTTAAAACAATTAATACGTGAAATAATTAACAGGAATGGCAGAAGGCGGGAACATTTGGAGTTTACCTCCAGGATCCCTGCTCTTGCCCATATCATCTTTACAAGAGCTTCGGAGAGCATGTTATGATATGCACTTCTTAATAACACGTTCACAGGGAGATATGCTATTCCATAAAAACCTTAGGCACAGATTCCAATTGTGGCCACAGTTGTCCTGCTCAGCCTGCAGTATCTAAAGCATCAAAGTAAATTAGCTTCAAAATACACCCTGCTACAATGATGTTGCTATCCTTGATTTCCTTATTTTACCCTAATTTTACAATGAGCCTTGAAGTGCTAATGCAGTAAAGGGGAAATTCGGGATGGGTCTTGAAGAAACACAAAAATGAAGGAGTTTTAAAGTAGCTAAAGAACATCGAGTGCAAGCCAAGCTAGTGTGTCAGTATGTTATACTAATGAAGCTCAATGCTAGAGATTTTTTTTTTTTTGTACTGGAAACTGAGAACTAATGTCATATTATCTTTTGTCCTTAGGTTGTTTAGAATTATTCACCCTAAATTCTAATTGAATATACCACTTATTTTAGTTTGAACTCTCATGGTATAAATTCTGAGATCGAGAATACCAGATAAAAAGTATATTGTGGAGTTCTCTTCGGAGATAGTGTGTGTGTGTGTGTGTGTGTGTGTGTGTGTACACACAAATAGGATTAAGTATAGGGAAAATTGATCTAAAACATAGTTGCAACTGAGGCTTCCCCGCAGTCCAGTATAATGTTGTAGATAGATTGACTGAGTTACACCAAACTAGGGGAAAACAGCTTTATATTTTTTCACCAGTCAGTTATCAACTTTGAGTCACATTCTGGGAGGGGCTAGAAACTTGGCAACTGTTGTCATGAGCCATAAATTTATTTAAGAAAGATCACTCATATTTATTAACCACTAATACAAAGTAAAATGTTAAAGCCAGAGAACTTCCTTGACAGCACTTAAGGAAATCCTGATCTTCTCTAGATATCTCTGAAGGGCAGAGAGTGAGAACTAGACTCAAGGTTTAATCATAAAGACTGACAGAGATTCAGCAGATAAACTACTTAACATCTGTGTTAGGGTGTTTCTGCTGCTAAAACAAAATATCTTAGACTATTATATAAAAGATAGATATTTATTTGTCACAGTTCTGTAGGCTAGGAAATCCAGATCAAGGTGCCTGTAGGTTGGTGTCTGTTGAGGGCCTTCTTGGTACATGCTCACAGGACAGAGAGAGGCAGCTATCTGAAGCTTCACAAGGGTGGGGCTCCCAAGACCTAATCCCCTCATAGACCTTGATGGTTATGTTCCAGCACACAAAGTCAGAGGAGGTTGCATGGTTTCTTTATCCTATGCTAACACCACCAGATTTCTTTCTTTTTTCTAAGGGAGTGATAGGGTTTCTCATTCACAATCCTGACATATATGTGTAGGGTAATTAGTTGCATCCTTCCATGGGAAAGACCCGGCCTGCAAGGAAACTGGACAGGTATTATTTGCTCTGAGTAAATAATAATAATCTGCTACATTCCAGAAACCTTAAGTGTGAATAGCAGACAATATAAGAAATAAAACCACACCTTTAACCATTTTGTGTTCTTGAAAAACACACAATGCACATTCGTGTCTTGGTTCTTGAAGTTGTCTCTCTCTGGACTTCTTTTTCCCAAATGTACACATGGCTAGTGTCCTTACTTCATTTAAGTCCGTGATCAAATCCACTTATGGGTTAAACTTCCCTTGTTCTCGTCCTGAAGAAGTCATTCCTTCCACACTGGATGCTCTATATTTCCCACAGTTTTCTCTATCTTCATAATACTGACTAATATCTAGACATTATGTCTTTTATGTATCATCTTCATCCCTCAATGCTGCTCCCTGAGAGGAAGGGTTCCCAGTGATTCAGTTCACTGCTGTGTCCTCAGACCCCTACAAAGTGCACTGGTGGTGCTCAAGGAGAGTTTGCCAAAGTAATTATAAATGAGTAGGAGTCTCTTGCAAGTGTGGTGATGTCGAGGCTGCTACAAATAGGAGCTGAAGTTTAAGCTAGCTTCTGGAGAGAAAATAAAACATTACTCCAAAAAGGGAGCAAGACAGAAGTTTCCAACTGACTGCAGAAAGAAAGGGGAACATAATCAATGCCTTCAGTGTGTTATTAAAGTTAGGAAGAAGACTGATGAGGTTTTATGACTTGGCATAAACATCATAAAAGAAAACGTGGATTCTTATCCAAAACATTTTTAATGAACATATAATACATAATAAAATTATCTATAATATATATATATATATATATTTATTTATATATATATATATATATATATATATATATATATATATGACACATATTTTTAATAGAGAGAGTTATCATTTTGGCTAAATTTTTATATTAATTCTTTTAGGTTATTTATTTTGTTGTGAGAACTGCTAAAAGGTTTATGTTTTTCTTGAAGCTTATACTAATTATAAGAGTCAGTATTTAAAAGCGTTTTGGAAAAACAATTAAAAACGAAGCATAAGAAATTACTTTATTGTGTTTTCTTCTTTGCAAATAAAGATATTATTTTATAATTAGTGGGAGCTAAGTGTAAGCCATCATGTTTTTTTACCGTTTAATTTAGTTACTTAAATTAATTCAGGCTAACCAATTTTGTAAAATATTACTTAAATTTTTATTTTCAAATAATAATTTTAAATAGTATTTTCTAATAAAATATGAGCATGAATATTGATATTCTTTTATATTTCTGTCTTAATTGTTGACTGAAATTATCATGAAAATTTTTTCCCATACCTAAAGCCTAAATGTATTCAGATTACTGCTATGAATTTGCCAAGTGGGTGAGTAATTACTAGTTGCATTACAGACAAATCTTAAATGCTCAGTGTCTATGTACAAAGCAAGTCTGTTGTTCATTTATGCCCAATTTAACACGGTATGTCAGGAGAAAGGGAGTAGATTTCCTTCTGTTCGGTGTCTGGGATCCAAGCTTTCTCCATCCTCTGTTCTTGAGATCTCAACACGTGATCCCCAAGATTTTGGTGTTAAGAAGGAGAGAACAGACAATAGTACACAGAACCTTTAGTGCCACATTCTGGAAATAATACACTACTTTTCTGTTCACAGCACTTTACTTAAATTAGAGATGCTAGTCATCTATCTTCAAGGCAGCCTAGGAAACTTAGTCTTCCAAAATACCAAAGAAAAAGGAGGGGGCCCTTCATACAGGTGAATTCAAGTTGTCTCTACTATCCTGGGGAAACTATGATAATATTAGGTCTTTGTACAAAATTAAAAGTTCTCTGTTTAATTTCCAAATATTATAATAAAATTTTTTTATTTAGCATGGCTTTCTTTTCTCCAGCTACACTATCTATTGTAATACTTACTTATCTTAGATATGAAAAGCAATAGTTAACCAAATTTAAATAAATAAACTGTACATTGTTGAAATCCCAAGTCTTTTATGAAGTGAAAGAAATTATTCTGCAGATAGTTCTGTTGCACCATCTTTGTTATACTAAAGAATACAGAAGAATAAAGAAATGCTGTCTATACAATTAGGCTACCATTTTTTGAGAACAAACCTATGATATGTAATAATTTGTAAATTACGGAAGTCATCATATGGTTATCATTCCATGTTCTCTAAGGAATCTCCATACTGCTTTTCAAAATGGTTGCACCAATTTGCAGCCCACCAGCAATGTAGGAGTACACCTTTTTCTCGCATCTTCGTCAACATTTATTGTAATTTGTATTCTTAATAATTGCCATTCTGAATGGAGTGAGATGGAATCTCAGTGTAGTTTTGATTTTCATTTCTCTAATTGCTAGAGATGTTGAACATTCTTTCATATATTTGTTGACCATTTTTATTTCTTTTTCTGTGAAGTGCCTATTTTAGCAAATTTATTGACTGAAGTTTTTTGTTGTTGTTGTTGTTTGTTTTGGTTTGGTTTAGTTTTTAGTGTTAGTTTTTTTGAGTTCTTTGTATATCCTGAAGATTAATGCTCTATCTGATGTGCTGATGATAAAGAGTTTCTCCCATTCTGTAGGCTCTCTGTTCATGTACTTGACTGTTCCCTTTTCAGTGAAGGAGCTTTTTAGTTTGATATCATTCCATTTATTGATTCTTGACTTTCTTCTTGCACATTAGGAGTCTTCCTAAGGAAGCAGCTTCCTAACCAACATGGTAGAGAGGTACAAAACTTGGAATGGAACAGTGATTTGTCCCAGTTATCCAACTCCTTGGTTTATACCTAAAGGAGTTTAAATCAGCATATTATAATGATATAGCCGTTTCAATGTTTATAAGAGCTTGATTCACATTACCCAAGATATGGAACCAACCTAGATGAATGAATGAAGAAACAGATGAATGAATAAAGAAAATGTATCATATATACACATGGAATATTACTCAGCCATAAAGAAGAATGAAATTATGGCATTTGCCAGTAAGTGGATGGAACTGTATAATATCATGCCAAGTGAAATAAGCCAGTACCAAAAACCCAAAGGCAGAATGTTTTGTCTCATATGTGAATGCTAACCCACCCCACATAGCTTTTTCTGTGAAGTGCCTGTTTTAGCCTATTTATTGACTGGGTTTTTTTATTTTTATTTATTTTTCTTTTTTGGGGGGTGTTAGTTTTTTTGAGTTCTTTATATATCCTGGAGATCAATGCTGTATCTGATATGGGTGGGCATCCATGTATGAAGGAGGGAAAGATTAGAAGTTCATTGGATTAGACAAAGGAGAATGAAGGGAAGAGTGGGCGGATGGGAATAAGAAAGATAGTAGAATGAATCAGATATAAGTTTCCTATGCTCACAGATGAATACGTGATCAGTGTAACTCCACATCATGTTCAACAACAAAAATGGGATAAAAATTGAAACAAGTTATACTTTTCCTATGTATGTATAATATTTTAAAATATACCCTACTGTCATGTATATCTAGAAAGAAAATATTTTTTTTAAGTCACCATATAATTACCTACTGAATTTTTTAAAAAATTTAGTTGTAGATGCACACAATACTTTTATTGTATTTATATATATTCATGTGGTTCTGAGGATCGAACCAGTGCCTCACACATGCTAGGCAAGCGCTCTACCACTGAGTCAACACCCCAGCTCATACCTCTGAATTTCTAGAGAAGTGAATTTTATGAATAATAAAAGTTTGGAGGGAGAGTTTTCAGTTTACCAGAACTTTAAACAATGGTTATATTTGGCCTCAATTAATGAGTGCATTCAAAATTTGGGTAAACTTTGAATGTGTTCTTAAAAAAAATCATACCACAGTAGCTAATCTACATTTTCAGAATAAGTGAAGAATTAATTAAATGTTACAGACCCTTTGTAGGTCAGAGTAAATCTTTGGTCTGAAATTTTGATTGCTGACCATTAATTATAGGGGTAAAGACTTTAAGCCTTATTTATAGGTATAATTCAAAGTTACAAGTTGAGAGGATTTATTTCCTCCCATGATCAGATGCTACATTCACATCTATATGCTGAAACATTTATGTTTTAAAATAAGAGAAAGAACATTTCCAAATTTTGTTTCCAAAATGTCTACATCATGGTGATCAACAGACAAAAACAAACTCAGTGCTGTTTCTGCAGGCTCTTACACTATTTTGCAAGTTAGAGTTGTTATGGGCATCTTTCATCAAGAAGTTTAAGTCATTAAAAAAAATCATTCTAATTTCCTTTGAATATATGTTAGTGTTAGTCACTGAATTTCTGTTCAGTTTTCTCAGGAGAAAATATACATATATACATGCATACATACACGCAGGCCCTCAAGTAATAATTTGGCAGGGTTTTTTGTGTGTTTTATTTATTTTAGTTGCTTGACATATTTACTTTTATTTCTACTCCATTAGTAAGCACTCAGCTTCTATATACTGATTAAATTACTTCTGGACAAGATATATTCTCAGTATTACAATCACTATCCATATTTTCAGTCACATATTATAGTGACCAGAGTTATTTCTAAAATACACAACTGAAGAGTCAAGCCCTATTTAATCTTGAGATAGATACCAGTAGAAAATTTCATAAATGTCATTATTTTTCTGAGAGTCTCTGGTCTAAAGTGACCATAAAAGGTCTCTGTGTTCTAATAAGAACAACTAATTGCTGAGTTCCTATTATTAATTTGCGTCAGAATAAACAATTGTCAAGCAATCAATATGAAGACAAGCACTAGGATTATCTAACTAAAGATAAAAATAAACTTTAGTATAACAAGGGGAAAATAAAGTGTAATTATTTCACCTCCTCTACTCAAGTAAGAGTATATTGATTTTCCGCTGAAATCATTACCAGACTGCTATACAGTGCACAGTTTAACAGTATATATCCTGGGACTATCATAATCTTTAGTGTAGAAATGAATTCGTTAGTATGAAGATTTTTTTATAATTTCAGATGAATACATAAAATAAATTAGAAATATACTTCTTCAGCTTGATTCTAGTTTTTCAGTATTTTAATAGCCTAATATCATCATTTAAAATTGTATATAAACATTTCCAGAATAATTCCAAGAGGAAACACTCAAAAGAAAACTGCTGAGATTTATTATTACCATATGCATATAACAACTAATTTTTACTTTTTTAACTAATCAAAATGGGTTTGTTTTAGGCCTAAAATATTGTCAAAGTTTACTCTTTCAAATTGATCTAACTAAACACCTAGAACACAGCCTTCTACAATAAAACAGATTTAAGTTACATTAGCAATACTTAATATTCCATAAAGTGATCACCTGTTGCCTTGTTTTGAAAGTATTGTAATTCCAAGAAAATTTTGTACAACAAAATAAATATCAGGATAAGGAAGAAAAAAAAATCAGCATTGTATTTGTAGGAGCACCATATCGGTGAGATAAACTTAAGTATCCATGCTTGTTTATTTTAAAAGTCATTTTTTTCACAAAAGATAAAGAGCGACAAATAAAAATGCTGAATTTGTCACTGGTGACAAGATATTACTTGCTTTCAGTTCATGTTATTTATTATTACACTTCATTTACATGAAATATTTAATTCAAAAATATTTGTTTTTGCACCATACTAGCCACTGTGAATGTCTAACACAATTTAGTGTGTTAGGCACATAACCTACATGATATCATCTTTGACTTCTAGCTGTTTACAATCTAGTGAAGGAGAAACTTATGTTTGCAGAAACCGTAAAGAACAATATAAAGAGCATACCTTAATTAAAAGCCAAAGGAAGATAAAACATAGGAAAGATATATGTATCCTGGATTGTTCAAATAAACAAAGCCTCCTGGATGAAGATACCTTTCATCTATATAATTAATTGTGGTTAAGATTGGCTTATACAACTGTTAGAAGCTGATCAAGAAAGAAGTAATGTCACTCATTTATGGTACCTAATGTTTTATGCTTTCATTTGCTACATATAGTTACTAAATTAAGTGTTGAAATTATCATCAACATGCCAATAGACTAGTGGAATTCATAATATCTGACAAAAAAAAGTAAGGGTATTTTATTTATATGTTTTGCTATAACCAGAGAATTAAACAAAGTGAAAATTTTAATAAAAGAAACATAAATACAAAAATTCCCATACACCCTTGAAAGATAAGAAGACAATTGCAAGAAAGAAAATAATTAAAAATTAAGAGCAAAAGTGAAAGAGGAATACAGTTTCTTTGAATCAACAAATAATAAAAACAAAATAACAATGATAACACTAATAATAATAGCAATAAATATTGATAACATACGAAGTATATGCCAGGCACTGTGTTATATAATTTACCTATTAATTCTTCTTTTCTCATAAATATCTAAATAGTAGATGCTATACATAGCTCTGCATTTTTGTGGAGAAAATGAGATTTTGAAGATTTTAGATCCTGAAAGAGATGAATTGTTGCTTATTTAAATGTTAAATTTGTGTATTCAAAAACTCCTACAGTGATTCTTCAACTAAAAGCTTCAGGACTCTCATTGAAAATTAAGGAAAAGAATAAGAAGTCCTTGTAAATAAACAATCTTCCATATTCTGGAGAAAAATCTTACATGGCCGATGGATACATGAGTTGCAATTCTTACACTATCTTTCTGTCCGGCAAGTTATTTTAAAAAATAGGAATAGAGTTTCAGAAAGAATAAGTATCCCTTGGAAATGATTCAAAACAGCCTTAGGCTCAATCTTTGACATTCATTTTTAGCTCAGAGCCAGGGTTCTGATGGTAACAAAGCAGGCTGTGCAAGCTCAGAATGGATTGCAGAAAGATAGGGCAGTATGAAGATCCAATAAATTGAGCCAAATGAGGTGATTTTTTAAAAATTAAATGGCTCTTGGTATCTTCACAGAAAAGAAAAATGAGTAGCTACTGATAGTCTGCAATCTCTCAACAGACATGTATATCAAGGACCCAGAGGGACTCTGCTGATTGTAGTTGTCAGCACAGCAACATTACCACCTTATTTTCTACCACCCATCAGTGTGACGAAGCACAGTGTACCTGTGCTCTGTGAGCATCACCTCTGTTTTCTGCCACTAAAATGAAGAAAATAGAAGTTCTGTGTGTAATATAGTCCATTGTTAGAGAAGAACCCACTTATAAATTGACAAGATTCTTTCAAATGCCCCCCTCATTAGTGTTTCTAGCTGCATCAAAAGGAATTTGGGGCAGTGGGAGGGGGGGTCTTATGTGAATTTGCTTATTCTATCTATCCAAAAAGGAAGGATTCGTTTCTATGTGTATTGATTTTATTAACAATAAGTTTGAAAGAAATATTTTTAAAGATAATCTCTCTTCTTTTTGTGCTACATTTTCTTTCATAAAACAAAACTTATTTTGACAATTAGCTGTTTAGTTCTATTTTTCTTTGTATTTCCCAGGAGACAGTGGAGATTAAAATGCTTAATAAGATGTTAAAAATAAAAATCAGAGCTGACAATGGGAAAGGTGAAGCTGAGCTATAAATCAGAAGAGATGATAAGCAACCTTAAATGTCATAGTAAAGAATTTTCCCATGCTTCAGTAACTACTAGCTGGGAAATCCAGAGGAACCGATGCAGCCATTATTAAAATCTTTATTAGAATTTTGATTTTGATGTCTGGTGAGTCTCAGCATTCTCTGTAAATTGTCAACATTCTAAATCTTACCCATAAATAGCTGCAGCAAGTACCATATATGTGTGGTAAAAAGGGACCTATTGAGTTAGAATCTCAGACATCAATGCACTGGATCATTGTATGACATGTTCAAACATGTGCTAAGAGAAGTGAGATTGCACTGTTAGTTAAGACCAAGGAAAATCTTCCCAGTGCAGTATCAATACAGGAGGCTGGCATTAATCATATGCAAATAAAATGAGAGCTAAATAAATACATGCAGAAAGTGGATGAGAAGGTATATAACCACCAACAGCCATTGACATATGGGTATGAGCAATGGGGATTCCTTGAAATGGTGTAAGGAGGAGAAAGGTATGGTGCAATTTGGGTTTTAGAATCATTACTTTGATTTTAATATAAAGAATATGTGGAGGAAAACAAGACTTAGTGCTTCTGATGTCTACTTTCTCTTCTTCTTTCTTTTTTATTCCCATACAGCCAATGTATCATGACATCTGATTTATTCTGTTAGAAAAGTTATAAATTAATATTGAGTTCCTAAGATGATGTACTGGATGTTCTTCTGAGACACTGAAATACAGCCATGAACAAAGAAGGCACGCTTCAGCTCCCAAGAATATTCTGACAATTCTCACATATTTCTGTCTGGCTCCCTTTATTAAGTCTCATACCTGGTGAAATCAACTTCTTGCTTTGAAAACTCCTGTTCAGTTTTGTTCTTAAATCCACCTGGATTATAAAGCAAACTCTTTCATTTTCCTCAAAACTCTTGACTTTACCTATTACTTTTCATTTCTGTTAATGATATTACAACAATCCAGCTGTTCAAGCAACCCCAACCTTGTTGTCATCCACCTCTACTGGAGGTCACCCTGAGCCATGCCAGCTTTCTCTCTCATCTGTTTCACAGCTACCACATCCTCAGACTCCAGGACGGCCACCTCCAATTTCCTGTGATTCTAAAAGTTACCTTCTAAATGTGAAGACTAAATCATGTCACTTTGATGGTTAAAATTTTCTAATGGCAGTATGTTTTCCTTAGGACAAATATTGAGAGGCCAAAATGGCTTACAAAGTCCTCCACATCCTAACCTTAACTTCTTATCTCAAAACATTTATTATCTCTCCAGAGGTGATCACTGCACACAAATAAATGGGTTTCCTTGTTGTTGCCCAACAATAACTTTCCTCCATGCTTTCAAACATTCGGTTTTTCCTGAAGAATTCTCCTTCTCATTCTCAATACTCAATTCTCTTCTCAATACTAAATCAATTTCTTTGTGTTAGAACTCAGCACAAATATCCTTTCCTAGATTAATTAGTTAGTTCCCTTTTTTATTTCTCATAACACAATCTTCTTATTTTGTTACAATTAACATATTAATAATTAAGTATTCACTCCCATACATTCAGGATTTAGAGGAGGAACTGGCTTACATTGAGTGCTCATTTTTTTAATTGATGGGCATGTCTAGGCAATGTTGATGGGCAATTTATGTGCACAGCATGTTTGGTAGAGGCTTTCTCTTTTGTGAGCATTTATTTATATTTTTATGTGTTCATTATAGTTTAACACATTATTACTATATTATTATATAATACTATTGTCATTTTATTTATTTTTATTATTTTATATTTTCCAAAAACTCATATTTCCAGTTGATGAACAAATGAAAGAAAACATCCATAGAAATGAGGGACTAGGAGTTTACTTTCACCCAATTTCAGAGAAAAGGTAAAGAGTAGCTTAATAATGGTGCATGGGATTTAATTAGTAAAACAAAACAATAACAACAACAGCAAAAAAAGAGAGAGAGACATAAATTAGGTGATAATTAAAACATGAAGGGATTAAAATGTCCCATAAAGTAAGAGAGTATGATGAAATGAGATGGAACTGGTAGTTATCACAAAATAAGAAATTCAAATTTCATATTTCTGAAGTGAAATAGTTTTGAATGACGACCAGATTCAAAGTGTGTAGGATAAAATGTTTGGCTAGAATAAAGTTCACTGGAAAGGAAGAGGCCAACAACTGAAGGATTTGAGTCTCATCTTAGTCCTTTATTAATGATACTTTTTAAAAAAGATTACAGAATATTTCTATAAAGCCAGATATACCTGTTTCTCCTACTCTTACTGATTTAATCTGCACTGTTTTTTTTTCTTTTTTTATCAGTTGCTCAAGACAATACAATGATCTTGACATATCATACATTTGATTCAAATAGGGTATGAATTCTCATTTTTCCACATGTACAAATTGCAATCTGCACTGTTTTCAAACTACTCTGTAGGCTACACTTGGCCTGCTGCCAATATCTGAATGGTCCACAAATTAAAAATGGTTTTTACATCTTAAAGTGGGGTTAAAAAGTAACAACAAGAATTGTATCATGTGAAACATAACATTTATATAAAATGCAAACTCCAATGTCCAGAAAAGCATTTTCTTGGAACACAGTCACATCCCTTATGTTGCACATTGTCCAAGGTTGCTTTTGCTCTACCTCTGCGTAGTGGAGCAGTTGCCACAGTGAGCCCACAGCCCATAACATTTGCAAAATGATTCTTTACAGAGCTGCTCGCAGAGCTATGGTCTATGATAATCTAAAAATCAGCAAACTTAAGCTTATTATTGTCATTTGTGTTTTATGTTTGAAAATATTAAATCTGTAACTGATTTCATTGTTGAGTTCACTCTACTTTTTACATTATTCTTCAGAAATATGGGGAGTACTGCATGTTGCTTCAATTCTCTTTAAGCTGTTAAGAACTACAAGGAAGATATTTGGTTGTTAATTTAAGGAGGATGAAACAAGCAGGGCATGGTGGTGCATGCTTGTAATCCCAGTGGCTCAGGAGGCTGAAGCAGGAGGATCTCAAGTTCAAAGCCAGCCTTGACAATTTAGTGATGCCCTAAGCATCTTTGAGAGACACTGTCTCAAAATTTTAAAAAAAAGGGGGGACTGGGGTTTGGCTTAGAGGTAAAGTAACCCTTGGATTCAATCCCTAGTACCAAAAAAAAAAAAAAAAAAAGATTATAAAACAGAAGATGAGACCAGCCAAGCAAATTACCCAAAGTCAAAACCCCAGGAAGTTGTTGTGTAGTCAGAAATTGAAGATACTATTTTCCAAAATAAAATTCTTTGATACTTTTTCATATGTGATTTTTCTTCCTACAAAGTTCAGTAGAGTTACTCAGGAACTACTCTCTGTTCAAAGAAAAATAGTGCTCTCATGTCCATCAATTTGTGTTGAAAAGTATCATTAATACAAATCATCTCTGGCTTGCCTGCATGTCAAATCTGTGTTTTTAAATTGCTGATAAACATTGAATTTTAAATCATCATAATTTACTATACTAACAAATTGTTTTGTAATATATAAATTGGTATTTTTGGTCGGGAGGGACAAGGGGATTGAACTCAGGGGCACTCGACCACTGAGCCACATCCCCAGCCCTATTTGTATTAAATTATTTAGAGACAGAGTCACACCTTGCTTTTTCTGAGGCTGGCTTTGAACTTGTGATTCTCCTTTCTCAGCCTCCCAAGCCCCTGGGATTACAGGTGTGGGCCATGGGGCCCAGCTATAAATTGGTATTCTAATGGGACATTCTGCTAGTATTTCCATAATAGTTTGAAATAATAGATAGACCTAAGAAAAGCATCTGTATTTAAAGTTAATTTAAGCTTCTAGACCATAATTTAACTGAAATCTCTGAATACAGGAATCCTATCATAGTGTGAGGTTATTTTTACTCATCAAAATTCTCAATAATTCCTAAATCGCACAGTAATATTTACTTGATAAATTCTTAAGAAAATTAAGTACACTTGCTAATAATTAAGAATAGTTTAAATATTCTGGAAATTAGGGCATTATCTGAGGTATGAGTGGCAAAGATTTTTCTCTGATTCTGTAGGGTCTCTCTTAATATTCTTGATTGTTTCCTTTGCTGTGAAAGCTTTTATGTTTGATACCATCCTGTTTATTGATTTTGGATTTTACTTCTTGTGCTTTAGGAGTCTTCTTAAAGAAGTCAGTTTCTGAGCCAACATGTTGAAGTGTTGGTCATAAATTTTCTTCTTGTAGCTTTGAGGTTTCTGGACTGAAGCCTAGATCCTTGATCTGCCTTGAGTTGAATTTTGTGCAGGATGAGAGATAGGGGTGGAATTTCACTCTGATACATACGGATTTCCAGTTTTCCCAGAACCATTGGTTGAAGAGGCTATCGTATGTTTTTGGTGCCTTTGTCGAGTATGAGATAACTGTATTCATGTGGGTTTATCTGTGTCTTCTATTCTATTCCATTGGTCTTCATACAAAGAACTCAAAAACCTTAACATCAAAAACCAAAAAAAGAGCAAAAGAACTAAACAGGCACTTCTCAAAAGAAGAAATACAAATGGTCAACAATTACATTTAAAAAGTTCAATATCTCTAGCAATTAGAGAAAGGCAAATTAACACTACATTGAGGTTTCATGTCACTCTAGTCAGATTGGCAATTCTCAAGAATACAAATTACAATAAATGTTGGCAAAGAAGTGGGGAAAAAGGTACACTCATACGTTGTGGGTGGGGCTGCAAATTGGTGCAACCACTCTGGAGAGCAGTATAGAGATTCCTCAAAAAACTAGGAATGGAACCACCATTTGACTTAGCCATCCTACTCCTTGGTGTATCCCAAAAGACTTAAAATCAGCATAGTACAAGGACACAGCCACATCAATGTTTCTATAAGTTCAATTCACAAGAGCTAAGCTGTAGAACCAACATAGATGCCCTTCATCATGTGAATGTATAAAGATAAATATACATACACACACAATGGATTATTACTCAGCCATAAAGAAGATTAACTTCATGACATTCGCTGATAAATGCATGAATCTCGAGACTATTATGGTAAGTGAAATAAGCCAATTCCCCCAAACAAAGTTTGAATATTCTCTCTGATATGTGGATGCTAACACACAAACGGGGTGGAGAGGAAGAATATAAGTTCCGTGGATTAGACAAAGTGAATAAGGGGAAGACAGGAGTGGGTTGATAGGAATAAGAAAGACAGTGGAATGAATCTGACATAATTTTCCAATGTAAATATATGAATATACCACCATGAATCTCAGCATCATGTAGATCCACAGATTGGGATCCTAATTAGAATAAGATATTCTATGTTTGTATGAATATGTCAAAATAGACTCTACTATTGTGTATAACTAAAAAGAACAAACAAAAATTGAAAAAAAGAATAATTTGAAAATAATCACCCTCTGCAGGTGAATGAATCAATATTAGTCACTTTTAAATTGCCAAAGTTTTAAAAATCTATACTCAAAAAAGCATAATATTAGATGTTGTGGAAGATAATTTTTATTTAAACATCTGGCAACTCACACACTGTCAAAATTAAAAGGAGCAGATGAGTTAATAAAAAATCAGAACTGAAAACTGTTAGCCCATATGCAATTAAAGAATCCACTGTACATTTCCTAATGTTAGTTTTTAAGGAGGATACCACAGTCTGAATGCATATGTCTCCCTAAATTCATATGTTAAATCCTAATTCCAAGGTGATAAAATTTGGGAGTTTACGGTGTCATAAGCATGGAGCACTCATGAAACCCTAAAGAGCTCTCTCGTCTTATGAGGATACAAAAAGTTGATACAAAAAGTTGTAAGTCTGCAAATGAGAAGGGAGTCCTAACCAGAGCCTGACAATGCTGGCACTCTCATCCTAAGACTTCCAGCCTCCAGAACTTTCCGAAATTTTTGTTTTTCATTAGCTACTCAATCTATGGTACTTCAGTTTAACAGCCTGAAATAAGACAGGAAGGGACATTCTTGGTGATCAAGGCCGGGGATCCTACAAGAACAAAAATTTTCAACAACTATGCAAAGTTAGAACCTAGATCTAGTTTACATTAAAAGACAATATATTTCACATGTGTTACTTTAAATGTAAGAAACATACTAGTGTCAAAATTGGTGAAAAACATGCTATATTTTGGCTGTAATGTTATCAAGCATTATCACTGTATTGAAGTACCGTCACTAAATGCAATTATGGCTCAATTTATTTGTCATCAATTCCCATTATCTCTTTTGGTCTGTGTATTTTGCTCTTATATTCAGAGTGATTTTTTATAGCTTCGTTTTGTAGTTCTTTTGCTATTGCAGTAATGATATTACACACCAAGCACAGATTATTTTAATAATAATAATTTATACACCTTTCATTATTCCTTTGTAATTCAATTTAAAAATGTTAGTTTTGGAACTTATTCCACTATCTTGATTATATGATCAATAATGTATGATGATGACTGGTGTAGGAAATAGTTTATATAAGAGTGGCCTTTGGATCTGGTATGGTTGAAAACTACATTAAGAAACAGTGTGTGAAATCAGGTCCACAGCAAAGAAACTCACAGTTGTTTTAGAGTGAGCTAGTAAGACTCAACAGAAATTTGAATCAACTCTTCAGAATTGGGTAGGATGGAACTATTGAGGAAGGAATGGAAAGTGTATGGTAGATAAGCTCAGTAACTTGAGTAATTGGGCACATTGTGTATGGACAGTTCTTCTAAATGAAGAGCTCTCATGGGAAAATTAGGTCCATAAAGAAATTCGTGGCCTTGGGGAATAGGAAAGCCGGCATTAGTATGTAGGTAATAGTTTGTAACCGGAAATGATTGATTTTGTGTTTTCTGCTCTTTTTAGCAAACATGACATTTTCAAATTGTTGTTTTCAAATACTAATCAGGAGGAATAGAAAATAAACACTAAATTTAAGTGTTATCTGGTGAAAGAAACAAAATATAGCAATAAAAACATTTCAAAGGAGAAATAGGGTTTTGAAGATGGATTTGTAACTATTAGTGAATGGGAGAAAAAAATACTACTCTAGTGGCAGCCAAGTTTCCATAAGGGAATTAAAATTTCAGTTAAATAACTGCATTTTGTTCTCACATTGAAGTCCATAAAGAACTGACAAAAAAAGAGAAAAACAAAAAGAAAACTCAAGGAAAACCTATTCTTTATAACCAAATGTCCAGGATGGTAGTTGCTGAACAAGACAGAAAATGGTACAAGAGTTGTTCTCCTCCAGCCAAAGGCCAAATGCCAACAAATAAAAAATAAAAATAAAAGGAAAAAATTAATATCTCTTCCCTCCCATCTTTTAGGAAAGGCCTAATAGGAAACAAGATTTCCATCCCAAGGGTGGCAATAAGGTTTCACCTTTGCAGGCAACAAGTGAGAAGAGTCTTCCTGGAAATCAGGGGCAGAAACAACACCTCCACACTTCGTGCTGGTGCCTACCTAAACTTGATGTCCATGTAGGAGTCTCCTAGGGATCCAGGACTACCCTCTTCATCTGGCACTAATGAGGTGTGACCCACGTCCATTACCAGCACAGTGTCAGAACAGGCATGCTTAACAGAAGATGAAACTCAGCTCCACAGCCTCATAATAATCAAAGTGTCTAAGACTTAATAACAAATCAGTCAACAGATCAAAAACCAGGGGATGTATCCACTTGAATGAGAAAAGACAATTAATAAACACTTAACTACCGCTTCGTTGTTAGATTATGTGACAAGGATTTTCAAGCAGCTATCACAGAAATGTTTTAAGCAGAATTATAAACACTAGAAACCTATGAAAAATCAAGTCTGATCAGAACAACCAACATACACAAAAATCAAAATGAAATTTTAGGGCTGAAAAGTACAATAACTTAAATGAGAATATCTCAACTTGGGCTGAATAAGAAAATGCAAAGAACAGAGTAAAAAAAATCTGTGAACTTGAATATAGTAAAAATGGAAATTTCCTCATCTAAATAACAATGAGATTGGACTGATATGCCTTAAGGACACTGGAGTTATTGAAATTGCAAATGAAGAAGGTAAAGCATTCAGGGCAAAAAACTGCTAGAAGAAATGAGGGGTACAAATTCTTCAAACTGGGTGCAAGACTGATTGCAGAAGCAGAGCAAATTCCAATCAGGGTAAATTTGAAAGAAATATATGCCAAAGCTATGAAAACTAAAGGTGAAGAATCATCTTGATGGTAGCCAAAAAGTAATAAAACTTCAGTTAAGCTATAAAGAATGCGACAGATAACACTATTTTTGATGAGAATTTAACTGATTTGAACCATATTGATAACAATACATAAATTAACATGCTTATACCACTTAAGGAAAAAAATCAAAATTAAAAATTATTTGCCACTTCAACTTATCTTTTATGAGAATATTTGTCTTTCTTCAAAATTTTCGCGTACTCACATTAAAAATATGAAAACAGAAAAACATACTTTAAGGCAGACTATCCAAAATATGTTTATGTTAAAATGATGTCAATACAAAGTTAATAGTAAGAGAGTTCACATTCTTCTCTTATATTATTATAAAAATTGTCTCTCCATTTAGACAAGTCATGTTCAAGTGCTCAATAGCCCCAATAGCTACTGCACTGCAGGGTGCAGGTCTATGGTGATGGCTTGAGAAACAATGGCATGAAATGCAGTGAAATTCCTGGACCTTATTAAAGCTGTGACAAGACTTTCTAGTATCATAAGCTCACTGACAAGTATTAACAATGCAATAAGGTCAGCATTTTTAAAATACTGAATAAAAACAATTAGATTGCCATTTTTATTGAGACAAAATATTTAAATCATTGTGGTTTATGAATTCCAAGATTTCCGTTTTCATGCCAAAGTTCCTTGGCTGGGTTGAAGTTGCTTTTACAACTTACATCAGGTTTATACAACCTGATGTTTCTTGAGATATTTTAAAAATGCCTATGACCTTAATTTGGAAATGTAAGGTTACTGTCATCCTGTCTTAAAACGCAAATGTAAAACTTAAAGTCTTAATGCAAGTTTTCCTGACGTGAAAAACTGGACTTGGTCATTAGAAATTTTGAATTTATAAATGACAATATAATGATATATTTAAAACTTAAAAACATATTCACTTTTTAAAGGTATTTCCTATCTTCTCATTAACTCCTTAAGTATACATTAAACCTAATTATACTCTCCCTATAAATCAAACTAAGATATGACAGCAATTATCAGGTAGTGTTTCTGAGTTTTAAAATAAAAATAATACCAGTGTTCATTTCTGAAAGTTCAGATCAGCCTATCAGAAGAATATTTTCCAGATCTAGTATATTTAGTTAAAACTTGTAACTACTTAAAAGAATTTATTTGTATAAAGATTCCTTTCTAAATTATGATAACAAAAATATAGCAGTTCACAGATAAGAAGGCGGACAGCACCATTATACTCATCCAAATCTGTTACAGATTTTGTGCTAATCAAAATTAGCTTATAGTTCTTTACTTTCCTCATAGCAAATAAGCATAAAATTTGAACCAATTCAATAAAATACTCATGTTTGTCCAGTTGATACATTGAAGTGGTTTATGTGTTTGTTTATTTATGTATTTATTTTTCTGTTACTAGGAATTGAATCCAGTGTTGCTTTACCACTGAACTACATCCCCAGCTCTTTTTATTTTCGTATTTGAGACAGGATATCCTTCAGTTCCTCAAGCCCCCCCTAAAGTGCTAAGACTGGCCTAGAACTTGGCAATCCTTCTGCCTCAGGCTTCGCAGTGACTGGGATTGCAGCTTTGTGCCACTGTGCCCTGCTGTTTAGTGTTTTTATCTGCAAACAAGATTCAAAACTTATCAAGCTTAAAAACAAGGAATAAGATTATAATTATTCAATGATTGATCTCCAGTTTAATTCACTAGTATGAACTAATAGTATAAACTAACATTCTGGTGTCATGGAGATACATAAATGAGAGTAAAAGAAAAAAAGAACAAGAAAAATGTCATTAAGAATTTGGGGGGGGGGTCTGAACTGATTTTTAAGAACTTGGCATGACCACATGTAAATTTAAAGATTTTTTTTTTTTGGACATTATTATGCTCATACTAAGGATGCTTAAAATATAGCACATCCTAATACACAGGGTGCATGCTAAAATAATAGCAACAGGATCTTGGCTCTCTCAACACTCTTTAAGTGAATATTTGGTCACAGCTTTTCCCAAAAGCATAAGTGAGTCTCTCCAGGAGAAAATTCATAAGGCTTCAGTCTGGGAAAATAGTGTATCTAAGTTAAGCAATCAAAATATGGCTTTTTCAAATGTGTGAGTAATTCAATTTTACCTTTTCCTGTGTGACTAAGATTTCTGATATCTCAAAAAAGATTGTCACATGAGACTCTGAAAAAGCTAATCTGAATCCTTCTGCTATGCTAATTGGTACTTTTCATTGTCATTCTTTATGAAATTATTCAAAGTATCTTTTAGAAAAATACAAAAATAAATAAATAGATAAGACTATCACTTTTGTGGTTTGCCACTTATGTTACTTTTCATGTTCAAAGTTTAAAATACTTCAGGTTCTGTAATTTTCAAAGCTGTACTCGAAAGTCATAAAGAAAAACCGAGAGTTTCACAAGATCAGCATTGAGAGGAATTAGAATATGGGTCACCAATCAAAGGTGATATGTGAACAACCCAAACACATATCTTTCAGTCACATCTGTCATTTTCCACTAAGGTCATACCTCTTGATAAAAATATTGCTCTGTGTTTGTAGTGCCATTTTGAAATATGTGGACTCCTGAGAGGCAAAAATATAGTATCTACAGTAATAAAATCATTACTGTAATAATACCTTCTTCGTACAGCTGACCCTAAGAAGCATGAGAGTGCCGATACCAAATTTTGCTGAGTGCTGATACGAATGCCTGGATAGAAATATCATCAAAAAAAAAGCAGTTAGGGGCTGGGATTGTGGCTCAGTGGTACAGTGCTTGATTGCCTGGCATGGGTGAGGCACTGGGTTCGGTTCTCAGCATCACATATAAATAAATAAATAAAATAAAGGTCCATTGACAACTAATAAATAAATAAGTAAATAAAAGAAAAAGCTCTTAGTTGTAATCATTCATATTTATAGTGAGTGTGGCCATAGCATGGGAGATACAATGGCAACAATCATTCAAATGTCATTTTCCTGACTACACTGCACAGACAACCTGAATGGCCAATAGAAAACTTGGGGCAGTGTTGGCTTGAAGAACCTGCAATAGCCACTAAGAAGATTCCAGGTGGGAAAGAAAGCCTCAGAAATCATCCCTCATTTTTCAGTGGCTCATTACTAGAATTCCAGTTTTATCGAGCTGCCATATTTAAACCACAACTCCTCAGGTTACAGACAATGGTGTGGTTAGTGAAATAAAATGATTGTCATTCTCATGGCAAAGTTTGTGGGCCAGATTGAAGTTAATTAATAAAATAAATATTTCACTAATTCCTACTTCAATCGGCAGCATATGGTGGCTTTCTTTGGAAATGCATTGAATTTAAACATAGGAAATTATTTAAGTAAGTTTGAATTTCAGATTAATATATGGACCAAAGAAAAGCATAAGAAATCCAAATTGATAGAAAAATATCTGTTTTTACTATCAAATGTCAATATTCTAGAAAGGCAAGATGATAGATAAGAAATAATTATAAGCAGAACTTTCTGATTATATTAATAAAATGCATAGAAAAAAGATATGATGATTTTCCTTGTTTACATTCTATGCAATTAATTGTCACACAGCTGTTTAGATCATTACACAGATTATTTGGTTCAGTCCCTATTTGATTCACACAATGTTTAATAGAAAGATGGTATATTTGGAAAATTCAAAAATATTTGTATCATGTAGAGATAGTCTACATGAATTAAGAAGGTGTTCTTTTGGGCTGGGGATGTGGCTCAAGTGGTAGTGTACTCGCCTGGCATGTGTGCGGCCCAGGTTCAATCCTCAGCACCACATACAAAGATGTTGTGTCTGTCAAAAACTGAAAAATAAATATTAAAAAATTCTCTCTCTCTCTTAAAAAAAAGCTGTTCTTTTGCTCTTTCAGTAAGCATGCTTATTGCACCTTTAAATTATATGTTTAAGAGGAGAAACTGTTACCTATGTAGCCTTTAAAAACATTTCTATAAGAAATCCCATCATTATGAATAATTATAAAGCACCAATAAATAAAATCTTTTCCTTCAATGAGAACTTAGAAACTCAAGCTCTTCATTCTTAAATGGTTGCAACACACATAACACTATAAGAGGCTTCCAATTGGGGCATAAGTAAGAATAAATTGATTTTTAAGAAACTATTTTAAGATGTTTAATTATTTCCTCAATATGAATGTATTTATGACACTAGGTTAAGTAATATCCATGTTTCCTATCATATAATTTCTTAGAAGAGTCCAGGAAAATGTTTATGACACATTTTATTCTTTATTCCAGGAGCTAAAATAAAAGATTTGAGGAGTACCTTGAGGTATGGTGAACCTAACTATATGCAGGACATTACTGGTGAATCTATAAATAGAAAGGATATATGCCCCTTGGCTATATATTTGCCTTCTTACAAATAAACATTGAGATATCCTAACACATTATTTTGGTTATAGTTGCTAAATAATTGTATAATAAATAGTTTATTTTTGTTTAACTGACAAATACCCTGAAATTTGACAAAATAATTCATGACATAGAAGTCTAATGAAAGAGTTCTAAATTAGAAAATTAGTCCCTAAGAGCTGGTTTTCTTTCAACCTAAAGGACTGCTTTACAACTAGATTGTCAATGTTTATATTTTCTTTGACTTCTTAATTTGTGTGTGCATACACAGACACACTGACATATACACAATAATAATAAAATTTTTCACTAAAGACAACAGCTAAAATATTAAAAATATTATGCAAACCAAGTTAACCATCCAAAAGTTTTAAGAATAAATCACATAATTTTTCCTTATAAATATATTGTTTCAAAATTTAAAAAGACTCTAAGATATGGAGTTTAAAACAAATTTCTTTCCTAATAGGAGAATTTATATTTTTTGATAGAGATTTTTTAATCCTATGAAGAAAAATATTTTATATTCAGTATATTCTATTTATTTTCTCTCTTCTACACTGAGCCAAGAAACATTTAAAGGTAAGTAATTGTTTTTCTCCATTACTATTCATGTACAATATATGTATTAAATGTATTCTCTTTATTTAATGTTTCCTTAATGAATAGCTATCATTTTTCAATTGAAATATTTACTAAAAAAACAAACATAGCATCATACATATAATATACCTAATATTATTATAAATCCTAAAATATTTTCAGGATAAAAAATTAATTTATAAGGAAGATTTAGACAGAATATTCTGCTTGGACAGATTTCATTAATCTTCAAATAACAGTTTGTTTAGAGTTTAATTTAGTTTTTAATGATCAATAAGACAACAGAAAACCAGCAGGGCTCTGCTAAGTTTTTGATGACATAAATAACTATTCTTAGTAATAATATTATTAGTTTTTTATTTTGTTTGAGCTTCTCATTTTATTTTCTAAATGAGTTTTTCTTACTCTTAAATAAAGTTGGAATTATAGATACATGATGAACTTGCATAATAAAAGTGTTCTATATTATAAAGAACTCATGTAACAGAAATAAGTATACTAAATAAATTTTAACTTAATATTTTATTTTAATTTAAATTATTTTATTCTCATCATTATACATACCTCATCTCTATACCAAACATTTTCTCACAAAAATTACCTGAACACCTGTTCATTTTTAGCACAATAAAATGATTTAATTTCTATGTGAATAAAATATTGGAAGAATAAAATTTAGAGTAAATATTATGATGAGAAGTCAATTAACTAGCTCCCTTCCTATAGTGATCAGTTTCTCTTTATTTCAAACTCTTCATCTTTTCTCTTCCACTACTACTTAGTCACCATAGACCCAAAAGGAAATCCATATACCTTTTTTCTCAAAAATTGCAAATAAGGAGAGATTAAATGACATTGAGCATTGTGGGACCAACATACACAAAATAATAATAAAAATAAATGTAGAGGTCTAATTAAGTAGTTCATTGTTTGATTTGCAATAAGATGTTGAGGGTCATCTATCCAGATTCCCTGATTAAAAGAAACTTGCCTATCAACTTTGTAACAACATCTTTTATTTTAGAAAGATGAATAGAGTAAATCATTTCAATGTTAAATGAACATACATTCTGTGAATGTATTTTAAACATTTAATTTTTATTTTTCTTAGAAAAATATAGAAAGCTTCTTAATAACATTGATGAAATATACAAATGGCACAGAGAGAAACTGGCGCCAAGTAATACTACATGTATAGTAAAAGGACATGCTTGGAAAAATTTTCTTCCTCAATAAAACACAGTCTACAATTTTTGATAAATTATCTCTAGTTAGATGAAAAAAATTGAAGTTACTCAATTGTGAAAAGGTCAGTACCCTAACATTTTTATCAGACAATAAGTAATAAAACATGAGAAATTACATCCTTAATCATCTAAAGTCATTAAGTCTTAAAATTTCCTCATTTATATGTGTCTTTGATGTTTGATGATTATGCCATCTACGAGGTATATCCATCTACATTGTGCACTTCAGAACTAGAAAAATTACTAGAAGATAGGTTTAGGATCAAAGAACTCTCTGTGGGATGGACCTGAACTAAAATACCATTGATCATCTGGTATCCGTATTCTGGGTTTTCTGGAATACTTAAAATTAGACAATTATAAATAAATAATGTGTGCAAGATAAAATCACCAGGGAGATTAAAACATTTATAACTACACAGTAATAAAATAATATACATTAAAATTTCAACAGTTAGCAAGAAATAAAAAGTATTAAATAATATAATGTCTAGTGAGCACACAGGAAGTACAATGAGATAATTATATCTCATACTGTAATGCTAATGTGACTAGGTAAATTCATTTTTCAGAAAAACTTTTTCACGTGTGAAGAATTTTTATAGTATTTAGCAGTCTTAATAAATTTCTCATTATAGATTGCAATTGTACATTTATTTCCCCCTTCTATATTTTTCTTCACATTATTCACTTATATCCTACTTCAGTAAAAAATGATATCAAGTCGTTTATAAACACATGTAGTAGATCTCTACCTTTAGCACTGGGGAAAAAAAAGCTACACCAATAAAGTGCTCTGGAAAATACAATTTTAACTCTGTTACTAATCTTCAATAAGATAAAGGTAATGTTACAGGGCTCAATAATAACCAGAACAATGTAATTAGTGTCAAGTCCAAATTGGGAAATTAAAGAAAGGAAGGGTTGTTTTTAATAAGTGAAGAGAAAAAGTCTATTCCCACCCCCACTTGCACACAGAAGTGGAGGAGCTTGGAGGAAAATTGCAGGGATCACAGATTTGTGGTGCCTGCGGGTGCAGCAGGAACAGATTCTCTCAGGAGGTGAGAAATTCTCAATTTAGGCTTCCAGGTTTTCCTCATATAAAGAGACTAAATATAGGATCATAGCCAAAGCTCTTTAAAATAGTAGTAAAACAACTACAAATGCGAGTCACCAATTATGAATTCATAAGTATTCCCAATACTAAAAAGTATCAAACACGATTAATATATATATCAGATGTTCATTGAAAATCAAACCAGAAAAAATGAGATCTTAATAAAAGGAAATTAAAGATGATTAGATTTATTATTCAAAAAGAACTAATCATTCTCTAATAAAAAAGAAATAGAAAATGAAAAAAATAAATACTTTAAGTAGAATTCATAAACTATAAACTATCACAAAATCCAATAAAGGGAGACATGGATATATAGAATATTAAATCCATTTTAATGCATATAAAGTATTGAACAAGAAAATCTAATATCCAGCTAAATAAAATTACCTGAAGAGAATAGAAAATAGAGAACAGAGGCAAGCTTAAAATGACTACAGTTGTGCATTTTTCAGGTCAAAAAAAGACATCGGTAAGTGAAAATTGCAAGCCAGTGTATTAAAAAATAAAATTAATATATTGACACTTTGACATGAGACATCGAATATCAAGTAAAATAAAGATGAACTTAAAAGAATCTGAAGAGAAAAGGTAAATCCCTTATGTTGAAGAACAACTGGATAGAATAACATAAAGTTCCAGAAAAATATAAAGGAAGGCTGAAGATGATATAAAGAAATCCTAAAGTGTTGAAAAGAGTCAGCCTTCTATTATCAAAACAGAAATACATGTCTCTCACAAATAAAACAAAGATATTTCTATATTTTGAAAATATAGAGAATTGAACATGTGTATCCTATACCAAAGAGAGTCCTAATATTTTATTAACCCAAGATTTTAATTTATTATATATTTCTGATTGCTTGTTATGAACTATTTTAAGTTCCAAAACTTCAATCAAAATTCTTCTTATCACCATCTACATTCTCATTTATGTGGCAGATTAAAAAATAAATAAATAAGCAAACATGTAAAAAATGAATAAGGACGTTAGGTGCTGTTGGTCTAGAGGAATAAAGTCAACAGAAATTGCTGAGAGATGATTGAGAGAATAAAAATACAGAACGTCAAGGTTTTTTATCTAAGCAAGTATAAAGACTCTTCAGTTGCTGAAATAAAGTCTCATAGAATAAAAAAAATTGGGGGGTATATCAGTGTTTGGATTTAGAGCTGTTAAGTCTAAAATGCATGTTATACATCAATATTTAGAAGAAGCATATGGGAAATCTGAGTTGAGAATGCAGGGAAAAGTTCTAGGCTTGGAAAGAAACTTGGGAGTCATCAGATGAGACAAGATTAAATTAGTTCATAAATAGAGAAGTGTTCCAACCAATAAATAAATGATTTGAAAGTTAAAATACTATGTAAACACCAATTATTTGAATACTTAAATGAAAGGAAAATAATTCTTGAAATATATAATTGCTATAATGAACTCTAGTAGAAACAGAACATATGAGTAAAAAGTGCAAAAGAACATATATGAAAATCCAAAGTGGTAGTATACACAATTTCACACATTGAAATAATCCACAGGCTAATCCAGATTTGGTGCATTCATATAATGCAATATCATGATAAATGAAAATTAACAAATTCATGCATGTTACAATAATTTATGTGGACTCCACAGCATCATGTGGAGCAGGGAAGACCCCACTTGTCCTTTCATTTTCTTGTGATTCCAATTTTATGAAGGTTGTGTGTAGCCCAAACTAGCCTACCATTGTATATATTAGAATATAGTTGTTCATTGCTTAATGGCAGGGATATAGTCTGAGAAATATCATCATGTCATTGTGTAAGCATCACAGGGTGTGCTTACACAACCTAGGGGCTGTAATGTCAGTAGGGAATATAATCCTATGAGGCCAGAGTGCTATGGGCCATCCATTTTTGACTTGCAGACAGAAGCATCATTAGGCAATGCACAGCAGTATTTGTTTCCTATGTGGGTAGATAAATGTTAGGTATGCTTATAATGCTCTGTACCTTGATCTGTGTTTTATTATTATTTGAGTCTTTTTTTATTAGTTACACATGATAGTACAATGATCTTGACAATTCATACATTTGAATCAAATGGGGTATAATTTCTCATTTTTCTAATTGTACAGGTTGCAGAATCACATTGGTCATACAGTCACCTATATACATACAGCAATAATAATGTCTATTTTATTCTGATGCCCTTCCTATCCCCCCCTTCCCCATCTCCTCCCCTCCCATCACATCTCTCTATCCAATCTTAATATGACACACTTCTTTTTTTTTTTTCTCTTCACAACATCATACATGTATTCTGTATAACGATGAGGGTCTCCTTCCATCTTCTGTGCAATTCCTCTTCTCCCTCCTCTTCCCTCCCACCTCTCTTCTCTATTTAGTGGTAAACTTCTTCTCATGCTCTTCCTCCCTATCTCATTTTGAGTCACCCCCCTTATATCAGATAAGACATTCAGCATTTGATTTTTAGGGATTGGCTAATTTCACTTAGCATAATCTGCTCTAATGGCATCCATTTTCCTGCAAATGCCATGATTTTGCTATTTTTTAGTGCTGAGTAGTATTCCATTGTATATAAATGCCACTTTTTACCCATTCATCTATTGAAGGGCATCTCAGTTGGTTCCACAGTCTAGATATGCTGAATTGTGCTGCTATAAACATTGATGTGGCTGTGTCCCTGTAGCATGCTCTTTTTAGGTCTTTTGGGTATAGTCTGAGAAGGGGAATAGCTGGGTCAAATGGTGGTTCCATTCCCAGCTTTCCAAGGAATCTCCATACTGCTTTCCAAATTGGCTGCACCAATTTGCAGTCCCACCAGCAATGTATGAGTGTACCTTTTTCCCCGCATCCTTGCCAGCACTTATTGTTGTTTGACTTCATAATGGCTGCCATTCTTACTGGAGTGAGATGATATCTTAGAGTAGTTTTAATTTGCATTTCTCTGATTGCTAGAGATGGTGAGCATTTTTTCATGTATTTGTTGATTGATTGTATATCCTCTTCTGAGAAGTGTCTGTTCAGGTCCTTGGCCCATTTGTTGATTGGGTTATTTATTTTTTTGTTGTTTAACTTTTTGAGTTCTTTGTATACTCTAGAGATTAGAGCTCTATCTGATGTGTGAGGGATAAAAATTTGTTCCTAGGTTGTAGGCTCCCTATTCACCTCACATATTATTTCTCTTGTTAAAAAAAATTTTTAGTTTGAATTCGTCCCATTTGTTGATTCTTGGTTTTAACTCTTGTGCTATAGGTGCTTTATTAAGGAATTTGGGGCCTGCCCCCACGTGATGGAGATTAGGGCCAACTTTTTCTTCTATTAGACGCAGACTTTCTGGTATGATTCCTATCTCCTTGATCCATTTTGAGTCAACTTTTGTGCTTGGTGAGAGAAAGGGATTCAACTTCATTTTGTTGCATATGGATTTCCAGTTCTCCCAGCACCATTTGTTGAAGATGCTATCCTTTCTCCATTGCATGCTTTTAGCACCTTTGTCTAATATAAGGTAGTTGTAATTTTGTGGATTGGTTTCTGAGTCCTCTCTTCTGTACTATTGGTCTACCAGCCTGTTTTGGTGCTAGTACCATGCTGTTTTTGTTACTATTTCTCTGTAGTATAGTTTAAAATCTGGTATTGCGATACCACCTGTTTCACTCTTCCTTCTTAGAATTACTTTAGCTATTCTGGGTCTCTTATTTTTCCAGATGAATTTCATGGTTGCTTTTTCTATTTCTGCAAGGAATGCCATTGGGATTTTGATCAGAATTGCATTGAATCTGTAAAGTGCTTTTGGTAATATGGCCATTTTAATAATATTAATTCTGCCTATCCATGAGCAAGGTATATCCTTCCATCTTCTGAGGTCTTCTTCTATTTCTTTCTTTAGGATTCTGTAGTTTTCATTGTATATATCTTTCACCTCTTTTGTTATGTTGATTCTCAGGTATTTTAATTTTTTTGAGGATATTGTGAATGGGGTAGTTGTCCTCATTTTTATTTCCGAGAATTTGTCACTGATATACAGGAATGCTTTTGATTTATGGGTGTTGATTTTATAACCTACCACTTTGCTGAATTCATTTACTAGTTCTAGAAGTTTCTTGGTAGAACTTTTTGGGTCTGCTAGGTATTGGATCATGTCATCAGCAAATAGTGCTAATTTAAGTTCTTCTTTTCCTATATTTATGCCTTTAATTTTTTTCGTCTAATTGCTCTGGCTAGTGTTTCAAGAACTATGTTGAATAGAAGTGGTAAGAGAGGGCATCCCTGTCGTGTTCCAGATTTTAGAGGGAATGCCTTCAATTTTTCTCCATTTATAATGATGCTGGCCTGAGGCTTAGCATATATAGCTTTTACAATGTTGAGGTAAGTTCCTGTTATGCCTAGTTTTTCTAGTGTTTTGAACATAAAGGGATGCTGTATTTTGTCGAATGCTTTTTCTGCATCTATCGAGATGATCATATGGTTCTTATCTTTAAGTCTAGAATATACCACCCAACATCAAGCGGATATTATTTGAGTCTTAAAGAGTATAATTATTCATCAGACTATATAGTGATAATTGTGACTACTTTTTATGTTCAACTTTTAAAAATTTCTTTTTAATTATTAAAAATCAAAATAATCATATAAAGAAAAAATAACCAAAATATATTAGAAACACCACTGTGTGAAAACTACACATATGTGCTATTAAAATATATAGGATATTTAATAGGGTTAAATCTTCTAAAGATTTAATAGGGTTTATATTGGTATGATATTGGTATTTAAAGGAAAAAATGGGTTCAAAAAGGAACTTTATATATATATATATATATATATATATATATATATTACAAAATAAGAAGATAAAATATGCAATATATATACGTTAGACAAATACAACATATATAGAATATACAAATATATACAATATATAGAACATATATTGTATATATATTATTAGACAATATATATTATTATATAAACATTAGACAATTATAGAAATTATTACATGATATATTATTATATAGACAATATATATTATTGGACATAATAGGAAGATACAATATACACATTGGACATAGAAAATACCTTTATAAGAGACAAACACAGAAGAAATTGATATGATAAACCTGACAACACATACTTTGAAAATACCTAAATAAGCAAAATAAAAAACATCATAGGGAAAATACTTAGAACTGATACATACTAGATAGATAGATAGATAGATAGAGATATAGATGTTATTTATAAGATATTTATCTAAATTTTATAGCTCATTAATATAAATATTAACAACCTAACTGGAAAATATTTAAAAATTAGAAAGTGTCTTCAGTATAAAACACAAATATCTTTAAATTTTACTCATGATCTAGTATTCTATTCTATTTTTTTATTTTATGCATTTCCCACATGCTGTAATAAATTTTTACTAAAACTATAAAGACTTGACTTTAATATTATAAGATTTATAAAATGTCCTTCTGTGCTTGGAAATTGTTTTCCATTTTAATTTACTATTATGTTGTGAAATTCCAGAAAGTAGCAGTCTATTTTGTCCCGTGAAAGCTCAAGAAGAATTGCTTTCAGCTTTTAAAATTGCAACCAACTGTAGAGCATTATTTTGCAACACTGCACACACAAGCGCATGTGCTTACTCAGTAGCTAGATGGCATTTGTGCCCACGGCTTGTGATGCATGTAGATGCATTCTTGCTAGTCATCTCCTGGCCCTTCCCATCCCATACCATCCTATCTGACTCAGTTTTATAAAACAAGTGTTAATTTCAAGGCACTTAGTTGATGTCATTTGACTGTGACCCAGTTTTTAAAACATTACTCTAGCAGGTGTTGTATGAGCTACATTTTAGTCTAAAAAAATGAATAAGCTTAAAATTTGGAATATAATAAGGACAGCATTGTTTTCAATCATTCAATTTGAAAGCCTGATGTAGAAAAGTACAGCTGTGATCAGAATACTTCTACAGACATTTTGTACCAATCAGTATATAATTGTTGACTATGATTATAGTTCTATGATATAAATGAATATAAAAATTATGTATAGATTTAGTTACCTTTCTGAAAAGAACATTTTGAAAAAGTATGTGGCTTCGTAGAAGAGAAGAATGGAGCTGTAGCTTCTGTGTATATATCTTTTAGAGGAAAGGATGCCTATGTTTTCACGTTAATGGTCCTGTTTTCCAGTAATTATTCACAGTAGAACATGCAAAGCTTCTTTAGAATACTGTCAGGGATTTTTATCATGCCATCGGAATGTTTTAAATAAAAGGAATATTAATGATAATAAACTGGTAGTGACAGCTTTCTTTCCCCAAAACACAAAGCAAATTCCTCCACTCCACTTCCCACCATCAAAATGATGTAAGCAATGGCCTCTTACTGTACACTTGAAGGCTAAACTTTTCCTCATACTGTTAGGTCTATTATGCCAATTTCAAAGCTGCCACAATTCAAAGTTTATAGCTCTTTCCTCATTGGCATTTTTTATTTTCTGTTACTCCAAGAAATAATGTTAGTTTGAATATTGATGGGAAGTGTCACCTCCTATTTCAGCCTTTTATCAAAAGTTCTATGAAAATTTGAACTATTATGTAAATTTCTTTCAAATCTTTAGAAAATAGTGACCATATTACTGAATTCCACTTAAAACTTGAATTATGTGTAAAATCATAATCTTTTCACTGTTGATGAGCAGGGTAAGGAAAACTATGGCCATTGATAAGAGGGGGTTTGTTATGTTCCTGAGAGTTGATTTGTATTTCATGATTGTTGTGCAATAGGACTTAAAATGACTTGAGAAAATCTTTAATCACAGTAAATGTCTTTGCTTATATTAAAATCATCACAGAACACAGGTATTAAAAATAAAATATATCAGTTTAATAAAGATATAACATTTAGAAATTTATGAAATTCTATATTTGTTGTTTTAGAAACATGTTCTATTTTATTTTTACTTTGAAATCAAGCCTATAGAAAAGTTATTGTAAAAGTCCAATTCCAATTATTCCTACTTCTCCCTTAGTGGAATTCACCAACTTTTAACACTTGAACATTTGTTTTCTTTCACAACATATTCAAAAATAACTTGCTAGCGTGAATGGCAGATGACCCTCATTTCAAAGTATTTAATGAAGTACCTTCTGAGATCAAGGGCAATCTCCTTCATAGCCACAATTTCATCTTCACACAAAGGGATTTAACTTAATATTATGTAACTGGCAATTCATTTACATTCTCTGGTAGTCAATAAAATTACCTGCCATTTTTATTTTGCTTCAATACAGGATTCAGCCAAGAATGACACATCATATACGGCTACATGTTTCTTTAGTCTTCCTTAGTCCTTTTTACTTTCTTGACTTCACAAAATTGATATTTTCAGAAAGCCTATACCACTGTTTTATAAAATGCCCCTCAATTTAAATTTGTCTTTTTGTTAACTTATGATTACGCTTTGATTAATCAATTAAAGAGAATATTATAAACATGATGTATGCATTCCTTGGCATTATATCAGGAGACACATGGTAATTTTCTCCATTAATGGAAATTCTATTTGGTTAATCTATATTGTTACACCATATGAATACCTGTTTTCCTGTAATTTTTCACAAAGGACTTAGCATTTGTTTATGAATATTTGCCTAAGTCATCTTTTTAAATTGGTGACTCATGAATTTCATCATTTTAAAATATTTATTAATTTATATTCTTTGATAAACATCATGGTTCTTCCCACCCTTTTCTTTTTTTCTGTTGCTATTGACTAATGGAATCTTTTTTATGCAATGCATTGTGGTATATTTCTGTAACCATTATATGCTCAAGTTATCCTAGTGGGGACCTCTTTCAAATTGACTTCTGTTCCTATTCATTTCATCAGTTCTTTGATTTGTAGCATAGGGTTCATTCCAAGTTCATTTGATTATTTTTCTGCCTCTAAAAAAGTCCTGGTTCTTGATAAACAAAAACTACTTTTATGTTTTTTTCAGTAGCTATTGAGTTGTCCACATTCAATTTATTAAAAAGTCCACCTTAGCCTGAGTGATTGTAAGTACAAATTTTATCATCCTGTATTTCCATATGTGTCTGTATTTATTTTGGGTTTCAATTCTATTCCATACATCTACCTATGTATTCCCTTGACCAGAACCACACTCTAAAATTGCCAAAGGCTTATGGCATGTATTAATGTCTGATTTGGTTTGTACACCCTGCAGTTTTCTTCTATAAATATTTATCTTGATAGGTCTGCATGTTTGATTACTTATGAACTTTAGTATCAACTTATCTGATTTCTTAGCAAAGCTTATCAGTTAATATGTAACCTAACTTATGGAGAACAGACATTTCCATGAGGATTAAATCCTTACCTTGGAAAAGAGATTGAGTTCCATTTATTCAAGTTATTTTGGTATCTGTCAGGAGCACTGTAAAGCTTTCCTAATTTAGAGGTTTCAAATTTCTTGTTGGAATATATTTTTAACTTTGTTTTATATATAGAAAATAATTTTTTGGCTAAAATTCTGCATATTAAAAAATTAAAATATGTATAATTATGACAAAAGTAGTACATGAAATTTCATGAATATTCTCTTTCTTTTGGATATATTCTTACCTATGTAAAATAATTCTTTTTCCCAAATATTATAATGTATTTACTACCAATCCTTTTTTGTTTGTTTGTCTAATTTTGTCATTCTATAGTATATAGTTCCTTTATTGCTGTTTTTTTATTTCATTCTATCTCCTAGTGATCTATTTTAAGCTGTTCCTTTTTACCCTTCTCTGGCTCCATGTTTCCCTTCCCCCTTCCCATTCTTCATTTCCTCCTCTGTGTATTTCATCTTGTCCCTCCCTCCTCATATCTCCCCTTCTTCCTTTTTTTTCCTCCTCTTTTTTTCTTTTGTGAATTTTTGCTACCTATTATTCTCTCTCTCTCTCTCTCTCTCTCTCTCTCTCTCTCTCTCTCTCTCTCCCCCCTTTCTCTAAGTTCCAAGATGTCATGCATGCTTCTGTTCTCCTGACTCCCAATGGCACATGTACTTTTGGTGCTGTCCAACATCTATAGAGGGTAGGGATGATGGCACTGGTCTGGAATCAAATGTACACTCAGATTGCCACACTCTCTACATCTTTTGCACATTATCTGCTCCTTATGGATCCTAGTGTCCTTATGTCTAAAAGGTACAGCACTTAACTTATCTCACTGGATTACTTTATGCATCAAATAATATGTTGCATATAAACATGTAGAATACGTGGAATTTAGCTCTCATGTTACTCAATAAACCTTAGCACTATTTTATTACTGTTATAATAGATAGAAATGTTAATGATTGTACTTTGGACAGGACCTAGATTGTGCAAATGTTGCTACATAGTTACATTCTTTCCAGCATTTGCTATTAGGGTTTAAGGAGTTTCCACAGCCTTCTGAAGTTCCTGTCTTCTGGTTGTTTTCCAATCTTGCTGTTTTTTTCTCATGGGAATAGTCTCAAAAAAGGAAATCTTTTCTTCAATAGATTTGACATATCATAGAACTTGCAGACGTTGTCAAAGTTTGATATGTAGTTCTTGTGGTTCTTTTTAAACATATGTTATATATTTTCACTTTCATATTAATGGTATAAATTAAAAAACAGTGACTTTGGGGAGGCATAAAACACATGGAATCAGCATGTCATCTTTGATCATAAGTCCAACTAAATTTTATTTCAAAAGGGCGAATAATAGAGCAATGTATGTCAAACATGTTCACAAGAAAATATTGGTCATTGTTACTGTTTACAGAAAGAATTTTGGCCTCCCCACCACAAAAAAAGTGAGGAAAGGGGAATTTTTCCAACTACCTCACTTCTTTCTAAATGTGTGAATAAGCAATTCTGAAGATCTTCATTCTGATCTGTGTTCTCTCCATATTAGACTAACCCTACTCACGTGACATGGAGAAGTATGTTAGGGAAAGACCAGGTGGTCTGCAGCAAGAACAGTGTCTCCAAAGTACGTATGATCTTAGCCCTTTCTAATTCACCATAGCTATCCATAGATGATGGATGTGGGAGACCAACCTTACACGTGACTAAGTCACACTCCCTGGCTGGGTGCTGAGGTGCTCAGTCACAGTAGGCTGTGTCTCCTGCATGGGTGTGTCTTGCTAGAGCCCCATGGGTGAAGCTACGCTCACCTGTTCCTTTGTAATATAACCCCTGTTTAGGATAGAATCTTCCATGGAAGTGCCTTGTGTGTGTCCCCTTCTCTTACTGTCCTTGGGTGTGTCCTACCCAGGTGTCAGTCAACCTGCTGACAGTGGACATTATGAAGATAGACTCAGCCCCCTGAAACCTGACCCCTTGCCTCATTTGAATAGCTTTTCCTCAATAAAAGGGGTCAGCACGAGCTCTCGCTCTCTCTCTTTCTGTGGACCCTTAAGGTCAGAGGAGCCGTCACAGTGACCTCAAAGAAAAAGGTATTTGTGTCTCTTGTGTGGTTATTTCATGCAGCCTAGTTAGCCCAGTTTAACTGGAGTGACTCCTGAGCCTTTTAGTCGCGGGAACAGAAACCCGGCAGATGGATATATACATTTATCCTTTGACCAGTAAGAATGTCAGAGTCTTCCATTTTAAAAGTTGATTTGTTAAGAGATTTTGAATGCATAATGAATACATCACCATTATTGCAAAAGCAGATGATGTTCAGGAAAAATCTATCACTGACAATATGGTAAAATGAGATATTAAAAAAAAACATTAGTGAAACATTTGTCTGTTGTGTTCCTTGCCTTCTCTTTTAATACCTAATGGGATGCTCTTGTAATCATTCACAGAAAAATGACACAACTGGTTTTATTCACATTAACTATTTTCTCCATGTATTGGTACTGTACCGCATATTTGAAATTATATTCACAAACTACTTCAGTGTATAATCAGTAATCTTCAATTACTCAGTAGCAAAAGTAAAAGACTGGAAACTTAGATATTTTCTGTTCTATGCCATTTGTTTTTTCTTTTCCTCACTGCTCCACTGATAATTGCAGTCCTATTCCTGGGTTCCTGTGCATTGCCAAATAGAGCTGAAATTTTCCTTGATTTGAAACACACATAAAAGAATGAACTCTTGCATACTACCACACATGCCTCAAGTTTTAATTTTGAAAAATAATGTAAAGTCATTTAAATGAAAGTTAGAAAGGTCTAATAAAAATGTTATTGATTCACAAAAGATTACAGAGTGTTAAGTGTAGACTTATAATGTAAAACACCTGATTAGATGAATACATAAAATGAAATGTAAGATTGGAACAGACAGACATAATGCAAATCTTAAGTAATAATTTTGTGCAGAATGTAGAATTTGAAATCTTTTTAAAAATACATTACAAGGGCAGGGGTGTGGCACAGATGTAGAACAGTTGCTTAGCAAGCATGGAGCCCTTGGTTTGATCCCCAGTACCACAAGAAAAAAAAATACTGTAATATCAGCTTTGCCACTTTTAACTGTGTGATATTGGATAATTAACCATTTTTGTCCCCTTTAAGAGGATGTTACAATGTAACTTAAAGGATAATGGTCTTATTAAATGCCATAATGTGAACTTTTAAGCATACATTAAGTGCTCAGTATAACAATGCAAAACTATTTTTACTTCAATAAAAAGCAAGATTAGATTTCATGAACAATGAACTCCTTTAGTAAATTTCAAGCATTTTAATTCTCAATAGGATTTTTTTGTGATGCATTTTAGAATGTATTTCACTATAGTCACACTGGTCTAAGAAAGCATGCACAATTATTGTATGAACAAAGTTAAGGATGTTATTATGGCTTACATAAATTTTAAAAATACATATGACAAAATGTTGACTGTCATATTTTAAATCAAACAATTTAATATTGAGGTATTTATTTTTTTTCACCTTTTATTTTTAAAATAAGTGTAGTTAACCATACATACTGTAAAATATATATTTTTACTTGCCATACCACATAGCTAATTTACTTACTTTTGGCACTATGTTGCACTTTAATTAAGAACATTTTCAGAGAATCACATTGCCAGAATTTTGCTATACTAATTAAGAGAAAAAGCACACTAAGCTGTTTTATTAGAATGTGAATGATACTATTAAAACACATAATTATTTAAGGAAGTAAACTTAGAATGAACTTTAGTGCAGAATACACAAAACAAAGATTAAGTCATATTAATAAATTATTTAAAGTGGGATAGATTATTTCATGGTTACCAAATATTTTTACATCTATGTAATGCAAAATTTTTCTTTAGTTACCTATTCTAAAACCTCATGCCTCAAGAATGGAGACTGTATGATTTACCAAAAACGGGAATAATATCATCTAATAGGTAATGAAATTTTTGTGTGCATGTTTGTGCACAAGAGACAACGTGCTTGGATATTACTGAAGAATGCCTATGAAAATATACACTCAACATTCTGCAAACAAACAGAAGTCAGCAGTGCTAGTGTTTTATTTTATATTTTGTCCCCACCAATGTGATTCTGAAGTAGTTAAACTAGCAGAGATAGAGCAATCATTGTCCCATTTTTATTGTACATTATATTTGTACATAATAATGAAATTCATTGTGTCACATTTATATATTCACATAACATAATTTAATCATTCACATTTGCCAGCATTTGCTATCAAATGTTAGGCAGTTTCCATGGCCTTTTGCTATACTGTATTCTGATAGTTTTCTAGTTTTGACTGACTTTGGACTGTTGAGGCTCAGACTAATAAATTCACATCAACTTTTTGTAAGATTTTCAAAGTAATTTTCATTCCTACTGAAAAGGAAAAAGTTTCTACTGTCTGTGAATTTATATGTTATTATATAGGATTAGACTCAAATTGCTTTAAAGAAATGAAAATATTTGTGCTAATCAAAATATTTCTACACTATGAACAAAAATGTAATGTATATTAAAATGATCCCTAGAAACCTACTGAAAATACATATAGATGACCATAAGAATCTATGTGCTTACAGAAACATTATGAAAACTTAAATTGAGGATACATGTAAGGTAAACTCGTTTATTTATAAGTGGAGCACCTGCTAGCAGCAAGTGAGGCTGTGGGCATTAAGAGGGTGCTGTGTAAGGGCAGAGCAGCTAGAAGCAACTGCCTACCAGCTGTGAGGATTACATGCTCTCAAATTCTTACACTGAATATATCTGACTATATCCTCAAAGGCAAGAAACATGTGGAAATAAATAGCACAAGGCAAAGCCTCAAAAATATAATACCTGGGGCTGGGGATGTGGCTCAAGCGGTAGCGCGCTTGCCTGGCATGTGTGCGGCCCAGGTTCGATCCTCAGCACCACATACAAACAAAGATGTTGTGTCCGTCAAAAACTAAAAAATAAAATATTAAAAAAATATATATATATATATAATTCCTTGCACTCTGAAGTCCATCACCATATCAATAGGACTGGGGTTTGCCTATTTATTTTAAAGGGTGCAAAATTTTTACATTGCTTGTATGTTAACAGGTCAGCCTTCTATGGTATTATGGATATAGGCAGAAACTACAAGATTTTTGATTCAGAAATAAATGAACTTAATTTTTTTAACTAACAACTGTTTTTTAACTAACAACTGACAAACAAAAACAGTATATGTTTATTATGTACAACAAGTTGTTTTGAAATATGTATATGTTGTTGAATGCCTAATAGAAATAATAGACATATACATTACATCCTACACTTATGTATTGTTCTGAGAACACTTAAAAATCTACTCACTTTGCCATTTTCAAGATTATAATACACTGTTATTGATTATAGTCAGCATGTTATACAAAAGATATCTTGAATGTATTCTTTCCGTCTAACTGAAATTCTTATGTTTTGACCAAGGACAAAGAACTTTATTACCTGAGCATAGCAAGCAAAGTGGGTCTTGAGTGTATTAGTTCACCTTGCACCCACAAATCCCATGCAGGTACTACAGAGACAGGTTCAGTGGAATGATTTACATGCAGGGAGTTTGCATTTCAGATGAGGAAACCACATTAGGAAGCGCTAATATTTTAAAGGGAGCTACTAAAAAGTGTGTTCCAACCTTTCCTCAGAGGAAGACATACTTAATTCTTCTGGAAAGCAAATAATTAAAATCTCTGCCCTTCCCCAAAGGTGCCACTATCTCTATCTTCCAAGGATGTTTACTATAAAATAACCTTAAAAAGCAGTCCATAAGATCAAGTTGTAGTGCCTCTGTTCATAAGATGTGGAGAAGTGTTAGAAACTCAAGGAGAACTGTCTCCCAACCATAGTTGTTGATAATCTCTAATAATAGCAGAGATGTGCACCTTTGGAAAGTTTTAAATTAATGCATATTTGGAATCTGATTCCACCTCAGACTTACTCAATATTAGATTAATCAGAAATGTATTCATTTAAATAATTATTGATCACCTATACACAAAAATTTGGTCTTATTTCCTTTATAGAATTAATCCATTTCTGAAGAATTATTTGAACTGATGGCCACTGGTCAGAATAGTATCAACTCCACCCAAGGAGGATTCAATTCTTAGATTGGCACTAATAAGCTGATTTTGAGTTGTATTTTCTCAGTAATAACACACAGAACTTGTAAAAGTGCTGTGCTTTTTTGCATGACAATGTGACTTCTACATCCCAGTTTTGCTGGAGCAATGGAAAAGGCTGCCCAGAGACCAAAGAAGATACCTGGAGATAGATAGGATGTAAGAGGTAAATTTTATCAAAATTCTTAGAAGAAGCAGGTAGCAAGGAACTGAACAGGTGCTTCTCCAGAATGTCCAATGGTGATGGGCTGGACAGATGCACCTCTACTTCACATGGTGCCTCCAGACTTTGCCAGAAAATAGCACCGCTCTGCCTCTTGGCACTTTGCCCAGGGATGGTTGCTGCACCAGCACTTGCATCTCCACAGTGCTCTTTTCTGCACCTCTTACCACTCGGGGTGTTGGTGATTAAGGTTAGGAAACAGAAGCCCCAACAGCTTAGCTTACTTTGTCCCATGTTATGACCAGCACCCCCAAGGAACTTAATGTGCATTCAAAAAAGCAGCTTTCTACAAATAACAGACTTGCCCTAATTTCCAGCATACATGAGAGAAAGTCAGTGCTTTTCAATATTGTATGTATCTAGACATTCCAACCTAGACTTGCTCTCATTCCTCCTTTAACTTGGCTAGATTTTAGTGTAGGGGAGGGACACTCAAGGACATTATGGTTTACTTTCCTCATTTTCTTTCAATTGTGGCATGCTAGTTAAATAATCATCTGATTACAGAATGATACTGAAAAGTACTGCAGTATTCATTCTAACAAGGAAAACATAAAAAAGAAAATATGATCTAAAACATATAAGCAGATTTTTAAAATATCTGAATATCCAGACAAACCATAAATGTCTACCTTTACATATGCTTGTAATTTTTGCCTATGCTACAAATACATACGAAGTTAAGAAGATTTTACCATATTTAGATAAAACAGAGAAATCACCTCATAAATACTAAATTAAAAAGTATTGGAAAGGGGATAATGTTTCTTATATTTTCTCTTTGAATTTCTCTCCAGGAAACTCAACATGATAACCTTTGAAGATTAATAGCTAGTATTTGACTTTTTATAAATCTTGTATCCTGTCCTTTCTTCTTTCCTTCATTCTCTCACCATAATTGCTCAGATTTGAATAAATTGGTTGCCAAAGCATGCTTTTTTTCTCATCTAATTTAAGCTTCATACTTTCCTAGGGAAAATGACAGAATATAACATTATATCTTAAAAGGAATTTCATAGCAGGCAAGGTAAGAATAGGTTCTGAAAATGAAGCAGTTGCCTTTTGGTTAAGGGTAATCAGAAAAAAGGCTCATGGTACATAAGTTAAACTCCAGTAAATTATATAAGACAACAAGCAAAGGAGGGCACATACTACTCTATTAGGGAGAATCTTCCGTTTGAGTTTAGATCCACAAACAGGTGTTCTATTTAAAATTGTAATATAAGGAGCAACTTGAAGCATTGCTTACTTTTTTATATATTTAGAAACAAATGTCCAATGCACTTTGCTCTTTTCTGAACACAGCTCAGATTAGCAATGGCAGTCAAGCGATGCAAAAGAATGAGGTTTCAGCAACAGTATGATCACAGACTTTGTTCTTGAAATATTCTGTAGCATTTATGCATTTCTCTTTTTCTGTGGTATTTTTGCTTCTAACCATTTGTACATTCTTTTGCTTTGTGCTGATAGTAACATTGGGCTTAGAAAGAACTTACTTAAATCTCTAGGCTCCCATTCATACCTGCTTTAATTTCTGAACTTCATGTAAACATTCAAAATATAGCTCATCAAATCCCTACTTGGGTTTGAATATCTCCTCCAGAAATGTTCATATCCTTCACATTTCCTTGAAAGAAACTTAGAAGATCCTACAAGTTCTGCCATGTGGGTCTGAGAGATAGATGTCCCTCAAGGCCAGGTAGCCACAGAAAATAACAACCTTAAAATTTTGCGTTCTCTTCGATTCCAGATGTGACTGAAGGTCAATTTGGCCTGTATAATAGATGAGTTATGATTATCAGACTGTTTAAGTAATGAGTGTGAAAACTTCAGGTTATCTCTGAAAAGTAATAGAAGTAATGAAAAATAACTCTGAGGGAAAAAGATTTTCTTCTTTACAGTTTCAGAAAGTATCTGTGTTTTCAGCAGTAAAAGTTTAATGTCTATAAGGTTATCAGAGAAGTAGGTTTGAAATGTAGTGCATGCAGGCAGCGGAAGAGAGCAGAGGCATATAGATTAACTTCAAGGTGAAAGTCGTCATATTCTGGATCTCAGCCTTCATATCTGAATAGCGGAGCCATTAATACACGTTGATATCTCAAAAATTATTTATTTTTCCCCTCTTATAAACCTGAACAAGGTTCTTGAAAGTTAGCAGCATGGCACATTAGAAGAGTTTTCCTAGAGGCATAATAATCTGATTGTGGGGGAGCTAAGGACAAGCATTCTGTACTTTAATTTATTGCATCCAAATCCTATCTACTGAAGGAAATATTCTGGTTTAACTTTGCAAGATTTTGTCTTACCATGTCTGTGTTATAAATCAGGTAATATTTATAGATCTTTTCCTAAATTCTAATATAAAATAATAGAAATAAGCATGTTAGCAAATAAATCATTAAGAATACATAAAAAGAATAATGAGAAAATACATGATGATCAGCAAAGAATTGACTGACATGCTTTTCTATTGTAATAATTTTAATTTTGATTTTTATATTTCCATATTTTATGTTAGTATTAGTAAGGTGTGTTATACACACATATTTACATATATCTGTATATCTATATGTCCACATACACTGCCATTTATGATTTAGTACTGTGTGCAACAGAAAAATGAACAAAACAGAGATTCTAACTAACAAATTGAGATCTAGTATAAACTGAACAGAGTAGGGTCGAAGAGCATGAGAAGAAGATTAACATTAAACAGGGATGAGAGGTGGGAGGGAAAGGGAGAGAGAAGGGAAAATGCATGGAAATGGAAGGAGACCCTCAGAGGTATACAAAAGTACATACAAGAGGAAGTGAGGGGAAGGGGAAAAATAATACAAGGGGGACAAACGAATGTCAGTAAAGGGGGCAGAGAGAGAAGAGGGGAGGGGAGGGGAGGGGAGGGGAGGGGGGATAGTAGAGGATAGGAAAGACAGCAGAATACAACAGACACTAGTATGGCAATATGTAAATCAATGGATGTGTAACTGATGTGATTCTGCAATCTGTATATGGGGTAAAAATGGGAGCTCATAACCCACTTGAATCAAATTGTGAAATATGATATATCAAGAACTATGTAATGTTTTGAACAGCCAACAATAAAAAATTAAAAAATATATATATATATATTTGATCGGAGGCATAGGGAAAGAATAACACATACACATCATATCATCATATTATATGTATAAAAAGTATAATTTGTTATACTTCTTAAAAGATAAAATTAACTTATGTAATATAAATTAGTCATATAGTATATAAATACATATATATAATACACATATAAATACATATGCAACTGTCCAAATTTTAGAGTGAGTATAATAATGTCTTATGTGTAAAGAACTGTTAAAACATTTGTTTTCCATTTCTAAGAGCTACTTTTAGAACAAAGAACAATAATACAAATTTTTTAAAAATCATTTACTTAAATTTAGTGTACTGTAACAGTCAAAAGAACCAGTGTTGAGCCAATTGCAGAAAAAGCTAATTTTTATAATTCTATTAAAAGTAATTTAATGCTGTCTTAAGGAGAGTTTCAACAACTGTACTAATGGGATATGCATTCAGTAAAAATGACTTCAAATTTAGTAAATCATTATAAAATTAATTTAAAATTAAAAGACTTGGTATAATGATTCTAAAAGCAAGCAAACAACGAAAAACATCAAACACTATTATAAATTTAAAAATGTAATATGCTATAGTTATTTTAATAATGGACTATATTGTTTTAAAAATATATTTTTATGTCTAATTATCACATAGTAAGTATACATATACATGCGATAGAGTGTGACTTCATAACACAAGTATACAATGTGTAATGAACAAATCACGATGATTTGCATACCCACCTTTTAGACATACATCATTTCTTTGTGCTGGGAGCATTTAAAATCTTCTCTACCTGCTATTTGAAATGTGCCATTAATTGTTATTAACCACAGTTATCCTCTTGTGCTCTAGATCTAGCTATTCTGTCTATCCCACAGCTCTCCTGTACCCATTGCTGTTGTCTCTCCTCCTCCACACCCTTTTGGATATGAAATCATCACTATTTTTAAATTATTTTATTCATTTTAATTAGGGAATATGACAGCAGAATGCATTTTTGTTCATTGTACACAACTGCAGTACAACTTTGCATTTCTATGATTGTACACCATGTAACGTCACATCATATGTGCAGTCATACATGTACATAGAGTACTGATATCCATATCATGCCACCATCTTTCCTGTCCTCATTCACACTCCCTACTTTCACTCCCCTTTGCCCAATCAAAGTTCCTCCATTTTTTGCATGTCTCCTCCCACCCCCATATGGATCAGCATCCACTTATCAGAGAGAACATTCAGACTTTGATTTTTGGGGATTTGCTTACTTCACTTAGCATAATATTCTCCAACTCCATTCGTTTACCTGCAAATGCCATAATTTTCTTCTCTTTTTTATGTGGATTAATATTCCATTGTGTATATATACCATCATTTCTTTATCTATTCATCTATTGAAGGGCATCTAGGTTGCTTCCACAGTTTAGGTATTGTGAATTGAGTTACTATGAACATTGATGTGGCTGCATCACTATAGTATGCTGATTTAAGTTCTTATGTATGGACCGAGGAGTGGGATAGCAGGGTCAAATGGTGGCTCCATTCCAAATTTTCTAAGGAATCTCCATACTGCTTTCCAAATTGGTTGCACCAGTTTTCAGTCCCACCAGCAATGTATGAATGTGCCTATTCCCCCACATCTTTTCCAACACTTATTATTGTCTGTATTCTTGGTAACTGCCATTCTAAGTGGCATGCTATGAAATCTTAGTTTTGATTTTCATTTCTCTAATTACTAGAGATGTTCAACATTTTTTCACATATTTTTTGATCAAATGTATATCTTCTGAGAAGTGTCTGTTCAGCTCCTTAGCCCATTTATTGATTGGATTATTTGTTTTTGTGGTGTTAAATTTTTTGACTTCTTTATATATCCTGGAGATTTGTTCTCTATCTTATGTGTGTGTGGCAAAAATTTACTCCCAAAATGTAGGCTTCTCATCACCTCATTGATTGTTTCTTTTGCTGAGAATAACCTTTTTAGTTTGAGTCAATCCCATTTATTAATTCTTGATTTTATTTCTTGTACTTTAGGAATCTTGTTAAGGAAATAGGGACCTAATCTATCATGATGAAGATTTGGGCCTACTTTTTTCTCTATTGTGCACAGGGTGTCTGGACTAATTCCTACATCCTACATCCACTTTGAGTTTTGTGCATCATGAGAGATAGAGGTTTATTTTCATTTTGCTGCATATGGATTTTCAGTTCTCCCAGCAACATTTGTTGGAGAGGCTATCTTTTCTATACTGTATGTTTTTGACAACTTTATTTAGTATGAGATAACTGTATTTATGTGGGTTTGTCTCTGTGTCTTCTGTTCTGTATCATTGGTCTATGTGTCTATTTTGGTGCCATTTTTGTTACTATAGTTTTGTAGTATAGTTCATGGTCTGGTATTGTGATGCCTCCTGCTTCACTCTTCTTACAAAGGATTGCTTTGACTATTTTAGGTCTCTTATTTTTCCAAATGAGTTTCATGATTAATATTTCTATTTCTATAAGGAATGACATTGGGATTTAAATTGTAATTGTATTGAATCTGTATAGGGCTTTGGGTAGTATGGCTATTTTGCAACATTAATTTTGCCTATCCAAGAGCATGGGAGAGCTTTACATCTTCTAAGGTCTTCTTCAGTTTCTTACATTAGTTTTCTATAGTCTTCACTGTAGAAGTCTTTCACTTCTTTTGTTAAGTTTATTCCCCAGTAATTAATATTTTTGAAGCTATTGTAAATGAGGTAGTTTTTCTAATTTCTCTTTCAGCAGATTCATTGCTGATATATAGAAATGCCTTTGATTTATGAGTATTGATTGCTATATTTTGCTACTTCACTGAATTCATTAATTAATTCTAGAAGCTTTCTGGTGAAGTTTTTTTGGATCCTATAAGTATAGAATCACATCGTCAGCAAATAAAAATAGTTTGAGTTCTTCTTTTCTTATCCATATCCCTTTAATTTCTTTTGTCTGTCTAATTGCTCTAGCTAGAGTTTGAAGGACTATGTTGAATAGAAGTGGTGAAAGAGGGCATCCTCTTGTCTTGTTTCAGTTTTTAGAGGGAATGTTTCCATTTTTTTTTTCCATTTTGAATGATGTTGGCCTTGGGTTTAGCTTTTACAATGTTGAGTTATTTTCCTATTATGCCTAGTTTTTCTAGTGTTTTCAATATGAAAGGTTGTTAGTTTCTGTTACTTTCTCTGCATCAGTTTATATAATCATGTGATCCTTATTTTTATGTCCATTGATGTGATGAATTATATGTATTGCTTTCCATATGTTAAACCAACTTTTCATCCCTGGAATGAACCTTACTTTATCATGGTACACTATTTTTAATATGTTTTTGTATGCAATTTACCACAATTTTATTGGGTATTTTTACATCCAGTTCATTAGGGATATTGGTCTAAAATTTTCTTTCCTTGATGTGTCTCTGCCTGGTTTTGGTATCAGGATGATACTAGCTTCAAAGACTGAGTTTGGAAGTATTTCTTCCTTTTCTATTTTATGGAATAATTTGAGGAGTATTTCTATTAACTCTTCTTTGTAGGTTTTGTAGAACTCAGCTATGAATCCATCTGGTCCCAGGCTTTTCTTGGTTGGTAGGCTTTTGACAGTGTCTTCTATTTCCTTGCTTGAAATTGATCTGTTTAAAGTGTATATGTCCTCTTGACTCAGTTTATGTTGATCGTATGCTTTTAGAAATTAGTTGGTGTCTTCGAGGTTTTCTATTTTACTGGAGTATAAATTTTCAAAATAGTTTCTAATTTTCTTCTGTATTTCAATAGTGTCTGTCATGATATTCCCCTTTTCATCACAAATTTTAGTAATTTGAGTTTTTTCCCTCCTTCTTTTCATTAGAATGGCTAAAGGTTTGTCAATTTTATTTAGTTTTTCAAAGAACATACCTTTTGTTTTGTCATTTTTTTGAATTGTTTCTTTAGTTTTAATTTTACTGATTTCCTTTGCCCTGATTTTAATTTTTTACTGTCTTCTACCACTGTTGGTGTTGGTTTGTTCTTCTTTCTCTAGGACTTTGAGCTGTAATGTCAGGTCGTTTATTTGTTGACCTTTTCTTCTTTTAATAAATGATCTCCATGCAATGAACTTTCTTCTTAGCACTGCCTTCATAGTGTCTCAGAGATTTCAATAAGTTGTATTGGAATTTTCATTTACCTCTAAGAATTTTATATCTCCTCCCTGATGTCTTCTTTCATCCATGTGTCATTCAATGGCACATTCTTTAGTCTCCAGGTTTTGGAGTAGCTTCTCTTTTTAATTTTATCATTGATGGATGGAATATTCTATATATGTTTGTTAAGTTCATATTATTGATTGTACTATTGAGTTCTATTGTTTCTTTGTTTAGTTTTCATTTAGAAGATCTATCCAGTGGTGAGAGAGGTGTATTAAAGTCACCCAGAATTATTGTGTTGTGGTCTATTTGGTTTTTGTATTTGAGAAGGATTTGTTTGACATACAAATATGCCCCATATAGATATTTATGGTTGTTATGTCTTGTTGATGTATGAATCCCTTAAGCAGCATGAAATGCCCTTCTTTATACCTTTCATTGACTTTGGTTTGAAGTCCACTTTTTATGATATGAGAATGGAAACCCCTACTTGTTTACATGATCCATGTGAGTGGTACATTTTTCCCCACCCTTTCGTCTTCAGTCAATTGATGTCTTTTCCTGTGACATGAGTCTCTTGAAGGTAACATGTAGTTAGATTTTGTTTTTAAATCCAATATGTCAGTGTGTGGTGTGTCTTTTAATTGATGAGTTTAAGCCATTCGCATTCAGGTGTACTACTGAAATATGATTTGTATTCCTGGGCATTTTGATTTATTTTGATTTTTAACTTCACTTGTTTTCTCCTTTGATTGGACTTTGCTTTTGTGTAGTTCCTCTCTTTGCTAATTTTCATTGTTGTTTTTCATTTCTATCTGCTGGAATATTTTTCTGAGGATGCTCTGTAGTCTGGGCTTTCTCACTATAAATTCTTTTAACTTTTGTTCATCATGAAAGGTTTTTATTTTGTTTTCAAATCTAAAGCTTAATTTTGCTGGATATAAGATTCTTGGTTGGCATCCATTTTCTTTCAGAGCTTGGTATATGTTGTTCAGTATCTCCTGGCTTTGGGGGTCTGGGTTGAAAAGTCTGCTAAGATACAAATTGGTGTCCCCCTATATGAAATCTAATTCCTTTCTCTTGCAGCATTTAAGATTCTATCCTTATTCTCTATGCTAGGCATTTTTCTTATAATGTGTCTTGGTGTAGATCTGTTGTAATTTTGTACATTTGGTGTCCTGTAAGCCTCTTGTATTTGGTTTCCAATTCATTTTCATGCTTGGGAAATTTTCTGATATTATCTCATTGAAGAGATTGTGCATTCCTTTGGTTTGAAACTCTGTGCTTTCCTCTATCCAAATGACTCTTAGATTTGGTCTTTTGATGCTATCCCATAATTCTTGGATGTTCTGTTCACGGTTACTTACCAACTTCACTATGTGTCACTATGTGGTCAACTTTATTTTCCAGATTGTATACTTTATCTTCATTATCTGATGTTTTGTTTTCCAAGTGATTTAGTTTGTTGGTGATGCTTTCTACTGAGTTTTTTACTTGGTTTATTGTTTCCTTCATTTCAAGGATTTCTGATTGGTTTTATTTCAGAATCTCTCTTTCTTGTGAATTAATCTTTTGCACCTGTAGTTGCTCTGTTATCTCTTTGTTGGAGTTATCAATTTTTGCCTGTATTTGCTCATTTAGGTCATTATTTCACAGATAATTTTAATTATGTACATTCTGAATTCCTTCTCTGACATTTCATCAACTGTGCTGTCCATGAGTTCTGTTATTGTAGTATCCTGGTTTGTTTTGAGCACTTTTTTCCTGTTTTTTTCATGTTGTCTATGTGTCATACTTTCTTGCAGTGTGGAGCTGAGGTGTTACAGTTTCTACCCTGTATAGTATCCATGCAGATTATCTGTATCTCACATTGGTGTTGGGCTTCCAGACCCTGCAGGTGATCCAAGATAAATGCTACTGGAAGTATAGGTGGTGGCAGCAATAGCAGAGGTAACTGGAGATAGCAGTGAGCGGTGTCCTAAAATGGATGTAACCTCTTTCAGAGATGGGGCTGAATTCACTTACAATGGCTCCAGGGCTGCCTTTTCTGAGATGCACCTGCTTCTAGACCCTGTCTGTTGTCTCAAGGTAGAGGCTACTACATGGGAAAGGCTGCAGTGTCCCAAGATGGAGGAGGGTTAGGGCTGGACTCCTATGGGCTCCTGCACAGGTGGTTGGGCAGTCCTGAGCCAGGGCCTGAGTTCTGTTATAGGTCTGTTGGTTGTCGGGGATGGTCCTGGGAATCATCACTATTTTATTCTCTACTTTGAGATCAACTTTTTGGCTTCCATATTTAAATGTGAAAATGTGGTAATTCTCTTCCTGTGCTTGGCATATTCTACTTAATATATTGTCCTACAAATTCATACATGTTACCACATATGTCAGAATTTGATTCTTAAATGAGTGAAAAGCATTCAGTGTTGTCTATATACCACATTTTTTATGCATTCATTCACTGATGGTTACCTAGGTGTATTCCATATCTTAATTTTATGAAGAGTACTACAGTAAACATAGGAGTTCAGGTGTCTAATTGATATACTAATTTCAATTCATTTGAGTATATACCCAGTATAGGATGCTTCATTTTTTTTTATTTTTGAGAAAATGTCATAACTGTTTTTCAGAAGTACTATACTAGTTTATATTTCCACTCACAGTGTGTGAGAGTTTCCCCTTCTCTGCATCCTCACCAGCATTCATCACTTTTTTTTTGCCTTTATGTTCTTAGATTACAGAATCTGGCAACTGTATTCATTGCTTATAAAGATGGTATTTATGGGTATCATTTAAAATACCGTATTGATACTCAATTTTACTTTCAGAAATGAAAAGACTACATTTTCATGGTTTATTGGTTTTGGTGGTAATTTCTTAAGAAAGAATAAAAATCATAAATTTCTAAAACCTACAATAGATTTAAGAGTATATAAAGTATTAGGGTAAATATCAGATTTGCATAAAATACAAAGTAATTTAAAACTCTTGAAAGGGATATTTTATTGACTTAATTATTTTTGACATCTTTGTTATTCCAGATAATTTTAGTATTTATTCTCCCATAAACAGATTATCACTATGTACTTGGTGGCTAAAATACTTTACTTGTACAACTTTATTGAACTGTCTGGACATTTTTAATCCTATGTATGTTTTCCCCTATTTCAAATGTTTTCCTCTGATTTAAAATTTTGAAATCATCTTTTGTTCTTTTGTGTGACTCAAATTATTTACCATCATCTCTCACTGCCACAATTACTTAATGGATTTAATACATTCTGATTATTTTTTAAGACACAAACATAATCATTGCCATTTTCCTGTGCAATCCCTCATAATCACAGCCTTTGTTCTTGAGAAATCACACTAAATACCTTATTGTGATTGTGACCTCTTCTCTGCTCAGACCCTCACTTAACCACACAGACATATCATACTTATGACTCTTCCTTCTCTGCTCTCTAGACTTCTTTATGTAGAATTTTCCAAACAAGGTACATAATCTCCAGAATAACTATAATTGCACATTAAGTATAGGGTATTGCAACTGAGATGGGTGGGATACTAGAAGACATTTGGGGGGGGTGGCTAGAGCTATTCACATTCCCTCCATTTTGCAGCCACTAACTCTTCTTTGGAAGAAATTTTAAAGAGTTTTCTGAAAAACTTGTGTTACAGACACATCTGCAGAAATGATCCTTGAGTACTGATAGATCTTTGCCCTCCACAAAGAAGACAACTGACAATTTATTTTTATTCTACAGGGTACAACCTACATGTCATTTCTGGGAAGTTTTCAATAAAGCCTTATACAAAGATGACAGGACAATACAAGAGAAGAAAGAATATTAAAGATAATGGAAAAACTGGATTCTATATGGAAAAACCAATGACAGTGGATCACTGGCCTGGCCTTAGCTTCACCCCCTCAAAACCACAAAGCAGTTGTCCTTATCTGGAAAATGCTGCCCTCCACCTGTGGCAGCCAGAGTGGCAGATCAGACCTCCAACAGAAAGAACTCCAGAGTACTCAAATATTCAGTTTCCCTGAAAGTCTGGTATTCCAATGAGGCTTTAAACATCCACAGAATTCTAGGATTTGAGAGGAAACAAAATGTGTCTCAGAAACTGACAAACGGAGACTTAGGAGATTATTTTATTCTCATAATTAAAGCCACTTTTGTCAAATGTCTATCAATTTTTATAAAAGTTTTGGCTAGAATTCTTGTATAGTTTCATGAAATTAAAATCCTCTTCTGAAAACTCATATTTACCCATCTAACTAATCTTCAACTAGTGAGGAGTCTAATAATTTCATTGTTTGTGTATTTATATTTAGATATTTCAAGGAACAAGAACTTTAACCAAATTTATGACTATCATAGAAATCATTTTTTACAAAGCTTTTTTTCTACCTAGCCCACAGCTGTTAGCCACTCCATCTTCTTATGAAATGGCTCACACGAAAGGAGATATTTCAAACCTTCTTTGTTGCCAGTTCCGTTATAGGAGTTTGAAATGAAACCTTTTTTGTGTGTGTTCTGAAAATCAGTTCCTCTAATAAGTTACTTTCTCAGATTGCATTGACAGTTCTATTCACTAGATAAAGAGTATCCTTCAGAAATGCAGGAAAAGTCATGCATTTACAAAAGTTAAAATTGATGACTGCAAGAAAATACAGTGGAGACAACCAAAACTAATTTCTTAATGAGGAACTACCCTATTAATATTCTTTTCACTGGACAGCTTACTTAGTTTTTTGGTTAAAACCATTATTGTTCAAATTCCCAGAAACTAAAGGTTTTACTACAGCTATTAATAATAGGTCAAGTTATTTGCATTTAACAAATATTTAATATTAATAGAGCAAATGGAGTTTTTTGGTGGGCTTGAAAAAGCATGTTACCCCCACCCTCACCACCAATACCCTCCTCTCATACCTTCCATTTCTCTTTTTGTAAAGCATTCACCACTGACCCTAGATTCATAAACACTTTTTCCCTCCACAGTCAAATGTTATTGCACTTATCATCTTAAAGTTTCACATCTGAGTGATGGTCTGTGAATTTCCAGAATGTGACCACAAGTTTTTCTATTTGAAATAATTGAGCTATGTAGCATTGATCAGGAGTTCTCTGAGTTTCAGTGTCTTTTTACACAAAGTAAGAAGAATGAATTAAACCTTGAAAATCCAACCACTACACCTAAGCCAGAAAAGTGATCCCTGAACTAGGAGTTCCTTGTAACTCAAAAAACTGATGTGAGATTTGGTTGTGCAAAAAGGGGAGAAAATCTAGAAAAAGAATATAAAAACTACATCACAAAAATCTTCTTTAGTCATCCATGGGCACTAGCCCCAATGTACTTGAGTTGTCGCAGGAAGTTTACAACTCAATATCAGCATCAGAGCTTAATTTCACCATGAGAGCTCACAAATTTTATTATAGTACATATTGTCACTACTAAAATCTCATTAAGATCTGCAGTTACCTAATTGAAGTATAGCATGATGTGCAATGCTAATGAAGTGACAATGACTCAAAGTCATTGTGAAGATTTAAGGCAATAACAAGTTTTAAAGAATCTAAAATTTTATGTTAGTATATATGATATGCCACTCATTTCATCAGTAAATGTTTATTATCTCAATAAAATCAACTTACATTATTTGGGGGAATAGAACTGCAGAAACTGTATCATAATATAGGTAACAGATGATAATTTAACCACTATATATTATCTTGCTATAACTAGTTATATCAATTAAATTAATATTTGATACTTATGTATATTTCAACTTTGTTGAAAACATTTAAGATTAATTAAATATCCTCCTGAGTTTTCATTAACTTCAAACCTATTGAAATGGGCATTTCTGAGCATTTACTCTAAAGGAAAGGAAAAACAACACAAAAAGTTTTAAATTTCATTCAGATAAAGGTAAACACAATGTTTCATTTTATATGTTATGGTTTCCCCTTTTGTGATCTCATTCTAACATTAAATAAATAACCATAAGGTATATATACCAGAAATCAATGGTTTATTCAAATGTACAGCCCATGGTATAATATCCTTATCCACAGGATGTTTCAAAGATTTCTTGATTGATGCATAGCTGTACATTATTCAATCTTTAGGTCAAAATTTCTCAGCATTTCAACTGATTTCTCCTGTTCAAACACATATTAACTGAAGAACATCAGGGACTAGAAGTGACCTAAGACCTATCTGAAAAGGGCTGTCTTTGCAAACAGTAGTAGATCTGGGTATATAATTCTTGTCAATAATAATGGAAAAATCATTATGTAAATGATGATAAATGAAAATCAATATATGATGTATCATTTAAAGTTATTTTTAAAAAGCACATATTTTAACCTAAAATATTTTATTGAACATCATCTTGGTTGTTGAATTATTATTTAAGTTGTTATTACATCCTAATTGACATAAATTTAATGATAGTCTTCAAAAGAAGCACTTCTGTTTCCCTAAAGTCAGTGCAAGAATGATGTAATTATCTTTCGCTACATTGCCCCATAGTTTATTATGGCATCCACTGCTCAAAGAAATGGTAAGAAATAAGATTACCCTCTGAAGACACTCCAGGCTGAAAAGACACTAACAAAACACCAGCCTTTCAACCACTTCTTCTTCTCACTTGTAAAATGGTGGTAATTAATCTATTCAACAAATTTTAATTTCATGACTTCCACATTCCAGCAACTATTCTAGATACCAACAGATGTAAAATGAAGTTGCAAGAACAACAGATGAGCTACCTGTTCACATAAATGTTCATACTATGGTGAGCAAAAGATAACAAAACTGCATAAAAATTTACCAGCTATTGGTAAGTCCTGTGAAAAAAATAATTTTGGATGCAGTGATTTTTAAAGGCCTAATCAAGGAATCAAAGGCATCTTGAAAGAAGAGAAGGTGTGGTAATTTATGGTAAGAATAGTACTAAAGGGAAAGTAGTTGTTCAACTCCTAAATTGGAAATAAATTTTTTATTTGATTAACACAAAGGACATTTGAAAGTGCAAGGTGGTAGAAGGGGTAAGGAAGGCATGTAGGAAATAAATTCTTCAGGGAATTGAAGAAAAGTGAACAAAATTCACATTTTATTTTATGTAAGAAAAATAGGAAGTTTTTTTTAATTAAGGCTTTAGAGCAATTTTCTATTTACATAAAAACTGACCAGAAATTATAGAGAATTCCCATATTAACCCTAAATTCCCCATCATCTGAACCCCAGTTTCACCTGTTATTAATGTCTGTGGTGTACTTTTTACAATTGATAATTCAATATTGTAACACTATTAACTGAATTTTATAGTTCAAATTAGGGTTCACTCTTTGTATTATACATTTTATTAATTTTGACAATTATGTAATATCACATATCCACTATTATAGGACCATGCAAATATTTATCCTCTGTGATCCACCTATTCAGACCTTATTAACATTAATTAATCATTCATCGATGTACTCTTTTCATACTATCCATTTAAATTAGTAATATACATTTAAAGTTTCTTTATATATTTCATGGCATGGTAGCTAAAGTGTTTTCATCACTGAATAATGTTCCATTTTCTGGAAATATCAGTTTCTTTATTCATTTATTTATTCCAAGACATACTGATTGTCCCCCAAGTTTTGGCAATTTTAATTGAAGTTGTTATAATTAGTGTGCAGGTTTGTGTGTAGCTATAAATTCTGAACTTTTTTTGTTTAAAGAGCAAGAAGTGAGATTGTTGAATTTTTTGGGTTAAGAGTATTAGAGTCATCAGATGCTGCCTGATTGTATTCCAAGGCAACTGTGGTATTTTGCATTTCCACAAGCAGTAAAGGAGAGTTTCTATAGGTCCACATCCTCTTCCCCATTTGAAGTTATCAGTGTTTGTATTTTAATCCCACTACTAAATATCTAGTAGTAGCTCATTGCTTCAATTGGAAATCCTTTACTGGCATAATGTTGATCTTTTTTCATATGGTTATAGGCCATCTGCATTTCTTTTTTTTTTGACCATTAATTCTAAATATTTATTTATTTATTTATTTATTTATTTTTTGCTGTTAGTTGAGAAAAAAAATTTATATATATATATATATATATATATATATATATATATTTTTTTTTTTTTTTTAATTTTTTATTGTGGGTTGTTCAAAACATTACAAATTTCTTGACATATCAAGAAATGCATTTCTTTTTTGATGATATGTCCTATTCAGATATTTTGTCAATTTTATAATTCTGTTCTTTGATTTATCATGCATGCTATGAGTTTTTTTATATTTTTAAATATAGAATCCTTATTCAAATATCTTCTTTGCAATGGTAATCTCTGAGCCAGTGCTTTCTCTTTATTATTCTTTTACTGTGTCTTTTGCAGAAAAAAAATCTGGAATCCAACATACAGATATTTTATTTAATAAACCATGCATTTTGTTTTTATACCTAAACAATGATCACCAAAACCTAGATCATCAAAAATAGACCTAAATATAAGTAGACATAAATACAAGTTAATTTTGTGAAACTTATAAACAATGAGTCAAGATTTGCTTTTGATTTTGTGGGAAGATATTGAGTAGCTACAAGATCATTTTTAGAAAAGGAGCATCCTTTCTCTATTGAATTACCCTTGGTTTGCTTTCTGTAAGATCAGTTGAATATTGGGAACATTAAAACAATGAGAGGGGGTAATTGACTACACACATTATTGTTTTTGAAAATTATCCTGCTATATACAGTATATTGTCACGGGGGTGGGGAGAGAAGAAAGAGATAGTTAGAAAATATCTGGAGATAAGTCAAAAGGACTTGCTAATATTTTAGGGTTTGAGAGTGAATAAAAAGCATAAAATCAAGATATAATAATGCTTTAGCAGTCTGAATACTATGTATAAACACAGTCGTATTTAACTTGAAGTTCTATACATTTAATGTTACTGTGAATTGTTAAAATCTGGGATCTTGTTTATTTCTGTCTCTTTATATTTTCATTTAAAATGATTGTATGTGCACACACATATTATACAATATATGATTTTATATATATTATATAAACAGTATATAATACCTCCCTGTGGTACTGGAGCTTGAACCCAGGGTCTTGCTCTTGCTAGTGAGTATTCCACCACTGAGCTACATTCCCAGTCCTTTTAAGTTTGTTTTACCAATTTTTTGGCAGGGTCTCACTAAGTTTCCCATCTTGGCCTCCAGCTTGTGATCCTCCTGTTCTAAGCTTCCTAGAAATCTGAGATTATAATAAGGTGCTTCCTGGATCCTAAATTATTGCATATTTTAAATTTTATTTTAAACCTTAGATAATTTTAATTACTATAAATTATTTATTCTACTAACATTTAATATCTCAGTATTGTTAGGAGACAAAAAAAGACCTACTGAACATGTATCCTCAAGTTACCTGCATATTAAAGACCATAACCTACTTTTTAAAATGACAATGACAAGAATAATGATAATCTTTTGCCTTTGACATTACATTCAATAATTTATTGAGATGTAGATCACAAAATGTTGGTTTTTTGTTAAACTCCATCTAAATTCTTTCTGGAAATTTTCCAACATAAAAGAAAAAATTGGTAGTTTTTGTATAAAGTTTTGTCACTGTGTTGATTAGCACTTTTAAAAGGATTGAAGAATAAAAATGACAATAGATTTTAATAACAAGTTCTTCACAAACTGAAACATGGGAAGAAATTTGTCATGCTAATTATAATAATCTTGTACAAAAATATAGTCCACTTATATAATTAAGTAAAACCACAAAGGAGAAAATAACAATTGCTGAAATTGGAAAATGAAATGTCTGTTCTCTTGGGAGGGATGGTCTAATGATTGGAGTAACAGTTCTAAAAATACTGTTTTTAATTTTCTTTTTCTTTTGAATATATTAAAAGCTACAATATTTGGAGGCTTCTTCATCAAATGCACTCTGCCACTATCCACCTTGTTGACAGCTGGGTTCCTGCATAAAACCTGCAAAAAATTAGCACAGTGCTACCTGGGTTGTTGCAGGGCTTCTCCATTGAACTTTCATATACTTTTTGCATATTTCTCTTTGGTAACACTGGCCATAATGCATCCAAAAGATATGTGGTGGCCACATTGTGCAGACTTGGAATTTACTAAGTTCTACCAATGTATTTTATTTGTTGTAATCAATGTGATCTCATAATAATAGTTTGTCTCTATCAGTAACTATCTAATATTTCTATCCACAAAAAAAAAGAAAAGTAAAAGGAAGGAAGGAAGAAAATATATGCTTTGTGCAAGCCATATCTTAATGAAATAAAAGCTACTAAATTTTATGCTTTGCTTTTTTAATTTATTTATAGCTATGCAAAAGAGGGTAAATACCACCACAAAATGTTCCCAGAAAGTTTGTTTTCTGAGCTTTAAGTGTTGGAGAAAAATATAAATATTATATAATTGCAACTACTAATCTGATAGATGCACTCACACTAAAATGACTTATTCTATGGTTCTCATTCTGGCTTCAAGAATCATGCCATTATTTTTTTAAACCACTAATGCTTAGTTCTTAGCCAAAGCTATAGAATGAAAATGTTTAAGGTTTGGCCTATTCAGTACTACATTTTAAAAAGCCCCCCACACACCCCACACACACCATGAGAATTATGTGCTACATGGATTGGCAAACACTGAGCTTTCTTACACCGAGAAAAGTACTTAGAATCATCTCTGCACATATTCCCTCATATTATAGGAACATGATTAATTAAAGAACTCAGAAATCATAGGGAATCAATACAAAAATGCCTAATTTAAGAATGGTAGTATAAGGAACTTAAGAAACCCAGCAAACCTACCATTTACCTGTGGGAAATGATAACCTCTACCTTTATTTAAAGAATCTGCAAATTATTTTATGTGCATATGATTGGAGAAATATTTATTCAAGAAAATATACTACATCTGAATATAGACCGTAAACCTGTGACATTTGAACCAAATGTGACATTGTCTCCCTCGGACTCCCTTCCTACACTCACCCCATCCCCACTCATATATCCCAGCTCCTTGTTACTGAAATTCCTCTTCCAGGTGCTCTACTCTGGGAGATGAGACCCAGGAGCCAGAAGCTCTCACTTCAGCTTCTCTTCTAGGGCTTTACCTTGTAGAGGTAAAGCTCCATGCAGCCCCAGTTCTTGGAGAAACCTTTTTCATGAAGGCACCATTCCATTGGATTGGGACTTACTATTGTGAAAATTCAAGGAAAGAGAGAGCTTCACTGAGGCAATAGTATATTAAATGAAACCCAAGTGGCCAGGAAGCTAATGTAGCTTCCAAAACTGATCATTAATCCCAGGAAATATTAGAATTTGGAAGACATGCGAGTTACTGATAGTTCATCTCTCACAAATAAGGATTATATTTTAGGAAATTTACTATTTCTAATTTAATTATATCTTAGGAATTTCCCTAGATATATTTTAGTAATTTATTATTTCTAAAGTATATCTAGAAAAAATTTTCAAAAGTATGTTAAAACAGTCTAAAATATACCATAATACAAATACATGCATGTGCATACATATGCACATACTTATTAAAAATTAAAATACAGTCACATGTGCTTCATTCATCAAGGACTGCACACACAATGGTAGTCTCACAAGATTTTATTGTCTAGTAATGCTGTAGCCATTTTGGTTTGTTTCAATACACTCCATGATGTTCACACACTATGATGAAATTGCCTAGAGACCTTTCTCAGAACTCATCCTGTGGTTAGGTGAAACATGGCTGTATTCATTTTGTATCTCTATGAATTAAATGCATATATTATGAAAGTGTTTGCATGGTTAAATTGTAGGCAGAATAATACCTTTAGTTTACAACATAAATATCTAAAAAGCATAACTCCCAGTGCTGTGGTCACTTAAAAAAATCAAATGATTGCCTTATGAATAAGTTTCTGTATTAACACATCTAGCTTTGTTGTAAAAGAAGCAAAACAGCCACATTCTCTTCACGCCTATTATTTACACTGTAGGTTTTTAAGTATATTTTACTAATTGCAACACCCTAATTTTACTTCATATATGTGTTATGTAAATATATATAAATGTGAAAATATTTCTAGTCTCTCTCATTTCCTCAAGGAGAATCTATCACTAACAGCCTGTGCAGAAGTATTTCAATTCTGTATTTGAAAATGAACAGAGAAAGTAAAGATCACAGAGTTAGAAGTCAGTTCACAAGGATGTGTCAAGTGTCATTATGCAATGTACACAATGAAGGGCAGGAATGGAGAGAAGCTCTGGGAACTGTTGTTTGAGTGGCAGTGGAAACAAGAGAAAGGAGGATGTACATGGTGTTTATTATTAAGACTTAGACTCCCAATGATGTCTTTAGAAGATGTGAGCAAGGATTGAATTTTCTTTTAAATTACCCTTTTGATCTTGAACTATGGTTCTTTAAAGGTTTGTGTGTCTTTAAAATTGCATCACTGATCACTGGTTCATAGCTTCATTTAGATGGCAGATGTACAAAACAGATCTTTTTGAATATATGGGGAAAACAAAATTTAGCTAGGATCTGAAGTTAAGTGTGTGACCTTGGGTTTATTATTTAACTCATTTTTTCTCACTTTAATATGGATTCAGGAGGGGATTAATTCTACAAACTACTGTGAGTTTTATTTATTTATTTGACTTTTAAAAGTTTCATTGAGTAAGAAGCAATTTATGAATGAAGAACCCAAGGAGGTTTAGAATTCCATTGTCAAAACATGTGAGGCAAGGGTTTATTGGACCAGGGGTGGAATGTGGTTGTTTAGGTATTAGGTGTCCCACAAAAGCTCATGTGTGAGACAATGCAAGATAGTTGAGAGGTGAAATGATTCAGTTATGAGAGCCACTTGAATGGATTAACTGAGTGGTAACTGTAGGCAGGTAGGATGTGCTTGGAGGAGGTAGATCATTAGGTGTGTGCCTTGGGATTTATATTTTGTCCCCTTTGAGAGGCACTCTCTCTCTCTGTTTCCTGGTGGCCCAGTCCTGAACCATTTTCCTCTATTACACTCTTCTGCCATAATATTCCGCCACACCTTGAGCCTAGAGCAAAGAGCTAACTGTTGAAGGGTTGAGACCCCTGAAACATGAGCATCACATCAAAAATTTTCTTCCTCTAAAATTTTCAGGTCTTTTGGTCAGAGTGATGAAAACCCAGACTAAAGCACCAAGAAAATGCAGAACATGCTTAATGCCTATGGGGTGGGGGTGGAGGACAGTTTGGGATACATGAGTGATTTACTGAAGGCATTTACAGAAATTATATTACAGGTCTATCTTGATAGTGAGTCTTTAATGTCTATGATACCAATAATATTTTTCAGAGGAATAAATACTTTCATTGTTTCTTTCTTCTACAATACAGTTATTTCCCATTTAAGCATTCTCTGGAAATACTAATCATTTTTATATAATGTATGACAGAAGTAGCTACTGTATTCTTAAAACAGAAAATATAACTCAATAAAAGGTCAGGATATTTTCAAATTTTAGTTTTGCTACCAATGGATGATTTTAATTATATCAGTTTTTTTTTAATTTATTTTTGTTATGTTTAAAGTAAATTAATTTTTAAACAAAGAAATAAGCAAAACAGATGACCTAACTACTACCACTAATAATGTTTGTGATTTGGAATGACTATTTAAAGCTAAATAATTCAATACGACTCACATATATTTAGATGACTTTGTATGAAAGCACACACACACATTTACTTCTTTGTTTCAGATGGCAAGTAATATAATAAAAACAAAAATCAAATAAGCATGAATTATGTGCCTAGTATTGAAAAATAATAAAAATAATATCAAGCATTTAAACTAAACCTTCTTTTGAAAACAATTAAAAATGTTGAATCTACCATCTACAAGCTTATAAAGCACCAAAATATAGACAACATGGAAATAATGTGTCAATTTCTAAAGAAAACCAAGAATCTATAAAACTAAGGACAGGATTGAAGTCATTTAGTCTGAGCACACTTTGAGAACCTAGAGATTACTAGCTTAGGTGTCCAGATTGAAAGCCACAAACCAAAGGAAGGTGCTATCACAGGGAGTACAAGAGGCCACAGCTCAGGTTGGTGGTGATCTGGAAGCAGACATTGCACATCATTCCTCAAGCCATTGGAATTAGCATTGCCTTACTGCTAAGATCATAGGGGAAAATAACACCTAGTCACCCCTCATAAGGCTTAGTCACACAAAGCACAATTGCCTAGGCATTCCCAAATCTCAGCCACAAATTTAGTCTAAAGTTTCCTATACAGGTAAACTTATTGTTCTGAATGAAAGAAATATACTTTTATTTACGCTTAAATTAATTTCCACCTACATTATTAATAGGGAAACAAAAAGTTTAAAAATGTTCTTAACAAAATATTATGGATGAGATCCTGCCAAACAACAGATATGACAAAAAGACCAGAAATATTCGTAGATATTTTAAGCATATATCATCTGATAATTATCAAATAAATATATTAAATATAAAGAAATAAAATGCATATTTTCAAATATTTATAATAAATTAGAAACACTAAAAACCATCAGATTTTAAAGAGAACCAAATAAAGCTAGTAATAAAATATTGAATGTATAAAGTTAAAATTTAAAACACCTATTTAATAATATAAAGAACAGAAAAGTGCTGATTTAAGAATTTGAAAGTTAAGGAACTATAGGATTGGACAAAATCCTAAATGCAGCACATATGAAAAAAAAGGTGGGAGGACTCTTTTGAGAAGTAAGGGATGTGGAGGAAAGAGAAGATCTGGCATATGCCTAATAGGAATTCCAGAACAGTAGAATGAATAGAATAGAACTCGTGAAAAGACACCTAATCACATATTCATGAAACACAGTGAATCTCAGGCAAGAAAAAGAATTATATTCCTAGAAGCTGATAGTAAAACTAAAAATTTAAAATATGTAGCAAAAATCTCTCTACATACCTAATAAGGGTAAAAAGACAAAATTACCCTCAAATGAGAAACAGTTTGACTGTCACAATGTGAAAATGGGAGATAGAAGCCAGAAGTCAGTAAAAACATAATTAAATTGTAGGAGGGTATGTCTCAACTAGCTGAATGATCAGATTTCAAAAAAAAATTCATGATGCATTCAGAAAAAGCTAGTTTGGTAACTGTGATGGGTTGAACTTTGTCCCCCAGGGAAAAAAAACAAAAACAAAACATTAGCATTCTAAGTGAGAGGTCACAGACATAATCAATGGAGTGAAGATGAGGTCTTTCTTGGGTAGTTACCCACCTGACCATTGTCCTTAAAATATGGCGGCCTCTTGAAGGTATAGACACACAATGGGATGTAATGGCAAAGACAGCAACTGGAATTACATAGCTACTCACCAAGAAACACTAAAAATTGTTAGCAAATTACCAGAAACTAGGAAAAGACAGGAATAAACTACTCAACTGGTATCAGAGGAAGCATGCCCCTGCTGACCCCTCGATTTTGGAATTCAAGTCTTGAGAAAGATGAGATAATAAATAGATGTAGTTTTATGCCAATCCATTTTGGTGTTTTTTAAGACAGCCCCAAGATAGGGAATAATGCAACATAGTCATTTACAGAGATGTTGGATATCTCTACCTTATCTCTTGCTATTCAATGGAATTGCTGTCAGTTCACTAATGATGTTAAGAGGAAGGCTACAAATGGCTAAATGAATATCAGTTTAATGGGGCTCATGGAGGAGAGTAATTTAGTAAAAGCCACATTAAACAGAAGATTGTACTAAAATTTTTAAAAATCCACAATTGATTTGGTTTATACCAGAATACTAATGACTTATAGTATGTCTTATATAATGGGGTTAGCAGTTTCTAAATATATATATTATATATATATATATATATATATATATATATATATATATATATATATATATATATTATAGTTAATTTAAATTTCTAAATCATAATACATTATTAATCTGTACTATTAAATTGAATGTCAATGTATCTTTATATTCTTGAACTATTTTAATATTCCTATATATTTAAAATTACATATGCTAGAATTTTAAATTCAAATAAAGTATTATTTACAAAATGATTTAGAATATAGAAAAGATTAAAAAAATCTTATAGCTGCTAAAGAAATTGAATAGACAAAATTTTCTCCAATAGAAAATTCTTCTCTAGAGCAAGTTAGATTTTAGTGGCAAGTTTAAGAGAATGTTCAAACAATAAATAATTATATTTTGGCTGAAAACTTTCCAAAAATTTTCTAAAAAATGGTAAAAACTCATATAATTATAAAATCAATATCAAACCCAAACAAGGACATCAGGAGAAAGAAAAAGCAGGCAAGTCCCAATCTCCAAGACACAATGAGCAAACATAAAATTCATAAATTATTAGCCAGCCAGCTATAGTCAGTGATACATAAAAATAATGTTATATCCAAGACTTTTCCCTAGAAATTCAATTTTTCTATTAGAAAATTAATTAAAGTTAAACAGAATAAATGAAAACATAATTTATTTATCTGGTTATAGCATGTGAAAAATATTAACATTTATTTATTATGAAGCAGTAGACAAGAATAGAGGGTGAGTTACTTAATTAATAATAAAATCCTAACAACTATGCTAAGCATATGACCTAGGAATAACACATATTAAAATATTTCTCTATTTGAATGCAAGGTGAAAATACTGGGTAAGTTTGATGTTATTGTCCTTGAACTCTGCATACATAATTCTCCTTCTGCTTTTGGATGAGCTGTGACTGCAAACAGAACAATATAGTATTGCAACAATTTATACCACATTTACATTTAGTATTACAAGTGATCTGGAGACGATGCAAAGTATAGAGGAGGATGTTTTTAGTTTATGCACAAACACTATGACAGTTAACATAGACGAGCATTTGCAGATTTTAGTTCCAGGGGTCCTGCAATCCATCCACTATGGATAGCAAGGGGCAGCTGTGTTTCATTTTTCTCTAAGTAATTTCAGATATATTTTAAAACTGTCTGTGTTTTGTTGAGGTGAATGGTAAGTTAATGGCTGGGGTACAGTTTTTTTTTTTTTTTGGCAAGAAAAGTTATTTAGTGGTAAGATTATATTTTAATATGGAAACATAGAATATCTTACACTGTTTGATTAATAAAGCTCTGATGGATGATAAAGTAGGCCTTAGGTAGAGCTTTTTCTCTCTAACTGTATTCTTTTCTTTTGAGCTGTTTGTGGTATTATAGAAGCAAGTTAGATTAAAGAGATCATATTTTCAAACTTTTAACCTGGGAAGTTTTCATACAGATCTGAATTCAGTAAGCTCACCCATCACATGCTCATGGGTGGTGGCGGCTGGAAGCCGGAGCAAAGCAGATAACCTGAGGCCAGCGGCAAATTCCTGCCATGTCCCTTACTTGTGTCTTTTCTTGGAGCTTGGCCTTCTCTCTCTCCCTCTCTCTCTCTCTCTCTCTCTGGAGTTGATTTCCTTTCAGAGCCAGCTTCCTTCTCTCTGAGCACATTGTTTTCTCCCTTTTGAGAGCTCCAGCTACTAATCTTATGGGTATCTATTTCCAGATGGTAGTTGGTGTTTTCCAGGACTTATTTACTTACTTCCCAGGTCTCTTCTTCTTCCCTTGACTCCTCCTAAGTCCTGATAGGTCCTTTATTGCTTTTTTTCCTGCTTTACTGGGATTTAAGTGAAAAGCCCCCTGTGCTCATTCCTGAGCTACTCCTTGCCAAGCAAGAGTCAGAATTTACTTTGTGTCACTTTAGCATGAAGCTCTCCATAAATGATGATGTCCACAATGCTTAGGCAATAATTAAGGACAGAAAACAAATGAGCCTAGACAAAGGAATTTTAATGACTCTCCATTTCTGTGATGTTGTGTTTTGAAAAGGCAGATTCTGCAAACACACGTTAAAGTTTAAACTTTAATTTTTTTTTTCATTTTGAAAAACTTGTTTTTAATTTTGCCCCTTGGAAAAGGTCACTTACACCTGTGAAATCGTATCTATCCATGGGATTCTGACCTCAAAAGTAAAAGGCCTGTTTAGAAGCAAGTTGTGATACAGTCCTGGAGTTTTTAAATTTTGTGTCTGATAGAGTTCATTTATGTCAACCGTGTGTACTGGCTTTATTCTTCTTATATGTGTATTTATTTTATTTCATTTTTCTTCTGCAGTTATGAAAATAATATACCCTATATGTCTGAATTAGTTTATTTCACTAAATATTTAGCAAACCTTTTAGACTCAGAATAGTGATTTTCAATCTTCGGTGCACTGAGGAGAGTTGAAAATATAGATTCCTAGGGTCAACCTTCAACCAATTATAAAAGAACCTCTGTGGTCAGAACAAAGAATCAGTATTTTTAGTGCTTCCCTGAAGATTAGAATGAATTTAAGATATTTCAGTGTATGCTGTTCTTACCTCATAGCTGAAAGGAGTTTATTAAATGAGATAAAATTGGGGTAGAGCAATCATGAAATGGCACTATTTTTCTACTGTTATCCTCAAAAAGTTTCTGGCATATCTCCCTATCCTGCCTTTAAAAGACATGTCAGTTGTCATTAAAATTAGTTTACTAAAGAATTCTTTAAAAATTTGAAAATGATCCTGAGTTAAATTTGTATAGAGTCAGGCATTAAAATTTATATATATACAGCTTCTTAAGGTATCAATCAAAGTCACTCATATGAAAAAAAATTGTTTCCATTTATTCCATTGGTTCCCAAGTCCCAACTAACTCAACCATTAATTTTCAACCTAAATATCACTCTTCAGTATTCTTTTCACATCCTTCAATTTACACTTGAAACCCTTGATATAGTTATTATGTATTAGTGTTAAAGTAGCTCCTTCATGTCACTCATTATAGAGATTAGAAAATAATGGACACTTGATGAATGTTTGTCAAACTAATATTAATTGCAGGGATTGCTCAACACTCTTTCCCCTAACTTAAAAAAATGATTATTTCATTACCTCTGAGTATTATTATTTTTAAAGACAAATATAACAGACATTTCTTCCTTTTGAGGTGTTAATGTTCTGTACCACTTCAGTTTACCCTGGTAAAGGCTGTGTGGTTCTCAGTTAACTAAAACGTCTGACTGACTCATAGTAATGTTCAAATACCAGAAGGAATCTTGCCTGACAAGCATTGTGTTTTTGTATGGGTTTGTTTGCTGCCTTTTAATATTCCTTATTCTGCTTAGGAATGTTGAACAAGACTAAAAGAGTAGAAATTTGCATTTACATTGAATTTATTTAATCACAACAACAAAAAGATACCAGAGGAACAGTAGCACCTACTCTCGAACCACATTCATTTCAGGGCCCATGTTTCTCTGCGGAATAAATGCTAGGAAGCCACCCAGTCATTCACATTGCAATCCAAGTCTTGGAAAGATCATCCATCTGAAACTACCTTGAGTTCCTCTTGAGAGACACACACTCTATGGTAACTCCTGAGTGTCTGTAGTAGCCTCTGAACATCCTCAGGAAGTATAATATGAAAGGCAATTGCTAAACTCTACCTGCAGAGGACAGATATGTTAATCCTCTTGATCCTGGGCTTTGTTTTGTGGCTCACTTATCTCCCTGCAAGGTGTTAAACTGATACCCAAGTGATGATGTTTGTTTTCATTATTACTTTTTGTTATCCACCATTTCTACAATGTACACATTTTTAAGGCATATCAGCATTTTTAAAATATCAGTAGATTAACTGCATTAAATTGCTATTTCTTATGCTTGACAATTATCCAGTTTTTATACTCTATAAGGAAAGCAGAACAGAGTACAGATGGCTAAAAAATCAGTTTAAGGGAAGTGGCCTGTGACACCTGTAGCCAATAGTAGGCATTCCTAAGTCTCTGCCGGGATTTCAACTTGAACAACAATAAACATGCATTTTAAAGTATTATTAACTGAAGGGATTGTCTTAAATTTTTTCCAGCTTTCTTAGAATAAATACTATGAGCTAATAATCAATAAAAATGCAAAATGTTGCAATAAAAATATTAGGAAGTCAAGAATAGAGTGTGGAACTGAGTCTAAATTTTCTAATATAATAGTATATTGTGTAATTATTTTGTTATATGACCATATGCATAAATCACAACTCAACAAATGACACTCACAAATACACTAGTTTTGCTGATTGTCAATTTTACTCGAAGGAAAATATGTAAACAAACATTAATCAGTGATTGTGTCAGACAGCTTTTCATTCCTGTGACTAAAATACTCAATAAGAAGAACTTAGAGGAGTGTTATGGCTTGGGTATAAGGTGTCCCCCAATAAGCTCATATGACAGATCATGCAGAAATGTTCAGAAGTGAAATGCTTAGATCATGAGAGCTGTGAGCTAATTCGTGTGTTAATCCATTTAATAGGTTAATAATTTGAAAGACTGCTATACTAGGTGTTAACTGTAGACCAGTAGGGTACCGTTGAAGAAGTAGAGCACTGGAGGCTTGCTTTTAGGAATTTATTTTGTCTTTGGCCAGCTGAGTGCACTTGTGTGCTCTCTCCCTGGAAGTCTCTCTGTTTCCTGGTCTTGAGTGGAGCAGCTTTCTGCTGCCACGCCCTTCCATCAGGGTGTTGTGCTTCACTGCAGGACCATGGCAATGGAGTGAGCTGACCATGGAGTAGACTTCTAAAACCATGATCCCAAATTAAACTTTTCCTCCTCTAAGTTGTTCTCATCAAGTTAGTTAGCTAACTAACACAAGAAATGAAGACTTATTTTTGGCTTACACTTTCAGAAGATTCAGTTCATAATTAGCTGGTTCCTAGGCAGAAGCATCATGGTGGAAGGGCATGACAGCAAGGCACAGCCCAGGAAAGGTGCTCACCTTGTGGCAGCTGGGAGAGAAACAAAGGGGCCAAGGATGGTGTCCCCCAAATCATATCACCAGTGACCACCTCCTTCTTTCATGCCCATCCACCAATTGTTTTTGCCATCTTTCCCTCAGTTCATCTGAATTATTAATTCACTGATGAGGTAGGTCAGAGTCTTCATGATCCAACCATTGCTTAAAAGGCTCACCTCTGAACTTCACTACAATGGGGACCATGCTTTCAACTCATGAGCTATTTGGGGGGACAGCTCAGATTTTATAATGTAAAATTATTCAGGAGATTATATACTAATGCTTACAACATCTTTAAAATATATTTAAAATAATAAGTAAGTGATGAATTAAGGACAAAAGATAATTATTATAGCATTTAGGTGGGGAATATATTCAAAATCTAGATGCTACTTATAGTTTTTGGATTTTTTGATATTATAAATTTTCATAATAAAACATTGCAAAAACTATAACCTGGATTATGTTATAAATGACATGACTGTCGTGTTTACAATGAAATAAAAGTTATGGTTATATTTTGAAATTTAGTAAAAATTAAGCCATATCTTCTGCTATAATGAGATTTCCTAAGCAATATATATAAGTTGTAATCATTGAAAAAAATGATAAATTTTATTAAATAAATTATATTACAGTAAAAACTTCTCTTCTCAAAAACTGTTGATAAAACAGTAGAGTCAGACCACAAACATTAAATATTTCAACTAAAAAATTCATATTCAAATTATATGATGCATCAAATACCAATATAAAGGAATATCCAAAACGTCAAATAAAAATGTGATTATTCCGTAGAAGAGCAAAAGAACACAGAGAATAAATGTATAAAAATATCTTCAACGCCATTTTAATACATGTTAAGCCATGTTATGGTTTAGACGTGAGGTGTACCCCGAAAGCTCTGTGAGGCAATGCAAGAAAGCTTAGAGGTGATATAATTGGGTTATGAGTGTTTTAACCTAATAAGTGCACTAATCTCCTTGATAGGGATTAACTGGATGCTAAGGTAGGCAGGTAGGGTGTGGTTGGAGGAGGTAGGGCTTTGGGGTTATATATTTTGTCCTTGTTGAGTGGAGCTCTCTCACTTTGCTTCCTGGTGCCATATCCCCATCTTCTTTTCTCAGCCACACTCTTCCTGATGTTCTGCCTCACCTCAAGCCCTGTGGAACAGAACCAGCTGTCTATGAACTGAGACTTCTGAAACTGTACAGACCAAATAAATTGTTTTTTCTTTCTTAAAATTGTTCTTGTCAGGTTTTTTAATTACAACAGCAAAAAAAAAAAAAAAAAAAAAAACTGACTAAAACAGACCAGAAATATATAAAAACACATTCTCTGCACTAAATTTATGAATGAAAAAGGCAATCTAAAGACTACTCCAGTGATAAGGTTTAAGCAAATAGAGTTCTTAGACACTGATAGTGTGAATACCAGTGGATGTAACTACTGTGTAAAATAATTTGTCTTATCTGTGGAATTGTGCTTAAAGCTTTCAGCCTGTAGTTTACTTACAGAAATACAGAAACAGTCTACATATACATATAAAAAGATTATTGTAAGCAGATTTTCGTAATAGCAAAAAACTGAAAGAAGCTTTAATATTCAATATGTGGAAAATGATATGAAATATTCAAGTACAGTAATAAAAGTATATGAGGTATATACAACAACTTTGATGAAACTCGGAAACAGTTCAGTTTAAATAAGGAATTTGCAGTGGAAATTTTCAGTGGAATACATGCAATATTGTTACATGTTAATAAAGTTCAGTCACAATAGCTAGCATCATAGATATACATAAGTGATATTATTTTTAAAATCAAGAGAAAAGTGCCAGGATAGAGTCAGGGTAAGTGGACACATAGTTTAAATTGTTCTCTATCCTTTCCTGAGTTGGATCATTGGTATTCAGTTTGTAATACACTTATTCTTTTGCATGAATCAGATACAACACATATGTGTACAGTCCAGCAATCATCTGCCTGGTTTCCCTATTTGTAAAGTAGAGATGTTCAAAATTTTGGACATTGATTCAGTGAAATGCAGATTGTAACAGGAAGTAAGAGTTCCCTAGTATTAAATGTATTAAGTAGAAGTTCACGTTATGAGTTTAAGCACAGTTGTTTTAATACTAAATTTGGACTTCCTAATTAAGAACTAAAGCAAATCATCTAGGTTATCTAATCCTCATTTATCTGATTTCAAATACCTCCCCGCAGTGTTGTGGGCTTAAATTGTAATTTAAGAAAAAGGATTGAGGACAGTGTTTAGCACATAAATAAACACTGTATATTTTCAGTATCATCAGAACTGTCAGACTTATTACTCTGAATGTTTACTAAATTGAAATTGTATATGAGGAGTACAAAAAAGAAAAGTAAATTCAGTTGGATTACAAAGACTCGCAGTTCCTGATTTTTTTTCAAGAGTGCAATATGTAACAGAAAGGAATACACCATTTTATGTTCTTTGCAAAATGTAGCAACATACCCTAAACTATTTTTGAAATCAGAGTATTATCATTATGAACTTGAAGTTTGATGAATCTTCACATATCCTTTCTTTTTTAGTATAATTAACATAAATCCTTTAAAGTATACGTCTGCATTAGAAGGAAAGAAAATTGTGTTATAAAAATCTGTGTTTAGTCATCCATGTTTTAAAAATAATATTGATGTTATAAATTAAATGTAATAATACAGCACATAATCACCAGGTTAAGTGTTTAAGTGATTATCACCAAATAGCTTGACTGCCAGAATTTTTTACTTGTTATTTAGTGTATTAGTTCTATTTTATATCCAGGATATAATCAATTGTAAGACTGTTTGTCATTGACCTTTACAGGTGTGTACCATGACACCCAGCTTAAATTTTCTAAGTGGGATCATATAGTCCTTTGTGCCAGGCTTCTTTCAATTAGTATGTCATTTATGAGGTTTATCCATCTAGTATCAGTGGTTTTTATTTTCCTTTTCATTGCTAAATAGTATATCATCATCTGAATATTCTATATTGGTTTTCATTCATCAGTTGATGGGCACTTAGGTTGTTTGCATTATATGGATAGTATGAATAGTGCTATTTTGAATGTTTCAAGTCTGTTTCAATATAAGATTTCAGGATTTTTTTTTTATTCCCAGGAATTAAATTGCTGTATCATGTTAAATTGACATTTAATTTATAAGAAGCTACCAATTTTTCCAAAGTATCTGTGCCATTTTACCTTTTCTATTACCAATGTAACAAATATTGCAATACATTTTGCCAAGATTTGCTTTGCCGTTTTCATGAACATTATTCTGAATGTCTTCAATCTTTTTAATTACAAAAATAAAATTTCCTCTACATTTTGATATTAAACTTGGAAAGTAAGAGGCTTTAAGTTTCACTTGAAATACTATTTTTAAAGAGCTCTAATTGTTCCATCTAAGTATTAACTCATTCGAATATACATTCCATGAAGACAGGACACTAGTTTATTTTGGTCATTGTATTCCCAATGCCTTGGTCAGAGACATGTTAGATGTTGACTAAGTAGCAATTGAAAGAAATGAAAACAATTATTTTATTTAAACATCTCATTCCTCTGTTACTATTACCTCCATATTAGAATTATCTTACCCTGTAATTCCTGTTCTTTGCTCTGATAAGTGAATAATTTCATACAGTGAAAGATAAACTCAGCTGTAGGACCACCAGTGCTTTTTTTTTTTCTCGTGTCAATATACATTTTCTGATTATCTCCTTCTGGAGAAGTACTGGTAAACTGTTTTATTTTGCCTTCTAATAATATGCTTGGTGTATTTTTCTATGGGTACATTCTTAGTACAATTTTTCCTGTTTTACATTACATAATATGTCATCATATCGTGTTGAGAGTTCTAAGTCTCTCCCTGCACATTTGTATACTCTGAGGTGTTTAACAATTTTCTTGCCTATGTCAATCAATTAGTTTTGTAGGATAAAATATAAGGTATCAGTCATTCTAAACTTAAATTCAATAAAAGCTTTTCATGTGCTCAATTTAAAAAAAATCAATTAAACTTTAATAAGTTGACCTTTCCATATGCACAAACTGAATTTAGTAATAGCATGTGTTTCTAGCCTACACAGAGTTAGATTTTTGTTTCTTTGTGACTGCATTGTGCCTACACTGCTCTTCAATACTGCAGCAGCTTCAGAATTATTCAGATTTTTTTTCATGTCTCAGTGTTTGGTAAGGATGAATATAGTTTATAAAATGACCTTTTGAAAATTTAGAAACTTACATTTCAAAACTTACAACTTTGAGTTATATATTGAGAGGAATAATGTCACCAATGAAGGGGCAATATCAAATTAGAGGACAGTATCACTTATTCTAATTTTGTTAGGCTTTACTTAGGATAAGCATACATCTCTTGTCCTTGTCCACATTGCACAATTTCAAAGACAACCTTAACAATGACAGATGGGCCCCCAGGCATCTGACTCAGCTACAGGAAGCCTTTGGTTGCATAACAATGGTCATAATTGCAGACTGAATAAACACCTTTTAATTAGTCCCCAAATATCAATAAAGTTAAAGCAAACTCTTTTGTTAAATGGCTAAATGAACTGTTAGTCAAATGAAAAGTTTATATGTATTTCTTGTAAACATCCAGTAGGCAAATACAGTGAATATAGATATATCCATATACCCATTAAGTCTAAATTGTAAACTCCATAATAAATCTGTCTCTGAGGCTTTTTTTTTCTTTTTTCTTTTTTGCTTATTAGAGACCAAATATTGAAATAGTATTGTATTCCTATCAATGATTTGCATATTTGCACATTACAAGAGATTGGCAGTTCTTTTTTATTGACAATATAACAAACTATGCATAACTTTTTTAATTATATTAAGATGATTTTCTTAACCATATAAATAAATTAAAACATTTAATTAGCCTGGCATTAAACCCTCTTTACATACATACTCAGTATATAAAATGAAATGGTTAGTAAGGCATAAATAACAAATTTTTTTAAAATAATGCATTTTGGCTCAGAACTACTTTCTATTTTGTAAAGTGTCAGATTATGTCATTTTGTTACCATGTTAAATTCAAGAACTATAGCTATGTTTGTGGTGGTATGTTATTTTGTAACTTGTAGCCATATGAGTTTGCAGATTTATGCTCTTTTGTAATATATTAGATTCAAGAATAATAGTTATGTTAGTTTATGGCTTCCAGACTGAATAATAAGGAGAGTAAACAAGCTACTAAAAACTCAAATGCTTTTCACATACAAATGGAATTGTACTTTATTTCACTTGTATTTGTTTATGGGCGTTTCCTTTGTGCAGTACATTATACCAGGAGTTGGAAGACTTCTAAAGGTGAATAATTCATGGTTTTACCCCTGAAGAAGTTCACATTCACTGGGTTGTACTTTTATTTACTAGAATAATATGAGAGATGGATGTTAAGATCATAAAGTTACACAATCTTTGTGTAGATTCTTGGTCAATTACATTTTCTGTGATTTCTTTTGATGACTCAAATGAATAAATCTGTCCATGAGATGCATTGTCAAATAAAATATTAATGAAAAAGAAAAGAAAAAGAAAGAAACCAAGTATTAAAGTGGTACAGGCTGAACTGTATATAACACATGCTTTCTGCCTTCAAGAAGTGGCAATTTCATTTGAAAGGGTAAAGCAGTAGAGGATTGAAAAAGACCAATTCAGCATTCTTATCTTCAGTGCTCCACCCTAGAGAGCCATTATTCATCCCCACTCTGTTTAACTCAGGTGTGGGAAAATAATATGTTGTAACCAATGAAATATGAGCAGAAGTGATGCATCACATCTCAACAGAAGCCTTAAGAACCAAAATGTGGTTTACCATAATTCTCTTTTCCTGTACTTAGAGAAGTATATCTTCTCCATCCACAGACTACTCGATAATTCTGGACAATAGCAAATGGTGTGGGAAAAGGAAATGTTTGGGGTTTTGAAGACTACTGAGATCCTATGAGACTTTATTGCTACAGCATAATCAAGATTACCATGGTTACTGCAGGAAATGAGAATCACAATAAATTTGAAAAATGTCTTTCTAATATTTTATGTCTTTATTGTTCTTAAAATTTCAAAAGAAACAAACATTTACTATTATAATTAAAACAATTGAGATGGGCTTGTGTTTTATTTTTACATTTAAGATAAGTGTGATTCATTCCTATTCTTTATCCTGTCTACTCAAAAGTTAAAAAAAAAAGTTGTAATTTTTTTAAAATTCTATTTTTATTAAAATATATGCATAAATATAGGGTACTTATTTTCCCCCAGGTTCTAACAGATTCTTTTTATTGACCTGAAACATTTCCCTATTTTGTGTTTTAATATTGTGTATGATTCTACTTAGAAGTTCTATGTTGTTCACATGAATCTGTTTGCTTCTATAGGTCTTAACATTGGGTCATCTCCTCAAGCAAATAAGCCAACTTCTATGGAATGTGGGTAGAAATTCATATTTCTCTGGGAAATCATATGCCACAAAATTCATGTTTAAACATATAAGAACAGAGGAAGTTTTTCCAATAAAATTCCATATAATTTATAACCATCAGAATGTTGCCATATATTTAATGACAGAGATGGTTTTCTTATGATGCTTGAGTGGCCTTTTATCTTGGAATTTTAGCTTGTAACTTTTTGTAAAATTATGTGAGACATGGAGAAAATATAAGACATGGGCACTTCCCTACCATTGTTTAGCAAAATGTATTTCAAAAATTTGAAAATAGGTTGCATTGTAAGAAAGGATTGGAGGATAGAGAAGAAAACAAAGGTAATTTTTATACTGACGGTAAATTATACCCTTCATGTAGAGAACTTCATATAGAGAAAAAAACTGCCAAAATGCAAATAACAGTAGAAAACTCTGGATTAAAAACAGCTTCTGTTCACTTATCTTAAAAAAAAGTGAGAGCATTGAAAGAATGAGTTCTGTAACTGATAACGCAGATTGAGAAGTTTGAGTTAAAATCTAGGAACTGCATTACAAAGTGACTCAGCATTGTTGGAGATGGCAGCTAGGCAGAGGCCTTAAAATGAACAAGAGCCATAAGAGTAAGATGAGATTCTAAAAGTACAGGAAGTAAACACTTTATAACATGACATACAGATTGTCCTCGATTTAATGATGGTTTGACTCAAAAGTTTTTGACATTACATGATGTAAAAGTGGTATGCACTCAGTAGAAACCATACTTCAAACATTGATTTTTGATCTTTTACCAAAGCTAGCCATATTTGCATATTTTCTCTTAAAATTGGGCATGGGCAGCCACAGTCAAAAGGGAGAACTGCCATTGCTGTCCAGGGTTCTATATTTCCAAGCTGCAATGTTGGGTAGGTTGGTGGGTTAAATGCATGCTTAAGATATTTCCAACTTACAACAGGTTATAGAGATAACTCCATCAGAAACTGAGGAGCATCTGCATAAATGTGCAAAAGCCTACAATTAATAAAACAATGAAACATATTTATAAGTCAATTTTTAATCTTCCAAGGAAAAAAACCCTCAACTGAAAGAGAAAAAGGTGTTATTAATAAGGGAATTAATATTTATAATTATTTCCTTAATTCCTATTAATTTTGTTTTGAAACAATATAAATTATTCATTTTCACAGTAAGATGATGACTGCAGGAAGAGAAATGTAATTCATATACCTGAGAGGTACTATTATTCATTTGTATAAGCTCAAAATTAATCTCTTTAGGGGAGATAACAACAAAACTTCATTTTTATTTTCTTCTGAGAAAATAGTGCGGTGAGTTTTGTGAAATCGTCCAGAAATTTTCTAATGATAAAAATTTACATTTAGAAAAAATTTCAAATGATATGAGTAAACATTCAAATTTATTAGTTAATAAACTGTTCTATCACATAATGGATACTAAATAAGTGCTTTTTTTTACAGTTATTCAAATTACCAATATTTTAGACTCATGCTCAAGCATGAATAAGAATGAGCACTTGAAAAGAGGAAGTAATTCTTCCTGAGGTTTGGGGGTTTTCAAAAATTCAGTATTTCATTTCTTTTTAAATAGGCTCAATTCAAAATGTTACCCACTGATAATCCTAATTGACTATCTTTGTGAAACTGTGTGGTTTTAAGTACACATTTTCTTTATCCATTCATCTACTGAAGAGCGCCTAGGTTGTTTCCATAGCTTAGCTATCATAAATTGAGCTGCTATAACCATTGATGTGGTTGCCTCACTGTAGTCTGCTGATTTTAAGACCTTTGGATTTAGAGCAAGGAGTAAGATAACTGGGTCAAATGGTGATTTCATTCCAAGTTTTCTGAAATATCTCCATACTGCTTTCCAGAGTGGTTGCATTAATTTCATTCCCACTAGCAATATGGAAGTATACCTTTTCCCCCATATCCTCACCAATGTTTATTGTTGCTTTTATTCTTGATATTTTCCATCTAACTGGAGAGAGATGGAATCTTAGTGTTGTGGGGAAAAGTGCACAGAGTACTGCATATATGGCATATGTTAAGGGCATCTGAGTGGCAGGTCACTCTCCTCGTGCTAGGCATGTGAGTGGCAGGCAGGCTGCTTACCCCATAGGCACAGCCCTGGGCATGAGGCCTTGTGTGGCAGTCCCTGTGCTTGCTCCATGGCCCACACGTCAATTGGTCTCTGCAAGGACAGTTAGCAGAATTGCCTAGGTGACTGCCTGTAATCTGCTTAGCTACTACCTTAGTATATATACATGGTAACTGTGCAATAAAATGAGTCCTGCTTCCTGCTCCATCTCCAGAAGTATTGATTATTGACTCTGCAGCCACATTCTCCTCTACCCTGTTCCGTTAACCTCCTCAGTGGATGATAGAGAACCCACGCACAGTGTAAGATTAACTTATGTTTCTCTAATTGCTAGAGGTGTTGAACATTTTTTTTCATATATTTGTTGACCATTTGTTTTTCTTTTGTGAAGTTCCTGTTCAGTTCCTTTGCCCATTATATTTATTTAGTTATTTGGATTTGTTTCTTTGTTGTGTTTTGTTTTGTTGGTGTTAAGTTTTGTTTACTTCTTAATATATCCTGGAGATTAATGCTTTATCTGAGGTGCAGGTGGCAAAGATTTTCTCCAGCTCTATAGGTTCTCTCTTCCTTTTACTGGTTGTTTCCTTTGCTGAGAAAAATCTTTTTAGGTTGAATCCATCCCATTAATTCTTAACAGGACTACTGAAGCAGTCTTGTTAAGAAAGTCAATTCAGTAGTGCTTCAGTAGTCTTGTTAAGAAAGTCAATTCCTAAGCCAACATGGTGAAGATTTGGACCTATATTTTCTCCTTTTAGGCCCAGGGTCTCTGTTCTAGTGCCTAAGTCTTTGATCCAGTTTGAATTGAGTTTTGTGCATGATGAGAGATAGGGTTTAATTTCATTTTGTTAGATTTCCAATTTTCCTAGCACCATTTGTTGAATAAACTATCTTTTCTCCAGTGAATATTTTTGATGTCCTTGTCTAGTAGGATATAACTATATTTATGTGGGTTTGCCTCTGTGTCTTCTATTTTGTACCATTGGTCTACATGTTTTAGTGCCTGTAACATGCTGTGTGATTATAGCTCTGCAGTATAATTTAAGGTCTGATATTGTGTTGCCTTCTGCTTCACTTTGCTTGCTAAGGATTGCTTTCACTATTTGGGGCCTTTTATTATTCCAAATGAATTTCATGACTGCTTTTCTATTTCTATGAAGAATATCATTGTAATTTTGATAGGAATTGCATTGAATCTCTATAGCACTATTGGTGGCATGACCATTTTGGCAATATTAATTCTGCCTATGCCTATCCAAAAACATGGGAGATCTTTCTATCTTCTAAAGTCTTCAATTTCTTTTTTTTAGTGTTCTATAGTATTCACTATAGACGTTTTTCACCTCTTTCATTAGATTGGTTCCCAAGTTTTTTGTTTGTTTTTCAGGCTCTTTTGAATGGGATAGTTTTACTAATTTTTCTTTTACCAGATTCATCATTGGTGTACAGGAAAGCAATTGATTTACGGGTGTTAATTTTATATGTTGCTATTTTTCTAAATTCATTTAGGAGTTCTGAAGGTTTTCTCATGGCGGTTTTGGGGTCTTCTAAATATAGAATCATGTCATCTGCACAAAGTCACAAGTTAAAATCTTCTTTTCCTATTTGTATCCCTTTAATTTCTTAATTTTGCCTAATTGGTCTGGGTAGAATTTCAAGGACTATGTTGAATAGAAGTGATGAAAGAGGGCATTTTTGTCTTGTTTGAGTTTTTAGAGGAAATGCTTTCAGTTTTTCTCCATTTAGAATGATGTTGATCTTTGGGTCTCTCTCTCTCTCTCTCTCTCTCTCTCTCTCTCTCTCTCTCTCTCTCCCTCACACACACACATACACACACACACACACACACACACACACACACATATGGCTTTTACAAAATTGAATTATTTTCTTCAATCCCTAGTTCTTCTAGTGCTATGAACATGAATGGATGCTAAATTTTTTCAAATGCTTTTCTGCATTTGAGATAATCATGTGATTCTTTAAGTCTATTGAGGTGATCAGTTATGTTTATTGATTTTAGCTTATTGAACCAATCTTGAATCCATGGGATGAACCCCACTTGATCTTGGTGTACTATCTTTTTAATATGTTTTTATGTGATTTTCCAGTATTTTATTAAGAATTTTTGCATCTATAATCATCAAGGATATTGCTCTGAAGTTTTCTTTCCTTGATATGTCTTTGTCTGGTTTTGGTATCAGAGTGATACTAGCTTTATAAAATGAGTTTGGAAGGGTTCCCTCCTTTTGTTTTTCATGGAATAATTTGAGGATGATTGGTATTATTTCTTCTTTGAAGGTCTGGTAGAAATTATCTGTGAATCCATCTTGTCCTGGACTCTTCTTTGTTGGTAGGCTTTTGATGGTGTCTATAATTCCATTGCTTGAAATATGTCTGTTTAAATTTTCTATGTCCACCTGATTCCATTTGGATTGTTCATATGTCTCCAAAAATTTGTCAATATCTCCAAGATTTTCTATTTTATTTAAGTATTTTTAAAACTTTTTAAAAATTTATATATGACAGCAGAATGCATTACAATTCTTATTACACATATAGAGCACAATTTTTCATATCTCTGGTTGTATACAAAGTATATTCACACTGATTTGTGTCTTCATACATGAACTTTGGATAATAATGACCACCACATTTCACCATCATTTATAACCCCATGACTATCATCTGTATTTTTGCAATGTCTATAGTGATATTTCCTTTATTATCAAAAATTTTAGTAATATGAGTTTTTTACCCTCTCTCTCTTGATTAGCATGGCTAAGGGTTTATCAATTTTATTGATTTTTTTTTTCAAAGAACCAACTTTTTGTTTTGTAATATTTTTGATTTTTTTTGTTTCACTTTCATTGATTTCAATTCTCATTTTAATTATTCTGTCTTTACTATTTTTAGTTTTATTTGTTCTTTTTCTAGGGCTTTGAGGTGGAATGTTAGGTTATTTATAATGTTAGCTACTATTTTTTTACTTTATTATTGATTTCTAATTTTATTCCATTATGATCTGATGGAATACAAAATATTATCACTATTTTTTGGTATTTGCTAAAAGTTGGATTCTGGTCTAAGATATGGTCTGTTTTAGAGAAGGATCCATGTATTGCTGAGAAGAAAGTGTATCCAGTAATTGATGGGTGAAATATTCTATATATGTCTGTTAAGTCTATATTATTAATTATATTTTTTAGTTCTATACTTTTTCATTTAATTTTTCATTGGAAGATCTATTCAGTTATAAGAGGCATGTTAAAGTCATCCATTATTATTGTGTTGTGGTCTATTTGATTCTTAAAATTGAGAAAAGTTTGTTTGATGCAAGTAGATGCTTCACTGTTTGGGACATAAATATTTATGTATGTTATGAATTTTTGACGTACAGTTCCCTAAAGCAGTATTAAATGAATTTGGGTTGGTCATATGTTTCTTTGTCCCTTCTGATTAACTTTGGTTTGAAGTCCATTTTATTTGATATGAAATTAGAAACCCCTGCTTTTTAATGAGATCCCAGTGAGTGATATGGTTTTTATCATCCTTTCTTCAGCCTGTGGATGTCTTTGCCTATGAGATGAATGTCTTGGAGACAGCATAATGTTGGGCATTATTTTTTAATCCAATGTGACAGTGTATGTCTTTTGATTAATGAGTTTAAGTCATTTACATATAATGTTATTATTAAGAAATTATTTTTATTCCTTGTCATTTTGATCTATTTTTTGTTCTTAATATCAATTAGTCTTTCTTTTAATTGACTATTCTTCTACTGTAGTCCCTTCCTTTTCAGGTTTTCAATTTTATTTTTTATTTTTTGGCATGTAGTATTGTATTGAATATGTATTGAGTAAGACCTGCTAGCTTTTAGGTTCTAGCATGGGAAATCAGCTGAGATCTGGATTTGTTTCCCACTAAATGTGACTTGTCTTTCTCTGGCAGTCTTTAAAACTTTGTCCTTATTCTATACATTTGGCATTTTCATAATAATGAGTCTTGGTATGGGTCTATTGTAATTTTGTATTTTGGAGTCCCTTAAGCCTCCTGTATTTGATTCTCCCCTTCTTTCTTAATATTTGGGAATTCTTCAGAGATTGTTTCATTAAAGTGTGTGCATTCCTTTTGTTTGTGTCTCCAAGACTTCATCTATCCCAATAAATCTATATTTGGTCTTTCCAAGTTATACCATATTTCTTGGAAGTTCTGTTGATGGTCTCTTCAAAACTTTTCTCCAAGGTTAACATTTTTTTCAATATATGTTGTCAAAATACTGATCCATGCAAAATAACTGTATGTTTCCTTCTCTGCCAGCAACTCTGTCTTCCAAGTGGTCTAGTCTGTTGGTGATGTTTTCTATTGAATTTTTAATTTTGTTTATTAATTCTTCCATTTTGCAGATTTCTGTTTTTTCTTTCTTATAATCTCTCTTTATTGAAGTGATCTTTTACTTCCTGTATTTTCTCTCTGATTTCACTCTTTACAACATTCTTTATTTCACAGATCAGTTAAATTATGAACATTCTAAATATCTTCTCTCACATTTCTTTCACTCGGGGTGTCAATAGATTCTGTAATTGAAGTGTTTTGTTTGTTTGGGGTGTTTTGTTTCTTTTCCTTTTCATGTTGTTTGTGTGTCTACCCATCTAACAGTATGGATTTGAGGACATCTACAGTGTTACTTGTTACAATAAACAGAAATAATGTGATCAGTTATTGACCACAGTAAAAACAGTAAGTTTGAAAAAGGGTTTACAATTTCTTGTGATGATCAGGGAAAAAACAGAAGAGATGGTGGATGTGATGAATATAAGGGAGGGGAAAGAAATACACAACAGCAGAGTTTGTTAGCAGAAGAAAAGAGGAAAAGAGAATCAATGGAAACAGAAAAGTGAGAGAAAATATATACATGTAAAGTAAAAATGAAAAACTTGATAATAAAAATAAAAGAATATGAAACAAAAATGAAACATACTAAACAAACATTCTAGTCCTCAAAATACTGAACCATGCAAAATATGGTTTTTTAGCATTCAAAAAATGCTAAAAACTAGATAAAATAAACAAATATGTATAAGTGTCAATAAACCATTCAGGTCATGATTCAACAGAGAAATGAAAAAAGATCTCTATGAAAAGTTAAAGAATTGTTTCTGTTGTAGTTCAAAAGATTCTTGACTTCTCATCTCAGAAGTGGTAGGTGGAGTGGGCTGAAGTGTGATGTCTGCTCTACCCTCAAGGTGAGGTCACTGGACTGTGAGAGGAAAACCCATAAGTGGACCTCCTGCTGGTGGAGTTTAGTCTTAGGTAAGCTCCAGGTTCTTTGTTGGATGGTGATTAGTCTAAAGATTTTAAATCAGCACACCTTCAGTTCCCAGTGGTTCCAGGTTCATTCTTGATACTGCTCCCCAGGAATTCCCCTGGGTTTTATTCATGTGGCAGAGGAGCCAATCTTTAGTCCCTTCTGTCACATGCGGTCCCCACATTTCCTTGTTTCTCAGGTTAAGTCTCCACACTCAATTTCTCCTGCCCCCACTCTTTCAAATTCCTGCCCATCTGGTTTGTGAGTCACTGGACTCAAGGGGGAGGAGGGAGTTGGGTGTGTTATTCCTGATGTAAATCTCTCTCTCCATGTTTGATTCTCTCCTGGTCACTTAGGTACTCTCTAAGTCATGTGGTGTGAGTTTTCAGGCTTGTAGTTTTGGCTCAGCTTGGGTTTGCCAGGAATTGGCTTCCCCAGCTGCTGTCTTTCACATCACAGCTGCAAAATGCCTCCTCGGGCCTCAGCAGGCATCCAAGAGAGATGTGGTTTCTTTCCCACACAAGGATATTGTGCAGCTTTCCTTTCAGGTTATTCCAGCAGCATCATTGAAGTCTAAACTCTCTGTATCCAGACACCCCTCAGTCCTCCTAAAAATGTAGCTTCCTTTAATCCTTTTATCCCTCCACTTTGCTTGTGGGGGAAAGACTCCAGTTTGCAGCACTGACAGTCCTGGTGGCTGTAGTGCTGGGAATTTCTCCCTTATTTTATTATATCCAACCTCTTAAGCTTCCAATCTGCTTTGAATACTCAGTATTAATTTCCAATAAAAATCCCTCTTTTTGATTTTTCGCCCACTTTGCTGAGAAGCTGCTTATGGGCTTTCTTGCTTTCATGCAATGGAGCAGCCAGGAAAGAAACCTCTTCTATTCCACCATCTCAAAATATGCTGACATCTTTAATACAAAGGCTAGGTTGCATTAATTTTATTTTTCTTACATACATTTTAGTGATATAAAATCACATGACCACTGAATAAACACTCTGGGAATATATTTCCTGAGAAAAAAAGCTACTTTCCATAGCATAAATATGACTGACTGAATGAAAGATTACCTATTTCATCGTATGTAGTGAGCTCTAAAATTTGTTTCCAGACATGAATATTGCCTTGGCTACCTTGAAATCTGACCTCTGGTGTTTTTTTTTTTTTTGGTCTGATATGATCCACCCTCCTCACCTCAGCATTACTTGGAGGAACTCCTAAACCAGCCATCTGTGTGATTTCTCTCTGGCTTGCCTTTGATTAACCTCCATGTTGGCTATTGACTTGACATAGCTCACAGTACTTCCTTCCTACAACTTCAAACCCTCCACTTGTGCCAAGTAATTGCAACATGATTCTTCAGTTTCCAAAATATTTGACAAGTTACCACCTCAGATATTAGTCCACTTTTTAATGAATTGTTCCAGTTCCTTTAATGTTTTGAATAGTTCAACAATATCTAATTATGAATAGAATTTTCATTCAATTATATTTTTTTCATAAGAGTTCACATAGTAGTGGCCTTGATTGACACAACTATTCAACTTAATGAATATCAATGATATTTAGATATTTATATTAGAGATCATCTAATGTTCATTTATCATCATACTTCATTTAATATTCTTACATTTTATGTTTTTTGATTCAATCTGGTCTAAAATTAGGTTCCTTATTCTTCCCACCTGCCTCACACAGTTTTAAGTATCCAATCACACTCGCAAAAATTATATAAAGCAGCTGCTGTGTTAGGGTTTGTTGAGTTGAATGAAATGAATTGATTTGTCTTTCTGTAGAACTATTCAGAGTGATGGTTAAAATTTCATACTCAGCAGGTGAACTACTTGGTTGGACCATTTCCTAGCTGTATGACTACAGGAAACCTATCTAGACTCCTTGATTCTATTTATCACATGTATACTGGGCATGAAACTAATAATATCTACCACATAAAGTTGATACAGTTATTGAGAATGAAATTATATTGATGGATAAATAGATAATAGATGATGGATATCTTCTGTGAAGGGAGGAGATCAACATTATATGTAGCCAGAATAGAGTAGATTATTATAATCTTGACTAGATAGATGTTGATTTTATGTGAAAATATTAATGATTAGTATGACAAGAAAATAGCTTAACATGATACATATGGAAGATAGAAGTAAGGATATTTTTTGAAAAATCAGATATGGAGGTATGATAAGAACATAAGAATAGGCTGAGAACAAATTTTTTGGCCTAAGAGTCTGGATAATTGAATTTTAATTTATCTGAATAAGTTTACGATGGCATAGGAGGGTAGTGAGAATGGGAGAGAATGGGAATTTGGGGGTTAAATATCAGGAGTTTAGTATTTTTTAGATATATTTTGGCTAAACATTTAGTTACCTGGCAGTACAACAACACTTCCAGAACCAGAAATATTCAAAAATTTGATATTTTTGTATTTATATGTGCACTTCAGAGTGGAATTCTAAGGAAAATTATGCAGGGGATCAAATCCAAAATTTCAATCAAGTCTAGGAAGATTGATATTTTTTCTTCCTTTTTGACTATATTCTTGGATTTCAGTCACAGTGGGAAACATTGTACAACATTACTCAATCTTAATGTAACTGTCTTTTTTCTGTTTTTGCTAAATTCATGTACTTCTAGTTCTTTATAAATTGATGCCACATTTTTTATGAAAAATGAAGTTATAATTTTCATTCTTTTCCATTTTCCCTTTAACAAGCTTCAATGTACTTCAATTGCCTTCTATAATTCTCAAAATTATACTTGATGACTTTATAATAACATTTTGTCAATTTTTTGAATACCTATTTATCAAGGTTTAGTGATTTAAATAGACTTAATTTCACAAACATTCCAAATTGAATGAGGAAAGATAGATTTGGACTCCTTTTTCCCATTCCTGATATTATATTATCACTACTTATTTGTATCTGCAGAACTTGAATTATGCATCACAAATAAGAGACTGGTTTCATTTCCTACAACTAGCTCTGATTAATGACACATCCTTACAGAAGAAAAGAGACAAATATTATCAAATGAACTTATCTTCTGAGATGTTATTGTACAATACCAAATTAAATGATCAACAACTGAATAATAAAAAAAAACAATTATTATTGGTATCTCTGTGCAAAAGATAATTAGAACTCACCATGCTATGTTATCTCAGAATCTTGGCCAAGCTTCTACTGTCTTTCATGATTTCTCAAATAGATGTGGACAGAGAAAAACCTAAGGCAAAATTCCTTTAGAGTATCAGCAATAACTTTGACTACAAAGTCCAATGGAGAGTTCTGATGAGGTTATCTGGAAAACATATGAACTTAACTAACTCTTAGGCTATAGTACAGATTTAAACCACCTTATTTAATAACCATTCTTTGGGCCCTACTTTAATCTTGATATCTAACATATTAATATCAATTGCCATCTTTAAATAACTACTTGGTCTCCTGAAATTATCTTTAGGTTCCCATAGATTTAATTTAAATATACTGAAGAAAACCAAACAACTTGGAAAGTGTTCTGAACATGTCAATGGTCTATAATTAATAAGCTACATGTAAAATTTAAATTAATTTAATTAAAGTAGAATATAATCTCTTTTCCATGCATTAAAAACACAAACATCATGAATAATAAAAACTACTGGAGGGAAAATTTGTTCATGTTGTAAATGAATTTTTACCAATTGTGGTGGATTTTAAAAATTGATTCATTTTCATGAATAGAAACCAAATTCATGTCATGTGAATAGAAATGATGGGAAGATGCTATCTTTAGGTTTCATGGATTGCTGAGAGCCATAGCCAAGTAGGAATGACGCATGGCAATTTCCTTGTCAGCCTACCCAATGTTGCTTAGAGGGAGGACTCTCCATTGTGGAAATGGGCTTGCCTTGGACCCAGGTCATTTGCAGTGACATTGCATGAATGTTTGAGAAAGGTGACCCTGCTCAAGGACCAGAGCGGATCCGGGTTTAGGGTGGATCTGAGTTTAGGGTAGATCCTGCTGGGAATAGGGCAGTTCCAGGTTTAAGGTGGATCCTGCTGGGAATAGGGCTGCTGCCTCAGGCACCCGCTCCTTGAGTTCCCATTGAGTTCTTGCGGGTTCTGAGAGTATTTGGGTTGCAGAGCCCGGTGGAAGTGGATTTTCCCAGAACGTGCGTGTAGAGTGCTGGTGACAGTTCGAGAATAAAGAGTTGCTGTTTGAATCTACAAGGTGTGTGGTGGCTCGGTTATTTTGTGCCCAGCCAGACTGCGGCATTTGGCGGCCTGTACAGGGAACGTCTGAAGCTTAGAGGTAAGTGAAATTGCTCGTCCCTGAGGGAAGGCGAGAGAATGGGTGACCATTTCAAAAAACAATGTGTTCTTGTTTTGATTTATTTTGTTTTTATTTCAAGTTGCCTGTTCCTAGAACTTTCTCAGGCAAACTGGGGAAAATGGTTGACTCAAGGTTTGAAGTTGTTCCCCTCCAAGGAAGAGAAATTGTTAGAGGAAGGAGGCACCCCAGTAAGACCAAGAACAGTTAGGACATATGTTGATACAATACAAAAATGTAGCCCATGGCTTTTTAAAGACGAGTTATTAAGTATATCAATGGGACCATCATGGTATCCTGTAGAAGGATTTTTCTTCAACGACAAAGAGATGGCTAGTTCTGTTTACTACACTTGTCTAAGACCTTGGTTTTTACAGACATCTGATTAATTTACAAAGCTAAAGTGTTAAAATATCAATCACTAAATATAAAATCAAGTACTCTTTACTTATTAAATTACATAAGGTAATATATTTAAACATTATGTGTGTTTTCATAAATTGGTGAATGGAAAATGTTTAATATTGCTTTGTGTCTGTGTCTTTGCTGAAACAAGATTACTAAGAGTTAAGATTCTATCATATGTAATTTATATACAAAGAGTAGAAGAATTTTCAGTTGGGTTTCAATTATAGTATTATAGTATCATAAAAAAACATGAAAGTATTTCATCTTATTAAAGTGGAGTAATTTGTCTAAATCAGAAATTTTATAAGAGTTGTTTCAGAATGTAAATTTATAAAAAGGGTTAACGGCTAGAAAAGAGATATTAAAAGATTCAAGATGTGGAAATATATTTTAATATAGAAGGTTAAAAAATGTTTCTAGATGAGATAATCTCTGTGTGGTAAAGTAAAAAGTTGTAAAATGCCATTTAAAAAGATTTTGAGGAAACTAGACTTACTTTAAAAGCTTGAGAAAGTAAGAAAGAAGAAAAAGATATTTGTACATGGCAGATTGAGAAAAAGCTTCTTAATGGAGTTAAAAAAAAAAAAAGCCTTTGGTTGAAGGGCAGCCATGTAAACTAACATTGAAGCGATTTAAACAAAATCTAAGCCTCATTTAAAAGAGTGATGCTGTAGGTGGTGAAAAAGTACATTTAAAAGTAAAGTATAGATGATAATTGGAAGGCTTTAAAAGTTTAAATTGAAGGTGGTTAATATGCCTTCATGATGGAGGAAAGATTGCGTCATTCGAAGCCTAGTTAATCTTAAAAACATTACTTAAAAAAAACCCATGAAAACGGGAAGATAATAGGATAAAAGCAATTTGGAGAAAGAATATTAGAAATTTGAAGTGAAAAACTTTGAAGACAGAAGTACAGGAAGGTGAAAAAAAAGACAGAAAAGATGTAGGAAGATAGAGAAGATGTAGGAAGATAAGAATTTTAAACCCACAAAATAGAAAGCAAAAAAAAAAAAAAAACTAGGAGGAAAAAAAGCAACTAAGGGTGAATGTACAAACCTTAGAAGAAAACTAGAAGATAGAAACAAGATAAAAAATGGTTAAAAATGTCACATAAAGGTATTTCAGATAAAAACTACAAAAAGCTAAGACAACTATTAGATACAGACATTCAAGATAGAAAAAGGTAGAAGAGAGAAGTTTAAAGTCAAATATTGGATAAAATAGAAGAATAAGGAGATTATTAATAATTTTTTCAAAAAGGCCATCAATTTTAATTTCTGGTGGTGCAGAAATTCGAAAAATTTTCAGACAAGAGCCAATTTAAAAAACGTTAAACTAGAAGGAAATTGGTTTAAAACCACATCAAAAAATTAAAAGGAATAAAGTAATTCTAAAAACTAAGGCAAAATGCTTTTGGAAGACTTGAATTTAAAAGGATATTTAAATGTCCAAAGGATGCATATAGGATATTTTGGAACATCATCCCTGAAGAAAAATCAGTTAATGTTTTACTTAACAGGAATCCCATAGAATCCACAGGGACAAGGCATAGTTGAAAGAAAAATGTATTTATTAAAGCAAAAAGAGGGAATTGGGAAGGGATATATATCCCCCAAAGATAAACTTAAGATAACCCTTTTTACTCTAAACTTTTTAAATTTGGATTCATCAGGGCTTAGTGCTGCGGAAAGACATATGTATCCAAAAAATGTACATAAGCCTAAGGTACTTTGGAAAGATATTCTAACAGGACAATGGAAAGGTCCTGACCCAGTGATTGTCTGGAGTCGGGGTTCTGTTTGTGTGTTTCCACAGGGAGAACAGCAGCCGATTTGGATTCCAGAGAGACTAACCAAAGCAATTTCTACAGACCAAAAAGAAGATGATTTGACTCAAATCCATAACAGCTGATATCCAGAGCTCCAGCATGGCTATTCTTACATCTGCGACAGTGATTAACCAGGATGCTTTTTTCAATATCTATTTTATTATTGCCTTTTCCCACATCATAAAGTTCTATTTTATTTTTTGAGCTAATACAGACCTAGGTTAATGTTTTTCTGATCAGTTTTATTTTTTTGACTGTGGAGTTTTTAAACATTGCAATGGAGATTTCACCTGTGTAAAGCTACAAGGCCTTTACTATTGTCTTATGTGTTGTACGTTTGTGTGCACTCTTGTGTTTTGTGTTGTATGTCTGTATGTGCGTATGTCCATATTTCATATATGAGGAGCGCTCATGAAATAATGGATCCAAATTTTTTTATTCATGTGATTTATATGGTTTAATTTAAATTAGGTAAACAGCTGTTAAGGATTGTTTTTAAAGGTGGTTAACAGATCTGTTTGTTTACTTTCACCTTTCCTTTTCCTTATATTTAATAATTCTGTTCAGGATAATGTAATGTTACATAATTTCTTTTTAGCATCATTGCCAGAATTCCTATCTTCATCCCAGTGCCGGTGAAGACAAAGATAAAACCAAACTACAGCTTCTTTGATAGCTATCACAGTAAACTGTATAAACTGATGCATCAATGAATAATAACTCAACAAGAAATGCTCAATCAAGGAGTCGATTTACTTTGGGAGGAAATGGACATATTGATAGATTCCTCCACTTTGAACTGCTTGCAGAACTTGCCTGGACTATGTATCACTTGTATGCATTGTGAACTATCTGTTGGTGCAGCGAATTGTGGTAGTGCTGGCATATCATTGCTGATGGTGTCACCGGTGATACAATTTTTCCAAAAGAGTCGTCAATTGGCTTTGTGTCATGGCATTTCTGTATCCTCCTCCCTTCTGCTAGTGATGGTCTAAAATTTGGGGGCCAACAGAGGTGAGGCAAAGAACCCCACACCCCCCACTGGCACCAAGGCCAAATTTGGGGGCCAACAGAGGTGAGGCAAAGAACCTACCCCCCCACTGGTACAAAGGCCTATCCACAAGTATGGCTGTATGCTGGACCGGTAGTCAGTGACGGGTATGATCCAATTGCAGTGGTACCAACCTAAGACAGGAAGCTGATGCTAGAGGTCAGATCATCTGATGATGGGTAAGGACCATAGGTTGAATTGGACAACCTAACAGGCACGGTCCCTAAGCCACAGTGCTTGTTGTTTAATTAAACAGAAGGAGGGAGATGCTGAGAGCCATAGCCAAGTAGGAATGACGCATGGCAATTTCCTTGTCAGCCTACTCAATGTTGCTTAGAGGGAGGACTATCCATTGTGGAAATGGGCTTGCCTTGGACCCAGGTCATTTGCAGTGACATTGCATGAATGTTTGAGAAAGGTGACCCTGCTAAAGGACCAGGGTGGATCCGGGTTTAGGGTGGACCCGGGTTTAGGGTGGATCTGGGTTTAGGGTGGATCCTGCTGGGAATAGGGCGTATCCTGCTGCCTCAGGCGCCTGCTCCTGAGTTCCCGTTGAGTTCTCGCGGGGTTCTGAGAGTATTTGGGATGCAGAGCCCGGTGGAAGTGGATTTTCCCAGAATGTGCGTGTAGAGTGCTGGTGACAGTTCGGGAATAAAGAATTGCTGTTTGAATCTACAAGGCGGTGTGGTGGCCCGGTTATTTTGTGCCCAGCCAGACTGCAGCAATGGATCATATATCTAAATGATAGAAGAAAACATAAGAAAGAGGAAATGCTAAAGTAAGTCATGGTTGAAGAACAAGAGAGCACAAATATCAAGTTTATAGTGACAATTTCCATCAAAAGATTTATTTTTGTGTTGCCCCTGACTTGACTTATGATTTCACTGTCCTAGAAATCAACAAGCATATGTACAATCCTGCAGCCAACCTTGGACAGCTCAGTAGGTAAAATGATGCAGAGATATTGAAGCAAGTCCAGAGAATACCAATTTGAATGATTAAAGAGACAGGTATGTATTCAAGAAGAAAGGTTAAAAAAAAAAAACAAGAGCATGGCCTAGCCCAAAGTCAGAAGACAGAAATAAAAGTATTGAATTCTACAACTGAATGAACTTTCAACTCTTATCAATCCCACTATTTGACAGACAACATTCTCACCAAAGCACTACATTTTCATATTTGCCTGCCCAAAGTCAATTAGCTTATAAAAAATAAAATAGAAAATTTAAAATTATACTATGAAATATAGCTAAACTTCTTGGGTGTTAAAATATGTTGATATGTATAACTAAAACTAAAGAAGAGGTAGCAGGATATTGAGGAACAATGGTATTTAAAAATTTCATAGGAAATTAAAATATTAGCCAAATATTTGGCCTAGATATATCCCCCCAATTATTTTTGTTTGTAAAATTTAAACCACAAAATTAAAAAGGAGAAGTTCATCATAACTAGATCTGCAAACCATAAGAATATCAGCTAAATAAATAATTTCAAATATATAAATATTCAGGTAAGACAAATTTTAGGTAGAGCATGTATTGTAGTTTATACTAAAACCTAATTTAATTCTTGATCATTGCAACAGTTCAATTGTACATGTAATATGTTTTTAGACATAGTCTCCATTCATTGAGGGATTTATGTGCCAACAACTGTAGTAGGAATTTGTTGTCTTACTGAAAATTTGATAGATAAGTTGTGAATTCACATATGTTCCATCCACATTTTAGAGATAAAGTAGCTAAAAATAATTTCAGAAGGCAAATTACATAATTTACCATACAAGATTACCTACATCTGTGTGCATGTTTGTGCACATATTGCATGTTGAATATATGTATATATACACATGGACACATATATAATTTCTATCTATTTCAATAATGAGTTTTTCATCTGCTTCAAATGATGATGCAAATCTGTCTGATAAAACTAATGTTGACACTTATAGATTTAAATTATATTTTGTGATGAAAACCATGAAAGAAGATATTTCATTTTTTTCCAGAACAAACACTTCCTGAAAATAACTTCAGTGACTCTATTTTACTAAGAATAATTGCATTAAAAATAATGGAAAGCTGCCTCTGCATAGTTTCATTTTTGTATTTTAGGTTTATCAAAGTTAAGAATGAGACCTTATACATGATTTTAAAATATATTTGAAATTATATGTAATCAGCTTAATTATCTAACCCCCAAACTTTTACCAAACAGAATTATTTAGGAGTTTATATTGAAAAGTTTTCAGAACTTAGTACTATCAACTGTTCCTAAATGAAAACAGCAACATGTTTAAAATTAGGCTTGTCTCTCATATTAATATTTGAAATAGAAATACCTGAAAATGAGCTGCATTTAATTTTTAAAGTTTCAAAATCAAGCACAACCTCATTGAATTTTCAGAATGTGAAAAAAAAATGGTTTATAAATACACTTTTTAATAGATGTATTTTGAATGGAAACATAATATCTTCCTATATCAATCTATGAATTAGGAGAAGAAATAAAAATGAAGAATGAGAAATTTTCCAAATAAAAATTGTACCACACATAACAAACTTGATGTATACATGTATTTATGTAGAAAATATCTCTTATTTATTTTTTATATAACCAAACTCACTACTATCTACTTAGAAGTCAATACATAAACTATGTAAGGAATATTGCTACCTTTCTAATGGCACTATTTTTAAACTTACTATTTTTAATGCCACTCAGGTACAAATGTGTTCATTGTGGTTGTAACTAATGTCCCGATTTATGATCTTTATTTGTAACTTAACTTTAATCAGGCAACAAAGTATTTCTCAGATTGAGCTCAAGTGTCCAGAAGCAGTAGCAAATGTGTTTTTTCCAATTTTTTCAAACATCCTCCAGCAGATTGACATATTCTGAGTGTGCATGTATGTGTGTATGTGCTTCATTTCTATACCACATTTCTGCAGAGAACATATACCTGCATCTTTGCAATTTTGTTTTCAAGTAGTTCTTTATTCTCTGCAAATGTAGATGAAAACCAAATGTCCTGAAGTCAAATATTTAACTCTTATTTTTCCATTAAAATATTTATTGAATGCTCTACCCAATGGTATGCACTATAAAGAGTTTGAGAATATAGCATTAACAATGTAAAACTCTGAAAATCTGCTGGATTTAGACACAGATGGGAAAGGAACTATTTCATTCGTATTAAAAAATGCAGCCTCAAGTACAGAATTGAAGCTAATCACCATTTCTGTTTTTCTAAATGTGCATTATCCATGTAATTTTATTTATCCTTTACATGATATCATGCATGCCATTATTTTAAAATATCTGGACTATGATTAGGAATTGTTGTGGTACATTCAGAAATGACCCTAATGATAGTACAGATGGGGAAGTGAGCTTTATGACTTGGAGAGAAAGGTAGTGGCAGCATCTCCTAGAAAATATCATCAAGGAAAATGTAAAGAAAGGGTTCATCAAAACACACCATCAAGTCTTTGTCTCCTAGGAATCACCATAACAGTTAAAATGTTTAGAACATTTACAACCTGCCTCATATTTAAATATTTACATTTTTCTTCATTATAGAGTGCAGAATTTTAAGATGTGATTAATTATGTCAATGTACTATTTAAGGAATCCAACTTCTCATAATTTCTATGCAACTTTCCAGGTGAGTTAGGTAGAATCCAATGAAAGAACTTGAGAGACACTTATACTAATTGTACGCCCACATGTAAGGAAAACTGAGGTGAATGTAGACAGATTAGAATTAATACGATATGGCAAGCTCCCATTAATGTGGGTGACTTGATATTCATGAACAGCTAAATACTTCCTGACCGAAAATGTTTCTGCTTCACCTTAACAAGAATGTGTTTCTGCTTGATCTATTGCTCTCAACTTAAATGTCACAGAGTGGGAAAATGACTACAGTTAGTCATGAAATATATAATACTATCAATTCTGATTAAAAAAATACATGTCAATTTCTCAATGATCACAAATTTTAAAAAATACAAAAAAGCACAAAGAAGTACGCGCGCGCGCACACACACACACACACACACACACAAATCTCACAACTGAAATACCATCAAAGGGATACTTTAATACCAAAAGATAATTTGCCATTTAAACATGTATTTTCATCCTATCATATCTGTATGTATATATATTCATATTTATGTTTAAATATTTCACATTAAAATATAACCAGGAAACCTCCTTACTTAACAAGAACCACAAAAACTAAAGCTATTCTTATTTATATCTCTCATTCTTGTTTAGTCATTTTTTTCCTACTGCTAGCCTCTAAATTTATTTTTTAAAATTCCCCTTTGTCTTTAGTTTATAGAGGACTGAATTTGAGGGAAAATAGCCTTCATCAAGCAGGGAAAAACTCTAGCTATTATGTTTTCCTCAACTACTGTTTCTGCCCACTTTCTCCTTTCCTCTTAGATTCCAGATTCTCATAGGATAGAACCCCTTTAATTGTATCACCAACTTCTGTACTACTCTTTTTTTTTTGTTGTTGTTCTTTTGCTGTAGCTTGGATATTTTTATTGACCTATCTGGATTTAATAATCTTAGTTCTAGTCTGCTGTTAAACCCATCCAATTTTTCAGTAGAGAAATATTTTCAAGTTCAAGAATAGGAAATCGACATTTAATGGCTTCTAATTCTTGAAATTAACATTTTCTTTCCTTTAGACCATTTTTCTCAATTTTATATTGAATTTAATTTTGATTTCTGTTTTACTTTCTGAACACATAGATTATCTTTGTATCTGTTACTATCGGCTTTTAAGTGCATCACAGTGTCCTGCTTCTTCACATTGGTATTTTTTAAATTTATTGTTGGACTTCTGCAAAACATCACTTTCAATCTCTGGACCATGTATTCTTCCTATACCCCATGTTGTTCTGACAAGTACTTAATTTCCTCTTAGATCATATCAAGACATACTCTGAGGCCTAACTAGGGTATATCCAATTTAGTTATAAGTTCTATGTGATCCTTTCTTGAAGAGTTTGACTATTCTGGAATATCCGCCAGAATTTAGATTAGGTAGAAACTCTAACCCTTCCTTAACCTGCATGACCTTGACAATTTCTGGTTCTCTCCATGAGCTGACTGTTGTTCTTACCTTGCATGGACACAGCTTCAGAATGTTTGAGGAGTCAAGGGATATTTTGATGCAGTGCTTCTCTCTAGTAATCTATCCTTCAAATTCCAGTTCTTTTGTAGTCTTGAACTCTAATCTCTGCTTCCACAGCCAAGCAAAATTGCCATCCTCAGCTTGGGATAGTGAGGAACTCAGGATGAATAGAGAGTTCATATATGAAAATACTTATTTTATGAATTTTGTGCAGAACTTCTCATTATTTAATGCAGTAAACTGAAGTATAACATCAGCAATAGTTATGGCCAGAACTTTGAACTATTGCAAGGAAAATGTTTTGAAAATATGATTCGCTTATGAATGCATCATGAACTCTCTTACATTTTATAAATGCATATCTTAAAAAGTAATATTAATTAAAAATACCACCTTAAATAACTTCATCTAAAATATTAAATAAGTGATTCTTAACTTTGGCTTCACATTAGAATCATATTTTTTAAATGGTTACCAAATAGTACCCTATACTTATTAAAATCTATTCATGGGGTAGGACCATAAAAGAATCCGTTTTGAAATTCTTGATAATTTTAATACTTACCTACTGTTGAGAAATGTTCTTACAGATTAAACACATGACTGAGTTTAGTAAATTCACAAAATAACTTTTGAGATATGTGAGGGAAGAAGGATAAGGACATACAAGTGTAAATGATGCATTTGACAAAAACCAAACAAGTCATGTTGTGTTGTTCCTCACTTGGCAAGTACTCTATCAACGTGCCTGAAGATTGAAGAAGCAAGAGGGGAGCACACTATTAGAGTAGTCCTTTTCTGGGCCTGTATGAGAGAGAGTAGTAAAAGAAGGAAAGGTGATGAAAAGTAGCTTAGCCACAGAGCCAACATGCAAACAGGAGATGGACACTGTAGTGGTAGCACAATAGGGTTTGGGGTAAGCATAGATGCAATGTTGGGCACACAATCGTGGAGAAATACACTTCCTCATCGGTGGCCATTGGATAAGAAGAATATTAAAGGAATAATACTAATGATTTAAAATCAAACCTACTAATATATTCTTTATAGGACATGCTTTATGAAATTATTCCTGACGTACAAATGAATTTAAACCGTCCATCAAAAGAATACATAGCATCTTCAAATGGGGCATCCCTTACAGCAAAAACAGTGAGGTCATCTCTACATTGCCAGCAACTTTCCAACACAATAGTTAAGCAATCCCATCATTAGTATCCAAACATTTCAAACAAGTGTACAAGGAACTACTTTAAAAACTTTATTTCAGTCCTTGTTTGAATAATTGGCCTATCAGAAAATATTTTGAAATACAGTCAATAAAATGATACAGTCAATGAAATACAGTCAATGAAAGTGATAATGTTCAATTTGATTCAACACATCTTCCAGCTGACTCAGCAAATCAAATGCAAAATTTCCACTTCAGGAAAGGCTTGGGCTTTTACTACATCACTGAGGATTTTGCGTCTAAAGATCAGTGAATAATAATATGGGTTACAGGAATCTGTGTGCAGTCATTTGTTCAACTGTGAGTGGTAAAATATGGACAATTTTCCATGATAAATAATACAAATATGTACTCTGCAAATTATTTTTTTCTGAAACCACTTTAATAACCAATGTATATCAGTGGGAAGCTACTGTCAAAGCTAGATTAGGCTAAATACCAAGAAAAATATAATTACTTTTTACTTTTTGAACTTTTTTACAAGTCAGCTGAAATATGATATTTCAAAAATACATATTTCATGTGTGAGGACTGAAATCTCCAATTTTTACTCCTTTTTCAGATTAAAACTAGCTTTCTCAAACACAATCTACCAAGTATGTAATTATATATGCCACTACATATTTTGAATAAATGACTAACTATGAACTTTACACTGTTACAGACATTGGAATAAAAGTCAAAATTGACGTGCTCTACTTACCCTTCTCCTCCAACTTCATAAACAAATTAAATGCAGCTCTTACTTCTTCAGTTCATTTGAAATATACATATGGTATCTTTACTGTAATTTAGTCACTGCTGTACTATAGAGATTAGAAGGTAAGACTATCTCTTCTCAGGATTCTTATTCTCTGACATGCAGAACAGAAAGATTACCTAATCAATTACAGTAGCAATAAATTCTCTAACAAAAAAAAATTATAAACTGATATTTAAGCAAATAAATAACAGACAAAACTTGAAGTTTAGAAATTAGTAACTGTAATGTTGGAGTTGAAAGATGCGTAGAAGCAGACAGGCAGAAATGTTAAGGCTAATGTCTTAAAGAGGATAATATGCTAGCATTAGGGAGTTTCATCTGCATGCTATGTGTAATTGGGAGTCAATGAAGGATTTAAAATGGATGTATTAAAATTGAGAAATTTGAGTTTATCAAATATATTTATCAAAACAGATCTTGTTTCTACTCCAATGTGTAAAAAAATCATAGAAGTTGCCACCTTCTTCCTTATTACATTCGACAGGTAGCTGAAAAAACTGCTTGTCAGTGACTTTCTTGTGCCTATTGGTTCATTGAGGTTGCAGGGCAAATCCATACCTTGACAACTGGAGAAACCGGAGAATACAAGAAGTGCAATTGAAATATGTTCACCTGGAGAAGAAGCCACTGGTACACAAACTTCTGGACATGATAATTTTGAGAATTTCTAGAGGCTGAATTTTTACTAGAGAGAGGGAGAAATGCTCCGTTGCCACAATCTCAGGCTACACAAAAAGCTTACATGAATATTATCTCTAGAAATTTCACTTGGATTTTATGGAAATTAGACAAGAAAAGTTATCTTATGTGTCTGGGAAAAGGAAGGAGAAACAAACAAACAAAACATTTAAATAGGACAGAACTTTCTTGATGATAGTCCTGTTCTCCAGGAGAAAAGAATTTTACACAGCTATATCTTTCCTGCAGAGGGAAATTCCCAATCAGCATCTTCACTTTGCCTTCCTCTCTCATATATGGGGATGAGGAGCTTTTAAAACATCCTAAAAGTCACAGCTTGCAACATATACCCCCTATAAGATTAATCAGATTGTGCAATGCTTCCCCTGGCCCAGAGTTGCCAATGCAAAAAATCAGAATTCCATAGGCAATAAAAAAATTAAAGAATATAAAAGGATACTGTGAACAACTCTATCAACACAAATTTGAACACTTAGATGAAATGGAGCATTTTTTTTGAAATTCTCTATAGAAGCAATAAGAATGTTGTATAAGGGGTTTTAGCTGCACTAGGAAAAAGATAGCTAGACATTATTATTTAATTCTGACAATAAATGAGAGGGACCTAACAAGTCATTTGCTGAAAGATAAGTAGAAATTAACAAGAGAAAAGACTGAGGAAGTTTCAAATTGTAAACTTCAAGGTGACTATACAGGAGCAAGTCACATTTCTATACATTTCATGATATCTCTGGTCAATGCTATCTATAAGATGTCTCCCAATGATTTTAAACTTCAGTCTCTCTCATCCACTTACTCCTTTGACCAGGTCTTTGACTTAAAAAAACTCAATTTCACACAATTTTGTCTGACTTCAGACTCCTATCTTCCTAGTGTGTTTCCTTTGTACTTTGACTTTTACAGTTTCTGGATTTCTGAGTCTAGACTACCATCTCTCAGGGAAAAGTTTTAACACCACCCATTAGAAAGTTTTAATACACACCCTTTAGTCATTCTCCTAAGCAAAATGTTTTCTCTTCATGTCCATTCTGAGTTACTGCTTGCATTCACAAGTTGTTCCATTTCCAACAAGAGGCATTCACACATCACCATCTTTGCTCTACTAATTACACATGCAGGTGGAGCTATGCTGCAAACCATTCATCATGCAATATAGCATCACTCAATAGAAGTACACTAGGTTCTCCTGTTCTTGATTTGTCAGTGATAATTACATCAAAAAAGATATATTCTATCAATTCCTTTTTATTCATCAGTGGCAGAGCACTCACCACCCATTCTGAGTTCCATCCTCAGCACCACATAAAAATAAATAAACAAAATAAAAATATTGTGTCCATGTATAACTAAAAGTATATAAAATTATTAGCAGTAGCTGGTCAATATTTTTAACAAATAATTCTTGTAAGTAGGATCCCATACTTCTAAAAAATAAGGACAAATGTGAAGACTCCTTCTATAAAATTATTTTCTGCTCAAAACTGGGTGTTAGCATGTTAAAAAGATGCTTTAAAAAAAGCATAATTCAATACTAATTCCAAGATGATATCCAAACCCTTTGGAGGTAATGAATTTCAGAAAGAAATGTTTTTAAGTAGAAAATATAATTATACTGTCACACATAAAAAGTGATTTGAAAAAAAAGGGCTGAAATGAAGTGGCCTACCAAATTGTAATTTAGAACAAATTATTCTATTTGATTCAGTATTTCCCTTGCATATCCCTCATTCTTTGCCCCACACTCACAATGAAAAGATTGGTTTAAATGTTTTCTATACTCTGTCTCCTATTCGATGGTCTGAGATTATGATTCCTGATTAAATGGAAAATTGTGTACTATGAATTTGATGAGAAAAGACAAAAGAAATTTTAAAAGGCATTGAAAATGCACCTGTTCTTAATGAATATGCTGAAGATTCTTTTTTAATTTCAATTTTTGTTATGCTTGTAGTATTTCTGAGGATTCCTTATAGGGAATTCATATATAAACAAATGTATCCATAGTACTGGTCCTACTCATTACAATTTTATGAAAGAGAAGAGGAGATAATTTGATATAGTATAATGGTAATAGGCCTTCTGTGTTTTAAGCAATGTACTGTATCATGATTTTATATAATTGGAATGTAACTTTTTCTCTGCCATACAATGTGTCTAGATTTGGGGGAATGTACATTTATTCATACAGTCATATTTTAGTGTTAGTATTTTGGTAAAATTAAAGTAATGGAGTTGTCTTGTTTTTATATGTACTTACATAATGAACATTTAGAAAAAAAATCAGTTACTATTTTATGGTTTTAAATTACTAAATTTTTAACACCTTACATAAGGAATAGATCTGTTGAGACCTATTTAAAAATATTTTCCTGGATTCATATTAATCATATTTAATTTAATTGAAGCATCACATTTAAATGTGCTTATTTTTAATTTCAAGCAGTTTTTTCTGTGAGCTACTGATACTTTCAACCAATACAGTAATCCTTTGGCATTTCAGGATTTAACATGTATTTTCTAATCTATTCTGAAGAAGTATGACCTGCTCCTACAAAGCAGCCATGCAGTTTACAATTCAAAAGCATTCCTAACATTCTAATGGGAGTTAATATAGTCAAATAGATAACTTTTGTGTCATCTGGATATTCACAGTGTGGGGATTCTCATTTTGTGGTCTATCCCTTTCAAATGTCAAAATGTACTATTTATTTAAATGCCTGCTGTGTGGTTTGCTGTCACCTCAAAATGAAAAAATGCACTTATCTCATTCCAAATCTGTTATCTTTTATGATCTTGTTTATTGTTAATGGCAACATAAATTTCCTAAATTGTAGTCTCATTCGTCTCCTTCACACTGTGTTAAATCAGTCCCTGCGTCCTATAGAATGCTACCATGAAATGTCAGAATACTTGCCTCTGCCTGAACTTTCCTGTGACTTGACTTCCTTCCCTCAAGTCTTATTTGTGTGCTGACCTAACAACCAATCAGAGTGGAGATGATTGCACCATGAACTGTATTCAATGCATACTTACGATGATGAGGTAAGGGCCATAGGTCAAGAAAAGTGGGGACCTCCAGACACTGGGAGAGTTGAGGTTGCTGACTCTCCCCAAGGACCTGCAGAAAGAATACATCCCTTCCAACACACTGAATTTCGCTTTGCGACTCCTCTGTCAGACTATCTACACAAATTTTAAGATTCAGTCCTGTAGTTGCCAGAATTCAAATTCTTCCAACCACTTGATTGAACAAGGAAACAGGATTCCCTCTCAGCCTCTCAAAAAAAGTCGCAATCTGTTGACATCTGGGTTTTAGCCTGGTGAGACCAGTATTAGAAGTGTGAACTTTCAATTTTTGTTAGTTTAAGGCATTAATTTTCTGGCAGTTTGTTACAGTAACAATAGGAAACTACTACCGTGACAAGAGTTGACATTTCCAATACTATATAGTTCAAAATTTCATTTCATTTCATAATAATTTATATTTTATAATAATTTTAAATTTATTTTTATATTATTTATTTTAGAAGGACGATGTCCCAGATGACAGATATTTGATATTGTATTGATATTTATTACTGCATAATAGATTACAACAAATGCTGATTTAAAGCAATAGCTACTTATTAGGTCACATGTGTAAGAGAGGATTTGGGGAAATATGTGTCTAGGAACTCTTTCAGGATTAGTTAAGATTGAAATCAAGATGTTGGCTGTGTTAGCTTTTGGAAATTGACTAAAGGAGAATCTAATTCCAAGATTATTCATGTTCTTGGCAGAATCTAGTTCTCTACATATGTGGTGCAAAGACAAATTTTTGTGAATAGTAGCCATGGGTTTACCTCTCTTTTACTTCTCTAGTCTTTGCCACATGGCTCCCTCCTTCTTCAAATTTAGTGATGGAGATTACTTTTTACTGAGTATCTTTTCCTCATTTAATTTCTACCACCAACAATACCCCAGTACTTTCTGAGGTCTCACCTGATAAGTTTAGACCCAATTGAAAAGTATCACTTGGGCTGGGGATGTGGCTCAAGCGGTAGCGCGCTCGCCTGGCATGCGTGCGGCCCGGGTTCGATCCTCAGCACCACATACAAACAAAGATGTTGTGTCTGCCGAGAACTAAAAAAAAAAATAAATAAATATCAAAATTCTCTCTCTCTCCCTGTCTCTCTCTCACTCTCTCTTTAAAAAAAAAAAAGAAAAATATCACTTATTGAAACAAAACTAACTTGGAAAATGAATTACATCTGTAAAATCTGTCTCTGTAATACCTACGGTAGTGTTCTGTTGTAGAATGTGAAGAGAGTTATATGTACTAGGGAGCAGGAATCTTGGGATCATCTTATAATTAGGCCTGTATGCTATGAAACTCTAGAAAGATATATTTTAAATATTTTTCTGAGTTCCTACTTCTTTTTACTTCATATTTTAGATTTTATGGATAAGCTTATGGCAAAAGTTTTCAATGTTTGATCCAAAGGTCCCAAATACCATCCATCTAAAATTATGTGAAGCTTTAATTTATATAATGAAATTAAATGCACATTCTATATATTACACATAAAATTATGAATCTATGTTAACAAGTTGTGAATTTCAAATGTCTCTTACACTTAACTAATAAGAAATAACTTGGGCTGTACTGATTCAAATGACAGAAGAACCTGGCAAAAATAACTCTGTGATGGATATGAAAGATATAGATCCATAATTTTGGGTCTCTAAAATCTCATGCCTCCTGAAGTCACGTGGCTCTGAACAATCTAATACAAATTTAGGCAGATAACATTTGGTTCTTGGTCTGCTCTCCATGCAGATAAAAATTTGTAGCCATAAGACAAAACAACCAGGGAGTCAGCTTGTTTCTCAGACGCTTTGGTTCACCAGGAGATAATGCAGTCAAGAATAATGATGTCAGCAATTCGATCCTTCACAGGAGACAATTTTCATCCACATGCATTAGTGTGAAGCACAAGCTGGCTATCTGGAGGAAGATTTTCCCCATGAAAGTCGTCTTAAAATGGCTCTACATAATGTGCAAACCCTGAAAAAAATTCCTCAGGGCTAAATAGTGTTTTAATCTGTTGACAGCATTTTAATTTTCTCCTTCTGAAGAATCTCTAAAGGAGACCCTGTGGAGAGAGAAAGCAGGTCAAGAGGAAATTAAAAGTGAAGATCTTGCTTTTTCACAACTAGGATAAATCTGTTAATTATGCCAACCCAGAAAAATGTCGGCAATTTTTAATTTACAAACTGCTGAAAGCTTGCTATCAAATAAATTGATTAGCAGTACTCATAATCAAAAGCTCTGGATTAGTAGTTAACTTGTGGAATCAATTAATAGAAGCATTCATCAAATATATTTACCTCCAGAGAATGACAAATCCATTGCTCTGTGTTCCTAGAGATAAGAAAAACGTGCACTCTGGGATATGCAGTGATTCCTGGGGATATGGTTCTTATGTCATTTTTTCTTTTTTGATTTTTTATTTCAAGGAGTGTGTTCCTTGATATTTGGACTTAATATTTCCTTTTTAATATACAAATATTAATGCATGACATGTAAATTTATTTACTAGTTAGAATATTCTTCACATTAAACTGTTCTATCAGACTGTTTGTCCTAGATATTTATAACTAAGTCACTTAAAGCTGCATAAATATTTTTCCAAAGTATTAAAATCACACATAGCCTAAGGCTCAATTATCTTTGGTTAACATTCAAATAAAATGGATTTCTCTAATTTAGAATTTAGGGACTACTTGTTTGTTTGATTTTCTTTCCTACATATGAGCTTAATATAAATTGTTGAATTGCATAATTCTATCTGAAAGTATAGGATTAAAAACAAAATTGGGTATTTTATATTCATTGAAGAAAGTTCCTTAAAGCAACATATTTGGGTTTATTCACATTTAATAAGTTTACTCAAGAGTTTTTTTTAAAATATACATTGTAAATCAATAATTTTCTTATGTTAAATCACCATATAAAATAATCTTACATTGTGCCATTTGATTATTCATTAAGAAGAATCTTTTTCCTGATCTGTGAAGGAAATATATTCAAATTAGTTGTTACTCATTCTCTACTTTAAAACTCCAGAATGTGTTTAATTTATACTATCTTTTAAATTTTTTTATTCATTCTTATTAGATAAACATGACGTAGATGTATTTTGATAAATGATACATACATGGAGTATAACTTCCTTTTCTTCTGGTTGTACATGATATGGAGTTATACTGGTCATGTAGTCACATATGAACATAAGAAAGTTATGTTTCATTCATGCTACTGTCTATCCTTTTAAAAAGGACATATCACCTTAATATATTTCCTATTATTCCACTCTTTTATACAAAGATAATATGAAATAGATTGTGGTAAAGGGTTCAGTTGTACATTATCATAGTTAGGCCATTGTTTAAAAGATTACATTTCATATATTATAAGACAATATAAGCAATACCATAGTTCTGTTTAATGCTAAAGTTTGCTTTCCTTTTAAAATATAATTTTTCAATATTTGAAGAAAGTTAAAACTGATCTAAAATTTTCAGACATAATGCAAAGACTTGCTTTGTTTTGTACATGAATATCTCATGGTGTTGAAAAATTCCATTTGCTCATTAAGGAAAAAGAGTTTTCAGAAAAACTGACAATTCTTAATTCTTGCCAGCTAAAACAACTTTTGGTCTCATATTCAATCATATTGATGATTTGATATGACTGATCAGGGAGTTTCAACCTGAATAAGAACAGATCATCTAAAATCAGGTTCTGCTAATTTAAGAGATTTATATTAACAGAGCCTTCCATACATTACATACATTGTGTTGGCTTTCCTAATTTATGTGTTTAATGAAAGATTTTTCAAATGCATGAAGCAAAACTGATAAAACTGCATGGATAAATTAATGAGTGAAACTGCTAGTAGAGTCAGAGTTTTCAACTTTCACTCAATAACAGAAAAAAATAAAGAGAAAATCAGTATGGAAATAAAAATGAACATTTTAAATGAAATTGAACTACACAGCCTTTGTAAACAATCCCCTAAAGAGTAGATTACATATTCCTCTCAAGTACACATAGAATATTTATCAAGATTGCTATGGTTTGGATGCTGTTTGTCCCCCAAACATTCAAGTGTTGGAAGCTTGGTCCCCAATGTGGTGGCATGGGAGCTGATGGAACCTTTTACAGGCAGAGCCGAGTCAAGGGACCTTAGGTAACTGGAGATGCTGCCCTTGGAAAGGAATTCTAGTAACCTGCAATAAGTTATTGAGAGAGTGAATTGCAATGAAAGCCTATGGCTGACACCCAAGTCTCTGGCTTCCTGTTTCAATGTGATATCTTCTATCATTTTCTATCATGATACAGAGCTGAGACAATGCCATCAACATGCTCTCAAACCTCCAAGAGTATAAAGTAAATCATCCACAAGTTAGTCTTCCTTAGGAAATTCATTATATCTTTGTTGGGTCCTATTGCTTTGCTTATTCTTCACAGAAAATGTCAATGAAAATATTTGTCCCAGAGCTACCCAGTGGAACTTTAGGTGATGATGAAAATCAAGGGATTAGATAGAAAATAAAAATCTTGATAATGTCAAGTGTTGGTGATGACATAGTATAACCCAAAGATTTTTAACATGTAAGTTACTACAAATGTTTTGGTGGAGGAGAAAATTAACATTTAGCAGATGCTGTTGTGGTATCCTCTCTGGTAACATTATAGTGTAAATAAACTTGCTTCAAGCTCCCAGTGTCTACATATTTTTGCAAGAGGGTAATATAGTCACTCAAGGTGTTTTAGTTAGCTTTCAGTTGCTGCAACCCAAGACTTAACAAGAAAAATAGGTTTATAAGAGCCTATTTCATATTGTAGAAAAAGTTTACATTGAGGCTCATGGTTTCAGAGGTCTCAGTCCATAGAAGGCTAGCTCCATTCCTTGGGGCTCAAGGTAAAGCAGAACATCATGGTACAAAGGTATGGTGGAGGAAAACTGCTTGGGGCATCACACCAGGAAGCAGAGAGAGAAAGACTGAGTGACTTCCCTCACCAGGGACAGAATATATACCCCAAAGCACATCCCCAATGACCCACCTCCTCCTACCACACCCTGCCTGCCTACAGTTACCACCAAACTAATTCCTGTGACAGGATTAGTGCAATGATTACATTAAACCTTTTATAACCTGATCATTTCTTCTCTAAACTTTCTTGAATTGTTGTACACATGAGATTTGGGGGGGACACCTACTATCTAAACCATAACACCAGGCATGTGAAACATCCTTACAGGAGAGGTGAGCAAAGTTAGTGAAATAATGGTTCTGTGAGCATCCTTTAGTCATTAACTGGGGAATTTTGTATAGGTGATGCAGCTCCCTCCTATTTAAGGCTGGATATTTCTGAGGGCCAGCCACACTGTACACTGATGATTGACAATTTTTCAGTAGAAAAATGTACCAGTTACCCATGTGGTAACTTCCTTGAATTTATTTACCTTTTAAGTTTGCCTTCCCTTAGAGAACCTATTTCATATTGTACCAGAGGTTTGAAACATAATACCAAAAGACACATTCTCAAACACTGAAATCCTAATATTAAAACCCCTAACGTCTAATGTCCCAAAAGACAAAAATTCTGAACATATAATTCTGGAAAAAAAATAGCTTAAAAGATATTTATTTGCATTTTTAAAGGGGATTCCTTAAAGAAACCTATAAAAACATGACAGAATCGTTTTTAGACCTGAATGGTGTAAGTGATGCTGATAGCATGACTCAGTCCAAGTCCAGGGATGGCCAGTGAGCACAGTTGCCATATCCAAGGCAACAAACAGTACTCTAAAGAAGCTTCTGGACTTGTTCCCTCCTGCCCTCCAGTCAATTGGATGGTGTCTATCCACATTCAGGGCAGATCTTCCCCACCGAGTCCACTTAGACTTACATAGTATTCTCCTCTGGAAAAACCCTCATAGGCAGAGCCAAAGTAATGCTTTATGAGATTTACGGGGATTCCTTCTGCCTGAGGTGATGCCTACAACTCAAGGACACCAGTCCTCCAAATTTTACTTTCTACTCTTGAAAACTGTTTTTTGTTTTTTTTTTTAACTCATCAGGAATTGTCATTTTCAGTTTTCAGTATTTCAGCATTTGATATTTTAATCTTTTGGGATTGCTATTTTCTAGATTTTTTGATTTTAGGTTTTTGATCTTTCAGGAACTCAATATCTAGGATTTGATGTTAAGGATCATGTCTTTGGTGATTGTGATGGTCACCATTGCACCAGAGTTATGTATACAGATGTTCACAGGGCTTCATTTTATGCTCACAAGTGAGTACAAAAAGAAGAAAGGATGAATAAGAAGGGAGATGATTAAGTCAGTACTGATCAAAAAAGCCCTTGTAGACTAAACAGGAGATAACCACAGTTTCATGTTTTCAGATGATTTAAGTGGTGAATTACAATACTTTGTTCACTGAAAGTTCTGGTTTATCTTACTAATTTACCCTGGAATTTCCTGCTTAGTTGTTATTTCTATCTGTAGGAACATTTCAGTAGATACAAACATGCATAGTAGGTTAGATACTTATAGAGGCTTCAGTGACTCCATCAATCACTTTTCCCCCCTATAAGACAGTATGGTTACAACTTGTTGAATTGCCCTTTCCATACTTAGACCTATTTTAGTAATTATCAAATCATCTTTCTCTGTAAAATAAGAAAAAGCATTGTTTTTTGACTATACTTAACACTTGCATTGAGAATTAAACAAGATATTAGAGGTGAAAATATTTTATGAACAGTAAAACAGTCTAATTATAAGCAAACCATGACAGTGGGTGGTATTTATTGATTCTTGCTCAGGGTGCTACCAAAGGACATTTTCTTCTCCTGATTTTTCTCTGTCAATGAAGAAATGAATGGAAAATTTGGCTATCTTACACATGCCAACAAAAAGAAGCTAAGTTCTTATTTTAAGTATGCTATTGAACATAGGGATTATTTGTTGATGAATGCCACTGCTAATTTGATCGATACAGCACTCATTCCCACTTCTTAACATCACGTCTCTTTTATCCTTCCTTTTTATTGTATGGAAGTATGGTAGCTCCACACTGAAGGTGCCTTACCCATCCAAAGTCCAGGGACGGGCACATGACATAAACTTGAAAAAAAGAAACTCTCTTGAAATTCTTCTTATTCATCCAAGTAATGCAAGAATTGGCAATATCAATTGGAAAGTTATCAGCTGCTTAAAATATTCAAACCTGACACTGAGTTCCTGAGTATCAAATCTTTCCCAATTGATCCCACAGGCATCTTGTCAGTTTTCTGATATCTCACTGCATGCAGTAACTAAATTCAAAATGTAATTTTATGTGAGTAATAGCAATGGCAATAAATTGGGAGGATAACATACAGATTGTCTATAAGTGATTGAAACTGGTTGATAGTAACTAAACATTTTTGTATGATAATTGGTTTTGAATTCCAGTGACTTGACTTCTTTTGCTGTTTTGGGTTACAAGGTCGCAGAAAGCAATTTAAGTGTTCAAGTTTAGATTTCAATGGATGAGGTATACACACAGTTTTCAGCACAATTTATCTAAAAATTTTCTTTCATCCCACAATACTTAAGAAACATTAAAAGTTCACTGTAGTATAACTAATAAGCCACTTGTTACTCATACAAATCTATTGCTTGGACAGTCAGGATATCAGAATGAATAAAGTTACATTATGGGGGAATTCATCTTACTGAAGATGAAAGTTTATGCTGCATTTCTAAAATTATTTATTAAGAAATGAATTTATGTGTCACATTTTGACTGCAAACATTTTTTTTCCAGCTCTTATATCCAAAATGCAGTCGAGATGACCCAGAAATGTTGAGAAATGTTCATTAAAATTGATTTTTCAGTCTAGTTTCATTGATACTGAAAATGTATGGAATACATATATTTCATTTAGAGAGCTAGTTTTCTTCTCCCATAATGGAATCCTCTTAATATTATGCTTTTAATAAGAAGATGTCTATAAAATGGAAAAAAAAAAAAAGCAAGAGAGTTGTGATTTTTCACAGAAACTCAGACTAAAACCTTTTGCACAGAGGAAGAGTTAAATGTGGTGTTTCAAGTTATGAGTTCTTATCTTTCATGAGATTTGGAATATATTTCTATATCACATAATTGTCTCATTTTTCTTTTTTGAAATAAATTTAAAAATTGGTAGCTGGATGGCAAACTATTATAGCAGAAGAAAAGAGAATAAATGATACTGTACTTGCCATCACTTTAGAACTTAAATAAGCACAATGACAATTAACCCATATACATTAATTTAATTTCAATAATGATTTTATATATTTAAAACCATATATAGTCAAAAAGGGGGGATTTTTATGATCCTTATTTTATTGTGAAGATCTCAGAAAGAGAGATGTCACTGAATCTATAGTTGCAAAGTCAACTCAGCAATTCATTTATATATACGTTGTGAATTTGTAGATGGCATCTTAGAGAGCTCTAGCTTCCTTGTATTTCCAGTAATATCTATGTATCAAAACAAAACACAAACATTGCACAGCACCTATGCTGTCTGGTGTGTTGTTCCATGTAACAGTTATGCATATAAAATCGATCCTATATCTTAGATTCACTCAATATTCCATATAAATTGGTTCTCAAACATGGAAGACCTGCCTGACCAAATGGGATCACAAGTAACAGTGACAATCTATTATGGATGGAAGCTGAGTGTGATCCTGAAAGAATTTTACTTATCTGATAACAGTTTTCTAGGAAACAAACCACTTGAAGCATCTATCTCTATTATTATAAAAGGATAGCTTCCCACTGATCCACTGTAAGATTCAGTCACAGAAGACAAACATAATGCTAGATTCCTTGGACTTTTTTTTGTTGTTGTTGTTTTTAACAAATGCAATAGTATTTTTTCTATTTTATTTTCCCCATGAAAGCTAGTTTCAAAACTAAAAACATCAACGTGATGCTACAGTCCTCCAGCATCTTCAGCTTCATTCCACAAGCTGCTTGTTTAGGATTTTACTCCCTGGCAGTTTGCTTTGGCAAAAAGGCTTCAAGATTGTGTGTTAGCCACAGAGAATATAGGAAAAGCCAATATGGTAGCTTACCAAATTAACAAGAACAACCATCTTTCTTGACAGATTGCTCTGTTTAATTATAGCTATTGGGGATTGAGTCAGCTGTTTGAGCAACAGGAAAATTCAGGGGTCATTAAGATGGTCTATTAATTTTCTGTCATGGAGAGCTGCATTTCCAGGATCTGCACTTGCAGTGTGGCAGAACCGTTTCCAAAAGGCTGGCTTTGAGCATTCCTTTGGTGATATTTTTAAAAGTCCCCGTGGTAGGTTTAAAGATAAGAAAATGGTGTTTGGGAGTACAAATTTGTACTAGATAAAATTCATCTGGTATAAAATTTTCTCTTCCAAAATTGACCTGAAAATATTTTTTAAAGTAGAGAGAAAAAAAAATAAATCCAAGACATCATCTTTTTTCTGCTCAAAGCATTACGTGCTCCCAAACTTAATAGGTAAAAGACACTTTGAATTCAACAATTTGACTCATCTTTTTCCTTGAAATTACAGGTATATTTTATAAATATTAAAATAGAAGATGCTTGCAGAAAAGAAAAAAAATTCTATAGTGTCTTTTTTTAATATATATTTTTTAGTTGTAGTTGAACACAATACCTTTATTTTATTTATTTATTTTTACATGGTGCTGAGGATCGAATCCACCACCTCACAAGTGCTAGGTCAATGCTCTACTGCTGATCCACAACCGCAGCCCCTTCCCAGTGTCTTTTTAAAGATTCCAAAAAACTTCCATAGTTAGGGTTGATACCTTCTTTATAAATGCATTTTGGAAAATAAATATCCAAAGCATCCATTGCATGTCAGGAAAAACACTGAAGCTGGAGCTCAAAGGGTATTTATTTAGTGACAATATAAAACTCTTAAAACTCAAAATAATAACCAAGTTATGTCCTTTAGCATTCTATGAGAGCATTCTCCACTGCCATCTCAAGAGTCTCAGAATGCTGTAAACACAGAATTTCAAATTGAAATAACAATAAGAAAAGGAATGACATAAGTATATTTAAACTTCCATTTGTGCACCTAATGAAATGTATAAACATTCAAGGATCTTCCTTGTAGGAGAGACCTTTACATCTTTACTAGTTGTTCACAAGGTAGACACATTATTAATGGGCTTCAGATTTTAAAAATTCTGAGAGAAAAGGAAAGTGATAGCCTTAGAGAGACCAAGGCATGCCACTGAAAGAATCCTGTGCAGAAGTAAAGAAAGCAAGCACAAATGTTAGAATGGTATAAAACCAGAACTTTGGAACATGTGTGAAAGTCCTCCTTGGCTGGGTGATGTGTTACTGTACTGAAGCACTGATCACTGAGGGTCACCTCAAGGATAGCAAGTTGCATCTTTCATGCTGTATATAAAGCAGGCAGCAGGTTACATAATCTATTTCAGAAAAATGTGCATTTCAAATATTTAAGAAGTTTTGTTTGATTCCTGTAGAATAGTTCTTAAATGAAACCCTACTGAAAAAGAGGAAACTGAATACTAGGACAAATAGAATAAGGCATTCACCACTAGTTCCTAGAATACCCCAGCCCCTGGGAAAAAAATGCCAGGAATATTCATAAAACTTTATATTTTGAAAGTACCATAATAAGAAACATTGAAAAGAAACATTATTTCTTGCTTTTATCAATCATTTTTAACACATTATTTGAGAATATATTTTAAGACAATGCAGGATAATCAATAGGTGGTTATGTTAATAAATGTTCACAAACAAAGCTTGACCGCACTGAAAGGTCAGTAAATTTCTTAACAAAAAATAAACTAAGAAAAATCGAGTAGCAAGTCCATAATAAATGACTATGCTATAAATACAAAGAGATGGAAAAATTTATGCAATACAAATAACACCTGAAATTATCTGTGGTTATTTTTGTTTGTTTGCTTTTTTGTTGTTGTTGTTTTGTTTTGTTGTGCTTTAGTGGTATGTTTCTTCATCTTTATTAAAACTTTCTCAAGAAGGATCCCCTATAAAAAGTTCTATAGATATATTAGTCTCCTATAAAATTTTACAAGGATGAAAGTTTATGCAATGTTACTTAGCAAAATTGAGAAGGAACAGCTTCTTAAACAATTCCATTGAATTGTTTACTTTCTCTGAACTCTGAAGGCAGAGATGCCATTATTTTAAGCACTCCAACTACATGCTCATTAGACATGATGGTCTTCATGAGCCTATCTCTGAAGCTTAACTGTCATGCTGTCATATCCCTTACACTTATTGTGCACAAGAGAAATATATTGGCTTTCCCCACTTGGAAATAAATATTCACTGTGGAATGTTGTCTGTGTTGAGTCAGTCTTTTATTCATGTGACCAAAATAGCTGATAAAACTAACTTAGAGAAGGAAAAGTTTACTTTGGGCTTAATGTTTCAGAGTTTCAGTCCATGGTCTGCCAACTCTATCACTTTGGCTTTGATATGAGACACAGTACCATAGCCAAAGGGCACGATGGAGGAAAGCTGCTCATCTCATGGTGGGGTCAGGAAGCAGAGGTTGGTGGGTAGTGACCCTGCAGGGAAGATGAGCCTTTCCAGGGCACTCTGCAGTGACCCATCTCCTTCAAACACACCCCACCTGCCTATAGTTACCACACAGTAGCACATTCAAACAGAATGGACTGATTGGTTACAGTTTTAAAAATATAATCATTTTGCCTTCCTTTGCACAGGAACTTTGGGAGGGACACCTCATATCCAAACTATAACAGTATCCAACATATCAAAATTTATCTGTTTTACTCCTAAAGGAAAATAATTTTTCTCAAGAAATTTTCTTAGCATTATTTTTTCATCTCGTTTAAATTATTCACCTTGTGAGTCAGTGTACAAAAGACTTTCAAACCATGCTTGGGATTTATGTTAATTCTTAAAGAATTTCAGTTTTGTTTTGTTTAGGTGAGGAATTTTTTGTTGTTGCTGTCTTAATTTTTTTTTTAGCCCAAGTATCAAATGTTTAGATTTCATGTTAAACTGATACCAGCATTAAGACATTTATCTTTCATTTATGCTGACTTTGTATACAATTTTATTAAGTATTTTATATTCATCTGCTGTTCAAAAAATTGCATGGGAAAATTTAGTTTTCTATATTTTATGAAAATTAAAATCTTTAAGTGGCATAGGTTGAAGCAGGTCAACTTGAAATTTTATTCAATGATAAAGAAGCCTAAAAATAAAGGAAGAAAAATAATTCTTGGAGATTGTTAATTGAGATACTGTTGACAGAAGGCTGGAAAGATTTTTGACCTACTTATAATTTATTGCATTACAGTTTTTGTGGTCTTCCTGCATAAAAGTGCTATATTTAGTAAGGCAGATTAAAGCTTTCATTGTATCACAGGTCACCACTAATAAGGAGATATGGAGATATCAATAACCACAATGGTTCAGATAAGAAAGCATCTATGGAGGGCAGTCTGGCCAAGACCCAATCTTGCAGATAAAGAAATTACAGTAAAAAGAATGTGGGTAATTACAGAAAGTTACGTGTCATTTAGGGACAGAACCAAAATGCTGGTCTGAACTGGTCCTCTTATATTATTAAAGGACAAGAATGAGGAAATTGGAGAAGCAGCATCAATTCTTAAATTGACTAAAGCTTGTTCTTGTATTTTTCACTCAAGGTTTCAGATACAGTTTGTTGCAGGCTTTATTGGTCCATGCTAATCTGTAGAATGATGGTAACTGTGAGAGTAGGTGGAGGAAGGTTTAAGCAGAAGTCAAAGACTTTCTCAGAATACTTTTAATGGCCATTGCTTTCCCCCCCCCCTAATTTAGTGTATATTCCCTCTTCTGATTAAAAGCAAAAATATAATATTTAATTTTAGGAAAATCTTGTCCTTAATACTTTCCTATTGGGAGGTGAGTTAACTGAACCCTTTGTTCTCAGTTCAGACATGTCTATTAAACTATTCATTGTGTATTTCTATTTAGAAACTGCAGGAGAATTTAATTTCAATATGTCTAAAGCTTTACTGATCAATACTCCTTCCTAACTGGAATAATCATCAGAATGCACTGTGCTGACATCTAATCAGTTGCCCACACCAGACACTGCAGGCATCCTTGACACCTGGAGTCCGACTAGATTTGAATGCATCTCCCCAATACACCATTGAGATATTTGTTCCAGCCTTATTGTTTCCTATTTGCATTACTTCAATAACTGCCTGTTTGGCTTTCCTGCCTCTTTATTTTCTGTTTTATATCATTCTCCAAACAAGCTCCTGAAATGATCTTTCTGAAACAAAATTCATCTTTCATTTCCCACACCCTACAGGATAAGGTTCAACTTCATTACCACAACATACTGAACCTCTAGATCAAGGTTAGTTATGTATTGAATATAAAATCTAATTTATTTTAAATTTTAAATTGGATTGAAAATTTGTCGGATGTAAGCTACTGACCATCTCCATTTCCCAATTTGCTCATCTGTAAATAACAATAACAGCATTTCCTTCTTCATGGTATTATTCTTGAACTTGTAAGTATGTGTTTTAGTCAGCTTTTTTGCTTCTGTATCTAAAGGATCTGACCAGAATAATTTTAGAGAGAGAAATTTTATTTGAGGACTCATGGTTTCAGAGTTCTCAGTCCATATACAGTCAGATCCATTTCCCAGGGCTCCACGTGAGGCTGAACATCATGGCTGAAGAGTGTGGCAGAGGAAAGCAGCTCACATGATGATCAGGAAACAGACAGAGATACTCCACTCTCCAGATACAAAATATATACCCATAGCCAGGCTCCCAGTGAACCACTTCCTCCAGCCATACCCCGCCTGCCTCCTGTTACCACTTAGTTGATCCATCAGGGATTAATTTACTGATTCAGTTAAGGCTATAACCTGATCATTTCCCCTGAATCTTCTTGCATTGTCTCACACGGGAGCTTTTGAGGGGCACCTCACATCCAAACTACAACAGTATGGAATCTGTTACACAGGTGTTGTCATTAATGGAATTGCAATGAGGTTAGTTCAAGAAATTGTAGATAAGTTGAAATTTACTTGAAACATATAATGAATGAGAACATAAAAAGATCATGTCACTTTTAAATTAAGAAATGACTTTTAAACTAGTAAACTTACAGAAAATGAATGGAATTATTACTATATCTTTAATAAGAAGTGGCATTGATCATAAATGGAAGCAAAAAATAAGAAACAAAGATAAAGAAAAAAGAATAAAAAGATGAGAGAGGAAGAATGGAAGAGAGAGGAGACATTATCTTAGCCCAAGTTTTTAAAGCAGCACCATATAAGCAAAATAAATTTATTTTTTAACAGCTCTGAAAGTTGGAAGTCTGAGATGAAGGTGCCAGTTTGGTCAGATTCGGGGCTACCAGACTGCCATCTTCTTCTCTGCTCACAAGAGAGAAGACCTGATAGCTCTCTGAATTCCCTTTATAAAGGAATAATTTCATTCATGAGTGCTCCACCTGATGATCAAATTACTTCCCAAATTACCTCTCAAATTACCTCCCGAAGTCCCCACATTATTATAACATCACATAGCAGGCTAGGATTTCAGCATTTGAACATTGGGGGTATAAAAACATTTGATTCATAGCAACTATTTTAGGGGGAAACATTTGTGTAGCAAACTAAATGCTGACCAACATAGAATATGATCCAGAAAAAGAAGCTGATTCATTTGTTCTCAAGGACAGAAATATGCCAAGGAGAAAGATAAATATCATTAAGCATCTGAATCTGATGTCTAACTTTTCTTATCAGAATTTCTTTCATGTTTTCCAAAACCTTCAGATTTTTTCTTCAAATATTTTCCTAAAGGGAGATAATAGTTTGTACCTTAGATGATGAATATGACTACTTCTTAAAAGTTTTATACCTTGCTCTCTGAAAATTTGGCTGAAGATTTAAGAAATGGGTCCATTCTCAGTCTGCTATCAAGTCATGATTCTGAATCTATGAGGTTGAGTCAGATGTTAAACTACACATATGAAATCTTTTACCTATAAGGACCTACCTCAACTTCCTCAAAGTCTTTCCCAGGTGACTCTTACTCTCCATGTAGATGGCTAACTTGACACTTCTAAGTAGGCACAACATAAATATTGTTATTTAAAATCACTAATTAAGTAGTGCTTTATTCTAGGTTCCTTATTAAATGGCAAGGGGCTTATGAATATTCATCTTCTATCTTTTCATCCTGGTTAAAACATTTTATGATAAAGAAGACCTGGTCATGATGAACTCTTCTATTTGTTAAGGAAACATTTGGAAGCATATTGCATTTTTCTTTGGGTCAAAACCAAAGAAAGGGGGGGGCGGGGCACAGTGGCATATGCCTATAATCCCAGCTTCTCCAGAGGCTGAGGCAGAAGGATTGCAAGTTCAAACCTAACCTCAGCAACTCAGTGAGGTCCTAAGCAACATAATGGGACCCTGTTTTGAAATAAAAAATAAAAAGGGGTCTGTGGATGTGGCTCAGTCGTTGAGTCCCTGAGTCTAATCCCCAGTACAAAAAAGAAAAAAAAAACATAACCTCATTATGTGTTTTATAAAACACATATGATTTGAAACATTTTTACCTTAGTTGATAATTCTGGCTGTCATCTGAAAGCAACCACTTATTGACTATTTAATATATGCTAGTCATAATTTTATACATTTTACATGATTTTTTTTAGAAAATACATTAAGATTAAAGGGATTAAAAGCATCATAAGGCAACTATAACTTTGCTATTTCAGGGATTTTTATGTCAAGAATTTACAGCCTACATTGGTAGCAGTTTATGGAATATGAAAAATAAAAGGCAAAAATGTCATGCAAACAAGATATTGAATGTATTATAGGACTTAAACTGTATGAAATTAACTAGATTGAGCTAAAACAAATCCATAATTTCTTTTTCTTGCTATATAGCCTTCTAAAATTTACAGACAGCCCTGCTTGGTCTCAAAGCATATTACAGAGGTGATCTGGCAAGGGCTGGGGATCTGCAAAGAGTAGAAAGAAATCAACCACATTGCTCCTTACGCTTTGTTCCTCTTCAAATGTGTTCTATTGAACCTCTAAGATTGCTGGCACTTAGATAATCAAGATGTATTAGCCTGTTGCTTTACAAAGTACAGCACACAGACCAACATCATTGCCATAACCTGATAGATTATGAGAAAGAGCTATCTAATAATCAGGCCCTTTTCCACATCTGCTGAAACAGAAAACTATTTTTAAAGATTCTCCAGATGATTTCGAATCATATTAAAAATTGGCAAAATTTGTACTACAGAATTTTTATCTCTTTTTACTTTACATTCTCAGCTAAAGCAAAAAATGACTACTTCGATCTCCTTAGGACATATAATTATATTTAATATTTTGAATTTAGATAGTACTTGCTGCAACAGAGGTATGAACTGTCAAACAAATATAAAGGTCCTAAGTTTTGGGTAAGTTTTGGTCCTAAGTTTTTGGTAAGTTTGTTTCTCACTATGAATACTCTGTTCTCCCTTCCGCAGAAGTATCAAGGCCTGGACAATAACATGATCTAGAGCCCAATGTGTTTGGCGATGACATATAGAATTCTATATAAGGTAAGGTTAGTAGTTTCCCTATATCAACCAATTTTCATAATTTATATATTTTGAAAGTAATTAAAAATGGCCAATCATTTATTGTCATATCAACTAATTGGCCATGCCAAAGACCAATAGGACAGAAGCATGCCTTTAACTATACTCTGGGCAGACTGAGGGACAGTTTTGGACAGCCATGTTCAGCTCAGTAATTGGCTTCCCATGGAGAGTGAGACTTGTGCTATAATATCACGAAGGGTTTCTTAAGAATAGGAATACAAGCATCCCTTTTCCTTTTATTTCATCAAAATATTGTTGTGCACCTAAGATTTACCAGGTACCCTTCTAGTGATAAAATGATGCATAAGAAAGAATAGTTATTTATGTACAATCCAGTATAATTTTAGACTGAAAATTAGGTCATTTTTTTTCTGGGCATAGAAATATGTTCTGTATGACTTCAAGACTCTAATATGAACTTAATTTGTTGATATTGACTAGTATCATAATGTTTGATGATATTTTGTTTTGCTTTTTGTGACAAAATCTCTGTATATGATTGTAAATCAATAATTTGATATATACACTTGACACCTGATACACATCTGCTTGTAAAATGCAATAAAAGTAAATTATTCATTTATGTAGGACTATGAAAATAAAAAAAGATTCAGAGAATGTCATTATTTTAGTCTGTTCAGTCTGCTATAAGAAAATTCCTTATACTGGAAAGCTTATGCAGAAAAATGTGTTTCTCTCACAGTTCTAGAACCTAAAGAGTTCAAGCTAAAGGTGCTGGTTGAGTTGATATCTGCTCAGAGTCTCATTCCTGACATGTAGACCGCCCCCTTCTCACTGTGTGTTCTCATAATTTTCTCCTCAGTATGTGCTCATGAGGAGGAAGAGCTTACTCCTCACACTCTCTCTCTTCCTCTTCTTATATTGATGCCTATCCCATCAAGAGGCCTCAACCTCATGACTTAATTTGAGATTATTTTCCAAAAATCCAGCACCCAATTACAAACACAATGGGAGGTGGGCCTTCAAATATATGAATTTTGGTATGAAACAAACATTCAGTCCCTACCAGTCATACAGAATCCTAACGTACTGTGTAGGATGCTCCATGAGCAGAATTAGGGGAAAATATGGGAGGGAGGAGAAACTGTTCACAGTTCATCAGCAAAGCTCTGTGTTAGGGTCCTCAGGAATTGTTGGCTCACATTCCTTAACATTTAACAACTGCTTTAGCCCTTTACACAAATATTAGAGATACATGTGGTTCAATTAAAAAATATATATTATAATTCAGAAGAGTGCACATTATAACTAGGGTCTGAATCCTAAAGACCATAGATGATAATGTAAAGCAACATACCTCTAAATAAAAGTAGTGCTTATTGAAGTTGATTTCTGTAATATGTGATTTTTACCATCCTTCATCCTTTCTCATAAATAAAACCATTAATGTGATATTCAGTTAATATCTATCCTTCTCAAGTATGTAAAACTTGTAATGATACTTGGAGGGATTTTTGGTAAAAATTTAAGGATAAAAGGCCATTTTCGTTTATTAACTTTCAATTTCTCCTCATTAAAGAAATTGCATGGATGGTGGAAGGAGACCCTCATTGTTATACAAAATACATGTATGAAGATGTGAGAGAGAAAAAAAAGAATAGTGTTACCCTAGATTAGGTAGAGAGAAGTGATGGGAGGGGAAGGGTGGGGTTGGGGAGATAAGAAGGATAGTAGAATGAAACAGACATTATTATTACTGTGTGTATATATGTGAATGCATGACCAATGTGATTCTGCAACCTGTATACTCAGAAAAATGAGATATCTCATTTGATTCAAATGTATGATATGTCAAGGTCATTATACTGTCATGTGTAACTAATTAAAACAAATAAAAAAAGAAATTGTATGAACTCACAGTCAATGATTTCATCTTCAAGGTTCTGTTCATCTTCTTTTTGCTTTTTATTTGATCAATGACAGCTGATCTGTCTTCAGAAAAAAAATCTTTCTGAAGTAAAAGTCTTTTCAAAATTATTTCACCAAATTTCCCAACAGTTTCTTTCAGGCATAATCACAAAATTTATATTTCTTAGCATGGAAACATGTTAAGATCATAACTCTATGGTTAATTTATTGGTACCACTTTTATACAAATCTGTCTTCTTCTAGTGACATTATTGTAATATAATTCCTTAAATTCAACTTTGTGTTACCTTGCCTCAGTGGCTCAAACCTATTATTTCCATTGCTGAGTATGTATTGCTTTTCCTCTTACTTGGCATTCAGAATTTAAGTTCAAATGTTCATGTAGAAAGTCCAAAATTCATTAAATCATAAAGTGAACATTGATCAAATGTGGTTAAAATATGTTTGATTTGCTCTCCTGGACTTTGGACTTCTATTTGAGAATAAAATCCATGTGATAACAGATGTTCTAGCTTTATTCTAAGATATTATCATTTTCTTTATTTATAAACATTAACTATAGAGTGTTCATATAAACCATATATGTCTTCTCTGATTAGTCTTATTTGACATTTCAAATTTAAAAACTTGAAGTCAATTTCCAAGTATGAAAACCTGAACAAACTCTATAAATAATTGTGGCATATTCCAGAATAATACAAGAGATTAATCAAAAACCAACCACAAAAAGAAGAGGAAAACCCAGTGAGTCCTAAGCAATGAAAATTTGAAAAGGTCACTGAAAAAGCCCCAGGATTTGAAGAAACAAGTCATTAATGCCAGTGAATTCATTTAATTTGATCACTGTGCAATACACTCTCTTTATGGTCTATGAAATTAAAGAGATCTTTCTTACTTAAAAAACAAAATATCCTGTCTTGACTTTGCTGCCTTTCTGGTGAACATGATATTTTCATTGTCTCCTTTATGGTCAAAATGTTATATGCCTGTCCTCAACCCTTACAGTCATAATTTCTTAAGAAGTCCCATTGCCGTATTAGTCATGCTTATGTAATGATGTATGTCCAAAGTCAATTGGACCCTATTTGCTAAAACTCATGTCGTTTGTTTTTGTTTGTTTGTTTGTTTTTTGCTTTTTTATTCTTTTTGACAATTCTTCATTCTTTGATACTATTGATACTATCTTTTTTCTTTTTTTAAAATTCCATCCTGTGCAATATTCCTAGAGATAGGTGGCCTACAATGATTCCCATCTTTTTGGCCATTTTGTTTCAGAATTATTATAACTTATGTTCCTATTCACCTCCTGACTTGCTCTTTCTAGGTCCTATATTTAATTATCGTTTTTTTTTCCAGGTAAACATTCTCTTTCAGCAGTTTTATCCACTTCTATCATTTCTTTAGGCTAAGTTTCTCCTTAAACATGAACTTTGGCAAATTTATCTCAAATATCTGGCCCCTATAATAAACTGCATTTATTTTTCTAGCTAATTAATGGATACTCAACCTCATAACATTTTATCCAACAAAAATTTAATCTCCCTTCAAGAACTGGCACAATTTCAACTCCTACATAAAATAATTTTTCAAAGTGTAAATAGTAACATGAATTGATATTAAAAGTTTCTTTTCAACTTTTATCCTTATCATTGGATATACCATCATATGGCACACAGGAAACTATAAAAAATTTCAGTCAATATTCTTTTAGTTCTTCATTGCAGCCTCTCTATAGAAGTATTTTTCATTTATAGTAGCAGAAATTTAAGTTCAAGGTCATTAATCAATACTTAGAAGATAACCTACAAATGTTATGGACAATATAAATCAAAATGTACATTGAAGAATCAAAGGATCCTTCCAAATAATGCAAACTGACCAGTAGCTTAAAGTATAAACTAAGGTTAGCCAATGAAATAAAGGATTCATTTAATGTACAGGCACAAAACCTAGTTTATGGTGTGTTTGGTTGACAGAACATGAACAAACACACAGAGAGTAAACAATGGAAATGTTCTCCGGGAATTGTATCCAATTCTCTAAATGGAAGGTGGATTTACATGACTATTGTGATGCCTGATTTTGAATATCAACTTGACTTGATTTAAGGATACTCATCTAGTTGGAAATGATTCAGGAGGTACTTAACCTACACACCCTTCTACTAAAAGGGAAAGCTAGGTGGTTTTGGTTTTGATCAGAATGATTGCACGGACTACCCCTGGTGTGTCTGTGAGGTGCTTACACACAGGTGTGTGAGACAGTGAATCCACCCTTAATGTCTGGCACCATTTCATGACCTGGGGCCCTGGATGGAACCAAAAGATGGAGGGAGGGTGGATTCTCACTTTCTCTTTCAGAGTCAGAATGCTCTTCTTCTTCCTGTCGAAATCAGAGTTCCAGTTTCTCCTGCCTTTGGACTACTCCAGGACTTGCACCAGTGCCTCCAGGGACTGCAGGTTTCAACCTCAAGCTGAGAGTTTCTTAGTTTCAAGGTCTTCAGTCTTGAACTGAGCCTAGCTAAGAGGAAGTAAGACTGGGAGCAGGTTAGAGTTATGTTTGCTTTTAATGAATATGAAGGCCTAACCCAAAAGGAAGGACAGACTGAATGCATGAAAAAGATAATCTGAGGACTTGTATAAAAGTGATGAATTAAAATTAGAGAGAAAGAAGAAAGTTGTGGAGAGATTGGAAAAAGCAAAGATATAGGCCACTTTTGAAATTGAGCAACTCTTATTTTAGCAGTGATAAGATTTAAGATTTGGGGGATAAAAAAGCCAAAGATTAGAAAAAGATTGAAATAATTAAGACATAGGTTGATTATTCATAAATCTTTACAGCTAAGAAGTTCAATCTAGGGTGGAATCAAAGTTTTAATGTCACCCAGACAGATGAAGGCTTTTTCCTCCATACCTTATTATTTATTCTACTGTTAACAGGAAACCTCCATTCTCCAACTGCTGTGTTCTCTTAGGGTCTCTGCTATTGAATGTTGTTTGCTGGGGGACCTCCAACCTCCAAAAATATTCTTTTTTTTTTTCACCTTTCCATAAAAATTTTATCAAGAACCTGCCAATTTATATATTAAAAAATCTTATTAGGATTTTGATTATAGTGTTGTAATTGCATTAAAACTATAGATAAGTTTGTGGATAACTGATCTTTCAGCAGGGATTTTTCCATCCTATAAACATGATATAACTCCATTTTTTCCCTGTTTATCTTGATTGGAGATGCCTTCTAGCATGATGTTTGTGAGAATGAATGGCCTTGCCTTGTTTCTGATTTTATGGAAGGCACTTTATCTTTCACCATTAAATATATTGTAAGCATAGCTTTCTTCATTTTTTTTCTGCTTCTTGACCTTTTTTTCATCTTTCTTCCTTCTCTTCCTCTTCCCAGTAGACAGCTTTTATCTGATTGAACATAGCCTGAGTAATTCAGGATTAAATGTAATTGCTCATGAAAAATTATGCTTTTTACATTTGTTAATTATGATTTGCTAATATTTTGTTGAGAATTTTTGCATCTAAAATCTATGAAAAAATAGTAATATGTAGTTTCCATATGCATTATTTTTTGTCTGATTTTTGTATTAGACTACTATTTTCCAAAGCACTTTTATATAATTTAAAATTTCCTCCTTTAATGTTCTGTAATTTTACCAATAAAGTTATGTAGACTAGTAATTTCTTTTTCTGAAGGGTTTTTAACTACAAGTTTAATTTCATTAAAACAGAGGACTACACATATGTTTACTGATTCTTGATAATCTTTGTAAATTTAAGGAGTTTTGAAACACATGGGTATGATGCCGTTAATAATTCCCACCCCCCCTCAATGATATCAATGCCTAGAACATCAGTAGAGCTATCTCCTTGTTCATTCTTCTCATTGGCAATTTCTATCTTTTGTCCTATTCATTCTCATTAGAATTATATTAATTTTAAAGAAATTCTAAAAAATCAGCATTTGATTTTATTTAAATCCCCTATTGTTTTGCTTTTCAAAATCATTTACTTCTTCTCTTTTGTTTAAAATTTTGTTTTATAATAAATTGACAAACTGTCTTCCAAAGCAATTTATCATTTTACATTCCTACTAGCAATGGATGAGAGTGCCCATTGCTCTAAATCCTTGTCTGTGCTTTGTATTGTCAGTGTCCTGGATTTTGATCATTCTAATAGTTTAAAAATGACAACTCATTGTTGTTTCAATTTGCGTTTTTTTTAACAATATATTATGGGGAATATCTTTTTATATTTTTGTTTGACATTTGTATATCTTCTTCGTGAGACATCTATTAAGGTTATTGAGTTAGTTTCTGAATCCTAAGTTCTAAGAGTTGTTTGTGTATTTTGGATGACAGTTCTTTATCAGATATAACTTTTTCAAATATTTTCTGTGGCAATTACAGTTTTTTCTAAAGAATTATATTCTATGCCTATCTTATTTGTGACTGCCAAGATTTCTTTTTATAGACATTTTTTTCAAAAATCCTTTTTGCATGAAAAAGTAAATACAAATTTTCTTTTATGAGGATGTATGATATATTAATAATGGGACTATGTTTACTTCAGTTTTCATGACATTCTTATATGAAATTTATTTGTGAAATTACAGGTTTTCAAGAAAAATATTCCAATGCATGATTCAGTGAATTATACTGTAGCTATCATTTCACTTCTATGCCAGATTTCACACATACATCATTTTGGAAAACTTAGCAAAGTTCATTTTGGAAAACTTAGCAAAGTTTTTTGAAGATAAAATAATACTCTTTATACTTTGCTAATCCTTGAAAGTTGTATGTTAATAGGGTAATATAGACTATAATGGTGAGTCTTTTAATAACAGAGTTCGGGATTAATAGAACTTAAGACCTATGCTCAGTACACCACACACACCCAGTGGTGAACGTCAGTGACACCATGCTCTGCTAGGTCTCTTTCTACCCAGTTTTGTTTCAGTATGTTTGTGGCCTACTTCTTTGATTCCCAACCTCTTAAAAAAACAGAGGACTCAGGGGTTTAGTCATGAGTGCCTATCTATTCTTAAGGTCTCTTCATCCTCTTGATGAACTAATTAATTTTCATTTTATGAAATGTTATCTATAAGGTGATTATTGTACCTATTAGTTTCCAACTTATATTTTATTTCCAAACTCTGACCATATCAGTCAGTTTGGAAATAACTTTAACATCTTTGGATGTTAAACAAGTTTGGAAGCTTTAACATCTTCTTCTGGATATTTTACTAATCCAATCTCCTCATTTACTGAGCCAAACTCTTTATCTTCCTACCCAAAACCTGCTCCTCAAGTGATGTTCATTATCTCATTTGACAATAACTTCATCCTTCCAGTTTGTGGGTAAAAAACCACAATCCTCTTTGATGCCTCCCTTACTCTCCTCTCACATGTTATAATGAGTTCATCATTCTGCTGTCTCTGTTTCAAAAATGCCTGGTCCACAATGTAACAATTACTCACCACCTCTCTTGCTACCTACCCTCCACTGAGCCATTATCCTTCCTGGCCTGGATTACTGAGACAGCCTTCTAACATGTTCTTCTGTTTCTGTCCTTCTTTTCATATTTTCTATGAAACACAGCACCTAGAGAAATACTTTTTAAATGGAGGTCAATTTATCACTGAGAATATAAGTCAATTTCTAACAGTGGTCTGAAATCCCTCTGCCTTGCCCCATTTACTTCTGACCTCATTTACCACACTTTCTTTAATTATTTTGCTTCATAAAAAAAAAAATGACATGGTTATTGAACCTCCCTTTGCTATACCACAATTACTCCCACGTTAGGGGGATCTACCTTGGTTGTTTCCTTCAACTGCATTCTTCACTCAGTTACCTAATATCTCTCTCACTAAACTTTATTTAATTTTGATTTCAAGTGCTATGCTTCTATGGAGGCCTGTCCTGAATAACCTGTGGAAAACCATAAATTGCTCCTTCCCCAACACTGCCAACTCTATTCTTTCATTTTTCTGTAGCATTTATTTATATAGTTTATTTACCTAATAATTCTTATTTTGCATTATTATTTTTAACACCTATTTCCTTCCACTGGAATGTAAAGTCTATAAGTACCTACTGAATGAGTATAACATAAAAAGTTGAAAACTAATATCACTGCACTGGATCATATTACAGATAAAAATATAAAAGTTTTAAAATTGTGTTTTGTTAATGCATGGTCATATAAATATTTTGAGTTAGTAATTATTACTGACCTGAAAGGGTCACTTGGTAACCACTAAACTGAGTGAAAACTGGTTCTGTGGATGATATACCATTGAATGTATAAACCATATTTTCTTTATCTATTTGTCCATTTAAGGGTATTCATGTTGTTTCTGCATCTTGAGTATTGTGAATACTGTGGCAGCAAACATGGGAGGTCAAATATCTCCTCAGGATTCTAATTTTAATTCTTTTAGATATAGATCCAGAAATGGAATTGCTGGATCATGTGATAATTCTGTTTTGTTTTTGAGGATTCCCTATACTGTTTTCCATAGGAGTTGCACCTAACATGATATTCAGGGTTTTCAGATCTTCACATTCTCACAGACTCATCAACTTATCTTTTGATCATTAGTAAAAGACATCCTGATAGGAGTGAGGTGGTTATAGCTCATTGTGGTTTTGATTAACATTTCTTTGATTATCAGCAATTTTGGACATTTTTGCATATTGTTGGCTATGTGTATGTCTACCTTGGGGGGGGGGCGGAGTCTTTTCCAGTCCTTTATCTGTTTTATAAACAGAAACTGTTGTTGTGGCTATTAAATCGCCCTATAACCCTGGTTTTTTTTCTTTTTCCTTTGCTATGTAGAAGACTTTATTTGTCTGTTTGTTTGTTTTAATGGTAATAGAATGAGTAATCATAAACCAGATCATCTTCTGAACATGTATACATATGATCTGTCATCAGAGCAAAGCTAAAAGTGTCTTAACATAAAATTATACGTGAAAGTATTAAGGATTTTGTTTAATTATTTATTAATTCAGAGCTTTGAAAACTATGCAGCGATTTTTCTTGTTAACAAACCTTAATATCCTTTACATATGATCTAGCCATATTCCCAAGGGATGAATTTTTATTAGTTCAAGCTAATCTTGGTGAATCCCATCCCTTGATAAGGGGAGTAATGTTTTTAAAAACCATTCTGACCAGTAAAGGATAATAATTTTATTAGAATCTCAAACATTTTTCTTATTGTAAACATAACTCTGGAATTTTTGCAGTTATTGTTTTAATATAAATAGAAATAGGTTTAATGTACATGCATAAAGTATTCACATTTATATTTAGAGCATAGTAGATTTTATTTTTATAAAGTGAGTATAACAAGGTATCATTATCCATATCAAGAATTAGAAGATGACTAATATCCTAGAAGTAATTCCTCTGCTTCTTTCTGGTAGTTTTTACATAGGAATTAGACTTTTAATGCGATGGTTCAGTCCTGACTGTGTTTGAACTTTATGCAAATAGATTGATACAACATATGTTCGTTTTTATCTGGCTTCTTTTGGCCAATATTATGTTTGTGAGATTCATCTGTGTTGTTGAGCTTAACAGTTTTCTAAAAAATATGCATAGTTGTATTCTGTTATCTTAACATACAATAATGAATTATCTAGTATGCTGTTGACAGGCTTTTTCTAATGAATAGTGTTACTAATAATACCATTCAAACATGTCTTTTAGAAAATATATGATTCACTCCATAACAAATGGACTTCCTTCTTCGTAAATAGACTATTCAACAATAAACACAAAGCTACCAAAACATCAAGAAGAAATCTACTACTACTCTGATATCTTTCTTTCAAGTCAATGACTAGAGTAGTAATGTCCCTTCTTATTATATTTGAGTCTGCTACAATGCTTAGCATGAATTAGTCTTTCTTCCTACACAGTATATTCCTATCTCCTCCCCAGTCTGGCTAAATCTTTCCTTATGCCTTTGAGTATTCAAATTGCAAAAATAAATAAATAAATAAGCTTTAAAGTTTATTTATTCTCCACCTTTGAATCTTATTTTCATCTCTGAACCCCAGATGATGATGACCTGGATGTATATAAGTTGTGAAGGAATGTACTTATAAGGGTACAAAGTCAATAGCATAAAGATAGTAATTTATTTATTTGTTTATTTATTTATTATTTATAATAATTCTTCAAACATAAGCAGACACCCACCTATTTTCTCTATTGCTTCCTGCAAGTCTCCTACTAACTACCTTAAACTTTACTTTTATGTTGATGTAAGCAAGTCTATACAAATTATTCCAAACTCCTTGCTCTTTGCCCTCCTCATTCATTATATTAAGAGAACCTTGAGAATTCAAACACTGGACCAACCAATTACCAATAATCTCCTTGATTGGGACAACCAGTAGTAATTTTTTCAAAGGAAGCTCATGCAAAAATGTAAGTGGACATCATATATGGTTTTCTAAATTTTTCTAATTTTATAATGTTTTTGACATCTTAAAATGCTTAGTACCAGAACAGACTTTGCTTCCCAGGGATAGCCAATTATTACAGAGAGCAAAGGAGCTGGCTAGGTGGGAACTTGCCTTTTATATGCAAACTATCAATTCTAAGTATTAGGTCCCAACCACCTCCTCATCTGGTTGGCACACACCAAACCAATATCGGCCCCTCCCTAACTCATCCTATGACCAGTTTCCAGGCAACTAGACATCACCTTTATTGCCCTGCAAACTTGGAAAGTTACTCAGAATAATCAAATCTAAACTGTTTATTCAGCCCTGATTTATCTTTTCTGAATAAGCCTCATGAAAGTTTTGCATAGCCTTTCCAATTGGTCCTGTAACTACGCATTCTAATCTGATGTTTTCCCATGTACTCATCTCTTGAGATGTATAAGTATTGTAATAAAATTTTCTTTCAATGACACTGACCTCTCCCAATCAGTGCTGTCACCTCCATAAGTTAAAATCCTACAGGTGTATTTTTAACGCAGCTTTATATTCAATATCTGCAAAATATTTTTTAGTGTGACAAGCAGATCATTCTACTTCCACCTAGAAATTATAGGTAATTAAAATATCACATTGTGCTAAGAGAAATTATGCTTGAATCATAGTTGCATTTAATTTTGTGTGCATATGTGTTATAAAACGTAAAGAGGTTCTTTGGAAAAAGCAAACAGGTCTTTAATTCTACAAGACATTCTACACAATCCACTCCCCTACCTCTCTGAGCTGCGAGACCATCTGTACTGTGCTCAACTCTAATCATAGATTCTGAGGATGACCTTGTAGAAAACAGTGATCAAGTTAAAACACCCTCAAGTTTGGCTTAAATCTACATACTTAATCTTTATTCAACATTATTATTTCCTCCAAAAGCAATGAAAAATTGCCATCTCCAGACTCATCTCTAATTATCTTCTGAACCTTAGCCCCTTTTTCTCACATGATAATGGGAATCCCTCAACTTCACTTTCTCTCCTGTGAGGTTTCTCATCTTACTCCTTGCCTGCTGTTGCCATCACCACTGAAATATCCTCCCATACTTCCCAAATTGAGAATTATAGATATCCCTGTGATATCTGTCCTTGAAATCATCCATCTTCCTGACTGTAATGGATATCTGTCAGTCTTCTTTAATTCTGAGTTTTTATTAGATTTTAATAGATGTGATTATTTTCCCTTAAATGAAAGCTGAGGTTTAAATTGCTTTCTTTTGTCATTATGGCTTCTGCTTTATTAATCTCTCTATCTAATAAACTTTAAAATGTTGAAACCCTTCCAGATTTCAGTCTAGATTTTCTTCTCTGTTCATTGTTATGTTCCATCTCTAGCCACACTCCATTTCCCACCATGTTCTCAATTGCATTATATGTCTCAGACTGTTCAGGTTTACAACTCAACCTTAGATTTCTCTGATATCTAATTCCTCATCTCTCTATATATAACCTCAGAAATAAACTCAATAGTAAAATATTGAAGTAATTATATATTCTGTTCTCCAATTTACCACACATCAACAGGTCTTTATTGAAAATGCTGATCAAAACAATTAATCAGGCAAAAATTATTGAGTTGTATCTAATATATTTTTCTCACTTCTTTTTTCAAACAATTGTCAATTTTATACAGGACATAGAATAAATTTTTTTAAATGTTTGTCTTTACTGCAGCAAGTTTACATACTAAATAGTGTAAAATTTAATTACAGTTTGATAAATTTGAAAAATATATTCTCTTAACATAATAACTACCATTTGATCCAGCAAATATTTTATCATCCTAATAAGTTTCCTCATGTTCCTATCCAGTCAATTTCTCCTGACCAGTTACCAAATACTGCCTTTATATCCCAGACCACCATCATGTAAATATATACGTATTTACATACAAACATATAATATGTAACATTCATATATAATATATAAGTATATATACTATATAATACAAAATATACATATATTAATATACATTACATATGTGATGTGCAATTTTAACTTTATATTACATACTTTACTTTTCAAAGCAAGTTTCTTTTCCTTTCCCTTCTTTAACTTCTCTGAAATAAGATTTGTACCTGATGTCTGTGGAGTATTTTGAAATTTATTTCTGGAACTACCTTGCATACTGAGATAAATAGCCCTGTGGAGATCTGTTTCTTCATCTTCCAAGTCAGTTTCTTGGAGATTCAGTGTCACAGCCCTCTGCAAATCTTGTTCATCATCAAATACTCATGATCCATCATTTCCTTCTGATTCATTCAACCTCTGATTTTTTAGTTGTGGTAATTCTTCTCTAATAAGTTTAGGACAATGCTTCTATGGTACTCTGATCATCTGCAGTAGCTACTCAACTTTTGGCATATTCCCCTTAACAACAAATACGTAGAATATCTTGCTATTATGATTAATCTAAGAAAAGTGAAGGTATTTATCTGATATTAATTCTAGACTTGCCAAGAGAAAATTTAAAATAAACTACGTCATTATCATAATCAAGTACTTACGAATTTTGTCACGTCCCATGTTTTTTTAAGAACATCATTACAAAGTAGCCTCAGACAGAATTGGTTTTATTACTTTTCAAAATACAAAACTGTGTTATTCATAATTACCTACATGATTTTCATTTATAAATCAGTACTGCAACTCTAATACTCTAGACACTTAAACAAGATTAGTTCTAAATCAAAAACTTTCAAGGCATCAATGAAAAACCTCTAAAGACTTTTCTTACACTAAAAAGAATCTATTCCTCAAGAAATCCAGTGTTCAGAGAAGTTACTGTTGGTCAGTGCTCACTCTAGGTACCGTGAAGTTTTTCCATTAGGTCTCGGGTTTCAGTTCTTTTTTTTTTTTCTTGAATGTCTTTTTTTTTAAAATTTTTTATCGTTGGTTGTTCAAAACATTACAAATTTCTTGACATATCATATTCCACACTTTGATTCAAGTGGGTTATGAACTCCCACCTTCACCCCATACACAGATTGCAGAATCACATCAGTTACACATCCATTGATTTACATATTGCCATACTAGTGTCTGTTGTGCTCCGCTGCCTTTCCCATCTTCCACCATCCCCCCTCCCCACCACTCCCCTCCCCTCCCCTCCTCTCTCTCTACCCCCTCCTCTGTATAACCCTGAGGGTCTCCTTCCATTTCCATGCAATTTCCCTTCTCTCTCCCTTTCCCTCCCACCTCTCATCCCTGTTAAATGTTAATCTTCTTCTCATGCTCTTTGTCCCTACTCTGATCTTAGTTACTCTCCTTATATCAAAGAAGACATTTGGCATTTGGTTTTTAGGGATTGGCTAGCTTCACTTAGCATAATCTGCTCTAATGCCATCCATTTCCCTGCAAATTCTATGATTTTGTCATTTTTTAATGCAGAGTAATACTCCATTGTGTATAAATGCCACATTTTTTTTTTTATCCATTCGTCTATTGAAGGGCATCTAGGTTGGTTCCACAGTATTGCTATTGTGAATTGTGCTGCTATGAACATCGATGTAGCAGTGTCCCTGTAGCATGCTCTTTTTAGGTCTTTAGGGAATAGACCAAGAAGGGGAATAGCTGGGTCAAATGGTGGCTCCATTCCCAGCTTTCCAAGAAATCTCCATACTGCTTTCCAAATTGGTTGCAACAATTTGCAGTCCCACCAGCAATGTACAAGTGTACCCTTTTCCCCACATCCTCGCCAGCACTTCTTGTTGTTTGACTTCCTAATGGCTGCCAATCTAACTGGAGTGAGATGGTATCTTAGGGTGGTTTTGATTTGCATTTCTCTGACAGCTAGAGATGGTGAGCATTTTTTCATGTACTTGTTGATTGACTGTATGTCCTCCTCTGAGAAGTGTCTGTTCAGGTCCTTGGCCAATTTGTTTGGGTTGTTTGTTCTCTTATTGTCTAATTTTTTGAGTTCTTTGTATACTCTGGATATTAGGGCTCTATCTGAAGTGTGAGGAGTAAAGATTTGTTCCCAGGGTGTAGGCTCCCTATTTACCTCTCTTATTGTTTCTTTTGCTGAGAAAAAAACTTTTTAGTTTGAGTAAGTCCCATTTGTTGATTCTAGTTATTAACTTTTGTGCTATGGGTGTCCTATTGAGGAATTTGGAGCCCGACCCCACCAAATGTAGATCGTAGCCAACTTTTTCTTCTATCAGACGCCGTGTCTCTGATTTGATATCAAGCTCCTTGATCCATTTTGAATTCACTTTTGTGCATGGCAAGAGAAAGGGATTCAGTTTCATTTTGTTGCATATGGATTTCCAGTTTTCCCAGCACCATTTGTTGAAGATGCTATCCTTCCTCCATTGCATGCTTTTAGCCCCTTTATCAAATATAAGATAGTTGTAGTTTTGTGGATTGGTTTCTGTGTCCTCTATTCTGTACCATTGGTCCACCCGCCTGTTTTGGTACCAGTACCATGCTGTTTTTGTTACTATTGCTCTGTAGTATAGTTTGAAGTCTGGTATCGCTATACCGCCTGATTCACACTTCCTGCTTAGCATTGTTTTTGCTATTCTGGGTCTTTTATTTTTCCATATGAATTTCATGATTGCTTTCTCTATTTCTACAAGAAATGCCGTTGGGATTTTGATTGGCATTGCATTAAACCTATAGAGAACTTTTGGTAATATCGCCATTTTGATGATGTTGGTTCTGCCTATCCATGAACAGGGTATATTTTTCCATCTTCTAAGATCTTCTTCTATTTCTCTCTTTAGGGTTCTGTAGTTTTCATTGTATAAGTCTTTCACCTCTTTTGTTAGGTTGATTCCCAAGTATTTTATTTTTTTTTGAAGATATTGTGAATGGAGTGGTTGTCCTCATTTCCATTTCAGAGGATTTGTCGCTGATATACAGGAATGCCTTTGATTTATGCGTGTTGATTTTATAGCCTGCCACTTTGCTGAATTCATTTATTGGCTCTAATAGTTTCTTTGTAGAGCCTTTTGGGTCTGCTAGGTATAGAATCATATCATCTGCAAATAGTGATAATTTAAGTTCTTCTTTTCCTATTTTTATGCCTTTAATTTCTTTCGTCTGTCTAATTGCTCTGGCCAGCGTTTCGAGAACTATGTTGAACAGAAGTGGAGAGAGAGGGCATCCCTGTCTTGTTCCAGATTTTAGAGGGAATGCCTTCAGTTTTTCTCCATTCAGAATGATGCTAGCCTGAGGCTTAGCATAGATTGCTTTTACAATATTGAGGTATGTTCCTGTTATCCCTAGTTTTTCTAGAGTTTTGAACATAAAGGGATGCTGTACTTTGTCGAATGCTTTTTCCGCATCTATCGAGATGATCATATGGTTCTTATTTTTAAGTCTATTCAGTTCTTATAATTGGAACTCTTTGTCAGCCCACCCTGAGTTGATTCAGGGCTTTAGTGCTGTTATCAAGAACCTACTCTCTGCTCCTCTCTTTGCTCTGCTATTCTTAGTGTGCCTTCATCCTCAGGCCAATTACAAGATGGCTGCAGTGTGAGGTGCTATATTTAGATACAACAGGAGAAGAGAAAAATCATCTTTAGTTGCACTTTATCTAAGAAATAATTCACCAACACTTTTTTATGTGGCTATTTCAATACCTTCTGCTGTGGTTCATTCCTTTTAGAACTCAGGTTGAAATTTTATCTCCATTATGAGGTATTAAAGAAGTGGGAACAGGTGGGACCTTCCACAGGTAATTTGGGCTATGGCCTCAAGAAGGGATTAATTTATATAAATAATGGATAAATAAACGAATGGGTTACATGGAGATTAGTTCTTCTGTAAAGGAAGTGTGACTGGGTTTCTGGCACTCCCCAAATTTCTTGCCATGTGAGACCGTACTGCCTTAGGAATCTGCCAGAAAGATGGCTGTCACCAGATATGCACCCTTGACCTTGGACCAGAATTGTGAGCCAAAGTAAACCTCTTTTCTTCATAACTTACCAAGTCTGCAGAATTGCATGATTAGCAAAAGAAAACAGACTGAAACATCTACTAGCAATTTTCTACCTGTGTAATATTGTCCTCTCCATCAATAATTTTTGTCCATAGCACAACTAGAATAAAACTGCTAACTATAATAATAACTGCTAAATGCTAGATATTTCCCTTTCACTCAAATGGCTATAGTCTTTAAGGCTTCCCAATCCATATTCTAAATTCTTAAAAGATGTAAAAATACTGTACAAAAAGCCTTCTGTCAACCACACTAGGTCATCAAGACACCCTCCTTGCTGACCATTCTCATCAGATTTTTTTGCTTATTTACTTAGTTACAGACAAACTTCTTTCTATTTCACTAGCTTCTTACATGATAAATTTATTGCTAACATATTGCTTCTCTGTCCCATCTTTGGTAACTTTTGACAACTTTTTCTCACCAATTTTAGGAAATGACCTAGATTTGTATTAGGATAGATCAATAACTTATACTTCATGTTTACAATGTATATTCTGCCTTTCTACTGAATAATTCATTACAATGTTAGGTGAATAATTATTATTATTATTATGGTCCTTATCCATTAAAGTTAGCTCTTTCTCCACAGAGTCTAAGTTCCTGGAGGATAAATGCTATCTAAATATCTTGTTTTGCTGTGTTCTTAGAAAATAGCAGTACATGGTGCCAAGTGAAAGTCCACATTAAAACACACACTTCTACCAACATCAGGTTGCATTTAGCAGTGTGTGGCACTTAGTGAAAGTACATATCAGACACACTCAATTTCTTGTTGAGAGGTGCAAATAGTTAAAGGTAACTTCTGTTTTGTATAGGAATAAGAGTGCTGTCATTACTCCCATGTCCATTTTCTGTTTTCCATACTTCTTGTACTCTTTATACTTTTCTAGCATATTATAATTTGACTCCTATTTCACACAAAAATAAATGGGCAACTGAGAAAAGTCATTTAACACTTCTAGCAGCAAATTTGTTTGCTTTTATACATGCATTATTTTTCTCTTTGGGGTTGGAAATTGTACATTTTATAACATCAAATAAAGATATCATGTAATCTTCCCCTGATGCATTTATCATTCATGTATAAAAGTAGAAATGATGAAACTCAAATCAATCAAGGATGATGTTTTTCTTGGTGAAGTAGTAAAAACCAGAGAAATAAGAATACATCCTTGGATTGATTGTACATAAGACTGTGTGTAGCTAAGGAAGGGAAGCTGTCCAGCTATGGTGTTGTAATAACAGGTTTTATTGGAATAAAAGTGAAGCTAATAGACACTGTGAAATGACCATCGGTAAGGAAACTTTTAGAGGTGGATTTTAGGTATAGAATAATTCAGTATGAAAAGAGAATCTATATGCTATCATAGATGTATAGGCTAGAGGAAAATTGAATAAATTGGCAAAAGACTATTTTGTGTGTGTATGTTTGTGTATTTAAAATTTAAAATATTACAGGTGTCCGTGTGAACACAATTTTAAATGCACTAAAAAGATGTTTTAAATGTCCATTCCTTAAGAGAGTATTGAGGATGGACCAATTTTAGTATCTGGGACTATTTAAACAACATTTGCTTCAAAAACTATTGATATGATAATTGTATGTAAAAAGAAAAGCTCTTGAAATTCCTCTTATCATTAAAAAGGAAGAATGGATTGTTGTTTTCCTGGGATTTGCAGTTGAAAATCTTATTTTTGTGGTAGAACCCTTCCTTAAACAGACTTCTCTAGAATGCACAATGTGTATCTGAATTGAATAATGTTATACTCTATGTGATTGTTACTATACTGACATTACAATGTTATCATGTGAGATGTCACCATAACAGAAGAGAAAATTGTAAGAATTCATTGCATTTCAAAAGACTTGGACTAACAGAAAGTGAAGTTTAATAGGACCAGATTAGATATATGTAAAACATAATTCTGATAAGTGTCTTTTGTGATAATGAATGATCTGGGATTGCGGTCATAAAACAAAAAGTGAACATAAGTGCCAAGAACCAGTCTTTCAAATCTTTAAGGTAAAAGCTGTTAATCACCAAACATAAAAGAAGGTTACAGCATGTGTAAATGCTTCAGTTTCCAGACCACTTCTTTAATTAGACTACTGTTCTTGAAATTCTGTTCTTCTAATGCTCAAGCTTGACCAATGAGTTCTAATCAAACCATCCTCACTATTAAACTGTGCCTCATGTGATTTTGATTAACAAACCCTAGTGAAGTATTTACAATCATGGAACTTTCTCTCATACACCCCATATACCTTTTACCGCACACATTCATTACACTTGCAGCTTTGCTGTTACTAATATACAGTCGCAGTTACTTACGCAGGTAGACTAGAAAGATTTATGGTCGCTCACTAATACCCTCTTTTGCTCATGGAAAAGGGGTTAGCTATGGTGAGAAAACCTATTGGATTTAGAGAAACAGACTGCCTGGGTTCAAATCCAACCTCTGTTACTCTGCTTTGCTACAAAAAAAAATAACTATACATAGACTTCCACTGGCTGATTCTTTCATATTTTATAAAATATTGAATGTATTGACAACCTGTTGGTTTCGTTGCTAGATCCAAATGAGAGAAAATCTGTGAATCATATACTGTATGCTATACTCTGTATATACTATATACAATATAGTATATACTATAGTCTGCATGTGTCACTGCTTCATGAATAGTACTCCTTGTGTACTGGTAAAGATTGATATCCCACCCTTGTTATTTTCAATGACATGGAGGGAGACCATACAAATTAGAGAGGTTTAGATATTTAGAAAATTGGGCTCATTTGATGATTTCTTCCAGTTCTAAAATTCTAATATTCATGAGCAATATTTATATGTAAGTAAAATAAGGAAGCAATATTAGACAAGTCCCAGATTGTTTGGTCAGGATATATGAATGCTCATTAAAACAAAACAAAACAAAAACCCACAGTAGGTACATGTGTATTTTCGGAATCATTTGTGTATAACTATTTTAATTATCACTTTTAGATATTATAAAAATAATAAGTGCCAAAGTAAGTTGTAAAACTTGGGAGAAAATAAAACACTTATTGTTGTATTTACCAGACATAAGAACAGTTTACTTTTATAGCTTGCATATTAAGCAAGTCCTGAGGCATGCCTTATGCTAGCCCAAATCTTTCATCAACAATTAAGGTGAAGTAGGTTAATATTTTCCCAGAATTATTTTGAATTGCTTGTCTTCAAGCTATGTATTATGAAGCATTAATCAATGAATTTTTCATTCCCTTTTATTAGCAATAGTTAAGAATTCATTTTCAATTTGTCTGTAAGATGAGTGTTATTGCCCTTAAGCTATGCTTCTGGCTTGCTCTTTTAAAGTTATTATAAAATAAAATCTTGGCAATATGTTTGTTTCCCTGCAAAGTATCTTAGGTACCCTATTGTTAAAAATTAATGACTCAAAATTTTACACACAAGCATATATATAATTTTGAGCATGTCACTACTAAATTTTATCTAGTAAACAATCACTAAAGTACTCTTTATAAGGATTTCTTAAATTATAATTATGTACCTAAAGTTAATTCCATACAAATTTAAACTATCTTTTATATTGCAAATGGAATTTTTAGATTCCCTACTTCAATGCTTTCCAAACTTTATTCATTGTGGAAAATAGGTAAAATTTCTAAAATTACTTATCACTGAATTGAACTGTCTATATGTGGTTTGGCAATAAATTAATTCACTTTGTGTCTATATGTTCAATAATTTTAAGAAAACAAAATACAAAACATTAATGGAAATGAACATATGACATGAATATAAATATGAAAACTTTATATCTTCTTTTATTTTTGAAATAGCAATACTCAATGCCAAACCAGATTTTTAAGTGGTTGTGTCTTCAGGTACTTATTGTTAACTGTATTCAAGAAACTCTGCAAAAGTAGATTATGCTAATCAGTTCAGACTTCAAGAGCAAATGACCACAGACTGGTAGCTGGAAATCTGAGATCAGAGTACCTGCATGGTTTTTACTTTTTAAAAAATTTATTTATTTTGAAACAATGTTAAATGTACAGAAGACTAGAAATGGCAACAGAGTTACAAATTCTTTCACCAAATTTCTCTTACTATTAAAATATTACATAATATTGCTGTAATAAGCAAACTGAAATACGTTGATATTCCACTTTAAACTAAACTATAGATTTTTATCTGATTTCCCCAGTTTTCAGTAATAAACTTTCCTTCTTCTAGATCCAATCCAGGATCCTGCATTTCCTTTAGTCATCGTGTCTCCGTAGTTTTCTTCAATCTGTGAGAGTTAAACTTCCCTTATATTCCATAACAAGGATGCTTTTGAGCACTTATCAGTATTTTTTTAAAGTTTCCATCAGTATACACTGAAGTTAAGTATTTGGAGCAAAAGTACAAGAGAACTTATATGGTCTGTGGTGGCATCTTATCTTTGCTTTCGAGACATCAATATGTTTTTTTACAAGTGGTGTTGATCTTCATCACTTGATAAAAATAAAGTCCACCAATCTTCTGCAGAATAAATATGCCACTTTGCCTTCGCATACTGTATTTTTAGTGGGAATTTCCTCCAATCCACATTGAGTTCTTGATGAGGACTCTCCTTCTGGTTCACAGATGGTTGCCTCCTTGGTGAGAACCTCACACCTTGGAAAGAAAGGGAGGATCACATTGAGGATCAAAGTTTCAACATATGAGTTTTGGAAATAGAAACATTCATTCCATAACATTTTACTCTGGCTTCCCCAAATTTGCTTTCATTTTATTTCTTCCAGTTTCTATTTCTTTTCTTTTTTTTTTTAAGAGAGAGAGAGAGAATTTTTCAATATTTATTTTTCAGTTTTCAGTGGACACAACATCTTTATTTTATTTTCATGTGGTGCTGAGGATCAAACCCAGCGCCCCGGCGCGCATGCCAGGCGAGCACACTACCGCTTGAGCCACATCCCCAGCCCAGTTTCTATTTCTTTAGTCTAAATGGTCAGTGTTCTTTGTGGGATGGTTAATTAACAATTCCATTTTAAAATTCATTTTCCTCCTCTTTTATTTTATTATAAGCAGTTGGAAGCTACTCTTTCACATTTGACTTAAGGAAAACAAAACAAAACAAAAACAAAAATAAAAACAAACTCAACTAAATATTCAGTTTCACCAACCACAAATTCTGTCTTCTATAAAACACTACAATATGGACACAACTCAATAACGTTCTTTCCACTGTGTAACAAGGATTGATTTTTTTTTCCTCAATTGTCCAATAGTTTCTTATTTCCATCTGAGACCTCACTGAAATGTCTTTTACTGTCCATTCCTCTATTGATATTCTGTTCTGATTATCTATGTGTTCCTTAAGAAGATAGAGGTTTTCTGCTCTGTTTCCTCTTTTATGTCAGAGCTTTCCTTCCAATCATCTTTCTCAGACTTTTCCTGGAGACATTGGCATTTTTTTGCAACATATATGTAAAAACTTTTGAAAGATGTCTTTTTTTTTTCCCTTCTCACAGGGGCACTAAGTCCATTATGAAATGTGCATTTCATGATCCAGTCATCTCTGAAAGTCTCCGTCCCAAACATTACCTCACTGGGGATTGAGATGTCAATATATACAGCAAACATTCAGTCCCCAGTATAAATGATAAAACTAATAAGCCAAAATTTTGCATTCTGCAAAAATAATATACATAAAAAAGTTATATTTAAAGCATTTGCTTTTTCTTATTTTTTTGATTATAAAAATTTATTAAATGTTAGATAGCATAGAGTTTGAATCCAAATAGATTATTTCATATTAAGCATTTAGGCTTTTAAAAATTATAGCAGTTTTCTAAATAATAGATTGGCATTTGCAGAAAAGTACCTCTGCCTAACCACTGCTTACTCCTCTTCAAATCCCTGACATTGACAGTCATTTGGACAGGGCACCATGTTTTCCATGTTTTAAAACCTGGAACATTCTCTGTAATAGTCACTCATTCCCCTTGTTTACAAGAAGCAAGGCACCTCTGGAGGTGGTTGATGATGTAGGTGTCCTTCTTCACCATGCATGAATGCCCCTTGTGTTTACTATGAACAGGTTATATGTGTGTGTGTGTGTGTGTGTGTGTGTGTGTGTGTGTGTGTGTGTGATAGTCTTATTGAGTTTCTCTCTGTGGAGCTTCTGATGACATCAAGAGAAAGAGACTCAGCCTTCTTGTATTGTAACATGTTTGTGTAATTGTAATGAGAAAACTTTGACTCATAATACTGATATTTTTCTAACTTGTGTTTATTATAAATTAAATATGAAAAAGACAAATTTAGGAAATAAATTATTATCTTAGTGACACTTTATCAATAGAGTATATGCTTTCTGAACTGTCTTGTTATCATATTAATATAGTATTAGAACAGAACATTTTACAGTTCTATATATCTTCAATATTTCACAAATATTTGAATGTTTACATACTTTGTATTAGGTGTTTTTCTAGTTACCCGGGTTCAAATGGTAAGTTGATCAGTTGTGAGTGTAATATATTTACCAGGTAAGTCACTGAAGAAAAGCCAGATAGGATGGCTAAAACTACTTCATACTCCAGTGGAAACTGGGGGAACAGGGATGCTTTCTCTTACTGTGGGAAAACCTATCCTCCATATGTCTCTTCTAGAGAGATAGAAACCACTGTTTCTTCACACTCTCAGGAACACTTACAGATAAAGCATCCCTTCTTTCGGTGACTAATGAACAGAAAAGAAAAACACAACCAATAGAACCTCTCTAATACTCAAAGAAGAAAGAATAAACAATATAATGAAAGTAAGTCCATATGAATTAGAATTGATGATAGTATAGTTTGGGTCTTAAATGTTCCCCCAAGGTCATATGCTGAAGACTTGATTTAGAGCCTGTGGAAATCTTGGGAGGTGGTAGAACATTGAGGAGTTGGGGCCTAATATAAAGAAGCTAGGTCATTTTACAGCAGAATGAATCAGACCTAACTTTCCGATGACCAGTGTAACTTCACATCATGTTCAATCATACATGCACATAAAATGCATTGATTAATTCCAGTCACCTTTTCCCAACCCTCCCACACCCTTCCGTATCTCTAGTATTCACCATTATACTTTAAGATAGACATTTTTCAACTTCTACTATGGAAGAGAACATGGGTGTTTGTCTGAGTTTGGCTTATTTCACTTAAAATGATGTCCTTGAGTTCCGTCTATTTTGTTGAAAATGATAGGATTTCATTCTTTTTTTCCGGCTGAATAGCATTCTAATATAGATATTAGATTGAGTAATGGTGAGATTACAGGAACACTACCAGTCAATTGAAATCAAGAGATATAAAGCATAATAACCACCAGAGAATTTGTAAAGGTTGTTAAATATTATACACACACACACACACACACACACACACACGTATATATCAGATTTTCTTTTTGGGGGCATCAGGAATTGAACTCAGGGGCACTCAACCACTGAGCCACATCCCCAGCCCTTTTTTGTATTTTATTAGAGACAGGATCTTACTGAGTTGCTTAGTGCCTCCCTATTGCTGAGGCTGACTTTGGACTCTGGATCCTCCTGTCTCAGCCTCCTGAGTCACTGGGATTACAGGCGTGTGCCACCATGCCCAGCTTCACATTTTCTTTATCTACTTCTCTGTTGGTGAGCACCTGGTCTGATACCTTATCTAAGCAAATAGGAATAATGCTGCAATAAACAGGGCCATGGAAGTATCTCTTTGGTATGCTTAGTTTATTTCATTTGTATATATAACCATAGTTTGGATGGCTGAATCACATCGTAAATCTATTTTTAGTTTTTTGAGACACTCCTATGTTGTTTACATTGTCTGTACAAATTTATATTCCTGCCAACAACACATAAGAACTGAGTGCTATTATACCCATCTGTAATCCTAGCAGCTCTGGAGGCTGAGGCAAGAGGATAGCAAGTTCAAAGCCAGCCTCAGCCAACTTAGCCAGGCCCTAAGCAATTCAGCAAGACCCTGTCTCTAAATAAAAAGTTCAAAAAGGGGAGAGGATATGGTTTAGTGGTCAACCACCCCTGGGTTCTATCCTGGCATTAAAAAAATAAATAAATAAAAATCATGGCATTTACAGGTAAATGGAAGGAGTTGGAAAATATAATACTAAGTGAAGTAAGCCAATCTCCCCAAAAAACAAAGGCCAAATGTTTTCTTTGATATGAGGATACTGACTCATAATGGCGATGGGAAGGGGAGCCTGGGAGAAATAGAGGAACTTTAGATAGGGCAAAGGGAGGGAGGAGATGGAAGGAGGGAAGAGGGTGGAATAAGTTAGACATCATTACCTTAAGTACATGTATAAGACACGAATGGTGTGAAAATATGTTGTGAACAATTGGTGTCTTAAAAAATTGTGCTCTATATGTGTAATTTGAAATGGATTGCATTCTTCCATCATGTGTAACAAATTAGGATAAATAAGTAATTTAATTAAAAAATAAAGTTCCTATTTTTCTCATCCTCATCAGTGTTTGACATTTCATTTTTGTTTGCATTATAATAACTATTCTAACTTTGGTAATAATATTCTAACTTCTGGTTTATATTTGCATTTCCATGATGGCTAGTGATATTTAGCATTTTTTTATGTATTTGTTGGTCATTTGTATTTTTCTTTTGAGAAGCAAATATTCAGGTCATTTACCCATTTTTTAATTGTTTAATTTTTTGTTGTTGTTAAGTTTTTTGAGTTCCTTATATAAAAATATATTCCTTATATTCTGGATATTAAACATGTCTCAGATGTATAGTTGGAAAATATTTTTTCCCAAACTGTAGGTTGTTTCTTCACCTATTTCTCATTATTGCTTTGCTATGCAAAAGCTTTTTAGTTTGATATAATTTATTATTTTCTACATTTTGATTCTGGTTCTTTCAGGGTCCCCACAGAAAAGTCACCCCTTAAATCAGTATCATGAAATGTTTCTCCTATGTTTTCTTCTAGTAGTGTCAGAAGTTCAAGTCTTACATTTAAGTTCTTGGCCCATTTTCAGTTGATTATGTACAGTGTGAGACAAAGGCTCAAGTTTAGTTTTGTGCATATAGATATTCACTGTTCCCAGCACTATTGTTAAAGACGGTGTCCTTTCTTTAATGCATGTTTGATAACTTTGTTAAGAATTTGTTGGCTGTAGATGTGTGGATATATATCTGGAATTTTTATTCTGTTGCACTCATTTATATGTCTCTTTTAAAACCAACAGCATACTGTTTTGCTTACTATACCCTCTGTAGTATAATTTAAGTCCTGGTATTATGATGTTTCCTGCTTAACTTTTCTTGCTAAGGATTGCTTTGTCTATTCTAGGCCTCTTAGTTTTCCAAATGAATTTCAAAATTGCTTTTTATATCTCTATGAAGAACATCAATGGAATTTTCATAAGAATTGCATTAAATTTGTATAGTGTTTTTGGCAGTATGGCCCTTTTGACATAGTTAATTCTGTTTATCCAAAAACATGGGAGATCTTTCCACATAAAGCCTTCTTCAATTAATTTCTTTAATATTGTAAGGGTAAAAGAAATTGAAGTTAAAGTGTAAAAGACCGGGCATTGTAAAGTTTCTAAGCTGCAAGGCCTGAGTTAAAATGTAAAGGACCAGGTATTGTTAAGTTCCTATGCTACATGTAAAACCTGAAATTCCTGTAGCTGTTAGGACAATACCGGAACTGCCCAGTAATTATTCCCCCTGACCATCTGGTTGTTTAATAACCCAGGACCCTGTGCGATCTTGCACGTAGGCATCACAGGGCCTGGACCAATCAGTTTGAATGTGTACCCAGCTTTAGAACTGACCTATCACCCCCTCCCGACCTGTTCCCGCCAATGAATGAACTAATCATGTTTAGGAGTTGTTGTTTAATTTCCCCGCGGTGGATGATGATTTGTTAAAGGAGACTGTGATGTATTTAAAGTCCCTGCCCTCCCCAAAAAGTGTACTTAAGCATTGCACAACCCCTGCTCTGGGCTCTGGGCTGCTCTCCTTTCTCGAATGGGCACGGAGCCCCAGCATGCTGGAATCTCAATAAACCCCTTTTGCTGTTGCATGAATCGCGGTCCCTTGGTGGTCTCTTCCTCCAACGTTCGCCGGACCCTTACAATATTATGTAATTATCATTATAGAAATATTTTACCTCTTTTGTTACATTCAGTCCCAAATATTTTTTAGGCTATTTTAAATGGGATAGGTTTTCTATTTTTTCTTTCAGATGATTCATCATTGGTGTATAGAAATATAATGGATCTATTGATGTTAATCTTACATCCTGTTACTTTGCTGAATTCATTTATGACTTCTAGAAGTTTTCTGGTGGAGATTTTTGAGTCTTCTAAATATAGGATGATATCATCAGGCAAATAGGGATAATTTAACCTCTTTAATATCTCTTTAATTTCTTTCTTTTGCCTAATTGCTCTGACTAGAGTTACAAGGACTATATTGAATAGAAGTGGTAAAAATGGACATGACTGTCACCACTAGAAGAAAATGTAGGTACAACACTGCATTATGTTAGCTTAGGAACTGACTTCCTCAACAAGATTCCTGAAGCTCAAGAAGTAAAATCAAGAATCAATAAACAGAACAGTATCAAACCAAAAAAGGAAACAATCAAGGGCATGAAGAGAGAGAGATGGGAAAAAGTCTTTACCACCTGCACCTCGGATAGAGTATTAATCTCGAGGTTATATTAAAAAACTCAAAAAACTTCACACACACACCACACTCACACACACACACACACACACACACACACACACACACACACATAATCCAAACAATAAATGGACAAAGGAACTGAACAGGCACTTCATAGGAAAACAAATATAAATGGTCAACAAATATATGAAAAGTGTACAAAATCTCTAGCAACTAGAGAAATGCAAATTAAAACTACACTGAGATTCTATCTTACTCCAGTCAGAATGGCAATTATCATGCATACAATTAACAATATATGTTGGTGTGAAGTAGGGAAAAAGGTACACTCATACATTGCTTGTAGGATTGCAAATTGTGTGATCACTCTTCATATCAGTATGGAGATTCTTCAAAAAACTTGGAATGGAACCACCATTTGACCCAACTATCCCACTCCCCAGTCTATACCCCAAGGACCTAAATAAGTATACTACAGTGCTGCAGCCACATCTATGTTTATAGATGTAGGGCATGATGTAACGTGGGGCATGTTGCATCAGAAAAGAGGAAACCTAACTTGCTGGCTGCTACCTGCTTCCCAGTCCTGGGGCCATATGTGGCTAAAATAGCACCTAGGGATTAGCCAGAGGCATTGCTGTGGGTTGTGATGAAGAATCGGACCACCTCTAGCATAGGCTCAGAACCCTTCTGCCCTCATGGACAGCTTACGTCTCCCATTACCGCCTGTACGATGGGTATACATATGAACACTCCCCACCCTGCTGACCTTTACCCTGATTTGCTCCTGTACATTATATTAGCTATGTGTGTTTTCTCAATAAAAGAGCTCCTGCTTTGAATGTTCTCCCTGGGGCGTCTGATTGTCGGAGGTCTGGGTGCAGGCAGCCAGTCAAACTTTACCTTTCTTGGTTCGTCCTGTTCAGGGCGTGCTTCCCCAATCTCTCCCGCAGGTCAGGAGCGAACCGGGGGCTAAAAACCCCAACATATAGTGGCTCAATTCACTGTAGCTAAGTTATGGAACCAAACTAGGTGCTCTTCAACTGATGAATGAATAAAGAAAATGTGGTATATGTACACAATGGAATATTATTCAACCATAAAGAAGAATAAAATTATGGCATTTTCCTCTAAATGCATGGATCCGTAGGCTATTGTGCTACATGAAATAAGCCAATTCCAAAAAACCAAAGGTCAAATGCTCTCTCTGATATGTGGATGCTAACACATAACAAGGAATGGGGTGGGGAAGAGAAGTTCAGTGGATTAGACAAAGGAGAATGAAATAAGGGAAGGAGATAGGAATAGAAAAGATGGGAGAATGAATTCAACATAACTTTCTTATATTCATATATGAATAGAGCACAAACGAATCTTCATACGTACAACCACAAGAATGGGATCTTAATTAGAATAATTTAGACCCCATGTATGGATGACAAAATACACTCATTAAAAATTAAATAAGTAAAAAGAAATAATATGCATATCCACACAACCACCTGAAAATCAACATTACAGCAGGCCTTATTCATTATCACCAAAGGCAATTGGAAATAAGATAGACAACAATTGGTAGATGGCTAAGCAAAGCGTTAATACATTTATAGTGTATAATACTATTCAGTAATATAAAAGAACAAATTACTAAAATATTTGCTAATATGACAAATGACTAATGTCTTACGCTAGGTTAAAGCAGTTAAATTAAAATCATTCCTGTTGTATGAATCTATTATATAACATATGTAAAAGGCAAATTTATTGTACCGATAATAACTGTGGATTTTAGGGCCTAGATGTTGGGGAAGAGATTGACTGCAAAGGACCTTAAAGAAACTCCCTGGGATGATGGACATGTTCTTTATTTTAACTGTGGTTGAGGTTATATGACTGTGCCTTGTTTTCAGAAGTTATACACCTTGTGATGGTCAATTTTATGTGTCAGCCCAATTGGGCTAAGGGATGCACAGACCGCAGATAAAACATGATTTCTTAAGGTGTCTCTAAGAGACTTTCTGGAAGATTTCCATTTAAATTGGTAGTTGGAACATATAGGATGGCCCTCATATGAGTATGCTTTATTGTGGGCGTCATATAATCTGTTCAGGGCTTAACCAGAACCAAAAATAGAGGAAGGGAAATGTTGCCGCAGTCTGGCTGGGCACAAAATAACCGAGCCACCACACACCTTGTAGATTCAAACAGCAACTCTTTATTCCCGAACTGTCCCCAGCACTTTACACACACGTTCTGGGAAAAATCCTTTTTCTCTACCGGGCTCTGCATTTCAAATACTCTCTGAATCCCGCGAGAACTCAACGGGAACTCCAGCATCGGGCGGGCGCCTGAGGCAGCAGGATATGCCCTAGCAAATGACCTGGGTCCAAGGCAAGCCCATTTCCACAATGGAGAGTCCTCCCTCTAAGCAACATTGGGTAGGCTGACAAAGAAATTGCCATGCGTCATTCCTACTTGGCTATGGCTCTCAGCAAAATGTGAGTTAGGACATCCATCTTCTCCTACCCCAAACATCAGAGCTATTGGTTTCTGGGCCTTCAGACTTACAATGATGACTAAAACATCCTATTTCTTGGTTTTAAAGCCTTTGATTTTGAACTGGAACAGCACCACTGGCTTTCTTGGAGTCACCAGCTTGCAGAAAGCAGATCATGAGACTTCTCAGTCTCCATACTAAGGTGAGGCAATCTCTCATACAAACACACACACACACATACACACACACACCATTCTCTTTCTCTGGAGAACCCTGACTAATATATTCATAAACATTAAAAAAAAGAGAGAACTTTACTGGATGCAATTTTTATCTCACTAAGCTTGATATTTTAAAAATGATGTGCAAGTTTTTTTGGCAATAATTCAAAACATTCTCCAATGATATAATATCTGAATAAATACATATTTATACCCCAAAAGCAGATTTTTATACCATATGGCAATTTATGGCAACTCAGAAAAGTCTAAAATGATTTTACATAAAACAAATTAATTTTTAGAAATTTAATAAATTAGTTATGGGCTAAGTAAAGGTGATGAAAAGAAAACATAAGCACATTCAAAGAACAAACTGGGGAGGGGAAGGAATGAAGAATATAACTAAATAAAATAATGTGGAGTTTATAATTGAATTACAGAATTATAACAGAAACTAAGTGTCATAAACATATTAATATACATATGGAAACCTGGAAGGCAGGTGGCATTTTAAAAACTGAGTAAAAAGCAAGATTTGCAAAAAAAAAGTATATATATATTTTTTTCTGAGATATGTGTTGTTTTTCCAAAATTAAAGTTAGATGCTTTGTGTACATTCTATCCAAAGTTAAATTCCTAGTTGATATAAACTCATAGTATATAATATGCAAACTTTAAAAGTTTATAATAAGATATTTTTAAAGCAGATTTTGAAAATCAGTGTAGGGCATTACATCTTAAGATATAAACAATCAGAAAAATCTGATCAATGTCAGAAAAATTGATAATAATACAATTTAATTCCATCTCTGGTTTGTTGAACCACATAAATTAAATGAATTGATTGTTTCTAAAAATTAATACGGCTTGGCTATTTTGCAAAACAAGTTTCAACAGCAAAAACATTTATAAAGGATTAGGTCTTGTTTGATCTAATATGTTTGTTCATATCATAAAAAGAAATTGTAAATAGTAAAGAATAAATGGAATAAATAGAATAAAATTTTTATTGAGTAGTGGATGAGCCTTCTTGGGGCAAGGAATGCCAAAATCATCTATTTATTCATATGAAATATGTTCAGCAAATGACACAATTGGAAAAGAACAAAGATAGTTTGTAGGAAGCAAGAGTTACATGGGGAAATTTTTTTCATTACTTATTGTATTATATTAAATCTTCACTTCATTCAGTATTTAGGTATTGATGGGAGGTATTTTACTCTGGAAAAAATGTGTCCATGTTGACATTTTTGAATAAAGAAATAAACAAAGTATATATAACTAAAATATGCCAGGTCCCCTGTTCCATTCATTGGAGAAGACATGTAACATGGAAGTTCATTGTATTCTTATTTGCCTTTTCTAGCATGGTATGGGCAAAATGTAATTTCCTCCTTAATGCCTTTCTTCTCACCTCATTTTGCAGTTGTTTGAAGTATAACATCTTATATATGTTGAAGAAAGAGTGGATTCTGCTTATTAAACCCTCACAGGAAAATGGGTGTGCCCATTTGATGTAGTTTTCATCATCTCTATGGAAATGATTTAATGATTTCTATAGTCTCATAATCCCCAAGGCAAAAAGTAAACATGTTTTATAAGAAATAGTTGAAATTTTTAACCTTTCATAATAGCAGACTATATAAGATTCTCTGTTTAATATAAAATCATACCAAAACAAATATCCTTTATTTTATTCTACTAATGTCATATTTTAATCTGATACTTTCCCATTAGGAAGGTTGTGTCTATGATGTACAAAAATTCTTAGTTAATATCTAATATAAACAAAAATTATTGACAGCAGCAACAATGGTAAACATAAGTACTATAACAGATTGTGTTTGGGAACAATAGAGACACGCATATGTCTTTGAAATCTTGGGAGAATATACATATACAATTGTAGCTTTTTTCCCAGAAAATACAAGAAATAGCTCAATATTTAGAGAAAACCCTTTTCCAGATTTTTCAAGACAGACACCAAAATTTCATTTTTTTTTACAGGTCTTAGCACTTTTTTTCTTTTTAGCAGTACTAGGTGTTGAACCCAGGTCTAGCATGTGCTAGGCTAGCAGTTTGATGCTGAACTACACCTCTCATCCCTGGCTTAGATTACTTGGAAGCCTATGTTAGGAATTGTTTTAAAGAAGTAAAAATCTGGAGTTGCTCAGTTGGTAGTCACATTTACAGGTGGGATATAGCTATTTACGTATGTCAGACTTCAGCTGTGAGGGAAAACTAGATTATCACACTTTCTCCTTGAAATGTGATTAAAGCTTTCACATTCCTTCATCTTTTTCTAGTGTTCTTAGAGTTTTGTATACTTAGGAAGTCTATATATTTGGAGTTGATTTTGTCTTTCTGTATTTCTTATGTAATTTGAATATATAAATAGAAAGTAAATGATAGATGAGAGAGAGATATAAGTGATAGATAAAATAGATTACATGACTATTAATCTTTGCTGACAACTTGACTACATTGAGATACCTGGGAAATTGTTAAAGCACACTTCTGGATGTGTTTGTGATGGTGTTCCAGATATGATTGGCATGTGGGTCAGCAAACTGAGGGGCAGTAGACCTGCCCTGAATGTGAACAGCACCATTCAATAGACTGGGGATCCCGATGAAGCAAAAAGCAAACAAGAAATTTGCCTATGCATGCAAGATTGATTTTTTTAGTAGATGTGGTTTTCGCTGCTGCCATTACCCACAGACATCAAACTCCAGTTTCTTCAGTCTTTGAATAAAGAATCACACCAGCGACTCTACAGGGAGCTTCCAGGCCTTCAGCCTTGGAGTGGGCTGTTTCACTGCTCCCTCTTATTCTGAGTCTTCCACATTCTTGGGCTGAGTAGCTGCTGGTTTCCTCAGTTCTCCAGTGGGCAGATGGGTATTGTGGGACTATGCAGCCTCTGGTCAGGGAAGATAATCTAATGAATCCCCCTTTATAATTATGTATACATGCTATTGATTTTGTTCCTCTAGAAAACCCTGACTATAGATAATTTGAGATAATTTTACTCTCACTCATATACTTTAGTAAATTAGTCATATGAAAATAAAAGGTAGACTCAGCAGATTATGAGAAATAAGAGCAATTCAAACTAAGATAGTACTTTTCTCTAATGAAGAAGTTACCCCCAATGTGGGTGCTCATTTGTGACTTTCACGAGGGGTCTTTTTCCTGGATATTTTTAATAAAAGTTTAAATTATCTCTTGTCCAGTCTATGGAAGACAGAGTTCTTGCCTTGATGGAAACTTGGGCCAAATAATCCCTAAATTCAACCCCTATCAAAGTCTATGATTATAATTTCTACTCAAATTATAGTTCTTTCAAAAATCTATCAGCAGTCCAAGGGTTCACAGGGGCAGGGGGCAAGTGATGGAATAAGGCATACATAGTGTAAGGGTCCGGCGAACGTCGGAGGAAGAGACCACCAAGAGACCGACTCATGCAACAGCAGAAGGGGGTTTATTGAGAATCCAGCATGCTGGGGCTCTGTGCTCACTCAAGGAGGGAGAGCAGCCCAGAGCCCTGAGCAGAGGTTAAGCAGTGCTTAAGTACACTTTTGGGGGAGGGCGGGGCTTTGCATACATCAGAACAAATCATCATGAGGTGCGGGGAAAATCAAACAACAATTCTCAAACTTGATTAGCACATTCATTGGCTGGAACAGGTCGGGTGGGGGTGATAGGTCAGTCCTAAAGCAGGGCATACATTCAAACTGATTGGTTTGGGCCCTGAGATGCCTACGTGCCAAGCTGCACAGGGTCCAGGTTATTGTCCAGGTTATTAAATAACTAAATGTTCAGGGGGAATATCTACTGGGCAGTCCCGGGAATTGTCCTAACAGCTACAGGAATTTCAGGTTTTGCGTGTAGCATAGGAACTTAACAATACCTGGTCCTTTACATTTTAACTCAGGCTTTGCAGCTTAGAAACTTTACAATACCTGGTCTTTTACACTTTAACTTCAATTTCTTTTACTCTTTCATTAGGGCAAAGTTTATGCTAGGACAACAATAAACAAGTCAACAAAGCATTCCTTTTTTTTTTGGTAAACAATTAATATAAAACAACTAGTATTTGTCCGGAATGTAGGACAAGCTTGGGTATCTAGAGTTCTTTGTGATAGTTAAATATTAGGCACTCTAATAAGTACCCTTCCTTTATAGTCTCCAGCTTTACTTACTTTTTGGTAGGTCGAACACAAGTGTATATCTTAGGTTATATTTAAAAAGAAAGTGTTTTTTCTCTTTAAATGTTCATGTAGAACTATGTTCAGGCTATACTCTCCTGCCAGGTGTTTAAGACCAAGTTGGTGGAAACTGACCTTGTTCCTATCTATTCTTAAGAGTCAGCTGAGATTCCTCAGAGATCACTTCCCCCCCAACTTTGCCCTCTCGCAGCATGAAATAGTTTGGAGATGTCATTGTCCATTTTTCCATGGAAATGGAAGACAGAAATTGACAGCGGGGAAATGTGACAGTGGTCCCTTCACCTTCTGAATGTAGCCCTCATTGCTCTAAGGCTTTTTTTTTAATGTTTTTTTTTTTTCCTTTCTTCTCCCCTCTCCCCCTCCCTAACAAGATTGGGGAGATAGTGTTATCTTTTCTTCCCCGAGTTAATTGCCCTTAAACACACCCACTACAAGAAGGAGATGCTGATTAAGGATCTGGGAAGTGAATATCTCCCAAATTAACAAGTGAATCCAACAGCCATCAGGGCACCCTGGGACCACCTACCAGAGCATACCCAGAATGTAACCCTTGAAGGGTTCCTTTATACACCCCCCACCCCTGCCCCCTCCTGATCTGGAGAGTCACAGCCTTTGGTACAGGAGTCCCCTATGTTTCTCCTTTGCTAGCAAAGCAATAAAACATTTTTTCCCTTTTTCCCAAAAAAGAAAAAAAAAGCTGTCAAACCTGTGGGCCAAAAGTTGTATGTGTAATCTATACAACATGATGTATTATACAGTGAAATGATGTAAAAAAAACTACAGAGATATAGACCTAGATCCTACCCTTAGATCCTTCATTTCCTCTCCACTAATAATTCTATGAATTTAGACAAGTTCTTTTCAGTATTGGGAAGTATATTTTCACACACAGAGACACACACACACACATACACAAAAATATATATTTATATGTATATATAAATTCTAGATTAACCTATGTAAATTCAAGCTTTTATTGTTTGGAAAGTAGACAAGAAGACTTCAGATTGAGACAATAGGCATGAATCAACTATTCAGAATAAAAGACTGGAGTGATAGAAGATAAAAAATAAGAAATTTGCATCTAGCTATTTAATAGGTCCAGGGCTCACACCAGGAGAAAGTAACTCATAAGGAGCAGCATTTTAGCTCAGTTTGGATTCCTCAAGGTACCTAGCTAGAATTATAATTGTTCTCAACATGTGGTGGTTGGACCCAATTGTCAGGTAAAGTCAAGGAAAGTTAGGGAAGAATACTCTTATATGTGAACTACTCAGCCTTTGGCCAAGTAACAGGCACACTTTAAATTGTATGGGTACATTTTGCCTTAATTAACTATATTTCAAAAATTTCAATAACATTCTCTCTGAAACCCAAGATTTGTTTAGAGATTTTGGTATAATCTTTGACTTGAGTGATCAATAACTACAAAGGATGGATGATGGATGGGTGGATGACTTGTAAATAACCTTCAAATTAAGTTGTTTTTCACATGAGACATCAAGTATTGGTTTAGAAACAGACATATGTTATAATAGGTAAGAGTTAACAAATACACTGAAATTTTGAAGGAACCAAGATTTAAGGATGCTATGATTTGAATATGGTTTAACTACTTAAACCTCATATCAGAGTTTAGTTCCCATGGTAAAATATTAAAATAATATTTATCTGAGCAATTTTGAAATGTGAGGCCTTTGAGAGATGATTAGGATAAGATAAAGTTATCAGGATAGAGCCACATGATTGAATACCAGTGGCTTCATAGGAAGAAACCAGGACACCACACATATGCTCTCTACCTCTTACCATTTGATGACCTGCACCTCCTCAGGACTCTGCCAACAAGAAGTCCATCACCAATGCAAGATGGGTTGTATTATTTTCTTCATTTTACAAATGAAGTAATTAGGCCTTAAGAAGGAACTCAGAAAGGATATAAATGGCAAAGACTGATTCCAGAGGATGTATGTGTAATATCAGTTTCATACTTATAGTGATCTTATGAATGAATTAATAGGCTCAGATTATATTTAATAAAATCATTAAAAAATAAGAAAATGTTAAAACCTGAAAGTATTGCAGGAAGCAATAAGATAATCCTATTTTAATCACTGAATATATGAATGATATCATAAAATGTTTGAGGAATAATACAAAATAATTAAAGATATCATTTATTTTACCTTACTGATATTGATTTCAAATGTAGTTCATAGTCCTTTAAGTAATAACCACAGTTAATACATGGTTAAAGTCTTATGATTGATTGTTCACAATTCCTTTAACTTAAAAAAAAAGTGGACTCCAGCACATTAAGATGACTATGCTAAGAGTTCTTAGGGCAACAATAATGCTATATGTGTTGTTTTTCCATGGTAGGTTAATCAAATTAATCATTGATACATTTCCTAACATGGAAAATTTTCCTACTGTTGTATGAAATTTTCAAACCTATGATAACTTTGATAGAATAATGTAAAATAACTCTCTCTTTTCTCAGTCTTTGTACACACATGCACACACACAACACACACATATATAAGCATCATATGCATGGATGTATCTTTTTGTTGATTCAATTAACTTAAGTCACAAAAACCATAGTACTCCATCCCTTGATGCCTCAACATGTTTCCTAAGAACATGAAGATGACTGTAATTAATAATAATACATAATATATATTCTACCTAATTAAATCATAAAGAAAATATTTAAGATTAATATGACATTACCTAATAGGAAATGTATATCAAAATTTTCTTTCTTTAAATTAATTCTTTATTTCTTTTTATCCTCTTTTTTTCCTTTTTGTATCCAATTAGTATTGCTCATGACATTTGATTTTCATGTCTCATTTTTAAAAATTAAATTTTGATTTGTAGGGTTTCCACCACTATTTTTCATGACCTATGGTACACTGATGACAATGACATTTCTAAAGAATCTAGTCCAGTTGCCTTTTACTCTGAGTTGATCAAGTTCTAATTTTTTTTTTTTTAAATGTCGCATGGGTGATGTCTTGTGATGTGTACTTCACATTACATTCTACCCAGAGATACTCAATGTCAGTTTAGGTAGTAGGCACCAAAAATTAAGGAACATTTTTTGTTTTATCAATAATGAGTAGCCAATGAATTATATTTGAGACTATATCAACGTAATTGGCTTCAAAAGTACTTTATCTAATGATTTAAAAACCAATTGATTATTCTTACCAATATACATTATTACATTGGTTTGGTAGATTTTCTGTTGGTTATTTTTTAATTAATTTCTTCCTTCCTTCCTTCCTATACCTTCACTGCTGGTATTCTTCTTACCTTGAGCGTTTCTATGGACTCATGAATTATTTTCTTAAGTGCCAAAAGTTCATTTTCATTACTTATTTCTTTTGAGGCTATCATTGTACAAATTTGGCAGGTCAAAGCCCTTTATGGTAGTTGCTTTGGACATGCCCTCGTCAGTTTTTGAGCGTGAGCTTGGTTTCTCTCTCATGATATTGGGACATTCTTTCCCTGTTTCTGGCCTGGAATCAGCCACATCTCCAAGGATCCCCAATTCCTTTCAGTGGAGGATTATGTTTAGAATTTTATTTAGGAAGAAGACCCTGTCTGTTATGACTGTTACTATATTATAATATTTTTACTTTTAGACTTTGAGTTTCCTTCAGTAAAACAGGCTAAAATATGTATTTTTCTCATATTGATTATAAAATAAACAAGAAAAGTAATATATCCCTTCTTAGTCTTTCAGAACAACTTTTCTTATGTGTCTGTTGAACACAGAATGAAATTGATCTTTTATTTTTTGGTACTCTATGAATCTCTTTCTTTAATATGTGAGTAAACACTTAGATTAATAGAGAGGGCTGAATGTTTGCTGGAAAGTCTATCATATTATTTAATATTTACTCTTACTCTTTTTCTACATGATTCATTTTTTTTTTTTGAGAGAGAGAGAGAGAGAGAGAGAGAGAGAGAGAATTTTTAAATATTTATTTTTTAGTTTTCAGCGGACACAACATCTTTGTATGTGGTGCTGAGGATCGAACCCGGGCCGCACACAGGCCAGGCTAGCCCGCTACCGCTTGAGCCACATCCCCAGCCCTCATTTTAAATTCTGTTTTGCAAGGGTTCCTAGTTTTTTTCCTAGTTGTTAACCTTTATATTTATGCCTTTAATAATGTTCCCAGTTTTCCTTTTCCTTACTTTGGCTGCTACAATTTGGCTACCCATACTTAAATAACTTTCTTTGGCTCCCATTTACTATTGAGTTATTTTACTTTTTTAGGATATACAGCACTTATATGTTATATATTTTCCACCTTGACCTCATTGTGTTAAACTTGTATCTCTAATTGAATATATTTAATTCTTAGTAGCAGTCTTTTTCCTGAAGTTTCTCCAGGTATATTTTGGTTGGGTGAAATTCTTGATCTTATAAAATATTCTTCAGGAATGGCTTAAGAGTACAGTATTCTCTGAGTCCTTACATTAAATATAACTTATTTTCTTTAATCTTGAACAAAAGCCCATCTTCACTTGAATTACCTCACTTTTTATTTTAGCCTCATGTAAAATAAATAATCTCTTTGAAGCTCAACTCACTTTGCACTAAGAATTTGGTCCCCAAATCCAGACCATGCACATATTTTCCTTTTCTCCCCAAGACTTTCCCCAATGCTTCAATCAACATGAAAGTACAGATCAGAAGGCAGAAGAATAACACCTCCTCCAGGCAAAACTCAACCAAAAAGCAATGGGAGCAGTGGATAAATATTTAAGCTCTCCCACCTGTAGGCAGACACTTCTGGGAGGCATTCTCAACACCCTTCAGAGATGTGGTGAATTAGGACCCCATTGCTCCTGACAGTACCTCAATAATGCACATTAGGCTTTAACTTCAGTTTTTCTCCCTTCTCTGTCCTTCCAATTTACTGGAGTCACCCCACAAATACTTTAAACTGCGTATGCAAGTTTATCCAGGTTCCACTTTCAGAAAAAAATTACAATAAGTGAGTAGTATAGAGTTGTTTTATAAAACAGATACCAGTGGAGTTATAGAAATGTATCGCTCATCAGCTGGCGATGCATGGTACACGGCTACCACCTTGTGAGTGGCAGTTTTAATTCTTAATTTATTATAAAGGGATCAATAGGCTCGTGTGATATGAATGTTAAAATTGCTGTTGGTGTTGATATTATTGTTGTTTTTTATTTGAGATGAAAGGAACTACCAATTAACTGTATTCAGCAGGTGTTCTCAGAGTATTCTAGCTTTATAAAATCAACAAGAAATGAACTAAAGTGGCAGTATATTTGAGTTCTATGGTGGGTGCTCCCTATTATCCAGGGATGATAGAATGAAATGTAACCTTGGAACCGATCTCACTAGCTCAATGTGAGTTACAGAATTTTGTACTAGAAAAGTAAAGGCACTTACATTATTTACATATGTCAGAGGTATAATTATATAGCAAAGTGTATATAATTACCATTGTAAGTAGTGAGGTTGGAATGGAAAGTAGGAATCTATTAATGAACATGATACAAAATGGTAGCATAGCCAATAATGGATAGCTTTATAGAAACAGGAAAAAACAAGAACTAGTGAATGACAGTTCCATCTAGTCTTCAAATCTGGGCCACTTCTGAGCAGTGGTCATCAACTGAAATGGAGATTGATTATCTTAAAAAAGATCCCTGTAATACTACCACAAATAAATGCTCTCCCAACCCATCTTCAAATGTATCCAATTGCATTTATCAAAAATCACTGTATACACTGGGGAAAAAAGTACTCAGATTTGAAAATAAAACTAACGTGACCTCAAATTAGACTGGCAAACCATGAAGTACAGTTGATAAATGTTCTGTTGCCTAAATCTGTCACACAGGCAGTCCAATGACTCTATAGCTCCAACCTGTGGTTGTGTACCTATATTTTGAATATAGAATTGGTATGAATACATTTTGAAGTTAATAGAACTTTCATTTTGGTTCCTTGAATGGTAGAAAAAGAAGCATCAGGAAACTGTTCTTTCTTCCCAGGTAATAGAAGCTATACCACAGATAGGGTGGCATTGCAATGATTACAGTCATATTTAAAACCTTGAATTTAAAATAGTCCTTCCCAACATATTATTTTGCCTTCATGACCTCTGCAAAAAGACAGATTGACTATGATAGATTAATATTAACCCGTATAATTTTAATTAAGTGGTGGTTCCAATAGTAGATGTCATGCTAGCTGTGGTTCTTTACTAAAACAGATAACCACAACTTCTTGCTCTTTTATTTTACTATAATTGAAGAAATCTCCTTCACCCTCAATCCATGTGAAAAAATAATCCATCCAGTAGCCACGGGAATATGAAGACTGGAACCCCATCTCTTAGGATATTAGTGATGACAGAAAAGAGAGTACCTGTATTTGACATATTTTGGCTAGACAAAACCAACTTCGTACATACAACAAAAACGGAAGAATAATGGAAGGGACTAATGGACTTATGGAATCTAATTTACTTCTAAGATTTAAAAGAACATTTTAATCTTAGGTGAATGAATGAAAAAATTTATAATACCTCAAAACACATTAAATTTACTAAAAGAAATGTAGTATCATAAACATTTAAATAGAAACAAAATTAATCAAGTAATATCATTGGGCAAAAATCAACCCACTTTTCAACATCTACTATAATCTTATACAAAATGAAAGCAACCAGAGCAAACAGGAAGGCAAAACATACAGTGTAGATTAAGAAACTTGTAGCCTGGCATGGTGGCCCCTGACTGTAATTCCAGTGACTTGAGTCAGGAGGATCACAAGTTCAAACCCAGCCCCAGCAATTTATCAAGGCCCTCAGCAATTTAGTGAGACCATGCCTTAAAACAAAAGGGACTGAGGATGTGGCTCAATGGTTAAGCTCCTCTGGGTTCAACCCTCAGTACCAAAAAAAAAAAAAAAAGAGAGAGAGAGAGAGAGAACGAAAAAATTGTTTCTAGGTCGAATGTGGAAACTTCTGTTCAACAAACAGCTGTCATTCATTAAATAGTGAAGAACATCACCCTGCTTGGAGAAGGCAACATTATTCATGAAGGATTCCCAAACCATGTGAACTGTCATCTTACACATAACCTTGTTAGTAAGGAAGTCCATTTACATTATCTGCTTCACTAAATTAGGCCAGACGCTCAGAGAGTAAGTTTGGTACATATCCAGATTCATACAATAATCTTCTGAGCTCCCAACAAAAAATAACAACTGTCTGCCAAAGAGTAACATCTGGGGTGTCTCATAGCATAACCCCACGACAGTGAAAATGGGCACAACATCCAATTTTCATCTGTTACATGTGCTAATTCTACAAATACATGTGGCCTCATTTGCTACTTCAAATAAAAGTACCAGAGCATCTGTTCAGGTAAGTCCCACTTCTAGCAAATTTAAATGTGCTCCTTGGAGCCAGATTTTACATTATTGAAAGAAATATGATTTCTGTTCTTTTTTTATCAACAGAATTTTAATATTTAGCTTTGCTAAGACATTCTCCATAAGAATTTTTTTCTTAATTATTTAATACTGACAATGGAAGGCCTATTCAAAGTGATATAATTATCTATAAGCAGCTATACTTTTACATTATTGATAATATAATATTGTTTTCAATGTGAACAAAGACAATTTGGGTAAATTCAGCTATCTATTCTATATTTCCCAACTGCTTGTTCTTTGGCAGGTTTTAATTACTCCCAGGTTTCTTTTTTCAGTATAACCCTATTTGAAATATTTTATTTTCCCTGCACTTAATGACATATATTGACAAATAGTTTATATTTGTGGTGTACAAATTTGATCATTTGGTATATGTATCAATTGTGAAATAATCACTACAGTCAAGCTAATAATGTCCGTCACCTCACATATTTACCTCTTTTCTTCCTTTCTTGCTTCCTTTCTTCTTTCATTCTTCTAGGGTAATAACATCGAGGATCTTCCATCTTGGCAAATTGCAAGTGTATAATAGAGTACTGTTAACTGTAGTCACTATGCTGTGTATTAGACTTTCAGAACTTATTCTTTCATAACTAAAATTTTATAGCTTTAATTGATGTTTTCCAACTTCCACTTCCCTATTCTTGTATACAGCAACTGGTATATACTTTCACTTTTGTCAAGTTGACTATATTCAATTTCATATATAAATAGGATTGTACAGTATTTGACTTTCTGTGAGTGGCTTGTTTCACTTAGCAAAATGTCCTTCAGGTGATGAATGGATAAAAGAAATGTGGCATATATACACAATGGAATATTACTCAGCAATAAAAGAGAATAAAATCATGGCATTTGCAGGTAAATGGATAGAATTAGAGAAGATAATGCTAAGTGAAGCTAGCCAATCCCCCAAAAAACAAATGCTGAATGTTTTCTTTGATATAAGGAGGCTGATTTATAGTGAGATAGGAAGAGGGAGCATGGGGGGAATAGATGAACTCTAGATAGGGGAGAGGTGTGAGAAGGGTAGGGAGGGGGCATGGGGTAATTAATGAGGGTTGAATGTGATGATCATTATTATCCAAAGTACATGTATGAAGACACGAATTGGTGTGAATATACTATGTATATAACCAAAGATATGAAAAATTGTGCTCTATATATGAAATAAGAATTGTAATGCATTCTGCTGTTATATATAAATAAAAAAAGAAAAAAGTAGAATCCCTTTTTTATGAACCAAGTAATATTTCTGTGTGTGTGTGTGTGTGTGTGTGTGTCACTTTTTTTAATCCACACAATCACTGGCAGACATGTAGACACATAGGTTGTTTCTATGTGTTTATTCTTGTGAATAATAGTGCCAAAAAATGAAAATGGTGATATCTCTTTAAGATCCAGATTTCATTTCCTTTGAATATATACCTAGAAATGGGATTGCTGGATTGATGGATCATATATTGGTTTTATTTTTAATTTTGGAGGTATTTCCAAACTGTTTTCTATAATAATTGCATTCACCAAGAGTTTGAATTTGCCCACATCCTTTTGACAAATGATCTCTTATATCTAGCCATGTTAAATATGACACCCAAGAATAAGAAGCAAAAGCAAAAATAGGACAAGTTGTATCACACCAAAACAAAAATATTTTTTTTGTAGGGGGGAGGAGTGTTACTTGGGATAGAACTCAGGAGCACTCCACTACTGAGCCACATCCTCAGCCCTACTTTGTATTTTATTTAGAGACAGGGTCTCACTCATTTGCTTAGCACGTTGCTTTTTTGCTGAGGCTGGTTTGAACTCGAAATCCTCCTTCCTCAGCCTCAGGAGTCACTGGGATTACAGGCATGAGCCACAGCACCCAACCCCAAAATCTTCATCTTGCAAAGGAGACAATCATCAGAGTGAAATGGCAACCTATCAAATGAGAGAAAATATTGTAAGTCTTTTATCTGATAAAGGGTTAGTGTATAAAATATGCAAGAAAGTCATAGTTCAATGACAAAACCCATGAAAACAAATAACCTGATTAAAAAGTGGTCAAAGGGCCTGAAAGAATTTTTCCAAAGAAGACAAACAGTAAATGTCTGCCGCAGTCTGGCTGGGCACAAAATCACGAGCCACTCAAGCAGGAACAAAGTTTATTTTTTGAAACTGCCGCCAATGTCCGGTACCGCCCGGGAAGATTTTTTCCACCCACGCGGCCTCCTCCCGCTACCGCAGAGAGAGCTCCTCCCCCGGAACTCCCTCCTACTGTACTTCCCCAACCAATGGGAACTCTCCAGGAGTCCCGTAGCCGGCCTAGGTGAACAGCAGGAGTCCAATATCCATATGAATGCAAATCTTAACATAATCATATCATCTCAATGGCTAGCTGGCGTCACCTTTAGACCAAAAATGCCATGCATCATATACTTGGCTCTTAGCAAATGTCCAATAGATGAATAAAATGGTGCTCAACATCATTAACAATAAGAGAAATACAAATCAAAATCACAGTCTGATATCCTCTCCATCCTTTGAACTTTAGATGTCTTAGTCTCTCCAGACTCTCAGCTCTGACACCTCAATTTGGAGAATGTGCTAGACCTCACCTCAGATTTCACTCTGCACTGTAGTTTGGAAGTTTTTCAAGGAATAGGTATACAGTGTTCACATGAATACTCATCTCCCTCACCTTCCTTAATCAAGGTCCAGTGTTTTGAATAAAGAAGAATGAAATCATGTTATTTGCAGTAAAATGGATGGAACTGGAAGGCATCATGCTAAGCGAAAGAAGCCAGAGTATCATCTGTAACAATGAGTATCATCTGTTCTCTCGATATGTGGACTCTAAATAAATTAAATTAAATTAAAATAAACCTGAAAGCAGGTTTCTAGGGATCAAGAAGGGTGCAAAAGGGAGGGAGATAGGGAACAAGAAATGATCAAAACAAGCTGTATGAACGTAAGGAAATATCAGAGTAATTCTCATTTATATATACAATTAATATGTACTTAACATGTGTTAATAAAATAAATATAAATTAAGAAAACATGTTTTATGCTGGGTATGTTCAGTCTCTGTACTTCATTTTGATCAAAGGAGGAACTTTCTGGTCTTACTTTCAGAGCAAAATAAAAGAAGGAATCTATTTTTGACCAACAGCAGAATACTCTAAGCTAATACGTACCCTCCGTCATTCAGTCTCCTAAGAGGTAATTGCAAGCTATGGTCTATTGTTTTTCGCATAAAACATAGAGGAAGCCATGTTCATTCCAGGAGGTTGGCCTCATTAAGATAAAACAGGAGTTTTTAGGGGGTATTAGCTACTTTACAGATTAGTCATAGCTTCAATGGCCAAGTCTTAAATGATTAAGAATGAAAAAACAGGGGTATGTTATTTCTGCCTTCTTCTGTTTTTTCATGCAGAGGACACTCTGTGCGGTTCTGCCCTGTTTTATCACTTCCTCAAGGCAGAAGGGGTCTTTATTTGATTTGTAAATTTAGGTGCAGGAAATCAAGCCTCATTTCTCCTACTCTTTTATTTTAATCTTCAGAGCATGACCATACTCTTCCACTCTTCATGATGCAGTCTTTAGAGAATCTCTCTGGTTCTGAGTCTTCACTACATGATGTATTAAGAAAATCCCAGGAGCAAATCTCCTGAAAAGTAAAGGAAATTACCAAGCACCCCCTCTCACATCTCTGTCTTAATTCTTTGTTTGTTGCTCTATTTCATTGTATTTCTCCTCAACACATTAAAAGCTCATATAAATAGGGTAACAACATTCTTGACAGGAAGGATTGTGAACAACCAAATTACATAAAAGGATAGAAAAAAAATATTTGAATTAGAATGTCACTTATTCTATGGCTCCTCCAGTTTCTATTGCTACAGGATTTCAAAATCTTCCAAAAGTTTCTGAGGCATAAGTCAAGAGGGAATAGTTGGTAATAAAAAAGTTTTCCAAATTTTAGAATAGGGTCACATTTAAAAAATTTATCTTAATGTCTGCTCTGAGATTTTTCCATATTTCAAATAGCTTAGAGACATTCAGTGAGAATAGTCATTCTTTATAGCAGGCAATAAGAAAATTTCCCATCTATACATGATTATCAAGAGAGCATTTCAAAAGTTTAAGAATACAGAAGCAGACAATGTTTGTAATCTGAGCAGGGACAGAAGGGAATGAGAGATCAGTATCCAAAACACTGTGCTGGTTTTCTTAGACATTGAAGTTCAGTTGCTACAAGAGTAAAAAAGAACAGGGACAAAGAGATTGGTGCTCATCAAATTTCTCCTTTCCTCCCTTTCCTTTCCTATTCTCCCTGGCAATTGAACTGAGGCCAGGTGGCTAATTCTGGACATTGAAACACTAGTAGGTAGGATTTGATACTTTCTGGTTAAGGCATTGAAAAACCTGAGGGTAATTTTTCAGTTTTGTCTTTTCATCCCTAAAGACAGAGGAATCCACTTATTTCATAATGTGGGATGCTTTGATTTCGTAGAAATCTGAGTGAATATAAGGACCCAAGACCTCACAGGACTCATGCGAAAAGTATGGTATGTGGAAGAACAAACTTGTTGAACCCCTGATATTTTGGATATCTTCCTTGCCACAGAATAAATCAGCCCATTCTGATAAATACCAGCCCCAAACCTAAAGAGATACAAGGTACAAAAAAGAGCACAAGGAAGCAATGTGCATTGGAAATAAAACAAGGATAAAGTTAACAAAACTTGTGAATAAGATGAAGATTAAACTTAATTTTGCAAAACTTGGATGTAAGTTTAGGGCATGCTTCATGTTTACACTCTATATAATTTTCATAAATATATTAAAATGATGTTCAAGGAACCTAAACTGAGGGTGGGAATATTATATAAGGTTAGCAATCAACAAAAGCTGGTTATGAATAATATTAAATTAATGTCCAATAATATATTAATAATGACAACATATTTTTAAAACATGTGGTAAGAAATATATATATATATATATATATATATATATATATATATATATATTATGACTTTTGGAGTAAACATGCTTTGTTTTTCTGAAAGTTTAATCTGATACCTTAAAATTAAGAAGACTAAGTATTGATTCTGCTGGAACTCACTTAAGTTAACCTTTTGCACAATTTATTTACATTGTCTTATTGCAAAAAGACCTGTAATGCTTCCAAACTTGCTGTCCTAGAAACTCAGGAATGAAGCCCTATTTTTATTTAAATTGCAGTATCATAGAATACTACCCTTGTCAGATTTTATTTCTCTTTGAGAAAGAAATGATTTGAATGCTGGATATTTTAGGGAGTTCACTTTGATTAAGAGTTGCTAAGAATGATTACTTTTACTACATGTAATGCAAGAGTTATTAGGGGAGGGGAAATTACCCTAGGATTAAAACAACCAAAAGAAACAAAACTGTTTGAGTCTATGTTTCCTGTAACTATAAGTGGACTACAAAGAAAACAAAGACTCAAATATTATTTGATCTTCTTTATCCCATATTCATCTGGGTATTTTCACAATTCCTAGTTTCAAATGAATCTTACCTGAGTTCAGGGAAGTAGTAGTCTAGACCACAACATGTAGCTTTCACTTTCTCTTTTCCCACCCTGGCTCATTGAGAAGAAATCTATGGTCTCCAGGAATCTTAAGGCAATCATGTGTCTGATGCAGTTGCTGTAGGCATGCAGGTTGGGGATTTTATTCCCAGAGAAAGAAGACACCGGTAAGAGTGCTTTGATTTTTGTGCCAGAGTCTTGAAGAAACAGCAGTGATGTCACTGTCACTGGCCTATTATCTTGCTTTTCAATGCTGTTGTGATGTGACAGACAACTCTACCAAGCAGGTAGATGCTAATTGTTCTGTTTTTAACAGCCTATGAAATTATAGATAAGTACTTTAGTTCATCCCATAAGTGCTTTAATTAGTCTACACATCATTACTCTGATCCCCTGTAACAGCACACAGTTGTAGGTTTATTGAATTAAGTGAGCAAATAATCTGAAATAAAGCACTAATAATGCTGTATCCAATTACTCTTCGTTGCCAATCCACCCTGATCCCAACTTACACACCTTAATTCTTTCCTTTTAATCAGTTCTTTCCCAGAAGGTCACAGATTTCCTCAAACACAGAGAACCACATAAACCAAGCCTATCAGGCTGACAGGCCTGCTGGACTTCTGTCTGGATTTACTAACCACAGGTTAGACAAAATAATTTGTGGATCTGCTATGTTACACTTTTAAAAAGTGCCTACATAAATAGCTTTCAGGTAGAGAGATATAAATCATCAATATCTGATTCAAAAATTATCTGTATTAAAAATCTTCTTGTCAAACTTTATTTCTTCCTTAAAAAAACAAACAAACAAACAAAAAAAAACCTCCATGCAGGAAAATAGTTTGTCTTTTTTTTTTCCTAGCATATTTTGTATTTGAATGGATCAAAACTGTCTTACAATAACTGTGGATACTTACTTTCAAAGTAAAAAAACCTAAAGAGAACTTCCACTTTTGAAAATTATATTCTAATACAGTATGAGTTTCCATATCAGCTGAAAAGTGTGCATATCCAACAAAAACTTTAAAATCTTCCATTTGTATTTTTGCTCTATTAAAAATTAAATACAAATACGGTCTCTGAGTGCATTATTATATGACAGAATTGAAGTAAGTTGCTTCTTTTTCCCGAAAAAATGACTGTTCAAAATTGTTTCTTATAACTTTCTGATATGTAGAGTAAATTATTATCATCAATCGTCATCCTACTATGCAATAGCACAACTTCTTGCTCCTCTCCGACTGTATCTTAGGACACATTGATCAGCCTTTCCCCGTTTCTTTACACCTTTTTCTCCCCAGCCTCTGATAACCACCATCCTACTCTCAACTTCCATGACTCCATACCTGAGTGAGATCCTGTGGACTTTTCTGTATGTGGCCTATTTCACTTGATGTAATGATCTCAGTTCCATTTGTGTTATTACAAATGACAGGATTTCATTCTTTGTTATTAAATATTGTTAAATACCGTGTGTACTTATCAAGTTTTCTTCATCCATTATGGAAACTTAAACTGCTTCTATGCCTTGGCCATTGTGAATATTGCTGCAACAAACTTGGGAATGCAGATACTGATTTTACTTCCTTTTGTTATCTATCCAGTGATTGCTAGACCATATAGTAATTCTATTTTTAAGTTTTGAGGAAACTCCTATCAGTCATATTTATTCTATTTTCCACCGCATTGTGCTAATTTACTTTCCTACCAATGGTGTGCAAGTGTTCACTTTTCTCCACATCCTCTCCAAAACTTATTATCTTTAGTCTTTTGATAATAGCCATTCTTACTAGAATAAGGTAATACCTCATTGTGATTTTATGGTGCATTTCCTGGATAATTAGAGACATTGAGCATTTTTTTTTTTGCCATTTTATGTCTTCTTTTGAGAAATATCTATCTAAGTGTCATTTGAATAAACTATGACTGTGTTAAGAGGGACATATTTTCTCATAGCTGATGTTTAAAATTTCTAATGCATAGTTATAATAAAAAGTAAACTGTCTTATAACTAACTTTTACCATTTTCAAATTCTTGAAAAACAAATATGAATCAGCTTTTATGTGTAAGAATAGGCATTTATTTTAAATATTAGGAAGTTTTACAAAGGTAAATGATCTTTAAAAGAGATTGCAACTAATCTCTTAATAACATGCAGAGCTTTTCACAATATACCAGATAGTTGATCACCTGCCAAAACTTTTTAGCAGCATGAGTTCTGAGAATATTAATGTACTTTTAATGATGCTGCTGACAACCAATCTGGAGGAATGGGATTAAAAGAAAGAGGTGAAGATACTGAAGAAAAAAATAGAATAAACAGGAACCCAGTTTAGGATTATTCTAAAATGGTTCTATCGTGCACATAGAAGCAAAGCTTGCTTATGGCCAGGGAATTGACAAGATTAATAGGCAAAAACATGAGCTGCCAACTAATATTTAAAGTCTTCTGCATATGTGTATCCAGTCTCTAAAATGATGTTACCAAGGCTAATGATATTAACATTTATATAGTTTGAACCCAGTCAGTGATTTAAGATCTAGACTGCCAATGACATGTTGGTCTCACGAAATCACTTAACTCAGCCTGTGATTGAGAAACCACAGCCCAATTATCATTTCACATAGGAAAAAATTCTAATAGCTAAATCTCAAGACACTTGTAACTTCCAGAGGACAACTGTGCACTCACCCATGTTGTGTTTTAGGGCAAAGAAACCATCTTGTGGACATTTTCATTCCCTGTGCCAACTGGCACTCTTCTTTGAAGAGTCATATTTATACTCATTTAGAAATTTAAAAAAAAGTAAAATCAGAAATTTTATCCTGTCCTTTATGTGATTAAAAATTTGAACATTATGCATTTTCTATTTTAAGAATTCTCTTCTATCCAATAGTTTGATGCTAGTAGAAAATTCAAATTCAATGTCTTGATAGAATTATTATTGTACTACCAGAAATATGACATGATTCAATGAAGAAACTTCAAAAATAGACTATTACATTAAGCCTATAGAATCTACATCAGTGCATATGAATTTAACTGGGCACATTTATCCAATTAAGTGTTTTATGTTTTTTATAAAGTTTTATGAATTTTATATTTGAGAAATATTATTATTAATGTTATGAAAAAGTGTCATTAAAATAGAGATTTACAAGCCAGGCACTGTCGTATATGTCATAATCCCAGCAGCTCAGGAGGCTGAGACATGAGGATCACAAGTTCAAAGCCAGCCTCAGCAATGGCGAGGAGCTAAGCAACTCAGGGAGACCCTGTATCTAAATAAAATAAAAAATAGGGCTGGGGATGTGGCTCAATGGTTGAATGGCCCTGGGTTCAATCCATGGTACCAAAAAGAGAGAGAGAGAGAGAGAGAGATTGATTTACAAATGTTATTAGATACATCACTAATTACTCTTATTGGTTTTTATAAACAATTCTACTGAAAAATTGTGCATCAATACCTTTATTTATTCCATTGTTGATAGCAAAACACTTGTATTTGTATCCTAATATATAATATTACCAAAGAACAGAATTTTTAAATTGGTATTTATATTTTTAAAATTTACACAAATGTTTACAAATAAATTTAAAAACTTTCAAAATTTCAAAACTGAAATGGTCGTTACCTTATTTTCATAATCATATTTCTTAGGTTGATAGCATATTTAAGAATCATAAAACAATGATTATGTATATTTCAGAAAGCATTGCCCATTAATTATTTCCCACTGAATAAAAAATAACAGACTAAAAAATATTGGACTAAAAAAGCTGGTTCACTTTTGACAATTTCTATTTGAGCCACAAAGCTTATAAAATCACAGGGGAAAATATGGATATTCTATTTGTGGTTGAATTGTTAAATAATAGAATACCACAGAGAAATCAGGCCACATTTTAGGTAAGTGAATCAATAAAATATAGATTTTTTTATCAGAGTACATCATTTTAGTGATAGGATTTTTGGTTATTCAAGTAGATTAAATTTAAGAATTTCAAAGCAATGCATTTTAATGTAAAACCATGAAATACATTACTGTGGATTCTGACCTAGGAAACAATGTCACTTGCTCTTGCATGTAAAAGCATTTTAGTCCTTACCTTTGTTGTACTGTGTCTTTTCAGAAAATGGGTTTTCTGGAGAGTTGGAGAGCTAACATTAGGGCCAATGCTCAGAGAGGGCTGGCTCAGGCCTGCCATTGCTTTCTAACTCCTCATGAACTCATTGTTGCTGAAGACAAAAAAAGCTCAATGTTGGTAAATATTATATATTCTTATTTAAATTCTTATTAAATATTCCCCCAACTTCTTTTTCAGGGAAAGATCTACATGTGAATTTTAGGAAATGTAGGCAGTGGACTCAAATTCAATCTAGTTTCTCAGCAATATTCTGAATATTTCCAAATTCTCATTAATAGTTTTCTTCAGTTCTTGCTCCCAATTAACCTTTGTCATTGCTTTAATATATAAAAAACATTGCACTTTCTACCATTTGCATTTTTATCTTACTAATAACATTTTTCATCTCCAACTTTTGATGTCAAATCTAATTATTTTGAGATCAGTATCATCCAGTTGTAAAACTACTGTTAAAGATAACTCCTTTTCATTAAAAAATAAAAATTACCTTATTATTGTTCATTGATCAACATCTGCTATATACTATGACCCTGATTCTCTTTGTAAACATGCCTGGTATTTCCAAATTCTTAGCCAATGATTCTCTAAATATGCCCTAAAGTCACTAAGTGATTCTTGATTTAATTCAGCTTGTGTTTTTTACCTAATGATATGCACACAAAATTTAATTATTTTCCATTTAAATTTGTCTGCAAATATTCGTATCATAATAATAGTATGTATACAAGTAAACATGTTAATACAATGGCATATATTTTACATGTATCACACATAAACACACACACACACACACACACACATATATATATTTAGTGAAATAACGAGTTTAAATAAGGCTAATGCCTATATATTTGCCAGGAATAGTATTAAGGTCTTTGAGATAAATAGGATTATCTCATTTACTTTTTTAAAAATTCCATGCCATAGGCACTTATTTTCATTTAACAAAACAGGAACAATTTGTTATCTGTGTTCCGTGTCCCTATATAATTAATTACTTGTGTGAATTTACCTTGTTCTTTTTTCTCTCTTATTCCATATCCTCATTTCCTAACCCTGCTCCAGAGTCAGTTCCTGAAATTATCTAGACATGCTCCCTCCTCAGGGTCTTTGCACACTTATTATGCTATTTCAAAATTGAATAATCTGGAGCAAAATCTACCTCACAAGTGTGTCTTATTGAGTTCATAAGTTTATAATTTCATCATTTTAAAAGATATTCATGCCACTCTCAGCATATTGTTTTTAAAATGCCTATAAAGGTGATCTCCAAATTACCTCCCTACAGTAAGAGAAAGGTCCTTTAACTTTACAAAAATCATGACAAATAAGAAATCTCAAACAGTATATAATTATCATATTTAAATAGGATTTGAGTCTCTAAGAGTTGTTTGGTGTTGAGCTTCTAAGTCAAATTTAATTTTTGTCTCTATCTATGAGGTTTTTAATATTGTGTCTTATAAAACTGATAATTGCATTGACAAAACCAATAATTGATATGATTTGCCTGTATGAAAAAATAAAATCATTCTATAAATACGCACATAATAATTAATAGAAATCAATTGTCTAAAATTTGATTTAATACATTACTATATCAATACTTTTTTTAGACAAAGTTATCATTTATATAATTCCTGTATTATTTTTACAACTACTGGACAGTGAAGAAACCCCTTGTCAGAACTATCGAAGTCTTTTTGGGGGGGGCAGTGTCTCACCGTTGCCTTGAAGGGGGCTTGAAAAAATAAGTCAGGTAAATCAATGATTACATTAGAAATAGTCTCATGGCTTTTTGGTGTTTGCCTCTTGTGACTCACCCTTATGTCTGCACAACCAACAGAGTTTAGCAGCAGGGATTAGCTTGCACAGAATAGTTTTATTCTTCTTGAGATTCCATCTAAAATAATAGAGAATGAGAGCCCACCAGCTGTTTATTTCCCTTAAGGCTGTTCATCTCATCCTATATAAAATTATTTTATTGTTAAAATATTTCATATTTGTCTCTAATGCTATATAAATTATTTAAAAATATAAAATTCTATTTTGTCTCCAAAATCAACTGAATGAGATCTTTCAATCTCAATCAGAAGTACATTTAAAATACAAGAACATCCATATGTTAACATTTTTGGCAAAATAACTCAGTCTTTTTTAATGACACTATTGGTGATATGAAAGAATTTTAACTATTGAAATGGTGTTTTGTTTTTATAATAATATAATATAAAGCTAAATGAAATACAAAAGTGTCCATCCCCTTCAGAACTGGACTTAAAACAGTTACTCAGAAAAGTGAAAATCTTGTTCAAACAATATTGCTGAGAAAAACAAATGAGAAAAGTTCTATGGAAATTATTACTATAGCTACATAATAAGAAGAAACAAAACTAAGCTTATACTTTACAGCCAGAAAAAAACTTTCCATTGTCTTTTTCATATTTTCCTTTCTTGTTACTAGTTTTTCATCTAACTTTTCTCTTTCCATCTTATTTTCATATGTCCTTCCAGCCCAAGCTCTAAAAGAGGTTACATTTTGGGGTTATATGAACTACATAAAAGAGAATCACTAAAGAAAGTTAACAAAAAATATGGTAGCCTTGTGATAAAAGTAGTTAGTTGATAGCATGACTGTAAATAATCAGTCACATAATTAAGTTTCCTGAGGTTAAAATCTGCTTATATAATCCATACAAGGATAGTATATGGCAGTGAATGAATCGCTGTTATTTATCTGAAATTTTTTTCCTATTCTTTTCTTTTCTTTTTTTTAAAACAGGGCAGAGCACACAGTGCCCTACTACCACAAATTGTGCAGTCAAGTTTCCCACATTTGGGCAAATTACAGGTTTTAGAAGTAAAATTTGAAAACTTCCATCAAAATGTTTTTCAAATTCTAAAGACAATATATATTAAGGTAATAGCAGTCAAAAGTTGGCAGTAAAACAGAACTACATATGAAAGCTGTGATTTCACTCCATGAAACATTTTAGATAACAATAAATCAAATTCCTTTAAAATAAAGTTTATCAGATTTTGAGGAAACTGAATATAAAATAGCATGCAGATAAACACTATTTTAGTACTGAATTAATCTCAAAGGATAGAAATAAAAAACAGACTGTTCAGAAATTTGGTATGACCCTAATATATGGACCATTTTTGCATCAATTTAGAATTTTGGTTTCCTGAACCAAAGCAATTTAAAATAATTATTTAGTTTGCATTTATTAGTCTCAACTTGCTCCAGCCCAACATGAATTTAAGAACTCTTTCCCTTTAAAATAAATGTTCAACAATTCTAAGAGTTTTCTTTTACATTTGTTTGTTTTCTTCACCTATTTGCTAGCTCTCATGCCCTTTCATATTCTATTTCTGACCATTTCCAACACTTCACACATTTATTAATTTATCTGACTGACTGTTCATCTAAATATCTTAGTAAAACTTGAGTATGAAGAAATCATTTTGTTCCAGAGCATTTGAACAATATGAAAATCTGTTAATTTAGTTCTTTCTCTTTAACCTAATTGAACAAGATTTCACCAGCATATTTTGCATAGCGTTTTGTACAGAAATGCCATGCATATTATTTTAATTTAAGAACTGAATAATTAACATGAAGAAAAATAGACATATATAAGTTTCAACTAAGGTTTTATCACCATTCATAAATATTTTCTTAACTCCCTCAGAATTTGTTCACTCTTCTCTATGATTCAGCAATGTTTTCTGCATAATTAGATTTTTATAAGTACTCTAATGAACTAGACTATCTCACTATTTTCATTTTTATTAGTAGACTTTGAACTCCTTCAATGAAGACTATTGTATTCATCTTCTCATTTCCAGTGTTTAACCTGTTATTTTGTACATTGGGATGTCTACAAATTCTTATGTGTATTCAAAAATTTTAAATAGACCTCTTTAAAAATTTCTGTGTACTTATTTAAAAAATTATATTAATATTAGAAATTAAACTGAAACAAACCTATGAGGTAATATTAAACTTATTTAATTATAAAATTTGTCAAATGATTTATAAATTCCACAACATGTGTTCTTCGTTAACTCTGCCATGCTCTCACAGGCTGTACATGTTCCAACTCGCACTAGTTATAAACCAATCCTAACTGAAGCCTGTACATCTTAGTCTTAAATAAGTGGATAGACCATCACTTCCTCCAGTAGATATGAAAACTAAATAGATGTTGCTTCACAAATAAAATTTAAGTAGAGGACACGTATTGTTACAAATAATTTAACATAACACAACCATCTAATAGCATATTTTGGATCTGAGACAATGTTTCTAATCCCAAAGAAAATTAAAATCCTGTCACATGGCTTTAATGTAAATAATATAGAGTCTCTTCTGCTACCTCATAGCACCCATAATTAAAAAATATAAACATTTTATTTCCTGTGGTAGTAAGATATTTGAAAGTCACACAGTACATTGACACAAGTTTTTATAGTATGACACATAGTATATTCCTTCTCTACCATAGAAATGAATATAAGTAGCATGTTTACCTATTAAGTCATACATAAGAAAATCATAGACATACATAGCCTATGAATAAGCAGATTTCAAAACAAAACTAATGAAAATATGATTGTTTCAAAACATAGGGGGATGGCTTGTTCTATTTCCCAATTTTTTTAAAATAATAGTTTAAATAAAATGTGGAAAGCTATTTGCTTCAGTTAACGAACATCCATGAAAGTAGCTTTTTATAAAACATTGCTAAGCCATTGAAGAGCTTCAATTCTGTAAGAACATAGGCAAAAATGGAAAGACACTTTTAATATAAGATAGCAAGGAGTATTGTATTTTATGGAAGCACATAGCAATGCACCATCCAAATATACCCTGTGTTGCTCACTTCTTTATAGCAGTAATAGACTTTGATTTAATCCTAAATTCTGATTAATGAAAGGAATTATTAGTAATCTCAAATTCACTGTTAGAATCCAGGTCTGGACCCTACATGGTAACAGTACAAGGCTTTCTAGTGCTGATTATAGTTTCTCCTCCCACTTCTCTTGGAACTATAACAGTTTCATGCTAGAGTTGAGAAATGCCTCCAATTTAATCCGAGAAGAAACTTTGACTAATATATATTTTAGGCTGCTAAAGACCTCATAAGAAGCCAGGCATGGTGGTGCACACCTGTAATCCCAGTGGCTCAGGAGGCTATGGCAGGAGGATTGTGAGTTCAAAGCCAGCCTCAGCCGCTTAGTGAGGACCTAAGCAACTTAGTGAGACTCTGTCTCAAAAGAAAAATGATTAAAAGGGCTGGAGATGTGGCTTAGTGGTTGAGCATGAGCACCTATGTTCATTCCCTTGTAACAAAACAAACAAACAAACCTACCTGCCAAGAGCAACACAGAAGAAGAAAAGTTTATTTGGGACTCCCAGTTTCAGATGTCTCAGCCTACAGAGGGCCAACTCCATTGCTCTGTGCCTGAGATGATGCAGAACGACAGAGTGGAGCAGCCCAGAACATGGCCACCAGGTAGTGGAGAGAACTCAACTCACCAGACACAAAATTTAAACCAAAAGGCATGCACCCCAGTGACTCACCTCCTCAAGTCACACCCTACCTGCCTACAGTTACCACTCAGTTAATCCCTATTAGTGAATTAATGCACCGATTAGGTTAAGGTTCTCATAATCAATCATTTCAACTCTAAACTTTCTGGCATTATTTCACACCTGAGCTTTTGGGGAGCACTACATATTTAACATTAGTATTAAACTCAGTATGTTTTCTGATTTGAAATGTTAAGTGCAACTTTTTTTTAATGACTGAACAGTGATGATTAAATCATAGATTTCAGGAAGGAAAAAAACTTATTTACCCAAAATAAATTTAAAAGGAAAGAGATGTCCAAAGTAAATTTACTTTCAGAATTTCATCTCTCTCTCAGTTTATTTAATATACGTCATTATAACTTTATTACTAATATAGAAGAGAAATGAAGCACTTTAAGTATTGGAGAGTATGAAAAATTAATTATATATCACATGAATATAATACCAATTTCATCATCTAGAGAATATTTGAAATTCTTATGATTTTTTGATTTTTAAGAACACATTTTAATATAGTACTATTATTTTAAACCAGTAAGTAGAAATACAAACAATGACAAATAGAGATAGAGATCAAGAGGTTCTTTTTTATTTCAGTATTCTTAAGAGATACTCAAAATTAAATAATAATAAGTGGTAAGTGCATTATTAAACTTGAATTCAACAAGTTTGATTGAAGACTTGTGACTTGAAAGAAGGAGTAAGAAAAGTAAACTATAGGAAGAAAATGAAGAAAATAAATAGAAGAGATTGATGACAGCATCATACCATAGAAAATTATCTTCTATAAAATTTAGAATTAGCTATTTACCATGGCATATTTAATAGTAAAAAAATCACTCTCTGTGGGAAGAAATCTGCTCACTAAACATAAATCATTATCCAAATACCTTCACAGTGTCAAACAAATATTTTCGAAGGAAGATGAGATGAGAACTGGTGGTGACTAGAAATACAGACTGATTCTCTGGGACCCTTCACTCTTAAAAATGTGAACAGGAGAGCAAAATTTAAAAAGTGAGATATTAGTAGTAAACTCAATTAGCATGAAGTAAATTTAAGTGATACGATGTTTCAATATGCGTTTTAATTGATGGAAAGTTATCTAGTGTCAAGAATAAATATAGAAATTATTAAACAATTTAGTTCACAGTAACTTTATCCAGAAATATGATAACAAATGAAAAATACATTGAATCCTTTAATTATCCTAACATTCAACCCTTCTGTATAATGGCCATGTATAAAAATGCTGAAGATTTAAGTGAATTTTTAATTACTCTAAAATGTCAGTAGTTTAAAATAGCCATAGTACTTATGGCCTGATGGACAAATGAGCTGAGAAGAATATCCCCTTGTTGCAGTCACAGTGTCACATGGGTGGCCTTAGAAGTTATATCCACGGGACAGAAAGCTATCAACAACAAAATTGAGATCAGCATTTCTAGCTTGATACCACAGAGCCAAATGCAGCCGTATAACTAAGCAACATAAACTTTAATGTAGAGAATGCTTCGGGCTTATCCAATTTGTGGCATTTTACAGTCTCAGTCGTATATGTTAATATACATCATAAAAACAATGCCTCCAAAAGTGAGTCAAAGAGAGGTAGGGGGGAGGCTGCTTTCTGCTGAACATTCTAGGAGAGAAAACTCAGTAGTAGCATTCTTACAATTTCTGTACACTCTTGCTTAGTATGCTTTCTTACTTCTGAATTGGCTCTTTCATTACTTATTATGAAAAAGTGGAATAACATAATTATTTACAAGTACAGGTGATAGAACACTCTTTGTGTGCAAATTCTATTTGTTAAAGAGACAACCTTCAGAGGCATCTATTTTAAGGATGGCAAAGTGAACAGAATCAAATTTCTAAACTTAATGACAATGTCAGTGTAGCTTATGAAACCATAACAATGTGAGAAGGGCCATCTGGTGAGTGCAGCATGCATGTAATGTATGGTTAGCTTCAGTGATTCTTCCGAGTTCTCCTCGTACTGTAAGACGTGTGTGGCAGAGTGCCACTCAAACTAAGTAGAATCATTCAACTGCCTTGAATATAAAGTAAAGAATATAATGCTTGAATAGGCAGGCTAGTTGCACATGAATTTTGATGCAGATGCCCAGTAAAAACTGTTTCTGATAAGTTGCAGTAGAAAACAACCTAAAGAATCAATAAAGAAAGGTTTATTTCTACAGAACATACAACTGTGTTTATAGAGCAATGATTTCTAACACAAGCACAGTTTTTCATTACTTCCATCAGTGCACTGGGGTTGATGTCTGCAAGAGGCTTGGTAACCACTGCAACCAAAATATGATGTGCAACACACATATATGATCATAAATATGAATTATGTCTGGGTATACATATTCCTGTGTACATGCTTTGAAATAACAACACCTTCTGAATATAATTTCTGAGAAGGAAATAGGAACATGCCAGAACTTGGGTAAAATCCTATGAATTTTGAAATATTCTTTGATCATACAAGTGGTTTTTCTTATCTTTTGTTTTTCTACTTAACGAGTGGAATAATGGGTGAGAATTTTTAAAACAATGGGTAATTTGAATCCTCTCTCTCCCCACCCTCCCTTGTCTGTATTCTTTCCAGAGCAAGAAACTACTGAGCCTGGTCACTACTGATTGATAGAAAAGCCTGTGGCACTGTGGGAATCCCAGTGGAAAAGCTGCAGTGGCACTTTCTTCTTTCCTGGCCAGCAGAAAATTTTCTAGAGTTTATTTTGTTAGTAATGAAATCTGAGGTAAAGGTCAGAATTCTGGTAGCTTTAGAAGGATTTTGACTTCTGTAACCATCAACCTGTAAGTAAAGTTGGCACTGTCCAATGTGAACCAGGTCTGGTCTCAGAGACTACCAAGAACCAAGGCAAGACTCCGATGGGAAAATCCTCCAAGACTGATGGGCAGTACAACTTCCTCCCTCTGCCTTCATGGAAGAATGACAGGCTGCTCATGGATGCCCTTCATATGGAGTCATCAACTGGGACTTGAATCCCAGTAAGGCAACAGAGAAAAATATCAACAGAGTTTGAAGTCAAACCACTAAGAAGAGGGGAAAAGAAAAAACAAATTAATCTCCATAAAGTAGAGAAGACAGAGTGGCAAACATCATCTCAAACAAAAAAGTAATGATTTATAAAAATTATAAATAAATCACAAAATGCATAATACTTAAATGGTAAATCATTCTAGTGAATTTATTGTCACTATTGACATTTAAGGCCAGGTAAATCAAGGGAAACAGTTTTCCCCCTCATTATAGAACAAAGAAATAAAGAGATGCACCTGGGACTATAGCTCAATGGTAGAATGCATATTAGCATGTGTGAGGCCCTGGGTTCAATCCCTTATAGTAAGAGAGAGAGAGAGAGAGAGAGAGAGAGAGAGAGAGAGAGAAGGAAGTTAATCTATTGGAGAGATAATGAAGTAAAACTAACATATAATCAGTATAGATTTTAAAATATTAAAAAATAGATGAAGTAATACCAATTAAATTTAGTTTAATTTGAAAACATATATTCCTGGTTCCAAGAAATATGTGGTTTAAAGATTTAAAGGGGTAAATAAAGTTCTGGGAAGTTTTTATTTGAAAATAGACATGGAGGCATAATCCAATAACATTCCTCTAATAACATTCTTAAATATTTAAATAAAACAAATCTTCTATAAGACTTCAGATAAAAAGGAAAATTAACCTACAGAGGAAAAAAAAAAAGTCATGATGGTATCTGATATCACAGCTTCTGTGCTGGAAATTAGAAGATGGTGGAGAACTATTTGTAAGAACATTCTCAAGGAAGAAGTATAATGAGACAATTAAGAATTAAATCAGAGGAGTGACCTGAAGATAAGGGCAGCAGGAAATAATTGGTATATATTTTACACATAAGAGTAGATAATATTTTTAAAGATTACTAGCAATTAAAACAAAAATTGAATAAAGAATGGAAAAAATTTTAAAAGCATTTCCAGATGTAAAAGAGAAAAAGAATAGTTAACAGTAGGTGATCAAAGTAAAATAAAAGAGAAAAAGTAAAGTAAAACAACCTATACTAACTAAAAGAAAAGAAATAAAACAAGTAGATGTCACTGTAGATATAAGGAAATGCATTTAAAAATAAAAACTATACTGTTATTAATAAATGCATTAAAAGTAAAGGGAAAGGGTCTGGGATGGTGGCTCAGTAGTAGAGCGCACGCCTAGCACATGTGAGGCCCAGGGTTCAATCCTTAGCACAACATAAAAATAAATAAGTAAAATAAAGACATTGCATCCACCTACAACTAAAAAATAAATATTAAAAAGAAAAGTAAAGGGATGAAAGTTGTATATATGTACATATGCATATATGTCAAAGGTAAAGAGGTAATGTGTATACATATACACACGCACATATATATATTTATACACAATAAATAATAAACCAAGTAATAAATAGAAAAATTTTAAATATTAAAAATAAATAATACCATTACTTCTAAGTTATAGTATTTACAGAAAACTATGTAAAACTTTGTAAAATATAGAGTCATCAGAAATTCAAGATTATAGGCAAATAAATCAGTACAAATAAAGCTATAGAGCAACATCACTTAAAATATAAATGCAAAATTATAAAAATTATAACAAAATATTGTATTTTATCAAATATAATCCATTAGTTCCAAGTGGAGTTTATTTAAGAAATGTAGACCACTTCAATATCAGTAACTTAATAAACTACTATATGATAATAATAGACAATTAGAACAAAACAATATCACTTTGCATTTTATATGCACTTGATAACATTTAACATGCATTTTAAAGTACGGATGCTGCAATAATCAGGAGTCTAAAGAAATTACATAAAGGAAATAAAAGACTACTCCAAATTCTAGAAATAACATACCAGACCTGATGAACAACTAAAGAAACTTGAACTAATATTAAGTGAATAACAATGCCAATTATTACAATCATTACTTATCATTGACTTAACATTTTTTATTTGATAAAACATTAGAAGGAAAATTACATGAAAGTTTAGAAAAGAAATTAAACTGTACTTTTGCTGTTATTAATGTTGTTATTTACCTAAAAATCATAAAAGCTCTGTAAAAATTTACTATAATTAAGAAAACAAACAAGCAATATACTTTGATATAAGATAAATGTAATAAAAAATTGCTTTTCCTCTAAATTAGCAATAACTACCCATAAATAAAAAAAATTATAGTAGAGAAATATTAAATACAAAATAATTAAAAGGAGGAAAGACTATCAATACATGGAATGAAATGATGATAACATTTTCAGTTTACAGAATATTAATATGTCCATGAATGCAATTCTAATTTGAAGTCCAATAGTATTTTTTACATTAATATAGATTCAGAAATTTTATATTTTATATGAAAAAATAAATTCTTTGACTATCTTAAAGATATATAAATAAATAACAGTTAGAGTGACATACCATAAAATGGCCATGTTCCAAACAGTTTTGAATAGTTAAGAATAGAATTTCTAAATAAGTCTCAGTGTTTAAGAGTATTTCATATATGATAGATGACTTAATACTGTTGTTATAATTGACTACTTACCTGAGGAAAAACATTGGGTCCATTTCTCATATGATGTATGAAAAGAGCTATAACATTAATAAAATAATCTTTGGAATACTGTAGGAGATCCTGTGATTAATAATTTAGTTATACAAGGTTTTGTGCATGGATTTCCATGACATCTTTTGAGTAATAAATGAAAGACAGAACAACTCATACTTGAAATACATTTTGGTCAATCACTGACCCCCAAATCTATTGTTAAAAAAAGGATCCTTTTAAGATTATATGGTTAAGGAAAAAAAAAAAAAAAATATATATATATATATATATATATATATATATATATGTACATGTATATATATATATATATATATATATATATATATATAATGTACATACTAAGTTAAAAATGTGAAAAACTTAACATTAATGAGGAAAAATGGGGAAAATAGTAGAGAGTAAAAAAAGGTAAAAGATTGTTTCAACAAAATTACCTAATGTCCAGTGTGATCATATTTCTACATGATATAATTAAAATTTTTTAAATTGAAATTTTATATATAAATCATAAAATAAATTATAAAAATAGAATTCTGAATGAAATATTACAGTACATTTGTGATTTTTAATTTCTAAAGAAAACATCAGTAAAGCAAAAATTTACTAAAAATATTAATCAAATCATATGATTATAATAAGTAAGAACTCAATAGGTATTCATGACATTAATGAATACACAGATAATATCTAAATTGAATACACAAGATAATATCTAACATCTTTTCAAGATATATTGTGGGTTTTAATTCCAGAAAAGAAAATCTTCCATCAGTAACTCTCATGTAAGTATTTAGAAGAAAATATTGCAAGGACAAACTAGCTATAAAGATAAAAGCCTGAAAGTAGTCAAAGATCATAAAGATTCATTTTATTACCACATTTATGCCTCTGAATGTGGATAGTATATTCTAGTTTCTTTGAAAGTCTAGTTCACCCTCTCTGGTTTCTTTAACAGTGCCACATTGGTAAATAAGAAACTTTCCTCTTCAACCTTTTTTCTATTATCACATTTCAAAACAATTATTTAAAAATAGTCAATGATCATGTGCTAACTTCTCTTTGGACAATTATCTATATGTCTTATGATATTAGATGCAATAAAAATGAACTTTCAGAAACATGCTTATTGATGCACACAAAAATGCTACATTTTTTCCATTTAAGTGATAACAAGAGCATAATTCCCCATATTGTTTTTTCTTATTTATCTATTCTCAGTTTCATTAAGGTTTGGTTGATACACAAAATTATATAAATTTATGACGTACAGCATGATGTTTTGATGTATGTGTATTTTGTGAAATGAATAAATCAAGTTAATTAGCGTATCCATCACACAACCTGTGTGTGTGTGTTGCAGAGAACATGTAATATCTCCTCTCTCAGAAATTTTAACCTGTTTGCTCTTTTTATCTATAGTCAGCAGGCTGCATCACAGATCTTGAGAACTTATTTCTCTTGTTTTACAGAGACCTTGTACCATTTAAAGAATATGTCTTCTTTTCTTATCCTACCCTCTCTAGCCCCTGATCTCCTTTCTCATTTTTGAAAATTAAAAATATTTTAAATAGAGGTAAGCATGATTCTGATATTTTCTAAGTTGTAACACGGAAGAGCATGTTGTTCATGCTTCAACTAAACTCCAGAGATAACAATGATCGAGATATGCCTTTGGTCTCAGAAAAGGGAAGTCAGATAGACATATTTAGAGAGAGAGAGTTACGATAGCCATAATTCTTCTCAAAGACTAACAAGATAGAGGTGCTTTAATGAAATATTATGGGGTTTGTGTCAATGGACTTCATTTAACTTGGGTATTCAGAAATAATGAATACCCCAAGGGGTAGGAAATATCAAAAGTAATAAAATTACTTAGTAGTATCATGAAGATAAAACTATTGTACCAAGATTAAATGTACAGCAAGCACTGGACTATAATTCAAAGTTTAACAAGTTGCTCAATCTTTGTTCTTAGAAAAATTAAATGGTTTGAAGTTAAGGATATGAAATAAATATTACTAATATCCACATTAGGATGTTTTCAATGAATCTCAAATTTACTTAGATTGAAATATTATTTACAACAATCTGTTAAATTTGATATCTAAAAGTCAATATTTTCTAAGAAGCATTTTACTTATTTGTACTAGTTTGAACTCTAATAAAATCCAAGGTTTGCTTTCATTATCTTTGTAACTTTGCACAGGTGTCTGTGCATTTGGAAGAACACCTCTTCCAATCCTTGCAAAGTTATTGCAGTAAGTAGGCATACTCCTGCTGAGTACTTGAACTGATATAGTTGCCTCCAAGATCTCCGCTGAGTGGAATTGTGGCTGAGCCATGTGGCTATTTCTGGCTTTACAAGTGGAGTCCATGATTGGTGGGTTTGTTGCCAGAGGCTCAAGTGGGCATGGATCCTTCCTGGTCTCTGAGTTCACATTCTCTGACTGTGAATCAATAAATTGGCATGAGGATGAGTGTCTACTTCAAGTTCCACAGATAGCAGGCCTATTGCCAGATGCAGTGACAGAGCAATTTATCCCTAATCCCTAGGAGAGCTTCTGTTAGGACTAGCAGAAGGACATATTAGATGGGTCCTTGGCCTCTGGACACAGCTGGGAGGGACTGGAATCAAGTCCTTGACTTCACTGTTTATTCTGCCATTTGCCTTCCACACCAACCTCTTCTGATTTGAATGCCGCTTTCCCCTTGAATAGAAGCCTGTGTCTTTGGTTCAGAAATGCACTACTGCTTTCATTTTGTATCACTGATCCAAATCTGACTTTATCACCTGTGACCCTACAAATCAGAAGCAACCTTGAAATACATTCAACTAATCTTTTTGTCTCAGAGACAAATCCTGAGAAGGGACAGCATTGCAGCTAGAGTGCACCAGGGTAATAGTGAAAAAGAAGAGTTGTGGGAAAGAGGACTTATCTTTTAGGTCCATTTTTGGTTGTGAGTAGTACCATTGAGTTTATCTCTGCTAGAAATGAGAAAAACGGGGGTCTGGGGAAATGAGTAGTTATGTAATGAGACATATTATGAGCCAAATCAGTCTAGAAGTATTATAGAAAATGTATTAGAAGAGAGTTGGAAGAAAATGGAGTAAGAGAGGCTAATACTAAAGAAATGCATTTGCTTAAGAAAAAAGTATTAGACTTAACAATGCAATGAATAATGAACAAAGAATTAAGGAAAACTATTAATGTCTGCAAACCATATTTAGAGAAATCACACAGTGTATAATGTACTTCTATGGAATACAGAAGTCATTACTTAGAAAAGTCCAGACACATTATGCCTGATACCTCCACTAATGAAAAATAGATGGTAATCAGTCTTCAGGTTTGTGATAGTTTTGTTTGCATATTTAAGAATCATGCATATAATGTTATTTAGTATATAATCTCCCACTGAAATATGTAAATTTTCCTTGTCAAGGCACGGGCTATATGAATGTTAACCAACTCACCCTTGGTATATAGAAGGAAAAATATTAGTAAATAGAGGTACATCATAGAGAAAAACTGATCAATAAAAGACTGTTGCACCAGTTAATGGCTGAGAGAGATTCCTGTGACAGAGAAGATGATAAGCCACCAATTATTGCCTTCACTCATTTACCAGAGTGCTCTCAGATTCCAAAATTATAAACAGTTTGTCCTCTCACCAGAGACAGAAGTAAAAGAAGCTATTTTGAAAGAAGTAGACAATCTAATTTAGTATTCTTCATTAGTATTCTTCATTATTATAATATGTAAGATATATATGTATATTTTATATACACATATTACTTAACTTCATGAATATATGTGTACATGCATCTATTTATATGTGAGATTCTGAGGACTCCTTATATCTCAACCTAGCTAATTAACACATTAGTATGAAGATACGACCAAGAAGTATGTCTTAGAAAGTGTTCCTCAGCAAAATACTCACTCACCCATCAGTAGCTAATTTGCCTAATGATTGAAACGCCTGAGTATATTGAACCACTACTATTATTTTATGCACTGTGCTTAGTATCTGGATTACAGAAATTAATAAGATTACAGTCTTTTCTATAAAGTAGTCATCAGGAAATCGGTGCTCACATTCAATGAGCAACATTGATGTTCTGTCTTTGAGTAAATATATTAAAATAAAAAGCATATGAGATATCTTAAATGATGGATTTTTTATTTAGTCCATCTGGAACTGAATCTCATCAACATTACCAACTGATTTTGAAACTGCTTGGCAGGTTGGGGGTTAATTCATCTTTTTATACTTATGTTTGTCCACTAGAAAAATTACAGATGGTAACATTATCTTTTTCAGTTTGCTGTATTTAATTTTATAACCTAGGTAAAATTTAGAATAATATCTAATGCTTACTAATAATATGTTATGAGTATTATTAATATTTTTCTTCTCTTTTAGGAATATTTTGTTTAAATATCTAATTAATAATGAAGAAGTGAGTTAATATTTATAGAATATTAACAAGTATTCATTTTCTCATTAATAATCATATTTAATAATTTTGACAATGTATTTCTGATGAGTATTTCAAGCAATTATCAGATGTGCTCAAATTCATAACTCCACAATCCATCTGCTTTGTTGTTTGTTATTTAATACTGAGTAAAATGTACTCAAGATCAAAGACAGAATATTACACATCTGCATCTGCTTGTTACACATACAAACACAAAATATGTTCAATTGGCAGCATATGTTAGAGTGCACACAGTCTGTTATGATAGTAATTTCATTGTTGGATGTATTGCAGAGCCCTGATCTATAATATATTTTATTAAGATGGATGTGCCTTAGTTTGTTCAACCGTCATGATATAATATTTGGCTAATGTTTTTATTGCATGCCATCTGTGTGGGCAGTAAGGTTGTCCAATAACACATGAAATGTCACTGTTTCGAATAGGCATCTAATTGAGATTTAATCAGACAGGGACTTTACATTAATTAAATGCCACTTGATTAATGAAAACATATTTTTGCTATTTAATAACTATGTAAGAATAGGACATGATTAGTTCAAAATTCCATGCATTGTGCACAAAATGTAGACTTTCCATGAATATATGCCTGCAGAGCAGTGTGGTAGAATCTAAATACATTTAAATGGCATTAAAATAAATGCCACCCTGCTAGTTAAGAAATAGCAAACACTCTGTGTTTGGAAATGATTCTAATATCTGGATCTCTTTGACCCTTCTTTGTGCTGCTATTAAGCTACTCATTTCTCTGTCCACAGCCAGGCATAAATTTAAATGTATCTACTCCCACTGTGAAAAATAATCAGTCCCACACATGCAAACCCAGAAGCAGTGCTAACTATCAACACAATTGTAAGAATCATAGGAGAACAAACTCAAGCAGATGTTTTGCAAACAAAACAACTTGCTGAAATTTAGCTTCTCTAGAAAATTCAGAGAAATGAACTGTCTCTGCTCACCAATTTTCTTTCTCTCTGGTTTTACATATTACCTTCTGATGAGGTGATTTTATTCATTCTGCATACATTTTACTATTGGTACTTATTTCAAGTTTATTAAAAAATGATTCTGTCTCTTTCCTTTTGAGAAATGAGAATTCCCTTTTCCCTGAAAGATCTTTCCTTACTTGAGACTATAAAATTTTTTTCTTAATAGGAGAAGACAGCTCTTACATGCTATTTTCTTATCATTTGTATCAACAAATTGTAATTGTTTTCCCCTGGACATATTGGTGCTTTTCCTTTAAAGAGAAACCCAAGGATGGAATCGAGAATTGGATGACCCATAGGCAGAATTAGGCCCAGAACTTTTCTTAAGAGTGAACCCATATGTTTTAACCAGCTTTTCCACTGCTGTGACTAAAAGACCTGACAAGAACAATTTTAGAGGAGAAAAAGTGTATTTGGTGCCCATGGTTTCAGAGGTTGCATTCCCTAGATGGTCAGCACCATAGCCCTAAGCCCAAGATGAGGCAGAATATCCTAGCAGAAGGGTGTGAAGGAGGAAAGCATAGGACATGGCAACATGACAACGGAGAACTCCTTCACTCCATAGGGACAAAATATAAACCCCAAAGACACCCCCAGTAATCTACCTCCTCCACTTGCACACCCTGTCTGACTAGAGTTACCACCCTGTTGGTCTGTATCAGTGGATTAATTCACCGATCAGATTAAATCTCTCTAATCTATTCATTTCACTTTTGAACCTTCTTTCATTCTCTCACACAGGAGCTCTTGGGGGACACTTCATGTTTAGACTATAACACTCTTCACCTCCCTGACTTCACTAGGTGAAAGGTATCCTTGGGGATCTCACATTTAGTGTCACAGCTGAAGCCCTGAGTATACAGAGATGATTCATAGCTGACTCTTGCTCTATTTCATGCCTGAGTGACCCTTGAGAACACGAACTTGTTTTTCTTTGTTTTCTATCTTCAGTGACTAACATACTAAATAAGTATTATATAAATTCACTATTATTTATATACTCAATGTTACCCTAAACCTTTAAGAGTGATTTCCTCTCCACATATTTATGACAAAGTGACCAAATTAGCTATGAGGCAATATAGCCGTGAGGCTAAATAAATAAATCGGTTAGTGATATCCTGTTTTTAATCAATAATCCATCTTGCCCAGGAAGTTCACCAAACTTAAGAATTTTTAGGCATCCTCAACTTCACTTAAAAACTAATTCATGAAGTAATTTCAATGTCTTTGAGTATACAATATTTGTAGCCACCAGCAACTGTTTGTACAATGATGGAATTTAAATTTGTTACTATTTTAGTTTTATTTCACTAGAAGCTTCTTACTTCTGTGTGAGCCTTTGATTATACTCTTCTGCATTGTGAATGGTGAACGGTGTGTGTGTGTGTGTGTGTGTGTGTGTTTTATCCCATTTGGCAACAACTTCTAAGACCTTAAGAATATCATCTAACCTTCCATACTTTTTCATTTATTTTAAAATGTGTACCTTACTCTTTGTACTCTTTCTAATATTTAAAAACATATATAAAGCTCAACATAAGATGATTTATAATGAAGCATCATTGTTGACACTGACAGCTAGACATAGAATTTTTTTTTTTGAAATTCCTGTCTCTAAAAGAGTACAAATGATGAAAACAATCCTCCCATTGACAAACATTTCATAATCTTTGAAAGAAAAGTCTGTTCCTCAATAGGACACCCATAGCACAAAAGTTAATAACTAGAATCAACAAATGGGACTTACTCAAACTAAAAAGTTTTTTCTCAGCAAAAGAAACAATAAGAGAGGTAAATAGAGAGCCTACATCCTGGGAACAAATCTTTACTCCTCACACTTCAGCTAGAGCCCTAATATCCAGAGTATACAAAGAACTCAAAAAATTAGACAATAAGAGAACAACCCAATCAACAAATGGGCCAAGGACCTGAACAGACACTTCTCAGAGGAGGACATACAATCAATCAACAAGTACATGAAAAAATGCTCACCATCTCTAGCAGTCAGAGAAATGCAAATCAAAACCACCCTAAGATACCATCTCACTCCAGTTAGATTGGCAGCCATTATGAAGTCAAACAACAACAAGTGCTGGCAAGGATGTGGGGAAAAGGGTACACTTGTACATCGCTGGTGGGACTGCAAATTGGTGCAGCCAATTTGGAAAGCAGTATGGAGATTTCTTGGAAAGCTGGGAATGGAGCCACCATTTGACCCAGCTATTCCCCTTCTCGGTCTATTCCCTAAAGACCTAAAAAGAGCATGCTACAGGGACACTGCTACATCGATGTTCATAGCAGCACAATTCACAATAGCAAGACTGTGGAACCAACCTAGATGCCCTTCAATAGATGAATGGATAAAAAAAAAATGTGGCATTTATACACAATGGAGTATTACTCTGCATTAAAAAATGACAAAATCATAGAATTTACAGGGAAATGGATGGCATTAGAGCAGATTATGCTAAGTGAAGCTAGCCAATCCCTAAAAACAAATGCCAAATGTCTTCTTTGATATAAGGAGAGTAACTAAGAACAGAGTAGGGTCGAAGAGCATGAGAAGAAGATTAATATTAAACAGGGATGAGAGGTGGGAGGGAAAGGGAGAGAGAAGGGAAATTGCATGGAAATGGAAGGAGACCCTCAGAGTTATACAAAAGTACATACAAGAGGAAGTGAGGGGAAAGGGAAAAATAATACAAGGGGGACAAATGAATGTCAGTAGAGGGGGCAGAGAGAGAAGAGGGGAGGGGAGGGGGGTAGTAGAGGATAGGAAAGTCAGCAGAACACAACAGACACTAGTATGGCAATATGTAAATCAATGGAAGTGTAACTGATGTAATTCTGCAATCTGTATATGGGGTAAAAATGGGAGCTCATAACCCACTTGAATCAAAGTGTGAAATATGATATATCAAGAACTATGTAATGTTTTGAACAGCCAACAATAAAAAATTAAAAATAAAAAACCTCCGGAATTCTAGATAATTTATAAATAAAAGGTTTAATAAGGTATATTCCATCAAGTTAGGCAACCAAAGAATCAAATCCTTAACAAGTGTTCTCAGGTGTCTTCTGGGTGTTAGTTACCTTGAAAGGGTTTTTACCCTGATATTGCTGCTTGTGCTCCAAAAAGTAATACACTTTGGCTAACAATTTCACCCTCTAGTTCTTTCTAAACTCTTGAGGATTTGCTTACAACCAGTTTCCAGATTTTCTTGGGATTTTATTTTTTAACTCTTTCTTTATTCCTGATAGTTTTCTCTAATATCTATTTATAGGCAGCACTACTGAAAAACAAACCACAAGGTATCAAAATAATTTATCCTTGCCACAAAATACTCTTCAAACTGAAGACATATCAGTGTTGTTTTCTAATTTTGTAAAATTTCAAGTGGAAGTGGAAAATGTGTGTATGATTTAGGGGGAAAAAAAGAGTTCATTCTCCAGATATAAACAAATGCACCAATAAAAACACAGATTTAATGTAGTGTTTTTTAAAAATCTTTCATTTACTCATTTCTTTTTAAAATTTTTCCATATTTTTATTGGTGCATTGTAGTTGTTCATAGTGGTGACATTTGTTGTCACATATTTGTACATGCTCACAGCATAACGATTTTAATTTGTCTGATATCATTCCCATGGAGACAGTTTTCTATGGAAAGTGTTTAGTGTAGTTAGTATGATTCTCTACAGAGATCAGTGAAAACTTGAATATAATTAATGTAATACTCTACAAATTTAAGTAATTTCTTATTTCTTATTCAATTTTTCTAACTAAAGTAGACATCAAGGCCCACTTACATATTAAACCTAGATAATTGTTTTCAAAATAAAGGATAAAATAATTTTAATTATTTGATATCTTACACCTGCTGTGATTTTTCTTCTCAGTAATCCTTACTAATACTCCCTTTAAAATTTCCCTTTAAGTTTTAACTCTAAGATTATTCTGAATATTTTGTTCAAAGTAAGTCATTTTAAAAGTTATATTTTATATGAAAATGTAAATTGAGTAAAAATAATCATATTAGCATTTTAAACAATAAAGTTTACAAAAAATATCATTAACATAGACTTGAAGAGCATTTATATTAGACCAATTGTTTTGTAAATGTTCTGATTAGGTTGTCATTTGAATATCATTAAATTTTAGATAAGTGTTCCATCCTGATGCATGGCCCCATCTACTAACCTCTATTTGTAAATTTATTTAATATGTTATCTCCAGGTGAGCCTGATACCTGTGGATGAGGATGAAGTAAGAAAGTGAGAAATTAGATAAAATGGACCTTTTTTTTTTCCCCCACCAACAGAGTTAGAACAACCCAAATTGCTTTTGTCCTGGATATGCTGATGAGTGCATGAATTAAGGGAGACAGACAAATGTACTGAGGAAACATTAGACTTCTGTCAGAGTGTGGTTCTTTAGGAAAGGAGACAGACTGGTAATGAGGACATACATCCAATCTTACTATCCCTTTCACTTTTAAATATATTTTGAACATTTTATGCCATGCACCATTTTCATTCCTATGTTTCTGGTTTTCAGATTCCCTCCACAGATTAGAGCCAAGCAAAACTGAAAGACTGACAGCTTGCCTCTAGAAAATTTATTTTAGGTTATAGGATCCCCTTGAAATGTAGAACAAGAGGTTGTCATACAAAGCCTGGTTAGATTATTCAAGCCATCAGCTGTGAAATTAGTGCATTTAGTTTAAACTTCTCTGTTCTCCTAAGAGGTTCTCTCCATTCCTGAAGATTCCTGCAAAGCATGAATACAACATCACAAGTCCTTTACAGATCTAAATTGATTGCTTTATCAGACCAGTATAACAAATATCAGAGCATCACTTCAGGAAATACAAGTAAAACATCAAACTAGAATTATAGTTAACTAATTAAAGAAAATGTCATATATTTCTGAGTCATTGCCCTTACTCCTCTTGTATTTCTCCATGTCAGTGAAGCACAAAACAATTTAGTTCATAAAATGCAAAAGTCTATAAATCATCCATTTTCCCATGTCTTGCCTTGCTGTATGTAGCCATCAAGTCCAATAGTTTAAATCTCTTCATATTCTTCATATTGCACTACTAATGGCTTATTTTGTCTTCTGCATAGTATGATGAGTATTCTGTCCTCAGGTATAGTCTAAAGTATCTTCTAGTACCTGGTGAGTCTATCTTTTATAATATCAAATTTTAAATATTTTCATTGTTATTCATGAATTTTTGATAAATTACATATTTCTAAACATTTCTCTGAGAGCACCACCTGATGGAGTTCCATGGTATGGTGTCTAGCCCCAGCTCTCAGAAATTCCTACTGCTCCTTCCATTATTTCTCCCAAAATCCACCAACACCTTAGTACCACTTGCTAATTCATTTCTCCATGGCATGCCAGGTAAATTAATGACAAGGCCAAAATTATAAATCATACCCCTATCTTTTCAATATAGAAGGCTTTCCAATGAGCAATAGGAATTATTATTTACATTATCCAGGTCACAAACTTGTATTGAGAGGTATCTTTAAAAAAAAAAAAAAAAACACTTTTTTAGTTAGACACAATATCTTTGTTCTATTTATTTATTTTTTTACATGACACTCAGGATTGAACCCAGTGCCTCACATACTCGAGGCAAGTGCTCAACCTCTGAGCTACAACTCCAGGCCTTGAGAGTTATCTTAAGGTATATTTCATATAAGTTGAAAGACTATTAACACAATAAGCACTAACTATCATTTTACAGGAAAGCTGCAGGTATGTTTTTTAAAATCCAACTCATATTCAAATCTTATGCACATGTATAAAGCATAAAATTAAAAGCACACAGCTAAAATTTTCACTAAAGCAAATGTTATTGCCAAATAGGGCAAATATTTTAAAAATACCAGAATGTAAGTAAAACTTTTCCAATAATTGTTCACTCCAATAATTGGTCAATGATTAACCCTACTTTTCCCACACATACCCCAAAAAAGAAAAGAAACACTCTGCTGACTTGTAACAATATCAATTAATTTTACCTGCTTTTAAAGTTTATTTGGTGGCATAGTAACAAATGTTTTCTTCACAAAGACCTTATGCTCAGTATCATGTTGGTGAAGGTAATCCATATTGTTGCAGGTAGCCATGTTTACTGGTTTTAATTGATACTTAAATTCTATTTTTTTGTATGGTCCATATTTTATTGTGTTCATTGTGCTATTAAAGGATTCTTTTTCCTTAATGTTCGAGTATCCATATGAACTTTATTCAGTTTATACTAAAAGAAAACAACACAACTTGTGGAATTTTTTAAAGTGAAGAATTACAGGAAAAAAATTCCTCAGATATTATTTATTAGAACATGTTTTTGTTCCCACTTATTATTATGAGAGAAATAGCTTTAAAGATATAGAATTCTAAGTTGGGAGACTATTTCCTTTGGGAATTTAAGAATATAATTCTCTTGTATTCTGGTCTAGGATTGCTTCTGATGAAAAAAGCCAGTGCTGTTCCCATATGTACTGTATCATTTATCCTCTGGTTGCTTTCAAGATTTTTCTCCTTATTCTTGGTTTTAACAGTCTTCATGTGATCATGCATCTAGATATAATTGACAATATAGATTTCCCACTTGAAATTTTTTTAGTTCCTTAAACCTGTATGTGGACATTTTTCTTCAAATTTAGAAAAATCCCAGTCCTTATTCTGATTTTTTTTCTATGCTAGTTTCCCTTTTATCATCTTCAGAGTCTCCATTTACTACATAATTTTATATTTTACCAGAGGTCATTGACAATGTATTATTCATTTTTCTCTTCATAAATTTTACTCTTATGATGTATTCTTTTTATTTTCATTTATTTGCTTTATGGATAAATTTTTACATTTGGGGAATAAAGTATAATAATTTTGTATATGTATACATTGTATAGTGATCAAATCATGATATTTAGCATATCCATGACCTAAGAAAGTTTGTCATTTCTTTTTTGCAAGGATATTCAGAATGCTCTTTGTTCTAGTTATTTTGAAATGTACTACATGCTAACTACTGTCAACCTACAGTGTGTAGAACACTAGAAATTATTCTAAGTTTTTACACATTGATCAACCTCTATATTCTCTTTATTATTGAATTGGCTTATTTCTATTGGTCTATTTTCAATTTTATGAACTCTTACAGTTTTCTTCAATAATCTGCTCATAAATCTATACAATGAAATATTCATTTTGGTACTTCAAATTTTAAGTTCAAGAATTGTCACATTTTTCTCTTCATTAATTTCTATTTCTTTACTGAGATTCTCTCTATTCCCTCATTAAGAACATGTATTTCTTAATTTTTATGTAATATTTTACTTATATAATACAGCAGAATTCATTACAATTCTTATTACATATACAGAGCACAATTTTTCATATCTCTGGTTGTATACATAGTATATTCACACCAATTCACGTCTTCATACCTGTACTTTGGATAACAATGATCATTACATTCCACTATCATTAATCACCCCATGCCCCCTCCTTTCCCCTCCCACCCCTCTGCCTTATCTAGAGTTCCTCTATTCCTCCCATGCTCCCTCTCCCTATCCCACTATGAATCAGCCTCCTTATATCAAATAAAACATTTGGCATTTTGTTTTTTGGGATTGGCTAACTTCACTTAGCATTTTCCTCTCTAACTCCATCCATTTACCTGCAAATGCCATGATTTTATTCTCTTTTATTGCTGAGTAATATTCCATTGTGTATGTATGCCACACTTTTTATATCCATTCATATATTGAAGTGCATCTAGGTTGGTTCCACAGTTTAGCTATTGTGAATTGTGCTGCTATAAACATTAATGTGGTTGTGTCCCTGTAGTATGCTGTTTTTAAGTCCTTTGAGTATAGATGGAGGAGAGGGACAGCTGGGTCAAATGGTGGTTCCATTCCCAATTTTCCAAGAAATCTTCATACTGCTTTCCATATTGGCTGCACCAATTTACAGTCCCACCAGCAGAGTATGAGTGTACCTTTTCCCCCACATCCTCACCAACACTTATTGTTGTTTGTATGCATATTAGCTGCCATTCTAACTGAAGTGAGATGAAATCTTAGAGTGGTTTTAATTTGCATTTTTCTAATTGTTACTTATGATGAACATTTTTTCATGTATTTGTTGATTGATTGTACAACATCTTCTGAGAAATGTCTCTTCAGGTCCTTGGACCATTTATTGATTGGGTTATTTGTTTTTTTGTTGTTTAGCTTTTTATAGATATTGTAACCCCAACATTTAGGCCATTTTAAGTCAGAAGTTCTTAAGTGCTTTTTTCATGTGTTTTCTGAATTTCTTTGATCTTATACTTGACATCGTCACTTAGCACTTCTCATATTTCTTATTTGCATACAAAGTTTCTGGATTCTGTTATCCTTTGCTGACTTCCAGACACCCCTTCTGCACACTTCCATCATCCCCACTGCCACATTCTGCAGATCCCAGAACTTCAGCTGTTTCTTGTCTGCCTCTTCCCCTCAGCCAGGCTATGGTGTGTGCATGGACCTCAAGGCCCAGTGCTGCATTTGGAAATGTCCACAGTTAAAGTCCAGAGTGTCTAAGGTATTCATTTTATGAGTTTCCATTTGTTAAGGATCTTCAGTAATATTTCTTGAAATTTCATACATGTTGTTCAAAGTTTCAGTCTGGTTACTGTCATATTTTATGAATTTCTGATTTTTGAGAGTTGAGGGGTTTAATTGTCCTATACTATTAATTCTGCCAAATTTGAAAGTAGAACTTCCAGACATAATTAAATTTATATTTGTACTTTACCTGCAATGTTATTTTTTTCTCTATTTTCTCATTTGTTTGATGCTACTTTTTCTAATCTTTCTTGTTATGTTTTGGAATAAATTTTTACTAATAGGTTTTCATGTTCTTTTGGTTTGCACTTTAATACCTGAATTTTGTCAAAAAACTATTACAACGTATTATTTTTTACTTACTGAAACCTAGTGAAAACTCTTTCTCATCAATCATAATGCATACAGAACCTTTTAAATTCTTAATTAATGCCTTTGGCTTTTTATTCAATTTTACCACATAGTAATTTTCTCTCCATTTTATACACAAAAATACATTATTAGATCTATAGTATGGCATAAAAGATTATTTTTATTTACTCACATTTACCCTTTTCATTTCACATTTTAAATTCATTCCTGCTTCAACCTGGGATTTTTTTTCTCATTGTGGAACTGTTTGATATAATGATTTTTTTTCTTGCTGTCAGTTGTCTCGTTTTTTATATTAAAATCTTCTCATTTCACATTTATTTTTATGGCGCAATTTTACTTGGTATAATTCTAGATTAAGGGTGATTTTCTTTCAGAAATTTGAAGATGTCATTTAATTTTCTATCCTATATTGCTGATTGAGAAGGACAAGGTAAATTTTGTTGTTCTTTTCTTTCTTTTTTCTTTTTCTTGGTGTTTTTGGTCATATATAATACTAGGATTCATTTTGACAAAATTAGAAAAGCATGATATATAATTGGTTCTAATTCACTTCTATCCTTTCCTTCTCCCTTTCCCTGTTCACTTCCATTCACTCTACTGTTCTTTCATTCTGCTATTTACTTATAGCTTTTTTCTTTTTTTTTAAGTCTCTTGGTGATGTACAGGATAGTGAGATTCAATATTATATATTCATATATAAACATAGAATAAATGTTTGTGTATCCCCCAAACTCATGTGCTAACATTTAAACTCCTAATATCATTGCATTTGCTGGTGAGGCCCTTAGAGGTTAATTAGGTCATGAGGACAGAAGCCTATGTTTATGAGATCAGTGCTCTTATAAAGAGACCTCAGAAAACTTACTTGCACCTTCTAGAGTGTGAAGACACAGAAAAATTATAACCAACTCTGAACCAGAAAGGAAGCCTTCATCAGACACCAGATCCGCTAATGCTTTTATCTAAGATGTACCAGTTTCTGGAAATGTGAGAAACAAGTTTTAGTTGTTTATAAACCCAGTCTATGGTATTTTGCTATAGCAGCCAAAATGGATTAAGACAATATATATGTTGAACAAATAATTATATAGACAGTTTGTGACAAATATTTTTCTAATGTATTTCTCCAGAAGAGATTTGCATTTACTTTTAGCCATGAAACAGAAACAAAAAAAAAAGAAAGATAACAACAACCAAAAGATAGTCCTTAATTTACTCAAAGAACCAAAGATAGATCTATTTCAGTTCTTTTTAGACTTGCCTAAAACTTATTAATCTTATTTCTAGAACATAGGCCTTTTGTTTTGGTACAAGGTAAAACCTTGGGCTTTAATCCTAGATCATACTTTTTAGTGAATACCAACTTTCATATTACTGTCCTCTGACCCTATAAAATTGCCCACAAATCAGCTCTGCTTCTTAGCCTCTGATTCTACTCAGACTCTTAATAGCAATTTTCAAATTAACTAATGTCTCAAAGAGAAAGCAATTTTAAATATTTAGCTTTCATCTTTCAAGAGAAGTATTTAACTTTCTTTTTTTAAAGGATAATGGTCTTATAAGTTCTCATTATGTTAGAAACACTCATAAAAATGTTATTTTTTTTTAAATCAAGATTTTCAGAATGGCATTGTTATAAAGGTTTTACTGTGCAAAGCTTGTCTGGTATTCCTGGAAGAAAAAATTATATATTCTTGTGTGTATGTGTGTGTGTGATTTTTCAATAGAAATTATATTAATTTTGAATGAAAGGACATATAATCAATCACAAAAGTATTTAGTTGTTTACCATGAATTTATTTATATAAACATATAACTTCCATATTATAATTTCTCTTAACCACCTGTCCACTTACATTTTGTTCTAAATTGGTCTTTTTAAGTAGAAAGGAGAGATTTAAGTTTCTTAATTATATTACTACAGTGATCATTTTTAATTTTTTTTATTTTATTTTTTATTTTTTTTTTAATTTTTTATTGTTGGTTGTTCAAAACATTACAAATTTCTTGATATATCATATTTCACACTTTGATTCAAGTGGGTTATGAACTCCCATTTTTACCCCATATACAGATTGCAGAATTACATCAGTTACACATCCATTGATTTACATATTGCCATACTAGTGTCTGTTGTGTTCTGCTGCCTTTCCTATCCTTTACTATCCCCCCTCCCCTCCCCTCCCCTCCCCTCTTCTCTCTCTACCCCTTCTACTGTCATTCAGTGATCATTTTTAAAAAGTAAATAAAATATTGACTGATGATAAAACCAAATATTTATTTAATGCAAGTTATACTCAATCCTCATTCCTGTTTGACATCACCTGTGGTAGAAAGAGAGGAATTCTAATATTTTTCCCTGCAGTCTTATGTTCCGTAAATATGTTATTTCCTTTCCTGATTGAATTGAACGTGAAATAATCAATAAATGCATTGCAAGGGCCATTCTTAAAGATACTTTTCTTTGAAGTACTAGGAGTTGAACCCAAGGCCTTGCTCATGCAATGGAAGATACATCTCCAAGTTTGATCCAAAAAGAAAGGAAAAATAAGTTCCTACAGATTTGCAGAGCAACTCATGAACTGAAGGGCAGCTTCTAAATTCCCTTTCCTTCCATCATCAAGGTTTAAGATGCATAATCTTTGATTTAGGGAGGCTATGAGAGAAGTGCCTGAAAACCTTTTCAAGTACATAGCAATATAAGACTTTGGTTGTTGTTTGCTTTTGTTATGCATACTTTCTTTTTCCAGCATGTCTTATTGGGGATACAAATAATTGGAATTATTTTGCTTAGCATCAGAACACTGAAAAAAGTTAGTGTAAACGGTTAGGTGGTGGATGGAAGAGTAACTTTATTTTGTTTATTTATTTATTTACTTATTTATTATTTTGGAAAGAACACCTTTATTTTATTTATTTACTTATTTTATGTGGTGCGGAGGATCAAACCCACCACCTCACATGGGTTAGGTGAGCGCTCTACCACTGTGAGCCACAACCCAGCCCTGAGGAGTAACTTTAAAAAGAAGATTAGATGAAATCTTAGAGTTGTTTTGATTTGCATTTCTCTTATTGCTAGTGATGATGAACATTTTTTCAAGTATTTGTTGATTGATTTTACATCATCTTCTGAGAAGTGTCTCTTCAGGTCTTTGGCCCATTTATTGATTAGGTTATGTGGGGTTTTTTTGGTCTTTAGCTTTTTGAGTTCTTTATATACCCTAGTGATTGGTGCTCTATCTGATGTGTGAGGGGTAAAGATTTGCTCCCATGATGTAGGCTCTCTATTCACTTCACAGATTGGTTTTTTTTTTTTGTTTTTTTTTTTGAGAAGAAGCTTTTTAGTTTGAATCCATCCCATTTATTGATTCTTGATTTTAATTCTTATGCCACAGTAGTCTTATTAAGGAATTTGGGGCCTAATCCCACATGATGGAGTTAGGGCCTATTTTTTCTTCTATTAGACACAGGGTCTCTGGTTATATTTCTAAGTTCTTGATCCATTTTGAGTTGAGTTTTGTACATGGTGAAAGATAGGGGATTAATTTCATTTTGTTGCATATGGATTTCCAGTTTTCCCAGCACCATTTATTGAAGAGGCTATCTTTTCTCCAATTCATGTTCTTGGCATCTTTGTCTAATATAAGATAATCTTACTCCAGTCAGAATAAAAGATATTATGCATATAAACAACAATAAGTGTTGGTGAGGATGTGAGGGAAAAGGTACACTCATACACTGCTGGTGGAATTGTAAATTGGTGTGGCCAATATGGAAAGCAGTATGAAGATTTCTTGGAAAATTGGGAGTGGAATCACCATTCGACCCAGCTGTCCCTCTCCTCCAACTACCATAGGATTTAGTAAACAACATACTACAGGGACACAACCACATCAATGTTTATAACAGCACAATTCACAATATCTAAACTGTGGAACCAACCTAGATGCCCTTCAATAGATGAATGGATAAAAAAAATTGGCATATACACACAATGAAATATTACTCAGCAATAAAAGAGAATAAAATCATGGCATTTGAAGGTAAATGGATGGAGTTAGAGAAGAAAATTCTAAATGAAGTTAGCCAGCCCTAAAAAACAAAATGCCGAATGTTTTCTTTGATATAAGGAGGTTGATTCATAGTGGGATAAGGAGAGGGAGCATGGGAGGAATAGAAGAACTCTAGATAGGACAGAGGGGTGGGAGGGGAAAGGAAGGGGCATGGGGTAATTAATGATAGTGGAATGTAATGATCATTGTTATCCAAAGTACAGGTATGAAGACATGAATTGGTGTGAATATACTATGTATACAACCAGAGAATTGAAAAAAATTGTGCTCTATATATGTAATAAGAATTGTAATGCATTCTGCTCTCATATATAAATAAAAAATAAATAATAAAAAATAAAAATAAGATTAAAATATTAGAACCAAATTCCTAAAGACTCATCAGGAATTAGAAGAACACTTTTTTTTACTCTTTAAAATGCAAACACTTATAGAAATTATAATTAAATAAAACTTATGTATTATAAATTTTGAAATGTGGAAAATAGTCTCCATGTAACACATTGGGAAAATGTAGCCTCTTTCACAACTTTTATTAAATGTTAGGGAGACTGATAAGTAGAAGAGCACAATATAGATTAAAAGAAGTAATAAGAAAAAACATAATACAAAAAGTAGCTTCATCTTTAGCAGCAACTGCACCTAATATTATTAATTTTGTGCTTACTATATGTGCATATAGACATTTAAATACATATATATATATATATAGGCATGTGTATTACAGAGGTTTTCCTCTAAGCAGATGTAGTCACCACTACAGAGATGAGTTAACTGAACATCAGAGAAGTTACTTCTTTTTTCAGACTAATAACAATTCACTAATCAGCTAAATGTGAAAAGCATAAGGATTTAAACCCACATTTCCTGACCCCAAATCACCACTGCTGCCACTTCAACATTACCTAGCCTTTTACTTCTTACAATATTTTATATAAATTGCTCTTTCCTACATATTATTTTTCTCATTCAACCTTAACTGAATTATTAATTTCCCCAGACTTTTTCTGGAATGAATTCAACTCTTTTCACTGCCTGGCTCTATTTTAGCAGTTGTTGAGCCTGATGGCCAGGGTGATCCTCATAGGAGTGGAAAGCTGCCATTTCTCATTAGCCCCGGCTGTTTGTTATCACAAAACCATCTCCAAGGTTAAGCAGTGTACATAGCAATCCCTGAGGTTTGCCCTTGCTTTTTGCATTTGATGGAACATTTGTGAGCAAGAACCTAAGCTAGGTATTCACTATTAACTTATTATTGCAGGAGAAGCTTAATTTAATAAAAAAAAGTGAAGTACTATGCTTCAGGAATACATACTATGATAATTACAACCATATTTTAAAAATTGTTTCTAATTAGGAAAAAGAAATACATTTTCTTTATCTTTACAAAGGAAAGCAGATTTGTTTTAAATGGATTTGCAACCCTGACCAAATCAGTGTGTTACAACTCAGCAGCCTGTTTTACCAGTTGTAACAAAACATGGTAACCTTCAGGGAATCAAGATGATCACCCCACAGGAAGAATGCTGTTATGGTTTGAATGTAATTAAAGTGTATTACCTAAGGATCACATGTTGGTCTTCAGTGTGGCAATCTTAGGAAATGGTGGGATCTTTTAGAAGTAGGAGTTCCTTACTGGCCCCTTTGAGAGCTCTTCAGCTTTCTCTATTGCTATGTAATGTCTTCCTCTAGGATGAACGCCCACATTGTGTTCCAGACAACATGGGGTCTTCACCAGAGATGAACCAATGCTGTCCCCGTGCCCAGGAACCTCCAGAACTTAACTTCCAGAATATAAGTTCTTTGTAAGTTATACAGCCCCAGATGTTTTGTTATAACTGAAAATAAACTAACAGAAATTTGCCACCCAGGAGTACGGTTTTCATTTGAACTACACATGAAAATGTAGAAGTAAAAATGGTTAATGGGTTAAAAAGAGTTTGTAGGAGCATGGTTAGAAAGAGCCTAGAATGCTGCCAGTGAAGTCTTGTGGATTACTCTGGTAACACTTCAGAGGACAAAGCCTAGTGGGAAACTTGATACTAGGTGGATGACTCTATTAGAAATTGTAGTGAATGCCATTATTGTTACACCTTTGCCAAGACCTTTGTTGAAACGTGTCCATGACCTAGAGCTTTATGGAAGGTAAAAATGATAAAATCTCTAAACAAAATATGAATGGGTCTCCATGAGTGCTTTTGACTGCTTCAGCTGAAAGTGGGAGTAAAGGGAAACAGAGCTGAAAGATGTGCCCAGCAAGACTTGAAAAATGCATAACCTGACCAGGGAAGAAGCCAAAAAGTAACATGTAAGGATGTGGCTATGGAGTAGATTAAAGGGAGACTTTGCTTTATATTGGAACATTGAGAAAGAGCCCTTGAGAGCATCTTAGAAATGTGGAAGGACCCCTCCCTCCTTCCCCCCTCCCTCCTTCCCTCTCTCCCTCCCTCCCTCTCTCCCTTCCTTCCTTCCTTCCTTTTCTTCCTTCCTTCCTTCCTTCCTTTTCTTCCTTCCTTCCTTCCTTCCTTCCTTCCTTCCTTCCTTTTCTTTCTTTCTTTCTTTCTCTTTCTTTCTTTCTCCACTTTTCCTACTCCTCTTTTTTTCTTTTTTTCTTTCTTCTCCTTCTTCTTTTTTTTAACCCATCATAGGTTCAGAGAATTTCTAAGAAAAAATTATTTCAGGGAAATGCCCCTAGGTGCTCCAAGTAGGCTTGCTGCTCAGGGCCACCTCAAGATTCTTGTTTTCCAGCAGCTAAAGGTATAATATCCACTATGGACATGTTTTAAGTGGTCTCAGGTACCACTTGTGCTGGGGGCAGACCTCTGCATCCATGTGGTCCTGGTTCTGCAGATATGCAGTATGAGAAAGTTAGGGAGTAATGGTGGCTTCTACTGGTATTTCTAAGGAAAGTCTTGGAAGCCAAGTAGAAATTTGCCATAAGATTAGAGGCCTTTACGAAGCTCCTAATGAGGCAATGAGTAAAAAAGCCATGGGAATGGAGCTGCAGTAGAGACCCCAGAAAGGTAGAGCAACCAGCAATATGTGATACCAGGGAACTTAGCACACAGTGTCATCCTAGATAGTAACCATGTGGCCTGTGACCTGTGAAGCTATAGGGACAGGGTTATCCAAGGCCTTTGAGGCCCACTCCATCAGTATGCATAGGATGCAAGACTTGTAGCTTTAAGACATACTATCTGAGTTTCTCAGCTCTGCTGAGTTTCAGTCTCTATTTTGATCTAATATATATTTTACTTTCTTATTTCTCCCCTTTGAAATGAGAATAATTATCCCATTCCTATCCCACTATTTTATCTTGGGAATAGATATATTGTTTTGGTTTTTCAGGCTCACAACTAATAGGAAGTTACATTGCATTTCACTGAGACTTTGGACATGGTGATGCTGAAACAGGTGAGGACTTTGAGATCATCAGGGATGGGATGCTTGTGTGTTGTACTGTGAGAAGGGCATGAATCTTGGAGATAGAAGACTGTGGTTTGTATATGGTTTGAGTGTATCTCAGAGGATTCATGTGTTGGTAGCTCAGTCTTCAGTGTGACAATGTTAAGAGATGGTGAGACTCAAAATTTTGAGTTGGCCCTCATGGGAGGTCATTAAGGTCCACTCTGTGGGTTTTCTGTCTTCCTGTATTGCAATGTGATCTTTTCCTCTTGCACATGTTCCCCACATTGTGATGCCATCTGCCATGAGATCTTTTGCAAAACCAACCCTTTGCCAGCACCATGTCCTTCAACCTGCAAAACTGTGAACTAAGTACACTTTTTTTTCTAAGTTACCCAGCATCAGGTATTTTGTTATAGTAATAGAAACTAGATTAACAGATATTGCTGAAGAAATATAAACAAAAGCAATAAAGCAAAGATCACTACTTTAACTACATGTAGGGGCAAAGTTGTTAGCATAAAAGACAAGCAGATTAGTTTGGGTTTTCAATAGGGAGTAGTAGCTGAGACTATAGTTTACTAAGGGCTCATACCCTATGTAATATAGCAATTACAGTTCAATTGATCAAATGTTGCAAGTATTGTGAGAACCAAAAATATTGTGAAAGGAATTAAAACGTTAAAATTAAGGTTTTCACATTAAATTTTCAGAATTGTGAGTGTTATAAGTAGATTCAATTTCTTTAAATAAACAAACCAAACAGGGATCAAGTCTGACATCTACAACCTCTATACCAGAGCACAGTCTAGTTGATATAAAAAAATATATAATGACTGATTCCCTTCTAAAAATTCACAAATTTTTATAGATGCATGAGCCAGGTTAATTCTATATCATATTTAAGTATGAAGTAAATCAGAAGGCATGAAGTGACCTCTGATCTCTCTCATTTTAAGAATTTGTGCAACATGATTATAAACTAAAATATTTATTGTATATATATATATATATGTTATGATTTAGATTTTTGTCTCCCAAAAGCTTTATGTGTGAGACAATAAAAGAAAGTTTAGAGATGAACTGATTGGGTTATGAGAGCCTTAACTCAATCAGTGAATTAACCCCTGCTGGTATTAACTGAATGGTTACTGAAGGTTGGTATGGAGGATGGAGGAGATGGGTCACTGGAAGTATGCCTTTGGATTATATATTTTTTATCTGGACTGAAGCCTCTGAAACCCTGATCCTCCAAATAAACTTTTTTCTCCTAAAAATGTTCTTGTCAGGACTTTTGGTCACAGTAGCAAAAACCTGAATAAAACAGCATGGCAGAATCATTGGAATACATTTTTCATATCATAAGAAATATCAAGCATTTCTTAAAAGAATTTAAATACCTTGTAGTTTAAATTTAAGTATTTATAAAAATTCATTTTAAAACAAAAACATCGGTAGGACATACACTGCATGTGAAGTTTTTAAAATACTTCAACAGTGTATTTAATGCTTTTATTTACATCCAATGTTCTAAATTATATACATCGGTTTTTATGAACTCTCTCTATATAATACTTTGTGTATGTATTTTTTTTCTTATCTGTGTTCGCTGTTTTCTACGCAAAGATTCTTAAATTTCTTATTTTTCTATTTTCATTCTGATTGTTTATATTTTAAAGCAAATATATACATATATACATACACGAACTTAAGCCAGATGCTTCCAAACTCCAAATACTTACCAAAAGAAAAGGAGCAAACCATCAGAGAGTTTGGGAAAAAATTTTATTTTAAGTAGGATGAATTATACAAACTGAAAGTTGTGTCATATGACCAAAGACACCTCATAAATTCTAAGGCAGAATATCTTATTTAGCATAAAAGGGAATTGAACTACAGTCGTGTATAAGTAAGACAATTTATCAATGCTCTCTTGCAGGTTCCCAGAGATCACAGTTCAAGTGGTGAGAGGAATTGAATAGGAAATATGTGAAAAGCCAGACTCAGTCAGAGCACAGCTGTGAAAAATGTTCACAGTTAAAGGCTGGGAGGAAAATATCACTGGAATAGTTATAAAATAATAGGATAGTGTCCCCCTATTTCCTTGAGATACAAGATATGTGTCCTGGGTTCTGCTATTAGTCATGACATTGAGGTTGTTCTCACAGTTTTGGATCTGGCGGCATGGAAAAGTAGAAAACCCTTTCCATTTGTTATGCGATTCTAATGAGTCTGATGATTATAAGAATCATCTGGGGGGAAAAAAACAGCTGTTTTACTTTTATCTAGATTTTAAATATGCCCTGTAATAAGGGAGAAAGATAAATATTACTTGCTTAAAAGCCATGACATTTACATAATGAATTTCAAAGCATGGAGCTACCAAAAAGATTTTGGATGTTGTGTGGTGACAAGACACATCACTCTGGCTATTCAGGTTGACTATGCAAAGTGTCCCATGCATTTTCTCAAAAGATCTCAAAATGACTAGAGAGATTTTTATGTAACTCAGAGAAATATTACTTTGCCTATACGTAAGAGCTTTTTCTATTCCTGAACATAGATTTAGTGCTTCAGATGTGAAAAATAGGGCTTTAAAGTTAACCAGCTCAGGGTTAGGGGTGGTGTAGCTTGGTGTTTGAGCACTTGAAAAGGATTCATAGGCCCTGAGTTCAATCCCCAGTCACTGTTCCAAAGCAAAAAAAAAAAAAAAAAAAAACAAATTAAGGTTGTATAAGACTTTGCACAGATTAGTACAGTCTTACAAAAAATAGAGAAAGTTAACTACCCCTAAACATACTGCTCTTAAATCACTTTGTATTTACATAAATGTTAATATTAACATTAGGTTTTTACTTACATATTCTTAAGTATTAATGTTGGAAGTAAATACAATACAATGCATATAAAAACAAAAATCAATGGACAAGAATTAAAAAACTAAATGTAAAGAACAAGAAAACATTGCAACAGTACTTAAAAAGACAAATTTTAAAGAAAATATTAATGAAGATTTATGAAAAATAGGAAAAATAAAATGTCAATGTTATAGGAAAATGGAATAAAAAAATAAAGAAAATGGACACATATATTATAAAAAATTAAAATTAAAAAATAATGTTAAAATATTTTAAAAATTGATCCCCTTAGAAGTTGAGAGTAGAATGGTGGTAACCAGCGGCTGAGAGTAGAAAAAGGAAAAGTTTAGTCACTGCATACTCACAGTTCCATAACAGCAAGAAGATTTGGTATGTTTTGCACAGTAGGGTGACTATTATAAAAATGAAAATGAAAAATGTACATCCCAAAAATCTAAAAGAAAATATTTTGAAAGTTTTTACTATAAAATATGATAAAAATTTAAGGAAATAGATGTTTAACTCAATTTAAACTTTACACAGTACACACATTTATTAAAACATCACATTTATGTGTATAATTTTAATCATAATATGTATCAGTTAAATAAATATAATTTTTAAAATCACTATTTAAAAACTATTTTAAAAGAACAAAGAACTAAAAGAAAATATAGCACTTTATATTACTTAAATGAGTGCGAGGAAAGAATATTGATAAACCTAAAATCATGTGGTCTTATAAAGTGATAAGAATGAATATTTTATGTTTTTAGTTATATAAAATAACAGGATTCATTTTGACGTAATTATAAAACCATAGAATATAATTAGTTCTAATTCAGTCCTCAGTACTGCTTTCTCCTACTCCATCATCCCCCTGTCTCCCCCACCCTCATATACTGATTTTTCTGTGATTTACTTATAGTTTTCTTTTTTTTAATTAATGTTTTGTGAATGTAAATAATAGTGAGATTCACTGTGGTATATGAATATATTTGCACATAGGAAAATTAGGTCATATGCATTATACTATCTTTCCCTATCCCATCTCTCCTCCCTTCTGTGTCTACTTCACTGATCTTTCTTCTTTTTTATCCACTGTCCCTTATGTTGGATTAACTTCCACATATCAGAGAAAACATCCACCTTTGACTTTTTAGGACTGGCTTATTTTACTTAGCATGACAGTATCCAGATTTATCCCTTTACCAGCAAATGCCAAAAACTGTTTCTTCTTTAGGGCTGAGTAAGACTTCATCGTGTATAGGCACCATGTTTTCATTATCCATTTATTTGTTGAAGGGTACATAGGCTGTCTCCTTAGTGTAGCTATTGTGAATTGTGCTGCTATAAACAATGATGTGGCTGCATAATTATAGTACACTGATTTTAAATCTTTTTATATATACCAAGAAGTACAATATCTGGGTTATAAGGTGGTTCCATTCCTAGTTTTTTGAGTAATCTCATACTGTTACCCAGGGTGGTTGCACTAATTTACAGTCCCACAAATGAGTTATGAGTGAACCCTCTTCCTCAAATCCTCACCAACATTTATTGTTACTTGAATTCTTGGTAATTGCCATTCTGATTGGAGTGAGATGGAATACCAATGTAGTTTTAGTTTGTATTTCTCCAATTGCTAGACATGTTGAACATGAAGGTTTAGGCCTACACTTTCTTCTAGCAGTTGCAGGATCTCTTTTTTTAATTCTTAGGCCTTTGATCCACTTTTGAGTTTTGTGCAGGTTGAAAGATAGGAGTCAAGTTTCATTCTTCTACATATGGATTTCCAGTTTTCCCAGCACCATTTGTTTAAAAATTTATCTACTTTAAAAAATATATTTATGGCACCTTTGTCCATTAAGAGACAACTGGACAAAGAATTTTGATAGGAATTGTGGTGAATCTGTATAGGGAGTTTGGCAGTATGACCATTTTGACAATATTAATTCTGCCTATCCAAAAACATGGGATGTCTTTGCATCTTCTAAGGTCTTCATTAATGTCTTTCTTTAGTGTTCTATTGTTTTCATATGTCTCTAGGAACTTATCCATATATCCAAGATTTTCAAATTTATAGAATATAAATTTTCAAAATAATTTATGATGGCCCTCTGGATTTCAGTAGTATCTGTGGTGAGATTTCTTTTTCATCTCAGATTTATCAAAATAGTTTGAGTTTTCATGATGAACAGAAGCTAAATATAAGCCATCTATATATGGTTTCTATTTATGTATATATGGCTAGAAAGCTCATGCTACAAACCATACACAATGAAATAATTCATGAAGAACATATGAAAAATAAAAATGAAAACCAGTATGGAGAGGGACTGAAATAGAAGAGTGGGGTACTAAAGGAGAATCAAGTCCAATTTAAACATTAAAATAAATCAAAATAGTAGGAAATAAAAATCATCTCCCAGAAATAACATTTAAGGTGGGCACAATGGTGCATGCCTGTAATCCCAGAAACTCAGGATACTGAAGCAGGAGGATCACAGTTTCAAAGCCAGCCTCAGCAACTTACCAGTGCCCAAAGCCACTTAATGAGACACTGCCTCAAAATATGACAAATAAATAAATAAAAGAATGGGGAATGTGTCTCAGTTTGTGAACACACCTGGATTTGATCCCCAGTACCAAAAGAAAACAAAACAAACAAAAATAATAAAATTTTGAATGTAAATGTTCTAAACTCAAAAAAAGACATAGGTTGTCATGTTGCTTTAAAAAACAAGACACAAAAATATGCTGTCTACAAGAGACTCCCTTCACAGGCAAAGACATCCACAGACTGAAGGTGAAAGGATGAGAAAAACACATGCCATTCATATGGGACTCATAAACAAGTAGGGTTGGCTATTCTCATATCAGATAAAGTGGATTTTAAGCAAAAATTAATCAGAAGAGACAAAGAAGGTCACTTCTCAGGGCTTAAGGGTATCATATGTCAACAAGCGATAAGGATAGTAAATATTTCTGTCCCAAACAATGGAGCAGCTATATACATCAAACAAACACTTATCAATATTAAGAATCAAATAGGGGGCTGGATTTGTGTCTCAGTGGTAGAGCACTCACCTAGCATGCATGAGGCACTGGGTTTGATCCTCAGCACCACATAAAAATAAAAAATAAAGATATTGTGTCCAACTAAAACTAAAAAATGAATATTTTTTTAAAAAGAATCAAATAGACCACAATATAATAATACCGGGTTAATTTAACATGCTTCCTCACCAGTAGATGGATCATCTAACCATGAACTAAAATTGTGCAGAACTAAAAGATACAATTAATAATATGGACTTAACAGACATATATAGAATAGTTCATTCATCAATGACTGAATTCACTTTCTTCTCAGTAACACACGGAATGTTTTCTAAAATAGACCATATTTTAGGTCACAAAGCAAATCTTAGAGGGAAAAAAAAAAGGAGAGATAATACTTTGCATTCTATCAGATAATAATGGAATTAAATTAGAAATCAACAATAACCTAACAAGCAGAAACCACTCTAACACTTGGAAATTAAATAATACACTTTTTTTTTGGTACCAGAGATTGAACTCAGGGGCACTTAACCATTGAGCCACATCCCCAGCCCTATTTTGTATTTTATTTAGAGACAGGGTCTCGCTGAGTTGCTTAGTTCCTGACTGTTACTGAGACTGGTTTCAAACTGGTGATCCTCCTGTCTCAGCCTCCTGAGCTGCTGGGATTACAGGAGTGCAGCAATGCTCTAGCAAATAATACACTTTTGAATGATGAATGGATAGCAAAAGAAGTCAGAGGAGAAATAAAAATTTCTTAGAAGTAAATGAGAATATCGATACAACATATCAAAATCTCTGGGACAGTATGAATGCAGTTATAAGAGGAAAGTTCATAACATTAAGCTCATACATTAAAAAAATAGAAAGATGCTAAATAAATTATCTAGCATTACATTTCAAATCCCTAGAATAAGAAGAACAAACCAATACCAAAACCAGTAGAAACACAAGAAATAATTAAAATTGGAGCGAAAATGATAAATTCTTGAAGGACATAAAATAAGTAATATTACTTTTATATTTACCAGGTATTGAAAGCATTTTGCATATTTATGTAGCACTAGGTGAAAAGATCCTAAATATATTGGAAATTTTGGCCGATAAATTTTAAATTTAGACTCAGACTATGACCCAAAGTCACAAAGTGAATGTATGGCATAGTCAAAATCCAGAGTCTGTTCTTTCCTCCTTTGCTGAGAGCCATTGCCAAGTAGGAATGACGCTTCGCAATTTCTTTGTCAGCCTACTCCATGTTGCTTAGAGGAAGGACTCTCCATGGTGGACCCAGGTTTTGCAGTGACTTTGCATGAAAGGTGACCTTGCTCAAGTACCAGGGCGGATCCGGGTTTAGGGTAGATCAGGGTTTAGGATGGATCGGGATTTAGGGCGTTCCGGGTTTAGGGCAGTTCCAGGTTTAAGGTGTACCCTGCTGGGAATAGGGCATATCCTGTTGCCTCAGGCGTGCCCACTCCTTGAGTTCCCGTTGAGTTCTCGCGGGATTCAGAGAGTATTTTGGGATTCAGAGCCCTGTGGAGAGTGTGGATTTTGCCCAGAACGTGTTTGTAGAGTGCCGGTGTGAGTTCGGGAATAAAGAGTTGATGTTTGAATCTACAAGGTGTGTGGTGGCTCATGATTTTGTGTCCAGCCAGACTGCAGCATTTGGTGGCCTGTATGCGGAACGTCTGAAACTTGGAGGTAAGTGAAATTGCTCGTCCCTGAGGGAAGGTGAGAGAATGGGTGACCATTTCAAAAAACAATGTGTTCTTGTTTTGATTTATTTTGTTTTTGTTTCAAGCTGCCTATCCCTAGAAATTTCTCAGGCAAACTGGGAAAAATGGTAGGCTAAAGGTTTGAAGTTTGTCGGCCCTGAGGAAGAGAAAATTGATACAATGATTTTTTATTCCGTTTTTGTTTCATTCAGTTTCAGTTTTGTTTTGTGTTATCTTATTGGGTTGTGTTATCTTTATAGTAGATTAGAAATTAGTAAAAAAACAAACCGAAAAGGTGTTAAGTAAATTGTTAGAGGTTCAGACCATGGAGAAAGACATTTTAGATCAAGCAAAAGAGAAGTTCTCTCGAGCTAGTCAGACAGAGGAAGAAAATTTAAAGGAAAAGGGGTTATTAGGAAAAAGGCTACAACAGGAGGCTGTTACTAACTCCGTTTTATCACCAGAGGGCGTAATTCAACCAACAGCCCCACCTATGGAGACAGCTGAGTGGCCCTCAAACCCCACTCAGTAGTTGATAAATGGGATCCTGGGAAAGGATGTCAAAGATTAGCATGCCCTGTACTTGAACAGGTAGGAGGGCAGCAAATTCACCGTGCTTTAGATTTTAAAACAGTGAAGCAGTTAAAGGAGGCTGTAACAACCTATGGTCCCCAAGCTCCCTTCACGGTAAGCATGGTTGAGTCCATTACTAACTTGGACATGACGCCAGCAGATTGGGCTAGCATGTGTAAATCTGTGCTAAATGGAGGACAATATTTGTTATGGAAGGTTGCCAATGAGGAATTTTGCACGGAGACAGCCGGTTACCCTCAAAGAAATCTAGATATGTTGTTAGGAAAAGGACCTTATGAGGGTCAACGGCAACAAATTGAATATGATCCTGCTATATATGCACAAATTGCTGCAGACGCAGTTAGGGCATGGAAGACTTTACAAGGACATGGAGATTTACAAGGTCAGCTATCTAAGGTAATACAGAGAACTAATGAACCTTACGCTGAATTTGTAGATAGGCTTATTCAAACAGCTTCCAGAACTTTGGGGGATACAGAACAGGCAATGCCATTAATAAAACAACTGGCTTATGACCAAGCAAATCGTTGCTGCAGAGAGGTCATTAGACCATGGAGACATGAAGATTTAAAGGGCAAGTCTTGGCAGCTGCAGTACAACAAGCTTTAGATGCCAGGCCAAAAACATGCTACAATTGTGAACAAACAGGACATTTTAAAAGGAGTTGCCCAATAGGAGGAGGGTTTAACAAAACTAGGTATCAAAGGAATAGAATACTGGGTATTTGCCCGCGATGCCATAGAGGGAGACATTGGGCTAATGAATGCCATTCTCAAACCACCATAGAGGGTACTCCCTTATCAAAAAATGGACAAGGACCAGGTATTTACCCACGATATCGTGGAGAAAGGCATCAGGCTCCATTGCCAAAAAACGGACTGCGGGGGCAATGCTCCGGGGCCCACAACCACAAATATATGGGGCAGTGGAGGAACCCAGCAACACCATCAGGGTAGTGCCCAGGACACATTATCCATTAAATCCCTCATCAGACAAACCAGAGGCCGTGCAGAGTTGGACGTCTGCGCCTCTGCCAGAGCAGTACTAACTCCAGAGATGGGAGTTCAAATCATTCCCACAGGAGTAAAAGGACCTCTTCCCCAAGGAACAATAGGCTTATTATTGGGACACAGTTCTTTTACACTAAAAGGACTTATGATAAGTCCTGGGGTAATTGATCCCGATTATGTAGGTGAAATAAAAATTATAGCTAGTTCTCCAAGAGGTATATCAGTAATTTCACCAGGAGATAGAATAGCACAGTTGTTAATAATACCCAGCCTACATAATAAATTCTCTAGTCGTAGTGTAGAAAGAGGTTCCAGGGGATTAGGCTCCACAGGTGTAGATTGGTCTATGCTGTCTTTAAATTTAGATTCTCGCCCAATGCTAAAACTAAATATTCAAGGACATGAGTTTAATGGACTACTGGACATAGGTGCTGACCTTAGCATCATATCTCATAAAGAATGGCCAAAACATTGGCCATTACAACAAGCCACTCAAACGCTTCGAGGCCTAGGAGTGGCGACTAATCCCCATAGAAGTGCAATGATATTAGATTGGAAGGATCCTGAAGGATGTGAAGGAACTATACAGCCATATGTATTGGATCATCTTCCTATAAATTTATGGGGTCGATATGTCCTAGATCAATTAGGTTTGACGTTAACAAATAACATCAATCCTAATGCTCCCACTACTAGGGATAGACAAGGTTTTAGGAAAGGAAAAAGATTAGAAAAACAAGAACAAGGTATAGCAGCACCAATACAAATAGATCAAGGAACGGACAGACATGGGTTGGATTTTCAGAAAGGGCCACTGAGACAATAAAAATTACTTGGAAATCAGAAAGACCAGTATGGGTTCCTCAGTGGCCCCTGACTAAAGAAAAGATACAAGCAGCCCATGACCTATTCAAACAACAATTAGCGGAAGGACATACACAACCTTCTGTATCTCCCCATAATACTCCCATTTTTGTCATCAAAAAGAAATCTGGTAAATGGAGATTATTGCAAAATTTAAGAGCCATTAATAATGAGATGGTTATTATGGGACCTGCTCAATCAGGGATTCCTCAATTGTCTGCTTTGCCAAAAACCTGGCATGTTTTAGCTATAGATATTAAAGATTGTTTTTTTTTCCGATTCCAATTCATCCCGAGGATAGTCCACGTTTTGCATTTACTATCCCTGCATTAAATCATGAAGGTCCTGATCAGAGATATGAATGGAAAGTACTCCCTCAAGGGATGGCTAACAGTCCAACTATGTGTCAAATCTATGTTAACAAAGCAATCCAGCCACTTAGAAATCAAAATCCTGAACTACAAATATTTCACTATATGGATGATGTATTATTAGTACATAAATATAAAAACATATTGCTGGGATGTTATGCCACACTTACAAACTTATTAAAAAATTACAATCTAGAGATAGCAATAGATAAAGTACAATTAAATTTTCCAATTAATTATTTAGGAGTTCTATTATCCTCAACCATGGTCCGTCCACCAAAAATTCAAATACGAGTAGATCAACTCAAATCACTTAACGACTTTCAAAAGTTATTGGGAGACATAAATTGGATAAGGCCTTATCTAGGCATACCAACAGGAGAGTTGGGACCTTTATTTGATATTCTAAAAGGTCCATCAGATCCAAATTCACCCCGCATGTTAACTCCTAAAGCAAGAAAGGCATTAAAAATTATCAAAACATATATGGAAAATATGCATTTGGATAGAATTGATATAAGTTTGCCTTTATTATTTATTGTACTACCAACAAAAAATATTCCTACAGGAGTATTTTGGCAAGAAGGTCCATTATTGTGGATACATTTATCTTATTCTCCTAACACTATTCTTACTAGGTATCCTGAGGCTGTAGGACAATTAATACTCAAAGGGATAAAAGCAGCGAAGGGAGTGTTTGGAATTTATCCCAATAAAATTATTACTCCATATACTATGGATCAAATTGATGAGTTAGCTAATGAGTTAAATACTTGGGCAATAATCCTGTGTAAATCTAATGTTACATTTGATAATCACTTACCATCTAATCCTTTGTTGTCTTTTTGGTCTAAGCATCCTGTAGTTTTTCCAAAAATGACAAGAAAAACACCTATCATGAATGCTCCAAATATATTCACTGATGGGTCAAATAAAGGTACAGCTGGAATAATTACCCCTGATCAAACTTTTACATTTTTAGTACCCAAACAATCAGCTCAAAAGGTAGAGCTTAATGCAGTTTTACAAGTGTTTGTGATGTTTGAAGATTCTGTATTTAATTTATTTTCTGATAGTCAATATATAGTTAATGCTATAGCATCCCTTGAAGATGCTGGTAGGATTTCTCCTTCCTCTACTGTTTTCTCTTTGTTTTCCACTATACAAAGTCTAATCTGAGACAGAAAAGATCCATTCTTTATAGGACATATCGGGGCACATACAGGATTGCCTGGATCCCTTAGTTTGGGCAATGATTTAGCAGATGAAACTACACATGACATACATATTTTCTCTACACTAGAAGAAGCTACAAATTTTCATAAAAGATTCCATGTTAATGCTAATACTTTACAAAAGTGTTTTAAAATAACTAAGGAATAAGCCAGACATATAATAAAACAATGTCAAAATTGTGTGACCTTTTTACCACAAGTTAATCTTGGAGTCAATCCTAGAGGACTGATACCTAACCATATTTGGCAGATGGACGTCACACACTTGCCAGAATTTGGAAAATTAAAATATTTACATGTTACAGTTGATACTTCTTCCAGATTTTTGATGGGCTCCCTTCATGCCGGAGAAAAAACTAAAGATGTTATAGCTCATTACTTACAAAATTTTGCCACTGTGGGCGTTCCTAAACAGTTAAAAACAGATAATGGTCCTGGCTATACCTCTACCTCTTTTAAACAATTTTGCTCATCATTTGGTATTACTCATATAACAGGAATCCCATACAATCCACAGGGACAAGGCATAGTTGAAAGAGCTCATCAAACTATTAAAACGTACTTATTAAAGCAAAAAGAGGGAATTGGAAAGGGGTATATATCCCCCAAAGATAAACTTAAAATAACGCTTTTTACTATAAACTTTTAAAATTTGGATTCATCAGGACTTAGTGCTTCGGAAAGACATATGTATCCAAAAAATGTACATAAGCCTAAGGTACTTTGGAAAGATATTCTAACAGGACAATGGAAAGGTCCTGACCCAGTGATTGTCTGGAGTTGGGGTTCTGTTTGTATGTTTCCACAGGGAAAAAAGCAGCCGATTTGGATTCCAGAGAGACTAACCAAAGCAATTTCTACAGACCAAAAAGAAGATGATTTGACTCAAATCCATAACAGCTGATATCCAGAGCTCCAGCTTGGCTATTCTTACATATGCGACAGTGATTAACCAGGATGCTTTTTTCAATATCTATTTTATTATTGCCTTTTCCCACATCATAAAGTTCTATTTTATTTTTTGAGCTCATGCAAACCTAGGTTAATGTTTTTCTGATCAGTTTTATTTTTTGACTGTGGAGTTTTTAAACATTGCAATGGAAATTTCACCTAGGTAAAGCTACAAGGCCTTTACTATTGTCTTATGTGTTGTACGTTTGTGTGCACTCTTTTGTTTTGTGTTGTATGTCTGTGTGTGCGTATGTCCATATTTCTTATATGAGGAGCACTTATGAAAAAATGTATCCGAATTATTTTTTTTTATTCACGTGATTTAAATGGTTTAATTTAAATTAGGTAAACAGCTGTTAAGCATTGTTTTTAAAGGAGGTTAACAGATCTGTTTGTTTACTTTCACCTTTCCTTTTCATTATTTTTAATAATTCTGTTTAGGATAATGTCTCTTTAGCATCATTGCCAGAATTCCTATCTCCATCCCTGTGCCGGTGAAGACTAAGATAAAACCAAACTATAGCTTCTATGATAGCTATCACAGTAAACTGTATAAACTGATACATCAATGAATATAACTCAACAAGTAATGCTCAATCAAGAAGTTGATTTACTTTGGGAGGAAATGGACATATTGATAGACTCCTCCGCTTTGAACTGCTTGCAGAACTTGCCTGGACTATGTATCACTTGTATGCATTGTGAACTATCGTTTGGTGCAGCGAATTGTGGTAGTGCTGGCATATCTTTGCTGATGGTGTCACCAGTGATGCAATTTTTCCAAAGGAGCCGTTAATTGGCTTGGTGTCGTGGCATTTCTGTATCCTCCTCCCTTCTGCTAGTGATGGTCTAAAATTTGGGGGCCAACAGAGGTGAGGCAAAGAACCTCACCCCCCACTGGCACCAAGGCCAAATATGGGGGCCAACAGAGGTGAGGCAAGAACCTCACCCCCCAACTGGTGCATAGGCCATTCCACAAGTATGGCTGTATGCTGGACCGGTAGTCAGTGACGGGTATGATCCAATTGCAGTGGTATCAACCTAAGACAGGAGGCTGACGCCTAGAGGTCAGTTTTTCCCATGACAGGTAAGAACCATATGTTGAAATGGACAACCTACCAGGCACGGTCCTTAAGCCACATTGCTTGTTGTTTAATTAATCAGAAGGGGGGAGATGCTGAGAGCCATTGCCAAGTAGGAATGACGCTTCGCAATTTCTTTGTCAGCATACTCCATGTTGCTTAGAGGAAGGACTCTCCATGGTGGACCCAGGTTTTGCAGTGACTTTGCATGAAAGGTGACCTTGATCAAGGACCAGGGTGGATCTGGGTTTAGGGTAGATCAGGGTTTAAGGCAGATCGGGATTTAGGGCATTCCAGGTTTAGGGCAGTTCCAGGTTTAAGGTGTACCCTGCTGGGAATAGGGCTTATCCTGCTGCCTCAGGCGCGCCCGCTCCTTGAGTTCCCGTTGATTTCTCGTGGGATTCAGAGAGTATTTTAGGATTCAGAGCCCCGTGGAGAGTGTGGATTTTGCCCAGAACGTGTTTGTAGAGTGCCGGTGTGAGTTCGGAAATAAAGAATTGCTGTTTGAATCTACAAGGTGTGTGGTGGCTCGTGATTTTGTGCCCAGCCAGACTGCGGCACTCCTTTGTAACGTGGATGATTTTCACTACAGCATAATTAAAGGTAGGGTGAAGAGGGCTTGGTTATAAAGGAAATGTTTCAGTTAATATTAGCCATACACACATTGACTGCAGTGGAATTGGTGATTCTATATTTATATGTGCTTAAGTTTATTTTTAAAACTGTCATGTAAATTAACTTTCTTTAGTTTGTGGCACTTAGCAAATTGCATTGTAAGAACTGTGTTGTGCCCAACATGCTCCTGATAGTCTTGATTTGCCTTCTGGATTCATCATCCTGTCTTAGCACACATCATCATTGCAATGGCAGACTTTTAAAATTTTTTAATAATTTTGCTTTTATTCCTGTTTTTGTTTTGTTTCATTTTTGGTACCAGGCATTAAACCCAGAGACACTGAACCACAGAGACACATCCCCAGGCCTTTTTGTTTGGTTGTTTTTGATTTTGAAATCGGGTCTCCCTAAATTGTGTAGAACCTCACTTAGTTGCTAAGGCTGGCTTTGAACTTTTGATTCTTCTACTGTGGCCTCCCAAGCTGCTGGATTTTCACTGAAAATTATTTTTAGGTTCTTTTACTCTCTTAACTGACTCCATAAACAAGTTTCATATGCCCTTCCCAAGTATGTGTGTACACATTGTGTTAAGATTTATGCAAGTGCACACTGACCCGTCTTCTAAATGTGTATACCACACATGGTATCCATTTGCTCATTTATTACTAAAATCATTTCAAAATTCTTAATATTGAGAAGCAAGTCTCCCTGTTCTGAGGAAGGAAAGGTAGCCTCAGAAAGTACCATTCTTATGTTCAGCCTCATAAGAAGATATTTGTAAAGGAATACCATTATTAAATTTTCCCTGATGGCCAATTTTCAAAAAAGGTACTTTGTATATTAAGTGTAATAGTGACAATATATTAGAAATTTTAAATGATGTTTTTCCCCTTTTGGCACATTATAATTGTACATAACAGTGGGATTTGTTGTAATATAGTCTTACATGTACACAATAAAACAGATAATTTGATCAATTTCATTCCCTCTCTTCCCTCCCCCTGATCCCCTTCTTCTATTCTACTGGTCTCCCTTCTATTTTTTGTTTTTAATTTGTTCTAATTAGTTATACATGACAATAGAATGTGTTTTGACACATTGTACACAAATGGAGCACCATCTCTCATTCCTCTGGCTGCACATGGTGCAGAGTAACATCAATAGTGTAATCACACACGTATATAGGGAATAGTGTCCATCTCATTCTACCATCCTTCCCATCCCCACAGCTCCACCCCTCCCTTCAATCCCCTCTGCACAATCCAAAGTTCCTTAATTCTTCCCTATGGTCCCCCCACTCCCACTTTGAATCAGCGTCAGCATCAGAGAAAACTTTCTGCCTTTGGTTTTGGAGATTGGTTTATTTCACTTAGCATGATGTTCTCTAGTTCCATCCGTTTACTTGCAAATGCCATCATTTCAGCAATTAACTCTATTGGCTTTTACATAAATGACAAGAAATTCATGAGCTATTTATTTTCACTTTTATTAAACTAAAACTATTTTGTATAATGCTATTCTTATTATATAACTTCACTAGATCAATATAAAGATACAAAAGGTGACAATTCAGCCTTATCCATATGACCTCTTTGATAGTAGGATTGTTAAACTTTATTTTCTCATTACTTTTGTTAGGTAAGATAACAAAGCAAGGTATAGGAACAAAATCACTCCTTCTTACATTCATTAGTTTTTTGGTTTTATGTTTTTTTTTTGTTTTGGTTTGGTTTTTTCTATTTTTTTGCCCCTGGCCTCTTGGCTACTCAGAAATATCTTTTTCTTCCTTACTAATGCACAAATCTCTTTGCTCCTGTATTCATTAATTCATTATCTATTGGATAACACTGTGGGGGAGCAACACATTGCTCCCTACGGTGCTTTTCAATAAATAATGAAAGGAACCAGGTGACTGGAGCTAACCCACATCCTAGAGAAGTAAGGAGCTGATAATTCATGCAAGTCATAGGATTATTTTTTGAAATGATTCTTTTTACATTTGTGCCTTGTTGCAGCTTTTGAGCTCCCTTATTTCCCCTCATGGAGATTTATAAGCTTTTAACATTAAAGTTTTGTTGAGAAACACAATCAGAGACTTCTCAGGAATCCAGAAATCATCTTGTCAGGTGCCTGGGTTGTGAGGGAGAAATGACAGGAGGTAGTCAGCAGTCACAGTGTCAGAGGAAAATAAAGTACATAGACATGTTTGAACACGGGAGTCATGTTTGTGAAAAGGATAAACTCGGGCTGATTTTCTAACATGTTATGTATGCCAATAGAACAAAAAGAAGATATTTTTATTGATGGGTGGCCTCTGTTTACGATTTGTTTGGCAAGGGAGTGTCTAATTTTCTAGTGAACATTTTCACTCTGGTTCCTATCCTCTAATCATATCCTTTTGCTGATTAAAAACTGAGACCATAATTGTACAGACAGAATATTTTGTAATGTGTTAAAATCAATATATAAAAGACATATTTACCACATTTTACATCTCTTGTATTTCAATAGACACTAAATAAGAATAATAAGAAATTAAAGAAGGGACTTCTGATTTTGCAAATTTTGTTCACTGTGCACAAAACCTTATTCACCATTTCACACTATATTTATCATGTTTAATCATTAATAGATAAAAGGAAAAATATGGTGGGAAATTTTTAGAATAAGAATCTTAAAGCTAAAGGAGTCATTTATTATGCCTGTTTTTTGAAATACAGATAGCACTGCACTCAAAATTTAGGGAAAAGGCAGCCAGTGACTGTTATTCTGCAAAATTATAAAGCAATTGAAGCAGACATAAAACTTCCTTTTGCTATCTATCTTAGCATTTAACAGTCCTTGCAATAATGGTTTGCTTCCTAAGACTAAGAAAAACAAGTTAGTAAGTTAAAGGCACTGCTTTTCTCATCTTCTTTGGAATCAGAAGAGTAACTTATACTTAGGATGATATATAACATCAAATTATGTAAATCCAAATAGACCCTTCTGGGAAATTCATCAACACCATATCCTTTGTTTCCTCACTCTGATTATTGGCACCTCTAATCTCCTGAGGAAGTGGTCTCAATAGAACAGGATTCACAAACCAGTACACCCTGGGAAGCTCTATGTACCCTTTGGGCATACAGTACTTTGAAATATTACCCTGAGCACACTGCCCAGGCTTCTGACTAAACCCCAAAATACTCTTCTTAAAAAACATCTAATTCATCTCAGTCTTAGCACTCATTTTCCTGAGTGACACAGGCAGGGAGAATGTGGGAAAATTGAGGTATTAGGTGGTTATTTTGTTTAATGTAGTATAGGGTCATCTTCTATTATTATGCCATGGTAAAAACATGGAGTTTTGACAAAGTTAACTTGAGTTTTAAATCAGCTTTGCTATACCCCCTAGATAAATTACTTACATTTTCTAAGTTTACATTTCCATAATTGTGAAATGAAGCTAAATCCATTCACCTTGCATGATTCCCGTTAGTATTAGGAATAATTCATATCAAGCACCCAGAATAGCTCGTCATCTAGAATGTTTAATAAATTATGGCTAACATTATTGTTATTCTTTTTACCATCCTTCTAAAATATTAATTCAGCTAATTTCAACTACATATCTGAAATATACAGTTATTTTAAAAATGAGCTTTAACTTTTTGTTTGTATATATACATACCTATGTGTGTGTATACACACACACACACACACACACATATATATATATATATATATATATATATATATATTAGAAATAATTGAAACGTAGATATTTTTGGCTTAATATGCCTGCCTCCATTACTGATATTTTGTCAAACAGCAACTTGCAAGAAGAGAAATAGATCCTTCTGCCTTTTCTCCAAGCATTTATTACATTTGTCCTTTTCACCATTTAGCTGTAAAAGTGATTTATGTGAATTGAAAGTTAAAAGCGATAGCTTAATTTCTCAAAATTAAACAATCACTCAATCTATGCAAATTGAAACGTCCAAGATGTGATGGGAGATGTAAAATGCTAACTGCAAGTGCTACTCAAGAAGCTATCCTTTTAATAAATTAAAGACGATGCTATCAGCACAGCAAAGAAAAGACATTTAAGAACAGATTTTATTTCACATCTTTATGTACACCTGATCCTAGGCAAGGTGTGGAAAGGAGTAGCCTAACTAAAGCTCTCATGGTATTCTACAAATAGTAGTCACCGATATATGAAAAGAAAACCTATAAAAGGGAACCAGTGTTGCAACCATTCTAATCTATATATTACTGATGTTTTAAATAACATTTTCAAATGCACTTCCTCTGGTTCTCATGCATTCATTTCATGTACATAATATAAAGATTTTACACAACACCATGATCACATTGCACTAGAGATAATTCTATTCTTTCTAGTAGCTTACACTGACAGTCCTTGTAGAAAAACAGCCATTTGATGACTAACATTAAAAAATACCCCCACTACACACACACATTAAATATAGACATATGAGCTGCTCAGAGCAACCTTTTTGTCATGTTTGTCAGGAACAGAGAATTTCAGTCAGAGTTCTTCAAACTCAGGGCAGATGGAATTGTGCAGTTCCTCAGTCTGAGAACTCGTTAATAATCAAACCTCTAACGGCATTAAGAAAAACTACAATCTGGGATTTGGGCCATTGTATTGGAATTAGTTTAGATTCTTTTAATATTGCTGTCATGGAATTGTATGCTACTTCTTCTTTTTTGGAACTCTGGAAAATTTTATGAACAGAAAAATCTTTGAAATACATGTGTATCTTGTGTTTCCTTTTTCAGAGAAATTTTAATGCAGTAAATGAGTAGATATTTCAAAAATGCCAATAGCCTGAGGCATAGAAACAGGAAAGTCAGCTCCTCTTTATTTGAGACAGTTTCTCATACTCTGCTCAAAATGCTCTTGTTTCTTTGATGACTTTGAATACAATTTTATTCAGCTAAGCCTACCACAGAAATCAACCAAATTAAGAAATGAGATCATATGATAAACAAATTCGCACACACATATACAAATTCACACACACATACACCACATAAAATAAAGATGTTGTGTCCACTGAAAACTGAAAAATAAATATTAAATAGTATATGTGTGTGCAAATTTGTTTTAGTTTTCAGCAACTATTTTAGTACCTTCTTACCTTCTATTACTTATCTCAGTCAATTCACTTTTGAATAGAATCTAGGAATGTTCCATTCCACCATAAGAAATGCTTAAGACCAAAGGTATGAGAACTCCTTGGCATATTGGTACACAAAAACACAGAAGCTCACATGACAGCACCAAGGTGATTAGAAGAGCTACCATTAAAATTCTTAAGTTGTGGGCTGGGGATGTGGCTCAAGCGGTAACGCGCTCGCCTGGCATGCGCGGGGCGCTGTGTTCCATCCTCAGCACCACATAAGATAAAGATGTTGTGTCCACCGAAAACTGAAAAATAAATATTAAAAAATATTCTCTCTCTCTCCCTCCCTCTCTCTCTCCTCTCTCTCTTTAAAAAAATTCTTGTTTTCAAAAGTAAAATGTTTTTAATTTTAAAAATGGCTAAAAAAATTGAACAGAAATAGAAATAAAACATACATAGATGAAGTTCTAAAGAAAAAAAGCAACTTAAATATATAGGCACAAAGTCAAACTTTGAAAACCCTATCCCATATTTAATCATTACTTGGAAGAATAATTTCCTGAAATGTACAGGCTTATCATAATTTTTTCAATCCATTGTCAAAATTGTGTAATATTTTATATATTCCCATAAAGAAAGAAACAGGAAGACATACATTGAAAGGGGTGAATTTACAAATGACTATTGTGAATATTATAGATATGTTAAGTATGCTCTTCGTAATTAGTTTTTCAAATTATAAAAGTCTGGTGATGCACTACTACTGATATTTAGGTTAACTGGAACAATTCTAAGTTTACATAACCATAAGATAAATGGCTTTATACTATCCAAGAAGAAAGACATTACCTAATAACATAAAGAAAAACACATATTAGGGAAACAAAATTTTAGCTTCAGGATAATTAAAGAATATAATATACTTTGAATTTATACAAATTTATAAAAATTGCTCAACAAAATACAATCTTTCAGTCTTTTTGTATATTAATAATTAGGTAAAAGAGAATAAAGCTTAAATAACTAAATTCTTAAAAGAATAGTTAGGGTATAGCTTACTGTTCACTGCTTGCACAGAGTTCAATCCTTAGAACCACACACAAAGAAAGTAAAGATTCCTGGTATTTAAAAATATTTAGGAGATGAAGCTTTAGCTTATTGGTAGAGAGCTTGCCCAGGATAGATAGGTGAGGCCCTGGGTTCTAAGCCTAGAAACACACACACATACACACACACACACACAAACACACACACTAAAGGTAGCTGTAAAAATACATCTGAGATAACTTAAAGGGAAGAAATGTTTATTTTGGCTCATATGTTCTGAGATTTCAATCCATTGTTGGCTGGATCCTTTGGTTAGGGGCCTATATAACATCATGGCAGGGTGTGCTTGGTAAAACAAATATCCTCGCCTCATGGCAATTAGAAAGCCAAAAGAGAGAGAGAGGAAGGGGCCAGGGTCCCCATATCCCTTAAAGAGCATGCTTCCAATGACCTAACTTCCCTAGCACCCCTTTCTGAGAATTTTACCACCTACCAACAGCACAATCGGCTTTGGATCAAGCCTGAAGCACATGAAATTTCCAGGGATATTTAATATGTGATTCATGACGAGAGCATTGTATTTACCCATTTTGTTAATGGAATATATCCATATTTTTGCCAAATCTGAATATTTTGAACAAAAATACAAACAAAACACTTATTCATATGATTTCTATATGTTATAAATCATTTACATAGGCAAATAGTTTGCAAATGCATTTAGGAGAAAAATTGCTAGATCAGAGAAGAATTTCTTTCTTAATATTTGTAAAATAACATGAAACTTTATTTTTTGTAAGGGGGGGTCTGGTGATCGAAGCAATTACAGATGATCAGAATATGAAGGCACTCAGTGCCTACAACTTTGTCCATACTTACCATTGCATGTTTCAATGTTTTCCATTCTGGTAGGTGAGTAGTAGTAGCACGCCTTTTTATTTTAAATTTTTCTGATTATCAAGAGAACTGATAATTTTTCCTGTGTTTATGGACCTTTTGCATTTCTTCACATTTAAAGTACTTATTCTAGTCCTACTTATCTTTTTGCAGTTGGTTGGTGGAAATTCATATTGTGTATATTTTCTAAGTGCAAGTTCATTCTGTCATTCATGTAAGGTCTCTCTTGATGTTTCAAAATTAATAGTCCTTGTCATGACATTTATTTTTGTTTAAAGGTTTTTACTTCTTCTTTCAATAGTTTTCCTTTGTCATAAGGTATTACAGGTAATTTTCTATATTATCACATTATTCTAATTTGAAACACTTTAAATTTAAGATTTAAATCTGCAATCCCACTAGAATTTATACTTTATGTGTGAATTAAGTGTGCACTTTTTTTCTCACAGGGATATCCTATTATATTAGCTTTGGGGAGGTTGTAAAATGCTATCCCCACTGCTTTGAAGTACAACCTTATCTTTATAAATTTTCTGTAGATGTATTGATCTATTTCTGAGTTCTTCATCATATTTTCTATGTGTCTATTTTTCTGTCTTTGACCATTATGGCATCTTCAGTACTGTTGTTATTATGTTTAATATCTGCATCTGATAATGTAATTATTATATTCTTTTTCATGACTCAGCTGGCATTATTTGTTGTTTGCATTTCCCTATGAGTTTTAGATGATTCAGCATGTCAGTTCCACAAAAATCTGTTCATGTTTTTAATGCTACTCTAGTAAATATACAAATAAATTATGGAGCATTAGAATTTTTGATAACTAGAAATTCCAGTATGTAAACATGTTTGATCTACTATTTTGGTCTTCTGTAATGGCTCTCATTTTTTATACATTAACTCTTAAATATTTTATATATTTGATGCTATAAAAATTATAGTATTAGCAACACTAAATTTTGATAAATAAAATCTAAATTATCTAAACCTAAGTATAACATGAAGAGCAAAACTTTCAAAAATCAGTGACTTCTCTCCTTCTCTCCTTTCTTCTTGCTCTTTCATGATAAATTTGAACCAGAATTCATGATACAAAAGAAATAATTGTATTATTCCACTTCTCAGGCAATAATTAAATAACATTTTTGGAATTTTTGGTTCATCTTGAAAAATGGACTTACAGTAATACTGGTAAGAAATAACAACATAATCAGAAAGCAAAGATGAATAATTTTGATTATAGTGAGGTAGATGGGAAAATTTTAATACACATTCTCTAAGGCTGACAATTTTCAATGTTAAAAGTGATCATCTTGTACTATAAATTCACAAACTTTCTCACATTGCATATTTCATTGTATATGTACACATATGTAACAGACTTGCTACAGTTGTTCAATTCTGAGTATTTGTTTCAAATCAATTTGAAATCTTAATATTTTGTTCTTTATCTAAGATCCTATTAATCAGGCAAAAAAGGAAAGTGATAACTGTGAGCTTAATAAAAAATTAATATACTGTCAGAAAACACAGAAAATCTGTATTGTGCCAAGTAAAAGAAGCCAGCATTTTAAAATTATATACTATATGATTGCATATATATGATCTGATATGAAAGGTAAAATTACTATTGTTGAAGTTCATACAGAAGTTTCCTGTGGTCCATGGAGAGGACTGCCTACGAAGGGGCACTGTGAGGTGTGGGGGGATGATTTTAGTTGTGGTCACATGGCTCCAAGCATTTGTCAAAACTTGTAGAATTGCACACTTTTAAAAAGGAGAGTTTTGTCACATATAAATTATACCTTAATCTGGAAAACAATAAAGGAAAAGAATTTATCTACTCATCCCTTTTCTAATTTTTATTCTTTGGTAAAAAATCTAAGATTTCAGCATTTATTTTTCAGCTCTAAATGATATCACACATGGAGTTTTTCATAAAAAAATGTAATCTCCATCAAATTGTATTATAAATCATATTCATTTTTGCTCTGCATACACTTCCTGCAGTGAATAAAGATGAAGAATCATTATTTCCTGAAATAATTCATCCTTAATAATACTCATGTATAATAAATTTATAGCAAATAAATGCTAATGTTAGTAAACCAACATCAACAAATGCTTAGTGCAAAATTTATCCCATAATGATATTTGAAATTGAAACTGAAAATGGAACTTCATTAATGAGAAGTGAATATCAAACCATGTCACTCTAAGAGTTTATCAGATGAAAATGTAAATCAGAAGTTGATAAGAAAAAATGATAAACATCAATAGTGAGATATTAGTTATGTTTTCTCTGTATGATGGGAAAATTTTCTACTGTTGTTAAATGAATATAGGCATAAGTTACTCATGAAAATCATAATGTAAATGCAGGTGATAAAATCACTGTTGATGATACAGTGAAAATGTGTGTTCTTTTAATTGTTCCCCTGAACAGCCTACAATTATTAGGGAGCAAGAGACTCATGGCCATTTACTCAATTAAAGAGAGAGAGCTTAGAAGACCATCTTAATGTGCCAGATAACAATGGAATAGTCTTTTTAAAGGCTTTTAAAACAACTATTGTTGTGCTATTCTACCCCTCAGAATCCTATTCCACAATCATAAAGGGATGTCCAACTCCAGATTGAACACAATGACAATAATAGCACTTCATCTCCAATAGCTTCAAACAGTTGTAAAAAATCTTATATATGCTGGGGATATAACTCAGTTGGTAGAGTCCTTACTTTGCATGCACAAGGCCCTGGGTTCAATCACTAGCACCACCAAAAAAAAATTCTTACATATAAGCATCTATATCTATATCTATCTATCTCTCTATCTATAGATAGATATAGATATTTGTATATTATACACACATATATAACTTATGCCTATATTCACTTAACAGCAGTAGAATAATTTTCCCCTCATCCAGAGAAAACATAATTAATATATCACTATTGATGTTTATCATTTTTTCTTATCAACTTCTGATTTACATTTTCATCTGATAAATTCTTAGATTAACATGGTTTGATATTCTCTTCTCATGTATATGTGTGTGTGTGTGTGTGTGTGTATGTATGCATATACAGATACAATGTAGTTTGGATCATCATATATTAGGAATTTTACTGAACATGGGACTTAAAAATGAGTCCTAGTATTTAAAGTTTATATTTATCCTAGTATTTCATTTGCCAATTTATCAAAATACAATATATGAATAAATAGTAACACATGTAAAAGTCTCTATAAAATTTAGTTTGAATAGTCATACATTCTGCCATGGAAATATTAATATTTAGTTTTATAAACAGGCTGCACCTGATTGAGAATATTGCATAGTCTATAGATACACATGGCCAGTCTAAATAAAGACAATGACAATTTCTAAACATATTTAACTCAAGAGATTTTAGATATGGCACTCTAGAAGTACAATTCCCCTTAAACCTGAATTCAATAGCTCAACCAACTGTGTTTTCATTTCCTTCTAATCTCTGGGAGAATATCTATATGAGAGACATTTTTTATTCCCTGATAATTTTGGTAAATCATACCTTCAAGTATTTTGGGGGGGTTATTTAACATTTTGATTGGGTTTCTTTCATTGTTATAAATCTGTAAAGTCCCTTGTTCTCCCTCTGGACATTTTATGATAATTTATAAATCCTCATAGAAAAGTATTTACCTCATCCATTTTGTTTTAATTTAAATCATGATGCTGTTCAAATACCTTTCCTTCCTTTTTCTCCTCTCTCCTTTCTCACTTTATTTATCTCTAGTTCTATCATCTAATTTCTATTATATGTATAGTTAGAGATATCTCCTTTCTTAAATTCCTGGATAAAGTTCTTCCAATCAGATATACATTTGCCCTTCTCATTGTTTCCTTTATATCTCTAAATCTTTCTTGAGTGTATTCATTTCATTTCTGTTTTAGATATTTTAAATAACAGATTTTCTCTAAAATGATGTCTCGTGTTCTGCACTTATATTTTAATGTCTTTATTTTCTAGAAATTCTAATTGCCATTTTACTGTACCTATTATCTTTCTCTTAATATATAAACTTTTTAAAATTGCTAACTAGTTTTAAACTGCTCGTAAAGTATTTATGAACAAATATTTCTATTATAAAAATATCAATAGCTTATTTCTTTCCTATGGTACAATAAAATATTTTCATTTTTTCAGTTTCCTATCCATTGATACTTCTCTTAATGCCTGCAGACTTTAGGACACCCTTCTTTTCTTTTATGCAGATAGTCTTATGTAAAATTTCAGAATATATAATATAAAACATATTTTGCCTTCCAGCTCTACTTTTTTCAAGACCATCTTGACTTTTTTGTTGTCAATGTAATGTGATGACTTCATATTACATATCCTCCCAATGAAAGTGTTTTGCAAGGGAACATTGGAGATTTTATTTATTTGCACTAGTAGGTTTTCATACTTGCAAAAATTAGTTTATAGATCTTTACAAATCACCATCCACTTTGCAACTTTTTGGAGAACTAAATGTTAACTAATCTAATCCTTTATATCCATGATTTCTAAAAAACGTACCATTCTAAAATTCTTAGAATCACAGTGGATCTCATCATGTTAAACCTTTCTTTCTAGTTTAAACGAGTTTAAAGCACAGAGATAATTTGAAAACTGGATTCCACAGTGTATTTTTTACTTTTTTTAAAATAGTTGTAGATAGACAACATGCCTTCATTTTATTTGCTCATTTTTTTTTGGATGAGGTGCTAAGAATTGACCCAATGCCTCATGCGTACTAGGCAAGTGATCTACCACTGAGCCACACAGCATAGCCCCTACTTTTTTTTTCTGAATTTCATGATTTTACTAAAATATTTTTTTTAATTTTTTTTATTGGTTGCTCAAAACATTACAATGATCTTGACATATCATATATCATACATTTGATTCAAATGGAGTATGAATTCTTATTTTTACCACGTGTACAAATTGCAGGATCACATTGGTTACACATCCACGCTTATACATACTGCCATATTAGTGTCTGCTGTATTCTGCTGCCTTTTCTGTCCTCTTCCTATCCCCCCTCCCCTCCCCTCCCCTCCCATCTTCTCTCTCTACCCCATCTACTGTAACTCATTTCTCTCTTTTTTTCCCCTTTCCCCTCATATCCTCTTATATGTAATTTTGTGTAACAATGAGGGTCTCCTTCCATCTTCTGTTCAATTCCCCTTCTCTTCTTTTTTTTTTACTTTAAATGGACTTTTTATAGTGTCTTTCAGATGGAACTCCTTATCTGTGTTCCTGATTACTTTGCTTGCTGTGGCAGATGACTTTCCATTTTAGTGACTTGTCCCTTTCAATAGATTATAATTCTTTTTTTTTAGCTTAGTATCAGCATAGGCTATATTTTTAAAGGAGACTTATGTGCCCAGAGCTTAGAAAAGTCTTTGTTGAAGAGTTTTGCAGTATATTTTCTCAGGTGTTCTAGCTGATTGTGAGGTTTTTGACCCTTTGCTATTTTATTTCTGTTTAAGATTCCCATACCACAGAAATAGTATAAATATATATGCTGCAACTGCAGATGACAGAGATTTAAGCTTTGTAATTTTTACAACTGATATTTTTCTTCAATCTGAAGTTGAAAAAGTTGGAGGAATAAGACAATTTCCTTATAATATTACTGAACGAGTGAGGAAATATTTTCAACTTCTTTTGATATGATGAGTACTCTGAAAATTCTTAATTTATAAAAATTGTTTTATTCAAGCCACACTTTGAGTAGGCTCAGACCATTTCTTACACTTAGCATTGGGCATTTATTTTTTTTTTTTTTTTAATTTTTATTGTGGGTTGTTCAAAACATTACAAATTTCTTGACATATCATATTCCACACTTTGATTCAAGTGGGTTATGAACTCCCACCTTCACCCCATACACAGATTGCAGAATCACATCAGTTACACATCCATTGATTTACAAATTGCCATACTAGTGTCTGTTGTGCTCCGCTGCCTTTCCCATCCTCCACCCTCCCCCCTCCCCACCTCTCCCCTCCCCTCCCCTCCTCTCTCTCTACCTCCTCCACAGTATAACCCTGAGGGTCTCCTTCCATTACCATGCAATTTCCCTTCTCTCTCCCTTTCCCTCCCACCTCTCATCCCTGTTTAATGTTAATCTTCTTCTCATGCTCTTCGACCCTACTCTGTTCTTAGTTACTCTCCTTATATCAAAGAAGACATTTGGCATTTGTTTTTTAGGGATTGGCTAGCTTCACTTAGAATAATCTGCTCTAATGCCATCCATTTCCCTGTAAATTCTATGATTTTGTCATTTTTTAATGCAGAGTAATACTCCATTGTGTATAAATGCCACATTTTTTTTATCCATTCGTCTATTGAAGGGCATCTAGGTTGGTTCCACAGTCTTGCTATTGTGAACTGTGCTGCTATGAACATCGATGTAGCAGTGTCCCTGTAGCATGCTCTTTTTAGGTCTTTAGGGAATAGACCAAGAAGGGGAATAGCTGGGTCAAATGGTGGCTCCATTCCCAGCTTTCCAAGAAATCTCCATACTGCTTTCCAAATTGGCTGCACCAATCTGCAGTCCCACCAGCAATGTACAAGTGTACCCTTTTCCCCACATCCTCGCCAGCACTTGTTGTTGTTTGACTTCCTAATGGCTGCCAATCTAACTGGAGTGAGATGGTATCTTAGGGTGGTTTTGATTTGCATTTCTCTGACAGCTAGAGATGTTGAGCATTTTTTCATGTACTTGTTGATTGACTGTATGTCCTCCTCTGAGAAGTGTCTGTTCAGGTCCTTGGCCCATTTGTTGATTGGGTTGTTTGTTTTCTTATTGTCTAATTTTTTGAGTTCTTTGTATACTCTGGATATTAGGGCTCTATCTGAAGTGTGAGGAGTAAAGATTTGTTCCCAGGGTGTAGGCTCCCTATTTACCTCTCTTATTGTTTCTTTTGCTGAGAAAAAACTTTTTAGTTTGAGTAAGTCCCATTTGTTGATTCTAGTTATTAACTTTTGTGCTATGGGTGTCCTATTGAGGAATTTGGAGCCCGACCCCACAGTATGTAGATCGTAGCCAACTTTTTCTTCTATCAGACGCCGTGTCTCTGATTTGATATCAAGCTCCTTGATCCATTTTGAATTCACTTTTGTGCATGGCGAGAGAAAGGGATTCAGTTTCATTTTGTTGCATATGGATTTCCAGTTTTCCCAGCACCATTTGTTGAAGATGCTATCCTTCCTCCATTGCATGCTTTTAGACCCTTTATCAAATATAAGATAGTTGTAGTTTTGTGGATTGGTTTCTGTGTCCTCTATTCTGTACCATTGGTCCACCCGCCTGTTTTGGTACCAGTACCATGCTGTTTTTGTTACTATTGCTCTGTAGTATAGTTTGAAGTCTGGTATCGCTATACCGCCTGATTCACACTTCCTGCTTAGCATTGTTTTTGCTATTCTGGGTCTTTTATTTTTCCATATGAATTTCATGATTGCTTTCTCTATTTCTACAAGAAATGCCGTTGGGATTTTGATTGGCATTGCATTAAACCTATAGAGAACTTTTGGTAATATCGCCATTTTGATGATGTTAGTTCTGCCTATCCATGAACAGGGTATATTTTTCCATCTTCTAAGATCTTCTTCTATTTCTCTCTTTAGGGTTCTGTAGTTTTCATTGTATAAGTCTTTCACCTCTTTTGTTAGGTTGATTCCCAAGTATTTTATTTTTTTTGAAGATATTTTGAATGGAGTGGTTGTCCTCATTTCCATTTCAGAGGATTTGTCGCTGATATACAGGAATGCCTTTGATTTATGCGTGTTGATTTTATATCCTGCCACTTTGCTGAATTCATTTATTAGCTCTAATAGTTTCTTTGTAGAGCCTTTTGGGTCTGCTAGGTATAGAATCATATCATCTGCAAATAGTGATAATTTAAGTTCTTCTTTTCCTATTTTTATGCCTTTAATTTCTTTCGTCTGTCTAATTGCTCTGGCCAGTGTTTCGAGAACTATGTTGAACAGAAGTGGAGAGAGAGGGCATCCCTGTCTAGTTCCAGATTTTAGAGGGAATGCCTTCAGTTTTTCTCCATTCAGAGTGATGCTAGCCTGAGGCTTAGCATAGATTGCTTTTACAATATTGAGGTATGTTCCTGTTATCCCTAGTTTTTCTAGAGTTTTGAACATAAAGGGATGCTGTACTTTGTCAAATGCTTTTTCCGCATCTATCGAGATGATCATATGGTTCTTATTTTTAAGTCTATTGATGTGGTGAATAACATTTATTGATTTCCGTATATTGAACCAGCCTTGCATCCCTGGGATGAATCCTACTTGATCATGGTGTACAATTTTTTTGATATGTTTTTGTATCCGATTCGCCAGAATTTTATTGAGGATTTTTGCATCTAGGTTCATTAGAGATATTGGTCTGTAGTTTTCTTTCTTTGAAGTGTCTTTGTCTGGTTTAGGTATCAGGGTGATGTTGGCCTCATAGAATGAATTTGGAAGTTCTCCCTCCTTTTCTATTTCCTGAAGTAGCTTGAAAAGTATTGGTATTAGTTCTTCTTTAAAGGTTTTGTAAAATTCTGCTGTATACCCATCTGGGCCTGGGCTTTTCTTAGTTGGAAGTCTTTTTATGGTTTCTTCTATTTCCTCAATTGATATTGGTCTGTTTAGGTTTTCTATATCCTCCTGACTCAATCTGGGCAGATCATATGACTTAAGAAATTTATCTATGCCTTCACTATCTTCTAATTTGTTGGAGTATAAGGATTCAAAATAGTTTTTGATTATCTTCTGTATTTCTGAAGTGTCTGTCGTGATATTGCCTTTTTCATCCCGTATGCTAGTAATTTGAGTTCTCTCTCTTCTTCTCTTCGCTAGCATCGCTAAGGGTCTGTCGATTTTGTTTATTTTTTCAAAGAACCAACTTTTAGTTTTGTCAATTTTTTCAATTGTTTCTTTTGTTTCGATTTCATTAATTTCAGCTCTGATTTTAATTATTTCTTGCCTTCTACTTCTTTTGCTGTTGTTTTGCTCTTCTTTTTCAAGGATTTTGAGATGAAGTATGAGATCATTTATTTGTTGGTTTTTTCTTTTTTTAAGGAATGAACTCCAAGCAATGAATTTTCCTCTTAGAACTGCTTTCAATGTGTCCCATAGATTCCGATATGTTGTGTCTGTGTTTTCATTTATCTCTAAGAATTTTTTAATTTCCTTCTTGATATCTTCTATAACCCATTGATCATTCAGTAACCTATTGTTCATTCTCCAAGTGATGTATGCTTTTTCCTTCCTTCTTTTATCGTTGATTTTCAGCTTCATTCCATTATGATCAGATAAGATGCATGGTATTATCTCTACTCCTTTATATTGTCTAAGAGTTGCCCTGTGACATAATATATGATCTATTTTTGAGAAGGATCCATGTGCTGCTGAGAAAAAAGTGTAACTGCTTGATGTTGGGTGGTATATTCTATATATGTCAATTAGGTCTAGGTTATTAATAGTGTTATTGAGTTCTATAGTTTCCTTATTCAACTTTTGTTTGGAAGATCTGTCCAGTGGCGAGAGAGGTGTGTTGAAGTCTCCCATGATTATGGTATGGTGATCTATTAGACTCTTGAACTTGAGAAGAGTTTGTTTGACGAACATAGCTGCACCATTGTTTGGGGCATAAATATTTATGATTGTTATGTCTTGTTGGTGTATGGTTCCCTTAAGCAGTATGTAGTGTCCCTCTTTATCTCTTTTGATTAACTTTGGCTTGAAATCGATTTTATTTGATATGAGTATGGACACTCCTGCTTGTTTCCGAAGTCCATATGAGTGATATGATTTTTCCCAACCTTTCACCTTCAGCCTATGTATGTCTTTTCCTATCAAATGCGTCTCCTGTAGGCAGCATATTGTTGGGTCTTGTTTTGTGATCCATTCTACTAGCCTGTGTCTCTTAATTGGTGAGTTTAAGCCATTAACATTTAGGGTTATTATTGAGATATGGGTTGTTCTTCCAGCCATATTTGTTTATTTCTGTTACTAAACATGGTTTGTTTTCCTCTTTGATTATTCCCCCCCCCCCCTTTACTGTCCTACCTCCCACTGTTGGTTTTCATTGTTATTTTCCATTTCCTCTTCCTGTAATGCTTTGGCGAGGATGTTTTGAAGAGATGGTTTTCTAGCTGCGAATTCTTTAAACTTTTGTTTATCGTGGAAGGTTTTAATTTCATCCTCCATCCTGAAGCTTAATTTCGCTGGATACACAATTCTTGGTTGGAACCCATTTTCTTTCAGTGTTTGAAATATGTTATTCCAGGATCTTCTAGCTTTCAGAGTCTGTGTTGACAGATCAGCTGTTATCCTGATTGGCTTACCCCTAAATGTAATCTGCTTCCTTTCTCTTGTAGCTTTTAAAATTCTCTCCTTATTCTGTATGTTGGGCATCTTCATTATGATGTGTCTAGGTGTGGATCTCTTATGATTTTGCACATTCGGCGTCCTATAGGCTTCTAGGATTTGGGGTTCTGTCTCATTCTTCAAGTCTGGGAAGTTTTCTTGTATTATTTCATTGAATAGACTTCTCATTCCTTTGGTTTGGAGCTCTGTACCTTCCTGTATCCCAATGACTCTTAAGTTTGGTCTCTTAATGTTATCCCATATTTCTTGGATGTTCTGCTCATGGTTTCTTAACAGTCTTGCTGAGCTGTCTATGTTCTTTTCCAGTTGAAATACTTTGTCTTCATTGTCTGATGTTCTATCTTCTAAGTGTTCTACTCTGCTGGTAGTATTCTCCATTGAGTTTTTAAGTTGGTTTATTGCTTCCTGCATTTCTAGGATTTCTGTTTGTTTGTTTTTTATAACCTCTATCTCCCTGTATAGTTGATCCTTTGCTTCCTGGATTTGTTTGCGTAATTCGTTGTCGAAGTGATCTTTCATTGTCTGATTTTGCTGTTTAATGTCTTCCTTGATACTCCAGATCATCTGAAGCATGTAAATCCTGAATTCTTTATCTGACATTCCATCTGCTGCAGCTGTTACCTCTTCTAAAGTTGCGTTGACCTGCATTGCTTGTGGTCCTTTCTTTCCTTGTCTTTTCATACTGCTTGCGTATCTTTCCTGCAGGTGCGGGCGGCGGCTGTGCTCTCTCCTTATTCCAATTGGGGTGTCGTGGCTACCACGCCGGCAGGCCACCGGGCCTGATCCGCCGGTCGGTTGCAGGTTTGCCTACCCTGCAGGCGCGGGAGGCGGCTCTACTCTGCCCCTACTGCAAATGGAGTGACGTGTCTGTCGTACCGGCAGGCCACTGGGCCTGTCCCGCTGGTCGGTCGCAGATCTGCCCACCTTTCGGGCACGGGTGGAGGCTCTGCTCTGCCCCTACTCCAATTAGGGTGTCATGGCTACCCCGCCTGCAGGACGCTGGGCCTGTTCCTGGCACGGGCAGCGACTCTGCTCTGCCACTACTCCAATTAGGGTGGTGTTTGTACCACGCCGGCAGGCTCCTGGGCCTGATCCGCCGGTCTGTTGTAGGTCTGCCTACCTTGGAGGCACGGGCGGCGGATCTGCCCTGCCCCTCCTACCACGCCTGCGGACCCCTGGGCCTGATCTGCAGGTTGATCACTGATCTGCTCACCCTGCGGGCACGGGTGGCAGTTCCGCTCCGCCCCCACTCCAATTGGGGTCACGTGACCACCACACCGGCAGGGCCTGATCCGGGCGTGGGAGAAGGATCTGCTCTGCCCCTACTCCAGTTGGGGTGACGTGTGTACCACACTGGCAGGCCACTGGGCCTGACCCGCCAGGCTGACACAGGTCTGTTTACCTTGCAAGCGCGAACTGCGGCTCTGCCCTGCCCCTCCTACCACGCCCATGTACCACTGGGTCGCGGGTCTGCCCACCTTGCGGTTGCGGCTGGCGGCTCCGCTCCGCCCCCTCTCCAATTGGGGTCACGCGGTCACCACGCTGGCGAGCCGCTGGGCCTGCTCCGGGCGCTGGCGGCGGCCCGGCTCCTTCCCTCTGGCTCGACGACAAATTGAGGAGACTCGGGTGACTGTGCCTCACCCCCCCTACCAGGAGACCAACTGCTTATGTCACCACTGGTATTGATGAAGTTCCCTCCTCCGCCGCTTTCTGCAGACATCAGATCTCTGCCATGTTGGTATCCTATGCGAATGGCAGCATTTCGTTCCCCTTGCCGGGCAACCAAAGCACCGGGTGAGTCCTGACCGGCCCTCAGCAGGACCCGGACCGAGAAGCAGTTTCCGCGGGCTCCTAGCCCCGGGCCAGGGAAGTTCCGGGAGCCGGAACTCGGCCACTCCGTGCTCGGTGTAAGCTCCTATAAATGTAAGCTCCAAGAAGCAGTCCCCGCGGGCTCAGTTCCGGGAGCCGGAACTCGGCCGCCCCGCGCTCAGTATTCACTCTGATAAGATCAGGCTCAGATTGCGCTGAGCCCTAGCAATCTGTCTGCAAGCCGCAGGCGAATTGCAGCCTGAAATTACCTGTTCTATGGCTGAATGAGCTGCGGTCAGTCAAAAACAGGGGTGGTGACGTCAGTTTACCAACATGGTGGCTGCTGGCCTCCTCTGTGGTCTGACCGGTGTGGAGAACCGAGATGGACCGCTTCCTTCCCCCGTCTCGAACCCAGAATTCAGCCCTGAGTACGGTGCTTGCGCGGCTGGCAGAAACTGCAGCGCTGTAACCCTGCGTCTCTATCCCAGACTTTAGCCGCGGGGCGATTTGCTGAATAAGCAGTGATACCCTCCGTGCGACAAACCTCTCGCGTTTGAGTCCCCGTAGCCGATCCTCGTGCGATGGAAATCCTTCCTCCAGGTTCCGGAGTACCCCACTATTGCTGGAAATTCCTAACAAAATATCCTTTAGCCGTCCTGACTTGTCATACTCCCACACAGTGAAGCAGCACACGGGGACAATGCACTCCCCTCGCCGCCATCTTCCTTCCTCTCAGCATTGGGCATTTAAATTCCAGTTCCTCGCCACTAGTTCTTACATACTAGTGTCCCCACACCCTCTTGGCTAACATTGCATTTGTTTGTACATAAAACAGTTATATTAAATCCTTTTCTTTTTTATTAATGTAAATTTTTCCATTCTGACAATTTCATTATGCAGACTGACAGATTAGGTCATTGTTGTATTGCCTTTTTTCTCATCTAAAAATATCTGATTCATTATGATTTGTTGTATAATGTTAGATATCATGGCCATTTTATGTCAGTCAAGAATACCATTTTACTAAGCAGTTACTTTCTTATTGCATACTATCATAAATTGCCAAATTATCTGTTATTTAGAAAAATGAAAGATTAAAAGAATTGAATCCTAGAAATTTTCTTGAAATTGTCTCTTCTCTGTACTGCATGTACAAATTATTTAGGCTGCTTTCCCACTATATAGCTACCACTTCCTACTCCATCTCTTGTAGATGTTTTTTAAAGATCAAATATAAAATAGAATACATTTTTTCTACCTTACCTTTTCTTTGATATAACTAAAGACATATATCTGAGTGTTCTGAATTTTAGGAATCATATGAGTTACTATAAAATGGGGTTAAAGACTAGAAAAATAATAAAAAGGAAAACTTGATGAAACATATTCAAAATGTTATAATTGCACTTCTCTATTTTCATATATCTGTGATGTCACTTCTTCATTTACTTACATAGGGAACATGTATATCCTCTTCATCTCCATTCATTATATGACAGTCTGTCTTCCAAACTCATGGACACACCATTAAATATATTCAGACAAGCAACATATTCATCAGCTCTGTATTTACATTTTAATGCCTAAAATTAATGTAATTTTGTCAAATATTAGGACAATATTATTTTCTCCTTGATATTTCTTCAAAATTCTTAGGAAAGAAAATGGAAAGATGAAGCAAACTATACAGATCATTCCTATTATAACAGAAACTTAAAATAAAAAAGAGTGAATAGAGGAAGAGAGGAAGGAAGGAAAGAAGGAGAGAAGGAGGGAAGGAGGGAAAAAAGAACAAAGTGGTCCATGAAGAAAGCATTTCAAAAGACAGGATCACTTGGCTAAAGTCAGTATTGAAGATTCTCAAGAAACAAATAAGCCGATTACAAAATGCTTCCAAAATTTGGACCCACAGTATGCATGTCTCCCTATCCTAACATTCTTACAATTTCAATAACTATGAAGATTTAATGTTGTTAATGATTGTCTAGGACCTGCATCAAGATTTTAATCAATTATATTCTTAATCAAGAAGCACTTCAAGAGTCTTACAGTTGGTCAATCACACCAGAACATTCCTAATTCTGTCACTTCGTCATAACCACAATCTGTATTCCTCTTGTTTCTGCTCCTGAGTTATACTACATTCAAAAAACCTTTGAATAGTTTTTTTTTTCCTCTACCTCCGCTCTGTCCCCCTCATGAATTTGAAAATACCTAACATCCTCTTTTTGAGGATCATGCTTTTGCCATGCTTCACGTGGTCTCAAACTGTAATCTGCACTATTGTTTATGCTCTGGTCTTAGCACATTTTCTGACATAGTCTGATAGATTGGGTTGTTAATGTGTTTCTTTCGTTTAAGTTTGAAACCATGATCCCTTTACGTTTCTAGACTTATAAGTTGTCATGTAAATGCAGACATCATAATTATAGTGTTGATAATAAAAATGACAAAAACTAGAATCTGCCATGTACAGTTGCTGAGCCAAGTACTACAGCAGGCCTTGTCTCATGTAACCATTGAAAATCTGTGAGGTCCACAACATGTTCATTTCATATAAGAACGATGAGTTTCAGAGTGTAGGTAGTTTAAATTGGGTCACATTGTTAATAATGCTGGTAAAATATGATTTTAATTCCACTGTTTTGTATATTACTAACTTCTTTTAAACTTTTTCTCTGGTTGAATTTCAACATAAGGTATTAATTAGTTTCAAACCCTAGTTGTTAATTCTGACTTGCCACTTCACAATCTTGGTCTCTTGGTTTGGATTTTATACTATGTACTAAAGGCCTTCTTTTTCAATTAGAGGTATACTTGCCTCCCCCCATCTCTCTCTGTTTCTCTATCTTTCTTTCTCTCTAATAACTATTAGGAGTCAATATAGGAGCTGGATCAGAATCATTATCTTTTTATCTTCAGTTTTTTAAAGGTGAACTCCTCTTAGTCTAGCTACTGTTGCAGGGGAATAGATTCAATGAACCTATGGTATGAACTCAATGCCATCTTTTTGAAAATTAGAAGGTATTTGCTCCAAAAATAGACTTAATTGTCCATGCCATTCTTAATGTTAAAAGCAGCCTGAACCTAAAACTGTTTCTTATACATAAATCCCCACCTATTTTCCAGCCCCTGTTGTTGGCCAGCTTACACATTCTCCCATTCTTCTATCCTTCTCTTTCTTTAAAATAAAAATAGGTATGGAATGTTACTTCATCATTATGTCAGTAGTGGTTCTACCAATCCACACATTCCCACATGGCTAAGAAATAACTTTAAAATCATTTTAATCATCTGCTTTTCGGATCCCTTATGATTGAGTTTATAAGAAGATTATCTTTCATGACTAGATTGCATTAGGTAAGCAGGGACTATTAAAATAGCATTATTTCTTTCAACTATTATTATGACTATCCATACATTTAAAATACTATTTGCTTTAAGTATTTATGCATTTTACTAGGTTAAGAAAGAGGAGGAAAATATCAATTATTTTCTTTCACAAATCAGAATGATGCTAATATGGCCAAAATATGATCATCTTTGTGTGACATAAATTCAATTGTATTAAATCAATCAGCAAGTACATGGGTGAATAAGGTCAATAGTTTTTGCCTCTCAGCAAGAGTCACACTCATGATTCTAATCTCAGATTTTATATTCTGGTAATATTCCTATGATTTAAAATATGCAAATAGAGTAGCTTTTAGCTCAGAATTTATAGGATAAAATGACTAATGGAAGAATATGGCATCAAAATTGAAAAACACATTCAATTTTCAAATTAACCAAATCTCTAAGATAAAAGATTGTTATAATGTAATACATCATGAATTTTGGTGGGAAGAGTGTGTAAGGACTTAAAAACACTTAGAATTATAAAAATGGGCTATTTAGTAAAGGAAACAACAAAAAATTGGAAGGGAAAATTCTATATAAGAAATATTTGTTACAATGTGATAATTGAATTACTTAAAGTTGTCAAGTCTCTCTGTCACTGAGTGACTTATCAAAATTTAAATTCCTGAGCATTTTTTGTAGTGTTTTATGAAATAAATATAAGCCAAATCTGGAAAGAATATATTAAATCTTAGAATAATTTATTTAAAAATCTAGTTCCCATCTGGTTTTACACAGCTTGGCTTTTGTTTCAAGGTGATTATTTTAAGGTTAATGTCACACAGAAATGTCAATGAGCAATGATCCATAGCCATGTATTGACTGATTTATGCCACAAAGTGCTCATTTGTAATAAGATGAAAGAAACAAAACTTTGCTATGTTTATCTGTAACAGAATCAACTATAGTATTGACATAGCAACAAAATCATAAAATCAAAACAAAAAAATTTCTAAATGTATGATGGAGATATGATCAGATAAATTATAAGTTAGAAGTGTTTCTAACATGGCTATAATATCCAGAAATGCAACCTTCCTTATGATCTCTTTTATCATCTTTAATGTCTTTCTTAGATAACTTTCACACATACAGTCATATAAATGTATATGAATGCATACATACATATGCATGAGTGTGTACAATGATACATTCATCATATCATTTTTCTTATTCCTGTTTTCATAAATAAAATTAATATAAGAATCATTAAAAGTACCCAGTTGTAGAGTATGAAGATCTGGACTCTTCTTTCTCTCATAAATAAAATGATTCAGCAAAAATTCACTGACAAATTTCCTTTATGAGAAACTGGAACTTTATTTAGGCTCATGAAACCCAGGCAATTTATAAACTAGGCTCACTGAAATTGCTATGAATCATTGGGACACATTCTAATCAGAGACCCTCCCCCCAGAGCAGTGCTATATGATCAGATAATCTCCCTCCCAGTTTCACCCATGGGAGAAAAGGGGTTGGTTCATGTAAGTGCCCTAAATTTTCTGAGGATATTCTCAAGGCACTGATTTACCTTACCTCTTTTGGAGCTCTGATGGATCTGGTACAGTCTAACTATCTGGAGAAGACAGGGGCTTGGATGGTAGATGCCATTGGTTCTCTCTGCTTAGCACAGAACAAGTGTGTGAAAAATCAGAGCCCTCAGCTTTTATTTGGGGGAAATACAAAGTTTATTTTTGTATCCAATACCCTAATCTTAGGTTAACAAAAAAATGAACATCTTATGAGTTTAACCACTTGGAGGGGAATGCTAATAGAAATTTGGGCTGAGACTCTATAGCTCCTTTGCCTTTTACTTCTTTGGCTTAACACAGAGTAAACAGAGCAACCATAGCTGTAGCTGTCTGCTTCTCCCTGTGGAGGAAAAGATTTTGTAGAGTCCCCCAGAATCTCTCACTACTTGAATTGTTAGAGGTCTTCTCTTGTATAAGGCCAGATGATAAAGAATGAGAGAGTTCCCTGTTTGTCTAATGTACAGAGACCAATACACACACACACACACACACACACACACACACACAAATAAGGAAAATGAGAAATGAGGTAAAGATGTTCCAAAGAAGCAAGATAAATCTGCACAAATTAACCCTAGTGATTTTGTGATGACACCAAATAATATGATTACCTGAGAAATAACTTAAAATAACTCTTACAAGGAAGCTCATCAAATTCAAGAGAACAATATGTCAGCTGAGAATTTCAAAAAGATACAGAAAGTATTTTAAAAGCACCCAATAGAAATCAGAGAACTGAATAGCACAATGATTTAACTGAAAATTTTACAAGATCAACATCAGATTAGATCAAGCAGAAGGAAGGATCAGCAAATTAAAAAAAAAAAAAAAAGTTCATTAGCAGGGTACATTGGCACAAAGCCTATACTCCCAGCAGCTCAGGAGGCTGAGGCAGAAGAATGGCAAGTTCAAAATAAGACCTTAAGCAACTTAGCAAGATTTTGTCTCAAAATTTAAAAATAAAATAAAATAAAACAGGGTGTATGGCTCGGTGGTTAAATGCCCCTGGGTTCAATTTCCAGTAACACCCCTCCACCAAAAAAAAAAAATATATATTATGAACAGATTAGCCACAGAAGCAAAAAGAAAAAAAAATAAACAATAAGAAAATTTAAGGGAAATATGGGATATTACCACAAAGAAAAACATACGTATTAAAGAAGGTAAGAAACACAGAGGAGACAGAAAAATTAGTCAAAGAAATAACAGCTGATAAATTCCCAAATATGGGGAAGAAAACTGATACACATTTCTAAAATACTCAAAGGATACCAAGTAGTATAAACCCAAAGAAAATCACTGTGACACACATTATAATAAAAATGATAAATGGCAAAATTTCAAATGTCTCTTGAAAGCAGAGAGAAAAGTAAATGTTCACATACATAGGAATTTCTATATATCTGTCAGCATATTTTTCAGCAGAAATCTTACAGGCCAGAACAAAATAGGATAATATATTCAAAATACTAAGAAAAATTGCAAACAAAAATCCAGTTACTGATGATGTCCTGGGTGTGTCTATATCCTGACAATGAAATACATTATACAGCATTATGGTAAATAAAATAAGTCAGGTACTAAAAGACATATATGACACTGTCTCAATCATATGTATAATAAAGAAAAATTTAGCTTTTGAAATAGAGAGTAGAATGATGTTTACCAGAGATTTGAGGGCAGAGAGTGAAAGAAGAGAAGAAAAGTTGTTTGAAATGTATAGTTTCAGAGAGACAGGAAATATAAGTTTTGAGATCTACAGCACATGAGGGTGACTATAATAAATAAAATAACCAAAAAAGTAAATTTCAAATTTCTTACCATAACAAATTATACTTAAGGGAGGTGATGCATGTGTTAATCACCTTAGTTTAATAATTATATATTGTATTCATGTATCAAAACTTCACATTATACCACATAAATGTGGTACCATGTTTACAGTAATGATTTTCAATTAAAAATAATACTAAAATTTTCTCAAAATTATTTTTTAAAAAAGATACAATATCTGGTAGTAAACTAAGGAAGTGAAAGATATGTATTTTTAAAAAGTGCAAAGTAATTGATAAAAGCACTTAAATAAGACATAAGTGGAAGGATTTGTCCATGAATTGTAAGAACTAATGTTGTTATAAAGTTCATACTCCCCAGTGCAATCTGCAGATTTAATGAGACCTATATCAAAATATCAATGGTACTTTTTATAAATAAAAAAAACAGTTCTAAATATTAACAAGGAGTCAAAAGAATAAACATCAAAGGAAACTTGAGTAAAAAGTACAAAACTGGAAATGTCACAATCTCTAATATCAATGAATGTTCAAAACCACAATAATTAAAGAAATATGATACTGCATAAAGATAATATGTAAACCAATGGAATAGAATAGAGATCCCTGAAATCAACTCACACTTATGTGGTCAACTGATTTCCAACAATGGATCATGTATAAGCAGTATTAAGAGGAGGGTCTCTTCAACAGTGTTGGGAAAATTGCATATCCACTTGGAAAAAATATAAGTCTTTTATTTCACAACACATACAAAATTACCTTTAAATGGATGAAAGACACATAAGACCCCAAACTGTTAAACCACTAGGCAAAAATGCAAGAGAAAAATACATTGATCTTGGCAATGATTTTGTGTAGATGACACCCAAAGCAAAGGCAACAGAAACAAAAGTAAGCATATGGCACTAATGTAACTAGAATCTAGCGTACAGCAAACAAAACAAAACAAGGGAGTAAAAAAGTAGCCTATAGGATGCAATACACTATTTGCAAACTGTGTATCTTAATAAATGATTATATTCCAAAATATATAAAGTTTTATAATTGATAATAGAAAAAATGAATGACCTGCCGCAAAAAAATAAAGGACTCAAATTCCCCCAAAGAAGACATAAAAATGGGTATATTTTAAAATATGCACTAACACTAATCATCAGGGAAATGCAAATCAAAACCACAATAAGATATCACATAAAATCTGCCAGAATGGCAATTATTTTTAAAAATCAATGTTGGCAAGGATATGGAGAAATTGCAACCCATGAACATTATCAGTGGGAAAGCTATTGATCCAGAAACTGTGAAAATTATTAGCAATGTTCCATTAAAAGGTTAAATAATAGAACTACCAGAAGATATAGAAATCCTTCTACTGGGTATTCACCCAAAAGAATAGCATCAGGATCTCCAGGGTATATTGATCCCTCTATATCCATGGAAGTACTCTTCACACTAGCCAAGATATGGAAATAATATAAATGCCTATAGACAAACAAACTGCAAAAAATATATATATAGTAGCTCCCCTTAACCCAAAGGCATATGTTTCAAGGTTCCTGGTAGAGAGTTAAAAGCATGGAGAGTAGAAAACCGTGTATACATACATGCATATCTAAATGTATATGCTTTTCTATTTATAGACACATACATATGATAAAGTTTAATTTGTAAAAGATTAACAGCAATGGCTAATAATAAAACAGTACTTTAGAACAATTATTGAGTAAAATAAGGGTTACTTGAACACAAGCACTACACTGCCTTAGCTGTTGATCTGGGGAAAGCAAGACGAAGGAAAAGGAAGAATAACACACATAATGGGATACTATTGACACATTACAAAAAATAAGGAAATGCTAGAATATGCCATAGCTGGACACTATGCAAAACAAAATAAGTCAGTCACAGAAACATAGATATTTCATTATTACAGATTTTGAGGCACCTGAAATAGTGAAGTTCACAGAACAGAGTAGAATGGGTTGCTAGGGGTTAAAGGGGCAGAGAAACAAGGAGACACTGAAGCTCTAAAGATCTGCTTTACAACATTGTACCCCTAGCAAAAATAATGTGTTCTACACTTTAAAATGTATTCAGAGAGTAGATCTTATGTTGTGATCTTATGTAAAATAAAATAGAATTTAAATCAGAAAGAATTATCACAAAATACAAGTAGAGAAGATCCGATAAGCTGATCATAAATGGTAGTGTTCCCATTTGGGAGCTATCTCTAACAATATTTAAAACTAAAAATGGTCCCACAAGTTTTAAATGTATAAATTATCTAAAAATTCTCACACAGACTCTGTTCACCCTCTTCCTGTGAAATGAGGATGAATGGATTTTTTTTCTTCAATATAATAAAATGGCTATTCTTTTTTGGAATAAAACAACCAATAAAATTTCTATATAAAATTTTAAATTGCAAGTTATCTGCTTAACATATTAATATTTTTTCTCTCCTATATTTCTGAAAAATACTAATAAAACCAAGAAAAAAATGAATTTAAGTTCCTCAGTTAATTTAGACAGTCAGATAAAAAGAAGTCATCGTCTTAGTGCCCAACACCACTAATGGAATTTATTATTTTATTCTTAGCAACTCTTTCCAGTGGTCCCAGACATTGTAGACGAGGAAGAGGAATTAAGACTATAATTCTGGGTGTGCCAACCTTTTATCACTGTTACCAAAATACCTCACAGGAACAACACAAAGGAGGAAAGATTTACTTTGGCTCATGGTTTCAGAGGTTTGAGTCCATGGTCAGCCAACTTTATTAATCTGGGCCATAGCTGAGGTAAAACATCATGGTGGAAAGTTAATAGAGGAATGCCATTCCACTCATGGGTGTTGGAAAGCACAGATAAAGAGAGATAGGAAGGGTCCAGGAACACATAGACACCAAGGCCACATTACCCAATGACCTGCCTCCTCAAGCCTTGCTCCACTAATATAGTTTTAGGCATTTCCAAGTAGTCAATTCAAATTATTAATCCACCAAATGCATTTATCCACTGATGAGATCAGAGCTCATAATCCAATAATTTCACCTCTGAACATTGCTACATTGTCCAATACGTGAGTTTTGACAGACATTGCAGATCTAAACCATAACAAATTCCTCCAGTGAATTTCCTTTTATGGGATAAAAAGTGTTGGCCCTGTTTTGAACATTGTGAATACCATATTTCATCACAAGATTTTACTCAAGGAGCTTTATTTTCGATCAGAGGGACATGTATTTAACAAGTAAAATGTATAATAGGGAGATGGCATATTGCTTTTCCCACATGATGGAAATAGACCTGAGCAAAATTAAACATTGATTTTTCAAATAGTTATTCTGCTATACAAAGTTCTAAAATAGCCTTTTTAAAAATAAAATATTAGAATGAACATGTACCCACAATTTTATAACTCTATTATAATCATAGAAATGTTTTCTAGTTTAAAATTATATATAATAATTATTGAGTCAAGTTTAATTAAAATAGCTGTGAAGACACCAAAGAGATCAAAAAATATTGATAGTTATCTTGTAGTGGGAGAAAGCCATAATAACAGAAAGAACAATGGAATATAAAGAAAAATTAAGATGTCATTTCCAGTATATTCTTCCATCTTCTAATTCAAGTTGCCGGATAAAAGAAATGTAAAAGATTTTTCCTTTTGTTTCCATATTTGTTCAAAAAACCAGTTACATAACAATGAGAAATTCGGACAATAAAATTATGGATGTTATATTTTGTCTAAGAATGGTTTTTGATGTGGTCCATTAATATTACTCTCCCATATAGTCATTTATACATTGAAATTCTTAGTAAACCTTTGAACACAAATTGGATGAGAATACTGACTAATTAAAGGTAGCAAAGAAGAAGAGAATTTATTATTACCAGTTTTTAGTTAACATATACTAAGCATTCAATATAGGAAGTGGAAAATAAGAACTTTGGGAGCCTTCATGCTAATAAGTGTCAGTTTTGTATGCCCTTCAAATTGATTGTCCTAGAATCAAGTTTGGAGGTTAGGTAACAGCCCACTTCAACCCAGTAAAGCTGCACCAGCTGAATGAATTCTAAGTGCAGGCATTGTATATATCTCTGAAATATCATCCCACATGCTCATTTTAGCTATAACAAATGTTTTTTATCTGACTTAAAAAGGGAAAATAAGCAATGCAAATTGCCTTTCTATTGGCAAACTCCTGGGATAAATCTCTTCCCATTAAAGAATAATTAAGTAAAAGACAAAACATCTTAATATTTTATTATTCACTGCTTTAGTCAGCTTTTTCACAGCTGTGACCAAATTGCTCTGACAAGAACAATTTTAGAGAAGGAAAAGTTTATTTGGGGCTAACAATTCAGAGGTCTCAGTCCATAGACAGCCAACTTCATTGTGTTGAGGCCGAGGTGGGGCAGAACATCATGCTAGAAGAGTGTGATGGAGGAAAATGGGTTTGGACATGGCACCAAGATGCAGAGAGAGCTTCACTTTGTAAGGACAAAATTTAAACTCCAAAGGCATGCCACCACTGAATCCACCTCCTCTAGCTACACCCTTCCTGCCTACAGTTACTACCCAGTTAATCCCTATCTGCAGATTAATGCACTGGTCAGGTTATGGCTTTAACAACCCAATCATCTTACCTCTAAACTTTCTTGCACTGTTTCACAACATGAGCTTTTGGGGGACACCTCGTATCTAAACCATAACATTTACATTTTTAACTAAATTATATAGTGAGGGAGGTGAAAAATTCTTCCAAAATTCAAAGTAGAAGAATAGATGTTATGGTTTGGATGTGGGGTGTCCCCCAAAAGCTCACATGTGAGATAGCACAAGAAGGTTTAGAGAAGAAACGATTGGGTTATAGCCTTAACCTAATCGGTGAATTAATCCCTGATAGGATTAATTTAGTGGTGGCTGAAGGCAGGAGGAAATGGAAATTAGCGTGTGGCTTTGGGGTATATATTTGTATCTGGCAAGTAGAGTCTCTTTCTCTGCTTACTGATCATCATGTGAGCTGCTTTCCTCTGCCACACTCTTTCACAATGATGTCTTGCCTCACCTGGAGCCCAGAGGAATAGAGCTGGCTGTATATGGAATGAGAACTCTTAACCCATAAGCGTCCAAATAAACTTTTACTCCTCTACTGTTGTTCTGGTCAAATCTTTTAGTCAAAGCAACAACAAGCTGACTAAAACAAAAAAGAAATGCAATAACCAATAAAGTAGAATATAGATGTAGAGGACACATATGAGAAATTCAAGTTAAATAATTTTGTTTTAAAAACTGACCAGGAAAAATAATTAAAAAGGAAGCAGAAATAAAACTAAAATATCCAAAGCCCAAAACCCAAATCTGTGTATTGAGAGGATGAATTGAGAAGGAAAAGCCAATAAGAAAAAAACAAAATATGAAAACTTGTGAATTGCAAAATGAAAAAACAAAATTTTCAGGCATCAGCCCTCTTGTCTATAAGATCACTTTATAAGTCAAAATGGGACCATATTAGAAGCATGGCAACTTTTAACACAAAAAAGCTTGAAATTTTTAATTAATGACAAATATTTTATTTGTCTTTAAAACATAAGCATGTCTTTGTTTCTGGGTATGATGGAGATGTTTGTGGCCTGCCAGTGTTCCCTTTGAGAACATTGGAAATTAGAAAATATGTAAATGTCTGTCTTTCAGAATTTAGGAAGCCAAAGAATCAACTTAGAATTGTCTTGTCTCTGCAGACAAGATTCCCCAGAAATAAGAAACATGAAGAGATAAAATGGCATTCTGTGGCCTTTTTCCTCAGGGCATTCTCTGATTCTTCCTCATAGGCAAGAATTCAAGAATCTGGAGGGGAGAAAATGATGGAGAAATGTTAATCAATGAGAACTAAAGTTAGAAATGAAGAAAGAAGTTGTTATGTGCTATTGCACAAGAGGGTGATTAGTAGATAATAAGAAACTAAAAACTAGAAAAAAGGATTTTGATATCTTTCACCATCAAGAAATGTTACATGTTTGAGGAGACAGTATGTTTAACCTGTAAACATTACACGTGCATCAAAACATTACATGATACCCCCCAGATTTAGACATTTTTTTCATGTTTTTATGTCTCAGTTAAAAATAGTTTTTAAATTTAGAAATAATCTACATTTTGTTGTGGAAGAACTTACTACTGGAAGTTGAAAAGGAAAATAGCTTTTGGTAAAATGAGCTAAAAGGAGGTAATAAAGAGAGAAGAACAATTTAGCCCAGCGATAGGGAAGAAATGATAGCTAAACACATAACTAAGCCTGTTCTCCTTTAAGACATGAGGAGTAGAAGTGTAACAACAATGAAGTTAATAAGGGAAGACAAGCAGACTAAGAAGACAAGGTTAGAGGCGATAACCTTCCACATGAGGAGGCCCTGGTGAGCAAGTCAGGCTCCTTCATGAAAGTTCTCCTAGGTTTGACTTACACATGAAGGAAATAAGACAAGATGATTATGGGTACTATAATGAGTAGTGGGGTTGGAGCAGTATTCATAGTGATTGAAGTCCTTTGGGCTGAAGTAGATTTACAGTCTAGTAAATTTTTACTTGAATTGTAGATAACAAAAATTGAATATATATATATATATATATATATATATATATATATATAGAGAGAGAGAGAGAGAGAGAGAGAGAGAGAGAGAGATTTTATTTTTCCAAGTTAAAGACTTGAATCACCACAAGAGGGAGTCACAGCAAGATGATTGTTCATTAGAGAAAGGGAAATTTCCAACCTTTTTGGAAATTACTGGATTTGGCCCTCAAAACATATTAATTCTTTGGGGCTCAAAATGCCAGTTTGGAGTCAGGATCATAAATTTGAGGTGAGTCTGGGCAACTTAATGAGGCCCTGACAACCTAATGAGAGAGACCCTGTCTCAAAATAAAAGAATAAAATAAAATAAAAAGTGCTGAGGATATAGCTTAATGGTAAAGCGCCCCTGGATTCAGTCCCCTGCTTCCACCCAAAGATAGGCCACTTTGGTTTGTTACTCCAAGTAGGGGCTTAAGGTCTAGATCATTAGTAAAATTTTTATCTTAAGTTCATTTTATGGTAGATTCAGTGAGACCCCCAAATATATTATGTGGTTCTTTTCTCAGTTGCACAACACAACCAAAACATATATTGAACAACTAAAAGAATTCTCTTAAAAAAAAATAAATTCTCTTAACCTGCCTAGACCAGTGGTATAAGAGCTACGATGATATAACTTGCCAGACAACAGCATTAGAATCACTTCTCCCTATAAAAACATTAAACCAAAACCAATGCTACACCACTGGAAAGACGGTAAAATTGTATGCCACCATTACAGACTTAAAAGAGAAAAGATTGACCCCTCATTCAGCTTACCATTGTGTGAGGAGATGGATAGATACTGGAGAGGAACAGTGGGCCACAGTAATCTTATCCATGGTTGAACTCCATTTTCAACTCCTTTTCCAGATACAATTTCTTTGCTGAAGCTTTACTAGAGCAAATAAACAGATTCCTGTTCATTGGGATGCAACTAGGAATCAAACACACACCCACACCATCAGAAAAAACCACCAGAAAAGTTTACTTTCACCTGACAAAGAACAATATACATGCCAATAGCATTCACTGCCTTACCTCAGAGTTGTATACATTCATACTCTTCAGGAATATATTTTACACTTTATTTTGGTCCACTTCAGTGATATCATTCCTTGACTGCAGATGGTAAGCAAGAAGTAGTGAATACTTATACAACTTCACATGACATATACTGAAGAATAAGACAAGTGAGGTACTCTCCTCAAGAGCAGTACTTGAAATAATTAATATTTTAAAGTAATGTTTAAAGAAATTAAGCTGATAAAAAAAATCATGATGTTTTTAAAGCACTGAAATTGGACAGTCTGGATCAGTACTACTGATTTTTTCCCTTTGACGCTCCAATGTGGAATAGCTTGGCACTGTTCTTCTTGAACAGTAAAACAGAGCCAATCAAAGTTACTGCAGACAAAGGACTTTATTATGAGTAGATGAGTCTTCACAAATGTGCAATGGTTGGAGGAATAAAGATCCAGAAGGCTACCACCAAAGAATTATTAAAATTGTCATTTCTATTTTAGCCTCATACACTTGAATAAATTGAAACGCCACTCCAGGGTGGGGAGAAAATGTCTAGCCACCAAATTAATAATGATAAGAAAGCAGCTAATAGAGAGTTCTACATACTTTCTATTATTATTGTACATGACTGGTAGAAAAGTTCATGAAGCCACCACATCTAGATGAAACTATTGTATTTTGCAAAGTCACCATGTCTGACAACCATGTTCTCCTTAAAACAATGGTCAGTGCTTCCCTCTGCTTTCCAACTCATGAGCTGTTTCCTCTGATTATTAAACTCTAACCTGAATCCATAGAGGAAAGAGGATACTAATGAAATATTTCCAGTATTACATATAGTGACTATGACCAGCAGACAATGGAAATCTAAAAGAGTACATCCCCTTCTCATCTTAGACACTCAGCAAGCCATTTTAAACATATTTAACTTCTGAATACAGAAAACAACATTATCATTCTTCTGCCTGAACCAACACAACATTCTATAATTATATACATAAATATGGCAGTAGCTCAAATAATTATTCATTAGAACCAAAATAATCTGGGTAGTTTCTTTAAAGAAAAAAACAGAGGTACATTTTTATACATTTCTTAATAATTTTTATTATATTTTATATTATCTCACATGTGCTTTAATCATCAAAGTAATGAAATTTAATTGGCATATGAAGAAATGTCTCATAAAATTATTTTGGTCACTTTTTAAAAAAATTTTTCTTATAATATTTTCTTCGTTAAAATTACCATCAGAAAATGTCAGGAATGTTTCTGGTGCTATTTTAGTTGTTATTTGAATAACAACTTCAAAATATTTTAAAAATGAGATTAGATATGGTATAGTAGGAAACTTTGGAATCCAAATGAGTATTTTCCTATAGTGCTTTTCTTTGTTCTATATCCATCATTCACACCCACTGCCTTCCTTAAATAGAAAATCTCCAAAGAGGAGTCGAGACTGCATTTGTCCTTGTCCATTGTCTCCACCCATACTGGATGTTTAAATGGGTAGATGGCTAGTCAAACCGATGGATGGATGGATGGATGGATGGATGGATGGATGGATGGATGGACCAATGGATGGACACATGGTGAAGATCACCATGTATTCTACTTAATATTGCCTTACCTATTTTTGTCCAATTTGTGCTTTACAATATCATCTCTTCCCCCTTTCAGACAATGTAAATTGTATAAACTTCACAATTCTTACAGATATATAATTAATCTGCTTGCTAAAAGTTTAGTGCTTATGGCCACAAGATCCACAGCAGTACAACCATCATCATTCTAAGTGGTATTAATATTATATTGAGAATAATTATTACTTTTTATTCTTTTTGCTACAATAATTATTTTAAGAACTTTCTGAAGAACATATTGTGGCCAATCCTATTTATCTCCCTCTGCATTTTTAGCTTCCTAATTATTCAGTGAAAAAAAATGCACTGATGACATAAAAATAACATAATGAAAACATATGAGATACTAATTCTTCAGTCTTCTCTTACTCTGTGTCTTTTGGTCACAGTATTCACACCATGACTACTAAATACTTTTGGCAGCAATTTTGACTCTTTTCTTGACATAGTTTACTTATAACTTCCAACATTCTCCTAAATTCTTCATTTAGAATAATAAATCTAATAAAATTTCACTTGTCTTATTTTCCCTTGAGGCATACACATATGTTTGTTCCTAGGATAATCTTAGTAAAAATATCTCAATTGTTTCACTTTTAATAAGGTAATTTTTCATATCTTTAGAGTATCTATGGTTGCATAATATACTATGACAATTCCATGTTACTTTTTACCCATGTGAATCATTTTTCTGAGATCATATATAAACACTTCACTTAAGTAACTTTTCTTTTAACCTGAGGATTAATGGGCTGTTAATCATTTCTGAAAAAAAAATTTTCCATTTTTTTTCCTAATTTTTCTTTCCTAATCATACACAGAGTAAAATATTTATAGTTTATTTTGATTATTGCATAAAAACACTTTCTTTTGTTTAAAAACAGTATTTTCATTCAAATCAATTTCTGAATAAAAGACAAAATGTATTTTATCTTTTGGCCGTATGTTAACATTGTAGAACAAGTACTGGTCAGAGACTTAAATGACTATTTTCTTTTGTTGTAATTACAATTGAAAGGTTATGTATTTATGAATCATTCAAATTCCTGAAAGTGTATAACTATTCACTCCTGTGTTTTTGTTTTTGGTAATGTTCTGAGTTAGGCTACTTTTCACTAGTTTAAAGGAGTTGAGTATATGAAATAGAGTTCTCATGTGTCTATAGAATGCATCTAATATCAAATATGAGAATTAAAATGTGACAACATGAGTTGTAACAGCCAAGATGCTGAAGCAAAATTGGCCCATCATTTTCCTTGGCAAGAAGAAACATCTGAAACAATTAACTGCTGGTAGAGGGCTTGGGGTGAGTGAAAGAAGGAACTTATTTTCCTTCCCTTAAAAAACAACTTACCTCCCAGTGACTCTGGAGGCTGAGGCAGGAGGATGGCAAGTTCAAAGCCAACCTCAGCAAAAGTGAGGCACTAAGCAACTCAGTAAGACCTTGTCTCTAAATAAATACAAAATAGGACTGGGAGTGTATCCCAGTGGCTGAATGCCCCTAACTTCAATTCCCAGTACACTCCCCCCCATTCCCCCCAAAAAGACAATGTACTGATAACTTCAATTGAATTGTTATTACTGGGAGAATAATAGCTCAGTTCTGACAAACTTCATGAACATATTCCAGCAAGATATGTTACATTTACTACAGATATCTAGACAATATGTACTCATCCACAAAAAAAGAAGTTGCTATTTATGCACAGAGGTAAAGAGAATGGAGGGAAAACACATTATAAACATAAAAGGTAAATGTAAAAATGTAAGTATGAAATATAAAGGAATAGAACCCCAAATGTTTAGGTAGAGGTTACTGTCTTGACAAACGGTGTAAGTAACCTGGAAACTGACATGGTAAATGTTGCTGAGATTCAACAACAGTCTCCATATCTAGAGAATAAACTCTAAGCAACTATTTTAATTAAGCATAAATAAAAGTTTTCTAGCTCATTTATACAATGAGAATTTTAAAAATCCTTGTTGAGGTTTTGATTTTTTACTTTCTCAGCATTACCAGCTTTTAAGTCAGAAGTTAATCAAAGTCCCTTGAAATTTAATGCAGTGTCTTTCTTTAAGAACTTGGTTAACATATAAATAGATTTATATTTTCCAATTATCCAATATAGCCCCCCATGTTTTTGTTTTTGTTTTGTGTTTTTTTTTTTATTCAGCCTCTTTCTGTATTAACCAATTTTTGTTGTTGTTATTTGTTTTGTTTTATTTTTTGTTCCTCTCTTCTTTCTTCTGGGATTATGCAGGGTCTGGAAAAAAAAAAAATTCTCAGGAATGTTTTCCAGTTGACTTGCTTTCCAATTTGACATATGGTTTTGAATTAACTCTTCTCTTCTTAAGCTCTCCAAGCACCTAACACAATAGACCAACACCTTGGGTTCTTCACTAGGGTTACAAACTTTCACCCACTTCCCAGGGAGTGTGTTATCTCAAATCCTAGGTGACTTCCAAGGTCCCTCAAGTCTTCACTTCTTTTCCATAAATGCCAGCTTTCTGCTGCCCTCTTCTGGCCTAGTATGGCATAAAAACACTGAATTCTAATGTTAGAAGTTAATTCTTGACTTTTACATTAGAGGGAAGGCAATGAATGATTCTACCATATTTAGTGCACACCCATATCTTTTGGGAACTTTGTGTATAAAATGTAAGCTACAAAGCCTCTCCCTCAGAGATTATTATTCTGTATATCTCAGGCAGGGGTCATGAATTCACATTAATGGGTAGTTAGTGTTTCATGGGAAATATAAATCATGTTTCAATAAACCCTGGAACATAAAAATCTGACTAAAAGTCTTGATTATAACCTTTTGAAAGAACAAGACTTGGATAATCTTGATAATTTAGAAGGATGTTATTTACATTCCTTTCAATTTAACCATTTTTTAATGTAAAGATCCAAACTAAAATATTAATTAGCATTACAGAGTTCTCCAATTTTCAGTATGTTTCAGGTTGATTAATCATTAATTAGTATTACATTCCAATTGATATGTTTCAGGTTGATTAATCATTAATTAGTATTACAGATTTCTCCAATTGGTATGTTTCAGGTTGATTAATCATTATAACACATCACATCTTTCCTGCTACCATAAAATTATCTCAATAAATTTCACTGGTTTTATTTGTAAGCATCAGGTCAATATTCTTTAAGGACTGATTTTTGTTAAAAAAAAAAAAAAGGAAACATGTAAAAGCTGTTCAAGTGAAAAGATAATAGGCATAATACCAAATTCTTTCTCACATATGCTTATAACAACATTTTTTGATTCAGTCCCTAAATTTGTGATTTGCAATCTTAATTCCATATCAGAATTAGCTATAACTTTTAGAAGTATATCCATACTTGAGTTCCCCTCAGAGAGATAACTGATTTAATTGGTCTTGACAGATTCCAGGTTTCAGGGTTTTGAAGCCCCTCAGTGAGTCCAATGTACTTTAAGACTCTTTTTTCATTTAGACTACTTGTCCCAATGTTAGTTGTTAATAAAATTGGTTCTCTGGAACTGTTGGGTACTTCTTCTGTCTCATCTTCATTTGCTATAATCCTTATCTTGGAATTATTTATAGCATATAAAATCTCTCAAATACAGTAAAAATGATGAGGATAGTCAATATTCCGATATAGCTGTTCAGGTCAATATTAAGGAGAAAAAAGCAAGGTGTAGTCATCCATTCCTCCAAATCTAATTTGTAGAAACTGGACATTTTCCAAAATATTGCCAAGGACCCATGAGTCTTTGATCATATTTTTCCTAAAGCAGTTGAGAAAATAATAAAGCTAATTACTATATTTTACCTTTCTAAATCCATTACTTTTACTATAACATATAGTTATCTTTCTTTTTTTTTAAGAGAGGGAGGGAGAGAGAGAGACAGAGAGAGAGAGAGAATTTTAATATTTACTTATTTTTTTTAGTTTTTGGCGGACACAACATCTTTGTTTGTATGTGGTGCTGAGGATCTAACCTGGGCCGCACGCGTGCCAGGCGAGCGCGCTGCCACTTGAGCCACATCCCCAGCCCTTATCTTTTTCTTTTAATTCTAATTCTGGCATTGAAATTGTTAGTCCTAACTCAATGGCACAACAATCTTGTATCCATTCCACATAGGGGATTGGCAACAAATGTAAGAACATCATGTGACATAAAATGGAATCCTAAAAATAATTGCTTTGCAATTAAAGCTTTGGAAGCATTATCACAGAGATGTAAAGTGACATTCTATCATATATAAATAAAACTTTTCAAGTGTGGACTCAGTATAAATTTGTCCAAGACACGTATTTAGAATTTTCAATAAATTAGGATTCTAAATAGTCCTTTGTCTCTAGAGCTAGAATAAAGTTATAGCTTATGAACTAAACTGAAATATTTATACTAAATAACTTATAAACTAAATATTTTTAAGTTCCTATTGTCATTAGGTGATATTAAGTTGCTATGTAACAAGGGTGAGGGGACAGTGCTTACCTAATTCTGTAATTAGAAGTGTTTTAGACACTATAAAATGTTGAATTAATTCTTTAAATAATACAAACTCTAAGGAAGAGAATAAAATTCAGGCAGACTGGCAATTTTGTACATAAGTCTTTAATTTACATATTTAATTGAAAGATAAATGTTAGTAGGAATTTGGCCTGCTTTCCTAATAAGATCAAAATCTGGCTAAGAACCTTATCATACAACCTGTGCACAATCCTTTTCAAAGAAGAGAATACACAAAGCAAATGAGATAAATTTGTTACATTCTTGGTAGTTTGCACACCCTCTCTCTTAGGAATAACTTCGTAGTAAAATGTTCTCAAAAAGCACTTATCTTGAGATAGCTGGAAAACTGGGCTTTTTGCTCCAGGTTATGCTTATCAAGAGATAAGCAAAATAGGTTAAAACTGATTAAAATAAAAAAAGAAAATAATAAAGTTAATTACTACATTTTACCTCTCCAGGTTTCAGAGTTTTGAAGCCCCTAGGTAAGGCTTTGGAAAGTAGTTATTTCCAGAAAACTGTTGGAATTATAAAGTTATTGTTGCAAACAATCTTTTATGGAAAATAGTGAAATAGCTGTTTACTTCTTCCAGGTTGGTGAAGAGTGCGGTGGAGACAGAGAACTACACACGCAAGTTAGTGCAGGGTATTTTATGGAAATTACAGGGGCACCTCAAGATTTTCAAATCTACAAACCAAGTTTAACTAGGTTTCAGAATCACAAGGTGTGCCAGCTGAAAGCTTGTTTACTAAGGAATTAAAATAAAACTTAATAAAATCCATTCACTCTAGAGTTTCTTATAGAACACTTGCAGCAGGAAGAGCATTTGGTCAATGAAATTTTAAAAAAAAGACTTTCCACTCATGTGTCCTACAGAAATTTTTTCCTATAAATGGTCTGAACACCGTATAGATGTGTGTAGCTGGGGAAAAGAGGGTTTTACTGAACATTGATGCTGTAATCTATAACTGCAGTACCATTCATTCCCAAAGCCTCTATATAGTATAAACTAGAGAGAAAAATGAAGTATGGAGATGGAATTATGGAACACAAACATGAATGTAATGTCTGATTTTCCACTTATGTCCAATTTGCATCCACTGTGAGAAAATCCTTTCCTTTCAAAGCAAATCTCACCTCTGCCCTCCTCTCATATCTAATTCTCATGAAGACACATACATTAATGGTGTCCATCTCTCACCTTTCCACTCTTTCTTTGAGACTCCAGTTGTTATATCTCTATTATATCTTTAAAATAGTTTTTAAACACATGACTAATGACTAAGCATGTGGTTAATTCCATTGGAATTTGTTCATTCATAAGACTTTTATTTTTAGATTTCTTTCTTTCATCTGATTTTCTGAAACAACCCTTAAATGAGTTTTCTCTACCCTCTTCCATGTTTTCTAAGTTTTTCATTTTTACTTAACTGATATTTTGATTCAGGATTCTAGTTCATAAGTCAGCAGACTGTGGCTGATGAGTTTAATCCACCTTGATATTTGATATTTGTAAAAAAAGTTTTATTGGAGCACAACCCCCTGATTCTTATATATAAGGTTTTATTGTAATACAGCCATGCTAATTCATTTATGTATTGTCCATGGCCAATGTTCACAGAGACAATATGGTCTATATAACCTAAAATATTTAGTACCCGGATCTTTACAGAAAATAATTTATTGACTCCAATTCTAGGTATTTAGATCATTTTTATTATATGAGGGTTTTTTTGTGCCAGGAATTGAACCCACAGGAATTTAACCACTGAACAACATTCCCAGCCCTTTTTTAATTTTTCACTTTGACATAGGGTCTTGTTATACTGCTCAGTACCTCCCTAAGATGCTGAGGCTGACTTCAAACTTATAATCCCTCTGCCTCCATTTCCAGAGCCACTAGAATTACAGGCCTTTGCCACCATATTTTAAGCATTTTAAAATAAGAGTCCCCTGCCTTCCTTGGCTCGCATGCCTCCAATTTCTATCTATAAACAGTTGACTTTCAAATTTATGTGGTAAGACACCTTAGAATTTCAAATCTATATATCCAATTATATATTCATTAGTTCAAATAGGATATCTCAGAGTTATTTCAAATTCAGATTCCAAACTAAATTTACAATTTCACACACATACAAACTTGTCCTTACCAGCCCTTCTCCTTATGAATGTCATCAACATTGATTCAATTGCTTAAATTAGAAGTTTGCCATCAACAACACCTCCCTCTCTCTACACCATGTGCAAGGAATCCAGTACTAAGTTTAGTCAATTTTACTTTTTAGTATCTATCAAAGCTATCTAACTGTATGTATATATATATATTAACTCAATTGTCAGATAAGTATCCCTCAGTTCTAAACTGCACTAACAAAATAAACTCCTAGTTAGTCTTCCTGCATCCATTTGTATATCTACTCTATCTTCGCTATATAGACAGAGGGATTTTTTTCCCCAAAGTGCAACAAGTGTTGACTGCACCCTGTAGATGCAATGACCATTAACATATTTACCATATGATAACCAACAGACATTCCAATTTGCCTTTTTTTCCTTCCCATTTTTGAGGAATATAAAGGGCATATATAACTTAGATATTTAGGTAATCTCTAAAATAACTACACATTGATAATAAATATCTTCTAAACTATTTCCTAAATAATCTAGTGATATACAACTCTATACTAACTTGTAATCTCTATGTGTATCTTACATTCCATTAGTAGTAGAATACTTTATTTCTACAGCTAGGACACACCTGCAAATCATTGTACATGCATTATAAATTCTCCAAATTAAATCTTTCTGGATTAATCTTTGCAGCCCTGTTCTTTCAAGCCTGTATTTTTGCAATAAGCTATTATACATCAAATGCGAATTTAAAGAACATGAATACTACCTGCCCAGCATTCTGTCCAGAATATTGAGCCAGCATTTAAAGTAAACTAACTGTAGTTATTATTAATATAGCCACCCCGTCATCCGCTTTGGGCTCTAGTACATATCTATGACTGTGTCAAACTGATCCTGAACTCCCACATTATCTTCAGAAAATGAGTAGCTCTAAATCACACAATGAGATCTTGGAAAGTCTCCCCAGTGGTAATGCCACAAAATTAACATTCCATCCTATGTCTGCAGTGCAAGTAAGTAATCTGTCACTAACATAATGAGAATAAAAGTTTGTCCTCTGTGACCCACTGTGCAGGTCCACCCAATACTAAGTCTCTCTGCCTTTCCTTCCAGATTTACCCTACGTCTCACATTGCAATGTTCAAATGACTAAAGTCTTTTCCTGTCCCATCAGCAACCAAATTACCTGCTTGCCTGTCCAATTGCCTACCTTAAAATTCATGCCTGGTGTTTTGAAAAATCTATAGCAGCCACAGTTAATGGTCTGGGATCAATTAAACCAGCTATATCAATCAGTGGATCTAAGCTTCTATATTAGCTTACTTAGTTATTTATTCATTAACTCATTCAGTAAGTATGTTGAGTTCTATGTGGCAAGAACTTTTCTAAATTTGAGGAATATAAGAAAAGGAAATAGAAAAATCAAAGAAAAAAATCCTAATCTCATTGCAGAACCAGATAGACAGTAAATAAATACATAATTTAATAATAGAGTATTCAAATTGTAATTATTGTTTTGATAAAACAATAAGGAAAGGGGATGAGGAGTTCCTATTCTTAAATGCCTGATTAACCTATTTCTCATTGGTAAGTGACATTTGAGTGAACATGTGAGGAATGAAGGGGAGAATTAATGTAACTAAATGCAGAGAATCATCCTGGGCCACAAGACACACTCTTATGAATATTTTACAGTGCTCACAAATACCACAGAGGTCAGAGTCTAGATCTTGTGCAATGTCCGGGGAATTTTTACTTTTAAGTGAAGTGTGCAGTTGTGGTGATTTTAAACAGAAGAGTGACTATACAGCTCTTTTTTTTTAAAGAATCATTCTAGAGTCTGTATAGAGGAGAGTATGTAGAAAGATAAAAAACAAAAGTCCAGTAAAGAAGCTATTGCAAAACATCTATTGATATTAGATAATGGCTCATACTATATGGTAATGGTAGAAATATGGATGTGTTTTGAAAATTGGATCAATAAAACCTACAATTAGAATGGACATTAACTAAAAAGTAAAGAGGATCGAAAGATGTTTTTGGCATGAGCAAATTGGAAGGATGGATTTAGCAATTATCGAAAAAAAGAAATAAAAGGATATGCTTTAGGGGAAAAGTAATGAATTTTATTTTAGACGTGTTAAATTTGATAAGGCCATTAAATCTCCATTATAGAAGCTATGTGTTCTTTTGAATATGAGAATCTGAAGTTCATAGAGATCATCTATATGGAGATATAATTTGTAGAGTCCCATTAGAGTGCAGATGGCTTTAGAAACCATACGACTAAAGAAATTTGCTGAGGGACTCAGTATAAACAAAGAAGATAAAAAATCTGTGGAGTAGGCTCTGGGTACTCAAATAATAAGAGGTTGGAAAATGAGAAGGAACCAGCAAAGGAGACTGAGAGGAGGTTGCTAATGATGAAAAATTAAGACCCAGGGAAATGTGGAGTCTCAGAATACAAGTAAAGAACATGTTTCAAAGAGGACATAGTGATCATCTATTTAAATCATCCTGATAGGTTGATCAAGATAATGATAAGAATCAGTCTTGTCTTTGCCAATGTATTAGTCAGGATTTTATCTCTGTGACCAAAATACCTGACAAGAACAAGTTGGAGCAAGAAATGTTTATTTGGGCTCATAGTTTCAAAGATTTAGTCCATGGTGGGTCAACTACATTGCTTTGGGCCTGTTTTAATCAGCTTTCTTTGCTGCTGTTACTAAGACCCAACCAGAACAATTTTAGGGGAGGAAAAATTTATTTGAGGGCTTGTGGTTTCGAGTTCTTAGTCCATAGAAGGCCAGCTCCATTCCTTAGGACTTGAGGTGAGATAAGAAATCATGGCAGAAGAGCATGGAGAGGGCAACAGTTTACAAGATGATGAGGAACAAGAGAGGGAGAGGGAGAGGGAGAGGGAGGGAGAAGGAGAGAGAAAAGAGAGAGGGGGGGGAGAGAGAGAGTGAGAGAGTGTCTCTCCACTCTCCAGAAACAAAATATATAACCAAAAAGCCGCACCCCAATTCCCACCTCCTCTAGCCTCAGCCTACCACTTCAATTACCACTCAGTTAATCCCTATCAGAGGATTCATTCACTGACTGAATTAAGACTCTTATAACCCAATCATTTCTCCTCTGAACCTTCTTGCATTGTCTGCTTTTGGGAGATACCTCACACCCAAACCAAAATAGGGCCCAAGGCAATGCAGAACACCATGGCAGCAGGGTGTGGCAGAGGACAAACTGCTCTGGCTGTGGTAGCTAAGAAGCAGATTAAGGGAGAGGGGGAGGAGCCTCAGGGAAATGAAGCCTCCCAGGGCTCACCCAGGTGACCTACCTACTCCAGGAATGCCCCACCCACCTACAGTTACCAACAGTCAGCCTACTCAAACTAGGATGAACTCATAATTGTTAGAGTGCACACAATCTAATCACTTTACTTATTAATATTCCTGATTAACACAGGAGTTTGGGGGGCCATTGCATGTCCAAACCATAACAACCAATATGAAAAAGTATTAGTGATTTTGAAAAGTGAATTTTCCATAGTGTGGCTGAATAAATGCCCTTATTTAAATTGTTTGTGAGGGGAAACATAAAGGTGACAGTTTGGAGCATGTTTTACCTTTAAAGTGATAGATTAAAACGAAACAGGTCAGTTGTTAGAGAGAGATGTGGATTGTTAAAAGGGATTTTTCTTAAAATATTGAACCATGTTTAATTGCTAATAAAAAAAAAAGTGCTAGGGAGGAAAATGTGATGGTGCAGAGATTGGAAAGAATTCTCTTTCAGTGGGTGAAAAGGGCCAGGGTCTAATGAACTAATACAAAGAGTGTTCATAGTATAAGAACATGGAAACATCCCTATCAATTGGAGGAAATCTAGAGAATAAGAGCATTAAAGTAGATACATGCTTTATATATGCTAATACATTGGAGGAGCTTAGGTAAGTTTCTTTCTCAATGAAACAGGAAGAAAAATCTTCTCTGAGGGTAGCAATGAAGAAAATATGTTAAAGTTTTAAAAAGAGGCCAGAATGATTATTTTCAAATCTTAAATATTTTAAAACTATGGAAATAGTTGGTTTTTTTAAAAAGGATGAGACAATTAGTGACATTGCCTCATGCCACCAAAACCTACTGGGAATTGGATTGGTGTTTGATTTTGCCACATGCATGTGGAAAAAGAAAAAAAAATAGCAAATAATTTTAATGATAATGCAAGGAAGTGATTATAGAAACTAGTTCATATGCAATAGATAAAATTCTATTTTTGCTAACCATTTTACCAAGGATTAAGGTTTAAAAATTGTATTAATTGTATGTATAAAGCATTTTCACGGGGCTATACACTACTAAGTTTCTAATAGGGAAAGCAGATGTTAACAAACTAACCAAAAAATTAAAATTACTATGGTGATAAATACCCTACAAAGAAAAGCTGCATCATAATGTAGGGAGACTTGAATATTTTAGATGAACAGAAAACACTTAATTAGAGAATTTGGCATCAGAGATGTATCTTGTGAAAATAAAGGGAAGTAGCCCCAGGCAAAGGAAACACTTGCCAATACATTTGTTACAGTTTGTATCTGGAACATCCCCCAAGGCCCTTGGGTGGAAGGTTCGGTCCCCAGCTGGTGGCACTATTAGGAGGAGGTGGAAACCTTAGGAGTGTGGCCTAGTCAGGTCACTAGAGGCATGTCCTCATAGGGTACATCTTGTCCCTGGCCCCTTTCTCTTTGTTTGCTGCTTCCTAGAAGCCCTGAGAGGATCAGTGTTGCTCTACCACTTTCTCCCTACCATGTTATTCTGTTGTTCTACCACCACACACTACTACCATGATGTGCGGCATCACCACCAGCCCAAAGAAAATGGATCCTGCTGACCATGGACTGAAACCATGAACCAAAATAAATCTTCCCTCCTTTAAGTTGTTTTCTCAGATATTCTTGTGGATAAGACTTGAGATATAAGAACAAAGTAGATCATGAAAAGTCTTACAGTGGTGTGAGGATAAGTTTGTTGTCCCAACAATGTACCTCCATGAGTGACAGAGATACTGGTAACAGTTTATATCTGTTATTCTCATTGTAAGGGTCCGGCGAAGCGTCGGAGAAAGAGACCACCAAGTGACCACTCATGCAATTGGCAGAAGGGGATTTATTGATCTAGCATGCTAGGGCTCCGTGCCCACTCAAGAAGGGAGAACAGCCCAGAGCCCCGAGTAGGGGCTGAGCACTGCTTAAGTACACTTTTTTTGGGAGGGCGGGGATTTTACATACATCACAGTCTCCTTTAACAAATCATCATACACCACGGGAAAATCAAACAACAATTCTTAGACTTGGTTAGTGCATACATTGGTGGGAACAGGTCAGGCTGGAGTGATAGGTCATTCCTAAGGAGGGGGTTACATTCAAACTGATTGGTCCAGGCCCTGCAATGCCTACGTGCAAGATCACACAGAGCCCTTAAGTTATTAAACAACCAGGCGATCAGGGGGAATATCTACTGGGCAGTTCGAGTATTGTCTTAACAGCTACAGGAATTTCAGGTGTTGCATGTAGCATAGGAACTTAACAATACCTAGTCCTTTACATTTTAACTCAGGCCTTGCAGCTTAGAAACTTTATAATGCCCGGTCTTTTACCCTTTAACTTTTACACTTTAACTTCAATTTCTTTTACCCTTACATCATGGCATAGTGGCTTTGGGCAATGCAGTATGTACAGTCACCTTACTCATAAAGCATGTTAAGGACTTAAAATTTTATCGCACAAGTTATAGGTATCATTCAATATTTTAATGCGGGGAGGTGAGATAAACATACTTAAATTTTGAAATAATCACTCGGCCTTATTATACAGGATAAAACTGATAACATGCAGATAGGTTCTTTCAAGAATACTTTGAGGAGGACATCAAGGAAATAACAGGATTATGAATAAATTGTAGAGAAAGCATCAGTTTAAATTATATTTGTAAGGCCGGGTACAGCCTCACACATCTGTAATCCCAGTGCCTCAGGAGGCTGAGTTCAAAACCAGCCTCAGCAAAAGCGAGGTGCTAAGCAACTCAGTGAGACCCTATTTCTAAATAAAATATAAAATAGAGCTATATTATATATAAATAATACATATTAAAATAAATATATATTATATACTATAATATATAAAATGTATTATTTTAAATTTAATATATATTAAACTTATATATATTATTAAATTTATATATATTAAAATTTAATATATATTATATATATATATATTTTTTTTTTTTTTTTGGTAGGTAAACCTCACCCAACATTGCAGTATTTTGGTACTAGAAGATACTAAAACAGACACCTGTGTTTTAGACTTGAGTAACCTGGTGGGTAATAGAAAAATTTCCAGAAATAGGAAATAATGGAAGAAACCAAAATTAGTAGAGATCATGAAATTGTTTCTAACATGTTGATTTGGAGGTACTTTTTGAAAAATTTTTCTTGCTTTTAAGTGTAGGCACAATGTTATTTCTGGAACTATTTCTCAGGCTCTTAACTTTTCTCCCATGCTATTTTCTTTTTTTATTATTAGAACTTGAGAAGAATTTTTTCCAGCTGCTGATTAATTTTGTCTCCACCTGTGTCCATTGTTACTGAGCTATGTATGTGGTGGATGCTGCTGCTGCCACTGCTATTTAATTAGAGCAACCTGAGACAGACACAATGAACCATGAGAAAGACAAGATGAAGCCACTGGAAGAAGTTATGAGATTTCTAAAACCCAAAGCAGGAGAAAGACAAGAGAGAATTCCCCAAGGTAACAGCAGAAATAAATCCTCAGGAGGATAGCTGTACAGTTGACCCAAAAGAAAATAACTCACATAAAAGAATTGAGATTCCCAAAGGAAATGTTACCAAGAGTAAAAAAATGGATATTCATAGTTATGGGTTGAATTGTGTTCCTCTCCCTATCTCACTACCCAAAACTATGTGAAGTCCTACTCCACATTACCACAGAATGATACTGTTGGGAAAAAAGGCTGTTGCAAATTTAGTTAAAGTGAGGTCATGTGGGCCCTTAATATGATATTATTGGCATCATTATAACAAAAACAGAGACAAACACAGGAGTGACTGAGTGAGAAGGGAGAGAACACTATGCAGGAGAGACTGAGATTGACTACAGACAAGGCAAGCTCAGGAATGCCCAGGATTGTACACAAATCACCAGAAGCTTGGAAGGAGTCTCCCAGACAAGTTGCAAAGAGAACACAGCCCTGTGAAACCTTGACCTCTGCCTTCTGAGGGAATGATTTCTGTTATATCAGACACCAATTTTCAGGCCACTCTAAGAAATGAATATATACACCAATTGCATGATGAGAGCTGACTGTGAAGAAAAATTATACTAAGAATCTATTGGAGGTTAAATGAAAAGCTAATAGTAGGTTTAAAGAAAATAGAATAAATTATAAAACAAGTTAATTATTAGCAATAACAAGAAAAAAAGAAAGATAATCATAGCACACTAAAATATATGGCTATGAACAATATTTGAATGGATATACTATCATAAACTTTCAGTATTGATTTAACTAAAACTTAATATAATCACAATAAGACAATGGGAAAATAAAACTAGAATAGCTAAATACTCATCTATCATACCACGAAATCAACATTTTATTCTAAAATTGATGAGTAAATGTAAACAGTATATGCATTTTATTCAGATATAGGGACATATGAAAATAATATTAAAAATAGCTTGGCTAATGTTGCATATGAGGTGGGCACTGGAAAATAGTGAAAAGAAGTCACTTTTATGTGAAATGTGGTATTTCTGTTAATTCAGAAAATTATATTGATAAATTGCTTTGGAAACAATAAACAATAATTTACGTCATATGCAATGAAAAATAAACATGTAGTTTTGGGGAAAAGATGGCCAGCATCTCATTGGAAGGTTCCTTCTGTCTAGAGGAATCTAAGCCACCCTAAATGGCCACCCTAAATCTTAATATATCAAATAATTATCAAATATTAAAGCACAAACACTTAGAAATATATTAACAAAAGCAAAGCCCCTGATAGATCTAGGTTCTTGAACTAGACATACAAAATGGCTATGGTGTTTTATTTAAGGGGGTACATTAAAGGCAGGGGTAAGGTTTCAAGGGCAGAGTCTTGCTTTGTGATGACTTGCATTTACCTTGTTGATTGACATCTTGGCAGGTCACACCCATCTCAGGTGTGTTGTGTGGGACCTTAGGTAGAGCTTGAAGGGGTCTGAGATTGACGACCTGCATCAGGATCAATCTCTGTGGGGAGTGCCCCAGGGAGTACCCAATGTCAGACTTTTCCCCTCAGGAGGCTAGTATGTGCAACGTAGTCCACACTCAGCCCACAGATGGCTCATGACAATGTATGTAATAAAAAGGGATCATTGGAAATTAAAAATATTATGATGTATATAAGAGGATATAATATAGGGAATAAAATCAATATTATTGATTGCTGAAAATATTCCAAAAATTAGAATAAATATTTGACAATAGGAGACAGACAATAAGAAACAAATGATTCTTACAAGAAGTTCATCATATTAAATTCCAGAAAAAAATAAAACTGATAAGTTTTAATCTCTAAAACACTTCATATTTGCACAGCTGGGCCTTTACTCCTGCTCTTTGCTCTCCATGGAAGTTTACCTCCGACTTAACTCAGGTCTCAGCTTTACTGCCTCTTCTCTCTGTAAATTTTCACTGATACCTTCCCACTTTTCTTCTGGGTAGGAGTTCTTAACACCCTCAGGACCCTCTAAAATGCCCATATTAGAGCTGATTAAGCTGATTAAACACATACTACTTTGCTAATTTAGTTATACTCTGCTTCCAATTTCAGATGGGTAGAGATTACAAATTCTTATGCTTATCTTCATAGTGTTCCGATAAATATCTTTCTTGAAATATTTTGGGGTATGCTGAATATTCACAAAATCACTTCATTATCCTACAATTTATTACATAGATATTATCAAAATTACATAGCATTCTTTTGTACTTAAAAACATTTTTTCTCCATAATATGATATGATTTAAAACTAAAATTTAAAAGAAAAATCTTTTAGCGAGTTCTCATTTTCATCAAGTTTGTCCTAAGGCTGTGCTATACAAATAAAAAGTTGGCTACAACATTAGAGAAACTGGAAGATATACGTGATTTCTGTCTAGTGTTTATGACTTGTAGGTAGACTAAATTATTACAAAAATAGCACAGGCAGATAGCAGGATGTTAGGGTTTATAGATGACATATAGAGAATTGCTAATGGGTTCTATTGTCTATGTCACACCTTAAATTTAAAATCAGTAGTTCAAGATCATTTATTTATATTTAAAAATAATTCATGCATTTTAGCTCCTGAATTTAAATTTACCATACCTATAATTATTACCAAGAAAAAATATCAGAAGCAATAATATCACATATTGGTGAATCACATCCAGGGTCTTATTCTTCAATCAATAGAGTAAAATATATTTTTAAAATTTTTTTGTAGTCCTACACTTTGGCCTTTTTGTTAATTATTCAAAAGCTATGGCAAATAATTTAAAAGTACATGTAGGTAATATCATTATTCTCCTGTTAAAAATAATTCTATATGTGTATGTATACATATATTAACTTATTTGTGTAAAAAGAAAAATACTGTATTTTTGTAACTCCTTCAAAGATTTTTCAGTCTAGTAAATCAGCTTTAAATTCCACTCAAGTTCTTAGAATGTCTGTTTACCACCTGGGGACTGTATCCCTTGGGGATTCTGCAGACATACTAAGATTGATAAAATGATGCTCTGAGGATCTCTGAAAATATTTTTGTATGTAAATAAAAATAAAAGGGAAACCAAATAATACCCATCATGGGGGGAGGGGGGAAGATAGAAATAGCCTTGAGAACACACTTACATCCAAACAAGTAAAATATACACCAGTTCTCATTCTTATGAATCACTAATTAAACAATTGAAAAATAGCTTACATATTTTTCTTATACTTATTTAGTATAATCATCATGATCATCATTTACCTTAATACTCTAACAATTTTTTGCTTATAGTTCAAATGAGTTCCTAACATACATATGGAATTTTTAAAAAAATGAATTATTTTTGATAATTTCCTTTTATGATCATTTTTATTAGAAAACAAATGAGAATTTATTCAGATTAGTTATGAAATTAGTTTTGTACAGACAGATGCTTAGATAAATGTTGCTGAACTGAATTCATGCGTTTAGGATTATTACTTTCTAAATATTTTTTCATGTTTTGAATATATTTAGGTGACATATTTATTTCAAAGACACAATTAAACACTTCTTAAGATGTGTATGTTATCAATTACAACAAATTGTATTTAAATATCTAAACATATACTACCTGTTTATGCCTACTAACAAGTATAGTCAATTTATACTGATGTTTTCCTAATTTAAATTGAAATATAGCAAATAATTTTTTAAGCAATCTCTCTTCAGAAAATTCTGGCTAGAACAAGTCACATTCAATTATATACATTTTTAGATTACCTGGACTACTGCAGTTCTTTGTTATTGCTGTATTTTTATCTTGTGGTGATTTAAAATGTCATCATAAGAAATCCAGCTTCTTAAATGTGCTGCAGCAAGGCAAAGTAAAAATGACGATTTAAATGAGCCACTTGGAAAAACAACAGGGACTAACCCCAAATAAGAAGAGGTCAAATTCTCTCAAGGAAAATGCATTTGCTATCATGTGCTTTTTAATTATTTTTTAATTTAAAAAGGGCCTGTTAGATTGGGGTTCAAGTTAAGTGACATGTCAAGAAGTATGAGAGCTTCTGACAGAGGCGCGGTAGTAAACTGCAAGTTCAACGAAACTCAAGTATGAAAATAAACTGGCATTGCAACCTAGATCCTTTGCCCTGACAGCTTGAAATATTTCCAAAATGCTTGAAATGCTCATTGCAACAGTTATATCAGTAAAACATGTTGAATTGTTAGAAAACTCCTTTTTCTTATTATTGTTAGAAGTTAGTTAAAAGTCCACTAATTTGCAAGAGATTGCTTAATAGATTATTTCTCAGTTAAAAAAAATCTCTAACTTGAAACATGTCTTCAACATATTACCTGGTTAATTAATTCATCTAGTTAGGATAGTACTCATTTTTCAAAGTCATTGTTTATTTGCAGAAAGTCTTCTATAATGCTTTAATGCTAAAAAAAAAAAAAAAAAAGAAAAATCTTATCATTTATGTCCATAAAAGCAATGTAATTTTAGGGTCAAAATCCCAATGAGTTCTTCCATCTTCTTCTCTTTGAGGATATTCCTATATCTAACATACCAATAGGCTGTATTTAGAATGGTGTTCACTATCAGAAAGATTTTCAATATTATTTTGCTGTTTATCCTGTTGTTCTGTTCATATTGATATTGACTTGGTTCCCTTCAAGACATAAATGCTTTAACAAAAGGCAATTGGCAGATAATTGAGCTCTAATGGTTTGTGTTTTTATTCTCAAGGATAATCTCTATTTAATAAAGGTTGTCTATTGATCATACACTTTAAGAATGTGAATGTGATGGTTGATCCTAGTCATTTTCCTATTGTGAAATGCAAATCATGAGCTGCTCCAAAGTTCAGACATTACCAATCTGGAAATACATATAAAATTTTGTGGCCATATTTCAAAAGTATATATTCCTGCCTCATGATTGTGGCATCTCAAACATCTCAGCAAAACAGAATACTTTGTAGTTATTTGTCAGAATCCTCAAGGGAGGGCCACTTATTCTTCTGGTGTGGTATGTCCCCAGTAGTTCCATGTTATTTCTTTCCTGCTGCCCAGTGTCCCTTCTGTCACCCTAAGTGGATGGCCTATTTCCACCTGTCATTGGAGTTTCTTCAACTCAGTAATGTCTTGACCACGGACATTTTCTCTTTCACTCCAAAAATTCCTACTCTGGGAAGTTCCAGAGTTCTGAGTGTACACAGAGATGATGGCTCTATACTCAGAGCTAAAATTCTTTAGGTGTGTCTCAAATATGTAGGTCCAAGCTTTCAAAAGTTTCTCATGAAAGCGATTTATTTTTCTGCTTCTCCCTTCTCCTGCAGGTAACTTTCAAAGTAAAATATCAATAATAACAAAAGCTATGGAAGATCTTATCACAAAAGTAACCTCTCTCATTAAAGTGAACAAAGTGAACTTCTGCTACCTCACCTCACAAATGAATATACCAAACTTTCTCAGATCCATAACTCCATGACATCTCTCTCTACCAATTACCTTTACATATACATATTAAATTCTGGCTAAATGTTTCCCTGCAGCTGACCAAACCCCAAGTCCATAAAGGCAATTGGTCTAAAATCAGAAACACCCTGACCCAAATATAAATTGAAGTATCCACTTTCAGAGACAAAAGAAAATTCTACTTTAAATGACTGTTTCTGCCTATCCTGTGTAATAAAAACAGTAGGCTATAGTCAGTCTCATCCATAATGCCCTTTTTGTAGCACTCTCCTTAAATACTATTTTGGCGGAGAGGGTCTAGAGATTTCACTAGAAGCACTTGACCACTGAGGTACATCCCCAGCCCTATTTATTTATTTATTTGTATGTGTTTGTTTATATTTTGAGACAGGGTCTTAATAAGTTGCTTAGAGCCTCCCTAAATTGCTGATGCTGGATTTGAACTTAGGATCCATCTGTCTCAGTCTTCTGAGCCACTGGAATTAGAGGCATAGCCACCACACCCTGCAGCCTGGTTGAAATTCAAAACAGTTTCATTCGTTTTGGTTATGCCTGGTTTATCTCAAGCAAAAGTATGTCAAACACATATTTTCCTGGAATTTTATATGAAAAAACACCAGTTCAAGTCTTTTGTTGTAAATTGTGGCATCAGAATTTACAGTTTATTTTTGGTAACAACTAGATAATTTTCACGATGGTTAAACTAAAGAAATAAAATGACATTACATCAGATATTTAAGCACGAGTCAAAGACCTCTCTAATTGTTTCACTGCACTATGAAAAATTCTGAACCTAATGAAAAATGTATATGCGCAACCCAAAATTCAGAGGGCATGAGAAATTGAAAGTTGTCAGCCAGCTAAAAGCAGAGCAGTGCAGGTAGGAAACCACAGAAAACATCCCAAGAGTAAAGTGTGGTTGCTGTCCCTTGCTCTACCACACAATTAGCAAGTGTAAAATGGCTCATATAGCTGATGGACATTTTGTTTGGTTTTGTTTTTTGACTAAATAAATCCAGCATTAGCTCTCTTTTTAAGGTGCCATCTCACAGAGCACACAACCTGGAAATACTTATTTCAGTTTTAAAGCTCACTGATGTTCTGCTTCACACTCCTCCTACCCCCAACCTTTATAAGTCTCTTTTCTTCTGTTTCTTTTCTGTTTCAAATTATTTATTTATTTCAAATGTTTGAAACAGGGTCTCCCTACATTATTACACAGGCTAGTCTTGATGTCCACACTAACATCATTTACTTTGGATATATACTAAGCATTGGAATTGCTGGATTATGTGTTAGTTCAATTTTCCACTTTTTGAGGAATCTCCATTCTGTGGTCCATCATGGCAGGACTAATTTACATTCCCACCAACAGTGTGTAGGTTCCCCTTCTCCACAACCTTTTCAGCACTTGTTATCTTTCCTATCATAGCCATTCTAACAATTGCAAGGTGATACCTCATTGTGGCTTTGATTTGCATTTCCCTGATGATTAATGATTAAGAAGTAATATTGTTAAAATGTTCCTATTACCCTAAGAAGACTGACAACTCCATGTGATCCTTATCAAAATATCAATGTTGTTCTTCACAGAAATGTTTTAAAATTCTAAAATTCATATGGAACCAAGAAAGACACCAAATATCAAAAGCAAACACACAAAATAATAAATTAGATAGAATGATGCTACTTACTTTCAAAACTTACCACAAAGTTAAAGCAACAAGAACAGCATGGTACCAGCATAAAAACGGACAAATAGACAAATGGAACAGATTAGAGACTCAGAAATAATCTCAAACCTTTACAGTCAAGTGATTTTTGAGAAAGGTATCAAGAACAATGGGGAAAAGACAACCCCTTCAATAATGATACTAAAAAAACTGTAGAAGAATATACGCAGACCCTACATGTCTCACCATATACCCAAATCAACCCAAAATGGAGTAAGGATTGAAATGTACAAGGTAAAACTATGAAACTACTAGAAGAAATCAGAGAGAAAACACTTAGGATATTGAAATGGACGAGTATATATTTTTATAAAATCCCAAAAGCATAGGCAACAAGAGCAAAAATAAATAAATGGGATGACAACAACTGAAAAAATTTCTACATAGCAAAGCAAACCATGGATCTGATAAGGGGCTAATATCCAACATGTACTAGGAACTCAATAGCAGAAAAAAAATTAAAAATATTTAAAACTCACAAATAATCTGATCGAAAAATGGACAACAGACTTGAATAGATATTTCTCAAAATAAGACATACAAACACCCTCTTTCTTCCCTGTTTTATTATACCATGGTATTTATAACCATCTAGGAATGTACACATTTTACTTACTTCATACTTGTGTTTTTGCAAATAAAATAAATATCTGACCGATATTTCAATTAATGTTTACACAGCATGGAAATAAAACATTTTGGCACCTAACTATGTTTGTTGAATAAAAAGAAGCCCTTAGCTATTGCTACATACTTGATACAAGTATTATTTTTAAAATATATATCTCACAGTTGTAGAAAAAAAGCAAATTTTTTTTTCATTTTCATTCATAATTAAGTGCTAACATCAAGAATAAAACTAAGCAGTTCAACCCATAGTCTTTTTTAACATTGACCTACCTTGAAACCTTGGTCAAGACACTGAGATGAAGGACTTAGTCCTATTTCCCAGTTAAAGAGAACCTGAGCCAAAGTATAAAGGGAATTTTTGAGGCAGGAGTGCAGCACCCATATGTTTTATTTAATATATTGTATCCCAGAGAGCTAATTCTCTTAGAATATCCCTGCCAAAACCACATTCTTACTGGAGCCTTTTAAGGTGAAAAGTAATAGAAGATGTTTGAAGGATTTCTGACCTCAAACTGAATTAATCAGAAAACTTCCCTGAGATTTTTAATGTGAGACAAAGTGAGTGGAATCTAAATTTTAAGTGGCAAGTCTTGGGATCTATCATATACTTGTTTCCCATAAAAGAAGCAAAGGATGACAATCTTTAGAAAGAAAGCTAAATATGAAGCAGAATGGGGAGGGGATTTAACATTTATCAAGTCGTCTTTTAAAAACTGGTTTTTTTAAGAAATGCATAAAAAGTTTCTAACATAATATAAAAGTTTCAATATTCTTTTTTAAAAAAAACCTCTTTGCTTCAAAGTATGAAATGAAGATATAATTTTGTGTTTATATGAAAGTCAATTGCCAAAATATCATTCACTGAATTGTTTTTATTTTCACAGTAATTCAGGATGACATTTTAATCAAAACCATCTGCATAATAAAATAAGGTTTACACAGTTTTGTGTGATATGCTTCTATATGGGAGCAGAAGTGTTGCTTAGGAAAATTTAAAGGTCACCCTTATCATTGAGCATACCTATACCTGTTTGTTGCCCTGAAAATCTCATAAAATCATATATTTATGGTAAAATGTATTTTAAAATTACTATACTATAATATTACATGTTAAAAAAGGCAATCCATTTCATTCTGGTATTATTTTTTTTAATTTTTTATTGTTGGTTGTTCAAAACATTACAAATTTCTTGACATATCATATTCCACACTTTGATTCAAGTGGGTTATGAACTCCCACCTTCACCCCATACACAGATTGCAGAATCACATCAGTTACACATCCATTGATTTACATATTTCCATACTAGTGTCTGTTGTGCTCCGCTGCCTTTCCCATCCTCCACCCTCCCCCCTCCCCTCCTCTCTCTCTACCCCCTCCACTGTATAACCCTGAGGGTCTCCTTCATTCTGGTATTATTGAGTGAGTAAATGTACTCATCAACATTAAAAACGTTAGTTGAATAAGCTATATTTTAAGTTACACATTAACACAGATTCTCACACACATTGGCAAAACTTGACACTCTGAAAAAATTTGCATCATCCAACTCTTGTATTCTAGTAATAGGCTTATTTACATGTGTAAAACAGTAAAATCTAATTTCTTCCAATGAAAAAAAATTAACTACTTTCTCATTAACTCAGTAAGGTGACATACATAGAAGAAACTAGTACTGAGAATGTCAAGAGTTTCGTATTTGCACATTTTAATGTGTCTTGTGTATTTTTATAAGAAAACAATTATAACAGAATCAAAATTTATGTAAATATTTCCTCATCCTATATATTCAAAGTTGATAACCACCATTCTCTATTTGAAACAGTCTTTATCATTGTTTAAATATAACAATCACATTCCTAAGAAGGAGCTGTTCTCATACATATCATTCAGGAAACTATTTGAGTATAATATTTTGGTGCTCTAAATAAAATAAATAAATTTATTTTGAAGTTTCAGAGGCTAGAAATCAAATAGTAAGACACAGAAACTGGCAAAGGCCCTCCTTGGCTACATGATGTCATGGAGGAAATGCATGTATGTGTCTGTCCATCTCTCTCTTCTTTCTCCCTCTCCTCATAAAGACAAGAGCATTCAATCCTCAATGACCTAATCTAATCAGCTTCCAAAGGTCCCGCCCTTAAACATCATAGTTGGAATAAGTTTTCACCCTTTTAGTGGCATTAACCAATAATTTGGGGATTTAAATTCCTGCATGAATTCAAAGGGAAAAATCATATTCAGACTATACTAACTGCCTACAAATATGTTATTTTAAACAATGTAAAAGGGCATTCCAGTATTCTTAATATATATGAGACATTATACTCATGTGTTCTTTCTTCCTTTCTTTCTTCTCAAGTATTGTATATCTTTTTCTGCTTTAATAACATTAAATAAATTGCTTATTACCTGAAGATTTAATTGATTTCCAGTCCCATCATTTTCCTGATCATTAATACAGTGAATGTCAAGACTGAGTTCCTTTGCAGCTACCTTCACCTTGACAGTCTGCTATTTTTCATGGCTCTGTTTACTATCTCTCAGCATAGTGTCAATCTTCCTGACAGTCCTCTTAGCACCAGTACTGTGAGTTGAGTTTTTAGGAAAAATAATGTAAGAAATATTAAACAATATTAAGAGTATAACAATGATGAATTACCCTAAAGCAAAATTCTACCGTTACTTACAAAAGTTATTTATGAAATTATGTATCATTTACATTAGAAGATAATATAATCTATTTAATATTTTTCATTCCTTTGGCTCTAGTAGATGTATAGAAAATAGTAGTAAAATAAGTTTATAGATTTAATCAGGCCATTTAAACCATTTCATGAAAAGGCTTTGCTCTTTCCATATGTTATTCTTGAATGCAAATCTGACTTTCTTATGAGTTTCAATTATGAACCAGTCCCAACTACTTCAATAAGATTTTTCAGTTTAACTAAAGAATTTGCCAATAGCTAACTGTGTATAAAACATGATATCTTTCCTTTTATAGAAACACTCACAGAGCTTACTAAGCACAGGAGAGATCTCCCCTTTAAGTTTATATGAGGCGAGTTGATTAATGACTAATTCATTGTCAATTTCCTCTGGGAATTTCATATAAAATTCAACTGGTATTCCTTAGGTTTATACAGTTTATATTAGTATCCCTTATTCATCTACCTCCATGAAGGTATCAACTTCATTAATTAAAGAAGTAGATGTGTATCTTCCTGTTTTACTGATACACAACTTATATAAAATCCTTTTTAGTTTTTTCATGTAGATAGTTCTCCTCGATTGAAGAGAAAACATGCTATTTATAATTGATTTAACTACAATTGAATAACAATGGAAATAATTTTAGGTTGATATTGATTCAAAACTCTACAACAACCATTTCCTGAAAGCTAAATTAATGGTATTAACCCCGGTGGTATCTTTCAAATGTTTTATTAAAGAAATAGCACACAGTTTTCAAATGAATAATACAAGTGCCTCATAATATTTAGAAGCTGAAAGCAAATATCTCTGTATGAAATGGATGCAAGGGTCTAGGGAATTGTCTTTCATCTATGTCTCTAGATGGCTAAGCTTTTCTATCTTATCTGACCTAAAGCACCGCCAAAGAATGCATGGTGAAAATATCATCTTTTTTTCCTTGGAAGAGTGGAATAGAGTAGCACGTATGGATTAAGAGGTACATATTCCCTCTCTTTGTTGTTTCAGCTTCTGTGAAGAGAAGCATATTAGTTTGGTGCCATCCCACTTATGATTTTTTATTTTATTTCTTGTGCTTTAGGAGTCTTGTTAAGGAAGTTGGTTCCTAAGCCAACATGTTGGAGTGCTGGGCCTACATTTCTTCTAGCAGGATGAGGGATTCTGGTCTAATGCCTAGGTCTTGATACACTTTGAGTTGAATTTTCTGAATGATGAGAGGTAGGGGTTAAGTTTCATTTCAGTACATTATGGATTTTCAGTTTTCCCAGCACCATTTGTTGAAGACGCTATCTTTTCTCTTATGTATGTTTTTGGAAGCTTTGTCAAGTATGAGATAACTGTATTTATGTGGTTTTGTCTTTGTGTCTTCTGTTCCATCGGTCTTCATACCTGTTTTGTACCATTACCATGCTGTGTTACTATAGCTCTGTACTATAACTTGATGTTTGTTATTGTGATGCCTCCTCTTCACTCTTCTCACTAAGGATTGCTGTGGTTATTCTTGGCCTCTTATTATTCCAAATGAATGTCATGACTGCCTTTTCTATTTCTATGAAGAATGTCATTGGAATTTTGATAGGAATTGCATTGAATCTGTATAGCACTATTGGTAGTATGGCCATTTTGGCAATATTAATTCTGTCTATCCAAGAAAATGAGAAGCCTTTCCATTTTCTAAGGTCTCCTTCAATTTCCTTCTTTAATTTTGTTCTGTAATTTTCATTGTAGAGTTCCATCACCATTTTTGTTAGATTGATTCCTAGGTTTTATTTTTTAAAATATGTATTTTTTAACTTGTACATGGACACAGTACCTTTATTTTATTTTTATGTGGTGCTGAGGATCATACCCAGTACTTCATGCAGGCCAGGTGAGCACTCTACCACTTGAGCCGTAGCCCTAGATCTGATTCCAAGGTTTGTTTTCTTTCTTTCTTTCTTTCTTTTTTTTAGGCTATTGAGCATGGAATAGTTTTCCCAATTTTTCTTTCAGCTAATTCATCTTTGGAGTATAGTAATGTGATTGATTTCAGGGTGTTATTTTCTGCTATTCTGTTGAATTCATTTATGAAGAGTTTTCTGGTGATGGGAGTTTTGGGGTTCTTTTAAATATACAATCATGTTCTGGGCCAAGATAATTTGGGCTCTTCTTTTCTTTTTCATATCCCTTTAATTTCCTTTAGCTCTGGCTAGATTTTCAAGGACCAGGTTGAACAGAAGTGATGAAAGAACAAGAAGAGACAAGCTACAGAATGGGAGAAAATCTTTGCCAGTTGCACTTCAGAGAGGGCATTAATATCCAGAATATACAAAGAACTAGAAAAAATTAACAACAAAGCAAACAAAAAAATAAATAACCTAATCAATAAATGGGCAAGAAACTAAACAGACACTTTTCAAAAGATGATATATGACTAGTCAACAAATACATGAAAACATATTCAACATCTCTAGCAACTAGAGAAATGCAAATTAAAACTACTATTAGATTCCATCTCTCTCCATTCATAATGGCAATTATCAAGAATACAAGCAAAAATAAATGTTGGTGAGGATGTGAGAAATCCGTGCAACCACTCCAGATTGAGATTCCTCAAAAAAATGGAATGGAAGCACCATTTGACCAAGTAATTCCACTCCTCAGTATATAGCCAAAGAATTTAAAATCAGCATACTATAGTTACACATCAACATTAATGTTTATAGCAGCTCAATTCACAATCACTAAGCTATAGAGCCAAATTAAATGCCCTTCAACCAATGAATGGATAAAAAAATTGTGGTGCATATACACAGTGGAATATTACTTAGCCATAAAGAAGAAGAACTTCATGACACTTGCTAGTAAATGGATGGATCTAAAGACTGTTGTGCTAAGTGAAATAAGCCAATCCCCCAAAAACTGAAGGTCAAATGTTTTATATGTGGAAGCTAACCCACAATAAGGGGGGCAGGATAGAAGTTCAGTGGATTGCAGAAAGGGGAATCAAGGGAAGTGTGGGGGGTAGGAAAAGAAAAGACAGTGGAATGTATCTGACATAACTTTCCTATATAAATATATGAATATACCACAGTGAATCTCATCATCATAACATCCACAAGAAATTAATTTAAAAATGATAATACTAATAACTATAGGTAAATGGGAGAAAGATTGATTGAGGAATGGGAGCAGGGGTAGGGGAAAAGGAAGGGGAAAGAGAAGTAGATGTACTTTAGTCTGAATTAAAATAAGATCTATTCCATGGTTGTATAATTATGTCAAAATAGATTCTACTGTTAAATATAACTAAAAAGAACCAATTAAAATAAAGAGGTACACACTCAGAAGCAGATGAAAGACATATGTCAAGTTTTGTGGAATACACACACAAACACACAAACACAAACACAAACACAATTTGCTCTAAAATCTGCAAGGGTTCTATATTAACAGAGCTAATGATGAAGAAGATTCTACTCTGTTGACGGAGTTGTGCCAAACACACTTTTCTAATAGATATGAAAATCTTTCATGAAGTCTATTTGTCACTAATTGCATATTGTAATTTACGAAGAACATACTAATAATTTCTGTGCTATGCTTTCTTTTCCAATTTAATTTAATACTCAAACATTGTAGTAGGATATATATTATTCCAAAAGTGTGTGTGTGTGTGTGTGTGTGTGTGTTCGTGTGTATGTGTGTGTGAGCACTTACCCTGTTGGAATAAACTGTTTAAGATACATTGTGAGCAAAATTTATTTTCCTAACTTTTCAAGTATCTGAGCTAGAAAATCTTAAACCAATACTTAAGCTAACCAAAATGAAGAAATATTGTACACATGATAAGCACATTTTTGATAGAACTTCTCCAGTGTTTTTTCACATGTTGGAAAAGAAATCAAAACTACTTTTTTTCTTGTTTTTTTTTTTAACTTTTTTTTAGTTGTTAATAGACCTTTATTTTATTTATTTGTTTATTTATTTATTTATATGCAGTGCTGAGCATCAACCTCAGTGCCTCACACTGGCACTTCAATTCTTTATTGAAATAAAAACTAAATCAAAAATTTTATTTAAGTTATGAAATTAGGTAAAATAAAGTTTATTCTCATAGAGAAGTAAAATTATGCAGTTGATGAGTACTGACATAATAATTGTCACTAAACAATAGCAATTATTTTAAAATACGCTATCAATTTCCTAATTGTAACTTTGCAAATTTAGATTTGTCAAAAAGTACATTTCAACTTAGAACTGCTCATTGAAAGTTAAATACAACATACTGACAAACTAAAAATGTTTTGCTACAACTCAAGTGTTATTTTGTCTATTTCCTTGAATTGCTTATTACATTTGTCAAAACTTTAATGTTTTGTGATCATTACATTTGTCAAAAATCAATGTATTGTCTGTAATACATATTTAGATAATAGTTTCAATTATTCAATAGAAAGTGAAAGGTTTTTGTTCTTCCTACCTGCTCATAATTTGGAAGGAGGACAAACACAGTCATTCATTGAGAGTGACCTAAAAATATTGTCAGATCCTAGATTTTCAGTTTCATTAGTCTGTCCCTTCCTTACACCGAGGGAAGAGAGGCACCTGGGTTCTCTGGATCCTGCCTTTAGAAAACCCAGTTCTGGCTGCTCTTTGGCTGTGACTCCATCATGTCCTTCCCAACAATGTACAGAGCCTTAGGGATCAAAGGGAGTCCCTGGCTTCCTTTTTAATCGATTTTTCAGCATCCAGAAACCCAGAATTTCCTGTCCCAAATTACTGCTGCCAAGGAAGTGTGACTACTAAAAACACGTACACACCTAAGGCCTGGAACAAGCTCAACTGCAGCTATTATCCTTGGAGGCCAGGAAGAAGGAAAAGGGGGCGGCTATCGCAGAGGGTCAGAGGAATTTGGGGCAATTCTTTCTATAACCAACTTTGGGCATGGAAATACAAGGAGTCAAAAAAATGCGATATGTATGCGGGGTAAAAATGGGAGTTCATAATCTGCTTGAATCAAATGTATGAAATATGATATGTCAAAAAAAAAAATAAAATTCAAAATAAATAAAATAAATAAATAAAATTAGAACTCAGACATTCAAGATTTTATGAAGATATTTAACAAGTAGGAGAAAGGACCATACTTTATATTGTAAAATTTCGCTGTATTTTGCGACTTTTAAATATTTGTAAATACACTTTTAAATGTTTGTAAATATGATATTATATGATATATGATCCTTATCTATATTCTGGTCAGTGGTACTACAGTATTGACATGAACCTGATTATAATGATAATCTTAAAGGAGGAGAAATGTTGAGAATAAGCTATCTTCATTAACAAAGGGTTCATGTAACTTCATTATTGGATATTTGATTTGTTTTAGCTTGCTTCCTTCCTTCCAGGTGAGCTGGATTGATAATTCACACAGCCTAATAAAATTTTTCAAATGCATACATGTAATAGTTTCTTATTTTGGTTGGGAATGGGTGAAAATTAAATATATGATACAAAGTTATTTTGAATGCTTTTTATTTTTATAATCATACATCACACATGTTGTATATATTTCATAATAATTACTATTTTGATACCCTATACATTTTAGAATGAATTTTTCATAAATTATTTAGTTTATAATTCCAAGTAAAATCATCTTGATTCAAATTCTAAATGACACTGAGAGAAATCACACATTTTATGAAGATTTACAGAAGGAAACCAGAGAACCAACCAATTAGACATTACTGCTGTGGATCCCAGGAGCATTATTGTGCAAAAATAGAATTTTTAAAATACTATATTTTCTTTCATTAAGTAAATATATTTTAACATTAAACTTTGAATGATGATATAGACACTTCCAGTCTCAAAGTACATACAATAATAAGATTTTGATGATCATGAATTAGTTATGATTATATTTTCATAGATATTGTCTGAACACCAATTTCATGTGTGATTGATTTTCAAAATGTACTGAATGGAATACATTTTCAAGGTCCATTTATTCAAGATGAGGTTCAACTCCCATAAAACATAAATAATTTTGCATGAACTATAGACACAAACTGTCCCCAAAACACCAGAGTTTACATGGATTCCTGTAATTGTGATCTTTTATTAAATATAATATTTTTCATCAGTTCTTTTTACAGGTCTTATACACATATTTTAAAAAATCCATTGCATTCTAAAATTATTCTACTTGAATATCCTTAGCTTCAGTAGGAAAACATTTGTTCAATAAACGTTTCTTCAATAAATAGATATGTCAAATCCTCTTCAGTTTTTCATTCATTCCTTCACTCATTTCTATATGCATTAATTTATTCAACAAATTATGAACTGAAAACCTATTATATGGCAGACATTGAGTCAGTGCTGGGATACAAATATGCGTGTACACACAGATTACTATACAAGTATGTTAAGAATACAGAGAAAGATAGATACATAGCTAGATTTAACATAAATTGCTAAGATACAGTAGAAGCATTGTTCCTCCCTGAATGTCTATCTTAAAAATTAGCAAGGTAATCTTGTTTCCTCTTTAACAACAACAATATGATTTCTTTCAGTTTATAAAAGTTACTTCATGGCCCTATGCATTCTATACTTAGATTCATACATCAGACCTACCAAAAATAACCAAGAAATCAAAATTAACTGTCAGAAATAACACAGCTATTAGAATCAACAAAGAGATGAATACAGTTAAAATAACTGTGTTCCATACATTTAAAAGTTTAACATCAATATGGAAAATTAAAAATAACACTCAACAAACCTGTAATGATGAAAATTTTAGTAACTTATTTAAACAACTAGATCAGATTAATATTTAGAATAACATTGCAGAAGAAAAGATTAGTGAATATAAGGACACTGTAGTCCAAAATGAGTCATAAATCAGAAACAACACTTAAAAGAAAAGCAACATAACATCAATGAGTTGTTCAACAAATTGAAATAGCCTAAAAATTTTAATTCAATCTCTGAAGAAAAAAGTGTGGGATTGGGTGATAGAGAATATATAAACGTTTTTGAAAATTGAAAAATATTATAAATGTAGAAATAAAAAAACCCTCAAATGCCAGAAATATTAAAATATACCAAGGCATAACATAATCAAATTACTTAGATTGGTAATTTTGAGGAACTCTAGTGCAACAAGACAGAAAAAAAAATTGTGTACAGAAAACCAGATAGAAGGGACGACAGCATGTTTCTTATGGAATCATTGCAAGTCAGAAGATAATGAAGTGGCATTTTTAAAATACTACTCAAAATATTCCCTGTAAACTTAGGTTTCTAAATCCATGAAATTTTTTTCAAAAAGAAAGATGAACTAAAGTCACTTTTAGACATTCAAATGCTTAAAGAATTAGTCACCAAAAACTCTGCACTATAAGAAATACTAAAGAAAGTCCTTCAGGTGGAAAGAAAGTTATACCAGATGGAAATATACATAACATAGCATAGCATAACATAACAACCTAATGTGACATAAAAATAACATAGTGAAGAACACTTAAAATGTTAGCTATACAAGTAAATACATATAATAATTTTATCATTCTATTTAAAAATATTTAAAATCTATTTATTATTTAGCAAAATTAATAACAATGTACTCTGGGTTTAAACCTCATAAACTTAAAATGACAATATGAGCAGCCAGTCTGGGAGAGAAAAATGGAAAAAAAAATATAAATATACACATATATGATATATTGATATGTACACACATAGATATAATATTGATAGGTAGAGATATAATATATTTTGAAGGTAGACTGAGATAAGTTAAAGATTCACAGGGTAAACTATAATAACAACTATGGTTTGCAGCTTACATATCCTCCCAAAAGTCATGTGTTGAAGGCTTCTATATTTACTTATTTATTTTGCACTTTGACTTTACTACTCCCCCTTCAGGAGATAAAGTGTCATCTCTTTCCCCTTGAATCTGGGCTGCCTTTAGTGACTTGCTTGTAACCAATGCAATGCTGCAGAAGTGATGCTACATGACTCTTGAGACCAGTAGGTCAGAAGGAGGCTCCTGGCTTCTGGGGATGTCCTCTGGAATTCTTCTTTTTTGGAAAAGCAACTGCCATTCTGTGTGAAGCCTCAGTGTCATGGGGAGGAGAGATCACAGTTGTAGACTCCAATTGACAGCCCCAAATAGTTTAGCCTTTGATCCCTTCTAGTCCAGGCTCCAGACACTTACTCGAAGTCTGGGGAGGTTTCAGTGTCCAGCAATTCAGATCATGCATGCTATTCAAGTGGAAAGTCCCCGAGGAATCATGGAGTAGAGACAAGCCTTCACATATGCCATCTGAATTCTTGACCCAGATAATTCATGAGCACAATATAATGGTTGTTGTTTTATATTATTAAATTTAAGGTGACTTTGAGGATTGAGGAAATAAAGAAGATGAGGTATGAAAATACATAATTCATTAATCAACCTGTTGTCAACCCTCAGTAAGGGTTAATTTCCTTCTTTATTTCCCCTTAGATCCAGAGCTCAAATAATCAAATTAGAGTTGGATATATGCCAAAACTTTGCAACATCCTAAATAAGAATGACAACAATCAAAAAAATATATACCTTTAGAAAGCACAATAGAGTTTTAAATTTTCCCATTTGAAGGGCTAACATGTCATTTATTTTAATTTTACATAGAGGGAATAAGATAAAATTCCAATTTCACATTATGCCTAATTTTTTCTATTCAATTTAACTTCCTTTTTGTAAGGAAATGAAAAGTTTAGGTGTTTTTATGAAAATATAATGTTGACATTCAGTAACAATAATGGCTTTATTAGTTACACAGTTAGGGGAGTAAGTCTTGATTCATAGGAAAGTCACTGCTAAGTTTGGAGCCTGTGGTTTTCTCAGCATGACCCTTGTGTGGCAAACTCATTGGGACACCAAGCTATTTCATTAAATCATTTCTCCTCCAGCCAATTTAACTACTACTTCCTCACAGCTCTCCCTGTAAATGCAACCATTCTGCTAATTTTTATTGTATGTACTTCCAAATACATAATGTTTTGAGTTTTGCTTATAAAAACAAATTAGGTAGCATTGATTTTGTTCAGGATGTAGAACTCCTTCTAGGACAAATACAGATTCTTGCTGTAAAGCAAGCAAGATATGATAGGAAGGACATGATGCCTCATATCTGTATTTCTTATATTCTAGAGATAGTCACTGGGAGAATGCTACATAGATCTGAAATTATTAATGTTTATTAAATATAAACTAATATGTCCATTGAAAAGTATTAATTTCCTAATCATTGATAAAAGAAAAAGGCAAAAGTTAAGTTCACATGCACATGTATTATATATAATGATTATTAATAAGTGTTTACTTGTTTCAGGCAATAATAATAAAAATAATAATAATAATACACACCTCAATGAATAGTGAGAAGAGTAGCTACTTTAAAATCCTCCTGAATGACTCAGAATGACACCAACACTTTCTACTATGATGAGATATCTAACTTGTCAGATATCATGTCAGCTGTTGTAACAACATTCAACATTCAATAACACTTTTTCCTCAAGACTGGGTTTTACACCAAAATATGTTTTGCAATATATCTAAAAAAGTATCTTTATTGGGAGTATATTGTATTCTTCTACTGAGTAAGTGAAAATTTGGGAGTAGAATCTTAATTAGCTCAATTGTATGCACATCTAGAAGCACACCTTAAAACAGTTTAAATATTTTATCAAATAAAGCTCACTTGGAAAATTAGAGTCTGATTCCTCAGGTGGCTTCCTTCTAGTCTGTTCACATATCAAATAAACTTCATATATTTGCTTCCCTGTATATGTGTAATGTCTGGGGAAGAAAAACCAATTCTGACCAAGTGTGTGAGTTTATGTTAAAGATCTTTGTAGGTCCAAGTAAGTGAAAAAGGTGGAAGACTTTATGTATGAAAACTTTGACTTTGCAACTAAGAAGCAAAATTGGGTGAAGATAGTAGGGATCAACTACAGTCATAGAGTGCTTTTAGCAGAGGGTTTCATGCCTATGATACAAGTATCCTTCCTTGTTTGGTTGAATTTTTGCTCCCTTGCTTGTTTTGCTATAGACATTACTTAAAGCTTCTTCCTGTATTTTGCAAACCTGAACCTATTAGGAGTCATTATATCTGTACTCATTGAAAACTGAACCTAATAGGAATCTTTGCCTTCCTTCTCCTGCTCACATACATAATCTTTTATACAGGATAAAAGGTGAAGTTATGCTGCAACACAGTTCTATTGGAAAATGACACAGGGTTTTCACTGTTCACAATGTCTCTGTTGTTGACTTTTAAGCTATTGGTGGATTTCTGGTAGTAAAATTACAGTTTCAAATGCTTGTATTAGAAAAAATAAATGTCTAAAATTATGTATCTACACTTCCACTTTAAGCAATAAAAAAGAAGAGCGAAAAATTAAGTCAAAATAAAGAATACAACATATTTAAAATTCAAGAAACAGAAAATAAAAATAAAGAAAAACAAATACAAGCTATTTCTTTTAAAATACTAATAAAATTGATAAATCTCTAACAATAATGGTGAAAACATAGAGAAGAATTAATAACAATAGATAATAGAAAATAGATATCCGGATTAAGAGTGATCCATGACTACAGTTTCTTATAGACATCAAATAATAGTTAATATTCAGAATAATTTTATGACAATGATTTTTGCATCTTTCTTGAAAGGCACAAATAGATCATGGAGGCTCCAGTAGAGACAGAAAGGAACTTTATGAATTGATGGAAATTTTCTTTAATGTAACATTTGTCAAATCTGATCAATTTACACTCTTAAAATGATTTTATTACTGCATGTAAAGTTTACCTCCAAAAGAAAAAAATTCCCAAATTCCAAATATTGGTGAGAATTTAGAATAGTTCTTATATAATATTAGTAGGAAAGTAAAATGTAATTACTACTTTGGGACACTAGTTGCCAATATTCATTAAAACTGAACATACACATACCCTGTGACTGAGCATTTCAACATCTAGGTATGTATCCACAAAAAAGAAGAAGGAGAAGGAGAAGGAGGAGGAAGAGGAGGAGGAGGAAGAGGAGAAGGAGGAGGAGGAGGAGGAGGAGGAGGAGGAGGATTATTTCCAAAAGAAATATAAACGCTGTTTTGTTTATAATTGCCATAAAAAGTGAATAAGCCAAACTTCATCCAAAGGAGAAGAGAATGTAGTTTCTTAAGAGTAGCAATATTGACTTTTTGGACCAAACAACTATTTTTCTTGGAACTACTTTGTATATTGTATATGGTTTATCATTACCCTTGGCCTCTATTCACTAGATTGCACAAGCAATCCCAAAGTTATGACTATCAAAAATATATCCAGACATTGCCAAATATACACTGACAGGGCAAAGTCACCTCCAGTTGAAACAACTTGGTTAATTAACAAGGTGTGTTAATTCAATGTAATATTATCAGCAACAGAAGGTAATAAGCCATTAATAAACACAAGAAAATAACAAATATAAAACAAAGTACTATGTTGATAAAGTTTAACAATTGATTCTCTGAAATGAAAATGAGAGGGAAGATGATATGGAGAATTTGCTGATTTCCAAGGTTTCTACAACCATTTCAACTGCTAGGTTTTTGGGTAGTAGTCAATTTATATTTTTAGGTGAAACATTTCTAAAATTTAGTTCCTCCCAAAGAACATGGGATGGCAATAAACCATCATTAGTGAATTTATACATGCTATTTGAAAATTTATTAAGACTATTCTATAAAATTTGGAGATTATAATAATACTAACATTTGTTATCTGTATTTGTTATTGCTCATTCCAGTTTATGAAACTAACTTGACCTAAATTTCAGTGATTTATATTTTTTAAATGTTTCATTTATGTTGTGTTTATTTGTAAATATGTCCTTTGTAAGATATTTTTATGAATGTGCTTTTTATTTTCATAAAAGAAATGCATTTATATATATGCAGTTGTAAAGAATAATTATGGTTATAAAGAAGAATTTATATACATATGGTTATAAAGAATTATTTTGAACACACAAGTAAGCAAAGACCATAGCAAAAATGTCTCAAACATAACAATGGGATCAGTAACAATGTTTATATTGAGACAACAGTGGTGAAGTAATGATAGGTAGATATAAAGTGAGACACTGGATTATACCTAGAGATAGACTAACAATATTAAGGAAAGAGTCAAGAAAGGTAGCATGGCTTTTTACCCAAAAGTTTTGACATGGAATTCATAGGTCAAATTGAAGAACCAAGTAAACAATGTCATTACAAATTCTGGAACATGGCTACAATATTTAGTTTTTCAGTCTATAGCACACATTTCATCCCCACTTCACCATATTTTTCTCTGAAGACCTAAGATGAAGGCTGATTTCAATCATTAATCCTGAATGAATTAGATGTCATCTCTTTTTTTATTTGATATTCTACTGGATTTAGTCTTTAGTTAATAATATCTCATATAAACTAATTCAATCACTGAAGCTACCAACATTTCCTTGCAATATATATAATAATTATATCACTCCAAATCAATGTCATTCAGTGATCAGGAAAACCATTCTGTGTAAACTGTGGGGACTTACATCACACCATATACAATATCTTAGAAAGCAAAGGAGGGTCAATATTTGACTTTACTCTTACCCATGTTAGTTGAAAAATGTAAATTAAATTAATATTAGTAAAACAGACTTGTGAATGGCACTTGAATATCTCTTTTGCATGCTTCACTAAAGTTAAAAATATTTTATTTCATTTCATGAAAATTCTTTACACTTTCAATAATGGTTTAGGAGCATATAATAGACATTAGTTTTAATCACCCAGTGGCTGTATCTAATCTCCTGTACCTTAATCTTTAAATTTCATCAATTCCACATCAGCCTCCCCAATTACAATTAGCCTTGTGGGCACCAGATAACAATTTAAAATGTTTTAAAAAGGAAGGAAATTGGCTTCAGTCTGGAAGCAATACTTAATGTATGTAATACATAGCTATTTAAAGGTTTCACTTAGCTAGAGAGAAGTTAAGTTTTGGGGGAAGATTAAAGTAACTGTCCTTTCAAAGATGGGAACGTAAATTATTACATGTGGTTATAATGTAAAAGCATCTCCCTGCTAAATAATATTGGTCAATACCACACTTCAGCTGTAGTGAGAAGATTGATTTCTTTAAAAACTTGGCCAGTACCAGGTGATAAAGATATCGTATTTTATGTAGCTTATTATAAGTTGCAAATAAATATCTATTCATATTTTTCCATGGAATACCTAACACAACTATTTGTCATCTCCTGAAAGTTTAGAAAGCTTACAATATTAAAATCATTTCCAAAAAATCCCAAGGAGATGAAACACATCCAACTTTCCTGTGATTCAGATTGCCTTATTTAGGTTCTTTCTGTCTCAGTTCTTCAGAATATGACCATAATATCCAATAATTAGGAAGTACTCCATACCTTGAGCAAGTTTTACAGCCCACTAAAAAGCTAATTAATGTTAAGTTCAAATTGGCTCTCTTGCCCTGACATTGCTGTGAGTAGTTGGCTTGGCTCAGATGTAAAGTGCACTTTTCTTTGACCTCATATAACTGAATGCAAGGGTAGCTCATTAAAAGAGCTGTAGCATTTCTCCTGCAAGGATATACTGCTAATGCTTGGCATTCAGAAACAAAAACAGCAACAGGAAACGAAAAAAAGTGTAGGGGAGGGAGTGTAAATGAAAGGTCAGGGCAGGTCACATATCATACACAGTTCCATGGCACTCTTTGCCTGCTCTTGACATTGAGCAAGAAGCCAATCTCTAGAAGTTAGTTGAAGAGGAAAGTGTCATGCCTTCCTCCCTATGAGAATGTTTCTAATTTCAGTTTAAAACATTTGACCTGAGGTTGTTTAACTTCCCTGAGAATATATACAAAGCACTATTCTTTGTGTGTCTTTCAGAGAAGTGTTAAGTCTTTGAGTATTTATTTAAGATGCCATAAGTAAGATGACCCTGTGGCCACTTTAAATCCTTCTAACCCTATGTCTTTATAAACTTATGCTCTGATCATAGTTTCCTCACCAGCTTTGACCACCTCTGCATAGATGTACTTACGTGACAGGGCGTTGGCTCATGACACTATCTTGTGTTTCTTCTCTTGTGCCCTAGAATGAATGGACTGTTCTGCCCAGAAGCATAGGGAGTTAGCAACTATGCTACCAGTCTCAACTAATGAGTTAAATCCCTCCTTTTTCATGCAGCTATAGGGATTTCTGAGCTAATGTCATTACATTCCTCAGGAGGTCCACCTGGGTAAGGCTCAGGTGGCCAGTACAAATGCCTATTTGACATTGCATTTGATAATGCATCCTTGGATGATTTTCTCATTTTCCTGTTTTATTCCTTAACTTCTGGTCTCTGGGACCACTTCCCAAATAAATGCCCTCCCTGCATGCTAAGCTTTCCCTCTGTTTGGGCTTTCAGAAACCTCAGACTAAAGGTCTCTTGTTTACAAGACAGAGAATAATGGACACATCAAGAGACTTAATTAAATATAATTGGGTTTTTTGTTGTTTGTTGGTTGGTTGGTTTTGGTGGTACTGTGGAATGAACTCAGGGCCTCATTCATGTTAGGCAATTGCTCTATCACTGAGCTATATCCTCAGTCCTTCATTAAATATAATTGTCTTGTTCTTTTATAATAGGATAAATAGGAGAGTAGTTTCAAAACTTTTTTTTTTAATTTCACCAACTGGCAACTTTTTTAAAAAATAAAAAGGGTTAATATAGCATTGTCAAGTTGATTTTTAACCAGTATGAATATTACAAAAAGGAACAATCACCTTATCATCCTAGGATCTAAAATGTTGCCTATATTTAAATTTAAATAACAGTAATTAACTAGCTGCAGTGGAGCACACCTGTAATCCTAGCTTCTCACGAGGCTGAGGCAGGAGGATCAAAAGTTCAAAGCCAGTCTCAGCAACTTATCGAGGTCCTAGGTAATGTAGTGAGACCCTGACTCAAAAATAAAAATGGCAGGGGATGAGGCTCAGTTGTTAAATGCCTTTGGGTTCAATCACCAATATAAATCAGTTGATCAATAAAACCACTTTTTAGGTGTATGAATTTTGGCAAGTTGTAACCTAAAACCTCAGTTTCCTCATCCGTAAAATAGGTATGATAGCACAATAGAAACTTGTAATTGAACATCATTGATAGTCAAAGTATCAGGAACTTCTTATTGCATAATTAATCAACCCTGAGCTAAGCAGCTAGAATATTAACCATTTAATTTACTAGAGATTCTACAGTTGGGCTGGGATTCAGCAGGCATTTCTTGCCCTACTTTCTCTTTCCCGGGTCATTCAAGTCATCTGAGGAAGTTTCACTGGCATTAGATCATTCAGGTCGGCCTTCCTCAGTTATCTGATTAGCTGGATTATCACTTTGGATCTCATCTATGGAGTTCCTTTCAGAGGACTTCTGGAAGTTTCTTACTCTGACAAAAGCAGCATTTCAAGGGAGGGAGAGTGGATTCTACACTAATCTATTGAGGCTGAGGCTGGTAAGTTACATAATATTACTTCTGTTATATTCTATTGGTCATGGGAAATTGTAGGGATTAGAGGGAAAGTAAACGAATTCCATATCTTTGTTGCAAAACCACTAAATAACTTGTGTCATTTTTAATTCAATTAATGGGCCTAAAACAAGTATGAAAATTTTACCTCCAAACACGCGACTTAGTGTCAGCTTCATTCTTATCCCACTTATAAGAATAACATTTTCTCCAGGTGGTGTTTTTGTTAACTTTGTGTCACGCTGACCAAAAGACAAGAACAACTTAGAGAAAGAAAAGTTTATTTTTGCTTCAAGACTTCAGAGGTTTCAGTCCACATTCAGCCAACTCCACAGCTCTGGGGCCCAACATGAGGCAGAACATAATGACAAAGGACATGGTAAAGGAAAGCAGCCCAGGACATGGCAACCAGGAAGCAGAGACTTCCACCACACATCAGGGACAAAATATAAACCCCAATGACATGCCTGAATGACCCACCTCCTCCAGGTATATATATACCCTACCTGCCTATAGCTACTGCTCAGTTAATCCATATCAGTGGGTTAATGGAATGATTCATTATATAGTTCACACCTCATAATAGAATCTTTACTTCTGAAAATTCTTGCATTGTCTCATGCTTGAAGTTTTGGGGGATGCCTTGTATCTAAACTACAAAAGATGGTTTTAAGTATTATATGAAATAATGAAGACCTGAAATGTTTTACAGCACAATTTATCATTTTAACAGTGTGTGTATGTGCACAGACACATAAGCAATTTTTATTATGTAACAATAATACACTTTATGCCTAGCCATGAGCTGCTGAACTCTAGCATTAGCCTTTGTTAGGGTTTGGGGGGAGGTGTCCCCCCTCAAAGAAAGCTCACGTGGGAGATAATGAAAGAAAGTTTGGAGGAGAAATGATTGGGTTATAGCCTTAACTTAATTCTGATGAGATTAACTGAAGTGGTAGGGTGTGGCTGGGGGGGTGGGAATTGGGGTGTGGCTTTGGTCATATATTTGCATCTGGAGAGTGGAATTTCTCTCTCTGCTTCCTGATCACTGTGATGTGAGCTGCTTCCCTCTGTTACCCTCTCCCACCATGATGTTCAGCCAGCTGGCCTTCTATGGACTAAGCATTGTGAAACTGTGAGCTCTCAAATAAACTTTTCCTCCTTACAGTTGTTCTGGTCAGATCCTGTAGTCACAGCAGCTGAAAAAGCTGACAAAAATAGCCTTTGAGTAGGCAGGAGGTATTGTTTTGCTGATGCCTTCCATGAGCCTTGGATTTATCCATTACTTGGATTGTTGACTTTCAAACTTCATCTGTGTGTGTACCTGGACGGCTGCTCAGTCCTCCTTACCATGTAGACCTGACTTTTAACTAAATCATTTACTTTACCTATTAGCTTCCCTTGAGTTTAAACCAAACACACTTCCCTGCCCTTTCCTTTCTCACAAGATAACCTGGACTGCATTAATGCAGCTCAAGACCTACAGTGATCAGGTGATTGTGACCATCAGGATAGCTGACTATGCTACTCGGCTACTTACCAACTAGGTGAACTGGATCAACTGCACAAAATTTTCTCTAAATAGCAATATAGTTCTACCAGACAATCATACGCATGTCCTAATATCTGAGCACATGCTGGTCTTGATAGGATTCAGCTGAGATCTTCTATATGCTGAAGAAGGCATCCTTTAATTATCTATGGTTCAGAACTTTATCCAGGGCGTGTCTAGCCACCTTCCAGAATTCATATAAAATTGATAATGTAAATATCTAATAATTTGTGCCTGAAGTATGTAGGTCTTTCAAAAGAAACCAAAGAGAGCTGGGGATGTGGCTCAAGCGGTAGCACGTTGGCCTGGCATGCGCGGGGTGCTGGGTTCAATCCTCAGCACCACATACAAATAAAATAAAGATGTTGTGTCCACCAAAAACTAAAAAATAAATATTAAAAAATTTCTCTCTCTCTCTCTCTCTTTAAAAAAGAAGAAAAAAGAAAAGAAACCAAAGAGCAAAATGATTCTGACTCCAACTACATGATTTCTTAAGAAAACACTAATTGTACTTTTTATTTTGATGTGTTACTTGGAAGGACCCCTCTGGCCCTTTTATAAGGTACTCTTCCATTTGTGTGGATTCCCCCTTTATGATTTCCTCAATTTCCCAGGGCCCCTCTTCTTAATAGCACCACATGGGGATGAAGTTACAATACATGAATTTTAGAGAGAACACTGTCAAACCATAGCAAAATTTTGACAGCTTTATGCTATTTTCCAAACATCAATACCAAGGTAAACCAAATAATTTATATCATGAATAATCACATAGCTTTATGTAAAGTGAACAGATGTGAATGCAGGTGGGTAACAGAAGATTAAGAAGCAAATTCACCAACTCACAGCACTGGCAATCTCCATCTCACATCTTTGAACTGCTTATGGAAATGTTCTCGTGAGCAGAAGGCAGTTTAATTTTGAGAAGGAAAGAAAGCCACAGTGGGGACATTTGCATTGTTTTGGAGAGAATTTGTTTTCCTCATGGGGCTAAACTCAGAATGAAATGCTTCCTTCTCAACATGGATGTTTTGAAAAGAACAGAAAGGAATGTTTTACATCATGAATCGAAGCAGAAAATGAAAGACCACTAGAGGAAACAAGGTTACAGTAGGAGCTGATGAAGGTAGAACGGAAAAATAAGGAATGAAAGTGAGTTGTAAATTGTGTGGAGGAAAGAAAAGAAACATGGAAGTAAAAATATGGAGAAGAAATGCAAATCAAGAGAAAGTGAGTCTGGAGGAACATGTTTTAACTATATTAAAACCTTAGAAGGGGTAGTGATAATAGGACAATTAAGTATTTGTGGAACAGCGTTAAGGCCTATGAGGAAAGCCAGGAGAAAAGACTAAGCACATCCATCAAGAGAGCTCTTGAGGGACCATTACCACCTTCCCAGGGAGCAGCATTTGGAAGCCAAAATTGAACGCACCCTCAAGTACTTTTGTAATTGGATTTGGAATATTTGCAGAGATAAATAGTGTAGTGTAATATTGATTGGAAGAATGGTGCAAAATGGAATGAACTAGGAATGTCCAATATGACAAAAAATACTAGGGCTTAAATTTCAGCTCAAGCTCTTAATAGCAACATGACCCCAGGCAAATTATCTCAGTACTATTGAGATAATTTTGTTGAGATATTGAGATAAGTTTCGATTTCCTTATCTGGAAAATGGTGTTTGAACTGTCTCATTCTGTTGTGAGTGAAATTATTAAGTGTAATAAATTGTAATAATTAGAAATGCCCTCTCTGGGAAATGCTTGGGAGTGAAATACTCATTCTTGAGGAATTCTAATATTCCTTTAAATCAGTGCTCTGGCATCCGTCACTGCATATTTGGTCTTCTCTCTTCTTTATTGACATTAGTAAAGTTTAAATAGAAATGATAGATTAGTTGAGTTTGATATTAGTAACATCATTAGAACATTTAATTTTGTAAAATGATAATTTTATTGTAGAATTACAAGGGGTTTTAGGAGTGTTAGGCTAAAAACTGCTTCAGCTTGTATTTCTTTTATGGTTTAGCCTATAATATAGCAATTTGCTGTTTCATTTTCTATTTTATGTAAAAGAGAAGTGAGCATTAAAAATGCTATTAAACAGTTGCATTATTAATTCTGAAGGTTATAACATTACTTTCTTCAATAAAACTTTTAGAATAATAGTACCTTAAAGTAATTTTAAAATGACAAATCTGTCCAAATTGAGAAGCCAGATGTTATCATTATGGAAAGCCTCAGAGACCTTCTCTCTTCTTATCATCCATCAGGAAAGCTCAGGAAAACCAGACAGTCCAGGGATTTTCCTGAAGATATTTTCCTTTTTCTGAATTCACTACCTGTAGAGAAAATAAGAAAAATAACTTTAGAACAAGTTCCACATGGCTCCTTTGCCTGTAATGGAATAGTAGGAATTTAAGAGGCACATGTGAAGATTAGTGGGATGTGACATCAGATTTATATTTTGGACTGTTGCTGGTGGCAGCCACAAGGTTAAATTTGACTCCTATGTCAAAAGAAAAAGGAAAAAAAAGTCAAAAAGAATATGACTACACTAGTTTGAGAGAAAAATAGACAAAAGTATAAGATCATTCATAGCATAAACTGTATGTTTTTCGTCTTTATATTTCCCAGCATATAGTACACTCAATAAACAGTTGTTGCACCAATGTAATTAAGGTCTGAACTAAGATTACTTGAGTGGGACTGAAAATGATCTAGGAGATTCAAGAAATGGTAAAAGCCTTAACCAGTAGCATCTGATGCATGAGTTGTCTATAGAGGCTCAGCAAATTGGAATGATGGAGCTGACTGTTTGTGTTTAGGAACATATGACTAGGAGAATTGTAATAGGAGAGAGTTGGTTTTTAAAAAAATAGAGATGTAAGAGCAGGTTGATGAACTGTTTTTACTGATTAAAATCAAGGTACCTTTAAGATATTGTGGGAAAATGCCCAACATGGCGCTGGAAAAAAGTTTACAAGTGTAGCAAGGTCCTGACAAAGTTAATTTACTAGACCTAGGGACTATGAAAGTCATTTAATATGGCTCAGTTCTCTTAAGCAATCTCCTTAACTGTTGGGATTCAGTCCCTTGATAACCTGATTAGTTTCACACTACTTAACAGAAGTTATAAGGGAAATGGGAACTTATTCTCAAACAATGTAACAGATTTATCTCAAGTCATATAACTTTCCCTCCCTTGTTTTTCTTGTTGTCCAAAGTCTGAGGCTTAATCATGATTGTTTTCCTGTTTCATACTTTTTTTAAAGTCTCTTTCAAATGTAAAGTACCTTATAGTCATGAAAGTGAACACTTTTTGGCAACATTTTTTATATGTAATGTTTATGTCTATTTCTATGAAAACTATTCCCACCCTCTAATAATCTTTAATTGCAAATTTGAAATTTAATTATCTAAATAGTTTTATTCCCCAGTCAATTTTTTTACCACTTGTAACTCAAAACCTCATTGTTCTATATTATACTTAATGATTTTTATGAACTCCATAGCGCTACTTTTCCTATTTACTAACATTTCTACTTCCTTAATCAATCTTTATTAGTTAAAATAAATTAAATACTATGCTGTGTAGTACAGCATAATATTGAAGACCATTGCCTCAGAGTCAGAATGCCTGAGCATATCATTTAACCTTCCTGAGCCTCAGAACCTTCATCTTGACTGAATAGAACAACAGCGCCCATTTTTCATAGGTTTCTATGCCATTCATCTATGTTTGCTCTCCAGATTCCCCTCTGCACTCAGCTGTAGCCTGCTCTGTCCTCAGGGAGCCCACTCACATGAACTTAATTATTGAAAATTCTTGCCTTCCAATTTCCCAAGATGCAGGTGGAAGAGTATGAGGTACAGGTATTTATTCACTTTTCTTATTGCTGGGCTATTATGGATTGGCTGTGTCCACAAATCACAGGTCACAGTCTCTGATTGACAGTATTCTTAGGATAACTGTATGCATTAACTTCCAGTAACTCCTCCTTATGTTTGCCCATGAGGCCTAAATTTGGGAAAGGCTCCCCACAATGCTAGCCCTATGCTAGCATTGGAAAATTCAACTTGCCTTACACTGCTTGTTTTGAATGTGCCCGTATCATCCTGTCGGAACTCAGGAGGGAACTAAATAGATTCAGTAAGGTAATGTGTGTCCAGTTCTACAAGAAATGTTTTTAATTTTTTTCATACTTGAAGTGCTTCCATGGCTTAATAATAGCTGTCATTTGTATAGAATTTGTAAGTTCTGAGTGATTAATGTACATTAGCTAATCGGATACCAGGGCACTATAAAGTAGCTTCTATAATTATATTTCACTAAACAGGAAACTGAGGTGTAGAGATATTGGGTAACTTGCCAAAGATCGTACCTCTAGTAAGTGGCAAGGCTGGAAATTTCACCTGTCAATCAGCCTCCAAAGCATTTGCTCTTAACATTACCAGTATTGTTTCAACTATGTCCTCTACTGAGCCAGTCAATCTAAAGTCTATTTTTACTCTGATGTGTCTGTACTTTAATATCACTCAATTCCTCTCTCCACTTTTTGCTGTACAAATAAAATTTTTCTACTTTCCACCCTCAGAGTTGTATATTGTGAAGATATAAATTTATTGACCCCAAACTGAGTTATTTTGCCTCCATCAGCCAGTACAGATGACTGATGTATACATGTGTTCATAATACAACCGAAGACTGGAAGAAAAATTAAGAAATGAAATGCCCATTTTTAGATTACATGAATAAAACAAAAATAATATAACCTTAAATGATGCCAATACATAGAAAAGGGGAAGGGACAGGTATGGAATTAAGTCAAGCATCTTAAAGAAAGGTAATGATCTCTAAGAAAAATTTCTAAATACAAAACTCTTTCTGTCATTTCAAAATATTAAGCATAACATCATTTTAAATGGAATTCCCAGACCCCTTTCTATGTCCTTACTGTTTTGAAATATGGAATATTATTTAACTTTTAGGGGACTTAGTTTTAATAAGATATAATTATCAAGTAATAACATGATCCTGGTACATATTCAGCATTTGATTAATTCAAGTATATAATTATTTTATTTCCTACGCTTTGTACTATTTTTGTCTTTCCTAACAATGGTACTTTTCATGTTCCTCTCTGGAGGAAACAACCTGACATTTTAGATGTGAAGCAATGCAAGCTTGCTCTTATAAAATGACTCTCAAATATAATTAGTTGTTATTCACTTTAATATTTTGTACACATAAATATGTCATTAGAGCCTTTAATGAAAATAAATGCATATTAAAGCCCTACTGTGGTCCAGATACTTTACTAGTTACTTTGATAAGAAGACATGATCCAATTCAGGATCTGTTCAAGGAAGCTTAACATCCCGTAGAGAAGATTATTTATAAAATTAAAAATTTTGAATAGGAAAGAATGAAATAGCCTAAGGGAATCCCCAAAGTGAGGAACATGAATAGTGATTGGAGGTTATCAGGGAAGGTTTAAGAGAAAATTAATCATTCACTATGTTTTAATGTTTAAAAAAAATTCAAAAGGAAGGGAGTGTGAGGGTGAAGAGAAGCATTTCCAGTGGAGAGAGATGCTTAAGTATGAAGACCATGGTGGGAAAAGTAAAGGACATTTTCAGCCTAACCAAGTTCACCTTCCTCTGGGGCATATTGTGTGTTAAGTACGATAATGGAAATTAAGCCATGAACAGCAGATTGTGGAAAACCACGAAGATTCTTGAAAACTAGCCAGGGAGTTTAGATTTCCTTGTTTAAAAGCTAAGTGGCTTTGCTTTAGAAAATTTGTGGTATCATCAGAGTTTGGGATAAATTGAGGGTAGGAGAGTTTAATAATGTCAGAGACAACAATGAAAAAGCCATTATGATTGTCAATGGAGGGGACAACACACACTCCAATTCTGATGATGCTTTGTGAATGAAGGAAAATAGGTAAGAAATATTTGCAGCATCTTGGTCATAATCATCCATAAAGTTTATGTAGAATATATCAGCAAATTTCTCTCAATAGTCATATGTTATTTTACTAGATGACGTGTATAGAGAATCTTTCTGAGTAGTTGATGTTTATCAAGGCAAGAGTGAAAAAAAATGCAGAAGAAGAAACAAAGTAAAGGAATTGTATTGAACATTAGCCTGAGAACTGAAGAGCTCCCTCTAAAGCAGCAAAGTGCTGTTATAAATGGTGCTGTGCACTTCTGGACAGCCAGAAGCCCAGAAGATGCCACTCAAGCCCTCTACACATCCGAACAACTTGAACCCCTCCTTTTGACAACAGTAGTGTCCCTGCTATGTCTACATGCCTTAAGTGAGTCTCATAAGTACCTGTTTTTGATACTCCATGTCTACTCTCAACACCTACCCCAAAATCATTTTTCTTGGCATCAGTTATCTTCTAGAATTTAAGATGTTGAAGTTCTCATGATACCAGTTGACACTGGTGGTGCCTTACGCTAAACAAGCTTTGTTAAAGTATTCCATGCAAAACAACCTTACATCCCTTATAACCAAAGACAGCCCCAAATGGTATTTACTATGGCTAATTGGCAAGTTTACTCACCACAAGCAGACAAGTTTGTATTTCTTGGGATGCAGTATGCTGCAGGAGTTTAAAACCTAACTTAGGAAAAAAAAATAATGATAATAACAATAACCAAGTTGTAGTTCCAGTGTTTACTTCCTATGTAAATTTTAAAAGCCATCCGAAATTTTAATATTTATAGAAAGTTTGCTCTCATTTTCTTGTTCTCATAGTAATATTTTGTAGGCAGCTGTTTAGCCATTAGAGATCATCACTATTTCCAATCAGTTTGGAAATAAATATGAAAAACTACAGTGCTGCTTAAAATCAGCAAAAACAGAGTATAAAAAACATACATTAAATTAATGATAAATGCATGCTGTATTTATTTCTTAAAGAATTTGTCACATATAATACAAGAGCATATAAATTCCCATTATCATGAAAATAGAATATTTTTCCTAATTTTATAAATATCTAACTTACTTAAAAATGTCATTATCCCCAACTGAGTTACTGTTCTAATAAAATTTTAAAAAGAAAGAATTCTCCTGATATGATCTTATTTTTTTAAAAATACTTTGAATATATTTTATTGTTGACACAATTGTAAAAATTTAATTGCACACCTTACAATAAAAATAAAACTTGTACCAAAATATATTTCAATTTGGTCAAAATGTACTTCCTCATTTTAATTGAAAGATCAAAGCAATTTTCTAATAAACAAAAGGGATATATTCACTAAAATAATGAAGTTAAAGAACAAGAATTTATACATTTATTTTCATTCATTCACCATCTTCAAGTTTATTAAAAATTGAGAGAGAGTGGGAAATCAAGGGTTGAAATTATACATAAACAATATAGACTAAAGAGAAAATAATAAAATATTGTTTCCTCAAAGAGATTAATATACCCTAGAACAGAATTGACTATTTTACTCACAATGTTACATATGAAATACAAACATGCATAGTTAAAATATGAACATAAAAAGAAGTTGATTGGTAATCAGCATGGAGGTTCCTCAAAAGACAAGGAATGAAACCACTGTATCATACCCCTTGGTATTTATCCTAAAGAAGTACAATCAGCATGTTAAAGTGATAAATGTATTTATAGCCAGGATTAGAGCAGTGTAATTCATAATAATTAAGTTATGAAACCACCCTAGGTGTCCATCAACAAATGAATGGAAGAGGAAATATGGTATATATATACACACATACATACACAAGTGAGTTTTATTCAGCCCTAAAGAAGAATAATATTGTGTCATTTGCAGGGAAATTGATGAAACTAGCGAAAACCATGCCAGGTGAAATCACTTAATCTCAGACAGTCAAAGTCATATGTTTTTTTCTCATATGTGGAAGCAAGATAGAAAATAAAAGGGAAAAAGGAGGCAGAGGTGATTCCTTGAAAATAGAAGGGAGACCAGTAGAGGAAAGAGATCACACAGAGTGATGAAGGAAAGGAAAGGAGAGGTACTGGGGAATTAAATTAACCAACAGTTGGGTGAATGTGCAAATATGTCACAATGAATCCCACTATTGTGTATAATTATAATGCACTAATAAAAAATAACATGCTATTTTAAAAGAGGTATAAAATAATCTTTGGGGGCTGGCACTATGCCTCAGTGGTAAAGTGCTCAGCTGGCACATCTGAGGCACTGGGTTCAATTCTCAGCACCAAATAAAATAAATAAATAAAATAAATATATTGTGTTCACCTACAAAAAAATTAATAAAATCTTTAAATCTTATATTTCATGTTTCCAATGATATATTCCAGGACACGAGTATACATAAAAGCTTTATGATTCACTAGAGAATCACATCATTACATTTGTGAAAAAATTTTAGCATGGTATTTTAGGTGAAAATTTTAAATTTATTATTTGATATTCTAATATAAAAATCCTGATAAAAGTTACTTATTAATTATTTTTTATAAAATATCATTGTATGAATTTGTATAATGAATGAGATTTATATAATTTCATTCTCTAAAAACTTAGGAAGGAGAAAACAATACATTTTTTGAAGTTAAAAAATAATTACAAAAATAGTTTAAATGAATACACTATAATGAATCCCACTATCGTGTACATCCATAAGAAGGGGTACAAATTAGAATGAAATATATTCCATGCTTATATAATTATATGAAAATTAATTGTACTGTCATGTATAACTAAAAAGAAGCAATAAATAAATAAATATAAAGTAGCATAATGGTAGACATTCATAGAATGTTTTACAGATTGATAGAGGGTTAAGATAAAAAGAAAGTCAATATATATTATTTCACCCTCAAAAATTGAATTTAATCATGAGAATTTGTTGGAATAGCTTATGTTTACTTAAAGATGACTTTGTAATGCATTATAGTTAAGACTGTACTTGTAGTTTTAAAATGAGAATAATGTCCACTCGTGAATGTTACTGTAAACCAGAGTTTATCACTACTGCCTCCTGTTAGAAGTAAAGGAATGAGAGATGGGAGCGATTTCAAATACATACAAGGTCATGGAAGAAGGGTTTGTGAAGCTAGTGATTCAGGTTGTCATGGTCCTTGTTAATCAAATCAAATAATTATTTTTGGGCTCTCTAGAAATCTTATAACCATATTAGGGTTCAGATCAATTTGATTTAAGGAACTGAATTTTCCTTCAACATGCCTTCTTTTTATTTAATTGAGTTCAATATTTATTATTAATTATTTTTGTGATAATACTTACATACAGTAAAAGGCATCAATCTGACAGACCCAATTTGATAGGTATGACACACCTATGGATGAACACACCTATGTAACCTACATCTCTATCAAGACATAGAATATTTTTAAATTTTTATTTGTTCTTTTTAGCTTTTTTGTAATATATAAGAGTTTTAAAATGTATTTTGGCACATCATACATACACGGAGTATAACTTTTTCTGTTTAGCATCCCAACATGTGGTTGCACATGTTTCAGAGTCACCCTGGTTGTGTATTCAGATACAAGGCTAGGAAAGTTATGTCCAATTAATTCTACCATATTTCCTATTCCTCTCCCCATTCCCCTCCTTTCATTTCCCTTTGTCTAATCCAATGGATTTCTATTATTCCTCCCACTAACCTCCCCTGTTTTGGGTTAGCATCCACAAATCAAAGAGAACATTTGGCTTTTGGTTTGGGGGGATTGGTTTATTTCACTTAGCATGATATTCTCCAAGTCTATCCATCTCCTGGCAAATGCCATTATTCATTCTTCTTTATGGCTGAGTAATATTCTATTCATCCACTGAAGGACACCTAGTTTGGCTATTGTGGATTGAGCTGCTATAAACATTGATGTGGCTTCATCATTGTAGTATGCTCTTTTTAAGTCCTTTGGGTAGAGACCAAGGAGTGGGATAACTGGTTCAAATGGTGGTTCCATTCCAAGTTTTCTAAGTAATCTCCATACAACTTTCCATAGTGGTTGCACTGATTTTCAACCTCACCAACAATGTAAGTACCTTTCTATACAAAGAATCAAAAAACTTCACACCAGAAAAATAAATAACCCAATCACTAAATGGGCAAAGGAATTGAACGAAACACTTCACAGAAAAAAAGAAATAAGAATGATCAAAAAATATATCAACAAGTTTTCAAGATAGGGTTCCCACCTGAAATACCACAAAGAACACATGATCATAGTATGAAATTATATCCCAATTATATTACCTCTTTCATAATTGCTTTGAGGGCAGACAGAAATCATATATAAACATGAATGTTTGAAGACAATTACTGTAGAGTTTCCAAAGTTCTAGCCTCTCCAAAGTCTTACTGAGAAGTTCTAATTGTCCTAAAATATTTTAGAAGGCTTCAGAACAATTGACAGGGTCTCCAAATAGACTTGAAAACAAGCTGCAGAAATGATGGAAATCACAATAATTCAAGTATATTTCACTGTTAAGATCAATCCTTTAATTGATGTTTTAATGTTATTTTGAAACTCTCTTACGATTCAGGGTATCAATAAGTATATAGGTGATTCTGAGTTTTTAAAATAAAAAGATGTTCCCCCAATTAAATCTACTATATGCCCATTTATGTATGTTTAATAGAACAATCATTGCAAATGAAGAAACTTTTATGAAAAAAAAACAATTTAACAAGAGACCCTCTGAGAGTTCCCAGTTCTTTGTTCTCAACACAAAGTTCCACTGAGAGTTGTACCATTGCAAACTTGTGTGAAGCATTGCTGTCTGCTCCAGACACAATGTGTCCTTTGCACAGAATTTATTTCAAGTCTTCTATTTTCAGGCAATATGGAAAACAATATAGTCTTTTGACTCCCTCCAAAGTAGTCCTAGGTATACAATATACACATATATAAAAATAGATTGATTGATGCATCACATAGCAAAATGTAAAAGTATGAAGCACTTTGGTTAACGAATAAAGGAGTAAATTTGCAATAAGTTTGCAAATGGGCAGTTCAGAATTGTAGATCCTAGGTGGAGATTAGAGAATCTTTTAGTTGTCTTCTTTTCTCTTCCATATATTGATTAAGTGGGCCAATATCTCCTTAAAATTTGGAAGATGGCTCTGATGTTTACCTTTATGTGTCAGTTTAGCTATTTTGAAAGATACAGTTATTAATCTCAATTTAATCAAACACTAATCTCAGTGTTGTTCGTGAGGTATTTTACGCATATGGTTAACACCTACAATCCCTTGACTTTAAAGGTGATTATTCTTGGTAATGAAGGCAGACTTCATTCCACCAGTTTAAGGCCTTACAAGGAAAAACTGAGGTTTCCCAGCGAAAAATAAAACTTGCCTCAAGACTGCAGCATAAGCTCTTGCCTTAATTTCCAGCATGCTGGCCTGCCTTTCAAATTTTAGACTAGACAGTTCCTTCAACTTCATAACCCTACAAGTACATGAACCAGTTTCTTAAAAAAATAAATAATTACAACAAAAAAACATTCTTTTTTGCTCTCATTTGAACTATTCATATGGATTTATACATATTCAAGATAAAAGCTTCAATTGAAAAGAGTCATCAATACAGACACACCTGTGCATATGCATGCACCCACACACACCTGCAAAAAGTATTGTGGAATTCAAGGAAATTCAAGAATACCTAAAATAACATATGACATTTCTCCAAGCTTCTAGAGAGAAATCGAATCTGCCCTAAAGGAGCAAGCTTCAGACTGACATGAGAAATCATTGACAGTGTAAGCAAGAAAACATCTTTTTAGAATTATTGAAGAAAAATAATTTAAAAATTAATGCCAGAATATTATATTAGCAAACTAATACTTATATGAATCGACAAAATAAAAATATTTTCAGTCACACAAGTCTCAAAAGTTTTATAAGAAAGAGAAATTATACATGAACGAAATAGTCAAATAAGGGCAGAAATGAAGAGGTCATTAATACATAAATGGTGTATAAGGGTGAGGAATTAACTTACTGAATTTTACTGCTTCCTAATAATAGAATAAATAAAATATTCAAAAAAAACATACAACTAAAACTGAAAATAATACCAAAAAATAGGTTTGGAAGTTGGGATAAAGTATGAACAATCAGGAACTGAATATATGCTACATATAATTAAGGGAAAGATCATTTTCATCACGTCACAACAATGGTAGAGAAAAGAGTTTTAAGTTATCTTAATAAATTAAATACCACATGAGGCACTAAGCCCAAATTTATAAATTTTGCACATCTACAGGAGAATTGATAAAATAAATATAAATGAGGGTCTGGGATTGTAGCTCAGTGGTAGAGCACTTGCCTCGCATGCATGAGGCACTGGGTTTGATCCTCAGCACCGCATAAAAATAAGTAAATAAAATAAAGATATTGTGTTCATCTACAACTAAAAAAATATTTTTTAAATATAAAAATGTAAATGAGTTAAATTAACTTACCAGACCAGAAATTCTCCGAATGATTTTGAAAACAAGATCCAGCCTTATATAGTAATCAAGAAACACACTTTGGAAGAGGACAGTGGATTAAACAAACCAAAAAAAAAAAATAGTAAAGGCTGAAAAAAGAGATGCAAAGAAAAATGAATCAAGAGAAAGCAAGAGAACAAATGTAATACTACTCAAAATAGAATATATTGCTAAAATATCATAAAGATCAATATTACAAGTAGCCCTTAAATATAAAACTTTTATAAATGAATAGTGGAGAAAGTCTTGGTGAACTTGGCATCATCATTTTAAAAGGTCACCAATGTTACTAATCATTAAATCAAAAATCTAGGTTATGTAAAGGACTGCTGAAATTCAATTAAAATAATAAATAAATACATCAACTAAAGTAAATGGGACAAAGTTCAAAAAAGAAGATATAGAAATGATCAGCATGGTTATGAAACATTGCTCAACATTGTTAGTCATCAGGGAAATCTAGTAAAAGCCACAATGAAATGCTACTTCTGTTCTACTGAAATAGCTAAAACTAAAAAGACTGATAGCACCAAATATTGGCTAGGATTTGGAACAACCAAACTCTTAATCTGTTGTAAAGTATTCAACCACTTTTTAAAACTCTTTAATAGTTAAATATCTATAATATGACCAAGGAATTTCATTCTGAGATATTTACACAAGATAAATGAGAATATATATATATATATATATATATATATATATATATATATATATATTTCAAAAGGATGTACTGAAAATAGCTGAAATATATATCACCTGAAAACATGAAAAAACAAATTGTGTTGCATTTTTTAATGAATATGATTCTAATAAGAAATGGAACAAATAACTAACACATGCAACAATATAGATGATTCTCAGAAATAGTATAGAGAATAAAACAGATGCAAAAAGTAGCATACTGTGTAACATCCATTTGTGTATCAATAACCTCCAGTGAAATGTATCCACTGAGACAATGCAGGACCAACCTTATCAGATATGGTGGTCTTAATTCTGCTGATTAAATGACTCGGGAATTTCATCTTCAGTAATTAAGGAATAACTGAATATACAGAAGTATTCCATTCCAATTCTTAAGAGTGCTATTTTTTTTCAACAGATGACCTCAATTTAAATGAGATTTTTAGGGAGCTATGAATTCAATTTGCTCTGTAATTTGGCAACCCCAAGGATAAGACACTGTTCTTATTCTTTCAAAAGACAGCTTCTATTAGGGGCTATGAGAGAAAACCTCTCACCTTCTGATAATTCAATGAGGAAGGATTTTAAATATATAAGCTTTTCATTTTATTTTTGATATGCCCTCTAAAGGAAATAAAATTACCCAGCCTAATACATAATCTTTATATTACATAATAAGCAATACATAAGTACCTCTTTCATAACAATGGGTATGCACCACCATTGCTATTTTTAGGATCTGTCTGGAAGGATACTTCTTCCTTTCTAACCCAACTAGATGAGTTTAGCTACCTCAGCCTTTTCCTGAGAATCTCTGGCCTTCAACATCTCTATGTAATAAGGTAATAAAATGGCATAATGTACAACTGCACTTGTTTATAAGATTTTTTTTCTAGTGTATTAAGTCTTAGATGCCAAGTCTTAACACCTGGAGGAACAGTACAATAATCCATAGTGCAGCAAGCACCAAGAGGTGACACTCTCCCTGAACACATATCCATCACTCACCCCAACCTTCCTACTCCCAGGCTCAGGTGGCCAGGTCCACTTGGTGGCGCTTAATGTGCTATTTCCCCCATACTTGCGCATTTGACCCTTATCTTAATAACATAGAGGCACCCAAGAATTTGAGGAAACTGTGTAAGATCTTCTGTTAGAAAATCTTATTGGATAGCCTCTTTTACAAACTGCATTATTCAAATGTACGTCACTGAATCTCCCACTGCAGTTCTGTTTTTTTTTTTTTTTTTTTTATGATATGATCCTGATTGCTGAAATCTCAATCATATCCAGAATATAAGAAGCAAAACAGCTGGCATAAAGTAGTTTTAACTTTGTTTTAGGATACAAGAAAGCACTGGGAATAGTTGTTGAATCAACCAATCTAAAATATCTATCAAAGAGAGAATTGTTGGCAGCTGGAACTAAAGAACTGTAAGTAGTAGAAAGTCATGAGGAGGGGACTTTCCAGAAATACCATAAATGCTGCACAATAAAAAGAGCAGGAAATTCCATATTTGCCTTGCGAAAGAATTTCATGCCATTTTACTACTAGATCGGTCTAAGATGTTGGGTAACAAATTCTGTGGTCTCTTACTTCTCTTCCATTAGTTCCATCAACCTGAAAGAGGAAAGATTAATCAAAAGCTACAAAAATATCTAAAATGGAATTCATTAATCATCCCAATCATGAAAAATATTTATGAAATACAAATAGATGCAAACTCCATGTGCAAACTGCATACCAGATATTATATCATTTGATCCTTACTACAGGGTTGAGAAATTTTCATTTTTATAATTACTCCTTTTTTTCCTGTTAAGGAGACAAGTAGAGTTTCTTACTAAAAATGTTAATGAGGCATTCACTTCTACCATTTAAATAAATCATGGGTTTAATATGTTTAATAGACAAAAAAAATAAAATGAAAGTTTTAGAATTGATTGTTATTTTCACTCACTATTTTAAAAGTAGGTATTTTGGCTACTTTCCTAAAACTCAGCAGTATGCATGTGTCAAGATGATAATGGGTAAAATGTGACCTGAGAGTCCATTAAGTAATTCCCTAATAGAACACTTCAAAGTAAGAATATAATGCTTCTCTATTAAAATGAAACAAAAATCAGCCTAATATAATTGGTTCCGTCAAAAACATGAGTGCCCCCTAATGTACAGAAAACAGATATTAAAGAAATAATGTTAACATCTTTACTTATTTAATTGTAAGCTGACTCATATAATCTAAATTGAAGAAAAGAAGAAATAAAGAGTATTAAACCTTGAAGTTTAGAGAAAGAAATAAAACCTAACAAGCAAATGACTGCATATACTAAGAGCAAAGTAACAGCAAAGGAAGAGAATAATTACAGCAAGCTGCCTAGGACCTGTATAATAGGCGTGGGTGATTTGAGCACAGAGAGGTCCTTTGCCTTTGAAATGTGACTGCAGCCCTGTCATGCTCTAATACTCTACAGGGCAGCAGAATGATTGGAACCAATATTAATTCGGACAGTTCTGGAGAGTCTCTATTTAGCAACAGCTGTATGACCAGCACAAACCTAATATTGTAGAACAGGATTGATGGTGAAACACAACATAATCTTTTGGTCATAGGGCATTGTTACATAAATATATCTGTATTTTTCATCTGAAACTGCCAGCAATGGTTGATTAGATTAAAACAAAAAGGCTAAAGTCAAAAGCATAGCACATGCCATCGTAATAATCTTCCCTTAACAATCAAGTGTGTTAGTGCGAAGCATGTATCCATCTGTTAAAGGCACATTAGTATTTCCTTGTGAAGCAGTATTGAAGGTTTGCAGATCTAGGTGGGATTCTTAATTCAGTTTCTTCCTATGTGTATGTGTATATATATGCATACACACACACATATACACATATATATCACCTAAGACATTAATTAAAACATAATGAACACACTATATTTTTCTTACCATTTTTTATCAATATGATCACTGATCCTTTTTTTAATACTTTTTCTCAGTATGTGAGATACTTTTTAATTTCCAGTTTTAGAACACTTAACCAGGAGACACTGCATCTGATGTGCTCAGGCAAAATAGGAGGTGGACAGAAATGAAGACAACTGGCAAAACAGATAGAGGAGTCCAATAAAGAAGAGAGGTCATTGTAATAACCAGTGAGGTTTTGCTATGCTGGAGATCTGAGCTGGTGTAGAAGTCTAACAAGTTTAGAAATCAATCAGTGAAACACAGCTTGTTTTTCCTGCGGCAGACAGAAGAAAATCACAATGACTTTGTTCATGTACGTCAATGGTTCTAAGTTCTATGACAAATATTTCCTAAAATTTCTTTTATTATCTGTCTTAATCAGTTTGGGTTTTTATAATAAAATAAGGTAAACTGGGTGGCTTACAAACAACAGAAATTTATTTTCTTACTGTTTTGGAAGCTGGAAGTCCTAAATGAAAGTGCCAGCCCAGTCAGGCACTGGTCAGGGTCCTCTCCTAAGCGGCAGACAAACTTCTCTTTATGTCCTCACCTGGTGGAATGACTTCTTACAAAGGCACCAAGTATCAAGGGCTCCATCCTCATGCCCAGATCTCCCACAGGCCCACCTCCAAGTATAACTACATGGGTATTGTTGAATGAATTTTGGAGGACACACTCTACTTACTTTTTAAAAGCTCATCTATAGAAAATACAACCTAAAACTGATCATTAGCACAATAAAAAGCACACATTATTGATGCAAAATCATATATTGCATTGATTGTTTGAATTAAAATAATAGCCAAATTTTGAAGGAAAGAAACATGATTTATTGCAAAATATTTAGCTACAATTTAAGACCTAATGAAGTACTCCGATTCTTGTACCTCCTTAAAGTGGCTTTGGATATAAGAGTAGTCTAATATAATAAGGAAAGAGAAAAACAGAGATATGCATTTACTAAAATAAAAGTTATGTTAGCTTAATTAATAGTTGTTAATTTTGGTAAAATGACTAATAATAGTAAAAAAAATAAGACTATAGACCCACACTGTCCAACATGTTACCACTAGCATCATACAGTTATAGAACACTTAAAAAGAAGCTAATTGAAGAAGTAATTTTTTCTTTAATTCTTACATGACAATAGTGGAATGCATTACAATCATAATTATCCATTCACAGCACAATTTTTCATAACTCTGTATATAAAGTATGTTCATGCCAAATTATGTCATTATGCACGAGCTCTCTCTTTTTTGCATTACAATTCTTAATACACCTTTATACCACAATTTATCATATCTCTGCTTGTATATAAGGTATGTTGACACCAAATTCACATCTTCATACATGTATTTTGTATAATGATGACCATCTCCTTCCACCATCCTTGCTATTCCCCTTTTCCCTCCCTTTCCCTCCCACCCCTATTCCCTATCTAGAGGTAATCTTCCTCCCATGGTCTCCATCCCCACCCCACTTTGAGTCACCCCCCTTATATCAGAGAAGACATTCAGCATTTGTTTTTTGAGATTGGCTATCTTCACTTAGCATAATCTTCTCTAATGCCATCCATTTCCCTGCAAATGCCATGATCTTATTCTTTTTTAGTGCTGAGTAATATTCCATTGTGTATAAATGCCACATTTTTTGTATCCATTCATCCACTGAAGGACATCTAGGTTGGCTTCACAGTTTAGCTATTGTGAATTGTGCTGCTATAAACATTGATGTGGCTGTGTCCCTGAAGTATGCTGTTTTTATGTCCTTTAGGTATAGTCTGAGAAGAGGAATAGCTGGGTCAAATGGTAGTTCTGTTCCTAGCTTTCCAAGGAATCTCCATACTGCTTTCCAAATTGGCTGCACTAATTTTCAGTCCCACCAGCAATGTATGAGTGTCCCTTTTTCCCCTGCATCCTCACCAACACTTGTTGTTGTTTGTCTTCATAATGGCTGCCATTCTTACTGGAGTGAGATGGTATCTTAGAGTAGTTTTGATTTGCATTTCTCTGTTTACTAGAGATGATGATCTAACTTATGTAAAGATTAAGGTAGTAAAATTATGTACAAACTAATTTTAAATATATATATGTATATATTTGTTAAATAATATATAGTTGTTGACAAATCTTATGATACTAAAATTGATCATATTTTCCAACAACTTATAAAGGATTCCATTTTCAGACATACAAAGATATTTTCAAGATACATCATATTATTTTTGTGATGTTTGAATTATGCTTAATTTTTCATTTAATGAATCAAAAATTCTTCAGTTATTTCAAATAACAAAAATTTTTAAATATACATTATAAAATCCATCATTTTTCCCACTTTAAACTCTTACTATCACTGTGGTTTATTCCTGATTTGGTAGCAACACTGATTACAACATTCATTAATTTAAAATATTTCTTTAACATCCCTGTTGCCTACATATCATAACATCTTGAGCTGTTCAAGTAGGCTCTAGACTCACTGTGTAGATCTATCATTGATGCTATCTAAGTAGCAATATTTGGAAAATGAATGTTTTTACATGAGATATTTTTAAGTGATTTGAAACTTAATAATATCTTTGAATTCATTCTCAGTACTTTTGAAATTAGCATTTATTTTTAATTTTTAAAATCATATATATATTAGACATATATACCCATATCTATATGTTTTTGCATGTATGTAGACATGTGTGGGTATGAATGTGTATGATACAGTAATGATTCATTTTTTGTAGGATACATTCATCCATTACATGAGAATTTACTTGACTACAGTTCATTGCATAGTTGATATTTGATATTTTTCACTATCTTTATTACTTTATAATATCATTGCTCAGTGAAATACAAGAAATTTTTTCATTTGAAATTCTTTCTGATTTAAAAATAATATTATATAGCTGGAAAGACTAATTTTCTTTAATATTTTGATTTTGTATCTATTGTAATGCTTTATACTGTTCTGTAAGAAATAATGAGACCTTTATTTCTCTGATTAGGATATATTTAAAACAGTCTGGTGACAGTAAAACAGTTTTCAAACTTTCCTTACGCATTTCAAAAGCTAATTTCATATTGTTGCTAATTTCATCAGTGTGCTTCTTGGTAAAATTTACACTGGATCTCATTACTTCTATTGTTTAATTGGAAAATGTGTTGGCAGATTACAAATATGAGATATTGTCCAATTACAGAATAAACTATAAAATTCACTGCTAAATGATCAGCTGAATATAACTGATACATTTTCCTCATATTTGACCTTTTTAAAAGTATATTGATACTTACATAAAGGATTTCCATAAATATAGCAATTACTTATGCAAATGAATACAGGTATGGTATGTTACATTGGTGACTCTAATATCTCAAGGAACATTGCCTTGTAACCTAATTTTCCAAAATAGAAAGTGACTTGGAAAAATTTGAAGAGATACATGATGGTCTTTTGATTTGTAGATAAATTCTAGGAAAATTTACTCAATATTTCAATCATCGAAAATATTTTGCCTACACATATAATGGAGTTAGTTTCTAGGCTTAGATAAAGATAAATAACAATGAGCAAGACTCTAAATTTGAGACACTTGAAAGATTTTAATTTTGCAAGACTTCATGTATTACTGAATGTCTCACATGCTTGTACTTTACCTGTAATGGAGTAGCATTCCCCAATACAATAATAGTCTAAGAAAATCCTCTACTATGTTTCCAGAATGACCTGAACAAGTGTAGTTCTTTCCTGAGTGAAGGCACTAGATATAAAACAATTGTGCTATGTGCATGTGAAAACCATTGCAGACTCATGCCACCTTTGCCTCTCATCTGCCACTCAGTGTATTTTTTATAATCACCAAGTAATCTTTGTATTTGGCAATCCCTTTAAGAAAGGCAGGTGTTATAATATAACTTTCTGGTTCATCACAGAAATATGATACTGGGTAGCTTCTTAACAAGTTCATGCGAATGCATTGTCTTTATTACATTTCTCACATGAAATTGTTCGTCATATCAAATTCATACTTTTACATTATATTACATAATGCATGGGTTCATCTTTACATATCTATTTCACAAATGCAGTAATTATAAGCAAATTTTATAATGACTACAATAGATATGTAGCATGAAATATATCAACATGAGTTTTCCCTGGAAATTCATATGCAACAAAATGAAATTAAATCCCTATCTCCCACCATGCACAAAAGTTAACTCAAAATGGATCAAGGATCTAGAAATTAAACCAGAGACTCCGTGTCTAATAGAAGAAAAAGTAGGCCCTAATCTTCATCACATGGGACTAGACCCCAACTTCCTAAATAAGATGCCTATAGCACAAGAATTAAAACCAAGAATCAACAAATGGGATAGAGTCAAACTAAAAAGTTTTTTCTCAGCAAAAGAAATAATCTGTGAGGTGAGCAGGGGGCCTACATTCTGGGAACACATTTTTACCCCTCACACATCAGATAGAGCTCTAATCTCTCTAGGGTATATAATGAGCTCAACAAGATAAGCACCAAAAAAACAAATAATCCAATCAATAAGTGAGCCAAGGACCTGAACAGACACTTCTCAGAAGAGGATATACAATCAATCTTCAAATATTTGAAAAAATGCTCACCATCTCTAGCAATTAGAGAAATGCAAATTAAAACTACCCTAAGATACCATCTCACTCCAGTAAGAATGGCAGCCATTATGAAGACAAACAATAACAAGTGTTGGTGAGGATGTGGGGGAAAAAGGTACACTCATACACTGCTGGTGGGACTGCAAATTAATGCATCCAATTTGGAAAGCAGTATGAAGATTCCTTGGAAAGCTGGGAAAGGAACCACCATTTGACCCAGCTATTGTTCTTCTCATATTATACCCAAAGGACCTAAAAACAGCATACTACAGTGACACAGCCACATCAATGTTTATAGCAGCACAATTCATAATAGCTAAACTGTGGAGCCAACCTAGATGTCCTTCAGTGGATGAATGGATACAAAAAATGTGGCATTTATACACAATGGAATATTACTCAGCACTAAAAAAGAATAAGATCATGGCATTTGCAGGGAAATGGATGGCATTAGAGAAAGTTATGATAAGTGAAGTTAGCCAATCCCCCCAAAACAAATGCCGAATGTCTTCTCTGATATAAGGGGGGTGACTCAAAGTGGGATGGGGGGGGGGAGACCATGGGAGGAAGATTACCTCTAGATAGGGAATAGGGGTGGGAGGGAAAGAGAGGGAGAAGGGGAATAGCAAGCATAGTGGAAGGAGGTGGTCATCATTATACAAAATACATGTATGAAGATGTGAATTTGGTGTCAGCATACCTTACATACAAACAGAGATATGATAAATTGTGGTATAAAAATGTATTAAGAATTGTAATGCAAAAAGAGAGAGAGAGAGCTCGTGTATAATGGCATAAGTTGGCATGAACATACTTTATATACAGAGTTATGAAAAATTGTTCTGTGAATGGATAATTATAAATGTAATGCATTCCACTGTTGTCATGTATGCAAGAATTAAAGAAAAAAGAAAAAAATATTAAAATGTCAAGAAAATATAAATCATTAATAAAAATACTTTCTTCCTAACTAAAAGAAAATATTGTATTTGAATTATAGAGTATTTAGAGTTTTGGCTTTGTTCAATGTGAAATATTTTCTGAAAGTAAAAATGTAAAGAATATTTCTTGTTTTTCAGCTTCTAGTTTAATTCTCAGTGCATAAACATAAGCATACATGCAAAGTATTGGTTACTGTGTATGTATATATGTTTATACACACTGTATGTAGTATTTTATATATCTGTAAACTATAACACAAAATATTAAAATGTGATTTCAGTTTGATGTATAGATAGATAGATAGATAGATGTGCTATGCATATATGTATGTATGTATATATATATATATATATATATATATATATATATATATATATATATCTGAAGTTTCTGTATACCAATGTTGGGAAACATAAAACATTTCTCTGTGAATGGCCAACTTTCTATGCATCATAAAATCAAAAGATTATATTGAAAAAAACATGAGTTTTCCTATGATACACAAATAAAATGGAATCATCAACACTTCTGTCATAATATTTGTATCTTTAGTTCTCTATGGAAGGAGGTAACTAATATTTAGTGTACACCTGCTACTGGCAAAGTATTAAAACAAACATTTAATCCTTACAGCCATACTAGGAAGATATTTAAAGATAAAGGAACCAATATCAAATGGTTAAATAAATGACTTTGAGAGTCACACTGAAAGTCATTTACTTCAGCCTGTCTGCTGTATCTGCCTTCCATCTCAATTTGCAGTGCATAGGATGCTCCAAACTTTGCCTTTTAAATGGACACATTGTCACTCATAAATAAACACCAAAATGACTCAGTCGTTCTATTTTGCAGAATATCAAAATGATTTTGGAAGTTGTTTTTCAGTGCACCTACTGTTATTATTACTTTTATTTTATTGATCTGTTCCTTTATCTATCCCATATTAAGGCTGTTAAAGCTTCTTGCTATCCTTATTATGTGCTCTTCAATAAGCTGAGTGTTTAAGTGATGGAATAAGTGATGTATGCATACTTACCCTAAAATGTGTGTTGTAATCTATAGATGGATAGTGGACCTTGGAAATAAAGAAGCCAATGTCAGTTAATGTTCTCATGTTTACCTTGAAATGCTGATTTTCCTTAAACGTATTTTTAAAGTTGTAATATGATGAAGGATTGTACATAGATAAACTATGAAGGATCTAAGAATATTGACAGTTTCATAATTAGAGCTGTGAGAAAAATCTCATTTTAGAATGTTCATCAGAATTATCAGCATGAATAAATGCATTTGCTTCTCTATACACTCTCACTCCTCAGCATTTTATTTTCCTGAGATGCTTTCTATAGACCCAAATCCTTTTAATATCCAAAAACCATCAATTCTACCCATACTGGTCTCATTGTAATGCAGTACTTACGATGGAATAATTTTGAAAGCAATTTATACCAACTCTGTGCCAGGCAGGCTTTTCTCCATCCCTAACTCACATATCCACATTTCTTCTCAACTTTATTTTTTTAAAAAAGAGAGAGAGAGAGAATTTTAATATTTATTTTTTAGTTTTCGGCGGACACAACATCTTTGTTTGTATATGGTGCTGAGGTTCAAACCTGGGCCACACGCATGCCAGGCGAGCGCGCTACCACTTGAGCCACATCCCCAGCCCTCTTCTCAACTTTAAAGGGATCATTTCTACCCAACCAGGCTACTCAATAGTCCTTGATATAAAGTTAGGTGTTTAAGCACTTGCTTCTGTGAAGATTTGTACACTTCCTCTCCCAGTTTTACATTGCTAATTGGTCCCGTCTGTTTCTTCCACAGCTTCTTTTCCAATCATCTCCCCTTCAATTCTCCTCCACAGAGTAATCTTCTAATATTAGAGAATTAGAAGCACATTCTCTCCCTGATGCTACAATTTGTTCCTCGGTAGCTGAAATAATCCGTATTATTCTCTTAGGCAAATTTATTATCTCAAAAAAAAAAAATAGACATAGACCCCTTTGAGGCAGATTTAAAAAAAAAAAAAAAAACAAGATTTAAATTATTTCTGACCTAGGCACGATGGAGGAAATATCTGGTATCTGTATGAGATTCAGATTGTCTACAAACACCCAATTATCTGCATGTTCTCTTTTTTTCTCATTTTCTTTGCCTTTTCAAAGTTGACCCTTCATCAATCCCTCAAATCCATTGTACAAAATAAACATAGAAATATTAAGGGACAACCTGCATTAACTTGCTGGTTTTCCTCATTCTTAGTACTGATATGCTTTTAAGTTTTCATGTCTGTATGTGAATTTAACAGAGAATGATCATTGTTTTGGCCAGTTCTTTATACCACAAAGTTCTTTCACTCAATGCATGCCCTATAAAAGTTTGATATTTAAGAAACTAATTTGTAAAGCCCACTGTTGATAAACTTGAAATTAGCTGCAATTATTTTCTATCTTAAAAACAATAAATAATTCTAAATTGGATGTTGTATGTATATTTTTCCTTATGTGATATTGATTGTAATAAAAAAAGATAAGGGGTAAGTATAAATTGTAAGGGGAAAGGCAATAACTGATTTTTAAAGATAAAAAGAGAAACTAATTGGGAACAAAATTGATATTGCACTATTTTAGCTACAACGAAGCAAATAGCTTGATAAAAAAGAAAAAGCAGGAAATTGAATAACTGAACTTAGAAATGTAGTACAGCTTTCAATTATCTCATATTGACATGGAGTCTCAGGCATTTAAAATACAGAGCAGAGACAGGTAAAAATTGTAAAAATTAAAATCATGATCAAAATCTACTGTAAGAAAATGAAAAGCAAGAATCTAGAGAATACCAAGTCATATGCATTATTCAAGGGAATAAAATCCTAAAATATGAAGTTTTTTTTAAAAAAAAACTTAACAATACAAGCTCAAATGTCAATTCGCTTTTTATTTGCAAACTCATACATTAGACTACTTGCTTTAGAATAGCTAAAAATGAACAAAATCAACTTTAAAACATTTTAAATTAGGAAAAAAAAAATTGTTCATACAAGCATGCCCACAGGAAAACATTCCAGGATAGAACCTTTACAAATTCACCTTTGCTCAATCATTTCCAATCCTTGCATCCAGCCCCCTGCAGTTTCCATTGATTTCTGTGCAACAAGGAAACCACACAGCTTCCTATTCAGTACATTTTATTACAGTTACATGTAATATACTTGAACAACCATACATATAGCATATCCAATCAGTTAATCTGAATAAAATTTAAGTAGAAAAAGTTTCAATATATTTACAAGTAGAAATAAGGACTGAAACATTTGATATCACAAATAAACAAATACATGTGAACTTGAAACAATGAGTAACATTGTACCCTATACATTGATAAAATTTAAAATATAAATTATACTTAAATAATTTTAACACAACTCTAAATAACATATTTTAAGAATTATAGCAAAATATTGTCATTAAAGTAAAAAAATTAAAGTGTATTTTTAGATTAAAAACACTGTGAACTTAACAAAAATATTTTCCATGAAAGTAAATCATTTTAATAAGGAACCTGATTAATAACTGTTAGAAGAGTGTGGTTTCTAAACACATGAAAAATGGCAATGTTGCTCATCAAATTATATTTCTAGAGGAAATTATTTAAAAATAAGGCAAATAAAAACTTTTAAAGAAAAGTCCATCACCTTAAACATGCTCTCTCTTTACAGAAATTCCCCATGGGTAGCATACAAAGTGACTTTGACAGCTTTACAGTTACATGAAGAGGTATTCATGGTAAAACAGTAAAATGTGAGTCTTTCATGTGATTTCATGTGCAGATTGATAAAACGGTGAGACTAATTCTGTGCAACAAACTTGGATCAGAAGTGATACATGCTGCTTCCAGGGTAAGAGCACACTAATTACAATATCTGTGTTCTTTTCTCTGGCCACCTGTTCAGGTTTCTGAGTGGTTGAGGAGCAGTGAACATGCAGCTTCAGAGAAATGAAAAGTTCTGAGGTGGTTACCTATCCTGAATCCCACTCCCTGAATCAGGGTCTGAGCACACACATCTCCTCTCTAACAGAACTTCCTGGACTCTAGTCTCAAAACATATCATTTTCATGAAGGAGCCTAACAAATGCTATCATTAATGTTTCTGATGAGTTAGGGTTAGAGTTAGACATAAGTGTAGGGTTTAGATTAAGTTTGGGATTCTCACTACTTACTGTGCTCTTAGGAATCCAGAGTTGGAGTTCCCGCATTTCTCCATGTCTACAGATAGATAGCGTGTAATAGTGAACCAAAAATACAGCTCTGTAAACTAAAGAATAAATTTTAGAGTTAGGAAATTCTGAATTCAAATACTTATCTCAGGGTTTATTGGATTGTGAACTTGGACCAGTTATCATCTGCATCCACATCTTGTCTGGAAAATAGGGAGAGAAAATCTCTTCCCATGGAGCCTTCCATGGAATACAGTGTTTCATGAAAGTGCTTAGGACATTATCTGGCATATAAGAAGAACTGCCAGTTATTATGCGCTCAAAATGAAGTTATTATTATTAACTTCTCCTTAATTCTCCCCCCCCCCATAAATATTATATAACTTGTAGTGCATACTTGGTAGAGAATTACTGTTTTACTTCTATTTCTGTTTTCTTTCATTTAAAATTTGAAGGAATGTTCACATAACATTTTTTAATATAATTATAATTTTTCATACATCATATACTGTGATTTGTATAAAGTTTGATCAGAGAGTTTTCACAAAAGCTTAAAATAATTTAGGATAGTGGCTTGATACAGGGTCTGGCCAAGAGCAGGATTTTTTTAAAAAAGGTTGTTTTATAATTAATGCAGCATATTAATTATTTTTACTTGGCATGTAGTTTTAACACATTGACCAGATAAATGGGACTAAATCCTCTTTCATCATTCAATGTGACCTCAAAATCTCAATTAAGCTAAGTAAGAACACTCCAGAGGTCAGGGGGATAAGAGTTGAGATATGCAGGAATTCTGGTAGAGAAATGAGAAGTAGCTGTAGAAATCCTGATGTGTGGATAAATCATCTTTAATCATTTTTCCCCAGTACACTTCTTTCACTGCTTGCTACCAAGCTAGCCTCAGTCCCACTCCTCCCCTGAGACCTGATTCATGGACAAACTGCACCTATTCAATGTCTTCCTCCTTGGCTCTTTTCATTTATGACTTTGAATTTTCTATGACCCAATATCATGCTCACATTTTACAAAACACTTTATTTCACTTCCCTGGGCCACTGCTCATATTTCAGATGGGGTCCTACAGGTCACAAAAGTCACACTTTTCTTTTAACTATGGAAGCGTGTGGGTTCTAGATGGTAGTGTGTCCTCTCTTGGAAATCTGCTCCATACTGGAGGACCTTAATGTCAAATGATTTTGTCAACAGAATATGGCACCACCCTGGGCTCCCTTGGGTGTCTTGTGTTTGCAATAAAATACAGTTCTGCACATTCTGGGAAAGCAATCACTACCGCATTGTGGAGGCTGAGGAGTCTACACTTGTCTGGCTCCTCCAGCTCACAGCTCTCACCTGCTGGCTGTCATTTCGTGAAGGACCTTGATTACAAGTGGCCTTAGCTACAGGGTAGCTCTGGAACTATATATTTCTCTGTTTTTAGTCTTCCACTTGGTTTTGATTCCTAAGAAAGAATATATGTACACACAGAGAGAATAAACTTTTCCAGAAAATTAAATTAGTATATATGTATATGATCACTTAGAAAAATTTTACTTTATTTTTTACAATGTTATAAACCAATGTTTTATTTTGCTTGACCCACTTCAACTTCAGTTACTTCACTTCTCTTTTAATACATTGAGAAATCATAATGCTTCCCAAATCTCCCTTAACATTTTTTTTTCAAGACTTCTATGAAGAAAACACACTCAAAACCATAGCATTGCAACTAGGTCAGATAGTACTCCCTAGAGGAAGTAGGAAACATATCTATCATTTTCATATGCTTATTACTAGAAGCTCATCTGAAATCTTATTAGTGCCAAGTATGGGGATTTTTTTTTTAATTCCCTTTCCCTTTGGCTAATGACTTATTTACATATTGACTTGTTCCATGGGGCTTTAGGGGAAAAAACAATAAATGGACTAGAGAATAAAATAGCATTCAGAAATGCATTCTTATGAAAATCCTTCTTTTGTTGCATTAGCAATTTGAAATGATCATTATGTTGTAAAATAATTGCTAAATGACATGCAGCTTCTTAATCAGTATTGTTCACTGCTGGCAGGATCATAGAGTCATTGGACTTGCAAATCCAGGTTTCCACTCATGGTGGCTTAGTGTAATGTATGAAAATCGGAGATGGGGTGTTTCAAACCAAGAAAATTCAACCCTGATTTAACATGCATGGATGGTACTGGACTACATAGCAAAATGAAATCCATTATCCCTTTTTCCCCCTATTTTAGTGAGGCTTCCTTAGGATTTTTGAGATTTTATATGAAATGAAAGGTACATTTTAATTTTCAAAATTCTAGACCCATTAAGATACTCTTCTGTTGATATAGATAACCTTTTTATAGTGTTGATGCATATCAGCTCCCAACATTGGTCTGCCATAGGACTAAACTGATAACAGGTAGAAACAATATTTTTGATTGAAGATTTCCCTCCATAAAAATAAAAATTTTACCTAGCTACAGTATTAGAAGAAATTGAAATATTATCCTTCCTGAATAACTCAGTGCCAAATATTGTTTTTAGTGGCAACTATAATACAAATATAAATAGCTTTTATAAATAGAAAATTTTGAGATAGGACAGATACTGATGATTTTTTGAATAAAACAGCATCGCATATATATTATTACAAGTTGAATAGAAATGGCTATGGCATAGATTTCACATTAGCTATTTAGAGTAGAAAGTCAATTCCAAGATAATAACCAACTTATTCTTTTTAGCAATATATTATTTATCATTGCATTTATACATATGTGAATCCTTTATCAATTAATTGACTTTGATGTCAGAAAACAATTCAGGAGAAATAGGTACAAATAACAATTTTGCTTGCTTCACAGAAAGAATAAATAAGATAGTAGTGCATAATACTTCAAAACTGCCTAAATTCAATTGTTATTGAGAAATATTTTGTTTACATACTGGACATTCTGAATACATTATTTCATTTATACATTTTTATATTTAAAGTCTTAAGTGCTGAAAATCTGAGATCATAACTTTCTATTTCTTTAAATGAACTATGTTGCAGAGGTTAAGTGACTTTCATAAATTCAAGCAAGTTGTTGATGAAAGAGCCAAGATTATAATTCATCTCTAGCTTCTATTCCAGTGCATTGTCCATGTCCAAAGTAAATTGAAGAAGATAAAATTAATCATAAGAGATATTAGTTATTTCTATGATAAGATAGCATTTCAAGTACAATTTCTAAATATACCTCTGCAATGGAAACATTGGACTTTCTGGTATCTTGATTCCTAGATTACACTGTTAGAAAGGATTTAAGCTTTCAGTTCCTTGCCATGGTTAAGGATGAGTATCTGGACAGAGATGCTCCTTCCTGGACTATCTTGGGGATGTCATTCCAACAGTCTCAGGTAACAAGACGACCACTAACAGTAAACTTTAATCCTACACTTAAGGAAGAAGAAATAAGAAAACAATGAACTTGTAGCTTTATTCTTTCTATTTATTTTTGATTAGTGATTTCTTAGGTACCAGAGTTCAAAAATATTTATCTCCAGTATCACTTGTGCTCACAAATCATGTAGTTTCGATTTTATGTTGTTTACAAATCCTTATTTTGATGAATGTCTTGCATCTTTAGACTATAAACTTTTTGATACCAACGTTATATTTTATGCATTTTTGCCATTCATAGTGCAATATGACAAAGTCTTGAATATTTTATATTTTTAATTATTTAATTTAGTGGGTTTGACTTGACCTATTTAATATTTGAAAATGTTGCAACTTAAGAAGTATTGTGTTTTCATTATGTATTCTGATAAAATTATTTAAATCATAAACCCATTCATTCCACCATAATTCTCCCCATCTAAAATTATTTCAGCAATGTTTAATCTCTAAGTTTCTTAATTTTTAAAGGCCTTAATTTATCATTCTTTTGCTTTACTGTATATTTTTTAATGTAAAATTTCATCAAACCCTATCAGAAATGGGTTCTATTAATTTACTAAAACCTTTATCTGTATCTTTAGAGATCAGATTTTAATTAAGCAAACCATTGCCCTGCTTCTTTCTAAAATTTCATCTGAGGATAGACTCTTTACAGTTGTAAGTTTTCAAACTAGTATTCATATTTTTCTTTCACTAAATGGTTCCATGTGTATTTATAATGGTTCCATGTGCATTTCCTACAATTGGACTTTAGACATTTTTGAAGAGTTAGGGAACATATTGTCCTGGGAGGACCTCTGTTCAGTTATTCTGCTTATATTTCATAAAATAATGTGATGTTAGACTTAGGGCACCAAAATGTCCAGAGATACTTCTGGACCTTCATGAATAATGTGATCAAGTTACTCTATTTTACCACAGAAGTCTTTTACTTTCTGCTCTTATGCTGTCATTTATTTATGTTCTATTAATTTTCAAGCATGGTATGAGATAAAAGCTAAGATTCTTTATAAAAAAATATGAGTGCACAGTTGTTCTACTATTTGTTAAAAGTAATTTTTGTTTCCTCATGACTTGCTTTGGCTACTGTGTTGAAAACATCTGAAATTTGAAATTTGTGCATGATCTTGTTTTAAACCTTTTCCTTGTATTCATTTATGGTCCATTCTTTCATTAATACCATAAGTTCTTGATTGCTATGGATTATTGCTAATCTTGAAGTCAATTACTGTAAGTCCTCTAAATCTGTTTGTTCTCAAAATTAGTTTTGCCTTTTTTCTATGTAAATACTGAGAACAGTGAGTCAGTTTCCTCACAAATTCTTGTTGGCATATTGAGATTGCATTGAATATATAAATCATTTTGATAAAAAAATGTATTTATAATATAAAGTGCTCTAATGCATGTTCATGTTATAAATCTCTATTTCATGAGGTCTTTTTTCATTTGTCTTCCATCCTTAAAAATATCCTTAAAATCTAATCAAGAAATTTTCCAGGAGGAAGATTTCATATCTTTCATTAAACTTACCATATTTTATGTTTTTGAATATTACTATAAATTGCACTTCTAAAAATTTAGTTTTTAAATTGATAATGCATTGCTAACAAATAGAAACTCAAGTTTAGTTTTGGATATTGACTTAGAATCAGTCCATTTCAGCTGCTATACAAAACCACTATAACCTGGGTAGCTTATAAACAACAAAAAATTTATTTCTCACAGTTCTGAAGGCTAGGCAGTCTATGATTAACAGATTTTGTATCTATTAAAGGTAATTTTCTGGCTCATAGAGGGTATGTTCCAGTTGTGCCTTCATGTGGCAGAAGAAACAAGCCAGCTATTTGGGGACTCTCTGGGCACTAATCCCATTGATGAGAGCACTGCCCTAATGACCTAATTGTCTCTCAAATCTTCCTTTCTTTAATACCATCACATTGGTGAACAGATTTCAACCTATGCATTCTGGGAAACAAAAGCATTCAGACCATAGCACTTAGTGACCTGAACTGTTGATTCACTTACTACTTCTAGTAGAATTTTTGTAAATTTCTAATTTTATTTTCTAATTGCTAATTGATAGCATTAACTTTTTCATATTAATGTTGTGTAGAAACATTGGTAGATTCATTTTAATCCTAACAAGTATTCTTTATCAAATTTCTTAGGATTTCCTATACATGCTATTATCATGTGAGACAAAGCTTTTCTTTCATTCCTACTTCTGTACAACTTCTTTTCCTCGCCTTATACTATTCACTATTTCCTCTCAACAGTAAATAAACATGATAGAAAAATTCTTTGCCATATTCCTGATTTTAGGGAAGAAAACAGTATTTTTCATTTTTTATTAACTGCAGAAATTTATGCAGCTAATATGAAGTAGTCACTTCATATACTTAAGAATGTCTTTTGGGCTGGGGATGTGGCTCAAGCAGTAGCGCGCTCACCTGGCATGCGTTCGGCCAGGGTTCGATCATACAAACAAAGATGTTGTGTCCGCCAAAAACTAAAAAATAAATATTAAAATTCTCTCTCTCTTTAAAAAAAACAATGTCTTTCAATTTCTAGTTTTATGGCAGTTTTTTTCATGATTGGATATTAAATTTGGTCATAATTCTTAATGAACGAAAGTGGTCATAGTTTTTTGTTGTTGTTTTTTATACTAACCTAAATGATTTTTGTAAACCACTATACTTTGTGTTTTACATGAGCATTCAGCTTGCTAATGCTTTTCAAATAATGCTTGCATGTTATTTATGAAAAATATGTGTCTGTTATCTTCTTTAATATTGTTTGGTTTGGGAATCAAAAATGTAGTTCCCTAATAAGTTAAAAAAAATACATTTGTCCTCAGATTTCTAATACGATTGTATGATAATGTTACTATTACTTCCTTATGCACTTTGAATTTAATAAAGAAGCCAGAAGTAATCTTTGTAAGAAGTCTTTCATAACTAAAAATTCAATTTATTTGATATAAAATGATATTCTGATTTTCAATTTATTGTGCCAATTCTCCTTCAAAGAATTGTTTAATTACATCCAAGTTGCTAAATTTATTCACTCAAAGTTATTCATTATAGCCTCCTATGTTGTTTTTAATGTGTGTGAAATTTGTATTAATACAGTATTATCCTTTACTTTGGTAACTTTGGGCTTTTTTCTTTCCAGAATATTAGAAATTTGAATAATTTTTCAAAAATTTGCTTCCTACTTTATTGCCATTCTCTTCTGTTGATTCATTTTCATTTTCAATGACTTCCATTGATATCCTTTTTTTCCTATTTTCATTAATTGGAGGCATAGGTAATAAATTTTATGCACTGGTACTAGTTAAATCTTTATTACTAGGTGCTTTAAGTAATCCTTTAATGGATATTTTAACTGCATTTCAAAAATTTTGATAATTTTTTTAACATTTTTAATTTCTAACTATTTTCTAATGGCCCTTGTTGTTTATCTTTTCTTCAACTCATGTCATTTACAGTGTTTTGATTAATTTCCACATTTGGTGTTTTTCAAAATACCTTTCTTTTTAAATTTTTATCATAATGAAATAACTGTGTTTTGAAAGTGGAATGATCACAACACTTCTCTAAGCAGTACATATTTCATGTTTGTGCTGGTTCAGGGAGAAGATGGAAAAGAAGATGCAGGGGGCTTTATATCAAATGTATTTTCTAAAGCAAGATTGACCAATATCCCTTATGTCTGTGGGGTTCATTTTTCTATGCTGTGTAAATAGTGTATGTAGAGGACAAAGGAGTCCTCCTATTCTACATCTAGTCTATCTAGTTGTTAATGAGGTTGCCAGAGAGTGATAAAAATAGAATTAGTAAACTAACACATTGAGTATACTTTTTTTGTTAAAATGCATAAGAAACACTGTTCTTAAAACGACATAGGAAGTGAAATTGTTAAAGTCATCTCTAAGCATTACAGATGCAAATATCTGACCCCTGGGTTGATGAGAGATGAGAAGGTGAAGGGTTATAGGGCAGAATGTTCCTGTTTGGAAGACACTTTCAAATTCTGTGCTGTATGCATAGTTGGTATTTCTTTTTAATTTCAAAATACATTTGCTCTATTTTTGTATGCAGCAACTGAAAGAAGAATTGGAACCTTCAATAATGCTAAAGTGTCAGTTTTCCCAATTTCATCTGTAGATTCAACAGAACCCAAAATTCCCAGCAAGATTTTTATAGATATCTTGATGATGAAATTATTTCAATATCTACGAGGAAAAGTAGAGGTATTAAAATAAAGGGAACAATTGTCAAAAGAAAAAACAATTGAAAATACACTACCTGATATTTAGACCAACAGTTAAGCTACTGTAATCAGAACCGTTATTGACACAAGAACAGTGTGATCAATGGAACAGAATAGAGACCTCAGAATAGATTCACACAAATATAGCCAACTGATTTTTGCCAAAGGCACAAAGAGAAATCACCAGAACAACAGGATATCCATGTACAAATAAATGAAGCTAAATACATATCCCACATTTTATGCACAAACTAACTCAAAATAGATCATAAACCTAAATGGAAAATAGAAATGTCTAAAGCTTCTAGAAGAAAATGTAGGACACAAATGGCATTACCTAAGGCTTGATAGTGAGTTTTTAACCACACACTAAATGTAAAGCTATTAAAGAAAAAATAACAATTTTTATAAATTTTTTAAAAAATATCTTGATCCCCATAGAACAGAGTTATTAGAATAAAAAAGGAATCCATCAACTGGGAGAAAATGTTTGCAAATGTCATATATGAGAAAGGACTTATCAAGATATGTGTATGTGCATTGTTTACACACACATACACACACAAACATACTTCATATGTCAACAGGGTGTGTATATGTATATAAGATGTGTATCTTTTTGACAAATTGATTCAACATAGACATGAATGATCAAAATAATATCCAAAAGAAAAAGTTTCAAGACTCACACTACCTGATTGTTAAGTTTACTATTAAATTTTAATAACCAAAACTGTTCATTACTGACAAAAGGAAAGAAATATAAGTCAATGAAATAGAATAGAGACCAGAGAATAGACTCACACAAACACTTAAACAAATATAGTATATTCCCATAGAATATTCCTAAATCTCAAGGAACCCAACCAATAATTTGGCAAAATATCAAAACAGACACTTCACTGACAATTACCATTTCTGGCAAAGATTCAAAGCAATAGGCACATGCATTCATCAATGGCAAAAATACAAAACAGCACTTTGCATGGTAGTTTGGCAGTTTCTTAGAAAACTTTACTTGGATATATTAGTGAATTTAGTAATAGTGTTCCCAGATATTTACCCACTTATGTGAAAACTATAGCCACAAAAATGCATGCATAGATATGGTTCCAGCAGCTTTATTTATTATATAAAACATTTACAGTAACCAAGATATCTTGAAAAAGTGAATGAATAAATTATGATATATCATACAAAGGAATACTTTTCAGTGATAGAAAGTAACAAGCCCTTAATTCATGCAAAAACATAGATAAAAATTATTATTATTATTACTATTATTATTATTATTATTATATGTATTAACTCATTTTAATTGTACCAATTAGTGGATTTCACTGTGACATATACATACATGCATATAAAGTGCTTAAATCATATCTGCCAAACAAGAGATATGATCTCTGGAAATCATATGCTAATCCCCCCACCACTGGTTATTCTAGAAAACCTAATTTGAATACTATCCACTTTACTCCCATTAGTCATTTTAAAATATGAACCTGTGGTGAGAATTGTCATGGTAATAAGATTTTTCTTTAATAGGGACAGGATTCTTCTTCCTGTTTTGTCCTCCAGCGGCTTATTTTTATTACCCTGTCTCCATCATCTTGGTGTCCCTGAACTCCTACCTACACTATGGTTCTTAAACCCTTAGAGCTTTACAATGCACTTTATACTTTAATACATGCAAATCAAAAGACAACCAGAAAAGTATATTGTATACAATGAAGATTGAGACAAAAGATTCTAACTAAACTACAAATGTGTTGTATACCATCACCAAAAGAGCAAGAAGAAAAGAGAAGCTGACCTAAGTAACTTTGGAAATGGTGTTTATTTGGAAACTGAGACTAGAGACAAAAGGAACTTATAAATAGACCCTCTACTCTGGTTGTTTCTCACAAGGACATGAATCAACAACTCAGAAAACACTGTACATATAGAGTTCCATAAATAGTTAATACATAGTGGACGCTAGTAGGAAGGTTTGGAAGAGGGCAGTTACAGATGGGCAAGGGCAGGGAAATGGAATGAGTTATCTCTCAATGGATTAGAATTTGAAACAATTATACAAACTCATTTTTACCTTAATATATATACACAAATGTTCAGGTAGAGAAGGAATTACAGATATTTATGCATACTTGGTGCTTGAAGTATCTTTTACATATATTTATACATATATATGTGTATATGTATAAATTTTAAGTTCTGCCAGGTGAAGTGTCTTGAAGCAACAACATCCTAGTAATATGGAACCCATTCAATTTCCAGATAGGTGTCTCTAAAACCATTCTACAATAAAATAGAATGAATTAGAGTTACTTATAAAAGTGTCCTAATGAGGAAGGGAATGAGGAATGAGGAAGGAAATACATAAGAAATAAGTATAAGGCTACTATCAAAAAGACATGAGATAACAAGCTTTGGTAAGATCATGAAGAAAAAGGAATCCTTGTATATTGTTGGTAGAAATGTAAATCAGTACAGCCAATGTGGAAAATGGTATGGAAACACCTCAAAATATTAAAAATAGAATTGCCAGTCACTCCAATTTTGTAGGTTTATGTCCAAATAAAGCAAAATCAGTAGCATAAAGAAATATTTGCACTCCATGTTTATTGCATATTATTCATAATAATCAAGATAAAGAAATTATATGTCCCTTGGGGAATAAATGGATAGGGAAAATGTGGTATGTATCTAAAGGGGAACATTATTCAACCTTAAAAAAGAACACAATTGTGTCATTTGTGAAAACATTGATAAAACTTGAAAATATTTTGCTAAATGTTAGAGAATGACCTAGAATCTAAATGAGTGGAACTAACAGGATCAGAGTAGAATGGTGATTTCCATGGGCTTTTGGTATGAAGGAAAAGGGGAGATGCTGGTCCAGTTACGCAAGCTTTCAAGTGCAAGATGAATAATTTCTGGGAATATAATGTACATGATGGTGACCAGTATTAACAATAGTGTGTTTTGTACTTGATATTTTGCCAAGAGATTATATCTTAAGTGTTTTTTCCACAAAACAACAACAACAACAAAAGTAGGTGAGTTGATATATGTTAAATAATGTGATTGTGGTAATCATTTTCCAATATGTGTGAGTATCTAGTCATCACATTATATACCTTAAACTTAAGCAAATTGTCAATTATATTTCAATAAAAACTAGGGGAAAAATAAATGAAATATTCGACAAATCCAAATAATTGGAGAGGGTCAAAAGGACCCAGAGGTAACTTAAATGAGCTTTAAAAGGCCAGTGCTGGAAGAAGTTGAGCAAAAAAATAAATAAATAAAATGTATTGAAAATTATAAGAGTATAAACAAATATTGATGAGTCTATATATATATATATATATATATACATATATAAACATATATACACATATATATGTAAATAAGGCTGAAGAGATGAACCTACATAGATAAATTTTTAGAAAGTCCAAATTTATGTATGTATTCTCTCTTCCTAAAGGTGAAATTTAACTCCCCAATATGGTCTGAATGTGTCCCCACAACGTTCACTATAACTCCTCCTAAAATGAAGGAATTATTAATGTGGGTGGTATTAGGAGGTTGGATCTTTGAGAGGCAATTAGGTGCCCTGTGAACAGGATTTTCAAGAAAGCCTCAGAGAGCTGCCTCACTCCTTTCTATCATCTGAGGATAAAGGAAGAGGGTCTTGCCTAAGTACAAGAAATCAGGCCTTCACCAGACATCAAATCTCCTGCCACTTGGATCTCGGACTTCTAGTCTCGAGAAATGGATATGTAAATTTCTGTTATTGATAAGCTACCCATTTTATGGTATTTTGTTTTACAGCCCAAACAGGAAAAGGCATACTACCCTGTCCTTTTGAAAATGACTTGCTTTCCAAAAGTACATCATGAAAGAGGAGAGAGTACCTTTACAGTGCACAGATCTGTTAAACACCTCTTTGGCCAGGTGATGAAGTTCAGTATCACCTGCGATAAATAATGCTGATAGCATATACCCTTGCTATGATATGTTGAAAAGGCTGCTTCATGATCTGAAGCACTTTTTTTTCACAATCCATTTCTCTTCTTTTTCTATTTGAACCAGTATTAAACTTACATTGACAGGAAAATGGCTCTGTTGCTTTTCCTAATGATCGACTCTCTTATTCACAGGTGTTACTATCAGTAAATATCGTGAACTTCTACTTAGTCTTGGGTAACCTTTCTGGAAAAACCAAATGACATTTACTTTTAATGTAATAATTGATATGTTTGTGCTTAAGTCTACTACAATGGTATTTGTTTTACATCTCTAGAGTGAATTGATATTTTTAGTATTCTGTTTTATCTTCCCTGTTGATTTTTATTCATATCTCTTTGTGTTATTTATTTTGTGGTTTCTGTTATGCATCTTTAATTCATCACCATCTACCTTCAAAAGTAATCTAATACTTTATAAACAATGCAAAAATCTTATAAAATTATATTTTGAATTATCCAGTCCTGTTCTTTGTAATCATATATTGAATTCTACATATGCTACTCATCTCATAACCTATTGTTACATTATTATAAAAAGTCAATAGTGTCTAAAAGATATTGAGAGACATAAATATTGTAAAGATATTGACATATCTTTAAAAACATATTCTTTATATTATCTGTTTGCCCTTTGTGGTCTTCTTGACTACAGGTGTTATTATTTTTATCTTTCCCTTGGGTTTTTAGCAGTTTGATTATGAGATGCCTATGTATAATTTCCTCATATGCATTGTTTTTAGCTTCTGAATTGATATCTTAGCAATTTTTCCAAAACATTTACTGTGATCTCTTTAAGTAGATTTTTTTCTGCTCTATTCCTCTTGGGCTCCAACTAGACATGTTTTATATTATGTCTTAATTTTACATCTAACTATTCCATTTTATATTGACCCACAAATCTTGGCGGTTCTATTCTCTTTTATTCATTCTTTTGCTCTTAGTATTTCTATTTGATTGCTTTCTACTGACCTGTACTTGGGTCATTCAGCAATTTTTTTCATCTGCTGTGAAGTTTGCTAATAAGCTCATCAGAAGAATTCTTCATTTCTGTTACTTTATTTTTCATTTTTAGTATTTCCTTTTGATGCTATTCTTTATAATATCTGTCTGTGCTGATAGTTCCCATCTGTTCCTGCTCGTTGTCATCTGCCTTTTGCAAAAAATCCTTTAATATATTTATCAGTTACTTTAAATAGCTGACATTTTCCACAAGACCTTTTAACATTTTTATTAGAATTATTTTTAAATACTTGGTTGATAATTCCCACATCTCTTGATTACTTCTCTCTTGATAATGGATCTCATTTTATTTTGTCTAATAAATTTTGTCTAATGCCAGAAAATTTGTGAAAAAAATAGATACTAAAAATAAATACAGAGGCCTAGAAAAGAGCATATTTTTTATACTGAGTTGATCAAGCCTGTAGTTGCACTAGGTCTAGAATTTGCTGTTGTTTTAATTAGATTTAGTGCAATATAGATTTCAAATTATTTGAGAGTGGGTTCAGAACCTTTCCTTTAGCAAGTTTTGGATCTGAATGCTTGCCCTTTGCTATGGCTTGGATATGAGGCATCCCCCAAAATCTCCTATGTAATACAGTGAAGAAATGTTCAGAGGTGAGATGATTAGAATTTCAAAACTGTAACAATGAATTAATCCATATGAATACATTAATGGGCTGGTAACTGTAAGCAGTTAGAGTGTGGCTGGAGAAGGCAGATCATCAGAGGTGCGCCTTTGGGGGTTATATTATTTCTGTGGTGAGCAGAGCTCTCTCCCAGCTTCCTGGGTACCATGTACTTTGTAGTTCTCCTTTGCCATGGCCTTTCCCCATGGTGTTCTGCCTCATCTTGGGCCCAGAGCAATGCATTTGGCTGACCATGGACTGAACCTCTGAAACTGAGCTAAGATAAACTTTTTCTCCTCTAACTTGTTCTTGTCATGTCTTTTGGTCACATCACACATTTTCCTGTCCTGATACTTTATATTCACACTCCTTGGGAATTCTATCCTATTATTCTTTCCCCATACTCAGTCACAGATGGTATCTGCCTCATGCTCTGTGAGATGAAAAGTGCCTGTGAGGATTCTTATAACTCCGCCTGGTCCTCAGACTATGGATACCTGCACCTCAGGGATTTCTCTCAGCTGTCCTTTGGGCATAGACAGATGCTTCATCCTACTCAGTATAAGGCACAGACAGCAAAGATGGCCAACCTGGGTGTCATTCTCTTAATTATCTTTTCCTGAACTCATATTCTCCAAGGCCCATCACACCATCCCTTGATGAGTACCTAGAGTACACAAGGGTTTCTCTCACTTATATAGACCTCTCCTCAGATTTCAGCAATCAACCTCACATCGAAGAATCTCTCTTAGCTCTCCTGTGCTGCCCACAGTTCTTTCCTATGAATGCTCAATGAAGCCTGGAGAAAAGAATTGGAAGGTAGTTTGTCGCCAGCTGGTGGGGCTGGTGAGATGAGCTGAGTTCAAAGGAGCTGGCTGAATCAATAACTAAGAAAACAGCAAATAAACCATGCAGCACACAAACATGAGTTAAGAACGAGGGCAGGACAGTTCGGTGACCCCAAGGGTCAGCTCCAGACTGGGCAGCTCTGGAGAAAGCAAGAGAGTGAGCACACCCAACCTCCCTGCCCCCCTCAATTATTGGGAGAAGTCATTCAATAGAATATTCCACCCAAATAAGGCGAGGGGTAGGATTTGGAGGGGCGGAGTCTTACTTGGTGATGTCTTGTGGTCAGCAGATTGATTGACATCTTGGCAAGTCACACCCATCTCAAGTGCTGCATGGCATCGCAGGCAGAGCAAGAGGAAAGGCACATTTGCAGTCGCAGAGCCCAATCAGCACACAATGCCAGACCAGATCCCTCATACATTCAAATGTGCATAGCTCACACACAGAGCTCATGGATAGCTCAAGACAGTAGTTGCAAATTTTCTTTGTCTCTGACTGCCAGGAATTTTACAGTGTCATACCAGCCCATTATCAGTCTTTAACAGTTTATATTTAAAATAGAGCAGTTTTCTCTTTAGTCACAGCTACAGTGGTTTCTCCCTTCTTCAGCTGTTTCACTGGGGATAAAAGTATTAATGGATCACTTGTTTTGGGTCAAGCTAATTACTTTGTGGGCTATAATTGAGTAACTTTCTTTGCATGTTCATATCTCTGATGAGCTTAACAAAATATGACTTAAGGGCTCTCCTTGTAAGGGTGGGAGATACATCCGCTTGCAACTCTCTCTGTGTGTCCTAGATAACAGCTCTAGCTCTCTTCTGCTAGTTTTAATTAATTAATTCCTCCAGTAGTAACTTTAAACAATGGCTAAGAGAGAGGATATGAATTTTTAAAATGTTTGTGATTTATTTATTCTTAAATATTTATTGTTCTTCAGTTCTCTAAACTATTGAGTTGTTCAATTTTGGAATTTCTCAGAAGGAAATAAAATTTCCAGGTTCTAATGATCCAAGTCAAAAACCCAGTTTACCATAGCTGAAAATATATATATGGCTAACTACCAAGAGAACATTCTGCTTCCCATCAAGAGTTAAGAGGTAAATTTCCCTATGTTTGAAACTAGAACAATATTCTTATGAAGCTAAGAGAAAGATTAAGAATTCTGAAGTATAAGTACAAAAGTCCAGGTGAGATTAAAGTAATTATGCAGACATAAAAAGTCACATTGAACACAAAGATTTATTGCTTAAGCCTAATCCTCAGGATAATAGAAAACTAGTGCAGTTCATTGAATAATGAAGGGTCCATTTCTTATAGCTCATTGTATAGCAATCTTTAAAGATTAAGGGAAGCAAAACAGTGTGTTTGACTTAAATTGAATAAAAACTAGTATTTGCATTTTAAGATATAGTCACTTTGAATACAAGCTCAATAACTTTAAGATTAATAAATTCTAAATTACTAATGATTTTTATCATTGAAATAATTATTATTCAGTAAATTCCAAAATATCTATAAGCATCCAAATGTAGAATAAAAAAGTTATTACTATATTTTAACAGTGTCTTTTTTGTTTAAAAGACAATAATTGTTCAATTAATCAGGAAAGTACTGAATTACAAATTAACAACCAGATGATTCAGAAACAAAGAGAAGAAAAATGAATTCTTGATTAAATATGAATGAATATATATGTGCAATAAATATTGACTAAAAACTACATTTGTTATTAAAAGTCCCCAATTAATTAGCCCTTCAATACAAAAGGACTAATTATAACTACAGTATAGATAAATTAAAAGAGGCATTGAGCTTTATTAAGTAAGTATGTGCCTGGCGCTGTTACAACTTTATTTACTCCTCACAATGTGCACTGTGTGGTGCTGGCTGCTCAGAGGAGAGGTCCATGTCCCAACCTGAGTCACATGCTAGCAGAACTCTGTTTCAAAATTAGGTGTGATTGATTTCTAACTCTGCGTTTACAGGGGGGAAATGGAAGTGATAGCATGAGAAGGATAAGTAAAGGAAGCCTAACTTCAAAGATAGTAAGTTTTCTGTAAAACTACAGAAAGCAGACATCAGATTGGGGAGAGCCATCAAACAATAAAATTCTCTCAGGGACCATTAAATCAGCTCTTGGGCACAGAGAAAGGAATACAAATATTCTGGCAGCTCTGCACACTGGTTATCTAACAGTGAAACAACTTAAGCAGGGATTTAAAATATTACCAAATCACTGAGGGCTATGGCTAGAAGCATCAATCAAATGAGGTATAAAAATGCCTAATATTTGAGCCTAGGGACTCTTTACAAAATAAAGTTTGGTTAAAACATAGCTGGAGATCATCAGCAAATAGCTTGAATATCCTCCAGCAATGCTCAAGGCAATGAAAGAGTTGACTGTGTTCCTATACACACAGCTTCAAGATATACAAGGAGTAGTAAGAATGACAATTTAAAGAACAGAATGATCCTGAACTACCAATCAGCTGGAGAAGACAATAGCCTGTAATCTTATAAATAACTGTCTTCCTCAAAGATACCTATTGCCTCTCTTTTTTCTTTTTGAAATTAACTGAAAATTAACTCTAAAAGTATTAACTTTCTAAATTCAGTCCAGTTGCCATCATCTCCATAATATACAATGTCTGAAATTCTTTACATTTAAATGGTAATTTTAATTTATGCTATTAAGATGTGTATATTTGAATGATAAGTAAGCACTTAAGTATCTTTTCCCTGGAAATAGGAATTTTGAATATTAATGTTTAGACACATATGTAAATATACACATACATATATAAAGTCAATTACCAAAGTAAATGGAAATTATTCCATGATGCTTAAATATTTAAAATATAACTTTAAATTTAATTAAAATTAATAAGGTTATTTTTCAATTGCCAAACTTATTCATGTATAAATACCACTTATTGTTAGAATATGAAATATTATAATCAACATTACTTGAATTATTAAAGACCCCTGTTTATATGTGTAAGTTATAAGCATGATAGAGGTTTTAGTAATCTCATTCAATTGTTTGAACTCTTTCATAATTTCATGCCAAAAACAACAAAATATACTATTATTAAAATTATTATGTTTTATAAATCATTTGGCAAATAGATTTAGTTATCCTACCGATTTGTTGAAAGCAAAGGTAATGAAACAAAATAAATTACAAAACTTTTAAAAACTTAGTTATTAGAATTATTTTCTGTCTTAATTTTGGGAAACCTATTAAAAAATGCTTTATTAAGACTTTACAAATAATAGTTTTTTTACACCTGTTACTCTCTCTTAAATGCACTCTGTTTAATTTGGTACATTAAGATACGAAACCCTAGCTGATGCTCTGAAGCAGAGAATCTGCATTTCCTCTCCTGAATCTTTCATCAAAACAGACTCAGGTTGGTGTGTCACTTCTTAGGTTTGCCTACAAAATTACTTCTCCTTCAAGATTTCAATAAGTTCTTCCCTTCATGTCCCTTTGGCTAAGTGGTGGTGACAGCTTCACACTTGCTTGGACCTTGTGCCTGTTATATTCTCAGTGGTTCCTCTATAACCCTGTCATTACCCTTTAATTAATACCTTTACAAACAAAATACCCTCAAACTTCCTAATTTTAGTGTACTATTGGTTGATATCTTGTCTGATTCAGAGTTGGAGAAATGAATTTTTTACATTGTTATTATTTTATTAATTTATATTTTTAAATGTCTTATCTTTAAATTTCAGCTATTTTTGTCAAGTTGTTTTGGAGCAATAGATTGAATTCATTCAATTTATGAAAAATGTTCTTGATATAGTTCAATTAGCAAAGCAAATTCTCATTTTCAAGCCAAACATCACCTCTTTCTTTTTGTAACATAAAGTCTCATTTCATTTATCAATTCATATAAATGTTTTATTTGTTTCAAGAAGTATTATTAAAAATATTAAGACACTAATACTATCAAATATTTGCAAAAAAAATTAGTAAATTTTGTGCATTTAATATTGGAATCCTGCACCTCTGATATATATTTATTCAGTTTAAGGTATAAAATTACATGATGTATTGATGTTACTTCTCTTTACCCAATTTGTTATAATGCTATACAATGTGTTTAGCTAAAATTAATCATTTGTGAAGCAAGGAATATGATAATAAAATATATTATTCCTTTGAAAATCTCATTTTCACATTTAAAATTAAATAAGAATAAAAATCAGAAATAAATCTACTTAGTTTGTTATACCTCATCATAAAATATTACATATTTACATATTTTCTCATTTATTTAATGAGAGACAATTATGTTATAAAAATTAACAGATCTGATGACATAAAATACTTTGATTTTTGCAAATTTGAGGTAGAAGTAATTCAACTTTTGTATGTGTAAATTAAAGTTGGCTGTCATTGCAAATATAATTTATGATATGATTTAATAAAATGTAATTAACTTCCTTATGACAAAACTAGCAATCTGAAGAAATCTCATATATACACACAAGTGTTGCATTCAGAATTTTATGTAGATAATTTTGCAGTACAATATCCTGGCTACATTTACAATATCTTTATTACTGGACTGCATTGATTCTGCAGTTTAAAAATGCTTATATTGTGAGGAACAACCCTGAGAATAGCTGAAAACAATCGCTTAAGTTTAAATAAGGGTCACAGAGGGAGGAAGATGTTGTTAGCATCCAATAATTTTTATGCTTTTTCTTGCACTCACAGAAATCTTTCTCAAGTGTAATCCATCCCTTGCCATTTACTAGAGATTGGAAGAGGTGATGTCATTAAAGAAAGCTGGCCACAATATCCACATACCACCCCACTATAATATTCATCAGATCCATTTTATTGTATAAAAGTTCAAATGTTCATTTTCAATATTATGCTTCACATAATTTACACTTAAAAGGTGTGAATTTATAACAGGAGCAAATAGTAAGTCCTATGGGTTTGAGTAGCATTAGATAAATCGTTGAAAAGAGTTCCTTTTGTTGATATCCAGGGGTTACCAAACAATGAATTTTCATGGTTAAAGCAGCCTCACATTTCTAAAAATTCATTTTCATGAACTATGTTGTCAGACTACTTTTGGAAAGCGTGAAATAAAGAATTTAAACTTGCCCAAATAGAAGTCTGACCCAACAGTGATCTCTAAGCCTCTGAATCGTCCTGCCTTTCCTTGTAATTATAGGATTGTTTACATGGGGTCCTTGGCTACTGGATGATTATCTTTGTGAAGTGTGATGGGGGCTTTGGGTCATGAGATAGCCACTCAACTACCTACAGACTGGAGACTAGAAGTCAACCATGTGGACAGTCAAACATGAAGCCACAGTGAAAACTCTGGATGCTAAAGCTAGGATGAGTTACCTTAGCTGGCAGTATTCTGTACATACAGTGATATATTAATGCCAGAAGAGTATTGCTTCCTGAAGAAAATGGAGGCTACACAACTGTAACAACACTCTCCCTGATTTTGCCTGTGCATCTCTTCACCTGGCTGATTTTAAATCTGTGTTCTTCCCCTAAAATAAGACACGACTGCAAGTATGTAAGGATAACAGTTTTCAGTGAGCTCTGTTCATTTTTCTAGTTATTTTTCAAAACTGAGGATGGACTTGGGAAATCCTAAGTCCATAATTGGCAATTGGTGTTAGAAGTGAGGAGAATCCTGTGGATTGGGCCTCTTATCTTCACAAAAAGTGTTTCACATAATCCAGCAAGCAGAGACCCCGTTTAATGAAATTGTACTACATGAAACTGAATGCATGTCAAAAGCATGACTGACATGGATCCTTAATATGAATCATGAAAGTAGTACTGAACTAACTGTCTAACTACCAAGAGTGGTCATAGGAGGTAGGGAGATTTCCTTAGAGCTGTTGTTCCTACCCAACCAGTTATTAGACGAAAGAGGAAATGCTAGGTCAGAGAAGATACTGCAGGACACTATTCTTGTATCTAACCTGTGCACATGTTTGTTTACTGACTGAGGTATCCACCTGGGGGGTTGAGAAGCCTGCTCATCTCCACCATTCCATGTTGTAAAACTATGAATAACTAAAAAGGATAAACATGCATAGATTATAAAATATTGCTTCATAGAGGGAAACCTGACCCTCAGCCAAGCCCAAAGGACTTAGATGAATTGTAAAACAAAAAAAAAAACATAAAAATGTGAAGTTTTGTCTACCAGTTTGATGTCTATTAGAAGGTATAGTTTGATGTAAGAGTACTGTATTGCTATTTTGCAATTGGGATTTATTCAAAATTAAAAGTGAGTTCATTTGAAAAATCATGTCTTCTAAGAATTACAAATTATTCCACACCTTATAATTAAGCTAAAGTTTCAAATTTATATATACACAAAAGTGTTTATGTAACACAAATATTTGAAAATAAGTTTAATAAATTACTAATAGTATTTAGTTTATGATATAAACTACAGTTTACATTTGTTAGAGTTGCATAAATATCTTGGTAAAAGAATATACACTTACATAAAAAATTTAAAAACGCTTCAGTAAAATTATCTTGCTTGCATGACAGAATATGCATATGCAGCAGTCTTTGGTAGGTCAACAGTTTACTTTGGGGATAGTAGGGTAATTCAAATACTGCATCAATAAAGGATAAGGCATTAGTATTGTAGGAGATGTTAAGGAAAAATGTTGAAAAACATTTATTAAAATATATAGATTTTAGATATGTATAATTAACTCAAGCAATGTATATTCAACCAGTTCACTGCCTAAAAATCCAGTGACAGTGATTTCTGATCCTTGTTTCTATACAACAAGGTAAAGTTGTGCTCAGTGTTCATGATACATGGCAATAAGTGTAGAAGCATACCAGTGAAAGTCATGTCAGCTGATTATCCAAAAACCCCAGACTATCTAGGTTGAGGGAGGAAACTTGGTACTCAAGGAACTTTCAGGAGGAAAATAATTGAAAATCCATTGTCAATGTGCACAGTATTTGAGTGTCCTCTAGTTGTGCTATCTCCTGTGCTTCAGAGGAAGCAAAAGCTGTTGTGGATGGTATCTGATCAAAATAGCAAATTATCTGAAGTACCATATACCCTTTCTACCAGTCTTCAGTGGCAGGGAGATGGGGTGAACAGTTTGTATTTGCACATTCAGGAATTTTTCAAATAAAATGATTTTTTACTCTCGATAAAAGCAAGACATGTATGAATTCCTGTGATGCTAGAGATTGCAGCTACTTTCCCTTGGCTTCCAAAAGTTATTTTATTTAGGAGGTCACAACCAGGTACAATACTTTTTTCTGCCTGGACATAGCAGATTTCGCAATGTTCCCATACTTACAGATATGTTATGAATGACAGTGGAATGATGAGGGTGGTTGAAGAGTAGCTCACCAAACACCTTCAAGGCAACTCATGAAGAAATGTGACCCGATATACCAACAGGGTTCTAAATTCACTGCATTTCAGCAGTAGGCTTGGGAAAGGGGGTGGGCAGGGAGAAGGGGGGAGAAATGAAACAACACAAAATTGTGAAATAAGGAAGCTATAGGCACTTCAAGTGATTTAAATAACTTCTTTCATTAAATTTCACCCGGGTGTGGGAGACAGTGTTGTTTAACATAATAGTAGAGAAATAACTGTTTATTATTGATGGCTGTTGACACTCTTTCAGCAGCAGGCAAAGCTGAGCACTTCTCCAACCTGCTGCCTTATCTCTGTGAAGCAGCAGCACGGAGAACATAGCTCACTCCATCTGTGTTACATCCTCTGATCTCAGCAGCTGAGGAACAGCAGGTGATAGACTCCTAACCTCTAGGGAGCTGGAGGGATCAGACAGCAAAAAAAATAAATACTCACCACAAAGAACCCACTGCACCACCACTGTTTACCTCCCTAGAGCTCTTTGGAAATCACATATTATCAGTTTCAAATCATACACCTTAACTTACCTGATGTTTGAAGCTATTGTTTGAAGCTTTTGTAGTATTTGGCTAGTAGCCTGAATGTTCGTGGTGTATGGATTCCAAATGTGAATATTGTGATGGCTTCATTTCACTTATTGGACAATGCCTGTTATTAACCTATGGCATTTTGCACAATTTGCCCTGAATAAGTAAGAATGGAGTTTACGAAATGTTACTATTTTGTAAATAGTAAAAGAAAGAACTTTCAACAAATTCTGTTTTTAAATTACACATTCTTTTTGTTCAGTTTTCATTGTTACTTCAGTAAGATTTTTTTTCCCTATTGTTTGCTCTGTTTAATGAAAAAGAAGAGCAGGAAAACGGGTGTTTTCACTTCACACTTGGATGATCAAGCATTCAAGCTGGAGCAGGGAGAGAGGAAACAGGATCCCATAGAATTGATGAGTGATCTATATAATTCTCTCGACTATTCATTTTACTGATGTTTATGTGGCATATAAATACACTGAATGTTTTTAAAGGAATGCAGATTGCTTTTATGTGATATAAAGATTATTTTGTCCAAGTCAAGAAAAATTGTTGAGTAAATGAAAGAGAGAAAGACTAGTGATGAACTATAAGTTGGTGAAAGTGCGTAGAGGATGTAAAAGCATTGACTGTGAATGTGACTTGTCCAGCCCTTTTCCAAACGGAGTATGCACCTGCCACGGGCTTTCCTTCATGTACTAGCTATGAAACTGTGAGAAAGAAAAAGTAACTTATTTTCCTCAACCATTGCTAGGTTCATGACTAAGACCCCTATAACAAGAGAGGTTAACAAGAGAAGAGCATAAAAATGTATTCAGTATAATTTTATGTCATAGGGGAGACTTTAGAAACTAAAACCTGAAGATACAGGGAAAACCATATATTGGATGTTTAGTCTGATGAAGATGTGGACAATTCAGAGAAACAGGAATGGACTCTAGGGTGTGTGATCAAATGGGAATGAATTGGGGAAGAACTTAGCCCTGTTGGCTCAGATTCTTCTTGGTGCTCCCCATGGCATTCCTCTCCCCCTAGGTATAAAGGGAGGACTTTTCTAGAATAAAGGTTTTATGACTTATTTCCAAGGGTTGTTCAGGTAGACTGGGTGATCTGCTCAGGAGAGAGGAGAGTGGGCGAAGGTCAGAGAGTGTAAGGGTAAAAAAAAATTGAAGTTAAAGTGTAAAAGTTAAAGTGTAAAAGACCGGGCATTGTAAAGTTTCTAAGCTGCAAGGCCTGAGTTAAAAAGTAAAGGACCAGGTATTGTTAAGTTCCTATGCTACATGCAAAACCTGAAATTCCTGTAGCTCTTAGGACAATACCGGAACTGCCCAGTAAATATTCCCCCTGACCATCTGGTTGTTTAATAACCTAGGACCCTGTGTGGCCTGGCATGTAGGCATCGCAGGGCCTAAACCAATCAGTTTGAATTTACCTCCCTCCTTAGAACTCACCTATCACTCCCGCCCGACCTGTTCCCGCCAATGAATGTGCTAATCAAATTTGAGAATTGTTGTTTGATTTTCCCGTGGTGTATAATGATTTGTTAAAGGAGACTGTGGTGTATGTAAAATCCCCGCCCTCCCCAAAAAGTGTACTTAAGCACTGCTCAACCCCTGCTCTGGGCTCTGGGCTGCTCTCCCTTCTTGAGTGAGCACGGAGCCCCAGCGCGCTGGATTGGATCCTCAATAAACCCCTTTTGCTGTTGCATGAGCCACGGTCTCTTGGTGGCCTCTTCCTCCAACATTCGCTGGACCCTTGCATTTGGTGCGTTGGCCAGGAATCGCGCAGCGCCGGACAAGGAGACCCCAACGGACCCCTCTGAGGGTAAGTAAGGTGCCTCTTTCCTTTTTTTTTCTTGCGATCGCTCAGAGCTTTTTGTTCAGGTTCGGTTTTTCAGTTTTCGGTTTGGGTTGGCAGAGTGGCTGCCAGCGGAGAGCGTAAGTTCCCCCTGGCGGTGGTGGACAGACGTGTCCTGAAGCCACAGGCCACGTCCTTGCAAGGGACGCCTTGGAGGACTCGGGGAGGGACGGGTGTGCCCTCATCAGGCAGAGGGACGGATGTGCCCTCATCAGGTGACTCTGCTGCCAACCCGTCAGGTCTTGCCGGCTACTTTTTTCTCAGGTTGAGTTCACTGTCTGTCTTTGGTTTTGCCAGTTACCAGGTTCTAATCTTTACTTCTGAACTCGTGTTAAACATTAACTGTGTGTCCGTGTTTGTGTCACGTTTGTATTGTCTTTGTCTCTGTTTGAGTAACTCCCAGTATGGGACAAAGCCATTCCACGCCTCTGTCCCTGAAGCCTTTCCTGGTCCCTGCCTCCACTCCAACCCCTTCCCCCACGAACCTATCACTCAAACCTTCTGCTCCTCCCCCTCTTCCCTCCATTCTCCCTGAGTCACAAGATTGTAGATCTTGGGGTTGTGAAAAAACGGGAGCTGCATGATGGTCTTTGTGTGTCCTTTTGTCTGTGTTTCTGTTAAATGTGATGGCATTGTTTGGACCGATGCAGAGTCCCAAGTTCCAACCTGCCTTAGATGTGTGGAAGTAACTTTAGCTAAATTTTAACCTAATGTTTCTCCTGTGAGGGACCAAAAGTCAATAGAACCACCAGCTTTTCTGTTCTCACCTTTTACACCTCTCTTAGCTGTGTTTTAAAGAACTTCGATAAACTTTACCCCCCTTTGTTAAGCGAGATTAGGGAAGCAGTGTTTTCTTTTCTTCCCGTAGTTGGCTTGAGCACGCCCACTGCAGAGGGAAATGCCTGGGGTCTAAGAACTTTGATATCTCGCTTAAACTTTTCTCAAAACCCTGTCCTCCTTATTAAATTGGCATTAATTGGCTTTGGGGATGGGAACCAAACTTTCAGTCATAAATTTTGACACCCCAGAGGGGACTTTAAAGGAGTCCCCACTCTGCCATCTTGGGGAAGCCTAGCACTCGAAACAACTGCAAGCAGAGGATGAACTTTTTGGGAGCTGACTACTGAAAAGTTGGGAGATATAGAAAATGCCTGGTGCCTGGGGTCAAACCAAACCAGAGGAACTAATCCTGTAAGTAAAAGGTGAGGCTAAGGGACTCCCAGCAGCTTCCAGAGCCATTTTGCTTTGGGGAACTCCCTCATTCCTTACCTGCACTTTAAGTATTACTCCACCTCTGTTTAATTAACAAAAGGGACAATGAAAGCAGTAATGTGTTGATATTATAAATTGTTTCTTAGGGATGACCTTGGTTAAATGTGTACCTAAAAGATGATTTTTTACTGTAACAATCTGGTATCTGAATGGGTTTCTAAAGCATTGCACAATCTTGCAGTTAAAAGTTGGGTTTAAACAATTGTTTAGTTTGATTTCAGATAGTTCATGCTAGAAAACTTAAATACTTAGGATAAAAAATTAAAGAGTTTTAATTTTGAACTGGGTAGCCTGAGAAAATTTCACTAGGTATTCCAGTGCATTAACTTGGGCAAAGATAATAAATTATGATATGGTATCTGTTCCCCTCAGTGTGTAAGATTTAAAAAAAAAAAAAGGTGCTAAATTAAAATGTTGGTCTGGCTTATTGAAATGACATTAATTAGCAATAGTCTTGGGAATTTTTAGAGCTTAATTTTGGATATACATGGTAGAACTTAATACTACTTTTACTACTTTAGGATCTTAAGAACAAAGAAAGTGGCTTAATGATCCTGAAGAAATTTCTTCTGTGGTAGCTTTTTTATTATTAAGATCCTATTTTCAGTTTTGTGTGAGCAAGTTTTTCTAATGTAAAGAGATATAAAGATATAAAATTTTGAGAATTACATCTTAAACTTGCATTATAATTTTCAACATCCAAACCTGGAAATTATGACTTATAGCTAAAATGCCTTAGGCATGAGGTTTCTGCTCAGAATTCCAGTTTTCCCAGTTCCTTCCAGACCTCAGCCAGGACTTAAGCTGATATGCAAATAAAAGAAGCCTGCAGCACTCAGCAGGAGACAGATCTCAGACCCAAGGGGAAAAAAAAAAAAAATTAAAAGTGTCTTTCTACCTGAACTCAAACTAGACCGCAACCAAAAAGTAAATTATATGGTATTTACTAATTACTGGCCAGTCATCTTTTTTAGGACTCTTGCTTTTTCTTAGATTCTGTATTTTTTTTGAGCTCATGATTTTGATCCTGCAGACGGGTTAATATTTTCTGATCAGTTCTATTTTTGATCAAATGTGGAGTTTTTAAACATTGCAATGGAGATTTCACCTGAAAAAGCTACAAGGCCTTTACTATTGTGTTATGTGTTACACTTGTGTTACGTGTTGTATGTCGGTATGTCTGTATGTGTGTATGTCCATATATCCTGCAGTGATATGACAATTGACAGATGAGGAGCGCTCATGAAAAATTTAAAAATGGATCCAAATATCTTTGATTCATGTGATTCAAATGGTTCAATTTAAATTTGGTAAACAGATAAAAGTAAAGATGTCTTTAAAATTAAGCTTATAAGTTTTTCTAGGTGTTCAAAAAGACCCTAATAAAATGTTGATGTCTATGAAATAATCTGCTTAAATTCAGAAATTTACAAGTATTGTTTCAAAATGTGAACAGAAAGAGGTTAACAGATGGAAAAGAGAAACTAAAAGGTTCTAGATATAGATTTAATAGAGGGAAAATGTGTTTCTGGATAAGAGAGTCTATATGATTAAGTACTTAAGAGGGTTTAAATAACTGATAAAAAAAGGTCTGTGTAAGTTGGCTATATATGTAAGTTTTTGAGCAAGTAATCTTAAAAAAATTAAAAATTATACAACTATTGTTAAACAACAACTGTTATTTTTCAATACTTTTCTTGTGCTCTCTTGCTCTGCATAATGAAGTTCTTTCAAACCCAATTGCAGAAAGTTTCTAACTTTCAACCAGCTTCTGCTTAGGCACTACCGGCCTCTGATGACTGATTAACCCCCAACATCTTCAAGAGAACAGTTCACTCAGTGCTGAAGCTCACTACCAGGCACGATGGAATACAACGGACATCAGACAGTGGGAAACAACGAGTTCGGAGAAACTCTCAATCTACCATTCTGGGTTCATGAGTCTTTATGTCCTTCTAAGCCTCCTCATGGCCCTTGGCCTCTTTTCTGTCAGTCCCCCAACATGGAACTTCTGCCAAAAAATTGACCTTTGCTTTAATTTTTATCTTCATTCTGTTTTTATTCGCTCTGATTTTCTTCAGGTGCTGGTGACGCCAACATGGCGCCTAAGGACCTCTTCTTCCTACCTCCTTCTTCTCTGCAGTGGCGTGAAAAGTTCCTGCCCGTGTGAACTCTCCAGCCGGCGCCAATCTCAAATCTTGCTGGCGGAGAACCTTAGCCCCAATGAGAACTAATTCCTGGGCTCCGGAGCTGATATCTGGAAGAACTTACCAATAAACTGGTTGCCTGCCATTTATCTAAGCCCTACCATCTCCCCCTTAGTTCTATATAAGCACACAGCTTTTTGCAAGGTTAATTATGATACTATTAATATATGTTCATATTTTCCAGGTATACGAGTCTGTAAGGTAGAAGCTTCAAAAGAGCATTGTATTAAGCTGGTGTTCTAAGGTTGTATGGTAATTTTAGGCTTAAAAGAAAAACATGTTGGAGATTTATTTATATCATTTGTGTTCTACAACTGGACTTGTTATCAGTTCCATGTTACTTTTTACACTGAGATACAATTTAAATGTATTTTTAAGTTAATGAGAGCCTAATCTGTGTAAAGGTTTTATTGTAAAACACCAAAGTACTTTGCTACTCTTCTATAAAAGGTTAGAAGTTTTCAGCCTTTAATTCATGTTTTAGATGTGATATTATGTTGTGTTAGTTAATATCCGTGTAAACTTGACTAACAATTTATGTAGGCTTTGTAAAATGATGTCTAAAAAGCAAAAATCAGCTTCAGAACTATAATATTTAAGACTTATGAAGAGCCCTGCCTTACTTGAGATAAGGCTCTATGTCCCACCTCATGTGAAAGAGACTATGAAAGAAGTAGGCCAGATTTCAGTACATTTAAAGTTGTGTCCAAAAGTTGGTTTTTGCCAAGTTTACTAGGATCTCAAACAGGGGATTATGATGTATAACCCTGCCAGAATTCAAGGTAGCTATTACATAAACTAAATATGTCTTTACCCTAGTTAATTTTAGTTTGTAGTTTGCTTATAGATGGTCTAAGGATTGCCTGTTAATGTTTTAAAGAGGTACTGCTTTAAGAACACACAACCTGGGTCAACTTAAGATAAGGAGTTATCACCTACAGGATAGAGAGATAGACATTAAAGCCCAGTGCTCTTAATATAAGGCTGTTAACTTATTTGCTGGATGTTTAAGATTAAGTTTTAAAATTAAAGTTAAATTAAAAGGGCCAAGAAAACCAATATTTGGCTCTTGCCCTCTGAGTCAGTCTGAATCATGGAATAGGGGACTTCTCCAAAGAGCTTTGCAACTCTAGGCCACATAACCTCCCCGTCAGGGAGATTAATGAGACCAGTGGAGGACAGAAAGCCAATCAGTGCATTTGCTATGAAGAGGAGGGTCATCAGAGAAGGGAGATATCCCTGATGCTTCCGAGGGAAGCTACATGGTCAAGCAAGGCCTGGACCCATCCTAGCGCAAATGGCACTAGCGGAACTGAGAAGCTGCTGTAAGTTCCCAGAGGACTCCCAGGGAAACTCAGCTGACTGTTAACAATAGATAGAAACAAAAGTCAGTTTGACTTGCTTCATCTTAAACACTTAGCAAAAACAGTCAAAGCCAAAGCACAGCTGTTCCTGGACATTTTAAATGATAATAATAGTTAAATGTAACTTCCATAAATAAGTAAACTGGAGGCTACAAAAGAGATTCTCAGACAGGAATGCCTGATAACTATTAAAAGGAACTGCCAGAGTAGTTTTTAGTTTAAGGCCCACAGATATTCCTAACCTACACAGGTAGGCTTAATGTTTGCTAGTATGGTTATCCAGCCCTAAGTAACAGAATTAAACATTTCTCTATTAGACACAGAGGTCATACTAGTAAAAGGATTTTGCAAGATCAGATGGCATTAAATTATTAAACTGTATCTTAAGGGAAAGGACATCTGTAACTCTAAATGTTAATTGTTGTGTTTACATCCCTGACATTTCTGGCAAGGTGACAAATATCCTTAAAGATTTACATGCTCAGATGAAGCCATGTACTCAGCAACTTTGTCATGGAAACAATATCTTAGCTCCTGGTTCTTGGTACTTCCTGGTAGAAAACATTGTTAGTCTTTGTCTTTGCCATTATACTCATTGACATATTCCTGTGCTATGGGATTTATTGTTGCATCAATCTGGTTCCAAAACTAATGAATTCTTGTTTCTCTTATAGACCACCCATCACTCAAATGGCCCTCCAGCCTATTACTTCTCAATCGGACTTTTCTCATGGACCACTCAATAGACCCGATTTTAAAGGGGGACTCCAAACTGCTTGCCCCACACTGTCCCTTTTCAGCCTGAAGAAGCCAGAAAATCCTCTTCACCCCCCTTCCTTACAGCAGTGAGGAGTTCCCAAATTAGAGGGGGGAATGAAGCCAGATTTAAAGTTAGGTAGTCAGTGTAGTTAGATAAATCGGGGTCTAATACCGAGTGAAATCTAAAATGGAGGCCACGCTGAGAATGATTCCAGGGAACACAAAACAACTCATGAAATGTGAAACCCTTCAATAATTGTGATTCATTACTTTTAAGATTAAAAGTAGTCAGAAAAAGGAGTGGGGAATGCAAGGGTAAAAAAAAATGAAGTTAAAGTGTAAAAGTTAAAGTGTAAAAGACCGGGTATTGTAAAGTTTCTAAGCTGAAAGGCCTGAGTTAAAAAGTAAAGGACCAGGTATTGTTAAGTTCCTATGCTACACGCAAAACCTGAAATTCCTGTAGCTGTTAGGACAACACCGGAACTGCCCAGTAAATATTCCCCCTGACCATCTGGTTGTTTAATAACCTAGGACCCTGTGTGGCCTGGCACGTAGGCATCGCAGGGCCTAAACCAATCAGTTTGAATTTACCTCCCTCCTTAGAACTCACCTATCACTCCCGCCCAACCTGTTCCCGCCAATGAATGTGCTAATCAAATTTGAGAATTGTTGTTTGATTTTCCCGTGGTGTATAATGATTTGTTAAAGGAGACTGTGATGTATGTAAAGTCCCCGCCCTCCCCAAAAAGTGTACTTAAGCACTGCTCAACCCCTGCTCTGGGCTCTGGGCTGCTCTCCCTTCTTGAGTGAGCATGGAGCCCCAGCGCGCTGGATTGGATCCTCAATAAACCCCTTTTGCTGTTGCATGAGCCGCGGTCTCTTGGTGGTCTCTTCCTCCGACGTTCGCCAGACCCTTACAAGAGATCAATTTGATTCTGTGTGTTTTCAAATCCTTTCATCTTAAAATAATCAGAATTCCATAATTCTGCTGTACCATGTGGCCTCAATCTCATATTATGTGGATTTTGGCAAATTCCAGAATCTCTGTATACATCTCACTTTCCTCATATAAAAGATTCAGGAGGATGGTTGTGAAGAGTAGATAAGAAAACTCATTAGCAGTTTAGAATCATGCATGGCATATAGTACTCAGACCCAAATTCCCTTCCCCAAAGCCACCAAAGTAAAGACAAAAAAATAAAAAAACTTATCTAAATAATAAATAAATCTAAATAATGAATCCAGCCTTTCCAATTCTTGTAATTCTTGGGATTTAGTCATGGAAAATGTCAATCTTGTTTGGTAAAGTCTATTTGTTGTGCCATTCATAAATTTGGCACATAACACTTACCATTTTTTTCCTTCTAGTTTTCAGTGCCAGTAGGGTTTCATGGAGTAGGATGTGACATTTATGAGGGGAAAACAATCCATGCTCAAATTAGGCAACATTTGGCAGATGAAGAGACTTTTGAAGTCTTTTGTAGTATTGGCACACATTGCTTATTTTAGATTTAATTAGGACTTCAAGAATTTAATTTTCTTAGAAGTAGTCTTCTTAATGTCTACATCCGAGTACATTATTCTGCAAATAAAACTCAGTCTTTTGGGAAAAGTTGTGTTTTCAGTGTATTATACTCTAAAATTGGCTTTCTGCACAGTTTGAGGAGTAACTTAGAAAATTTTAAAGGTCTATAGAAAGGCTTCACTTGTTCACTTTCAGATGGATAGTTGACTTATTTAATATTTAGTGCTTTATTTTAGCTAGCAAAATTTTAAGTCTTTATATCTTAGAGTGAGTAAACTTGTTGCAGAAATTCCTCAAATGTTTAGCAATGATGAGAGGCGAAATGCTATGAAAACTGAGTGTCAGATAAGTAGCGTAATTTGAAAGTAACATAATGGGAAACTGAAATCTGTAGTCCTACAAAAACATATGTGCCTGCTTCATAGTTAGTTCCTTGGAGTTGTTATTCTGTACTCAGAAGGCTTGAAAGTCAGCTCAGAGAAAGGAGATCCTTGAGGTTACTGTGGAGGGACTGTGCTGGGAAGCAAAGAAGTTCCACAAACCAGGCCATGGTGAGATGGGGATCATGGAGACTGGCCCGGCCAGGAACATCCAGCGGCAAAAAGAATAAAGATCTTCTCCAATGTCATGCAAAGCCATGTCTGACCCTGAGTCAAAAAGAAAAGTGAGCTCCTTCATGTGCATATATGCATAATAATAATAAAAGAAATTCCACTGCTGAACCAGAAGAAGAATTAATGAAAGCTCTGCAGGAAAAGATGAAGAGCCATTAGTCAATGGGTCCTAAATTCCAGTTAGGAAGAGGCAACTGTAAGGGTCCGGCGAACGTCGGAGGAAGAGACCACCAAGAGACCGACTCATGCAACCGCAAAAGGGGGTTTATTGAAGAATCCAGCGTGCTGGGGCTCCGTGCTCACTCAACAAGGGAGAGCGGCCCAGAGCCCCGAGCAGGGGTTGAGCAGTGCTTAAGTACACTTTTTGGGGAGGGCGGGGACTTTACATACATCACAATCTCCTTTAACAAGTCACCATACACCGCGGGAAAATTAAACAACAATTCTCAAACATGATTAGTACATTCATTGGCGGGAACAGGTCGGGCGGGAAGGGGGGGTACATTCAAACTGATTGGTTTGGGCCCTGAATGCCTACATGCCAAACTGCACAGGGTCCAGGTTATTTATCTACTGGACAGTCCCGGGAATTGTTTTAACAGCTACAGGAATTTCAGGTTTTGGGTGTAGCATAGGAACTTAACAATACCTGGTCCTTTACATTTTAACTCAGGCTTTGCAGCTTAGAAACTTTACAATACCCGGTCTTTTACACTTTAACTTCAATTTCTTTTACTCTTACACAACAAGTTCTGGAGTGCGATTGCAGAGTAAGGTGGCTATAGATAACAGTATTGTGCTGTGTATTTCAAAAAGCTAGAAAAAATAAATTTGAATGTATTCATGACACAAAACATTATAAGTGTTTGAAGTATAGATGTTTGACATAATTCAGATGTTTAACATGCACATAATGTATACTTGTAATGAATTATCACACAGTAACAACATAAAACAATTTATGGTCTTATGTATCAGATAAAATAAATGTAAATTTTAGAAAAGCATGACCATACATAAGGACTTGTGCTGCTCAATATCTTTCTATACTATTTCCAACTCTCATCAACTCATCCTTACTGGGGATGTGATGTTCCTGCTGCCCTGATTAGGACCCCATCAGAAACATTATTTGATCTTGTTCAAAGCACAGTATCTTAAAACAAACGAGCATATAATTTTCTTTATCATGAATATTTTTAGACTTAATTTTTAGAGCAGTTTTACATGCACATTCTATACTATAATTTCTCATTTTCCACAACAGCTGTACTGATTTATCCCTGCCAGTTTTCCTTACTTTCATGTCTGCTCTGTCTGATATTAATATACCTACTCTGTTGTGTTTTTTTCAGTTAGTGGGATGATAATATATCTTTCTCCATCTATTTCTTTTTAATATACTTTGTCCTTTTATTTAAGCTTGTTTGTTATCAACAACATAATGTATCTTGTTTTTTGATCCATTTTTGCATTATCGGTTCATTGATGTCAAAAGTGATCTCATATATATGTACATACATATATATGTATATATAAATATATATATTTGTAATATACAAATATATATATATATTTGAGATATATATATATATATATACATATATATATGTGTGTGTGTATATATATATATTTGTTTTTGTTTTCTATTTGTTGCCCTTGCACTTTGTTCCTATTTTTTCTTCTACTTTTCTGACCTTTGTGATTTTACCTGAGCATTTTTATGATTTTACTATCTCTTTTTTCTTAAAATATTAATTGTACTTTAAAAAAAAATCTATTTTTGGTTATTCCCTAGGGTTTGAAATGTCCACTTTCAAATAATCTTATACCACTTCATGGGTAGTTGTGTTCCTTCTAATAACAAAGTTATTCTAATTCTCTCTCCCATCCCTTATATTATTGCTGCCATTCATTTCACATATGTGTTGAGAGCCATGGAAGGTCAGAATGACACCTGGCATTTGCCAGAGTGAATGTTTGAAAGGTGACACCAGCGAACCATTGAGATGATGATTTGAGTTAAGCTATATATAATTGCTGTGATGCTGGATTGATTGTATTGTATATTTGACCTTTACTGTCGGGCAATGGGGCCGCTCTTGCTGCCTTGGGCACCCGCCTTGGGTGCCCGCTACTTTGGAGTTCTCATGGGGATTCCCGAAGTGTTCCCATTGGTTGGGGAAGTGCCGGAGGAGGGATTTCTGGTGTGGGGGGTTGCTGGAAAGGCCACGTGCGTGCGTGCGTTCGCAGGAGTGCGGAGAATAAAGGAGTTCCTGTTTTGAACCTACAAGGCTGTGTGGCGGCTTGGTTATTTTGTGCCCAGCCAGACTGCGGCACATGTATATAAGCAGGCATGACGTCTAGGCCACCAAGTAATGACTAATCAGTACATGGAAAATGATATTTTGGGGGAGACTCAGTATTTGTCTCTGTATGTATGGACAACATGTAATAATGGCAGATTGATGTTGCAAAGAGGGAGTTCATACTGCTAAACTCAAGTGTAGTCTTCCTCTCCTCACCCTTGTTACTGTATTCACATGCCCATCCTGTTAGCATTTGGGTTGCTACCAGATGTGTAAGTCATTCTATCCATAGATTTTATTTATTTTGGGGGGTAATTCTTCCATTTTTAGTGTGCACTCATAAACATGAACTTTGTATTACTTAATACATGGGCTGGAACAACATCTTCAGATATGAAATATGCTTCCTCTGATATCCAAAAAGAACTAGCAAATGTTATACTTCTATCTTGTTGGTTAGCAATGCAATAATGTCACAAGCCATCCATGGGCTGTGTGTGTGATCTATGTGCATTGTAGCTATATGAGGGGACAGGTCTGGCATTGCCAGAAACTAGAAAAATGATTTAATCTATTTAGATCTTTTTTCTGCCTTCTTTCACATTAATATTATAGATTTTAGTATTGCTTTATTCCTATTATTGACTTAATAGCTATATCCTTCTTTTTGATATTTTAGTAGTGGCTCTCATTTTTATAAAAAATAATCACATGATACTGTAAGGATCCGGCAAATGTCGGAGGAAGAGACCACCAAGAGACCGACTCATGCAACCGCAAAAGGGGGTTTATCGAAGAATCCAGCGCGCTGGGGCTCCGTGCTCACTCAACAAGGGAGAGCAGCCCAGAGCCCCGAGCAGGGGTTGAGCAGTGCTTAAGTACACTTTTTGGGGAAGGCGAGGGCTTTGCATACATCAGAGCAAATCATCATGAGGCGCAGGAAAATCAAACAACAATTCTTAAACATGATTAGTACATTCATTGGCAGTAACAGGTTGGGCGGGAGTGATAGGTCAATCCTAAGAAGGGGGGTACATTCAAACTGATTGGTTTGGGCCCTGAGATGCCTACGTGCCAAGCTGCACAGGGTCTTAGGTTATTAAACAACTAAATGGTCGGGGGGAATATCTACTGGGCAGTCCCAGGAATTGTCCTAACAGCTACAGGAATTTCAGGTTTTGGTTGTAGCATAGGAACTTAACAATACCTGGTCCTTTACATTTTAACTCAGGCTTTGCAGCTTAGAAACTTTATGATACCTGGTCTTTTACACTTTAACTTCCATTTCTTTTACTCTTACAATATCTGCAAGTGTATAGCAATATTACATATTAACTTACAATGTAAGAGTCTTACAATTTCTTACCTCTACTTCCTATCTCTTCCTATCTCTCATTCTTTCTTTCCACATATACCACCACAATGCATTGCTATTTTTGTTTTTAACAGTTAGCTTCTAAATATTTTTGATCAAAGAGAAACATTTATATTTACCCACATAAATATAAGTAATACAATTTCATTGTTTTCTAGCTTAGAATGATTCAGATGAGAAATTTGCTAATATTTGTATTGTGCTTCCTTAGTAAGTAGTGTGTAATTTTTCAATAACTACTTTTAAGATATTCTCTTTTGTTACTGATTTTTCAGAAATTTGGTTATTATGTGCCTCCCTGTGATTTTGCCTTTATTATGATTTAGGTTTGTTGAGTTTTGAGAACTAGCTGGTTTATCAATTTCATGAAAAGGGAATATATTTGGCCATCTCTTTCTACAATTATCCATCTGCCTTTCTAAAACATCAGTCATATAATATTTATACCACTTAACGTTGATTCACAGATTACTAATTCCATTTCATTGTGATTTTTAAAAATATTTTTTCACTGTCAATGGAGCTTTATTTTATTTATTTATGTATGGTGCTGAGAATTGAATCCAGTGCCTCACACATGCTAGGAAAGCATTCTACCACTGAGTCACAACACCAGCCCCTCCACTGCATTTCATTGTTTTTCTCTGTTTCAATTTTTAATGACATCTTTGAATTCACTAATCTTTTCTTCTTTGATTGCCAGCTGGTGTATAAGGAATCAATTTTTCCATACATTCTACTACTTTTAAATTTTCAATTGCTTCATTTTTGTATCCTAACTATCTGTTTCCATTCATGTCTTTCTTCCAGTCCTTGAGTATATGTAAAAGGGCTTTTTTGAAATCTTACTCTTGTAAATCTACCATGTCTTTTGTTTTATGTTTCTACTAAATGTTTGATTGACATTTTTTTCTCATGGTCATGTGTCACATTTTTCTGCTTTTTCTCAAATGTAGTAATTTATATTGGGCCCCAAACCATGAGGATTATATTATTGAATGTTTGGATTTTGCTGTTCTCCTTTTTAAAATGTTCATGTTTCATCTGCTAATTGAGTATGTTACCATGTATCAGCTTGCTATAATTCTTTGCGTTCGGTTTACAGAATCTTTTACCTGTGTTATTTCTAGTACCAAGGCCTGAATCCACTAAATATCCTGGATATTCAGTCTGTTGTACATAACTGAAAAGCAAATGTTTCCCAACACTGCTTGAGCTCTGGGAATTGTTAAGCTTCAAACTCCCATCCCGTTGATTTTCTCACATTCAGATGTAATTTAGTACTTAGCAACATACAAAAGAGAACCATTGTGCATGTTTCTGGATCTCCTCCTTCAGGTACTCTCCTTCTTATTGACAATCTGCTGAAACATTTCATATTCCAACAATCTCAGACTTCCCTAACTATGATCCATTTCCTCAACTCACAGAGCTCATACTGGTGATGACCAACCACACCAAGAAGTCATTCCAGGCTGATCATAGGGCTCACCCTATTTGTTTCACTACTGTTGGACCATAATCCTATGTTGTCTATTGTAGTATATCTGAAAGAATTTGATTCATACATTTCTCACGTTTGATAGATGTTCGTAATGTTTTGAAAACTCCACGACCAGAAATTGAATACTTTATCTGTTCATTCTTGATAGCACTATGGTATCTACTGATTTTGTGATTTTACCTATCATTTATTTAAACATTGTACTTATAGTCCTTTTAGATTCTGTTTCTGATAATTACAATATCTAAAGCCTTTGAGAATTTTAATTATATGTTTGCTGGTTGGTTTTTTTTTTTTTTTTTCTGCTATCACACAGTAACTGAATTTCTTTAACCTCAAACTTAAGATCCTAGGTCAAATTTTTCTCCAAGGAGAATTTAAGATTATTTCTGCTAAGAATTTAAGATAGTAATAACTGGGACGAAGCTTCCTAACATAATGCCAGGTTCCTAGGATCAGCTGCTTCAGGCTTAATCTCTAAAACACAATGCTAATAGGAACACTTGTCTCAGGCTAGCTCCAGCTACCTCTTTTGTTTCTTACAGGCAGTTCACAGTTCCTTGATTCTTCTTCAACATTCAGGTCATTTCTTGCATGTTTATTAGGTTGTTTATTTAAGGGGTACATGGAGATTTACTTATTTTCCTATAAGTACAAGCATGCATTGAAATATAGGTTTTATGAAAAATCTAGCTGTTTACTTCACAGGATATTTATGTTGGTTATGAAGATCTTCTTTAGTATTTGGTTTTATGACAAAATGTGTGTGTGTGTGTGTGTGTTCATGCATGTTTTTATTCATTTTATGTTGCTCTGGATCCACTGTGCTTCTCAATCTTAGGATTCATGCTATTAATTTTGAAAAATTTGTAATCATTATCTCATCCTCTCTTGCATCTATCCTATTTTAATCTATTACCTTATTTTCCATATTTTTAAATTTCCTCAAACTTGCTCTAGTCTTAAAATCCTCAGCTCCTCTTTGTTTGATAATTGCCTCTTGGGAATTTTTTTATTTTATTTTTAACCATGGTGTCAAAGAGTGCAATTTAATCCTCAATATCTTTATTCTCTTTGTAGTACTACAATTTTTAGCTGGGTACATGTCCACTATTAAAATATAAGTTTGCAGCCTTTATTACAACTGCTTATGGACAGTTCCATGATATATAAGTAAAAGAGATGTGGACAATTTTGGGATCACAGTCTTAAAAAAGGTGCATGTCTTATTCTTTCTCACTCTGATGGACCATATGTTTGCCAATCACTGCCCCCACCCAATTCATATGATGAAACTCTTATCTCAAATCATAATATTTGATGATAGTGTCTTTGGAGGGTGCTTATGTCAAAGGAGAAGTCTCATTAATGAGATTAGTGCTGTTATGAGAAGAGACAAAAGAGTAGCTCACTCTCTTTCTGTCATGTGAACAGACATGAAGAAGTTGGCTATCTACATAGCAAGAAGTGAGACCTTGCCAAACATAGAATCTACCAGCACCTTAGTCTTGGCCTTTCAAACCTCCAGAATGGCAATAAATCGGTTTGTTGTTTAAGTCATGGTTCTATACTAATTTGTTATAAAAGCTCAAATTGCCTTACACAATTGGTGTCTGGAAATGCAGATATGATGACTGAATGTGGAGCAGCCAGGCTGGACACAAGATAAAAAGAAAATATACTGAGGATGTTACAGAAAGGAATGTTTTTCTGACAATGTGGAGATGCCTTATCATTCATAGATGACTTGAATTCATTGTATTATGAGAGAAAAATAAAAATTCACTTTATTTGAACTACTATTTATTGGGGATTTTGTTTTAGATACCTATATCTGTTCAAAGTATATGACTAAATAATAAACCCATATATTGGAAAGTCAGCCCTTATTTAATCTATTTTCATATTTATCACTTCTATTTGGCCTCTTTTCAAATATGCCTGCTTTTCATGCCATTTATCTTTTAAAGTAATTGATTTCTTCTTCCCTGCTTCATTCAATTTAAAGCTACTTATTTTATAGTCTGTGTCAATCAAAGTTTGATCTGAGAAGTAAAACCACCAGATTTGTGTATAATAAGAGATTTGTTATAGGGATTTGCCTTATATATTTGTAGGAATTGGTTGAAAAATCTTTGTGAAACTATTGTTTCTGGGACTGAGCCTGAAATCATCAAAATAAGTAATGAGAACAAAAGAAGATGAATGTGAAATGTGGAAAGCAAAGACAAACTACTACCAAAGAAATAAAGCAAACCCCTTCAAGAGAGATTGGAATCCATGTCAGTCTTTCACTGCCGCCCAGTGTCTAACTTCCAAGTTGGGATGATCTGCAGGAGTTGCTGATGGGAGCTAGAGTTCACCTCACTGATAAGTTTGAGAGGCAGAAAGAGGGTTTCTGACAAGTGGAACATATTGGCTTATTTGTGGGCCCAGCTATTGCCCCAATTCAGCCAGCTGATCCAAACAACAACCTCTGTGAGTGGCAACAGTGCCTTGTACCCAACAGTGACCTTCAGAAAATAAAAAGAATATTGATCCTGCTTCATTTCACCCTTTCAAATCTTAGACAAAATATCTCTCTCACACTCACTAACAAAGCCTATGCAAGAGGAGAATTCTTGGAAACATTATTCCAGTTTCATTAAGTTAGCTGATACAAATTCATGACAGTCTCTCTGTGCTAACCAATCTTTAAGATTTCCCTAATAATCTTTTTATTGGTAGTCATACTCCATGTAATTTCTCATATTAAGTAGGATTTATTTGTGGGACAAACAGGATGTTTCAGAAGTGACAAAGTTTGATTTGTAATGTTAGATCACTAAAGACTTTACAGCCTCCTTCCTGATCTTTAATATTGCTAATTCTTGGGGCAAGCAGCTATCAAGTTACGAAGACCAAGTTACTCTGCACAGCAAGTTGTGAAAAAGAACTGGGGCCACCTGTAAAAAGCACCGATTTGAAGGCCATGTGAATTAGTCACCTTGGAAGTAGCTCCTCCATTCACAGATAATTACAGCTAGTCAGCCCCAAAGTATTACATTTGACATATGACATACCAAACACTGTGGTAGCAGAAACAAACCCTGTTCTACACTGTTTTGGTGCATGACCCATAGAAACTATGAGATAATTTACGATTGGTATTAAACTATTAAACAAACATTAATACAATATTAAGTTTAAATTATTCTTTGAATTGGCTACTTATTATTGTGGTTTGCAATTCATTTTCGAATGACTTTGTGACAATTCTGGGTTATTTCTTTTGAGATCATTTATCACCAGTATTTTTCTTTTTTACTGGGATAGGGGAACAGTCAGGTGCATGAGAGGATTCATTGATCTGAATATAATTTGACATCAATACTTTAAGCTTGAAGATTTCCAGACCACGTAGGTAATGTAAATTTGAGCTCCAATTCACACAAGGTGAACCCCACTGTCTTATTTGTGTTTCCCTGAATTATCTAAAACAATGAATTGTGTATAGATAAGGTATTTGGGAGGAGATCCCAAAAAGTCCAGAATGAGGGAGCAAATACAGTAAGCTAGGAAGATACAACACCAATAAAGGGTAAAGCAATTGAGCTTTAATCATCACTGGAGGCAAGTGGGGATCAACCCTTTTGGGGGAGTCTTTTAGGAAATAGTGGAGAGTTTTATTCAGAATATTTTCTTTGAAGGAAAGGAGTTGAGAAATATTTTACTTAGCTCCAACCTCCATTGATTGAGTATTGTCCCAGAGGTATTACGGGCTTCAAAGTAAAACTAGTGATGGGGTGTGATTACATGAGATGTACAATCTGGTAAATGTTGGAAACTATCCATCACAGCTGCAGATAAAATTGAACATTAGTCTAAAGCACATCAAATAGAAAGAACCTCAATAGCATCAACTACACATTTGCTAAGGGATATAATTTTGCCCTCCACTCAGATTTCAGGTCACAATTAAAAGTTTTGTAGTCATCTTCTCATGCCAAAGGGACCTTTTTTTTTCAATTCTATCATTCCATTGATGATCTAACTTTTTGTAGATGCTAGCTTTACATGGAGAACTAAGTTCTAACTCAGTATCACCACTCCCATCTATTTGCATATAGACATTTTCTATTTGCATATAGACATTGGAAGCAACCTAAATTTCCCTACTAAATTTCCCTTGTCCCCTAGGAATAAAACTGAAACTTCAACTCACAAATTTATCCCTCTAATTTTCCATTCCATTATTAATCTGAATGATAGAGAATTTCTTTATTTAAAGTTCAGCTATACATTTATAATACGTGTTTTCCATCATTTTAAGTGTTGTATAATAGGAAACTATTTAGCACATATAGTCAAACATTAGCAAAATGGAAACCATTGATCTTGCTTGATTGCAGTCTGAAAGTTGTCTCAGTTGTCTGTCATTAAATTCTAATAATTCTCCAGTGATGGAAAAGAGTTTAGCTAAAATGATCATAGACTATATTCCTAAAACATTTATTCCTAAAACTTTTGGAAGTCATGAGGTCTCTGTGTTGGGGAGTAGTGGAAACTGTAGTGGCATGCAGAACAAAACTGTTATCTTTGACTATAAAAGTAATTCCCCAAAGTTTAGGCTAAGATTGAAATTATTCTTAATTTTAAGCTAAACTAAGTAGAGCATTGCAACAATCATCTAAATAATCAATGCTAAATACGATGTAAGTGCATTTTGCCTATATTATGTCCTAATTCATGTTATTATTTATTTTTAGAGAGCACTGCCACAGAGGTAAATGTTTCACATATGCTAATTTCTACAATTATTGACTAAATGTAATATAAGATTTTATATCCTTCTATCATAATATAAGCAGAAGTCTTTACTCTTCTCCACTTCATTTTACACTTGCCTGAACTTCTTAACGAGTGTCTATATTCCTTCTTCTCTCTGTAGCTAAGGAAACTTAGGCTTTCATATTTCTATAAGAAGTTAGTTTATCTAAATTGGTAATCAGAGTTGAGTCTTTCCTTTGAAGAAATGCATATGCTCTTCCTTGATCCTATAAATCGATGCAAATCCACTTAGCAGGATTTTTCTACTTCTTACTGCTTCCAAAGAAGTCCTAATGTTTAAAAGTGACCAGTGGTTTCCAAGACTGGCCATGCATTAAATCACCCAGGAAGGCTATTAAAAATATCCTTAACCACTGAAAAGAATTCACATTTATAAGCATGTGGATTAAGTACTGATAATTTTAACAAACTTTCCAAAGGATACATAAAAATTCAGTTTAGGTCTGATTCTTAGATTGGCAATGATAGTCACTAAATTAGAACAGGTCAATTATTGTTCTCTAGGATTTAGACAAAGCCATGTAGATGTCTAAAATGAGAGATTTTCTATCTACTTAAAGTTATATTTATATATTATACTCTGGAATAAACAAGTAATAACTTAGAAAAAAGGAATGAAAATTGCTAATATCAAAAAGAGTCTAATCACTAAGGAAAACTAAATTGATGAGAAGAAAATAATCATGGTCACTTTTAGACAAAGTAGTTAATTTGCTATTTTATTTATCTCTATAGTGGTAAGAATGAAATAAAATCATTTTAAATTAGACAAGAACATCAGGAATACCTCCCCAGGTTAGAACTTTGGGATTCATATTCTATCATTTTTATATGATCAAGCTGGTTTTATATATAAGCACAAAGTATGCATTTCAGTTTAGAATTAAAAGGCTTCAGATTTTTACTTTTGTGATTTAATGGCAACAAATCAATTGTGTGTATCAAAGTTAAAATTTGATGATTGTTATGATTTAGATGTGGTGTCCTGCAAAAGCTCATGGGTAAAACTATTCAAGGTTTGGAGGAGAAAAGATTGGAGTATAGCCCTAATCTAATCAGTGGATTGAACTCTGATGGGGTTAACTAAGAGGTAAATGGAGATAGGTGGGTTGTGGATGGAGGAAATAATTAATTGGGGGCATGGCTTTGGGATATATGTTTGTATTTGAGTAGAGTCTCTTTGCTTTCTGATCATCATGTGAGCTTCTTCCCTCTGCCACACTCTTCTGTCATGATGTTCAGCCTCACCTTGAGCCCCAAGGAACGGAGCCAGCCTTCTGTGGATTAAGATCTCTAAATTAGTAAGCCCTCAAATAAACTTCTCCTCCTTTAAAATTGTTCTAGTCAGATCTTTTAGTCACACAGAAAAAAAACTGACTAAAACAATCATTTTTAACATACATATACACCTGAGAAACCCTCACCATAATCAATACCATAAACATACATCCATCAGCCTGAAAAGATTCCTTCTGCTTCTTTAGAATCCTCCTACCTCATCACAGTTCTCCACAGGTTACTGTGGATCTGCTTGCTGTCATTATAGGTTAATTTGCTTTTTCTAGAATTTTATATAAATGGAATCATCCAATATGTAATCATTATTGTCTCCCTCTTTCTCTTAATGTAATTCTTCTTAGACTCACCATGTGCTTGTTTGTGTTAGTAGTTAATTCTACTTTTGCTGAGTAGTATTCCTTTGTATTGTATACTAACATTGGTTTATCAGTTCACCTACTAATAGATAATTTGATCATTTCAAATTTAGGATTATTACAATAAATCTGCTATGAACATTCATGCACAAACATTTGAATGAATATATGCTATATTTTCACTTATGTAAATACCTAGAAGTGAATGGGTGGATCAAAAGGAAATTTCACTTATATTTTCTACTTTTTAATTTTTTATTTTTTATTAATTTTTTATTTATATATGACAGTGGAATGCATTACAATTCTTATTACACATATAGAGCACAATTTTTCATATCTCTGGTTATAGACAAAGTACATTCATACCAATTCATGTCTTCATACATGTATTTTGGATAATAAAGTCCATCACATTCTACCATCATTTCTAACCCCATGACCCCTCCCTTTCCTTCCCACCCCTCTGCCCTATCTAGAGTTTGTCTATTCCTCCCATGCTCCCCCTCCCTACCACTATGAATAAGCTTCCTTATATCAGAGAAAACATTTAGCATTTGTTTTGGGGGGATTGGCTAACTTGACTTCGCATTATCTTCTCCAACACCATCCATTTTCCTGAAAATGCCATGATTTTATTCTCTTTTATTGCTGATTAATATTCCATTGTGTATATATGCCACATTTTTTTATCCATTCTACTGAATGGCATCTAGGTTGGTCCCACAGTTTAACTATTATGAATTGTACTGCTATAAACATTGATGTGGCTGTGTCCCTGTAGTATGCTGTTTTTAAGTCCTTTGGGTATAGAGGAGAGGGATAGCTGGGTCAAATGGTGGTTTCATTCCCAATTTTCCAAGAAATCTCCATACTGCTTTCCATTGGCTGCACCAATTTGCAGTCCCACCAGCAGTGTATGAGTATATGTTTTCCCCACATCCTCTTATTGTTTGTCTTCATAATAGCTGTCATTCTGACTGGAGCGAGATGAAATCTTAGAGTAGTTTTAATTTGCATTTCTCTAATTGCTAGTGATGATGAACATTTTTCATATGTTTGTTTATTGATTGTATATCATCTTCTGAAAAATGTCTATTCAGGTCCTTGGCCCATTTATTGGTTGGGTTATTATTAATTTTTTGGTGCTTAGCTTTTTGAGTTCTTTATAGATCCTAGAGATTAGTGCTCTATCTGATGTGTGAGGGGTAAAGACTTGCTCCCAAGATGTAGGCTCTCTGTTCACCTCACATATTGTTTCTTTTGCTGAGAAGAAACATTTCAGTTTGAGTCCATCCCATTTATAGATTCTTGATTTTAATTCTTGCAACAAAAGAGTCTTTTTAAGGAATTTGGGGCCTTCTAGAACTAGTAAATGAATTCAGCAAAGTAGCAGGATATAAAATCAACACCTATAAATCAAAGGCATTTTTGTACATCAGTGACAAATCCTCAGAAAGGGAAATGAGGAAAACTACTCCATTTTCAATAGCCTCAAAAAATAAAATACTTGAGAATCAACTTAATGAAATAGGTGTAAGATCTATATAATGAAAATTACAGAACCCTAAAGAAAGAAATCAAAGAATACCTTAGAAAGATCTACCTTGTTCTTGGATAGGCAGAATTGATATTATCAAAATGACCATACTACTAAAAGCACTATATGGATTTAATGCAATTCTGATCAAAATCCCAATGATATTCCTCATAGAAATAGAAAAAGCAATCATGAAATTTATCTGGAAAAATAAGAGATCCAGAATAGCTAAAGCAATCCTTAGCAGGAATTGTGAAGCAGGTGGCATCACTATACCAGACCTTAAACTAAACTACAGAGCAATAGTAAAAACAGTATGGTATTGGAAGCAAAACAGTCTGGTAGACCAATGGTACAGAATAGAGGACACAGAGACTAACCCACAAAATTACAATTATATTAGACAAAGGCACCAAAAACATGCACTGGAGAAAAGATAGCCTCTTCAATAAATGGTGCTGGGAAAACTGGAAATCCATATGCAACAAAAATTAAATCCTCTCTCTCACCATGCTCAAACCTCAACTCAAAATGGATCAAGGACCTAGGAATACAACCAGACACCCTGAGACTAATAAAAGAAAAAGTATCCCCTGATCTCTTTTCTACTTTTAAAGAAACTACTAAACTGTTTCCCAAAGAAAACTTAGCATTTTCTAATAACATCACCAATGTATGAGAGTTCCCAACCCTCCATATTCTAAGTAACAATTTGTAAAGCCAGTCTATTTACACACCTAGTAGGTAGGTAGTAATATTTCATTAGGATATTCTTCTGATAATACATAATATTATTTTTCCATTTGTATATTTACCATCCACATATCTTATTTAGTAAATCATTCAAATTCTTTGTCGCTTTTTGGATAATTTTTCTTTTATTACTGAGTTTTGAGGGGTTTTATATTTTCATTACATATTATAAATATTCATATTTTAACAGATACATAGAAACTCAAAAAATATACAAATACAAGCCACTTATTATTTTTCCTCCTACTCTTTAACAAGTCTTCTCATGCTCTTAACACTGTTCCTCAAAGCACTAAAGATTTGAATTTTGATGAGTTCAAATTTATTAATTATTTATGTATCATTTTAGTGTCATGTAACCTAAAGTAACAAAGATTTTATGCTTTCTCTTAGAAGTTTTATATTTTACTTTTAACTCTAGGATGTTTTCTGTGTTAATTTTGGTGTATGATGTGGTGAATAGATGGAAGTTCATTTTAGTGAGGGCAACAGAGAAGATATTGACTTTTAATTGTTCAAACATCAGTTATTGGAGAGACTATTATTTCTCCACAGAAATGCTTTTTACCCTCATCAAAAAACAATTAATTGTGCATTTTCAAACTCACACTCTTCTCCTCTAAAGTATTTTTCTACCTTTATGTAAATGCCACATTATCATAAATGTGTGGGAATCAAGCTGTTGTGCTACTGCATTGCTCTTTTTTCAAAGTTGGCTTTACTGTCCCGGCTTCTTTGCATTCTTATGTGAATTTTAGAATTGCCTTACTTGTCAATTTTTACCAAAAAAAAAAAAATCTGTTCTGATTTTGATTGGGATCATCAGATTATATGGGATCAATTAATCAATTTTGGGAGGAATATTATCTCAACAATATTATGTATCTTGATTCACAAGCCAAATGTGTCTCTCCATTTGCTTGACTCTTCCTTAATTTCTCCCAGCAATATTTTATTTTCAGTTTTCAGTGTTTTGGTTTTGCATACCTGTGGCCATATTTATTCTTATATATTTAGAATTTTGTGATTCTGTTGTAAATTATATTTTTTAAATTTCAGTTTTGATTTTTATTGCAAGAATGTACTCATGAAATTTATCTATTTCAAATCAATCTTTTATCCTGAATTTTTAAATTCATACACAATTTAGAAGATTTTTGTATATTACATCAGATCATCTAACAGATATCCAGATCATCTGCTAATTATACACAATTTAACTTCTTTCCTTTCAATTTACAAGTTTTTTCTTTTTTATTGGTAAGATCATCCAATATAATATCATATAGAATTGGAGATGGTGGTAATTCTGGTCTTACACCTGATTACAAAGAAAAAGCACTTCGTCCTTCACTATTAAGCAGAATATTGATTTCATTATGGATGTAGGTTTGTAAGATCTGTGTTTATTTGTTTGTGTTTCTGGTAATGTCTTTGAACTTTTGTATCTGGGCAATGCTGACCTATAGAATGAGTTAACAATGCTTCCTTCCTCTTGAATTTTGTGAAAGAATTGTATAGAAATAATATTATTTCTCCTTTAACATTTGAAAGAATTTACCAATAAAAACACTTGGGCTCAGAGTTTTCTTTGTAGGCAGTGTTTAACCACAATTTCAGTTTCCTTCGTAGATTTAGGACTGTTTAAGTCATCTATTTCTTCTTTAATAGTTTTTGGCTTTTAAGAAATTTTCCCATGATTTTGAGATTGTTGAAATTATTGACATAATATGTTCTTAATATTCCCTTACTATCCTTTACTACTTATACAATTAGCAGCTGACATACCACCGTTCTCTTCCTCCTATTATTAATTCATATCTTCTCTCTCTTTCTTCTAAATTAGTCTGGCTAGAGTTTAGTCTGGTTAAAGTTGAATCAACTTAACATTCTGAAACTGGTTTTACATGTGAACACAGCCTAACCATTATATTTTAGAATGTTTAGAAAGTTCCACCATGAGTCTTGGTCATGATGGTTACTTTCTGATCAGAAGGGGAAGAATCTGCAGTTTGATATGAAGTAACTTATTAGTGATGGTATTTCATTTTGCTGGTCTACCCAGTTTTCAGACTCTCTGCATTCACAAGCTGTACTGAATGATTCCTGAAAGCATTTAGTTCTTGGGAGTCAGGGGTTGACTTATTCTTCATCTGGTTAATGGAATGTAGGATAGAGGTTCCTAAGCTTAAGTCTGGGGCCATGATTCACTTTCATGAAGGTGATCAATCAAATATAGACAGGGAGAGTTTAGTAGTCATTTCTTTCAAGACAAATTTTGAAAGATTTGTATTAAGAGGTTAGTCAGAATTTATAAGTAGTACCAAAACAAAACCCAGGATTTAGGCACATGGTGTATTGGCACATGAGAGATGTAATTAGTGAAAACCAACAAACATCTTAGAGATTAGGACTAAAGTCTGCAAAAGGGGTGATATATTGACTTTCTGGATCCGCGGATTCAACCAACTGGAGTCAAACATCTTTTTAAATGCATCTATACTGAGCATGCATGTGCAGACTTCTTACCCCTGCTATTATTTCCTAAACAATATAGCATAACAACCGAAGTATTTACATTGCACTGGTTAATTAGAGATGATTTAAAGTATATGGGAGAATGTGTACAGGGTACATGCAAATGATACATCATTTTATATAAGGAACTTTAGCAACTGTAGATTCTGATTTCTTCAAGTCCTAGCAACAATCCTCTTTGGGTACTGAAGGAAAATTATAGTGAAAAACCGATGTGAAGCATGATTTACGGGGAAGTAAAGTCAAGGAAAATAATAAAGCTCTGGCAAATGGGGATTGGACCACAAGAACCAGGAAATATCACTTAAGCATAACAAGCACAGGAGGAGGGCAGGAGAAGAAAGCCTGACACTAACATCACTATTAGTGTCTTGGCAAATGTTCATATGATAACTGCTTGGCATTTTAGGATCACCTATCTGGATTAAACAGAAATGGAAAGCAGAAGCAAAGAAATTTGGTAAAACATAAAGAAATGGGCTTTAAATGTAGAGGTAAAAGAATACTGAAGTACTTTAGAAAGTTTTGGAAGATTCTATAAGATGTATGGTATCATCCTTTTTTAGTAAAGGTGTAGAGACAGATAAAATACTTTCAGAAATTCCTCATGAACTGGATGTCTAAACTATTCTCTTCACAAAACTGTACAAACATGTTCAGCTCCATGAATAATTAGCAAATGATTGTAACATTTTCCTTGCTTCATTTTTGGGGTCACAAAATTATTTTCAGCAAGAAATATTCAAAATTATGAGTATGACATTAATTATACATTCACTTTATCCACCTGAAATTATGTTTTAACCTTGCATAGACATATCTTAAAAATAGAATATTATTTTTTAAACAAACCAAGATAATTGAATCATTGGAAAAAATCCTTTCATTTGCTTAATTGTTTGATGGCCACTACAATTATTTTCCATTAAATGAAAAGGAGGCTCTGTGATGTGATTGATCCACTCTAACCAAAAATTTTAAATAACAAATATTGAATGTCTCATGCAATTAAATTTATTATCTTTTTTCTTTATCTTTGTATTTTATATAACCAATTATAATAATTTTCCCCACCATATTTTTTATGATGTAAAAGGACTCATACAAACATAATACTAAAAGAATATAAGTAAGAATTTTATGTGTAAATACAAGGAATAATACTAAAACCACTCAAGATGTCATGAAACAGAAACAAATCATTTTAACCATTTTTCTATGCATACACACTATCTAAAGCCAAACTTCCTTTAAATGACTTGTCTCAGAGCTAAATGTAACAATAAATGCAGGTGTCTTTCTTTAGAGAGATTTTCTTTGGGGCCTCTGTAAAGTTTTCCTACAATCAAGCATACATCTTTACAACTCTACATATCAAATACTATTTAATGTATTTGAACTTCTACTGGGTGCAAAGGAGAGTTAGTTTGCCAATTCAGAATTGTTTTGACTCTCATAGACTTATATATACAAAGAAGAGATATACCTCCATACTATACTTCTAGGACCCAAATCATCTAATTCCACCTCTGCAAATTCTCTACACCATGCCTGGGAAGTGGAGATGACAGATTGGAGAAGTTTTCCTCCCCTTTTCACCTCCCTCCACTACAGAGTATGGCCGAATTTAACAGTGCTGTAACATCTCTCACAGCTTTGAGAGTCAAATACATTTCAAGGTTGCAAAGTTGAATCTTGCATTTAGCAAGAATTTTCTTGAAAGACACCCCAGTAGAACAACTCTTCACTTTCTTTGAATGTTAATTTTAAACATTAAAAAAAAAAGAAACAGCAGCTTTATTTGTTGTGTTTTGTTCTCTAATTATAACCTGAAGGTTTGGCCAATTTTCCCCAAACATGTTTATTATTTTCTTTGGAAAATAAAGGGGTTTTTGTCTTTGGTTATATACATAAAATCTGTCATTTAATTTATGTTGAATTTAATGAGAAATTAGCCAATGTGTTATAAGACATTCTGCTGTTAATGAGAACCGGCAATTTCTGTTTAATGATTATTAAATAGCTTTTATTGCCAAAATGCTTCATTAATACACATTATTAAGTTGGCATGGAATCTGAACACAAACTGCATTAATTGTTTCCTTTTCATCTTCTCCATATTTTCCCTCTGAATCATTGCACATATATGAGAGCCACTGAGAACTGGTTTCACAGATACTAACTTCTTCGAAGCAGATGTCCACCACAGCTTGGTGGGCACATTATCACTCAGGTTCCCTCATATATAATATTCCAGAAATTAATCACAAAGGATGGGAAAACAGATGATGCTTTCTTTTTCCCTGAAAAATTTCAGTTCAGAAAAGAGAGCCAAAGCCAATGTTATACATTATTCCCCCAAACTAAGAGGGAAGGCTAATCACTAAATATACATTTGAAAATGAATGATTCTGCCCCACAGAATTATTGCTTCCAAATGGCAGGAAAACTGACTATTTTCAAAATATGAGATTTAGAATAACATGGAGTTAAAATATTTTTTTTTCTTTTTCCTGTTGTGCTATGGGTACTTTGTTAGGGTTTTCAGTGTTTTCTCCCATGGCAGTCATACTTCTAAAAAATGAAAGCAAATATGATTCTATCATGATAGAATAGGCACAAAATTGGAGCATAGCTAAAATGATGTGTCAGGAGTGACATGGAGATGTGATTTTAGAAAAATACCAACTTGCTTTTTAAGCAGTCATTGGAGAATATATTAGCAAATGATGACAGGTTTTCAATCTTTTTCATGGTTCCCATTATAAACTTTATTTGAGATTTCTGTTGCTCAGTTTTTTCCAGTGATTGTTATTCAGCATTTTTCTTTATAATGGGACAGAAGTTTAAATGTATACCATTCCTTGTGTTTTTAAGATATTAGTAGGACAACAAAATTATAATTATTTTAAATAAATTAGTATATACAAAATTTGAGAAATATTGTGAATCCTGAGGATTCACATCCAAAACTTCACACACACATGAAAAAAATAGTCTAAAGGTAGTTGTTGGATAATGATGTATTATGTGATATTTCTCAGTGTGTGTGTGTGTGTGTGTGTGTGTGTGTAGCATAAATTCTTTATAACTCTGATTTTGTTTCATTTGCATATTTCAATTAAAATCAACTAACGTTTCAGAAGATCCATAGTTTGCTAGGAGACCATAAAATTAGAGACTAGAAGAACTAAGACAAGAATGAAGGGAATTATATTTAGCTCCTCTTTATTGCCTATAGAGCAGCATATTATAACAGTGATTAAACAGCAACTTTGGTTATTTTCTGAAGACCTGTATGTGTACTGTATCTCAGCTTTAGCAAACAGCTGCACTTGCTCAGAATTGGTGATTTTTTAAAATAAATAAATACTATAATTTTAACTAAAATATTACAAGCACCCAACCCATATTTGTCTTCAGTGATGTTCTAGAGCCAAATTTGAGAAGTATGTCCCTGAGTTAATGGTGCCCAAGGGAGAATATAGAAAACATTAGGCATATAAGAACCAGAAATACAACTCACTGACTATAGTTTAGATTGCAAGCACAATTTCTTACATAAACTAGCATAACTTATAATTGTTGTGAACATTTTGATATTTAGATAGCTTGATTAATTGCCATTTTAGACCACAGATATATTTGTATCCAAAAAGGCTATAATTCATTTTCTGAAAGCAACTTAATACCTTAAAATAATGGAAATTAAAAAGCCCCTTAATGCAAATAATATTAAAAAGTTTTATTTTATATATTTACACACACACACACACACACACACATATATATATCATGTCTTATACATATTTATAGAGAATATGAGTTTCTAAGCAATTATTATTTTTTTCATTCTGGTGACTCAACCATTGCTTTGTAACTTTCTACTTGGGTTTAACTAACTGGACTATATATTGATATGAATTGCAAGCAAGTGTTCAGCTGATTCTCATTTGCTCATGTCTGCATTGTTCCTGACTGATACTCTTAGAATGAGATAATGTCATGGGCCCAGAAATTAAATACTTACTGGAAAGCCCAATACCCATGAATGGGTGTCCCATGCCTACAGTAAAATCTCTTCTCTCAGGCCCTGCTAATGTGTTTTGCTATTGTTATTGTACTGGGAGTTGTTTGTTTTTGTTTTTTCCATTTTATGGGCTGCCTTGTTTCCTGCTGATACATTTGGCTAATCCCAGCAGCTGAGATTCCACTCAGAGTTTATGATTCTCTTCTCCCAGAGAGATGCACTAAACTTCCGTTTTTTATTTGTATTACCTGCCCTAGCCAATGACCCTGATGCAGCCAACAGTTCCATCTATTCTCTCAGTGATTTCTAATCTATAGAATAAAATATAAACACTTTCAAAGAAGAAGACATAGTCATGGAACATAAAAGAACACACTGATTTTGAATGGGGCAGTATGAAAAGGCAGATGTCAGCTCTCATAAGAAGACAATTTTTAGTGGCTAAACCTACCTCAAATATAATGAGCTAATCCAAGAACCAGTGAGTAAGTGCGAAGATAGTAAAATACAGATTTGGCAGTCACTGGTAATGATCAAGTGTGAATTAAACCAGAACTAGAGTGGTTTAAAATATGATGCCGAGGATCATTCCCAACTCTATGGTTTTACAATATTGTGTCATGGCAAAAGTTGCATGTAACAAGGTTACAAACCCAGATCTTCCCATGTGTCACAGATCCTCACATAATTTGCTGAACTTTCTAATCCTCAGTTTTCTCATGAATGATTTGGGAATACTCATGCTTTCTTCCAGTGTCGTAAGAACTAAAGAATGTTTATAAACTTCTTGGACACTCTACTTGTAGGCAATGCTGTAAATGAATTATAATTATTATGTAAATAGTATTTGATTCAAAAAGTGGATCAAAGACCTAGGAATTGCACCGAAAACTGCAATTGCTAGAAGAAATCATAGGATAAATGTTCCAACATATTACCTCAAGCACCAAGTTCCTTAAGAAGACCCCTAAAACTCGAGAAATGAAGCCAAGACTCAGTAAGTGGGACGGCATCAAATCACACAGCTTGTGCACAGCAAAAGAAATAATTAAAGATCATGAAGAGAGAGCATACATAATGGGAGAAAATCTGTGCCAGCTGCTTTTCTGACAGGGGATTATTATCCAGAATATATAAAGAACTCAAAAAACTTAGAACCAAAAAAAAACCAATAAATGGGAAAAAGAACTAAACATATCTGATTTCTTAAGAAAATATTATGTGAAATGTGAATCATTTGAATTTGGATAAATATACTAATTGGAAAACACCATGAATATGTACAATATTTCTACAAAACATCATGCTCCACAATTTTCACTGATAAACACTCATTGTGTTCAAACAAAAGTAAAGCAAAACATTTCTGAATTAACTAGTTGTCAGAATGGAAACATAGGTGTCTGGGCTTATGATAACTTGTCAAAATCCAAAGACAAACCAAAAGTTTTCAGTGCCCAGAGGTCTATGTTTTAAAATCACAAGGGAAGCCTATGGAATTGATTTCTCCTGTATCATTAATTCTCTTTATCCATAATTCATTACACAAGATAAAAATCTGAATCAAACTTAATATGTAGAAAATCCATATTCACTTTAAAATTTAGAATGAAAAATTTTTATAATTTTCAATTTTATTTTAAAAAATGTTACAAATTTTGAATTTAATTTCAAAAACATTCAAAATGACTTCATCAACATCATTTTATAAATGTACTTACGTAAGTATAAATACACATTTAATTTATTCTTCTTTCATTTTTCAAATAAAAAAAGATAGAAAGCTTAAAATACAATCAATGCTTTTTTTTTTTTTTTTTTTTTTTTGGTACTGGGGATTGAACTCAGGGCACTTGACCACTGAACCACATCCCCAGATCTATTTTGTATTTTATTTAGAGACAGGATCTCACTGAATTGCTTAGCACCTCACTTTTGCTGAGGCTGCCTCTGAACTCATAATCCTCCTGCCTCAGCTTCCAGAGCTACTGGGATTACAAGCCTGTGCCATCGCACCTGGCACAACCAGTGAATTTTGAAGTGAACAGTTTCTCAAAGTACTGACTGCTACCTTGAATACCTTAAATAATAGTTATCTTTTCGTTCTATAAGCTTTTGAAAGACTTATTTCGAAAAATAATTGACACTTCATAAAAGTATACAAATTAATTCAAATATTTTTTCAATTTTTTAAAAAATACACCATAGAGAATTTTTATGATTGAATTAACATGTATCTATTCTTTTTTCTTATATTTATTAAATTAAATTGAGTCAGTAATTTATTTGTTTTTATATTAGAATAAAAATTTAAGTATATGCAATTTTAAATAAGAATTTGATATCTGTTTAGTTTCCTTATTTTAATTATTACTGAAATGAAATTAAATATTTTAATTAACTTCTGAATAATATGTTCTTATATGAACTATTTTCAGCCTACTACAAAAGATTTTGTTTTCTAATTTTATTTTTTAATAATCCAAAAACAGACAAAAATTTCAACATAGTAATTTTTCATCTGGAATTTTATTCTAAATCCTATATTATAAAATTTATTTTATTGTAATAGGCTATCATCATTAGGTTGAATAAATTGAGCGCCACTAATAAGTGTGTATATCTCCAGGAAAGTTGTAGGTGAATTAAGGAAAAAAGACTATGATGTGAATATTTACTATTTTTATGCAATAGCTTCAAGAAAACTATTTGGTAACCAAGATATTTAAACTGCCCTCTTTGTGGTCATTTTTAAAAAGCAACAATATAGTATAGTGCACATAAAAATTTGAATATCTTGGTATATATACTTGTCTTGAAATTTCATAGCATTCGGAGATAGTTCAGTGAGGACACATTTAAAAACATTCCAGCTTTCCATCCTACATTTGCGTGTTTGAATAAATGAGCTGGAGGTGGATGTGAACTTCTTTGAACATGGTAAATGTTTTGAAGCCATTGTGAGCTCAACATTCTTGATACAGTCTCTTTTGGTTCATCTTTTTTTCAACACTCCTTTTTGGTTTTTCTTTCTATCATGTTGATTCAAGTTTTCCTTGCTAACTCTTCTTTCAATACTTCAAATATTGTTTGTTCCTAAATTATGTCCTTTGGTTCTCTCATGCCTCTCCTTTACCCTGATATTCCATTCACTCCTAGTGCTACATCCACAACCTTTATGTGCCTGATACCCAGTTCTAATCTCTGACCTACCTACCCAATGCCTTTGAATTCCAGATCATTCTTTAAACTGCTACCTGATGATATTCTCCTCTGTATTCCTAAGGAAATTTCAAGGTAAAAATGTTGTGTTAGGTGAAGAGGATAATTAAATGGATATATAGCAAAATTAATAGAGTATTACATACAAATTTGCATTTTCAAAATAAAAATGAAAGCATTGTTTTATATATATATGTGTGTGTGTGTGTATGTGTGTGTGTATCCACGTGTATGTTATTTGGTATGTTAAATATATGTATACATATGTGTGTATGTGTATATACTTATACTTTACATATTAGCTATATATAAAATAACAGCAATAATATAATCATTAAAATGTCTCTCAATATGTGATAGGTAAGGTTGAAATGAGCAATCTAATTACAAAACTTTACAATGCATCAATTATTAAAAATATATATTTGTCTAATATAATGGAATTAATTGAAAATTTTATTTGCTTAAAAAGTTTTAAATATTCTAAACAAATAAAAAACATAATATAGAAAACAAAATTATTTAAATATAAAATTACAAATTGAACACTGAGATAAATTACAAATTTATCTCAGCAATAACTTAAAAATATTAACACGTCAATAAATAGAGTTCATTATTGAAGTCAAACAAATATTTTAACATTATTCATAATGAATGGTGAATAATAATTGTTGATCAATATGTTTGAAAACATCTTCTCATAAACTGGTGGCTGCAGCCTTTAGAAGTTAATTTGGAGATTCGGTATTTGAAGGAGTATTTGGAATATCCAAGCATAGGGAGGAAGGTAGACTAGAGAATAACAGGGTCCATTTTGAAGACTGGTCCCCTTGCCAGACCTCATCCATGCTAGACCTTAAGGAGACAGCAGTATGAAAGCTGAATCTTTTTCCGCTTTTATGTGGAGAGACTCTGACACCCAGGGATAGCCACGAATGCTTCAGTGTTGTGGTGACAAAGTTTGAGAAACAGTGAGAGACTGAGCTCTTTATATGTCAGCCAAAAGAATGCATGTCCTTAGCAGACTAAGAACTCTCAGCATTTGATCATTGTTCTAGTATATTAAGATCTTCATTTTCACAAGCAGTAGTAGACATCATTCCTAGCCAAGACATCCTTGTTATCAAAAAAGACTAAGGACAAAATAGGAGTGGGTGCTCAGAGCAGTTAACACCCACCATCAGCTCTCAGTGAGGTAGAACTAGTGCACAGAGATAAGGAGGCCAAAAGCTTGATGTTAAAACATTTTAAAACTCAGATGAAATCAACAAATTCTAACAAAATGTCAAGTTAACAGAACTGCCTCAAAAAGAAAGAAATGAAATATATGTATAGGTATATGTATATATATATATATACATATATATATAGAGAGAGAGCATTATATATATATGGTTTATAACTATACTACAGAAGCCCATAACTACTACAGAAGTTAATTTAGCAAGCTGACATTTTCCCACAAAAATGCATCAAGCCTAGAAAGTTTCTTTGGTAAGTCGTTACAAATACTGAACCAAAGACGAGTAACTTTTCCATAGAACAAAAAAGGGGAAACATTTGCAAAATTTTCAAATCATTCTCACTCTCAAACATATAGATATAAAAATCCAAAAGAAAAATCAGAACACAATATACAACCAAATAAAGAATTTGGAAATAACACAGAATTTCAGAGTTGTTTTAATGCCAAAGAGTCTATAAATGTAATTCATCACATTAAGAGATTAAAGGAGAAAGTCTAAATGATCATTTTGATAAATGCAGGGAGAAAAAATATAAAAGTCTGTAATCTTTCATGTTAAATCCCTTAACATAAGGAAGAAAAGAAAACTTTCAAAATATGATAGAGAATATTTATCCCAAAATTACAGCAAAATATATTGAAATCTCATATTCCTTTTAAAATTCAAATTACACTATAAATCTAGAGTGTGCCTACTGTGAACAATTTTATTTCATCTTTTATAGCATAATGTCAGTGTAACAGAGGGGATAGAGAAATAATACACAAGCGTATGAAAAGAAGAATCAAATGTTTCACAAATAAGCATGTGGTGCTCTAAATAGGAAGCCAAAAATATTTATAAATATAATTAATATGTAATTCAAACCACAGTCAGGAAAGAATAAATAAGAAAGGGATTTAATGCCAGTAATTATGTAACAAAATTATTAGAAAGACTAAAGAAGCAAAGAGGATATGTGTAGTATTCTGGAGATTAGGAGAGAGAGGGAAAGAGAGCAGGAAACAGAGGGAGCCACCACTGTCCAGAACATCAAGCAATCAATCCATAAACAGCAGTCACTACTAGAGCAGACCCCAATCCTTTGCTGGTCACCAGTCTCTAAAACTTGTTTTCTTCAGAGTTCATTTGTTTCTATCCTAACTACAACCTAGTCACCACAGAGACCAGCATTTGCTTCTGCTTAACAGCACCACCATTACTAGATTCACTTGTCTAAAGCCACTGCCTCTGTACTTGCAGACAAGGAGAAAGCCATGGTTGCCTGTGGAACCACAGGTCCAATACTTCTCATTCAACTACCTAGTTTGCAAGGCATTCTGGGAAGTGTAGTTTTTCAAGCCTGTAGCTCCAGCTCCAGCCCTAGAAGGAGCGAAAAATGAGTGTGGGCCTCGGAACCAACAGAAAATATCAGTTGATAACAATAAGAAAGATGAACACATTTTCTTAATATAAGAACTAGATTTGAAATCACTGTTCAACTGTAAATTGAAGTTTCTTATAGAGCAGAATCAAAGTAAACATTAAAACAGTGTTTGCAATATTAATAAAATTAGGTTAAATGATTCTGAAACAAGATTAAAATATCTAGAACTACAAAATAAATTAAGTAAAACCTTATTATAAAACAAAAATAGGGGCTGGGGATGTGGCTCAAGCGGTAGTGCGCTTGCCTGGCATGCGCAGGGCTCTGGGTTCATCCTCAGCACCACATAAAAATAAAATAAAGATGTTGTGTCCACCAAAAACTAAAAAATAAATATTAAAAAATTCTCTCTCTCTCTCTCTCTCTCTCTCTCTCTCTCTTTAAAAAAATATATGAATGAATTAAAAATCCTGACAAGAGTGACTCAATATGTCCTATATGTCAAAGCTCCCCAAACTGATATACTGAATGTATAAACTTCAATTGCCACTATACCGTCTGTTTTATTCCTTTTGTTTTCCATTAACTATAAAATTTATAGTGAAAATCTAGTTCCAAGATGCATCTGAAAAAGAATGAGTATAAAACTACAGAGATTACAAAAATTTTATCATATAAATATAAATAATTACTTCAATAGAAAATCAAAATAAAAGAATAGAAGTTTTACACAAAATATATCCATCTGATAAATGCATGAAATGATAGTCAAACCAAATTATTCATTAAAAATTTTTAACAATCTCAATGTAATCAATTGTACATCCATCAGAGAAATGTCTCACAATATTAAGAGTTATCAAGGATGTGGAACAAATGTTGATAGAATATAAGTTGATGCAAAAAATTTGGAAAATGATTTTAGATAATCTGGTAAAAGTAAAAGATATGCATATTTGAGAAACTGTTGCACATATACAGATGGAGAGATTATAAGAACTTTTACAACTAGCTTGTTTACCTCAATAAAAACTGGCTACAACCATAATATTCACTCAAAAGGAGAATTATTAAAAATATTTAGTTAGTATATCAAATTTGCCTAAATCACATAAAATTAAGGATGATAAATATTTCCAAAACCTGAAAAATTCAAATGCAGGTTCAGAGAAAATATATTTTTCTCCCACTAATAGATTTTAAAGAAACTCAAATTTATTTTGTATAGATGAGAGAAATGTGACCTATCTAAACTGTCCAATACAAATGCTGGAATGACAAATTGAGAACAGAAATGTAATAGATCTCTGAAACAGGGTGGCATTCATCTGAGAGTTTGAAGTTCCTAAAATACAAACCTCCCACAGAAAATAATTAATATCAAAACAACTGTTTTCCAGAAACAAAGGAAGTTGTCTAACTTTGTCTTGAACTTAAAAAAGCTCTTAATGGCTATTGAGGGATTTATGGAGTAGTAGGATTGACATTAGAATCTCATCCCTCCTATAGAAAAATCAGAAGGTAATTACAGAAAAAAATTGTTAGTCGCAAATCATAAAAACAAATTTAATTCTTCAAAATAAATGATTGTGTTTTCTATGATGATATAATAAACAATGAACCTTTGTTTCAACAGGTGAAAACTAGCCCATTAGGGGGCCTCAAAACTATAAGATATATTTGGAAAGGGTGAAAACACTAATTGATCAAGGGAGAGAAGATGATTTTTAATTTTCTTTAATTTACAATGTCTTAATGAGACTATGAGATAATAACATAGTGTTAGAGAAAGTTATGAATTGAATTCTAAGTGAGAACTCAAACAACACTCAGCATGCATCTCTCAAAATGAATATAGTAACAATGGAACCGTAATCTCCATTTTAGGACTACAATTTCTATATACAATTTTAACAATTATACATTGGTCTACAAGGTGTGTTAGATGTGTTTTAATATACAGAGTAATATTTATTTAAATATTTAGGAGACATTATCAAAAAGCATCTAATTTATTTTTAGTGCATTAAAATCATTATACAGAGTAGCAAATGCAACAAATTTAAATTTTTAAAATGCTTATTAAATAGAGACATTCTTGACTTATGGTGGAGTTCCATTGTGATGAACCAGTTGTAAGTTGAGAATATCGTAAGTTGAAAATGCATTTAATACATCTAATGTACCAGACATGATAGTCTAGCAACACAGTACATTACTGCTGCCCAGAATTGGCACAGATTGTCAATCCAGGAAAAGATCCAAACTCCAAGTACCCAGTTTCTTTTGAATGTGAATTACTTTTACAACATTGTACAGCTGAACTATCCATCATAATTTAGGAGACTACCTGTTTAGAAGACAGATTTAGAAGGACCCTCTTCTCCTGGCATTCATCACCTCCTTGGTAGTTCTGCCTTCCTCGTATTCAGTCAACTCCTTTAGATTATTTCATTGAAGTGTTAAAACAGTTAATTTTTATTTCATTGAAGTGTTAAAACAGTTAATTTTTTTAATCTAAAGTTTAAAGAAAGATGAAGGCCCTTGTCTGTCTGATTTCAAACTGTGTTTTAAGTTACAGTAATCACAATAATGTGGTAATGGTGTAATTTAACAGATCAATCAGGAATACAGACATGAAGTAGCAATGTACATGTATAGCTGACTTTTTACAAAGACACCAAAGGAAGTCAATAGGGAAAGTCTTTTCTACAAAATATACTTGTAAAGCTGGATAACTATGTGGAAAGAATTCTCAGTTTTGTACCTAATGTAAATACTAATGTAAATTCTCAGTTTTTTACACTAACTTAAATACTAATTAAAAATAAATCACTGACATAATGTGAAAGTTAAAACTACAAATTATTCTAAGAAGAGTGTACAAATGTCTTTGCAACTTTGATAGATGATAATTTTTTTTTAATGATACAAAAGTAGTTATCACCAAAAAAGTAAGAAATAAGAGGTGGAGGGAGACAGGAGAAAGGGAGGAAACTATAGGATAGGAAGAAATAAAGATGAAAGCAAGGGAGGAAGAGGAAGAGTCAATAGAGAGGTGCCAAAGGAGAGATTGGGAAAGTCCAGAAATAGAGAAAGAGATGGGAAGAAAGATTTTATAGAGAAATCCATGTAAAACCCGAAGAAATAATGCTGCACTTATTGAAGACCAGAGGGACCTCAGATCCCCAGATGCTTGCCTAGTTCCTCTATGCTACAGCAGAGTCGAGGCCTGCAGATCTTATTCACTCCCAGGCCAACACGTGTATCCCTGGACAATATCCAGTGTTATCAAGACTGGTTTACATGCATGTTCTGGTCTTGAGACAAGTCATATTTGTAACTGGTTACTCTCTGTAAGCACATTTTCTATTTTAAAATTAATAAATGCATGGGGTTCATATTTACTTCATGATACTGGGAGCTGGAGTGGAGAAGGAATAAGATTTGCTATAATGAAAATTATAAATTCCATAATATAGCATCTAGTGAAAAATTACATAGAGGTAAAAAAAAAATCATTGTATTTAGTTATGAGGGATACATAAGTGAGTACTCACTAGTTATGTAGTCTTTTGGATTTTTATACTCTGGATATTTCTAGTAAAGAGAAAAAATCCTTCTCAAATAAGTATGTTAACTGGTCATAAACCTGAATAATCCGAAATTTCTGATATTTTTTGAAAAACCTATAGAAAACTCTCTTTTGGAACCAATTTATATTAGGGTCTGAGAAAATTCCCTAGAAAGCAATCATTCTGTGGAACTACATGTTAGTCTTTTCAGTAGCCTGCCAGATAAGTATCTGATTGTGCCTGGGGAGGTTGAATCCATTTGAAGTATCAGTGGTAGGTAGCCAGTGAGATCATCACTTGGCCTGCTCTCTTGTGTTCCTGCTTGATGCTTAGCCCAAAGAGGCTGCAATAAAATTTTAAATAAAACTTTTAAAACCATCAACATTGTAAAAGCAAATCATGAAATAACCTTAGGTATAATCGGCTTCTGTAGCAAGAAGTGATGGTGCTGAGATATTTGCTTTAAAGGAAGTGTGCCTAAAATGGCCAGTGACATCCAAGCTTCAGTTATGGATGGGCAGAAGGAGGGGTAGGACCAGTGCTGTGATCATCATTTATGGGATTTACAAGAACAATGACTTCACCACTTCACCGTATCAATAGAAACAAAAAGTATCACCATAGATTGTTGGCTTAATAAAGGAGTAGATTGATAGGTGCTAAAAATAAATCAAAAGCTCACATCTGGATGATTTAAAGAAAGGCAAGTCACCTTTCCAAGGAGTAGAATTTAAAAGATGATAGAGGTATAGTATAAGGATGGGGATCGAGATAGGAGTAGGGATAGATATAGAAATAGAAAGACAGCTGAATGCTCAATATTATATAGATGGATATAACATTAATTTACATAAGAAAATGTAAACCAGCAGAAGAATAATAAGCAACAGAAGAAAAAATGGATAAAGATAGAATGTTTTGGATAATAATGTACAAGAAACATTAGAGTGAACAAGAAAGAATTTGTTAAGGACTTGTAAGCAAAAAAGCAATTAATGAGTGATGATGTCTTATGGATACCTTTATTGTCCTTTTTTAGTCAGCTTTTTCACTACTGTGATTAAAGAACCAGATCAGCACAATTTTAGATAAGGAAGAGTTTATTTGAGGGCTCATGGGTTCAGAAGTCTCAGTCCATAGAAGTCGAGCTCCGTTCCTCCGGCTCGAGATGAGGCAGAACATCATGGCAGAAGAGCCTGGCAGAGGGAATCAGCTCACATGACCCACAGGAAGCAGAAGGAGAGAGACTTCACTCTCAAGATGTATATACCCAGTAGCCATGTCACCATAAAATACTTCCTCCAGCCACAACCACCTGCCTCCTGTCACTACTCAGTTAATCCCATCAGGGATCAAGTCACTGATTAGGTTAATGCTATAGCCCAATCATTTCTCCTCCAAACCTCCTTACATTATCTCACACATGAGCTTTTGAGGGATACCACATCTAAACCATACCATGTCCCCAATAGACAATTTTTTAACTTAATGTTGGAGTTCTTGATGCTCTACTCTCCTCTTTCTGCACTCAACTATTTTTATGTCCATGCTTCATCTGCATTGTGACTCTAAAACTCAAATCTTCAGTCCAGTTCTGTAAGCAACGTGCTGGTGGCTGTTGATAATAGCTGTCCCTTGACAGACCAGAACGTTCATCATTGCTCCTCAAGACAAGCAAGCTGCTGAGCAAGCTCCATGGCACTAGATGATCTAAAGATGTCTCAACTTCTATTCCATTGACTGAGAAAAAGAATGTATGTGTATGTCTCAGTGCTGACTGTCTATCCACACAATCACAAACATTTCCTTCATTTCCAGGCCCAACTGACCATGCAGAACTCACCACCTCCTAGGTTGATGATGTTCTGCTTTCACTGGGGTCACTCTGGCCTTGTTTTTATTCCACACTTATTTCCAATCAGTTAGAAAACTGACGTTTTTATTTTCAAGGGCATTTTTTTTCTCCTAATCAAATACTTTTTAATCAAAAGCTTTGACATTCAGAATGATTTACTGTCGTGACTTTCAGAATCGACTTTGTAATTTTGAAACAGACTACTCACTGGATCTTTCTCTTTGCATTTATGTAACAGCAATCTTGTTTACCTATAGATAATGTTGATGTCTCTGAGCCAACAGAGAAAGAAAAATGAATGCCTACATATTTCTGTAGATCGTCTCACTACACACATATTAATTAAGCACCCATTCTGTGACAGGGGAATGGAACATGTGTCTTGGGAATTCCTTCCCAGTGAACACATCCTTCACTCACATAATTAATAAGAAAATATTTGTATGGATCACTGGGAAAATAAATGCCATCAGCCGTCATGTATCACACGTCACACATCAATTATGAATAAATGAGAGATATTGGGCTGGTTGTGGCTCAGCAGTAGAGCGATTGCCTTGCACTTGTGAGGCACTGGGTTTGATCCTCAGCACCACATACAAATAAATAAACAAAATAAAGGAATTGTGTCCATCTACAAGTAAAAAATATATTTTATAAGAAGATATTAGGGGGCTGAGATGGTGGCTCCGTGGTAGAGCACTTGCCTATCATTTGTGAGGCACTGGGTTCGATTCTCAGCACAACATATAAATAAATAAAATAAAGGTCCATTGACAACTAAAAAATATTTTTGAAAAGATATTAAGAGAGTATTCCAACAAAGAGAAACCTAAAGACCATTTAAGTTACCATAAACAGAAAAAGTCACCAAAACCATTATAATTAGATTATCAAGTATGCTTTATGGGTTTTTCTCCTTTGTTTCATTATAGCTTCATGTTAAAATTAATTTTATGTTCCTGCTTTGTTTTTTTCTTTTATATGTTTTCCTGTTTCAACTATTTCTGATGTGTACTATTGCATGTTTCTATATTCTGTAAATTGTAATTTTTATTTATATATTTTAGAAATAGGATAGTACCTAAACAAATAATCAGGCCTTTGATACTTAACTAAGGTAGATTAAAGAAAGTTAAAGGAATATTCATGCATGTTGAGAGTATAGCAAGTACAAGAGTGATCCAGCAAATTTCTGGTGTATCTTAAGAAAGTTATTGCCCTTATCCCCAAAGTTCTTGGTATATATTAAAAGTGATGTTGGTGAATGCGGGCTGAAAAATATGGAACATATGGGTTAAGAGAAATTGTCACCACACTGGAAACCTGGCATCAGCTATGAGTACAACTATTTGGATAGGAGTTTAGGTTAAGGTGAAAGTGAGATAAATTTTGACACCACAGAATTGACAAGAAAGACATCAGCACAGGGAATGTACAGGAAGGATAAAATGAGATCCTCAAACTGCTGACCAGGAGGATATTTAGACTGTGTGTGCCATTATAAAGATCAGAATAAGTAAAGAAACAACAAGAGAAGAATAAAGTCTCTATTTCTGTATTTTTAATTAAATCACAGGAGATTCAACAAAGGCCTTAAAATGGATAATTAAAAATTGAGAATATCACAGGGCATGTTACAAGGACATTGGGGAGGGAGAGTGCAGAAAAGGAGAGAAGCCTGTCAGATGCTCACAGAGAAGTGCATGGGGAAGGTGACAAACCCAGGTAATATGTCACAGGCTACTGGCAGCATGGAAACCTGAGAACACAGCCATGTCTTCCAGTTGACAAAGAGTTCAAGAATGACAGCAGTACTTTTGATCCTAGAGCATTAGAGAACTGCAAAAACTTACTTCAATAACAGTAGTTTCCCTGGAGTGATTGAGGAAGTAGCCAAACTGAAACACTACAACTATGAATTTGGAAACAAAAAGACAAAAGATGCAAATAGAGGGTACAGTTATCAATTAACTTTTTATACTATGTTGTATGCTAGATACTCTGCCTGTGTTTTTTCATTCGAGGCTGCAAATATAATGATAATAAGATAAATAAAGCAAAGTCATTTACAAACTAGGTGACTTCAAGAAAGACATTAATCAAGAAGGGTTTTAATCATTTAAAAGAAAGTTCAGACAAGTGAGGTTGAGAGTCTACAAAGTAATTGTCCTATACTCCACAAAAATATTAAGGTCAAGAAAGATGCAGATGGACTGGGAAACTGTTCCAAAATAAAAAAGACTAGAGAAATACAACAACTAATAGAATCAGAGTGCTATAAGAAAACTAACTAATAATAACGGTATTCAAGTTTCTGTGATAATAGTGATATTTTTTTACATTTTTAAACACTTAAATTTTTAAGAATTTATTTTTATTTCCCAGTAAATATTCTGTCAGGATTTTTATTTGTAATGCAATAAATTTGCTTTATAATAGAATTACAATATAAAAAATATCATTTTTTTCCTCCGAGGGCCCTGAAAATATATGAGTTTAAAGTCCCACAGAGCCTTGAGTCTGATGCTAGAAGACAGAGAATTCATATTCAGAAATTAAAGTGGGTATTTATAGAGCAGACATGTGCTATAGTAAAAGAAGTGGGGATATTCATGTAAAATATATAGTCATATTTTGGCTGAAATTATTGCAGACCACTTTATATGGATGCATATAAACTCTAATGTTTAAAATCAATATTTAAATCGTCAACTAATGTATATAGCAAATGTACACACACAATAAAGATCTATCTATATTATCATAATCAGAAAGCAATTTTGCAAAAGATTGGCATTTTCTCTGAAACAGAATGAATCTGTAGAACCCTACTAGAATGTTTAAACTGTGAAAGAGATGAACTAAATTAAGAAACGTAGAAGTTAAAAATGAACGACTTTAAGTCTGTATTATCCCAGACATTAGCATTCAATTTTCTAGGCTCTTTTCTCATCCTGTTGATCTAGTAATAGTCAATTTTGTGATGTCAATGTACACATCTACATAGACCAGCCTTGGAAAAGAGTTTAGTTATCTAATATTTAAAAAACTAAAAGTACCCATCAGTGGATAGGACTGTTTGCTTCTCCTTTTAATATAATAATCAAAAGAAGCAGACTGCCTCTCCTCAAATATAAGTTATTTCTTAAAAATCAGCATCTAACATGGGTCTAACCTTTTATGTATTCGGATTCTCTTCCATCCTCAAAATTTGGATTTGCTTCTGTCCTCAAAACTGAACACTATTTTTACTCATTAAGTTTACTCATTTAACTTTACTCATTAATTGTATGTCATATACATTGTACATATATATGATAGAAGTCTGTGTTGTAGAAAATCTATTATATACACACATTTGTGGGATACATGTGTGTGTATATGTGTATTTGTACACAGACTTGTATCATTTATAAAAGTAAAAAATATATATATTTTGAGTTTCAGGACTTATTTCAATGCTTCAGGCCCCCAAAGAAATTCTTACATGGTATTATGTGTTAGCCAGCTGAAAAAGTATTAAAGGAATTTGAGTATAATTTCTTAGTAACAGTTGCCATCATTTTAAATACATGACACTAAACTTTAAACTCATCTGCCACTCCGTGAATGTTGTCATGTTTGAAGAGTATCTTGTTCCTGTCTTTTCCCCTGAGTAAATAAGATAGCAACAGGGTATTACTTGCACTTATCTGTGACATCAGCCATCAGACTCACCAACAAACTGTGACTATGAAGCAAGAGATGAGCCTTTAGAAAAAAGCATTAAAAGCCTGTCAAAGATCCATTTACTACTGATTCCTCTGGGGGAGTTGCCTTCTTAGCATCCACTCCCTGACATTGATTAGAGCATGTGATCTGAAGACAAGTCACTGTTTGTTAGCCCCAAATTATACTCTGCAAAGATTCATGGCATCTGGCTGAATTCTGTTGTCAGAAATTCTTTTATAGCCAGGCCAGAAAGAGAGATTCTGTATCTTATTTTTGTGGCCAACACACTGTTAATTTCTAATCTGGTACAAAGATCTGATTAGTCAATAAACATATTTTGTTGATAAAAGCTCCTGAAAACAATTAAAATGCAAACTACTTTGTTTTGGAAACTATTAAAACTGTCAAAAAGACTTACATCTGGCACCCAAAACATTTCAGCTCCCATCGAACTCTGCATGTCCCAATTTTTGGCCATCCCAGTTCATGATTATTCCCAATCTTTTTGGAAATAACCAAAGGACTAATTGGGTCACTTGTATCTTGGCTTTAGTGCCAGGTCCAGGATCCCAGCTGGAAGTGAAGGCACTTAGGAGAGCAATCACCATGTCTAACACTGCTGCTTGGCTTTGGGGATGATTGACATTTCAAGAGCTGAACAAGCTTAACATTGAATGAAATGCACTGAGGCAGAGCTGACACTAGGAAATGAACACATTTGTTCTACAAATATTTGCCTAGCATTTGCTACATGCCAGCTATTGTGCTAGGTGCTGAATATAGCAAGGTTAAAATGAAACAGCCTCTACCCAAAAGGAAACATAGCCTATGGATTCAGACAAGTGTGTGATTTACAATATTATATGATGAAGGTCACAACAGATGCAAAAAAAAAAAGAGGGGCTTACTAGAGTACAAAGCAGAAGCATGAAATGAGTGTCAAAGGAACAAGGATGAAGGTTTTGAGGAGGAAGAGATATCTAAATAGGAAAGAATAGCCCAGGCAAAGCAGTGAGACAGTAGAAATCGTGGCACCTCCAGAGAACTCAAGGCTCTCATAACATACTGCGCCAGCCCATTGCCATGGCCCTCGATACTGTTTACAGCTTCTTCCTTTCTTCACATTCTTAAGGTGTACACTACTCTCCGGGTGTTCAAGCCTTTGTTCAGATCCTTCAACACTTTTTCCTGGCTCTTCAAGAGCTCTTCAAGCTTTTTCCCGACTCAGTCTTTACCCATGTGGTTCTGCCACAGTTGGATCAATCTTATCCTTGATTTCGTCTTATCACCTCCTCAAAGATGTATGGAAGTTTTCATATATCCCTTACAGTATTCACCATCATGACAATCTACAGATCCCAGGACTAAATAAATGTGACAATATATATCGCTTATTTTTGCATATACTTGTTTGTCTATTGAAAAATCTCTATCTCCTTAACATTTTATAATTTTCCATTTTTCACTTTTCTTTCATTCTTTTTTTTTTTTTTGGATAATGTGAATGATATCTCATCAGCACCTAGACTAGTGCCTGGAAAATAGCAGATGCTCAATAAATATATGCTTAACAAAGAAAGGAATGCTTGTGTCTTCTTCACTCTGCCTCAAGACAGCAAAGATAATACATTTGATTTACTTGTATCATCAGAGTTTGAAGTTAGTTCTTTTTTTTTTTTTTTTTTTTTTTTGTACTGGGGAATGAATTCAGGGGCACTCAACCCTTAGCCACATCCTCAGCCCTTTTTTTGTATTTTATTTAGAGACAGGGTCTCACTGAGTTGCTTAGAGACTGGCTTTGAACTTGCCATCTTCCTGCCTCAGCCTCAGAGCCACTGGGGCTACAAGTGTGCACCATAGTGCCTGGCTGAAGTCAGTTCTTCACACAAAGTAGACGCACAAAAGATAGATATTGGTCAGGTGAGTGAATTAATGCAATGTGGAAAGCTGTAAGAAATTAAATTGGTGAGGTAAATTGGGAGTCAAACTCTGATGGGTTCTTTAAGCTTAATTAAGGAATTTAAATTTTCCTCTGAGGGTAATATGAGTAAATGAACAGTTTTAAAATTTGGAATGACATAAGAACTTTTGTATAAAGGTTTTCCATCTGAAGTTTCACAATGAATCAAGGGGATAAAATTATAGATGATCTGGGGGATAATTCCATAGAAACAATCCACATCATTAATTTTTGTTGTTGGGATTCAACACACTGGCATAAGAGAGATCATGCTATCAAAGAATGGTCTCTATATAAGCTTTTTATCTGTGTCTGGTATTGTAAGCTTTATAATAACTTTCATATTTGTGTCCAAATATTCATATTCTTGGACATGAAAAGAATGTTCTGAAAACAAAGCTAATTTATTTTAATGCCAATGGGACATATTAGGAGGAGAAAGGTTTAATTTTCCTCAAAAATATATGGATTTATCAATACTTATCTTCCTTTTTATAGGTTTTGGCATTTTGTTTGCTAATTTTTAAAAACAGAATATCATACTAGCATCTTTAAAAATTTATTGAAAACACTCTATGACTATCTCTGAAAACTTAACCTCCCCTTCATCCTCACACAAGAAGCTGCATTTGTCTAACATTGAGGGAATAGTAATTTGCCAAGAGAGACAGAGAAATGAATGACTCTCTAGTATACCTTGGCCAATCTGCTTCGAACTTGATTTATTTAGATAAATCCAGAAACTGTTTAATGGCCCCCAATGAAAGCAATTTAATGATTTATTAAGTCTGACATAGATGACATTTCACTTATATGGTTTAATACTAAATGCATTTTATCATTCAACGTAATGAAAAATAATGATAGATTCCCTAAAAGTTGATCATTTTTTGAATATCCAGAGAAGCATAAGGAGAAAATTATACAGATTGTCACTTTCACTTTCTCTTTAGGAGATAATGTTTACACCACTAACTGTGCCTACTTGATCACAATTTCATATCAGGTCAGAGTAGAGCTCACATTTGAAAACATACAACTGATGTACATAGCCTTTGGTTTAGTCTGAAACCACACTTGATTCCTCTACATCCCCATTTGCTTAGTGTCTCCCAGTTCATCAGTTGTAAATTTGTTTTTCAAAACCATCCTTATTCAAAGAAGTTCCCTTTTCATTACAGTTCTAGGCATTTGTACGGAGCATCCTGTGTGAGTGATATCTGATAAAGCTGAATAGCAACATGTAAATCTGATCACATAAAAATCCAGATGTCCTAAAATATGATTCAAAAACAACAGAAAGAATGAAATGTTCTAATAAATAATTTTTAAAAAGTGAGGTAGCAAGTGACAAGTAACAAAGAAGAGAAAAATTCAATACTATCAACTTAAACAGGATAAAATTTAAAACATTTTTAAGAAACATTACTTTTAATAGCTGTTAATTGATAGGCATATTCTGGCAACAAAGGATATTTATTTATTTATTTATGCTTTTATGATCCCTATGGACTCAATTCTACATTGAAATCTGCTTTCCTTAAGCTAAAGAGAATCAATTATCATAATATTGATAATAAATCATAATATTAAAATATTATGACTGTGCATTTTTGATGTCCAATAAATTTACTAGAACATTCTAATTCTGAAAGGTAGTTTATTTGCATTTATTAATATTAATTATGCATCATTGATTTGACTTAGCAAAATGGGGTTAATTGATAAAAATCTCAAGGATAGCTGAGATACTTTCCTTAAGAATATAACCTGAAGTTTATTCTATAGTTCTAGCACAATGTATATACTGGAAAGACTCTACCTAAATATCTAGATGTCTTCTTTATACTCATTTTCCATTGGTGCATTACAGTTTTACATAATAGTGGAATTTATTATGCCATATTTGTACATGCACATAACATTAATTGATCTACTGCATTCTTCAGTATATTTCTTTGTCCACCTTTACTCTCTCCCAGGATCTGCTTGCTCTACTCTCCTGATCTCCCTTCTGTTGTTATTATTAATATTTTAATTGCTTCACTATAACTATATACAAGAGCAGGACTCATTGCAGTATCATAATGCATGAACATAGTATAATTTGGTAGATTTTGCTCCCCAGTACTTCTCCATCCTTCTGTCCCTCCCCATTAATCCCTTTCCTCTACTCATTAATCTCCCTTCTATTTTCATGAGATCCTCCGCACCTTATTTTAAATTCCTTGTTTTTTTCCTCTTCAGATATCTTATGCTAGGAACAAAAAAAATCAAAAGGCAAAAAAATTAAAATCTATGGAAGCAGTAAAGAAGTTACAATATTCACCTTTACAGAGTCCACATTTATAGTCTAAGTATTTATAAAGACAAAAATACAGATTGGGATTTATAATATACACCCTTATTGCATTCACTTTCCAGCTTTTTCATAGTAAAATATAAACTTTTAGTTCCTCTTAATAAATAATAGTCTTTAAACTACTTTTAAGAAAGCCATAATTTTCCAAAAGTATTCTGAAAAATTGATTTTAATTGGTTGTTTTACTATGTCTCTAATAATCTTAGGTTTTGTTACATCATTGGTTATTGAACATAAAAGATACTAGGAAAATCAGTTAATAATGTGGTTTATTCAGAAGAGAGTATATATATATATATATATATATATATATATATATATGTACAATTATTCCCTCAAGGCTATGTCAAGGGTAAATTTTCATGTACAATAATATGTAATTGAATCTATACTTAAAATTTTGTTGTCATTGCTGTTGTTACGTTGTTTGTTTGCTTTTTAGTGGAATCTAAAGTGGCAGAAGGCAACAACTGGATCAGTTCCTCTCTGTAGTATGAGCTCCACTGTCTTCCTGGGAGAAAGGCAGAGCCCAACCATGTCTCCCTTTTAGTACTATGTCCTTTCTCAACCCCTCTGTCAGCAGCGCATGGCAAAACACATCATCAGGCTGACAGCAACCTCAGAAACAACTGGTACACTTCTTACTGTTTTAACAACTGCGGGGTTCAGATGGCAGCTTAGATTAAGCAATCATGGAAATATTAATGTTTACTTCCACATTAGAAAGATTAATAAAGCATACCCTTCTCTAATTGATGAAGGTGACTCTCTTCTTTCAGAATTGAAATAAACCTGCTGGTGGAGTACAAAGGGGTTTTGTTTTTTAACCAAAGGGAACATTCAATACTGTGATTGCTATATTGTTTAATATAGGTGTGTTCTCTTCTTTCCTCTCCACCACCACAACACACACAAATACATGCATACTGATATTCTGTGGCCCATGTCAGGTTCCAGGAATCAGAATTTTAATAAATCTGAAATTTCATCAAAGAAATAAAATTTGAAAGTCCACTGTTCCAAGCTCTTGATAGATAATAAACTATATGCTCATGTGCACATACATAGATTTACTAAAGACACAGAGGGAAGGATAATCTTATTTACCTAGTTAAGCTCCAAGAATGTTCTAAAATGCATATCATTGATGAATAAATACAGCAATTGGGCATGACAGAACAATTTATTATATAGTTTATATATAATTTTGATAATTGCACTACAAGTTATAATCTTTATGAAAGTATACCAAAATAAAATTGAGTTACATGTTCTTTTATTTTATTTCACAGTTAAGATCCTTTTAATTTTGAACATTTTATTATCAGAAACAACTCAAATTAAGCAAAAAGAAAAGAAAAAAAACTGCAGGAGGAGAAATGCATTGGCTCTTGCAAACGGAGGGTTCCCGAGCAGTAGACTTTGGTCATGGTTGTTCAGGCATTCAAATAGCACCATCAGCTCTTGATTGGCTTCATTCTCAGGCTATGCCCATGCAGTAATGTCTATCAACAGTTTACATGAGTTCCAGAGAATATGGGTTCAGAAAACGAGATGTTGGAAAGTCTACCACAGGGAGGTCTGACTGGTCTGGCTTAGGTCAAGTGCTCATGCCTGAAAACTCACTGTGTCCAGGTGGGCAAAGCCATTTGACTGGCCAGGACCAGGTCTTATGCAACTACTCAGGGAGGGAGATGACCCTGGTCAGTCCTCCCTCTACCTCCTTTTACCATATGAACTGAGAAAGATGCTACATCATGAGGATCCAGTAGTTTCCTAGTAGAAGAGATCCTGGGCTAACACACATGCATTCCATAAGCTTGATGTTAAGACATTTATAGTCTAAGGTAGAGTGCCTCTCTTTTCTGTAACCTGTAGTTTGTCTCTTTTAAAAGTGCTTTTATTCATTTATTTTATAGGCATGACTTCTACTTTTTTATTTAATTGATTTTATTTTTAAGTACGTGACAGCAGAATTATAATACATGTTCTTTTAATACAATAGAAATGTAAAAGGTCACATGGTAGTTGTTAAAGTCTTGTAAACTTTTGATTTTGCACACCTAAATGTGATCTTATCCTCTTGTCTATATTACTTCACTTATTCACCATCAATGTAATACACAAGTCCCCCTTTTCCTTAGAGACTATGGTCCAAGAGTCCTAGGGGATGCTTGAAATTGTGGATACTATTGAATCCCATACATACTATGTCTTTTTCTATTTATTCATACCTATGAAAATGTTTAATTTGTTGGTTAGGCATAGTAGGAGATTAACAATAACTAATAATAAAATAGAACAATTGTAACCAAATATAAAAATTGATAACATCACTGTTCTTGCATTTTCAGGCCATATTATGCATAATAAGGATTACTTGAACACAGGCACTGGGACACCAGGACAGTTTGATCTTACTGACCAGATAGCTGCTAAGTAACTGATGGGTAAGCAGCATATACAGCATGAATACACTGGCAAAGGGATGATTCATGCCTGGATTATGACAGAGCAAGACAGCACATGATTTTACCATGCTACTTGGAAGGTGTGAAATTTAAAATTTATGAATTGTTTGTCTCTGGAATATTCTATTTAATATTTTCAGAGGACAGGTGAGTATGGGTAATTAAAACAGTAGAAAGTGAAACCAATGTAAAAAGGGGAATACTATGTTCCTAAATGAGTTACCCTAAAATATTATTTTCAATAATTTAACATCACAAGACTCATTCTGTTTGTAACTATACGAGTTTTGGGTAAGTACAGAAATAATTGCTAATGGAGAGTCAGGGTTTCAAAAAAAAGAACAAATTTGGAAATCTGTTTTAAATTAATTAGATTTCATTTCATTTAGACAAGGACGTTAGATTAAAAATTTTAAAGATGACTTTCATGTTTATGTGAATTGTCAGGAGAGGTGAAAGCTAACTGACCTGTTTAACTTTCTTTCTGAAATACACTGATAACATGTTGTAGTTGGAATTAAATACTTGGCAATCACAAGAGGGTCATAAACCTAGGGTGACTTGAGTTCTTCTTTTAAAGACAGCAAAAGATAATGTAAAATTGAAGTCTTATCAGCATTTCAGTATAGATGATATGACAGATTAAGAACAAGAAAGCAAAACTAATTAGAAAAAAATTGAATTCAGAAAAAAATACATCATAAAGCAAAACCCACCACAAAAGTGCTAAATAATAGTTCTCATAAATTGTGGTAAATCAAATAACACTTATAACTTGTATGAAAATAATTCTGCCTTATGGAGATTATATATTACTGAACTTGATCTTTACAGGAATTGTCACATTACTATATTTATCATTGTGCTTTGCTTCTTTTTGTTTTTATTTGCATATCTGAGAATAATGCATAAAAGTATGTCATTCAGAAACTCAGGAAAACAACTCTGAATAGAATAGTCTTTATTGTCAGAATTGTGGGGTAGAGGGCTAAGGGTAGAGCTCAGTAATAGAGCACTTGCCGTGGATTCAATCCCCAGTAACAAACACATACACACACACACACACACACACACACACACACACACACACCACTCAAGAGAGATTTGTAGTATTTAAAAGATTATTCCCTGAGCAGAGTCAAAATTTGAAAATTATATAAAGTATAAAATCAAATTTTTGTTCTAAGTTATAAAATCCTGGGTATGAAAAAGAATAGTTGTGATATGTAAATTCCCATAAAAATCATGTGCTAAAGCAATTTTTGAGGAGCGCTAAATCATAGCAGAAAATGCATAGCATGAAAATATGTTTTCGCTTCAAACCCCACAAATTAGAAAGATTTCCAGGAAGGTAACTCAGTGGTTGCTTTGATCATCTCACTCTACATCTGGGGAATATTTCTCAGTGCCATCAATTCAAATCACAACATTTCATTCACCTGTGAAACCAGTCAGGCTGGGCACAGTGGCACATGCCTGTAATCCCTACCACCCAAGAGGCTGAGGTCCTGAGATCCTAAATATGAGGCCAGGCTCAGCAACTTAATGAGATCATGTATCAAAATAAGAATAAAAATGGGTGGGGATGTAGCTCACTGTATGTGCACAGTACCATAAATATATAAATACATACATGCATACATACACACACAAAAATAATCCAGTTAGCCACTAATCCTACATTTTGTACCTTTATAATTCATAATTTCAGCCCTTTTCTAAGAGTTTCACTCTGTCTAGGTTCTGTATAATTGGATTATATGCTCAATTAACCTATTCATCATCAGGCCTAAGACCAGCTCCAATCTGCTTAGACCCTTCCTCTAATTCCTTCTGTTTCCCACTCAGATTACTACTCAAGCATATGAACCAGATAAGTTTGTGCACATACTGATGCTGTATTACTAGACAGTGTGTAATCTTCACAGAGAATGGTGAAATGTGTCCTTTAACTTAATTTTGGTCCTCAGATTAATACAGACATTAATACACAGCTCTTTCAACATTTCATACAACTGTGTATCCCCAGAACATGCACCTGCTTCTGGAAAGTCTATGTCAGATCTTCCACATGGTACCAGCAACCTCTATGGGTAAAGCTTTCTCATCATACCACACCTCACACATTCCCAAGTAAAATTCTCTCTGAATACTCAAAGTACTGCCATCCAACTCCATTCTCATATCTCAATCTATTCAGTTTATCCATCTAAATACTTCATTCTCCCATGAGACATTAACTTCCATGTACATCATAAGACATACATGAACTAGAGGCCAGTGAAATGGGAGAGAGAATGTTGTTATCGATTTCTCTGATGCCTAACATTGAACTACTCCAATAAAAAGACTTTAGCTAATACACTGTGCAGATAATTGCTGTACTAAGGAATGATATCAATTTATAAGATCCAAGTTCTTCTACACACAATTTCATAATCATTTATGAAATGTTTATTTTTATGGTATATGACCACCATGTGATTTTGATCATCCTCTCCAACAACAGCAATGACAATAACAAATTCTCAAGCTTCTTTATACTCTGTTCTTTTTCTCTGTGGTACTGACATTACACATACATTTGACAGGTTGCCAACATGTTCTGCTTTGTTCAACATTTCATGCCAAGGCACTAGAAACACATCTGGGATAGAGTGGACATTTGTAGTAAATATTTGTCCAATAAAGAATATCAGCTTGCTAGGGCTACCATAATAATATATCACATACTGGATGAGATAACAATAGGAACTTACTTTTTCACAATTCTTAAGGCTGAAGTTCAAGATAAAGACTTCAGCAGGATTGGATTCTCCTAAGACCTCTCTCGTTGACTTATATATGATGCCTTCTCACTGTGTCCTCATATGGTCTTTTCTCTGTGTACTTACATGCTTGCCGTCTCTCTGTACATCCAATTTCCTCCTCTTATGAGGACAGCAATCAGATTGGATTAGGGCCCACCTTAAGGATCCAGAGAAACAAATTGAAAAAGTCCATTATTAAACTATTTAAAATATGAAGTGTTCAAATTAATCTGAGCAAAGAAAAAGATCAAATGTTTTCTCTTGCATCTTATTTTATAAAGCAAATATACCTTCCAAGTAACCAACTTAACACTTTAGACATATCTGCAAGAATTAGGGCGCACCTGAGCACCTCATCGTAACTTAATCACCCCTTTCAATGTATGAATAGAGTTAGATTCAGAAGCACTGTGGGCTAGGGCTTCAACATATAATTTTTGGCAGGCCACAGGTCAGCACGTCATGAACTGTGAATATTTACATCACCCAAAGTTCAAAGTACAATAAGATAGGAAATGCCAATTTATTTACTTGTAAATTTCATTATTATCTGTTTAGTCAACAAATGCCCATATCCTACAAAGTCTAAAATAATTAATGGAGAAGAATTTTTTAATAAAAATTTTAATAGAAAAAAATTACAATTGTACAAGGATTACACTGAATGGGTTACAGCATTCTCATGAAAACCCCTTCACAGGGACGTAATCCTAAGAAACAGTTTAAAGAATGAAGAGACAAGAGAAAAGGTGTAAGTAAAAGTCAATTATCCAAACCAAAGGCCAGCATATATAGTTTACAACCTAATCACATAGATGGTTTTGTAAAAATATATTATAAAAGCATTGAAAAGGATATGCAGAATCCTGGTGTAATTAAAAACAGAGTAAAGGAGAGCTGCACCTGATTCCTTGTTGCTTCATTCCCTGGGTGTGATTTGCATGACTTATGTAATCTTCCTGAACCTATTCTCTCATGAGTAAAACAAGTAATAATTGGGAATTAAAATAAAGAAAGTTGCTCAACACCTAGAAAATAATATTTAAATAATACAAGAAAAAGAAGTATATAAATTAAATGGAGTAACATATACTCAATTTACTCAGGTTAATATATGGCTGTGGACATGTGGTTCATTTGGCACATATTTAGTGTTCTGTTCAGAGCAGTAGATATGAGATCAAATAAATGACTTTTTCTTCTTAATCGTTACCAACCTTTCTGTAATTTATATTTATTGAAAACATGGTCTGTGAGACAATATACTAGACAAAAAATGGCTAGTGTTACATAGTGTCTAGTGTTACAAGCATGATCTTATTTAATGACCCTTCTAAACATATGCACATGGGCATGGATGAACACACACACATACTCCTTCCTACCATTATTCACCTTTTATAAATGAAACAAAACAATTTCCCCAATGTCATACATTTACCAGTAAATTATATCTGCAAGGAGGTATCTAATCTATCAGCCACCTCAATTTGTAGAGTGGACCATGAAATAATACACAGAGGAATTATTTGCTGTTCACCTTGCAAAAGACAAGTTCTTCCTTGATAAACAGTTCCTTGAAGGGAACCCAAGCCCTCTCTTTTGGCGTGTGCGTGCTGATCACTGATGCAGAAAGATAGGCTGCTTGGAGCAACATGAATGATTTTGTCATCATAAGAATTAAACCAAAAGCGTCCTTCGAGGTGTTGAATTCAGCAACTGTGGTCCCACAGATATTTTTGATATTAATATTCTTCTTGATAATTTCCTTGATACTTGTGTAGTTTAAGCCATGTTCATTTGTGCTTTCTCTTACTGAAAGTCAAAAACCTACCTCAATGACCTATATGAACTTCATTGTGTAAAATCTTTTATATATATATATATATATATATATATATATATATATGGTTGCAGATGGACACAATACCTTTATGTTATTTGTTTTATTTTTATGTGGTGTCAGGGATCAAACCTAGTGCCTCACACATGCTAGGCAAGTGCTCTACCACTGAGCCACAACCATGGCTCCTCATTATGCAAAATCTTGAATAATTAAATTTGAATTAAAAGTGATAACACCTTATATTTATAAAGTTTTTCTAGGTCACCTTTAAGCTTAATATATACTTTTTTGGGGAAATAGATTATAATTTTACAACAAAAAATGTTAAAATTTGTTTTTACACCCAAAATACTTTTGCCTATTTTTAAATTAACAGAAAAGCCCTTGGCAAAAATTAAAAAATTCCAGCAAGAATAATTTCACAGATGATACAGAAATTTTCATGAAACTGTAATTATGAGTTTATTGCCCATAAAAGTTGCTATTATTTATATTCAAATCAATAACATGCCAAAACATAAAAAATAAAGGAGGCCTTGACATCTTTTAAATGATCATTTTGCCTTAAAAATGTACTTTTTGTATATACTGTTCTATCATCAGTGATATAAGAATTCATTCTATCTTTCTGCAAAAGCTGTCACACTATATATTCTCAGTGCAGACTATTTATTCAAAATGTGGAGTCTTGGCTGGCTGTGAACCATATGTAACACGGCTGCCTATACTCTCCCTGGTACTTATTATCCCTGAAATGCTTTCTGAAGTTTTCAAGCTATCATCACAGAATCACTCAACACTGTGGCCTCCAGTCATCTGTGCCATCATTGAAATTTCTTTAAAGGGCAATAAAAAGAACAAGAGAAAACATTCAGAAGCCAAAAAGATCTTTCTTCTCCCCTAAGAGGCTTATGAGAGTCTCATACAGAACTGGGCATCTACATAGATGCAGAAGCTCAGAAATGCATCACAAATTAGAAATGTACCTGCACCCACAAGCCACATGAAATAGCTATTTTTTAAACAAGCAGTTAATAGCATGGTGTAACAGATTAGAAACCCATGAGAAGCTTTACATTTTATCACAGTTTGAAAATGAAGATGTTTTTCTTTCTTCTCAAAACCTTTCAGAAAGCATGTCAATGGTATGCTATAATATCCCTAAAGACCAATGATATGCTGTAATGCAAAATGAAATGCTATGTGTTAATTTAGCTGTGATAAACACTTAAACTTTTAGGACATAGCTTTTAATATCTTGTTTAAGTTTGAGAGTTCTTTATCAGGAAAGATTTTTCTTTGTTCTGTGGTCACACTTGTTCTATAATATATTCAAACATCATTTATTTTATGTTAATGATGCAATGCTAGAAGGTAGTCTGGGAGGATGGAGGTTTGTCAAAATCATGCAAACTTGAAAGCTGATTCTTCAGCCCTAATTAAGTCTTGAATTGACTGCAACTCTGGCTGACAGCTTGACCACAAGCACAGGAGAGACCCTGAGTTTATATCACTAGGTTAAGCTGTTCAAGGATGATGAACTAAGATGATAAATATGTTAAGCTGATAACTTTGGAGGTGATTTGTTAAATAGAAAGAGACAACTACTACAGATACAAATTACAAAGAAACAATTTCCTCTGCCATACTAGTTGAGAGTAATTAGAAAGAACTTAAACATACAGCACTATTCAATTTGTAGCATTCATAAATCATGGTATATGGGTATTGATTAAAAGTATGTATTTCAAAATGTAGATCTGATCACTATCAATATATTCTTAGCCTTTTTAAAGTTGTTTTAATTTATTTTAATTTTTTTAAAATTTATTTCTTACATACATGACAATCTTAGCCTTTTTTTGGTAACGAAGTCCCAAGATAATAAGGCTTCATGTCTACTTATTATCTAGATAGTTGTCCGTATTTCCATCCATCTATCTTTCCATTTATCTACTTGTCTATCTAAAGATTTGGACAAACTGACTCATGCCTGATTTTTAACAGTCAAGATTATTGAACACAAAGGGCAATTTTTTATTGCCTGATTTTTGTATTTAAAAAATTTAATTCATTTTTAAGGGGTTACTCATTATATAATATATGGTATTTAGTAGTGAAGTTATTATAATATAATCTAAGGTCATTTGATGCTAGAAAATGTATATGGATTAACCATGAAGATGTGTAAATATGTAAAAATTATATTAAATAAATTATTTGAAAAAATGTACTTTACAAAATTTTAAATCTTTATGTGAGCAAATAACCTTTATTATGGCAGGGCTCAGAATATATGATCCTCTGGTTTCCATAACTGCTAAATGCTTTAGAATATATATATATATATATATATATATATATATATATATATATATATATATATATGTATATATGTATATATACACACACACACACACATACAACACACACATACACACACACATAAAAGATATATACATATATATACATATATGTGTGTGTGTATAAATATGATACTATATATATATCACACATGCACACACACACACAAAACTAGAAAGAGAAGTAACCCCCAAAACCATTTCACTTACGGTGATCAATGATTTTTTTAAAGGAAAATCTTATTTGTCATCATGCTTTGTTTTACATAATTGGTTTAGATGATCAATTTAATAGCTGCCAGGTGATATTTTTTATTTAGTCCACAGGTGTTGGAAATAAATCTGGAAAGTTGTTTTAAGTTACTTACTTTTTTCAATACTGAGAGTCGGTTGATTTAAAAAAAATAAAATCTTCACTACATTTGGGAAGTGGCTCTGCTAATATAATATATGACCTTTTTGAAATCATATTAACAATATTTGAGGAATAATATGCACCTATTCAAAGAAGTATCTTGAGAGTACCCCAGTTACATATTTTGGAGTTTTTTTGGAAAATATGTTGCAATATTTATCATCATAAGATCATTGTATTGTCATGAGCAACTAATAAAAAAAATAAGTAATATATAGTCACAATATTCCCTTCCTTGATGAAGGCGCCTAATCACCAAGATCAATTACTCTCCTGTAAAAATATTTTAGGTAATGCAAGGTCTTCCTTCATCCATGTTTCCTTTTGATTTGGATATTTTGAGTCATTTTCTATATTTGTTATCCTTTCTCTACTTATCCTTTCCAGTTTCTTTTCCCTTGTGATCTGCATGATTTGGAAAATAAGAATTTTGAACTTAATGAAATTCATGTCAACTCATTTCAAAGAATGTTAATTGAATAGTTAAAAATGATCTGTAATAAATGGCCCTGAGTTTTTTGAGGTGAATAAGATAGAAAGTAAGCACAACTTACTATCAAGGGCAGGGTTCCTCTAACCATATTCAGGAAGGAACAGCTTTTTATTATCTTCCAAATCTTTGTAGACTAATAGTTTTAGAAAACACAATAAAAATAAGATGTTTAGGGGCAGAGAAAGATAGCTGCTGAGTAAGCTCTTCCAAGGAACTGTCCCCACAGGCACACCAAGTTGAACAGCTATGCACATAATAAGCTACCTTCACGAGAGCCAAGGAAATCAGGTGAGAGACAATAGTGTTTGCTTTTAATATAGTAAAATGAAAAAACAGACTAAAGAAGGAAGAAACAAAAGAGTTACCAAAATCACCTCTCCCCAGACTTCAAGCCGCCCAGCATAGAGAGAGGTACCTTCTGCTTACAAGAAGGAAACAGAATTAAATCCAGGACTTGAAGCCCAGTACCAGGCCTTCCACAGTGAAACCTAGTGATGGGAAAAGGCTTATAACCCCTACCACCAGGACAAGTCCAGGAGAATGAGCCACAGAAATCACCTAAGGCTAGGTAACTGACAGCCCCACCACACCTACCCCAATGTTGGGCAGCACAATAGGGAACAGGATTCCACTTGCTGTGGAGGTGGGGCATGAACTAAATTAGCATGGGCTTAGTCTCAGAGCCCAGTGTGAGGCCCATCACAGTGAAACCAAGCACCAGTAGAAACTGAAGGCAACACACCATGGTGTAAGACCCCACTTATTAGGAGCAGAGCAGGGTAGTAAGCACAACACTTTCCCCTTAAACTTAGTTCTGGGCTAGCAAAACCTGACACCGAGAAGATCCTGGTAGCCTCATCACCAGGCTGACCTGTGAATAGATAAATACCATATCAACACAAATGGAGGACAAAAATAAATCATATGACTATCTCAGCTGATGCAGAAAAGCATTCAATAATTTAATAAAATTGTGACCTTTCTTAGTACTCAAAAAAAAGAAGGAGGACATGTGGCTCCAGTCTATCAGACTAGTATCTGGGGTTAGTGTCAGTGGTTCTTGGTTTGAGAGTCCAACTCAGAAATAGGCAGTCCATAGCAGCATGGGTCTTGGTCCTAACCCAGTGTTGTATTGGTCTTGATGGGTTGTGGGCTTAGTTTATAGCTTTGGTGGCAACCAGGTGTGATCCAAAACTGTGGAATGGGTCTATCTACAATGACTTTGCCCAGATTTGGGTAGAATACAGCAGTGTTTTATCACAGGACAGTAACTGTACAAGGAATTCAGACCTACCCTAGGCCAAGGGAGAGGCTTGTTGGGCCAGAGTGTGCTCTCGATGTACTCTCCTGTTTCTTTCTGAACAATACACCAGCATTGTTATTTGTGACAAACCTGGGATTGAATTGTCCTTTACTACTGAAACAGTAACAACATACCAACACACACTTCTGTCAAGTCAAACCTGTGTGCCAACTAGTTATTAAATAGTAGAAGGATTAAAGGGTCAGAAATAAAAAGAAAAAGAAAAAGCAGCCTGCTCAGAATTTCTTCAAAAACAAACACAAAACCAGATTAGGAAGACTCTAATAATTACTTAATCTGTCAATGACAAGATGATGTTGCAAGTCAAAAAAGATCAAGAGATTTAAGAAAATTGTGACCTTTCTTAGTACTCAAAAAAAGAAGCCAGAAACATTCCAGGCATTAATCAGAACCAGAATGAAGGATTCTCAGTGAATTTAAAACAGCTGTTTTAAGGAAACACAATGAACTTAAAGTAAATAGAGAGAAATGTTTCAATACTCAAAGAAACTTAACAGAGATGGAAGCAATTTTTAAAAACCAAATAGTAATTCTTAAATTGAAAAATATATTTAGTGAAATTTAAAAGATAATAGAAGACATCAATTTCAGGATAAATCAAACAGATAGAATTAGTGATCACAAAGACAGGCTGTTTGAAAAAACACAGTTGGAGGAGAAAAAAGAAAAAAAGAATGAAGACAAATGAAGAAAGATTTTGGGAACTTTGGGGCAATGTTAAGAGAAAAAATATTTGGGTTCTTGTGTTCAAGAAGGACTTGAGGATGCCAAAGGGGTAGAAAGCTTATTCCAAGAAATAATAATAGAAAAATTCTCAAGCATAAGAACAGATACAAATTTCCAGGTTCATGAGGTCAAAGGTCATCAGTCAAATTTAATTCAACTGAGTTTACTCCAAGATATCTTATAATGCAGAAAAGATCAATGAAACAACAATACATTCTGCAAAAAGATAAACAAAATTGACAAACTCTTAGCTAGACTAAAAAAAATGGGGAGAGAATATTCAAGTAAATTCAGAGATAAAAAGAGAAATATTAAAACCAGTACCACAGAAACACAAAAGATCAATAAAGATTATTACAAACAACCAGTTAATATATAATAAATAGGCACATTCCTAAATTCATGTACCTTATCAAGACTTTATTGTGAGAAAACCTGAACAGACCAATAACAAGTAATAAGATTGAATATAAAATAAAATTTTTCTTATCAAAGAAAAGTTCAAGGCCACGTAGCTTCACTGCTGAATTCTATGCAACATTTATTGAAAACCTAACATCAATTCTCCTTAAGTTGTTCCAAGAAAAAGAAAAACAATTATTCCAAATACATTCTTTAAGGCCAGAATTACTCTAAAACCAAAACCAGATATGGAAACTTCAAAAAGAGAAAACTATGGGCCACTATCCTTGATGAATATAGATACAAAAATTCTTAACAAAATACTACCAAACCAAATTCAATAACACATAACAAAAATTATTCAACATGATCAAGTGGGATTCAACCCAGGCATGCAAGGATGGTTCCATATATATAAATCAATAAACTTGAATGTGAGGGGGTAGGGATATAGCTCAGTTGGTAGAGTGCTTGCCTCGCATGCACGAGGACCAGGGTTCAATCCTCAGCACCACAAAAAAAAAAAAAAAAAAGAAAAAGAAAAACTTTAAATACCATATCAACACAATGGAGGACAAAAATAAATCATATGACTATCTCAGCTGATGCATAAAAGCATTCAATAAAATTCAAAATTCTTCACGATAAAAACAGTGAACAAATTAGGCATCCAAAGAATGTTCCTCATCATAATAAAAACTATTTATAATAATCCAACAGCTAACATTATATTGATTAAAGATAAAAAGTACTGTCAAAGATGTGGAGAAAAGGGAGCACTGCACACTGTTATTGGCAATGTGGGAATCCAGCCATTATGGATTTATGGATAGTATGGAAGTCTCCCAAAATTAAAAATAGAATTATCATAGGATCCAGCAATTCCACCACTGGGAATATATCCAAAGTAAATAAAATCAGTATGTCAAAAAAACTTCTGTCCTCCCTGTTCATATCAGCACTATTCACAAAATCCCAAAATGAAACAAACTAAGTGTTCATCAAGCAATAAACGGATAAAGCAAAAGAGGTACATATACACAATGAAATTACTATTCAGCCATAAAAAGATTAAAATCAATGTTCAGAAGGAGGTAGAAACTATATTAGCAGTTTGACTAGGAAAATATAATATATAGGTCAATTAACTAGTAAAATGGGGTTAAGGGCCAAAATAGTAAATATAGGTTCAAAATGGCTTAAAAGCAGCACAGAAAGCTGTTATTATGTTAGGAACGAGGGAGGGACAATGTTATGGGTAAGGACTGAGGTGTCCCCCAAGAGCTCAAATGTGAGGCAATGCAAGAGTTTTCAGAGGTGAAATGACTATGAGAGTTGCAACCTAATCAGTGATGTGTTGTAATCTAATCCACTGATATGGATTAATTGGGCAGTTGATGTAAAAAGATAGGGTGTAGGTGGAAGAGATAGGACCCTGGGGGCTTGCCTCTGGAGTTTATCTTTTGTCCCTGATGAGTGGAGCTCTCTTTCTGCTTCCTGATTGCCATGCCCTGAGCTTCCTTTCCCTTCCATACCCTTCTTCCCTGATGTTCTGTCTCACCTCAGACCCAGAGTTACAGAGTCAGCTGCCACCTATGACCGCCATCTATGAACTGACTCCTCCAAACCCATAAGCACAAAATAAACTTTTCATTCTCTGAAATTCTTCTTGTCAGACTTTTGGTCACAGTGGTGAAAGCTGACTAAAATAGAGGACAAAATTACTATATATTCCAATCTGACAAGATGCAGCCATACCTCATACAAGCAAAGAAGTTCTCAACTTTTTCTAAAAATAAGGAGACAGATTGTCCTAATACAGTTGTCCTGATACAGTTATTGTATCAATTGTTGGTTATATTAATTAATCCTCAAATTCATTCATAGTCTATTGGATTTACCTTAAAATTGTGCAAAGTAAAAGAAGGAGTAAAATATGTATGTAGTTTATATGTATGTATGTATGTATGTATGTATACACACACACACACACACACACACACACACACACACATATATATATATATATATATATATACATATATATAATTTATAAAATATCAAGCAAAGAGAAAATTTGCACATCTAACATAACCCTTCTTTCTATAATTAGTCAGGAAGTGGTATCTATGACATCAATTTCCCCAATGGTAATTTATATTTTAAGTTTCCTTTTGCAATCTGGAATAGTTGTGTTTTATCTATTATTTTTAAAAGTTTGAGACCTTGATAACTTTATTTGTTCATATTGTCATTTTCAATTAACACTTACAATGGTCAGGGAAGGACTTAGGGGTACCTCAAAATATCTTTTAGGTTCTAGACACAATCCTCCTTGCCCAGTGATGTAGCAACAAGTCCAATTTCTCCTTAATAATTACTTCACTCAGTAGAGTAAGTCCTTTGTCTGCTCAGAAACATGAGAAACCTCAAAATGTGTAGGTAACAATCTGTTCTTCAAAGTGATGAAACTGTTATTGTGTTTCTCAGGGAAACAGTCCCTCCTTGGTAACTAAGACTTCTATACCAATAGACCTCCAGGTTTTCAGGATGAGAGGGAAACAAGTTGAATTTTTTAGATGACATAGTGAGAGACTACTTCCTACCTTTGACTCTCAGACCTGTTTTGACTATGTGGGAGAAAGAAGCATTCAATATTTATTTTCTGATTCAAAGTATATGCTGCATCCTATGATATAATGTCATTTCAATAAGGTGACTCACAATCATCAACATAAATGTCTCTTTAGTAAGTCATTCCAATTTTCATTAGGCCAACTGTTTCTGGGTGAGAGATTTTGTAGAAAGACCAATTAACTCAGTACAACTGTTGCAACTGAGAAATTAGTTTCTTGATCAGAATCAATGCTGTGCAAAATCTCATGACAGTGATTAAAATACTCATGAGTATTGATGATGGTGCTAGGTGAAGCATCATGGTCACTGAAGAAAAATCCATTTTCATAAAATATTTTCATGACAGGAAAGTTAAATTCTACATCTTCTCTCCTAGAAAAAGGCCTTATATCAACCTGATTCTAAGTGTCATGCTGAAAAGTTGCCATATAGAGAACTCAATGTTGGTTTATGCTACCAGCAAATTAATCACTCAAGCAGTGGCACTGCCCATGCCAGACTTGGTAAAATGAAGTCATTAGGTTCAGTCTATTTTTCAACACTAACTGCTGTAGGCTTGTTGTTCATGCGTCTATTGAATAAGAGCATGGCTGGAGAGCAAGGCCACAGACATTCACAGGGTCATTTTTCTACATTATCATTTAAACTTTTCTTCAAAGTACATGACTTTTGGTAAGCATTGAAGAGAACCAAAAATATCTTTCCCATGTATGCCCAGTCAAAGATGTTCATCTACATACCTCCTTCCCAAGGGAGTGTTCAAACAATCTTCCATTTCTATTTTATCAAGTCTATAACCACCCAACCAAGTTTCTAAAACCTGTGCATAGGTCAGCATATTCCTTATTGCCAGAAGCCACCCAGGAAGTGTGTATGAACTAATCAGCATAGAAGCCATTGGGTAGGAAAGTCTGGTATCTGGGAACTCCCAGCAGCATCCCTGTTGGTTTGAGACTGCCTGGTACATGTGACTTTCTATTCAGCTCTGCCACAGCTTCCACACTGCACTGGAGATGGGGTGACCTGCTGCAGCCACACAGCCTCTCAAAGATGTGTGAAACTTGCCACTTGCACATATGTCTTTTCTAATATATTTTCAGGAACTAGGAAATGGCTGTGGAATCAAAATATATAAATATCAATTTCTTTTTGTATAAATGGATGTTTTAATACTTTATATTGTGTCTTTGATTCTAAAGTGAGTCACTTTTTAGACAACATGCAGTAGATAATTTTTTAAAATCCATCTCTGCCATTTAATTTGAAGAATATAATTCATCAACATTTAATGTAATTTCTGATAAGGAAGAACTTACTTCTGTAGTCTCCTGTTCTTTAAACGTGATTAGTGATAAAGAAGAATGTCTTTCTGCCATTTTGCTTTTTGATGAACCTTACTTTTTATAATTTTTTTTAGTTGTAGATTGACAAAATACCTATATTTAATTTAAATTTATTTTTATGTGGTGCTGAGGCTTGAGCCCAGGTCTTCACAATTCTGAGGCGAGCACTTTACCACTGAGCCACAACCCTGGCCCAGTCTTAACAATTTTTAGTTTTTCAATTCTTGTTATTGTTTTATTTGTGTCAAATTGATGTCCCCTAATTTACCATATTATTTTGTCACTTGTGAGTTGTGTGGGGATGGAATAAGTAACCCTTGGAGGTATGGACCTGATGAAAAAAAAATCTGAAAAGTTGTATTAAGAAATAAAGCAGAGGGTGGGGTTGTGGCCCAGTGGAAGAGCTACATTGCCTAGAATGAGTGAGGCACTGGGTTCGATTCTCAGAACCACACACAAATGAATAAAATAAAGGTTTATCAACAATTAAAAAAATACTTTTTTAAAAAAGAAATAAAGCAAAAGATACAAAGAATATGTATATTGAAAGTGGGGGCATAACAGGTGTAAGAGAGCTGATGGGTCTGATCCTAACAAACGAAAAACCCAGGAATGCTTTATAGTGAAACACACCAAAGGAATCTATTGTGAGGTAGGGTTCTTCAAGGTAAACAAGAATCCAGTGGCTTTGAGGAAGTTGGCTTCTTAGAGACTTATCACTTGCACAGTAATTCTTCTTCCTTTAGACAGCTGGTGCCTCAGTGCTAGTTGGGACACTGATATCTCTCTCTACCTCCAGGGGGTTACGTTTTTACCTAAGGATGTCTGAGCTAATAAACACTGAGGTATCACAGAATTCTCTTTGAGCAGGATTTGCCAAGGCAATGAAGCAGTCTCAGATCAATGAGATCACACCAAGAGTCTTCGAGGGGCACACCTCCATTTCAAAATGGCCTGTCCCACTCACAGTTCATTTGCAGCTTCCAACAGTAATTCCTTTGTAATTTTTCTTACTGTATTCTTTTTGTTATTTTCTTAGTGGTTGACTAATAAAGCATATCAATAGAGCAAAAGGAAAGTCCCGATGATCATCTGAATCACATAAGAATTGTTCAAAATCTAGTATTGTTTTTAAGATATAAATGCTCAACAAACTAAGAATAGCAGAGAACTTCTTCCACCAAATGAAGTACATGAAAAATCCATATTAAAATATTAAACTTAGCAGTGAAAGAAGGAAAGCTTCATCTCTAAGATGGAGGAACAAAAAAAAAAGATGTTCACTTATACCACTTCCAGCCAATATTGTACTAAAAGTTCTATCCAGAACAATTGAACAAGAAATTAAAAAATTTAAAAATCCAGGTGAAAAAGAGCTAAAGCCACCCCTATTTGCACTTGACACATTCTTATATAGAAAGAATTCCAAATAATTCATTTAAATAGTGGAACTGAAAAAAAAAATAGTTCAGTGAACTTGCAGAATATAAGATAAATACACAAAAATCAGTGCTTTTTGTACACTATTGCAATAAACAATCTGAAAATGAAATTAAGAAAATAATTTTGGGGCTGGGGATGTGGCTCAAGTGGTAGCGCGCTTGCCTGGCATGCGTGCGGCCCGGGTTTGATCCTCAGCACCACATACAAAGATGTTGTGTCCGCTGAAAACTAAAAAATAAATATTAAAAAAAATTCTCTCTCTCTCTCTCTCTCTCTCTCTCTCTCTCTCTCTCTCTTTAAAAAAAAAGAAAATAATTTCATTTATGATAGGATCAAAATGAATAAAAACACTTGGGGAATTTATCAAGGAAATGCAACACTTGTAAACTGAAAACTACAAAAAGTTGTTTGAAGAAATTAAAGAAGACTTATATAAATGGAAAATCACCCCTACGTCCCTGGGTTGGGAGCCTTGATATTTTTAATATGGCAGCATTCCCCAAATTGATCTATAGACTCAATACAATACCAGTCAACATCTCAGCTGCTTTTTTTTGCAGTGATGGACAAGTTAATCCTGAACTGCATATGAAACTTGAAGCAACACTAAGCGTCTAAAATACTGTTGACAAAGAAGAGCAAACACACTTTTGATTTCAAAAATTGCTATGAAGCAATAATTATTAAAAACAAACCAACATAAAAACCCACCATGGTTCTGATATAAGGATATGAATTATGTCAATGAAATAGCATGGAGAATCTAGAAACAGTGCCTATCTCTATGGTTTATTGACTTTCAGCAGGGATACTGAGATCATTTAATAATAGAATATTCTTCACCAAATGGTGATTGGAAAACTGTATATTCACATGCAAATGAATGAATTTGTATTCTCTACTTCATATTACATACATAGAATTTATTCATTTTGGGCCAGAGAACTAAATATAAGTGCAAATATAAACACTTAAAAGGAAACATAGGTGCAAATATTCTTAACCTTGGATTGGGCAACAGTTTTTTTTTGTTGTTGTTAATACAAGACTAAAAGTAAGAAGAGAAAAAAAAATAGATATATTGAACTTTATCAAAATTAAAATTCTTTTGGCATTTAAGAACATTACTAAGAAAGTAGAAACACGGTTCATACATCCATATTTGTAAGCCAAATACAAATGTTTATTATACATACTATATAAATATTTCTCACAGCTCAATGGCATGGTGATAAACAATATAATTAAAAAGTGGGTCTGTAATCCTAGCAGCTTGGGAGGCAGGGGCAGGAGGATAGCGAGTTCAAAGCCAGCCTCTGCAAAATGGAGGCACTAAGATTTTTGTTATGGATATAACACATTTTTTTTGTAATGATTTGTTAGTTGATGGACATTTTAGGTCATTATGCATGATGCTTCATGAAAGTACGTGCATATGTTTCCATGTGCAGATATGTTTGTAATTCTCTTGGCTATTTATCTAGAAGTGGAATTGCTAGGTCATATGGGAACTATATGCATCAAGTTTGAAGGGCTGCCAAATTACTTTCTAAATAAGACCCTATAAATAAGACCTCTAAATAAGAGACCCTATCTCTAAATAAAATACAGAATAAGGCTGGGGATGTGGCTCAGTGATCGAGTGCCCCTGAGTTCAATCCCTAGTACCCATCCCCACAAAAAAAATAAAAATAAAGAGTGGTAAAGGCTCTGAATAGATATTGCTCCAAGGAAGATATCCAAATAGCCAATAAGCACATGAAAAGATGCTCAATATTGTTAGACAAAGGGAAACCCAAGTAGTGAAAACCATCACAAGTACTGATTAACATTCATTAGGAAAGATATCACTTAAAGAATAAGAAGTGAGGATGTGGAGAAATTGGAACTCTAATGTATTTCTGATGAACATGGAAAATGGTTCAGGTTCTTTTTCATAATTATACCAACTTACGGAATATAGTGCTATTTTAGCTTTATATATTCTTACATATTTTAAAGATAGATTATTTTCAAAAACATAACCCACTTGAATCAAATGTGTGAAATATGATATGTCAAGAACTATGTAATGTTTTGAACAACCAACAATTTAAAAAAATAAATAAAAAATAAAAATAAGTCATTAGTTACACATGACAGTACAAAAAAAATAAAGAAGAAAAAAAGTAAAAACAAAACAAAAACGTATTTATATTTAAAGAAAAATTAAGAAGATAGCACAGGAAGTTCCCATATATATCTTACATAAGTGTAGTTATATGCTGCAATAAGGAAATATATACATGTTATTGAATTAATAAAACCCCAAATTAGTAGAAGAAATAAAGCACAAAGATATGAGCAGAAATAAATTAGAGACTAATTCAACCCAAGAAATCAATGAAAGAATGTGTTGTTTTTTGAAAAGTTTAACAGTGATATATGTTTAACTATACTAAGAAAAAAGGAGGGAGCGCTCACATACATAAAATCAGCCCCCAAACTTTTGGATGTGTCTGATCTTGGACTGGGACCTCCAAAACTGTGAAACTAAATAAATGGTTTTTTTTCTTTATAAGTTAATACAAAACAGTGAAGTTTGTGATTCACACCCTTCATCTCTTAAAAAGACGTTTTGTCAGAGCTTGCTGTGGGTATGTATGTGACTGCATGACAAATGTAATTCTGCAACCTGTACACTCAGAAAAATGAGAAATTATATCCCATCTGATTCAAATGTACGATATGTCGAGATCATTGTACTGTCATGTGTAACTAATTAAAACAAATAAAAAAGAGAATTGTCAAAAAAAAAAGACGTTTTGTATGACTAATACTCATCCTTTGATCTGTCTGACATTGCATAGAAGGATATTTAAGGTTATACCATCAACATGTTCTCTAGAGTACACTTTTAGTATAATAATGAGTTCCCTTAATTTTAGAATTTTTTTTCCCATGTGAGTAGTCTAAGAATTCCAAAACCATCAAACCATCAGTCCTCCTCCTCCTCTCTCTTTTTTCCCTTCCCTGCTCCAACCTCCTCCTCCTCCATGTTTTCAGTGCTGGGACTCTAACTGTAAGGAAAGCACTCTACCTCTGAATTATGTCCCCAAGCGCACATTTCTTTTTGCTTAATACCTCTACCTGAAATTTATCTCTCTCCTCAAATTTTACTATATGCACCTAAAATAAATGAGGTCAAAAACCGTATGGAAAATTGCATAGCTAAATATTGTTCCATTGTTCATTCAAGTTCTATGATTGTATGATTGGGTTGCATTTTATTCTTCTGCTATTGTGAATAGCAGTGCAATCAGTTTCCTTGAACAGGTCTTGTATATACATTGCTAGTGCATGTTTGGGATAGACTCTGAGAAGAACTATGAGATTAGACAGAAAATACATATGTGATTTTGCCAAATTGCCTGATTTCTCTCCATAGTTGTTGAGCTGTTTTGTTCTATGCAAGAGTGCCCATACACCATGTCTTGCTCACAGAATATTTTCAGATTTTTGAACTTTTGAAGCTCCAATATATTAAAAATGACATTTAGTGCCACTGTTTTTGCATTTTTTGTTATTATAAGAGTGTACATATTTTTTTCTGTTAAGAATTCTTCATTTCATTTTGATGAATATTTTCTCTGGGTGTAGAATACTTACCTTCTCTTCCTACTTGGAAGATATTTTTTCAATGTCATCCAAGTTCAATTTTGTTTTCCTGTTGCAGAATCTGTCTTCAATCCTATTGTGATTTCTTTTTATAAAATTCATTTTTTGTCCCTGGATGATTTTATGATTTCTAATTGGTTTTTCTTTGGGTATTTTTATTTTGGTTTTGTTTTGTTACTGTTTCAACAGCACAATTATCTTCTTAAATGTGGATACATTTTCTTTATTTTCTTCTTAATCTGAGGCTTTTCATACAATTCAGTTCTAAAATTCTAAGATATCGTTTTTTCAAATCTGTACTGTTTCTCTTTTCCTACTTTCTATTCAGTAACTACATAGACCTTTTCATAATTTCTTTCACATGCTCTGTTTTGTATTTTCTATCCTTTTAAAAGTTTATGCTTCATTTGGGAAATTACCCAGTTCAATATTCTATCTATATTATATATATTAAATCCATCTTTGAGTTTTACATTTTGATTTCTGAATTTTTCAGTTAGAGAGTTTCAATTGAGATTATTATTTTAGTTTTTTATTTTCATGTAAAATCCATCTTTTGTTTGAATCTTATAAAAATATGCTTTGTTCGGGCTGGGGATGTGGCTCAAGCAGTAATGCGCTCACCTGGCATGCGCGGGGCGCTGGGTTCGATCCTCAGCACCACATAAAATAAAGATGTGTCCACCGAAAACTGAAAAATAAATATTAAAAAATTCTCTCTCTCTCTCTTAAAAAATATGCTTTGTTTTTCATTTTAAGTCAATGATCAATACCACCACTATCTGGATTCCCTATAGATATTTCCTTGGGGAAACAAAATATAGTGACCAAAGGGTCACTATATTAGTATACCAGGGCTCACAGTTTTAGAAGTCTCAGTCCATAGACAACCAACTCCATGGCTCTGTGCTTAAGAAGCAGAGAACATCATGGTGTAAGGGTGTGGAGGAAGAAAGCAGTTCAGGACAGGGCATTAGGAAGCAGAGAGAGACTAAGCTCAGCTCACGAAATGTATACCCCAAAGTCAGGCTCCCAGGAACTCACTTTCTCCAGCCACTCCATATCTGCCTAAACAGTTAATTCCTATCAGAAGATTAAGACACTGATTAGATTTGGACTCTCATAACCAAGCAGTTCACCTCTAAACTTTCTTTCATTGTCTTACACATTGGTTTGGGATATACCTCATATGTAAACCATAACAGACTTCAAAACATGAGTTGGATGGGGGTGTTTCCTCCCATAGAATTTGCCTTATTCTTTATATCTTTAGATATCTTGGATTGTATGATCAATATTTATTATTTTTTTTAAATTAGGATTTTTGTTGACACTTAAGATGATATTACCTTTCTTTAGAAATTACTTCCAGTTATGTCTGGCATGTATCGTGTATGCTAGTAATTCTTGATCACCTGAATACAATAAGTGCTGGAATTGACTCAAAAAATGTGATTCAGACCCAGTGAAGGCTGATCTATTTTAGTTTAATCCTTAATCCTATGTTGTAAGTCTTTGGAGTTTCAAATCAAAGTTGGTATTTAATAAGGCTCTATATTTTAATGGGTCCTGAGTCACAAATTCTGGCCCCTAAGTCCTTGAATTTGTTTAAAATTTTAATTTGTTTTTCAGCTTCTCAGCCACATCTTTAGAAACATGCTAATTCTTCTTCAAGAAAATTGATTTTAAAATGTTGTGTTTGCATTAATAGATGTTTATCTCCTTTAGATTTTGGACTTGCAATTTTCAGTGCCTCCTTAACACTCTCATGTATAGATAAATAGACAAACAGAAGGGTAGATAGAAACAATTAAAGGTATAGATACAGAGGTATACAGAAATTCCTGTTTGAACTTTATGTTTTTCAGTGGAAATGTTGATCCAAATTATCTGCACTGTCATTATTAAGAACAAAACTGCACCCACTGACAATTTTTAATGGATTCAACAAGTCTTACAAGCAAAAATAAAGTAGAAAGGAAAAAAAAACGACATTTAAAAGTATTTTTATTTTTTCACCGACAGATAGTTCAAGTCCTTGTAATTATTATTGGTGAGTTAATTAAAATACCAATTAATTCTAGGTATTTTTACTCTAATACCCCCCCTTCTTTTCACAGAAGCCTGGGAGATAAGTGCTTTCAACAATTTTTTTTTCAAAAATTGATTTAGACAGATGGAAAGAATGTCTTTGAGTAAATCAATTTGGTTAAAAAATGCCTAAATTTTAAAAGCTTGAAAAATTATAAAAATGAATGACAAGTATATGAATACAGAATAACAATAGAGAAGAGAATTTCAGTTCTGTATGCAGGAAGTTACTGTTTTAGAACATGAAGTCTGTAGATACTTAGTTAGGGTTTTGATTCAAATACCTGATCAGAACAACTTAGAGAAGGAAAGTTCATTTTGAGCTCATAGTTTCAGAAGTTCAGTTTATGGTTATGGGATTCCAAAGCTGTGGGCCTGAGGTGAGGTAGGGCATCATGGCAGAAGGTTAGTGGCAAGGAAAGCTGCTTACCTTAAGGTAGAAAGGAGCAGAGGGACAGAGAGGGAGGAGCTAGGGACAAGATATAATCCTCAAGGGCACACCTTCAATTACCCACCTCTTCCAGCCACCCCAACTGCCCACAGTTACCTCTCAGTACAATAATTTCAAATTATTAGTTCATCGTATAGATTAATCTTCTGATTGGGTATGGCTTTCACAATCTAATCATTTTATCTCTGAACATTGCTGCTTTGTCTCATCCATGAATTTTGGGGGAATACCTCATATTTAAACTATGACAGAGTTGAAAAGACAAAACAATGATCATTATGAATTATTTTTATAACTTGTCATATTATGAGAAACTAATTATGAATGAACATATCTTTTTAACGATTTCCTATTGATTTTTTTTTCTTTTTTTAAAAAATTATTTATTCAGTATGGAACATGCATGTGAAAACTAGGGATTATTTTGAAATCCAAAGACACACTTGATGAAGTTCATGACTACCTCTTTATTTTGCGTTAGCAATAGGAGGGCTACATTTAGAGAAAAGAGTACACTGAGCCAGACACTAAAGCCATTGTCTCCTTTGGACTTTTGTCTATCAAAAAGGAAAGTATCCCATAAATATGGTGTTACTCTGGATTATGAAGAAAGACAATACATTCAGATTGCATTACACTATGTTACTATTAAAGTTAATTACTTTGAGCATTTTACAAATTAAAAACTAGATTTATAAAACAACATGTGTATCTAAAGAGAAAGAAAACTATCATTATGAAATGCCTCTAGTTATCCTAAAATAACTGTTCAACATAGATTTTGACTTATGTCCAGCAAAACAATTACTTTTAAACCTGGATTAATGTTATAATATAATGATATAAGGATAATATTAATAAAATTGCAGAGGTTTGTAGCAAAATAGTCCAATTCAAAAATGGTGCAGAGTGAGAACTCTTAAAAATTCACTGTGTTTATTTCACATCTTTGAGCACAGGACACCATTTCCCTACTTAAACCTGAGTCCATAGAGTGAAGGCATGCCTTTTAATCCCTCATTATGCATCTATATTTAATTCACCAAATCCAGGCTTATAGCTCATTTCTGCTGGAAGACAGAATTTTCCAACCTATTTTGTTTTTTGGAAAAACTATGTATGTTTGTATGTAAATCATGGTGGGGTTATGAACCAATTTTTCTTTAGATTGCACTTCATACCCAATAAAACAGGACAGATGTAGAGGTGAAAAGACAAGAGTTTATGTTATTTTCTTCAAAAGATTCATGCAAGTTAGAAGTTACAATAATATTTGCCTTTGTTAGTATGAGAAGTAACTGAAAAGGAGCTTTTAAAGGGAGAGGTCTCAGGGTTACTGGTAATATCTATCTTATTTGTGTGATGGTTACACTGACATATTCAGTATGAGAAAATTCATTTTGCTGTATACTTATAATCCAAGCATGTTTCTGTGTGTATAGTCAATTCCATGAAGATTTTTTAAAACAAGTAGAATAAGACACATAAAAAGCAAGCATAGAAGATGTTGACATTTATTGAATTTGGATGACAGGATATGTGGGTTTTTATACTCTTATTTTTGAATTAAGATTTTAAAAATAAAGTTAAGATGATGCAAGACGGATAGCTCATTCGGTGACTGTTGTTGACTTCTTGATGCACACCTTTGCATGGATAACTAGCAATATTATTATTATGTAAAACAATGTCTTGGAACAAACATTTTATTTGCAAACTTACTGAATAGAATCCAATTATTGAAAAAATTATCACTTATGCTTATATGCATTAATTGACTTCTCCTGGCAAAGGAAAATTCTTTATGGCTACAAAAGACAATATAAGGAACAATACCTCATTCTATGTTGCCTAAGACTGCAAGTAGAAAGAATGACTTAAACTGAAAGTGACCTAAAAATTTAAGTGTGATAATCTGCATTCAAATGACATCTGGCCGAGATGCCACTAACGTACTCTTCTCTCTGTAGGAAATAAAATGTAGAAAAAGACAAAAATTAAAAAGCAAGTAAAACATATCCTTAACCATAAGCTAGAATCTGGAAGGGATTAATATACTTAAAATATTAATAGACATTGTTGGAGGTAGGGTAAGGAAAAGGAAGATAGATAAGAAAGAAGAGAAACCAACTCATCAATCTGTTCTGACTTCAGCCCTTGACTAAGGTCAAGAGATTTCTTGTAAAAATCTAAGGAAGGAGCTTATACATTCCCTAACTTTGATAGTCTGTACTAACCAAATATTAAGCAGCCATCCCTCTTCAGTTTTCAAGAACGATTTGCAAAGAAAGTAACACAATGCATAATTTCTGAAAAGTATTATAATTACAAATGAGTACTAAACAAGGGACAGGTATAAAAACTTCTGCTGCAGTATGCTGAGAATTATATTTGCCTACTATATTGATATACCAAAAAATCAGATTATTCAAAGAGTAGGCAATAAAACCCAGAGGTAAAGATAATTGAATGGCCTGCTCCTTGCTAGAGCTACAATAACCTACCTTTAGTTATGGCTGTCAGAAAATTTCAGCACCCCCAAAACAAAAAGAGCATAGGATCTGAGAAATTTACTTGTTCTGTTAACAAAACTTAAGTCTTTGTAGATATATGCTCTCTTTTAAAAAATAATAATTGTAATAGGACTAATAAAAAATTTCTGTGGCAATCTGGTAAGGGAACAACACCGAGAAGAACTCATCACTTACAGTAATTTATTGCCAGATCTAGAAGAAAATTAGAGTTCTTAACAGGGCTGATGACCTCCTAAGAGACAGAGGAGGACATAAACAGAAAACAAAATGAAGAAAGCAATCAATTCATTATCAAAGGGCTTCAAGAAAAGTTATAATCAGTGATAACATTAAAATTTCCATTTGACTCTGGAGTGAATTCTTACTTCTGTAGAAAATTAAAGCAGTATGGTCCAAAAGCATGGGAATCTTTCCGAGAAAAGAGAGGAAGAAAGAATAAATGAAAATATATAAATGTATGTAATATAGTTAAATAATATATACAACATAAAAGCAAATACTTGTGTTATGATTTAGATATGAGGTATCAAAAGCACACTTATGAGACAATGCAAGAAGTTTAGAGGTGAAATGATTGGGTTATAAGTGAATCATCTAGTGAATTAATCCTTTGATGGAGATTAACTGAGTGGTAATTGAAGGAAGGTAGGATATGACTGGAAGAGATTAGGCCATTGGGGGCATGGTTTAAGGGCATATATTTTGTCCCTGGAGAGGGCAGTCTATCTTTCTGTTTCCTGAGGCCATATTCTGAGCCACTCTCATCTGCCACACCCTTACACCATGATGTTCTGCCTCAACCTACACCCAAAGAATCCAGTTGGCTGTTGACAGAGTAAGACCTCTGAAACAGTGAGCCCCAAAATAAACTTTTCCTCTTGTAAAATGTTTCTTGTCAGGTCTTTTGGTCAAGTCTGATTGAAACCACCTCTAATGGACAAAAAATAAAATTGGCCTTAAACCTGTCATCTGTAATGTGTGACACAATACATGGGTGTAGCAGGCATCAAAATATATTAGGATACAGAGCATATTAATAGTCTAATTATGGTTATTTTTATGTATTTACATTTATATGTAAAACTTATGCAAACCTACAAGGTATTTTCAAAGTCCATAAAATATTTACTTAAGGGGAAAAAAAGAGTCTTCTAAAGGGCCACGGGGAAAAAGGCCAGAAACTTCAAATCAGAAATGGTATAATCTACATTTCTCCAGTTTGCTATACTTAATGCAGCAGGTAACTAATAACAAGCAAACATTTAAGAAATTCTCTGTGGCAAGCCTAATTAACCAAGAATTCAAACCAACAATTATTACAGTGTATATGGAAATTATTTAAAAGAAAACATATGTCAAAAATATAATGAAACAGTAAATTCTACATTTAGGACTGGAGGCATAAGAGTGAATACATTGATTGGTAAGCAGTTAGGAATTAAAAAACCTAATTATTTGATATAAGAACTTATAACTGGAATGCCAAACTTATCCCAAGGAAACGAAAAAATATAGAAATAATTAGAGATGAAAACAAACAAAATGATTAATTAGAAAAAAAGGAATCAGTATAATTAAAAGACACATTTGAAGAGACAAAAAAGAAAAAAAAAGGTGAAACTTGAAAAAACAGAAAACATATGCCCTGATACATACACATAAAGAAAACAAAAGTGCTGTTTTGAGAATAAGAAATGTGATATGGGCTGGGGATGTGGCTCAAGCGGTAGTGTGCTCACCTGCCATGCGTGCGGCCCGGGTTCGATCCTCAGCACCACATACAAACAAAGATGTTGTGTCCACCGAAAAATGAAAAATAAATATTAAAAAATTCTCTCTCTCTCTCTCTCTTTAAAAAAAACCAGATCTTTTAAAAAAAAGAAATGTGATATGACCACATTTAGAGAAGATTTTTATTAAATTTTAAGACTATACTATTCATAAAACTATATTTTTGTAAATGGTAAGAAATACATGATTTACTAGTATGGAATATATTGAACAGGACTAATAATGTTTTCCCAAAGCATGCAGGCTCAGATGATGAATGGGTAAGCACCTGTGAACTTCTTGTAATAATGTATGACATTCTGGAGCTCATAAAACTTGGAAGCTTCCCAATTAACCTAAGTATTATGGCACATTTCAGATCAATTTAAATAAGAAATACAATAAATTCTAAATAGAATTATTAGTAAATTCAGCATTTTATTAAAGACAATGTATTATTACAAGTATGTTTTTTTTCTATAAATGCAAAAATATCTTAACATGTCCTCTGTGCCTTAGTTTCCTCATTTTGAAACTGTCTATCTCACATTCTTGCTGGTTAATCCACACTGGGTGACTTTGGCTGTTATTATCTTTTCGCTTCTAATTTGTTGATACAATAGGACACTTGTCTATCTAACCTCTTAATCATCAATTTCCTGCCTATAGGTATTTTCCCCTCCTTTCAGGTGGTTTTTTCCACCGATTTCCTTCCATGCCCTCAACCCCACCTTGCCCTCCCTTGGATCTACTCCTGAGCTTCCATAACCATATTTGACCTTCATAGGCCACCGCAAACAGGGAGGTCCTGCTCCTTCCAGCTTACTAACTTATCTGTAGAAGCTAGGATGTGCATCTATAACTAATATTTTGGAAAATTATCCTGTATTCCATTTATTGCTGATTCAGTTCTAGGGTTGTACATTTATTAAAGGCAAGTATATCTTCAACGTGTAAACCAAGGGGGAAAAAGAAAACAAGTGTTAGACATTTGAGAAAAAACACAGATTTAAGGGGGATCTCTTAACCCATGCTTTAAATTATTATGCTGTAGCTTCGAGGATTTAAACTATAGCCATTTTTTTCTGTATACCAGTGAGTAGGAAAGATGAAAGATTGGAATAAGGTCCATTTTTTTTCTTTATTGGAAAGATGAAAACTGCTTTGGTGTGATGGGGGCTTGTAAAACATTTATGATGAAGAAGAAGCCTGCAAGAAAGAGGATGTATGGATGGATGGATATATAGATGGGAGACAGCAAAACTGGAAGACAGAAATGTACATATGCCTTACACATTTAATAATTCCATCTTATAGAAAGTTTGTGTTTTTGAATCCTGCCTTAACTCTTTTGTTGAAGTCCCTTAAAGAAGGCAAATAAATAATATACAAAGGAGAAGAAATGTCAAGCCTTGTGTGGTGGCATACACCTGTAATCCCAGTGGCTCAGGAGGCTGAGGCAGGAGGATGGCAAGTTCAAAGCCAACCCCAGCAATGGTGAGGCACTAAGCAACTCAGTGAAACCCTGTCTCTAAATAAAATATAAAATAAGGCTGGGGATGTGGCTAGGAGGTCTAATGCTCTGAGTTCAATCTCCAGTACAGAGAGAGAGAGAGAGAGAGAGAGAGAGAGAGAGAGAAATGTCAAATAATATATTCAGTAAAGAGAAAATAAAACTAGTGCTGTTTGGTTTTTCAGTGTGTGTGTGTGTGTGTGTGTGTGTGTGTGTGTGAGTGTGTGTGTGTTTGTTCCAGAACTTTGTGGTGACCCAGAGAGGAAGGAGAAGGACTTTAGGGGCTGGAGGGATGGTCAAAGCCTGAGGTTAGTAAGAGTAGGATGTTGAGTTTTTCATACCTGAAGCCAGTAGGTGAAGATATGAGCTACGGATTCAGCAGGGTATGCTGTTACACCTGAAGATGCAGTGGGGGTCAGCAGTTCTGAGTGGAAGGGGATACTGCAGGACAAAAGATGAGCCAGCACTCTTGATGTGGTACAAAAGAAACCCAGAAAAACTGGGCAATTATATAACCCAGAAGAGATTATGTTTTTTTTTTTTTTTTTTTGCTGTTGTTTTGTTTTTCCTTTTTTAAACCCTTAGCTCATAGGAGAGCAACCTGTTAGCAGATTAAGTTTAATTATAGAGAATGTCAAAAGTCACATTTCTATATATGGGCTGTGATGGCAAATTTCAAACCCACCACCTGGTTAGGACCAAAATTTCTTTCCCTTTATTTCCTATTAGAAGCTCATCTATAAGTTGCTCCAATGTACAATTGTGAAACAATTTTGTTCTACTCTCTTCTAGTCCTTTATATCTTATCTGTGGGTTAATGGAATCACTTGTTCATCAGAAACAGTGGATTTCTTTATGATTTCTAATCTAACTTTGATGTTGATCTTTAATCTGGTCTTAATCTAGTCTATTGGTGACCTAAATGTGTAAGCATCTTTTCTTTCTAGTTTTTAAAGATGGTAATCCAAGCATCCTGATAAAAAGGGACTTCCATGCCTTAATATTTAGATGGTGGAATTCCCCAAGAATACAACCTGGCATGTAGCACTTTCAAAAATAATCTTAAAGCAGTACTCTAATCTCAAATTTTCTAGTTTTTCAAAGATATTTAAGCTGTTCCTGAGAACTGAATTACCATACTCTTACAGATAAACTATGGAAAACTTCAGAATTCAATGTGACTGGACAGAAATAGGGCAGATGAACTTTAGAATAAAAGAAAATAAAGAAAAGCTTCATCATATTTACAAAACTAAAGGTTCTAAACTGTCAGCTAATCCTGAAATGGAAGTCATTCAAATTATTAACCCCATACAATAAAGATCTGCTATGAAGATCAAATTTTATTGAGAAAAATATCAAAAGCAATGATGCTATTTTTTGAGGACTATGTGCCAGCTACTGAGCCATGGTATCTCACATGCATTATTTTATTTAAAGCCCTTCAGCAAACATTTGCTCTTTTCCTATCATGGGATAAGGAAGGTGTCAAGGTCACACCGATGTGAAAGATTCAAACCCAGGACAGCTTGATGCCAAAGCTCAGATGTTGACCTTCTGGGTTATACTACTCTGCACAGAATATCCACTCTGAACAAATGAGCCTTGTGTCTGTTCAGGAAATTAGGGCAGGCTACTAAAATTACCAAAGCTATAATAACTAAGGGTAGATTTTTAATTATGTTTTCCAGATAAAAACTTGTATAGAAATTGTGAGTGGTCCACAAAGTCTTCAAAGTCCAGACAGCTAAATACTACAATGTTTGGTTTCAAAGAAATAGAGCAGCTGAGAAGTAATGCACTTACTGAACGAGTGCAAATTCTCAAAAAGAGGCAGCTGCTTTCAAATAGAAGGTAGACTATCAAGAAAACCAAGGCATTTGCTTCTTGTTTTCAGCCTCTGCCCCGACTTTCCTCAGTTTGTCAGATATCCTCAGAAGCACCCACAATATCTCTGAGACCTTAGCCCCATCATCTGGTTACTGATTACCTTGGCATCCTCTAAAAAGAGCATCCACATATTCAGCCTCCACCCGGCGACCAGCACGCTGGTTTCATTAAAGAGGTTCGTGGCATAGAAGTTAACTAGTGAGATCAAAATAAAACACACAGACTCGATTACCTTTTTCTATGACCAGGTCTGAGACGGCTCTCCCTTCTCTGGCTCTCACCTCAAACCACCCAGTGGGGCAGCAAGGCTTACTCAGGACTAGCAGGAGAGAGAGTGAGCACGCCAGGGAGTGGCCTTTTATTGGGGAACAAGAAATTCAGGGGAAAATTCCATCCAATGAAGGTCGAGGGGGGCAGCATTCCAAGATCAGGGTCAGTGATTGGCCTCAGGGTCAGTGGTCAGTCACACCCCCACATGGACAGGCTCTTGCACCTGGAGAGGGTGGGGATAGCTCCGACACAGTTTGGCCAGAATGCCTCACACCCAATCTGGGAGGTGCCCAATCACGTGCGAGAATGGCTTCCCACACAGCCTCTGCTGAGCAACTCTCTCTCTAATTGGACCTTAAATTTTTGATGTTTAGGAATTAATCTTTGGGTATTTTTTACATCCTCAAGCTACCTCTCTCTTTAAACCTCTTAGTCCATACAGTGGGGATATGACATGCTTCCTTATTTCAAATATTAGCAGTTACTATTCTCATTTCCCTTTTTGTTATCACTAAAGCCCTGTGGAGGGACAAGTCTGATCCCAATACTAAATCCTCATTTCACACCTAATACCAGTGTCTGAGTCCCACTACTTAAGAGCAACTGGCCCCTGCCCATCTCATACAAATGACCAGCATCTGGAATCCCCAGTGCAATGCTATGCTCCATGCCTTTCATTATCATCTGAAGCAGTCAATTCTATGTGATGTTGCTAAAACTTCTAAATTTGCATGTTGGAAGCTATTACTAAGTAATAGGAAATAAAATGAGGTAGGGATTTGGCTAGAGAAAATTGTTATCAGGACCAGCATAAATGGTGCACTACAAGTGTGGTTCCAGTTTGGGGCTTTTATCAAACTGTATAATAATCTGAGTTAACTTTTAAAAAATCTGGTCCTTTGGACAGAGATCAAGGAAGTACGGGGCTGGGGATATGGCTCAAGCGGTAGCGCGCTCGCCTGGCATGCGTGCAGCCCAGGTTCGATCCTCAGCACCACATACAAACAAAGATGTTGTGTCTGCCGAAAACTAAAAAATAAATATTAAAAAATTCTCTCTCTCTCTCTCTTTCTTTCTCTCTAAAAAAAAAAAAAAAAAAAAAAAAAAAGGAAGTGACACTTTGAAGCCTCTGAGGTATATCTAAGCCATAGAACAATGGAGCATACCTTAGCAGGCTCTGGAACTTCCAGAAGCAGATAGAACAAATGGACTAGGTCAGGGGTTCAGATATGTAGCTACCTCAGTGTGGGATATAGCCCTAGCAAGCTGCACTTTTGCCCAGGTATCTGTGACCAATTTAGAGCAAATGCAAGGAAGTGTGGAACAACAACTTAGTGTGTAGCATCCAAGAGTTTACCTATATACCACTAAATATTTTCACATTCTTGTTTGCTTTTGCAAAATGCCCAGGCAATAGTGTATATGGGAGTCTGTGTGATTTAACTGGCTGGCAGGGAAATTGGAAATAAATGAAAATAACATACAAGGTTTAACATTTGTGTTGTGTAAAGAGGCCAGATTGAAAAGAAAAGACAGATTTGTCACTGATAGTCTGAATTTGCCCTCAGCTGTATCTCCAGAGTGACTAGTTTTTCCTGTTTCTTTCCTTTTACCTTGGGTGGATCTTCTGACCTGGTTCCATGATCTTGCCTTTCACCTACTACTTAGCTTGAAACATCACACTCATACTGCAGAATAGAGATAGAAATATTAAGTGAAATGGTAGTCAATAAGAGTAGAATGGTTGATTAGGTAATTCAAGCTGTGAGATGTCCTTAATTTTTGTGACCTGTCATCACAAATGATAATGTCCATTTCTGCACCTATGAGAGAGGATGCTCTTGAATGGACCCTGGAAGTAACACAATTTGGGCTTCTTTACGGTGCTATGCCCCATGTAAAATCCATATTCAGTGTGAAAATCCAAGAAACTGGTGACCTCTGAAGTTATTTATGTACTACTTCTGCAGGAAATTGCTCTGATGGGGCCACATAAAATATGCTGTGTCTGATATCTTAACAGTCTCTGGAGCTCTGAAGGCAAGGAGCACTCTTTTTCTCTAAGGTAAACCATCTCTGCTTTTCTTAAGGCTTAGCTCAGGGTCTCCACCTGGAGGCCTTACACAGCCAGTGCTAGGTGTGGCTACATACATCATATCTGTTTGGTCAATGAAATCTAAAACAAAGTTGAATTTCAAGAAAAAATACCTTGGGTTTATTGAACTTCCAGTTATTTCTATCAGTAATATGCACAGTATTTTCATAGGAACAAAAACATTAAATGTAGTACAGTTTTTCTTCTGTTATATAAAGGTTGCATGTAAAATCTTCCTCACCTATGCCCAGGACTTTATTTATAGTACTTATAATGTTAATAGAAGTAATGGTGTATGTGTTGACCAAACATCCTGGTCAATAGAATGTGTGCTTCTAAAGGGAATTATGTTTATAAATCCATAAATGTGCAATATGTAGGGTAAAACCTGGATCAGAGTAGATGCACCTGGCTGTTTCTTCAAGTTTTATTTCAACAAAAATTGAAAAAAAATTGCAAAATGACCAGTTTCCTTAATGTTTTTCCCAAGATTCAAATATTTCACTCAGGAATTGTTGAGGGATCTATGGCAAATGGTTCTTCCCTGTGCAGAAATATACACTCTATGGAAATGAAAGTCTCTATGCTCCTGAAGCTAATGTCCTAATGTTGAAGGTTAAGAAGAGTAATCTACCATATGACCCAGCTATCCTACTCCTTGGTGTTTATTCTAAAAAACTAAAATCAGTATACTATCGTGATATAGGTACATCAATGTACATAGCAGCACAATCCATACTAGCCAACTTATAAAACCAGCCCCAGGTGCCCATCACCAGATGAATGAATAAAGAAAATATGGTATATACACACAATGACTGGAACTGGAGAACAGCATGTTAAGTGAAATAAGCCAGATTCAGAAAATCAAGGGTTGAATATTTGCTCTCATATGTGGAAGCTAGAGAAAAAAAAAAAAAGCAGGGGGTGGGGAATCCCAGAAAATTTTAAGAAAGTTCAGTGGAGTAGAGGAAAGGGATTGAGAGGGAAGGAAAATGGAGAATTGAGGGTTGGGAAAATGCAGGAACTGTGAAATGAAATTGAACAAATTATGCTAGGTATATACCACAAAGAATTTCACCTCTATTTGTATCTCTAAAGCACTGATTAAAAAAAAAAAGAGCTGTAAATAATTAGAAGGAAGACCAGTAGAGTAAAGGAAGGGGCACAGAGGAAGGAGGAAGGGAGGAGAAGAGAAAGTACTAAAGACTGAAATTGAACAAATTATAGTTCATGCATGTATAATTAAGTAAAAATGAATCCCGATGTTGGGTATAACTATAATACACTAATTAAAACATTTAAAACGAGAAATTTACATTAGGTATACTTACTTTGGGTTCCTTTGTTAAAATTATACACTGGTTTTTGGGGGATGATAAAATATTCCAACCTAGAGTATTGAAAACACTCAAAAGAATCTATGATTTCATAACTAAGAGTTGAAAAGGACAGTACAAATATAGAGGTAAAGTACCGAGCTCCCATCTGAGAGAGTAGTTGCAGTTAAGTGGCTCATGAAGCTGCTGTGCTGCAGTGTGCAGGAATGATCTACTTATAAAAGGCAGAATCATAAGACAAATTTTCCCTACAGGTGACCACTAAGCCAGCTTCAGTCATTTCCCTTCAGAAATGCCTCACATTGAATTTTGCTTCTAGAGATACTTCATGCCATCTAGTGAAAGTGGAATCTCATAAATAAGGGGTCCTCAAAGCTGTGAGAGGCATCCTTTGGGACCCTTTCAAATTTCTTGGTTGCTCACATCTTGTAAACCCAGAAGGTAAGCACAAGCTCATACCTTATAAAAATAATATGCACAATTCACTTAAGCGAAAAAAGGAACCTGGGTGGAAACAGGAGGGGCATTCATTGTCTAGTGCTTGGGGTCCCTTCCCTCCAGCAGAAGCAGAGCATGAAGAGAGGGATCTGCAGTGTGCTATAGCAATCTGTTATGGGGACCGAGAAATGAATACTGTGTTCAGATTTTTCATAGTAATTACTTTTGTAACACATGTATAAATGCACGTTTTAAACTTTGTCAGTCACTGCCCTTCTCTGAACAGTGAAGAATTATATTCAACAAAGTGAATTGCATAAACACTAATTATTTTGATTAAAGAAACAAATTACAGCCCCTCCAATGTTCCTAGATTTTCCCTATTGTTTTTTAGTGAAGGAGTTTTAGACCTGTTCTAATGTAAATTAAAGATGCTTTGAATTTTGTAATCCTTTTTTAACCATGAATTTTTTAAGCTCCTCAAGTTAGCTCTGCTTCAATGAAAGCCCTTTCTTTCACAAAAGGGAAAATATTTTCCAAGCAGTTAACTTTAAGAGACAGTACATATAAAATAAACTAATCTCTGAACTCTTAGTGTCCCAACCCCCACCACGAGCCTTCATCCGTTGTCACATCCATAAAAAACACATTAAAAAAAAAAAAAAGAAATGAGGAATAAACGATGCCACTTCCAAGTGCTGTGGCCTGTTCTGCCCTCTAGCCAAGCAGAACCGATACTAGAAGACCTTGGGCTGCGGGGAGGGGATAGCGTGTCATGTAATTACCGGGAGTCTAAGGTGGTAGCTGGCCCTTCGGTGTGCAAACGCAAACAGCAGCATCAGAAATAAATAACAGGCACTCGCCCCCACGGAGCTCCGCGAGAGCCAGGGAAGGGCCTCGGCGGAGTGGGCTGGAGGCCGGACGCCGCTGGCCTCGCAGAGCCGCCCGGCGCTGTCCATACAGATGAGCTCCTCCGCTGATACAAGAAAGCAGAGCGAAGGAGGAGCGGAGGAGGCGCGGAGGAAGGCGGCAGAGCCGCGCACCCAGCTTTGACGTCGCCGGGCTGCGGCTACCAGCTCGCGCTCTCAGCACGTAGCGCACAACGTGACCACACACAGCCTTCCTCCCCGGCAGCCCGTCCGCCAGCGCTGTTCGCCGCTTCGCCCTCCGCCTCCTCCCTCCTTTCGCCTCCGCGGCGCGCACCCCCGCGCAAACCCAGGGATTCCGGCCATCGTCGGCCCCGGGCGCTCGCCGCCCAGCCCGGCACCTCTGCCGCAGCTACCGCCCGAGCGGCGGCCACGCAGCCTGGTGCCCTCCGCAGGCGGCCGCTCCCGCGTTCACCTCTGGATGCCAGCACTACATTAGCCCAGGCGGGGAACCCCTTCTGCGGCTCCCTCCTCTAAACTCCCGCTTGTCCCGACCGCCCCCACCCCCTCCACCTGACGGGGGCGGCGCGGAAGCGAAGAGGACGCGCGCAGTGCCGGTGGGCACGCGTAGACGTGTGTGCGGATCGGTTCTGTGCTTGACATTCTCGCTCTCCTGCAAGTGGCATTGCCTGGACTCTGCTTTCGGCTCCTGGAATTGGTGCGGCCGGCCAGAGCACCCTTTTCGCTGGCGGGGCGCTAAAGGCTATCTTGGAGAACAGTGGCGGTGGCGGTAGCGGCTGAGGCTGGTGCCTGGTGGAGCTCCAGACGCACACTCCGCTCCCTGTTGGACCCCTCTTCTCTCCCCTCCTCCCTTTCCCTCCTCCCCACCCCCGTTTCCCTAGCCCTACTCCTCTTCTTCCTCCTCCTCTTCCTCCTCTCCCGGTTCGGCAATGCAAGTCTGTATCGTGTAACAGGATTGGCGTTGCAATGGCAACTGATGGAATGGGGGAAGGCAAGACATCAGGGCTGGGGGCTCCGGACTGCAGGCGGGCGGGCCGCTGCCGCCGCTTGACGCTCCTCTGGGGACCTTCGCGAGTTACTTTGTAAAGGAGAACCCAGGCGAGATAGCCCTGCTTGGTGCCCGGGGTCAGAGGCCACTTCCTGCTCCTCAGCTGTCCAAGCCAGGCTCCACCGCGCGGTACCCCGGGCCCCCTGCCCGCGCCTGCCGCCAACCCAGCGCTCCGCCGCTGCCGGCGCTGCGGAGACTGGAGCCCGCTTCCCTGAAGAACACTTCGCCTCGCGGCTCCCCTTCCCATCACCGCCCCCTGCTCCTCCCCGGCGTCTGCGATTTTCTCAGGCGCCCGGTGTGAGTGCGGCGTGCGTGTGTGTCAGGGTATTGTGTTTGTGTGTGTGTGTGTGTGTGTGTGTGTGTATGAGTGTGGGGTGTGCTGGGCTCCTGCGCTCCGCTCGCGGCCGCCGCCTGGGAAGGACGGACGGACCGCGCTGCTTCCTTCGGCGAGCGGTTCCCGGGCACCTCGGCTCGGCCCGGACGCGAGTGGAGCGCTCCTGGCTGCCCGCCGGCCTCCGGAAGGTCCCACTGCATCCCCCCTGGGCTGGATATGTTCATGTTCACGTGAAGATGGATTTAGTGTACGGTCTCGTGTGGCTGCTGACAGTCCTCCTGGAGGGGATCTCTGGCCAAGGAGTGTACGGTGAGTGGAATCGCGACGCTATCGTGACCTTGTGATTCTTAGGCAAGATAGGCTGGTAAGCTAAAATGCACGACTCGCGCCGTTCCAGGGCCCCTCCCGGCGTGGCATTTGATTTACACTTCATCACGTTATTGGGAGCGATAAGGAGGCAGCGAGCGCGCTGCGGATTGGGCTGCCGGCGGCTCCCCCGGCGCCTGGACTCGGGGCTCAGAGTTGGGTCGAGCCGGCAACATCGCACTTCAGCGTCTGAGTATCTTTGCACTTAATTTATCCCCGCGGGGGACATGAGCTCTAGCAGTCTTCTATTTAATAATGCTTTGGCTCCTTGCGTGCCGCGGTGTCGTTGCCGCGGTTTCCCCCGAAGGGAAGCTTCGAATGTGACCCCCGTAAGTCTCCCCACCCCTCTCCGCCCCCCACCCCCGCCCGCCTCCTCCTTCTCTCCACCTTTTTCTTTTTCTGTGAATGCCTACATGACTTGATTTTCCGGCTCAGGAAGTGGGGTGACAGTTGAGTTGCGTTCTGCACCAGCCGTTGCCATGAGCACTGACTTGGGGAGGGGAAATAGCAGGCAAGATTCTCAGTGCCAGACACAATTAAGGGACATGTTTGTGTGAATGGATGAGCAAATGCATGAATGAACGGACGACCAAGTCCGCGCGTCTCCGCTCCAGGGCAGGACATCAGCTCGCTGTAACCAGAACACTATCTCAGCTCTTCCCCAGAAAACCCAGATCTGGAAGGGTTAGGACATAACAAGCGTGAGCTTGTTAATTGGAAGGTTTTGAAGTCCTCAGAAGCAAATTCAGGTTCCTTTGCCTGTCAGCAGTTGGCACTCTTGGCTTTCGGCATTGAAAACATACACGCACACACACACACACACACGCACACACTCACTCACACACACAGGCTAGTAATGGGCTAAAATGTAAGTCCTCTCCTGGGACAAGCAGGCGGTGCCCCAGAGAAAAAGAACTTTTATGTCTTCAAGTTATGGTATGAGGTTAAGGTTAAGGGGCAGCCTATGGAGGATAGCAGGCTAAGACTCGCCCACAGCTCCCGACCCTGCTTCAATACCCATGGAATGTGTGCTGGAAATGAAGCCCACATTGTCTTTGGTTTCACTCTGGGGTTTAGATTCCAGCAGTGCAGGGCTAGGTCAATAACTGCATCAGGGCCAAAAGGCACGAGTATTTGCGGAAGTGTCAGAGTTTTCCCCGCAGACCCTAGAACTGACTGCGGAATGGTCATGGGTGCCAGTGGACCTTGAGTCCTCAAACTCTCTGATAACGTGTAGTGCAGAGTGGGCGGATGTTTGAGGAGGAATGCGGGTGAGCATTCCTGTGCCTTATGTCCTGGGCTGAACAGTGCTGGGGAGTGGAAAGGGGTGGTCTGCTGCATGAGAGCTCGGGTCCCTCCTGTGCTCCATCTCCTACTCCTCTTTCCTGCCTTCTTCCTAGGTTTTCTGCCACCTCTAGGCATCTTAGTTTTGGCGCCCCTCCCCCACCTTCCCAAATGAAAGGACTTGCCTGGCAGCAGCGGCGGTTGTAGCGGCGGTAATGGTGGTGGGTGTGTGTGTTTTGTGGTACTTGAGTGCGGGAGCAAGACGCTCAGTCTCCTCAAAGATTGACTGGAGGCAGGCGGTGGGACTTGAAGAGAGGAGAAATTCATTTAGTGCTCTTGTGACTCTGCTGGACTCTTGTCCTCTGAACAGCTGTAAGAGGCTGGTATTCTTGGGATGAGGATTGTTGGTGATAAAGCCTTCTCAAAGGGCTATTCCTTGGTCTTGGGAAGTCTGAATCCCTCTCATCCATGTCCAGGTTTGCATTTCTCTCCCACTGGTTCAGATCATCCTAGCTAAAAGGAGTTTGTTTTGCTTTTAAAATTCTCTCTCTTTCTCCCTCCCTCCCTCCCTCCCTCCCTCCCTCCCTCCCTCTCTCTTTCTCTCTGTGTGTGTGTGTGTGTGTGTGTGTGTGTATGTAGGGGGTTAACAAGAAGTGATAAAAATTGGGAAGGAGTGGAATGCTGCAAGGGTGGCTGCAACTGCAAGGATTAGAAGGGAATGGTACCATTTTCCTGTCACTTTTGGTTAGATTGTTTGTCTTGATAAATCTCCTTTTGGGCAGTGGGAACTCATAAGGTCCAGTAGTGGACATAAATTGAAATCAATTTTATTAACATACTCTTGAGCCTGTGTCACTTAACACTAAAGGAGAAGGTAGTTCCACAACTGAACTGGTGATTATGATTAAGGTGGTGGTCTTTGTTTTAATATTGATGTGGTTATTAGTCACATAACTAGGAATAGAATTGGCTTTGTGAAAAAAAAAATATTAATCACCTTCCCTGGCCATCATAAATGTTACAGTTATTCGGAGGGCTAAAAATTCATTTATATATTTCTTTTCAAATTTGTTTTACATATCACAGTTGTTAGATTCTTAAACTGTGGCCTGGAATCTTCAGCATCAGCATTATCTTGGAGCTTGTTAGAAGTACTAATTCAAGGACCTCTTCTAGACTTTTTACATCAGAAACTCAGAGTGTGCTACTGAGCAATGCCAGTTGATCACCTGTGGTGATGATCAAGATGCACTCTAAAGTCTGGAAACCCCTGACATGGACTTAAACTTTCATTGCCCTGATGTTGTAAATCATGACCTTTCTTAACCCAGAGTAGTTTTATTTCTTTATTTATGGGAGAATTTATAGGGAGAGAGCAGTTTGCTTTTATTTAGTTAAAAAAGATCAATTGTAAAAAACACAGATTTAAGATTTAGTTTTAGGTTAGAAAACGTTTTTGAACATCTTATATGAAGATCTTCAAAAATGATTAATTTTAAAATAAAGCAATTTTAAACAGAAACTTCAAATACCTGTATAGTAAATTTGCTAGTATAAAAGTTTTATCCTTTATTTGCCCATATTTGTCATATGGAAAACTTATACTATATTACAAAACATTATTTCTTAACAGTATTTTAGGTAGTTTCAAAAGGACATAAAAAGTACTTTCTAGGTAACTCAGGCAATTCCTTACTCTTTTACTTCTGGCTGACTAACTCCGAACATGAAATTCACATTTTAGTAAATTGAAAATATTTTTATAAACATGTGGATTATATTGTCAATATAATCTTCCTGTTGTGCTCAATCAGCTTAGGAATTATGAGCAGCACTTAAGTGTAAAAGTTTCTGTTATAGCAAGGAATTTATTTTCATTTTTCTTGGATATTGTTTAGCAATTTAACCATATGATGGCTTATATTTATATATGGTGTAGCAGTTGGGTAAAAGAGATTATCCTTTAACTGCCTATCCAACAATAATTCTGATGTCATACTTTTTGAAAATTGGATTTGTTCTGTATATTCCTTACATATTTCATTTCAGATGTGATATTGCAGTAATAATAATTATTTGAAAACATTTCTGAGAGATTGCAAAAATATCTTCATAATAGAGCAACATAAAAAATCATATTTTTTTAAATTATTTTTCCTGGTACTGGAGATTAAACCCCACAACGTTTAATCACTAAGCTACATCTCTAATCTTTTTATTTTATCATTATTTTCAGATAGGGCCCTGCTAATTTACCAAGGATGGCCTTGAACTTGTGATCCTTCTGCCTCAGCCTTGTGAGTTACTAGGATTTCAGGCCTGCACCACTGTACCTGGCTAAGTTCATGTTAAGCAATAGATTCTACTTCCTTGAATTTTAAAAAAGTTACTTACATTAAGAATTTTCCAAAAATACTCTTATAACTTTCAAGTATTTCTTGGAATTTCTTTTGGTTTAAACACAATTGAAAACCAAAAGTCATAAAACAAGCATTTCTGGCCTTATTAATTTGCTGCACTCACATTGCATTTTATTTATGATAACAAATTAGACATAGCATCAAGGATAAGAATACAAACTCCAGTTTATATTCTTAGTGATCTGAAGTATTTTACTGATATCAAAATTTTCCTTCATTATTTGTTAGTAAATTGTTTGGACTGCTAAATTGTGTTTTCTAGAGGTAATATTAATAATAACTTAAAATTAAGAATCATACTTCCTGTAAACTGTTCAGTTGGCTTCCCCCAAAAAAGGAAAAATTCCACTGATCCGTACTGTATTTTCATTTCTGGTCATTGTGTTCTTAATGTCCAAGGCTGTTACTAAAACCTTCTGATTACAGTAGCAAAGAAAAATCCTCACTACAAATGAAAAACAAAATAAAACTCCAAGTCTGGATAGTTTTTGTGGGAAATAAACCAAACAATTACTTGATATCCTGAAATAGTTAATATGCTGTTCAAAATTGCTTCCAATATATATATTAGAAGGAACACATAGAGAAATTTTATCAAACACGTGTTTGACGCATTAGCAATCTGTATTATTTCCAATAACATCAATACATCTCCCAGAATTTAAGCATGACACCCTACTCAGTAGCTGGACAGAAAGGCTTGGTGGAATTGAACACAAGGAGATAAGTGAGATCGGAAGGATCTCAAAGAAATTTCAGACTGTGGGTAGGTTGGATTTGTTTGACAGATTGTCTTTTTGGCAGGATAAGGTTACTATCAAAGGTCAGCAGGCCATCATGGCCAGTCTCAGGATTTTGCCATCAATACAGCAAAGTCATCTCTAGATCCATTGCTAGGATTTTGTCCAGTTTGGGTTTGCAAAGCCTTGAGACAGGATACTGCTTTTAAATGAATCATCTTTAGGGCATGAGCCCAAAGAGGAGGAGGAGATGACTTCAGTAAACACTGCTAACAACAATGTGAAGCTTTGTTATACAAATAAGCTCTGACCTCTCTTCCCACACCTCACTGTTCCTACACCCAAACAGACAGGGTTATATTGCACCCTCCTTGGCCACTTGAGCTGCCCACTGAATTTTGTTATTATTTTTTTATCCATTCAATCTGGTTCTTGCTGGTTATACATATTTTCACATGCAAAATGGGCAGATTATTTTATTTCGTGTTACTGGCTCATGTCCTAAATTTCCCTGGGGAAGCCCCTAAATTTGATAATAAGTACTTTAGACTGAGCAGGTTATATGTCAAGGCCAAAGAATCATTTAAAGTGAATAAGGCAGTGATGGTGCCAGGGTTCTGACAATTAGTCAGAGGTAAAGGTTTAGAGATTAAATAATTTTGATGAATAGATACTACAGAAGAAATTCTACAGAGGCATTTTTCATTTTCTTACTTTCTTTGATTAATTATATTGTCTCTGAATCTGATTCTTCATATTTGCACTGTGTCATTATAATGATTTTTGTTTTATAATTTCTGGACCACCTTACACATTTCTCGAGAGGCAGGGTACCAACAAAATTTTCTGAAAGAGGGTGCTTTGTATTCTTTACAAACATGTGTTGTTTTAATGTGATTTGGGTAGAGCCCATGAGGAAGCAACTGTAGCATGTGTCTCATGGGTTCAGTTTATGTCTTACTAAGACCATGCTAGGAACTGTGGTCTAGGATTGCTTTCCAGGTATACAGGTGATTCATCACTCATATTTTCTGGTTTTGTCTTGGAGGTTTGCGAAGAGACTTCCAGAAGTTGAGTTTAAGGCTTGTGACCCATAAAGGCAACTGCAATGAGCCAGGTATGCTAGCCTCAATATGGAATTGAACTTTAGAGCTTGTGGTCTTTGGCAGGTAAAGTGTGCTATTTGCTTCAGGTTAAATTGGGGAAGATCTTCTTTACTCTCCTTGTTGGGTATTTTGCAAGGATATGCAAAGTATTATATTGAATGTATTTCAAGTATGAATAGGTGAGCATTTTTAGTTTCATTATAATTGCTATTAACTGAATAGTCCCACAGAATGAAATTTCATTTCTTTGCTTCAGTGACTGTCAATGTAAATATATTAGAGAAGGCTGAATAAATGATTGCATTCATAGAGAACCGTGTCCTATTTTTATTTTCAAATCCAATTAATAAACTTTTGACCCTGCCAAATCATAAAGTTATGAGAAGAGACTTTAAAATATCATTAAATTATCCCACTAATTTAAGATACAATGGTTTTACCATTATGCCAGGCAGTTGGAGGTCTTATGCTGTATGTGAAATATCTTTTTTGTAGAGTTCAGGCATATTCATTGGATTTTTTTCAAATTACTGAAAGCTCTCATGTTCTATTGTTGGGGTACTCATTTATTTTCTGGTTTATACCAGTACAGATCTATTTTCTTTCCTTATTATCCTACCCTTCACCAGTCTCATGCAAGATCTTTTTTATATCTGCTACTGTTCCAAGACACTATGTCATTTCTAATCTTATATTTTAAAATACTATTTCCCTTCCTGTTGATGTCACCGATTGAATTGAGTAAAAAAGATGATTTCCATTTCATCATTTGAATCATATATTCTCCAGAAGTTTATAATCACAGAAGAAAATTTTAACTATTAGGTACCTACCTTTTGACTACCACACATTTCCTGTAAGTTTATTATTGAACACATCTTATGGTAGGATGAAAGATATTAGAAATTTTATCTTGTAACTTATTGTCTTTGACTTTTAGTATGCTACCTCTACAACTTTGCACAACAATGGGGGCGGGGCTGGGGTTGTAGCTCAGTGGCCAAGTGCTTGCCTAGCACATGTGAAACTTTGGCACTGGTTTCCATCCTTTGACCAAATAAAAATAAATAAAGTCATGCTGTCCATCTACAACTACAAAAAAAGAAAAAATAAAGATTAAGGGATGTCAGTTTGTTTTTGGCCAAGTCTATATATTAAGGAGTTGTGTTGTTGCTAGATAGTATGTCACATACTTGACCATATCTGTAAGCAGTATACTTTTTGTCTTACTTTGTTGTAATGAGAATAGAGGAAAATCAGATAATTGAGAGATATCATGGAAAGGTAAACACATCTGCCTCAAGAGAAAGGGTTGGTTCACAGCTAGTGTCCCGGAGTCCTACTGGTCATAAGGCAACTGAGATCTAAAAGAAGCAAGTGGAAGAAAAATGCATCTGCCCTTTAAGCAATGGCAAAGCAGCAAAATCATATTTTATTTTCTGATGTAACTAGAACTTTGCTCAAGTGCATCAGAGTAAGAAAGAAAAATGCCTGTTGTCTGGCTGAAGGACATCTTCAGGGAGATTTTTCTGGTCTTCCGAAGGGAAAGATGAAGGTATGTGGAGCTCTTAAGTAGAACTTGTGGTTACTGTGACCAGATAATTTTTCCTGATGATTAATTGTATGATTTGGGAACGTGGCACAGATTAAACATTAGGGCCTTCTGGTTTTTGCTTCTGACTGTACCTGTAGTCCATACCGCTCCTCCTGTGGCCTTCTCACTATAAGGCTACAATGAATATCCTAAGAAGGATAGAAAATACTTGAGGATGACATACTGCTCTCCAGATATTGTTACCAGAGGGGATTTTACACAAATTAAATGTTAAAGTCGGGTAATTGAAAATCAACAAATTATTACATAGCTGCTTTGTATGATTCATGTAGCTATGCAGTAAGGACTATAAACTCGAAGACGTTACAAGTTGATTAAGGAGATAAAATCAAGTGGAAACAAATAAAATAGGGCTCTGTAGGAAATACAAATGTTCGGGCCTAAGTAAGAGAGGGCAATTACAGTTGCTATTAGAGATAGAGATAGATAGAGGAAGCTTGAAATAGCTGGCAGATATGTGATTCTTTGATACTTGGGAACTTGCTCCCATATTTATGTCCACCTATATTCTGAGTTGGTGTGTATCCAACAGGAAGCCAACTGACCTGTTCTTTAGCAGAGAGGATAGTGTCTCAATCTGTGAGATACTGAACCCGCCCCAAATCCATATGGATTTGGGAAACTTGAAACTGCATGGAGGCTCCTTTTGGAGTTAAAGTAGAAAACTTTCCAAAGCTTTAGAGTGCTAAGAAGAAGTGCTGCTTAGAAGCAGCAAAGCATGTGTCCAGAATGACTTAAAACATCATGTTGTGCTTTGCAAAGGCACAGCCACTAAGATGAATGCATTGCCCCCTTGAAAAGACAGGTATATGCTTTCATTGTGGTTTTTTATTCCCCTGCCTGTGCAGCTGGAAACAGTCGGGTAAGTTAGGCTTTCTTCTTGTTCAGCAGCTACTTTACTGTGTTTTCCCAGGCAAAACCTTAATCCGTGTACCCCAGTTTCTAAATCTAGTAAACTTTTAGAATAGTGGGCTGTTGTAAAGAGGAAATGTAAGAAATAGCAAAAGTTTTAAAAGTGTGTCTGCATTTTTATACCTGAGATTGAGGAGGAAGAGCTTGGAGAGGTCCTCTTTTCTTAAAAAGTTATGCTCAGATGCTCCAGAAAGGGAAACGCACAGTGGAATTGCCATTTTAGTTTTTAGAACAGAATAAAGGACTACGGAGTAACAAAAAGCATGAACAATTTTCTCCGGAAATAATATCCAGTGTGTCGGTCTTGCAGAAAATGACTCAGGAGGTGTGTTTTTAAACACTGTATAAAGCATTAGTAGGTGCATGAAACTTGTCTCTGGAATTGTATTTTGTATGCACATGTAGTTGACATTGCTCCTGAAGGAGCTAGCTGCCAGCTGCTCAAATGATCCAAGGATTTCTTCTGCCCCTTAATAGTGCGGGTCAGCAGGAAGCTGGTATTCTCCCTCATTTGAGAGCTCCAAAGAACATTATTGTAACGCAAGATTATGGTCATGGGTAAATTTATGCTTATGTAAGTATACATGTGTGTTGAAATATATGTATAAATATATGTATATCAAGAAGCAACAATATTCTTTATATCCTCTATCCTGAGACTAATTGAAAAGTAGAAGTATATAAAAACAAGTCATTTGGATGAGAAAAAAGGGAATATATTTGTAAGAATACTTAGTTGTACTTTACAAATAAAAGCAGATAATAAGGAAAAATAATTAAATGAGATCATCATAAATTTATTGTGTAATGTCGTTTTTTTGATCTTACAGTGAAAAAATTACTGTTTCCCACCTACTCATTTAAAAATCTTTTTAAGCTAAGAATTAATTGAAAATGCTGGGTCCTCATTCAGTGTTAAACTGTGACATCCATATACATAAGAAAGCATTATATATATGCTGCATTTTTAATAATCTTTGGAAAACACTTTCTACTTTTTGAGGATGAAAGAGTTCATTTCTATAATTCATGTTCATATTCATAAAATGTCAGGATATTAGCTGTATATTGGTTGTGCTTGTCGATCAGGTATATCTTTAATCAAACCAAGTGATCTTACTCAGGACTGTGAGCAGATGAAAGATTAATTGAGAAGAATTTCTCCATTTTATGGAATGAACAAAGTTGATTTTGTTTAAACAGGTAACCTTGAGCATACAATAGACCCTATAACATGTCCAGATAGAACACCCATGTAGTTTGGGTGTTCCTTGTCAGTCTTAACCTCAGCACCTCAGAATTTATGAAGCTATTATCAAGAACCAATAGAGTTAATATTTTTATTCTGTTTCTGTATTTGTTCTTTGCTTTTTATGACTTACTCTAGACCATTATTGTGATTCTGCCTTATCTTTGTAGTTATTTTTCTTTTGGTTCATGTTTCACATTGATCTGGTCCACCTGCCTCCTTTCCTTGTATCAAAGCTGCTATATTTATTTTAAAGTTTTTCATCTGAGTCCATAATTAATCAAAGCTCAATCTTTGGTTAATCATGGATTCATCTAAAAATGTTTTGATGAAATGGCATCTCTTCTCCATTATGACCTATTCCTATGGGGTTGTCAGTTATATAATGATATCACCATTGTGAAAACAAGGGTCTGGGAACCTCCCAGTCTGTCCCTAAGACAAGAATGATTCCCAGTGGGCTGCGACCTGAAATAATCTGCCTTGTTGCTCAGAGGCTGCTCATTCTGATTATTTCCTGTGCCTCGCTGGCACATCCCTCCATTTGCAGCAGCTGGCTTTGACAGTAGCCGTCTTCCCGCTCACTGTGATTTTGCTGTTAAACTCTAATATCATTATATTTTGTTGGTTAATATTTTGAAAAATTTGTCTGTCATCATTGAAATTCACTTGTTAATGTCCTTGTCCTCTGAGCATACTATGACAAGAAGTACTTTGAAACCTTTATGTTTAACCATGTCTCCAGTTTCAAAGAAGGGCTAAAGAAGATACACAGACACACAGGCAATCTATAAATATGTATTTGCATATAGAGTGTATGTATATTTACTGTAGAATGTATTCATAAATATAAATGGCTTAACTATGTAAGTATATACGTATGAATATGTATGTATTCATAGAATGGGTCTCATGGAGTGATAGCTGAACTTTATTTAGGTTCAACTCAAGGAACTGGGAGGATTTCCTGCTTCACTTGCAAAGCCGACCCTGATTTAATGTTGGCAGCAGGGTATGTAAGCCCTCACCTGACCTTCATTTTTTAAAAATATCTTTTATGATACACTCATGTTTGTATTGTTCATGAGTTTAAAATATTGCTGTTAGAAACTCATATTCCTTGTCTTTCCTTCTTTATTTGAAGGAGAACTCTTTCTTAGCTGCATAACAGCAATCCATGTGGAGTTATTTTTTGACCTGCACTGTAGTGATATATACATTGAAGCCCATCATCCTTGTATACTGAGAACACTATTCCTGCTGTTGTATTAGTCATGCCTTTTCCATGGTCTTTCTCTTTTTCAAGTGAGTTTTTAGTGCATCAAGTGTATCTGTGTTTCACACATGGTTACAAAAACATAGCCACAAACCAAATTAAAGTGAATTTTATGGAGATCATTTTTTTTTTACTGAAAACTAATGTACCATAGGATATAGTGTATTTTAATAAAATAATTGCCATTTAGCAAGTCACTACTGTATGCCACAGCTGTTAGGAGTATTTTATACTTTATGCCATAATCTCATCTTTGAATGAGAGAGATTCAAAATCTGAAACTCAGAAAGTTTAAATAGCTACCCTACAGGTGCTGGTAGCTAATTTAGAATCAAATCTGACATGCATATTCAAATAATTATTTATATACCTTATATGTATTATTTAAATTATATTAAGATATGAGTTACTTATACTTATTATGATTAAAATATACAAATTAGCAAGCTCCAATTGTGCTGTGTACAAAACTTATCTCAACAGCATATATTTGAAATACAATTTGGATGATAAACTTTACCTTTTTGCCCAAGAAATATATATATATATATATATATATATATATATATATATATATATATATATATCTAATTATATAGCTAATGTCAGCACTTTTCATACCTAGAGTTTTCTTTCTTGGAATAGAAAGATATGATTCATATATATATATATATATATATATATATATATATATAGAGAGAGAGAGAGAGAGAGAGAGAGAATATTAAAATGCCCATACTGAGGATTCTTTCTGGTATAATGTATTTTTGGACTGATAGATATTTTAAGCTTATTCATAATTAGTAACCCATAAAAATGAAGAAATGGTTCTACTATGTATTTTGCAGAAATGGTTATATTCCTCCATGTAAAATATCAAGCATGTGCTTATAAAAAATAACCACTGTCAGGTGTACTGCTTTATGTCCCCCAGGCTGATTAACAATCACTGGCCTTGGAAAGATTGATAGTTAAATGTCATATTTGGCCTGATTTTTGCCTTGAGCTCCCTCTGGGTATTGCTTGAGCATTTTTCGCACAGAGTTAATTGAGGAGACTATATCAGCGCATTTCTTTTCTTGAAAATCTTGTTGTGTTCAAGAGGACAGTTGATTGCAAGCTCGGCCCTTCTCTTAGCCAGCGAGTGAGTTCCTCAAACCTCAAAGCTTACAAATTAGTGCAGTTTAGTGATTTGTTTTAGGCAGTTAGCGACAGGATCTGCTACTATAAAAGTCATTTTTCCTATGCTTTTTGAATGCAGTTATTGTGTCATATAGTATAACCCTGTACCATTCCAGCTATTGTGTGATTGATACAGAAACTGCTTCGATAGGAAACCATTTCAAGAGAGAACAGGAAAGGTATTATATTCAGCTGTAGTGCCATGCATTTCTAAGCAGCTGATGTTTTCTTTAACTGATAACCAACCCCCAAATTTTCAGAGGCAATTGACTCTTTAGAACTTTAACTCTTAATTCAGTCTAGCTGCAAGTGCCCTGAAATTCATTATACATTCACATTTCACAATTGGGAATTCATTAATTCTGTAGTGTAACTATCTTGATATTGTATTTTAAAGGCAGATCTTCTTATTTTAAAAACATGGAGTAGCATTGCTTTTGTGAATTCCTTCTCTAAACAGTGACTTCTTAATACCTGAGCCAAATACTTAAAGCTAGTGGGATATGACTTTTTGCACATTGAAACTGTGATAATATTGTCTAGTGGTGTGACCCCCATGTCTTTTGTAAGCAAATATTACAAATTAAACTGCAAACATTTGTGAAGGAATAAAGTAAGATGAGTTAAATACAGGTTCAGAAGTGTTTAACAGATTTTATGTTTCTACTTTTTCACACTTTTAATTCTATGTTTGGAAGTACTTACCAAATATAGTACACCCCCTTTTTATGTCTTGCTCCATTTTCAATTTTTTTTTGTTTTATTATACCTTATATTTATGCTGTATTTGGGGTTAAGGAGAGTAATGACTTTATCACTGAGGTATAAAATGATATACCTATGACTTAATTGTATCTATATTTTATGATTTATATAACTATTTTTATTAATAGTAATTTAATTGAATGTTTATAAACATGGAACCGATATTCTTAAATAAAATAGAAGTTGAAATATACATCTGAAAATGCCATTTATATATATTTGGTTTTGACAAAAGTGAAGATTCTAGATAGTCTTAATTTTTTTTCTGTATTTGATCAAAAAATATTTTCTGGTGGCTTAACTATTGACTACTCCTCATTCATATTACATAGCTCTCTTCTTTCCAGTAATTACTATGACACTGTAGTGATTTTCATGTTATTAATGAAAGACTCAGACTTTCTTCTGATAAGAAGTTATCGATAAAGCAAATGATGAAACTAGTAAGACAGACTTCCAACATACTCTTGTGCTCTGGCCTGGGAGACTGGACTTGAAGTTGCATGACAGGTACACATGTGTTGGCCGGGCCATTAGTCTTAGCCCAGAGAAATAAACAGAATGGCAAGAATTGATTTATATTTATCACAGGGAGATGATAGAAGGCTCCCAGCTCATGAGAATTAGTTGGATAGATCATAGTAGGATGCAAAGTCTGTGTGTCATAGGTTGGCTTCTTCAGAGAAGGTGTACATGCAGGTGGGTACTCTCAAAAACCAAAATGCTTTTGAAGTATAGAGAGAGCCCAGGATGAGTGAAGGCAAAGGTGAACTGAGCAAATGACAACAAAATCCTAACCTGAGTGAATGGGGTACTATGAAGCTAAGATGGATTGGCAGACATGTCCCAAATAGAGAAAAATGTTTCTTTTCCTCCCTTTTGTACCAATCACTATACACAGGCTGCTCTGGGGAGGCACAGTATTTCTGAGTAAGACAAATACCTTTGGTTGAAGGCAGGTTCTGGGAGGAACTGCATGTAAGCAGTTTTCAGGTAACATTCAGGTAACATTGGAGAATGAATGTGTTCTGAATGATGCATCTCATCTTCTAAATTTCACCCTTTAACTGCTCACATTTTCTTGCTTATATGTGTTTATCTCATCTGAAAATTGATTAGCTAGAAGAAGGCTTCTTTTCTTAGCCTTAGAAGAGTTTGTGGGGAGAAATTCAGCACCTGCTGTTGTACCTGGTCTCAGAACTGTGACTGATGTCCCTCACTCCTCACCCCTTTTCTAGTAGCCTTTCTAGATCCTCCTTATTCTCAGCTAGTGACTCTGATGGATGAGATGGAGTCCTTGATGGAGTGACTCGGAAGGGGTCTTCTCAAGCCACAGCTAGCTGATGCCTTTGTCTATTTTTTTTTTTTTTTGGTCAGAATTGGGAAAGGGAGCACTAGTCAATATGATTGTGGGTCATCTGGGCAGCATATATCTTCTCCCTGATCCCATTGTATAACATGGGTCCTGACTTGTACAAAACATCAGGAATGATTATCCCTGCCTGAAAGGGAACACTTTTCTTTCCCTGCTGTCTTTTGTAAAAGGAGCCCAAACTGAACAAGTGATCTTGCAGGAACTGTTCTCACTCTGGGAATCAAGACATATTGGCCATATAGAGCCTAAAATTCTAGGGCCAGAAAGTACAGATACTCTCTCTGACTTAATGTGAGGTAACTAAAGGCCATGTCTACTTCCAACTCTTAACTATTAGACCTGTGTCTTTACCTATTGGGGACACAGCTCTACAAAATGGTTGCTAATTAGGGCTGTACCATATCATAGAGTTGTAGTGTCCAGTCCACTTGAGGTATCAACTCCAAGATACTGTATCAGCTGCTCCTTCCAAAAACTTCTATCATTCTGTCAGGCCAGCAGCTTTTGAGTAGAATGTGATATTATAAAACCAGTAGACTCTATGATCACATATCAATTGCTGCATCTTCTTTTCTCTTTCGATCCCTTTGTATAATGTTTTGGTGGATTATGTTTTCAAAAGCGCCTGATTTGAAATTTTTACTGAGGCCTTATAGACAGGTAAGGTAAACCAATACCCAGAATGTGTTTCAGTTCCAACCAAGATGAATTTATATTTCAGGTATAAACAGAGTCCAGTGTACTCAGTTGCCACCAAGTGGCTGACTAGTCTCCTTTAGAAATGGTATGTATCCAGGGTCCCTGTGGGTAGCAGGTTGTAAATTTACCAGCAGCATTGGCTAGGTCAACCTTGATGAATGGGAGCCTTGCCATTCAGTGTAGGCACAATGTCCATACTTTCCAATGTGGTTTCTTCCTTACTGTAACCAGTGAACCAGCATTAGAATGGTTAGTGGCAAGCTGATTAACGTCAACTGGTCACGTCATTCTGTATGCTTAGTTATTTATGGCTTCAGTCTCATGGTCTTACTCTGAAACAATCCATTCCAAGTTAGTGGTATAAAGGATCTCTGTGGTATATTCATGGATTCTGTGGGCCAAGAGTTCATATCTGGGATGATCAGAATGGCTTACCTTGCTTCATAATTTCTAGGTTCACACCTGGGAATACTTAAAGTTGGATGGTGACTTCATATCAGGAGACTGGAGTCATTTAGCATTCTTAACCACTTACATGTGTGGTGTTTAAGATGCTGGCTGATGCCTGGAATGTCCACTGAGTTGGAAGGTGAAACACGTGCATATGATCTCTCCAATGGGCCTTCCCATGGTTTGGGTTTCCTCAAGGTATTATGGCAGGATCCTAAGATCCTGTGACTTAAGAGGTTGGAAGCATTTTCTTGGGATTGTGCTTTGGAAGTCATGTGTATCAACTCTATTGTACTCTTTTTTTTTGAAGCAAAGGTCCACCCAAGTTAAAAAGAAAGGTATATAGATCCCATTGCTTTATGGAAATAGTTTCAAGTTCACATTTAAAGAGCACTTGTGGACTCTGAAAAATTGTTTCAGCCTTTCTTAGAAAGTATCATCTGCCACATGCCACTTTCATAGTAGATACTCTCTGGGGGCAGTAACATGTTATATAAGCCCTATCCACTTTGTGCTTATTCTCTAAGAGGTCTATTTCTTGGCTTCTTCCCCTGAGTTATTGTTGCTGGTTTTCTGCTGTTTCTCTTTTCAGGCCTCCAAATGAACAACCAACCAAGCTGTCCACTGCTTTATATATGAGGCATTATATATTCTTACCTCAGCCTCTTCTTACACACAATATGTGATCCCGGCAATTCTGATCTTTGGGTGGGTTTTCCCTTCATTGCTGTCTTTGAAGGCACCCTTTCATGGACTGCAGCGGAGGTACAGTACTTTTTTTCATTTATTCATGCAACACAACCCATCTGTGAATCTAGTTAGAACTTAGTGCTTATAAGTCATGAGTATGGGCTGAGGGATATGAGTAGGTGCCACAGGGTCAATGCAGTGTCTGGACCATCTCTGCATATGGTTTATCTACATATTCTCTTTTTACTTGTATTCCATCTCAAATATACTGCCTTCATCTAATAATGGACTGATATAGGACCTGCCTGATCTTATGAATTAGCCAACATAATCTGGCTCATAATGAATATTTTTGGCAACATGGTCTCTTAATAGCCTATTTGCAGGCATGTTGCCTGGACAAGGGCTCAATAGAATGCCATAAACTGCTTTTCAAATGATTTGTAATTCTCTATTGCAAAAGGCTTGCAAATGATAAAAAAAAAGAACCTTCAGAGTTTATGCTGTGATATTCCTACTGGTTCTTCTCATGAACACGAGATGCTATCTTGTCCCACCAGATAGTTCTAGTATCATGGAGTTTGTGGGGTCATAGGATCCAAGCTGCTGGGTTTCTGTAGTGGAACCTGTGTACTTCCTATAAAGAATTTTGCTGCTGTAGGCCTTATCTCTATCCAGCATCCTTCTGTGGCACAGGGTAAATAGGTTAGAGAAGTACTCCCAGGATGGGGTATGTCCTCTCCAGAATCCAAAGAGGCCTGCTAAGGAGTGTGCTTCCTTCTTATTGATGGGTAATGTGAGATATAATAGTGCGTCTTTTCCTTTGGATGCATTGTCTTCCCATGACTCAGGCCTCAGACCTAAAATATTCACTGATGAGGATTTATTTTATGTCCTGTGAGCCCTTGTGTCTTACTAGTGCTTCCAAAGTGCTTGCCCCTTTTTGCTTGTCTGGTCCCCTTTTGGATGTCCTTGAAAAAATGGAATGTAATGTTCTTTATAATATCCAGTATGTTTAGTTTCCAGACTGCCAGGCTATTTTGTGACAGAGAACAACAACAAAAAGTGATCAAAAGCTTGGTTAGGAGGGTAGATGTGTATTGCTGCCTGTCCCAAGTGAATGGAAACTGCTTCTGACTCCCCTTCTTGATGGAGATGACAAGATTGCTTTTACTAGTTCAGTTGACCTGAAGTTGTATTAATCTGCTCTAGCACATACACCACAACCTGCTAAACACCCACAGTTGGGGCTCCATGGTTTCAACCCAGCTACTGACATAGTTAGTTCAACTTCCGGTATCCATCTGTCTGTTGTATCCATAAGACTGGTGAAAAATTGGAGGTAATAGTGGGACTACATCTGTCTCATTTAGGTCTTTAAGGGTGTTATAATATCTTCCATTACTCTCTGAATTCAGTATTGTCTCTGAATTGTGGTCTTGTCTTAAACTGCTAAGTCCCATTATCACAGATATGGGACACCTTTAAAAACTTAAACTGAACAACAGATACACCACTTATGGTAACCTTTGCAATAAATGTTGTGTTTTAAAAGAAAAGTAATAGGTGCTAATTAGAGCATTTGAATATATATGTATAAAATTCTGATTATATATATTATATATTATATCTGATTAGAGCATTTGAATATATATATATATATATATATATATATATATATATATATATATATATATATATATAATTCTTTTATATATGTGGAAATAAATGTGAAGGGTAAAAAAGCTCTAAATTATGGTATACAACATATTTTAATGAATCTGTGTTGGTTTCCTTTAAATATTCATAGAATCAAAAACTTGAGACTTAATGAGTTCAGATGAGACTGTAGATAATTTAGAGAGTCCCTCACCCTGGCTGCCACTTCAACTGTGTACCTTCTTATGATAATTGTGCCCACATTGTATCTGTTAGTTTAGAATCTAAAATGACCTCTATTATTTAGGGATCCTGTCATTCCCACTGCTGTCAGGGAATCCAGACCTGCATTGACATCTCCTGCTGTGATTCCTGACCTCGGCAATATGGAGATCCCTGTTACTGATGCCGATGTAGTCAGCTGGTAATTTTTAAAAATTGGGTTTAGGGAATATATATACTCAAACATTCCCACTTCTCTTAATCTTTAAAAATGTTCTTAGTCCTCTATGATAATAGTGCATTCTTTGGTCTGATTAAACCCAATTTTTTACGGAGCCTCATGGTAAAGAACAATATTGACTGACTCCCCATCCCATGTAGCCATTTGCTTTTGTAAAATTTTAAAATGCTCCATTGTCACGCCCTGTATTTCTGTATCTTGCCAATAATATGTTTGTTTTCCAAAGTGGTTGTCATGCACTGAATTATGTCTTCCCATCAAGGTAAAACCTCCATATGATTCGTTTTGGATGTGGAGCCTTTAAGGAAGTAATCAAGGTTAAATTAGGGTGTAAGTGTCTTCCTCTAATTCAGTGGGATTGGTGTCTTTATCAGGAGAGGAGAGACACCAGGATGGTATGCACAGAGAGAAAAGTCCAAGGATGCACACAGGGAGAAGACAGCCAATTGGACATTGAAGTGAGAGGCCTTTGGAGAAACCAATCCTGCTAGCACCTTGATCTTGGACTTCCAATCTTCAGAATTGTGAGGAAATAAATTTCTGTTATTCAAGCCACCTACTCTGTGGTATTTTATTATGGCAACAAAACAAAATAGATGAATACTTCACAGACTAATACTAGAATCAGTAATAGAGTGACTATAATAACACAAATCCACCCCCCTTTCTAGGAACAAAATGTTTTCTGTTTCTCAATCCGCTTGTCTCCTACATGCCATGATATTTCTGTCATCTGTTTCAACTAGTAAGAGGTGTAATTTATAACCAAATCTGACCATTCTATCCTAGTAATGTTATTTCATCATTTTATTTTGATGTGGGAGATACGGGATTTAAGAACTCCTCACTAGGGTGTTCTTAAATCCCATATCTCCCACATCAAAATAAAACCTTAGGTATCCAATTTTTTGTCCCTTCCCATCTTTTTTTTTTTTTTTTTTTTGATATTGGGGATTGAACTCAGGGACACTCAACCACTAAGCCACACCCCCAGCCTTATTTCATATTTTACTTAAAGACAGGATCTCACTGAGTTGCTTAGTGCCTCACTGTTGCTGAGGCTCGCTTTGAACTCCAGATCCTCCTGCCTCAGTCTCCTGTGCTGCTGGAGTTACAAGTGTGTGTCACCACATACAGCTGTCCCTTCCTATCTTAATTCAGCATTGTCAAAGTCCATCACCTACCTCCTCCTCCTGCTCCTATTGGTTCTAATTGGCTAACTCCATCTCTTCTTATTGTCTTCTTCCTGGGTAATCAGAGCACCATTGCGGATACATCAGATTGTAATTGTATCCTGTTTATTAGTTTGGCTATCAGTACAAGAATTGGGGCTAGATTCTAAGGATGAAATGTGTTATTTTGCTGGGCAGAAGTTTTTGCATCAATGAGCTCTTCGTTACTCAACTTTCTGTTTATTCTCTGTCAATCTAGCATCCTCAGAATCTGCCCAGAGCAATTCTACTGATTGTGTTTGGGCATGTTGGACAGGTCCTGAGGCCTCTTTAGACCACTGTCCCTTTGCCCCCTTTGCAAGTTCAGCACTTCCCCAGTGGGTTATGACTTTCCCCTAGTTATTGATCTCTTAGCCAGGAGAGGAGGTGGTAACAGATCCTGTGTGGGGCTTATGTCCTCTTGCAGGGAAGAGTCATCTACCTTGTCTTCAAGCAAGGGCAAAGAAGGTAGCATGAGTCTCTAACAGGGGAGAGGCTTTCTTGGGCAAATAGTCTAGGGAACCTTGATGATCAAGACTTTTGGATGATCAAGATCTCTACAGCTTCTAAAGTTAGGCTATTACTTTGATGTAGCTGACTTTGCAGGTGAGTTTAACTGTATAGAAAGCTCTTGCTCTTTTAATTAAGTTCTGTATCTGATCCTATGGATATTTTTAACTCTGTTTTTTGGAGAGATGAGATTCTTTTCATTTATTAAGAAGGAGGCTCTTTGTCATGTAATACCTTGAATTACTGATTGTATTACTTTTCTATTGCTCTTGTAATAGATTACCACAAATATTGTGGTTTGAAGCAATACTAGTTCTCTTACGGATCTGCAGGAAGGAATTCTTATGTGGGGTCTTACTGGACTAAAATCCATGAGTCAGCAGGGCGGTCTGTTTTTTGGAGGCTCTAAAGGAGAAGCCATTCCTCGCCCTTCCCAACTTCTGTAGGCTTCCTTATATATGTTACCTAATGTCCTGTGATTTTCTATCTGCAAAGCAAATAACATCACATCTCTCTGTGTTTTTCTTCCATATTTGTATATCTTTTTGACTTTTCTCTAATTCCTGCTTTCTTCTTTCAAGGACCCTTATGAGTATATTGGGCCTACCCTGATAATCTAGGGTATTCTATTTAAAATAGACCTTAAAGATCAACTGATTGGCAACCTTAATTACTCAGCAAACTTAATTCCTGTTTGCCAAGCAACTTAACATATTCAGAATTTCCAGGGATTAGAATATGGATATTTTGGGGAGGGAGAAGTGGGGTATAATTCTGCTTGTCACCGAATAATGAGTCTTATTTCAGATCTCCATTGTTTTTATCAAATACATGTGTACCTTCATATATAGCCATCCAAATTTGCGGTTCTTTTCATTATTACTTTGCCCAACCTCTCAAACACCTTAGATTTTGCATATACCTTCCCTGGTATACAATCCAAGTTCACTAGGGAAGACACAGAATCCCATGAAGCTCAAGCAGTGTTAGTCATAAATCTCAGCAACACATCAGAAAGAGCTATTATTTATTTCCATGGTATATTCCCTTGATGAATGAATTGTATTCTGAAAGGTTCATTGCTTCTGTCTTATTCTTTTTGCTTGAGTTTCTTGTGTTCCATAGAAAATGGGTCTTTATATTTTAGAGTCCTTAACTATGGCAAGTTTATGTTGCCTTATGGTAAACACTATTTTCTATCCATCGAAGATTCTTATTGAATATTGAGGTTCTACCAGGATAGCAGTTTTATTCATCAGTGGCTCCATGAATTGGATTTTAGAAGTTAGGAGGATGGAAATGGAGAAGATAGTCCACTGTGGAGTACTTCTTTCTTGTCATCTAAATTTAGCTCAGACTTTCAGATACTTCTCTGTGGTGTGGCTAGATTCTTACCCATACATGCCAACTCTGGGAATTTGAAATCTTGATTTCTAAGTCTGAATTATAGCCCTTATTAATTTTTTACTCCTTTGAAAAAAAGATTAAAAATGACATTTTCTTTTCACTCTCAATTATCCATTACTGGAGAAAATAGAGAAATTATATGTATATGTGTATATATATTTGTAATTATATGTATTATAATATGGAGATATTGGACAGATCTTTGCAATTTTAAAATTTATTAAAGAATTGGAAAATACTGTTTTCTTACCAATACCTATTTGTCTGGCTTGCTAATGTTTATAATGCTTGTTTTACCTTGAGAAATATTTATATAATCCGGAAACATTTTTAATGTCAGCTTTAAAAGTTTGTTACATTTGAATCAAAGTTTAATTCTATTTAATAATTATATATAAATATTATAAATGTTGACTAAATGAATATTTGAGGATAAAGGAAAATTACATTGTGATTTTTTTTCTACATCATTGGATTTAGTCTCATTTCGAGAAAATTTAAGGACATTCATGTGTTAGCTGATATTTTTATTGCTTGTTATGTATATATAATGAAAGTTCAGGTTTCTCTGTGAATAATTTATAAGGTCTATATAAAATTTTGTTCTCGAATAATAAATGAGTGGAATATTGGTCATATTTAAGTTTCCTGTAAATAACCTTCCATATTCCAAAAGACATTGAGTTGTTTCAGTAGTACTTTATGGTAAAAGAAAATAATAATGCTTTCTAAAAGAGAAACATGTTTGCCAGATAATGCTTGTCTAAGTCCTTTAGTAGTTTATCCTCTACTCCTTTATCAACAGATGATGAAGAACCTCAGAGTTCTGTCTTTGTCCTTTTGTTCCCCATGGTGCAAGTCTTGCCTTAGGCAATTCAAATGCCATCTCTCTCTGATGAGTTTCAAATTATACTCCACATCAGGTCTTTGTTCTGAGTTCCAGACCACTATGTATAACTGCCTCTTTCACATTTCCACTCAAAGGTATTAGAGTTAATATGTTAAAAGCAGAGTTTCACTGTCACATAATTTTTTTTTCTCTTCATCCTTCCCTTCTCATTAATGTTACCTGGCCTACACAGTTGTTCCATTATCTATCTGGAAGTCATGCCTGATACTGCATACCCCTAAAACTAGCCCATCATTTTATTGTAGATCAGGCCTGCAGGATAGGGCTTGGATATGCCTCTGCCACCACTCTGGTCCATGCCATTTTAAAATTTTGTCTCTGTGAATGTAGTAGTCTCTAAACTAGTCTCCCTTTCTCTTATTTCAAAGGTCCTCTTCATATTACATACACATATCCATACATCAAATTCACATTATTAAGGAAAAAAAACCAGATTATTACTCCACTGCTTTTTAGAACTATTCTGTGGGTGTCTCATCCCTCTGAAGATAAATTTGAAACTCTTCTATGATTAATTAAAAATGTGGCTCCTTTCTACCTTTTCAGCCCTCATCTTGAATTGCTTCTTATTTATTTAAGCATTGTGGAGATACAGTGATTTTTATTTCATTTCCTATAATCTGTATGTTATTTTTTGCCTTAGAATATTTGTACAGGTCTAGCTGTTCCTCTGAATTTTTTGCCCTGTGTTGGGGTTCTCCAGAGAACAGAACTGATAAAAGGTTTTTTTTTTTTTTTTTTTTTTTTTTTTTTTTTTTTTTTGTGTGTGTGTGTGTGTGTCTATGTAAATAAGGAATAGACTTGTGCCATTATGGAAGCTGACAAGTCCCAAGGTCTGCAGTTTGCAAACTGGATGCCCAGGAGAGATGGCTTCATTCAGAAGACCAGCATACAGACTCAGAAAGAGCTGATGTCTAGGTTGGAGACCCAAAGCAAAGAAAAACAATGTCCCAGCTTAAAGAAAGATAAGCAAAGCCTGGGGATATAGCTTAGTTGGCAGAATGCTTGCCTTACATGCATAAGGCCCTCAGTTCAATTCCCAGTACCACCACCAAAAGGAAAAAAAAAAATTGGAAAGAGGAATTCTCTCTTATTAAAATAGAATTTTTAGTTCTGTTAAGGTCAACAGAGTGGATGAGACCCATCTGTATTAGAGAGGTCATCTTCTTTGCTCAGTCTTTTGATATAAATGTCAAATTTATCTAAAAACATCCTGAGAGAAGCACCTGTAATAAAGTTTTACCAAATATCTGGGCACCCTGTTACCCAGGAAGGTTTCATAAAGCTCTGTGTTCACATTTCCTTCTTCCTTTCCACACATTCAGCTGGTTTTTCAATTATCAGAGTAAAAGTAGAGCAGCCTTTTATGATCACAACTCAAAATATTAGGCAGTAGGAAAGTTTTCTAGTGTTATCATTTTATACCACATCCATTAAGAACAAATTATGCTTTACATCTTTTGGACATTAACAGGAGCTTTTGGGGACACCTTATATCCAAACCATAACACATAGTTAGATATATCTTTTTCAAAATCCAAATAAAAATGGAGAAAAGATATTGTATTTTTTATCTAAAATTATACTAATAACAATTATACCATATTAAATGATGTTTTATGTATGAATTCTAGCCTCATGTATTAAACCTAGAACACTTATTTAGCAATGGCAATTAATTTAAGAAATACCCCAAATTAGTCACATAAATATTTGTATGCTCATCGAATAATTTAATCATTATTTCAAAAGTCAGAGTGAGTAAATTTTCTCCACTTTTGTTTGAATTTTAAAGAAGATATGTCTAGTGGTTTGGATATGAGTTGTCTTCCAAAAGTTCCTGTTAATACAGGAATATTCACAGGAAAAATGATTGCATTAGAAGAGCTATAAACTATTCTTTCCATCCCACTCTGAAAGAAATGAGTGGTAACTGTAGGCAGGTGGGGTGTGGCTGGAGGAGGTAGGCCACTGGGGGTGTGTCCTGGAAGGGTGCACCTTTCCTGGGGCCCTTCCCATGCCCAGCTTCCTCACCCAGCCAATAGCTGAGTAGCTTTCCTTGATGTGCTACCTCACCTTGGGCCCATAATAATGGAGTCAGCCATCCATGAATTGAGATCTTGGAAACTGTGAGTCCTAATTAAAGTTTGTTTAAGTTGTTCTTGTCCAGATTTTTTGGTCACAGTGATGAAAAAGCTAACTAAAACAATATAGTTTAATAAAGCAGTATTGAACAAACATGAAGAAATCACAAAATTAAGTGATTTGTATTAACTTTATGACTTTTCAATTAGGTCAGAATCTATTTCTGAAATGGATTCTGCTGAGACTATCACTTGGTTTTATTTATATTTCCAGTTCTGGTGTCTTGTATGCCACTGATCTTTCTCTGACTATACCAGCTCTGTCAGATCTCCTTCTTTGAAGCTGCACTGTTTTTTTGTACCTGCATTTTTTTGTACTTGTACCCGATGGTTTTGTACTTAATTACTCTCTATTTTTGGTTACAATTGAGCAAATTATTATTAGTGCATACCTCGTATAGTACTTTCTAGACACTTAGGAATCATTTAAAGAATTAGAAGGATGGCCTTTGTCTTAAGAGAATATATACTGTCGTTGAAGACTCAGGAAATTCATAATGATGCCATAAATACCATTTACTGAGAATTTGTTTTTTACCAGGCACTTTGTTTTATTAGTTCTGAAAATATTCCCTTAATAGTATCCCAGAATTCTGAGGAAGAAGATGAGTCTCAGACAGGTTGCATAATTTGTGAAAAGTTATGTAGCTAATAAGTGTGAAAGCCCGGATGAGAAGCTAGAAATTTCCAACTTCAAATCTGTATTCATGTTTCAACATCATATAGCACATCATGACATAGAGGATCGGATGATTCATGAGCAATATAGTTTGAAGTTGTGTGTTAGTGGATAATTTGAAGACACAGTTTGAAGGTGTTAGACTGAGTTTATTGTAGTTGTTGTATTGTGGGCTGTAAGAATGTGCCTATGTTAATCACAATAATTATTTTTTAGAATTGAAGAGGAAATGAAATGACGGCAGAGATACCACAGTGTTTATAGCTGATTCTGTATCTCATAGTATTTCATGTTTAATGTTCTAAAATTATTGAAACAGCTATAAAACATACACCTTTGGGATATAAGGTATTGAATTTCTGTTGTTTTGTTCTAGAAGAAAAGAGGCAAGTCATCATACCACTCCAATATAACTCTACTCTATAGAAGGGATAAATTAGGTGTCAACATGGGTAATGTGACAACACTAGCCACAAAAGAAGATCAGCACTGTGTGCAGTTTTATGATAGGTTGAAGAAGTTTGCTTCTCCATTTAGACTTTAATCATCTAAGTTGAGAAATCCATGACAATCAGTCCCTGAGACAATTGGTGAATTAGAATTACATTTTAAATTATACGTTTTTGTACCTTATTAGCTTGTATCTAATGTTAATACATACGATTATAAAGTCCTCAAAAATGACATTACAATGATGCATTCTGTAATAAGATGAATAATTCATTTGAAATAGGCCATATATATTACTGCTGATAATGTAACATAACACACTGTAGTTAATAGAAAACCTTTGAAGTGAATTTCATAAGGTCAGTCTTCAAAGTACCCTTAAACAATTGAATTTTAGAATCAATTTTTTTTTTTTTTTGCAATGTAAGGCCTTGGGTTCAATCCTCAGCACTGAAAAAAATTTCTGACTTATGAGTGTATGAGTGGCATGTGTTTTGGCAATGGATAAAAGGTTTATGTGTTCACTTGAGCTATTAGGATACCATATGTGATACTAGAGTTAGAGATTAATCTTAAACAATATTTTCTATAGACCACCAATTCCTAGGGAAGGGTGATGGGTTTCATTAGTAACCCAACTCTTGGATATTCCTGTAAATTGTAGTGTGGTAGAATGCCTCTAAATAGTTGAGATGACCTTGATCCAACAGATATAGAAAATTTAAACATTATACAAAGCTCTAGTAACACACATTGAAGAATGTGGACTTAAAAAGGGCTGGTAAACATCAAATTCAAATTTCAGATTCACAAATAATCTCATCTGACATAACATCTCTCTGTGATCCAAATTCATTCCTAAATCAAAATGTCATCTCATTTGTGTTGAGTATCAGACCTTGTGCTAAGAGTTGTAAAGCATAAACCAGAGTGTAAAAAAGACTTTTAATAATAGAAAATGCACACCAAGGATCCAGACCAAAGAGAAATGACTTTGAAGCATGTATTAACAATCAGAGTAAAAACTTGGTGCAAATATATTTTAAGAAAACTAGTTTGGTTTTCTTTAGCAAGTGAAAGTAAATTATCAATATGTTGTATATATTTAGAACTTAAACATGTTTAACATGGAGCAAATTTCACTAATGAAAGTTTCAGGAGTAGGTGATAAAACAGAAAAATTATCTTTATCATTTATGTTGGGTTTTTTATAACTAAAACATGTTCTGAAACAGTTTACAGCAACATAGTTATATTTTGGTGGTTGGAGTTTGTTTTAATTAGTTACAAACATTTTTTTGTTATGGCTAGTAGTGGATTTATGAAAATGAAAATATTATATAATAATACAACAGACTCGTCTGCCTTGAATTTTGAGAATTGTATGTGAAGATGGTAGATATATTATGGTATTTTTGTTCCATATTAATAGTGTAATAAATTGTCATAAATGACATAGTATAAAGCAAGTTAAATATGGTATCTTACAGTTCTGGGGGTCTGAAATCTGGAATGGGCCTCTCAGGGACAGATTAAACCCATTCTTTAGAGGCTCTGGGAGAGGCTGTTTGCTCTTCCCAGCTTTTGGAGGTCACCTGCCTTCTTTGGCTCCTGGCCCCTTCCCTGTTGTTCAAAACCAGCATAGCAGGATTTTAAAGTCTTTCTCCTATTCTAAAGCTCTTCCCTAACTCTTATAAGAACTCTATGATTCTGTTGAACCAACCTGAATAACCCGGAGTGATTGTCACATCAAAATCTTCCACTTAATCACATATACAGATTCCTTTTGCAGTATACATTCATAACTTTCAGGGATTAGGATGTGGAAATCTTTGAAGAGCCCTTACTCTGCCACTGAAAGCCAGATGCTAATATATAAAGTGACTGTTTTCCTATGAAAGCATATCTTTCTTTGTCTCGCTACACATATATAGATGCTCTAATAAAGTAATTTAAAATTAGCTGTGAGAAAACTCACCTGTTCCCCACTCTGTTCTACTGAATGACCTTTTAATGGCTCATTTCCTCCTTTTCACTATGTAAATTATACTCAACAAGGAGAGCACTTAGTAATGAGATTTTAGAGATTACTGATTTAAGAAAATACTCATTTATTCAGTAACCCTCACATTTTTTTCCCATTTAAATGAAAAAAATAAACAGAAGGGAGAATCTAAACTACTACATTTTTATTTTAGCACAGGTTGTTCCTGAGTTTGTCTTTGTGAGTAAAATGAAAACCTAAAAAGCAACTTGGTTATACAATCAAAAGACTATTATTGTATAAAGAAAATGCCAATCAAATTATAGCTTCTTACTATTTTTATGTACACAGAAGAACTTTTAAGGAGAGATTGAATGTTTTCATCAGGTAGGTTAACAGTTGCTTGCTTCCCTACATTTGAACTGCCAGTGATTAAAAAGTTGCAAGATTTTGTTTCAATAACTAAGATGTTATTCTTTTGCAAATTAAACTACTTCTAAAATATGTGTATTGAGGAAGATTGGCAAGCAATCACAAGTATGGTATTCTCTTTACCTCAGGAACCCAAACCTAATGGGCTTGGAGAAATCAGTGATTTGCATGTTCATGTCCAAAGATGATAAATGTTAGTGATTTCATCATCATTTTAATGATTGACAGGAAGCACCATAAATGCTAAAACAGTCTGCTCATTAAATATCGTCAGCTTTTGATAGACATTATTAGAATGGCATAACATAGTGCTTTAAAATGTTTTCCTTTTTTAAAAAATTGTTTTATGGGCAGAATTTAAAATAAATATACAGCATCCATTATGTATTTTTGTCCCTTAGAGTACTATATGACTTGGGAGGCCAAAGCAGGAGTATCACAAATTTGAGGCCAGCCTCAGCAACTTAGTGAGATTCTGTCTCAAAATAAAAGATAAAAAAGGGCTGGGGATGTGGTTCAATGGTTAAGACCCCTGGATTCAATCTCCAGTACATAAATAAGTAAATAATTTCTTATCAGCATAAGGAAGAAATAGAAATTTTTTAGCTTCATCCAGAATAACAACAATGATAATAGCAAATGCTCACACCATGCATGCTATTTGCTGCATAGGATTCTAAGTGCTTTATGTACATATATGTATACATGCATGCACTGTTGTTTATTCTCATTTGACATATGAGGAGAATGAAGCAAAGGCAGATTAAATCCAAGTCCCATCACTAGTAAATAACAGCTAGGGTTTGAACCCAATCTATCTCCAGAGCCTGAGCTCTTAACAAAATAAATCATATTAGATTATTAAAAATATCATTAAGCAGTATTCTTGATGAGTATACAAATAATTCACTGCACTTAGAAATTTTCTGAAGGTACGGTTGCAAAGTTATCCTATTTTCCTTAACAGAGGTTGAGGTATGAAATTTACAATGTTTATGACATTAGGTAGATATTTAGGTGTTGAAGTATCGAAGTCTCTAGGACTTCTAGTTATGGGTTTAGGAATGGGGTATGTTTGAAAGATATGAATCAATGATTGCCTTGCAATGTGTGTGAGTCTATGAAAAATGTCAATTTTTTGATACAGTTGTATCTAATGAATAATGTGTTGGAGCTAAAGGTTTCTTCAAACCCTCCTTGGGAATGTCCTTGGGATGTACGTTTTATATATATATATATATATATATATATATATATATATATATATATATGAAAGTCTGAACTTATTTGTTATCTTAAAATGCATACATGTTTATTTAACATATAAGTTATATAGTGCTTATTATGCATCAGGCCTTGTTCAAAGTGTCTTGCAAATATTGATTCATTTCATTCTCCTAACAGTGCCATGATATAAGTAACAACCTAATCCTTATTTTACTGGTGGGGTAGATGAGTAATGAGAAATGAGCCAACTTCCCAGGCTGTTGAGACACTATGGGGTCGACCTAGGATTCAAATCCATGAAACTTGTCCTCAGAGTTCATTTTCTCTTCATAAAGTAACTCAAGTCTATGAGAAAAAGTTCCCTTTGGGAGAGAAGCCTGTCCCCTTCTGACTTTAGCCCTGTGCACAATATTTTCTATATTTCTGCCATCATTGGAATGAAGTAATTAAGTACTGGGCAGTCCTACCCCAAATCTTCACTATAAAGTTTCCTAGGATTGTTGCAGTGAAATTGTACTGAGTTTCTTTCTGTCCCTCTGCTCCTCTTATCAAATAAGTTCGATAGACTAGTGGTGTGGCAAGTGAATTTCCATAGGTCTAAATTGGCTGTTAGTGTAGAGTGCCTGACAACATGGGAATGAAATATTACAGAAAAACTTTCTAATTATTTCATATCAAGTTGTAGTGTTATCACAAATGCTTAAGATGTACTCCAAGAGGATTATATCCTCATGATGACAAATAATAACTCATTAGAAAGTAGCCATTGTTTATTAGTCTTTCTATTGAGCTCTCGTTGACTCTGGTCTGGACTTCTGAACTCTCAAACGTCATTCTTCTCCTTATTTGTATGCTAGTTCCTACTTGTATTGTTTTATCCACTGAATTTTCTTTCTCCCTTCCCTTTTTCAGTAATACTTGGCCTTTTATATATTTTCATTATGCCACTTTATCATTATATTTGTACTTAGGATCAAGCAAACAGGTGAGGTGTCTCTAGAGGTATTCATTGAGTCAGAGGTTGTAACTCCTCACACTGAGAGAGTTGACATAACTGAGGAAATAATCATGCTTTGGAATCAAACTTGTATATGCTTGGCCATCCTTTAGAAAAGATGTAATATTAAGAATTAAGGTATCTTTGGTTAGATCATGATCTTCTTGGCTTACTTGCAATAAATCAAGTTTAGATGTATGTAATTAACATTGTGTTGTGTTATTTACATATGTGTAGTTGCATAAGTAGGGTGGTTTTTTTTGTTTTTTTCTTAAAGGATAGAACAAGAAAAATTGAATGCCTGCTATGATTCGTTCACTGGGAATTAGATGAATATCCCTTCTTGCAGTTGAGAACTATTTGAGTAGGGAAAACAAAAAAAAAATGGAAATAATTGTGAACTTGTTTATTCAAGAAATATTTGAAATGAACTTGTTAGAAATAGGTCATACTGAGCTCTCAATATGTAGTTGTAGACACAGGAGAGAGTGCTCCTGCATATCAGGCTCATGCTGTGATCTTATATGAAATGTGAAAGGAGAGAAATGTACAGAAGAAATGGTGTTTGAGTGAGTATTCATAGAGGCACCAGAAGTATTTCAGGCAGAGAGACAAGTGTGTGCAGAAGTCTGGGTTTCTTATTAAGAGAAGTTGAAATAGGAAAACTCCTGGAGTCATGAGACACAGAATATATTTAAAGAAGAGGGATGGCCCTTGTCATGTGGGACAGTATATGATGTACTATCAAATTGATTTTTAAGCATTCTGTAAAAAATCTAGGAAGACTTCCACAGATTTTTACAAATTAATAATGATATAGTTAATTTTATCTTCAAAAACAACCTCATAGGGCAGCCATAGGGCAAACTGGAGGCAAGGAAGAAACTGATGTAAAGTCACTGAAGTAAATCTGATAATAAATAATGAGAACATGGATTGGCATAATCGTGCCAGTGTTAAATGAAGAAAAAGTCACTGAGAAGACAATTAGAGAAAGTCTACAGAATTTAGATTTCATATGCATACATGGCGAGGAAGGTTGATTCTTACATGTTTGGCTTGTGTGGATTTCATGTATCAACCTATGTAATATAGAATAAGGGGATTATTTGGCATTTAAACCTGAGGGTAAAAGAAGGAGGGGTGGGTAAATATGTGACTTGTGTTTTTAGCATAGTGTGCTCTAAATGCTCAAAGGCACTCCAAAGTCAGTTCAGCATGCCTCACGGTTAGGTTGAGATGTAGTTCTGGAGCCTAGGAAGGGAGATACTTAGCGTGACAGACTGACTTGCAAGTAATCATTTATTCAGCAGATATTCACTTACCTTCTGTTTCATGCCAAGCACTGTGCTTAAAGCTGGTGATTCAATAAGGAGTAGATAATGGCCCCTTCTCTCAAGGAGCTAAAAATGGAAAAGTCAATAATGGATATTTGGGAATCCAGCCTGGGTAGATATCAGAGATTATCCAGAGAGTACCTGTACTGCAGAGTCTTAGGAACATCAACATTTTAATGGATTGGTATTGAAGGAGAAATCTTTGAATCAAACTGAGAAGCAGCAGCGTGAGTGGTAGGAGATGAATGGCAAAGATATAGAAGCAGAGAACAATATATAATATGAAATGCTATATGTGTCTTAATAGAAAAATAACAAAAATAGCATTTTTACTCAAAATCTAAGAGGTTATCTGTGCCCTATTTAGAGGAATCACAATGTAATTCTTAGTAAAATTCAACTGGTTGTAATCTGGGATGAAATGTGAGATAGACTGGAGATCATGAGTGATTGTATAAAGGAGAGATAATTTGTTAGACAAAATCAAAATAATATACTATCTCAGTTGTATTTGGTGTGGAAGGATGTGGAGTAATGAGGATGGGTTTATTTCTCTCAGAAACTGAAGTGTGTTGAGGAAGGATGTAATGATAAGAGATGTAGCACCTAAAGAATATGTTCATTCATCAAAATTTTAAGTGACATTCTCAAAAGACACCAATAGCTGTTCTTATACATATTATATTCTAAAGGATGAATAGACAACAAATTTACATGTATCTATACATACACATTCAGGTGGTAAAAGTGCCGTGAAGAATATTAATGATGCTGAAGAGTGATACTGGCTAAATTATGTTGTTATATTGTGTGCATGTATGGATATGTAACAACCAATCCCATCAATATGTACAACTGGAATGCATCAATAAAAATGTGATAAAAAGAAAATAACAACAACAAAAAAAGAACTTTAAAAAGAACATAAGATGGAAAGATAAAGAACATTAGCAGGTGGTTCCTATTGAAGTAACTAGGTGTTCCTGTGGTAACAATTCACCAAAGACATAAATTACATGAAGAAGTTAGGATAGACCACTCTAGACTGAAGGAATTCTGATTGTTGAGACCTTGATATAGGAATATGACTAACATGTTTAAGGAATACTGAGAACCTCTACAGCACTAGAGAGAGTACTATAATAGAAGGGAAAACTAGGGAGGTAACCAGGATCCCCTCATGTAAACCTTGAGGATCATAGAAAATATATTTACATATATTCTGATTACATTAAGTGAAAACCACAGGGACTGAGCAGAGATGTGAGAGCCTCTCTCAGATCACTCTTGAGTGAAGGTAAAGAGTAGATGACAAAGGGTTGATATTGGGTCACAGAGGTTGGTTAGATGGCATTTGCAATGACTAAGGAGAAAAATTATGTAATTTGGGTTAAGGTGAGAAATGTGCAAAGATTCGCAACGTATTTCCAAAGAAAAGTCCAATATATTGGACTGTGAGGGGGTGTGAGAGGGGAGAGACCAGCACCTCCTTGGAAATCTCAGCTGGAGGAATTGTGCAGAATTATGCTGAATAACTCTGCAGGGGCAATAGTTTGGGAGATCTGTGATTCCTGCTCCTTCACTAGCGTTGGGGAGCACAGGTACTGAAAAGCCTCACACATGGTAGGTAGTTGAAGAATATTGACCTTAGACTCAGTTCCATCTTCAGGATGCATGGAGAGTAACTTTCAAAAGGTCTGAGGTACTAAGAATCACTCTAGGTATAGTTGCTGCATCATCTCACAGCAAAACTAGATTTTTAGTTTGTCATCTCCCTGCAGATTTTTTGTGCCCCTCACTCCTACTGCATACATTAAATTTATTTTGAATGACTTCAATTTCAAAAAGGATTTTATGTTTTTACATAGAATTGTGTGTCAGCACATATATCCATGTGCATTAGTCTATTCTAGGGTCAGGCCCAGATTCATCCACAATGACCCCCTTCAATGAATACTTCTGACTCTGGATTCAGGGGCTTCATCCAAATTCTTTGTGTGAGCCGTTGTTAGTTAAGGCAGCTTCTTTGACTGTTGTAGCTTTGATGACCATAATCACATGTTCAAAGCCTGGCAGGATTTGACTGAAAATGGTGATGACAAAAGAGAGTTCAGAGTTGTGTCCTTTCATCTACTTGGGTAACCATGTGTTAATGTTTGCCTATCCAAAGCCAGTGCGGGAAGACAGCCATGCAATTAGCTGATAGTTCATTCAGGAAAAACAATGAAATGAGATCAGCTAACATTTAGGATTATATATATTACATCTGAAATGTGACACTTGGCTCTGTCTAAAACTATCTTGCAGTCAAAATTTGGATAGCATTTCCATGCTGACTTCGTACTGGTTTATGTTTCATGTAACATACTACTTAAGGGTGTTTCTATCCAGAACCACACACATTTATAATACATATGGAATTTAGAGGAGGAATAACCTACCTTGGAAAAGCTCTAATTCTCAAAAATTATTTCCTTAATCTTCACAAGAATATATTTCTCAGAAAGTTGTTTAAAATTATGTTCCATACTAGTTATTTTAAGTGACCATTTGGCTATATTATTTTAGAGGGAACTCAAACCATAAGAGAGAATGATGTTTCTCTCAAATTCACTTTCTTTTATTGATATTTATGCCAAGTTTATTGGTTATTGCAAATAACTTACTAACTTACTGCTAAAATAAATAGTTTATCCATGCAGTTAGAATTTGTTATGCTGTGTTTTTAACTGTGGGCATTCTAACCACTAGCAAAAACAGCACCTCAAAATGGTTAAAATTTGAAGTTTTAGATTCACTCTGTTTGACTTGAACCTTGTTTGTACCTCTAGCCTGATGAATGATACTGGGCAAAGACATTCAACTATGAATATACATCCAATGCATAAGCATATTTCATGAGACCTTTTCTTTTATTTATAAAATGTGAATGGAAGACCAGCTCTTAAAGAGTTGTTTTGGAAATTGAAATGATGGAAGATATATGCCATCCTTATGATGCCTAGCCCATTATGAGTATTTACACATTTTTTTTAATTGCTTAAAGTTGTTGGATTTACACACACATTAATGTGTTTATTCCTTTGGGCGTCTGGACACTGTATATCTTCAATTGATGTACATGTTTCTAGCCTTATAACAACTTTAGTGGATTTTGCTCTGATGATTTATTCAAACCTAGAAACCAACAAAAGCTATTTATCTCCTTCATTTGCATTTGGGGAAGACCAAAATTACACTGCATTTTGGTTTTGTATATTTTCTTTCCAGTTACATCTCATTGTTGTTTTCTACAGTAAGTATAATATCCTATGTTATCTTTTTGCTGAAAATCAAGTTATGCCTGTAGGTTTGTTTTAGGAGTTTTTGAGTTGGAGGGATAAAAGTGTTTGAAAAGATCAGATGCAGTGATAAGATACCCAGGTTAAAAGAAATTATTGTCTCTTTCTATCAAGCCTTATTCCCTGAGAAGCTTTTCAAAAATGTTTCACTTTATCCTGTTTCCTTTTAGGGTCTCACTGAGAATTTTAAAGTGGGCAAATTTTAGAATGAATATTTGCAGGTGCTTATTTTTTTTTGTCAGTAAATTTAGTGTCTGATCCTTATTCTCTTGGATTGTGTCTTGCATGAGGTGTGTCTACTTTCATCTTTTTAAAATTTAATATCTTTCCACAGTATTCTTGGATATTTCACACATGGCTTTGGACAAAACCTTCACTCATTGGAAGATAAAAATAAACATAGTTTTTTAAATAGAAAATCATTACTTAAGGGTATAGGTATCATCAATTCTGAGAGCTTGAGTTGCTTCTGATTGTAAAGAACATTAAACTTTGAGGGCTAACAGGCACAATGGTGCACACCTGTAATCCCAGCCGCTCAGGAGGCTGAGGCAGGAGGATCTCAAATTCAAAGCCAGCCTCAGCAAAAGTGAGGCACTAAGCAACTCAGACCCTATCTCTAAATAAAATACAAAATAGGGTTGGGGATGTGCCTCTGAGTTCAATCACCAGTACTCCCCCCCAAAAAAAATTGAGGGTTGTTTTCTGTGAAGATAGATTTAAATCAAATCATGACCATACTCCTTTGTCCCTACATGCTGATATTTTTCATAGTCCTGTGAAAGGTAGTTGCACTCTGGCATCAAAGTACACTTAATATGTAAGGGATAATGACGACACTTAGCCTGTTGAAATTATGTTTTTATAAATTAACTTCATATACCCTGGAGAAATATTTTTGCAGGATTACACCCAGTTTTTAAAATTCTTACTTGTAAGCCATCTAGTGTATTAGATACTACACCAGGCCATATAAAATTTAGGAGAGACTAAATTGATTATATTGCCTTGAATTCTATTGTATGTCTTATTCAATCCTATCCAAAATGTATAATGTAGGTATTCATCCCATTTTATTCATAAGGAAGCAGATATTGAGAGAAATAAATGACCTGCCTAAGGTTAAAATTTCTAAATTTAGAATTCTGTGATTTTCTCTTAGGAAAGCAATATAGCATTTATTTGTTGCCCTGCTTTGGAGAGTACATTACATAAGAAAAATATGTATAAATCCTAGTTCTGATTAAAGTTGAGTGATGATTATATAAATAATGTACATTTATGTGGTATTGCCTGCCAACCACCATTCTAAATGCTTTCCATTTATAAGCACATTTAGTATGACCATTCTATTGGGTAGGTATTGTTATTACTTATGATAGTGAACCAGATGAGAGATTTGAAGCACAGATGTGAAGTAAATTGCCTGAGGTCACACAATTTAGTAGGTGGGGAACTGAGATATAATTTTACAGTCTGTCCTTGAATTCAGTTTTCTTTCACAGGAATGGTCTCTTTTGAAAGTGATCTGTTAACCTGTACATAATGTTGATTAGATGAAAGAATCTAAGAACAGTATACTTTTTATATATCATCCTATATATTCTTCATTTGTCACTAAATCAAAATATTTTTATTTGATATAAACCATAGCTCAAGAACTCAGTAACAGGGCTCAAATTAACTGGATTGAAATGAGTCAGTCTTTCTAGCTCAAGTCTGTGGTTTTGGCTGATGAGACGTAGAGATTATCATTTTGAACAAAATGTAGTCAAAAATACAGTTTATAAAAACTTAAAAAAAGATTGGTTTACTGAAGATCTGATTTGTAATCACTATTTTTTAAAAAAACATTTGGGGATTTTTATAAATGGAGAGGTACTAGAACAAATATGTATAGTTTATAGAATTTATTAAAAAGTGAGCATTCACATTTGTAAATTATCAGTTAATATAAATATTAACTAGTAAGTTATCATTTACTAGTTAATCATGTTCTTATCTATTCCTTATTGACATATATAATTTCTATATAATTGAAATAAGTGTGTAAAAATGTGCTTTTATTTTATATTTTATAGCAACACAAAAATATCTATGTAAGAGTTATAATTTTATTTTTAAGGGTTGCGTATGATCTGTAATAATACACTACTAACCTTTTTCTTATTTCAAGTCTGCATAGTTTTTAGCCTTTTCCTATATTTTGCAAAATACTACAATAAACATCTTGATGCATTTGGCTTTTTAAATTTTTTTCAAAACATTTTTAAAGATGTTTCCAGAGGAGGGATTACTGGGTCAAACTATTACCTTCTGAATGATATATATCTTATTTTTTTCTAAAAGGATCCATTTACTGGTTAGGTACATATTGCTCTATTCTTCGTCTTATGAAAGGACAGTCTGTTTTAAAAACCTTTACCATTCACAGTATTTCAGCATAGAGAGTTTTCCCTCTAACTGTGATTATCCTGTTCCTACAGTTTACAATCTTCAGGGTGCAAGAAATCATTGTCTTGCAGCCAACCATGAGAGTGGACTTTGGGAGCTGATTTGGGTGAGAGATCCAGGGGATTTCTTTGTTTAGAGTGATTGCACACTAATATCTATATCGTTTTAGTAGTAGCAATAGTAGAATTCTACAGCTTTCACATAGCATTTTTCAAATAAGCAAAGTATGCAGTGTAGTTCACTGTGGATATGCTTGATAGGAAACTAGTTATTTCCAAATGTTGAAATTCTCTTTCCTACACTAAATTTGGTATTTCTTTGTATATGCCCATTTAGTGTTTAATCATATTTATCTAATAATTTATTTATACTTTACATATCATCTCAAATTTAAGACTCATTTCAAATTTAAATAATTTCCACTTAAAGATTATTACTGAATGGTTTAACTTTCACACAGTTACACATGCATACACTCTGTGATAATCCTACCTTCCAGAAGCAGTGTGCTTCTTTGAAAAATGTATGACCCGTGTAGTTGGAAAGGGTTCTTTGAATTCTGCAGCCCTGCTCTTTTATTGCAGTAATGTTTAACTGGTACTATTAAAGACTCATCCCTGTGCCAGATGTCAGGAATTCAGTAGTAAATAAAATGGATATAGTCTTGACCCCAAGGATCTTCAGTATAGTGGAAGATATAGAACAATAAAAAAAAGATAGAGTCATTCCATGTAATGGGGACAATGACAAGAACAGTAGAGGGCAGGTGAGGGCAGTTAGGGTTTTACTCAAAAATATTTATAGAGACAGATAAGCCTCCCAGGAGCATGTGAACAATAAGATTTGTTAACACTATGTAGCAGGCAATGTGCCAACCACTTTACAATATCATCTCACTTAATGCTCACAGAATTCTATGAGATGCACATTTCTATTATCCTCATTTTAAACAGGAAGCGACTGCAAATTAGAGAGCTTAAGCAACTAAATTCGTGCCGAAATGACAGAGTCTCTATGCCAACATAGGGTGAGTTCAAAATCTGAGCCTCTTCTTTTCAACAAACACCTGAAAAATGAGCAAAGTGTTTAACCAAAGGGTAAAAAAACAAGGGTTTATCCAAAGGAGAGAGATTGGGGAAGGAAGAAAAGAGAAAAGATCCTTTTCCAGAAAGGTTCTGGAAGCCAGAATGAGCGTGCTAAATTCAAGGAAATTTAAGAAATGTATTATGTTTCTTTGAATAGCAGGAGGAAATCATGAGAGAGAAAGCTAGAAAGTGAGGCAGTGATCAGTCCTTAAGGGTCTTTTAAAGTAAACCAATAAGTTTGAACCTTATTCCAAGGGAAATATGGGGCCATTAAAAGGTTTTATTAGGGAAAGTGGCTTTTTTATGTTTCACCTCTTGTAGGAATCTCCATGACTGCCATGTGTAGATCGGAGAGAAGGAACAAAACTGGAGACAGAGGGAACAGTTGAGAATGGTAATCCAGGTGCTAGAGACTAGCAGCCAAATTAGGGGACTGAGGATGATGCCAAGAGGACTATTTCAGAATGAAGAAGAGGCTGCCGAGATGGAATAAAAGGAAAAGGTTCAGAGTCAAAGGAAAAGAGTCAAATGCTGGGGTATTAGATAAAGTGTGATATTTGTGATTTTGGCAAGAGTAGATTCTGTTGAGTGTCGGGGTAGAAATCAGACTGACACGTGAATGGCAGGAAATGTCACCATCCATTATGGATAACTTCTGAAACTGTGAGCCCCCAATAAACTTTCTCCTCTGCGATTGTTCTGGTCATGTCATTTAGCAGCAGCAGTGAAAAAAGCTGACTAAGATGGGGGAGACTGCATCCAGAATTCAGGTTGAAAGAATACATATTGGGTAGGGTGCAGAGAGAGGGAGAGCAGAAGAGAGACAATGGGACAGAGCTTACCTCTGTGACATACAGCAGAGGAAAGAGTGGAAGCACAAGGACAAGGGTCAGTGTCTAGGCCTGGGGAGACAGTTGGGAACCCCCACTTGAAGCTTCTGCTCTCCTGTGAAATAAAAGATGAGGTCATCTGCTTAACCCTGAGGGGAATGGGGGAGAATGGAGGGATTCTGTGTCCTGGAGTGTGGTTTTTAGCTCTGAGACACATTAGGATCACCGGGAGGGACTTATTCTCAGTGTGAAAATCAAACCCAAGACTACTTAAGTCAGAAGCACTAAAAGAGCTAGAATCCAGGAATTAGTACTTTTAAAAGCTCTCCAGGTAATTCAATTGAGTATTCCTAGTTAGGAACCATTGGAACATGGTTACCTGTCTTTTCAAAGGAGAGTAGGAGCCACCTTGCTGTAGGACCAAGGGCAGGTTAATACACTCCTGTTTCATTTTTAAAACGAGGATAGGAGGACCTATCTCACAAGGTCGCCATGAGGAATAGCTCAACAAAGATATACAGAACAATTTCCCAATAAATACTGATTCCATTGTTTGTATCCAGATATGAAAAGGCTCTCAGACGTTTCATTTCTAATATATCATGATTCCATGTACTCTGGACAATGGGACAGCAGTGTTGGCTTCCTTGACATGAAGAGAACAGTTGTGCTGGTTATCCTCCTTTTCTTTCTCACTATCATCATAATTCATTTTCAGACTTATATAATGTATGTGTGCATATGACTTGTTTCATGTTTAGATTTTTTCCCCAAGAAAAAATATAGATAGGTTTGTCTGCATAGCATCTTTAATATAGGGCCATACACACACACACACACCTATACTTAACATATATACATAGTACATTCAAGTGGACCCAAATGACAATCTGAAAATTTTGTTCCTGCAGTAAAACAGTAACCTAATGAAACTTTTAGTGCCCTATGTAGTTCATACTTTAAAAATGCAAAACATTTTGTGGCATATATTGCAAAAGTGATTTTCATTTGCTTTCCACAAGTACTTGTTATTTTAGTCAGCTTTTTCACTGCTGTGACATAAAGACCCAACCAAAACAACTATAGAGGAGGAAAAGTTTATTTCAAAGCTTATGATTTCAGAGGTCTCAGTCCATGTACAGTCAGTTCCATTCCCCAGGGGGTTCAGGTGAGGCTGAACATTATAGTGAAAGAGTCTGGCAGAGGGAAGTAGCTCGCATGATTATCAGGAAGCAGACAGAGAGACTCTACTTACCAGATACAAATATACACCCCAAAGCCTTGCCCCCAATACCCCACCTCCTCTAGCCCACGTATCTGACTTCAGTTACCACTCAGTCAATCCCATCAAGATATTAATTCACTGATTGGGTTAAGACTCTTAGAACCCAATCACTTTTCTGAACCTTCTTGCATAGTTCACATGTAAGTTTTTGGGAGACACCTCACATCCAAACCATAACACTTGTTAAGGCAAGCAGGCTTTTGTTGGTGTGTTCATTTTACAACAATTAAGAGGTAAGTGACTTTTTAAATTTTAACTTATGCTTGTTTGTACTTGTGTGTTTGATTTTATCCTTTCCAGAAATGATGTGTGTGTGTGTGTATGTGTGTGTATATCTGTATATTCTTTATATATATATTTTCCCCATTGAATGGTATGTCAGAAATGCTGGCTTATATCTAAATCATTTTCTGTGCGCCATACTCAGGTTTTTCTGGAATTTTTTTTTATAGCTTGCTGCTCAGTGTAGCCCATAGACCAGCAGCATCAGAATCACCTGGTGCTTGTTAGAAATGCAGACTCTCAAGTCTCAGCACAGAACCCTTGAATTAGAATCTGCATTTTAATGAGATCCTTTGGGTGATTTGTGTTCACAGTTAAGTTTGAGAAGCCCAAGGGCCTCAAGGGAAACCCGTTCTTCCCTGGTAGACATTTTCTAATGAGCTGCAGAGGAAAGAGCATGTTTGTTCCTTTAGAGCAAGGTATGTGCCTAATTTTAATTGCGTAACTTTGAAATATGCATAATTAAGGTACAATGAATGAAATAATAAGGGTTAAGCTTTAGCTAGCTTGCTGAAAACTGCCAGTCAGCTAGATTATTCCTTTATTCTAGTAACAAACATCCATGTCTTCTTTCTGTGTGGAACATCCCTTCTTATCCTGAACTAGTTATGTGTTTATCCTGTAACACTTACTGGCCTGGCCGAACCAGTGCACTTATAAGGATTCACTTCCTTCTTTTGTTAAACAGAAACTGCCCACCCTCGTGTGGCCCAAGCATCATCATGCACCTGCTCTCCATCATTTCCTTCAAGACCTTCTTTAACAATGCATATTGTTATGGTTTGGATATTACATGTTCCACAAAAGCTCATGTGTGAGACAATTCAAGAAAGTTCAGAGGAGAGTTGATATGGTTGTTAGTCTTAACCTTATCAGTTCATTAATCCACTGATATGTATTACTGGGGAGTAACTGTAGGCAGGTAGGGTGCAGCTGGAAGAAGTACAACACTGGAGTCCTAACTTTGGGGTTTTTATTTTGTCTCTGGTGAGCAGAGAGTGCTTACTCTGCTTCAGGATTACCATGTCCTGAATTGTTTCCCTCCCTTGTCCTTTTCCTCTGTAATGTTCTGTCTCAGCTTGGGCCCAGAGGTGTGGATCTGCCCATCTATGGACTGAAATATCTGAAATCGTGAGCCAAATGAACTTTCCCTTCTCTAATTTTTCTTGTCGGGCCTTTTGGTTACAGACCAAGAGGCTAAAACATATGTGTTCTCTTCAGGTAAATAACAGACCACAATGCTAAATAATATTTTAAAAACCTAGGCAATGTGTATGATCTATAACAGTGGTTTACCACATTTTCTTTATCTGTCATTCTTATCCACTTAGACTTCTGAACTATTGTTCCTCTCTATCATGCATAGGTTTGCCATTAAGCACGATTTGAGATGGATTTTAATATGTAAGAATTTGTTGTACACGCATCAACAAATGCATGTACAAGTGAAGGGGATAAGAAGGGGGAGTGGGTGGAGGGAGAAGTTGGGTGATTGTACAGCACTCTGAAACCCCTGGTGAGCTATGGAGGTAGGATGGCCCTTTAACACCTTGTCTCAAGTTGGAGTAAGGGTGGCTGGATCTTTACATTTTCTAAGGATGAATGATGCCCCTGAATGAAGCAAGATTTCAGATGCAGAAATTTTATTCAGCCGAGGCAATCTACAAAGTGAGTTCACAGGGGAGGATCATTTTTTGTAACATTCTCACCAGTTGGAGTGATTCCTGAAGGGGAATCTGAGTGGTGCATTCAAACTTCATCACATTTCCTGTGTTACAGTGTCAGTCTGAAGCAATACATGGTCTTCAGCATGTCCACATAAGCAAAGAAAGGCTAGTGCTGTTCAGCATGGTTTAAGTCATAGTAATTTTAGTTTGTGTTTGAAAATTGCCCGTTCGCTGATCTATTCAGTGAGAACCCTCTATGAGGAATTCATTTTGCACAACTCTTTGGTGCTAGAATATCATATAAAAATCACGATTCTTCTAAAATAGTATAGCTTTGTGAAAGACACTTTATCATTTAATAAATATTCCTGAACATAGCACTGTACTAGTCCCTGTGCCAGGCACAAGTCTACAGTGGTGAACAAGAACAATGTGGTGCTGGATCTCAGGTAGCTTATGGAGGATGCACAGACAGACATCAAACAAATAGTCATGGGATTAATAATGAAATTATAAATTTTGGCAAGTGCCATGAAAGAAAAGAAAAATAAGCCATGAGAGGGAAACCTGACTTAAAAACGAGTGAGGGTATTGACTCTCTGAGGAAGTATCATCATATGAGCCCTGAGAAAAAGCTAGGGCAAGAGTGGGAAGAGGGGAACTTGAGACAGAAGGAAGAGAAAATGCTAAAACTTGAAAAGAGTTCAGGCTCCCCCCTACCCCCCATGATAAAATGCTATAGTAGGTAGCATGGTGTTTGGAAGAAGAATATTTCCAGGCTGATAATGATAAGGCTGTAGATGAGACATGGGCTGGACAGTTTCAGGAGGGGCTAGAGAGGTTGCTTAGAATTCAGGAGGCATGACTTCATTTTTTAAAATGATGTTATTAAGTTTATGTTCCTTTTTAACTCAACATTTGATCTGCCAGGAAGAAAATGGATTTCGGTGTAGATTACTGACTGATAGGATGAATATTCAAAGGATGCTGTGAGACTAACCTAGGAGAGCATCTAATCAGGAGTAAAGTAACACCTGAGCAAAAACTGTCCAGAGTGAGCTTAGCTGTACCCAGGAAGGGGAGGGAAAGGGTCCCAGGGTGAGAAAACAGGGTGTTGGAGTTACAGAGACTAGAAGGTCTGTCTCCTGCCCTGGGTTCTGCTTTACCATAATTATCTTCCTAAGTATAGCAGAGAAGTGTGGAGCTGAGGAGAGGCCTGAGTCTCAGGGCTCCTGAGGTTGAAATAAGCGACTTTTCCTTCATTCATAAAACTCTGAAGCTCTGTGAAGTCTAGGAAGAAGAAAAATGACAGTCTAGTGAAGATATTAGAGAGCTCAGTCATGCAGAGTAAAGATTGGAGAGTGATATGAGTAGAGCTAGGAAAGTGTTTAGAGAGATGTTTCTATAATTCAGATAATAAATGAAGAAGGCCATTTTTAAGGCAATGAAGGTGAAGGAAAGAATCTAGAAGTATTAAGTATGAATCTATGTCTGTTTTCATTTACCAATTTTATTTAATATCAAAAGTCAATGGGCAATTTTGGTAACCAGAAACAATAGTTACTCTATTTAAAGAACTGAAAACTCAGGGTAAATTTTGTATAACATTGTTTTTATAGGAAGTTAGGAACATTAGCAGTGGTATGTAATTAGGAGGAACCATCCAAGAAAAGGTTTAATAGGAGATGAAGTAAAATGTATTATAAATCTTTTTGTGAAATAAAGAATCTTGTGCTCTTAAGTGAGATGATTTTTTGGGGATCAACACATTGTTTAGGATCATTTGTGTTCTTTATCCCTAGTACAGATATAAGAAATTTGGTCAAATTTTATTAGACATCACTGTAGTGCTCTTAAAAGAGGCTGTTGCAAGATGAATAAAAAAAAAAAAAAAACATTTTCAGAAACAATTACACTATAATTTGTTGTTGATAAAGGAAACATAGATTTCAGAACACATGGCTTAAAGTTTTATGGTTCTTAGTTATGTTATTTTTGGGAAAACTATTTAATTTTTAGGACAAATGAATTTGTCAAAGCAAGTAAATTAACACACACTCTACAGATAAGAAACTTTAAAAGGGGGAGTTTCTGACTTTCATGTTAAGTTAGTGGTGGAATTAGATCTCAATGAAGGTTCTATGTAATTATGATTCTAAAATGAATGTTCATATGAGCAAACGTTAAAAAATATGAGCCAAATTATCTTGCATTTGGAAAAAAAAGTTTTATAGGGTGTCTTCCATAAAGTCCCCTTATTTCTATGCAGTGCAGTCTGATTTATGTGAAAAGCATTTGCTCATTACAAAGAAAATAAGCAGAAGTGTATGTTTCCCCAGGTTGAGATCAAAGGAACTAAATTGGTTTTGACTTCCACCAGTTCAATGTGACCTCAATTTTAATTTAAAATTAGAAGCACATAGGGAAATTGTTTACCATTTATCACATAGCCTGGAGCGTTTTCTTTGTTTCTTAACTATTTGTATGTAAGAATATTCATTTTCAGGTCCTGGAACCAACCCCTTGGCTCTATTTATAGTCTTATAATTTCATAAAATGTATAGATTTTTTTTTTCTCAAGGGTAAACAAAAGAAATTTCTCAAACAAAAACAACAAAGACCTTTAACCTTAATAGGTTGTAGATGCATCCGTTATAGTTTACCACGATTAAATTAAAACAGTATTTCTATCATACAGGTAGACATTAAAGGAAAATCAATGGCTCAAAAAAGGGAAAGTCAAGGCTGACATCACCTGAGGATATAATGTAACTGAGCACACTTCTCCCAGAATGCCCAGAATAAGTTAGCCTTTGGCCTATGGTTTGGGAATCAAACAAAATAACCAGTTTGAAATGATGGATAATTCCAGTATATATTAGGGTTTTGCCTTATCTATAGTGTTTCTGTCTTTTCTGGCTTGGCTGTCTAAGAGGCAGGCATAAAAACAATAAATTGGGTTCTAGTTAAAATCCATGGTAGACCCACATTGGGATTTTAGGCAAGTTTTAAAATGTGCCCAAACATCAATTTTCTCCAATTATAAAATGAGGATATTAATAGAGATTTTCCATAACCTAAAAAAGTTTAATGGCTGTCATTTGAAGGGAAAGGAAATGCTCTGCAAATGAAGTAATTTTAGTCCCTTAGCTGCCTTAAATCATGTCTGTTTGGTTGTTCCCTGAGTGAAGTGTTTAATGTATCCTGATGATACAGACAGGTGGTAATTGCATCAGATATTGCATTTGACCTAAGTTAAAAATATCCATCCATCCATGAGTTAGCTTCACTGAGGCCATCAGTCCTCTGTTTTTGTAGTATCTATGAGTAGAGGAACTGTGACCACCATCATTTCATATTCCTGACTTAGAGTCTATTGCAGTAGCCGCTGCTGACTCTTTTCACAAGTCCAATTTCTCATTGTTTTCACAGAAACCATCTGGCATCAGATGTTACTCTGGCACAGGCCACTTACCTCCTAGTCAGTCCAAGTCTCCCTGTAGAAAAATCACCCAGCTCTCAAGATCCATGCCACCATGTGACAACAATGCCTGCAAAACTTTCTAATCCCATACTCGGCTTCATTGCTTTCTGTGGTGGCTGCATCAAATGCCATCGAACTTCGCAAAGATCAGTTCCCTGCCACCCCTGTCACTGACAGTGGATGGCTTTATTTGCTTTCTCTGTGGAATAATCATCAGTTGTTTGCTCTGCTGGACATATTCTTTGTATGCCTACATTTTCTCTCCTTCATCCACCTGCCTCGCTTGATTCTTGAGATCACAACTGAAGGGAAATTCCTCGACCTTTCTCCAGAGGGAAAAAAAAAGTGCACTTTTCTCCATTAGAGGATGCCTGAACTTGGAAATGCTGTGTACTTTTTCATTTTCTCTCCGTATTAACAAAAATAGAATTACTTCATTCGTAGGAGTTTCCTTACTGCTTATCGGTGTCTCTGGTTCACAGTTAAGTTCACTAAATGTTTATTGCAAAAAAAAAAAAGTGATTCTATTCATTCTCAACTCACCTCTCCAAATCTTATGCTCTCTACTGTGGTTCTCTGCGGGTTCTATTTATTTACTTATTTTGGACATCTTCTTTTGACATAATACACATTTTAAAGCTCCAATCATCTTTAAAGCATGATGAAAATTACTATTTAGAAAACAGTGTTCTCATTTAAAGGATATGAGAATGAAACAGATACCTGTGGAATAATACCTGAATAACATTCCATTCCGTGTTGGCAGTTGCTTCCTAAGGAGCCCGGGGTTAATCTCCAGGTGTATTATCTCATTTTCTTATCACTATAAACCTATGTAATAGTTTTCTTTCAGTTATACTGTATAACAGGTAATCTAGAATTTCAATGATGTCTAAGAACGTCAGCTTATTTCTCTTAATATATGTTGGCTCTGGTTCAGCTTTGACTCTACCCCATGGCCTCCTCATTATGGAAACCAAGCAGAGGGGCATTCTGTATTTGAGACATGCCTTAGTCCATTTGCAGGTCACTGACATTCAGACAATAGCAAAACATGCTATTATTGTGGCAGAAGGAAAAGGAGTGACAGAACCATTTCTTGGTTGTAGGAAATATGTAATTTTGCTCTCATTTTATTGGCCAAAACAAATTACATGATGCCCATGTTCTGAAGGGTTGAACATATGAGTAAAGGCTATTTGCTATGGGTATGTGATTGAGAGAATTGTGGGGAGCCACCTGTGAGCTACTTGAGAAGTCTTTACTCAGTATAGAGACATGGAGACTTAGGTTTTTTTCTTTGGGAACTCTCCCTGCTTTCCCATTCATATCAGATTTCCCAAGGAATGAGATCTTTGTCTTTGATCTACTGGTGAGACAGCTCTCCAGCTTGGATTTGGGCCTAAACTGTCGGGAACTGGACAGCCCACCTCCTACCTTCTTTGGCAAAGAACATTCCATCAAACACCTTTGATGTTCCCCCATATAAATAAAGGAAGTGCTGGCTCCATTGTTCTTTCCAGCGTGGAAGCTCCATTTCTAAGATTGAAGAGCCATCCTGCCCCCACTTTCTAAAATTACTTCCTCTGTACTGTGTTTTTTTTTTTTTTTAACCATTTTCTTTTTCTTAGCTTTTATTCCACAGCCAGCCTGCTCTACTAAGAGGGACCCCAATTCCATTGCCTGTGCAGGACGCGGGCGAGAGAGAATTATGTGAAAAGAGGCAAGAATGTGTTATTAATGAAGGATGGGCAGGATTGCCCAGGGGTGTCTGAACATTGAGAAAATGAGATGGATGGAGGAAGGGAGAAGAATAATTACTAAGGACTACATCTTCATTGTGTTTAATGAAGAGTTTAGGGATTTGTGAAAGGACTTGAGACTGGATGAAAGGAAAATAAGGTTCTAATATGCAAGGCTGTGAGTGGTGGAAAGGGGCTTGGGAGTTAATGAGAGTGGTCACTAATGCTAAATGAATATGTTCAGACATAAACTCATTTGGCAAGTTTTAAGATGATGAAGAAAATTTCCAAGGATTTGCTCTAAGTAATCTTCAAATACTGTTGTGTTAAAGTATGTTAGAGGCAAATGACTGAATCTAATTTCCAGTATTAGGGATGCTCAATGATTATGGTTGTCATTGTGACAAATAGTGGGCACACTTGCTAGTTTATGCTTCCCACTGTCTTGGTAAGAAAGACAGTGTGCCTCAGGCAGTCTGACCCAGGCACAGTGAACACAACCAATCTTGTACTGCTAGGGGGAGTCTGTTGTCCACCAAATTGAAAGCTACTGCCCTTGCCTCTTTTGTTTCTCTCCAAAGCTTTATTCTGCATCCAAGCCATAAAGTGGCAACCAGATTCCTATTTCCTTATAATATTTTGGACATTTTTAAGAGATCTGTATTGGCTAACCTTATAATAGAGAAATAAAAATATACACATTTTCTGAGGCAAAGTTTATGGCATCATAAACTATGAAAGCAATTAGTTTCTCCAGTTTTCTCGAGATGTATTAAGAAAGAGATGTATTAATAAGAATACACAATATACCTCTGATGAAATGTACTTTCATGTAATCAGATATTTAGGACTTAATGTAGTATTCAAATTCAATAGGTTTTAATTTTTTTAATCATTTATGTAGAATCAATAATGCTTTCCACTGCTTTTGAGAAGCGTACACTGTGCAGATTTCATATGATACATTAGGAAAGTAAGAACTAAATATTTTTTCTTTGAAACTTGGAAACTTTAACATCATCAAATAATTCAACTTGCCTTTACCACAGATTTCCCCCAAATGGTTTTCTTGGAGTAGCTCAGCTATCATCACTGTGCTGTCCACTGTGCATCTGTCATTTTGTTTCACACGTCCTTGAGCAGGCCATGATATCTTGACTGCTAGTTATTATTCCAACTTGAAAGCTGTTGTCAAAATTCTGTTGACTCAAAAATAATGATTAACAGGATGATTAAATATTTTATTGCTTTTAGCTTCTTGATGATTCATTTCTTTATGAAAGCTCTTTGGTGCTTTGGTATTCATGATATATGCACTGTTAGATCTCAGTTTCCATCCTTTGGGTTTAACTCTTGATCTCATAAATACCAGCATTAAGCTAAGGATTGTGTGTACCTACAGCCTGGAGCCTTCTGTGAACCTTTTGTTCTTGGCTTTCTCTAGGGAAGTCAAGATGTGAAGGAGGGTCTGGGCCATCAGATTCAAGTGGATGGCTGTGTGCTCTGCTGAGGACAGCAACAGATCAATCTGTGGGTCAGTTGGGCTCCACTGTTGGGAGCAGAGCAGCTGTTGTTAGCCAAGTAATCAGTTAAATTGCAATCACACTTAGGATCAGTGTTGAAAAGCTGTTCAGATATTGTGTATGTGTAGTAATGAAAGTGTCCAACTGGATGACTGAATTTATTGAAGGAAGAAAAAACATAAAATCCACATCCTTTCTAAATGTCAGGACCAGACTTGGAAAGGGCAATATTGCCTTATGCTTGACCTATATCCATGTCTGTGAGTCCTGTAGTGCAGTCTCCTGAGAGCCTTTAAGGCTACTTCTGTCCTGTGCAGAAGCTGGGGTGGTATTTCTCTGTGGTCTTCATCTCCTTTTTCCAGTGCATTCTGAATGAATCCATCTGGATTCTGGGCAACTTCCACCTTCACTTGATGCATGTTTTGAGAAGCTGTTGATTTAAGTATAAAGTTACTACTTTTCTTATTCATTCAAAAAAATCAAACAACTATTCCTCTATTAGTGGCCTACCTCATAGCGATGATGATGATGCAGCTCAACATTATTGGATGAGAAGTAAAATTTTTGTTCATTTGATGTATATTTTGAACATATTTTCACGCAATAAAACTATTTGGAACTATTTATGAGGGTCTATTTAGTATGTAACATGGTGGAATTTGAGACATATATAAAGTACCTATTAGCAGATGCTAAAATTAAGAAACTGAAGTTCAGACATTATTCTAGTATATCAATATATGAAATTGAGTATAACCCAGAGATTTGCACTCCAGGGCTATGTGCCAAGATCTTAATTCTGTGAGCATTTGGACCAGCAAAAAGAGATCCCTGGAGAAGTTAGAGCCCCTGCATAGGCCTGACTAGTATGCCTTACACATGTGGTCCTTCTCTGAGTGCCATCAGAAGAAAGTGTGGAAAGTTTAAAAGCCTACTAACTTGTGGTACTGGAGTTTCAACTCAAGCCTAGCCTGCTTAAATCCAAAGCTGTATTATTTTGCCTTATTATGGATCACTCTTTATTTTTTTTTTTTTTTGTTTTTAATCTGAAGCTAATTTTGTTCATGCTCTGAGCATAGAGATCTTTTAAATTTGTGGCCAGTTAAAAATACTGCCGTAACAGTTGTAGCAAGCCAAATGAAAAGAAACGTAAGGTTAATAAAATAGGATATCAGTATTTGACATTCAGAAAGATTTCAAAAAAAAAAAAAAAATGAATAGGATAACATGCTTGCTCTTAACTAATTTAGGACATTTAATATCATGAATATCATGTTTATTACAGTAGGAAGGTACAAATGACACATATAGAGAACCTTCATAAAGGATGGGTCACTTTGTGATTGAAACTGGTGAAAACATCCTGATTGACATTCATAAAGCTGGCTTTTGATAGTGAGATACAGATGGATACTTGGCAAAAGGAACAAAGCCACACAAGTGGAGATACAGTATGGGAATGTCTACTAACTTTTGCAGAAGTCATTTAATCTTTCACTTTGACCTTCGTGCACCAAAAGGGCACTAAAGTGGGCCTTCACTCCCTCACTACTTTGTAGGTATCAGAATGAGACTTATGAATTTGATACAATTTACAGCAGATTATTTTGACTGGAAGAAACATGTATAGTTGAAGAAACTTGTACAGTGTGTGTTTGTGCATGTGCTTGTTCTTGCCTCCCTTTTAGAAGTAACAATAATAGTTTGTTCTGTCAAAATAGTTCTGAGTTTCTCCATTTTCACCTCTATAAAAGACTGATATGATTTAGCAAAATAAACCTGAGCTCTTAGCCAAATTCAGAATCTAAGATTCAGATTATATTAAAAGCTTTACACATTTACTATATTGGGGGTTCTTTTCAATTGCTGGAATTATGTTGATGTAAATATTTACTAATTCAGTCATATTTTGTGCAATTAATATGAAAGTACCCACCACTGCCAAATTACACTTTCTTTCTGAATTTGTCTTTGTCTCTTGAAAGTATTTGTTGTACACACAATATCTGTGTGTATGTGTGTGTATTGTGTGTGCGAGTCTGACCCAAGAAACAAAGATTAACTGCAAATGACTTTGTACCAAGTAATCTAGAATCATTTATATTTTTTCAAGCAACCTGATAAGGAAATTGTGTTAACAGAGTCAACAAAGAAACTAAATATATATGAAGCCTAATAACTATAGCAAGCTGGTAGTTTTATTGCAGAAATAATGCTTTAAGATTGTAGTAACTTATTGCTAATAGCACACAAGTTCACCAGGTCTTCATTTAAACAGGACCAGTAACATTTATATAATCATAGAAATGCTTTATTATTCAGCCAGTTTACCAGATTATATTTATTCTTCACTCTATGTGAGAATATTAGATTCTTCGGAAGAATATAAAGGTAGTCTTTTTAAAGTCCTTTATTTTACAACAAGGTTAGTGCAAGAGTGCTATTCTAAACCAGTGGAACTTACTTGGGTGATGGATGTTTTACATGAGTGCTGCATAATAGGGCGGTTGCTAAGCACATTTGATTTTTGAGTACTTGAAATGAAGTTAGTGAGAATTAAGAAATTAATTTTAAATTTTGTTTAACTCACATCTGTATAGTCACATGTGAGCAGTGACTACCTAGTGCCCAGTTCAGTTTTTCTAATGTTGGGACAAATATGTCATGTGAAAATTCCATGAATTTATACAAATATGGATAAAATTTACATTAATAGTCTATTCTCTTAAAAAGTGCTCTTTTTATTTTATATTAAGTGCAAATTTTAAAAGTCTATGGAGTTTTAGTTCTATTTGTGTGACAACTTCAAGAGTTAGAGAAGACACCTCTTGGCCCATTCCATTTTGCCTACAGCAGACAGTAATTAGCAGGGGAAGCATACAGAAGGATGTTTGGAAATTTTTCAGGCTAAGACATACCTCAAGAAAAACCTTTTTGAAATAAAGTAGTACCTGCCTCAAAACTCTACTGGCAGGTGAAGAAAGAGGAAGCCGGATTTAACAGCGTCCTACAATTCAGATCTTGTTTCTTTGTCATGTTAGCCTGGTACAAGGAACAATTGGAAGTGCATAGGTGGACACTATTAAAATAAACCCTCTAACTGGCCAACTCAGATTTCACCCCCAGGAACAAAGTAGTCTGTGAATGTTAGAAGAACATCAAGGAGGAGCAGACCATGCACAGACAACCACTTTCTTTCCTCTGTTAAATCTAACAGTAATGACTCTTCCTATTTTACTGCCTGCTTCAAAATTCAGAGTCAGGTGTATTTTTGCTATAGCATTGAGATGCGTGGTGGTTATTGGCTGCATGCTGAGGTTTCATTGGTCCTGATCACTGCTCTTCCTGCCTCTAGCTCCCACTTGATCCTTCCAGCAGAGAGATGGATTCACATTTCTATTAAGTGAGAGTGGAAGGAAGGACAACTTTGGTCTGTTAGTGTTTCCAGCCCCACCTATGCCAGTGCCAGAGATCTTGCTTATAGGGTGCAGCCTTACATTGTCCCAGTGCCCAGTGGGCATGGCCAATTCATTCAGTTCTGGGGTCAGTATCAGAAATCCTATTTGCTAATAGATGTCCACTGCAATTTAAAATTTAAAATTTAACCTTATCAGTAGTAAAGGTTAGATTCTGGCTATAATTGCTAGTTATTTCAGAACTCAGGTGGAGAATAGGGCAATTATTTATTAGACTCCTTTGAAATCAAATCCAAGTGGGTAGTAATAAGATTGAAGCTTTAGCGGTTTCATTAGAATCTTCAGGGTAGCTTTGCAAAGTACATTTTCCTTGTCCTTCTTTCTTCTCTCCAACTGACCTTACCTCATGACAATCTCTGATAGTAACCTCAATGAGAACTATCCTAGATGGTAGAAATACCCAGTGTGATTTTGGTTAGGGTACATATGTGCCCCCCATTTCATCCTTTACTATACCAGGTGACCATATTGTGAAACTTAGCCTATTTGGTTTTTGGCCTAGAGTCAACATTTTTTTTTCCACATAAAATCACATTATTTAGGATTATCTTATTTGTTTCCTCAATACTTAACACAGCCATTACTATGAATAACTTGAATTACCCTTAAAATGTCCAGGAATTTCAAATGCCACATTAGTTTTTAATAAATATGCATTGTTATAGAATGGTTAAAAAATCAATATTTTGATAGGAATTGAAAGCACAACTAAATCAATTTTTATCCAAATGATAACATTTTATATTAATTCAGTGTCTGTTGTTTCGGAGGTCAAGGCTTATAATATGATTTTTGATGGCCATACATTCATGAGAAAAGCTAAAAACAAAAATTAAATGGCACACAGGAAGATGGATCAAACTAGTTTTGGACATTTTAAAAATTAAATAATTATTCCCAGGGAGAGGGGCAGGGAAGGTCTTTAATATGCTCACCAATGATAGGATCCACTTTGTGATTAATAAATAAGGGTAAGTCAAATTCAAACATTTATTATGTACCAGATGTAGAGCTACATCCTTCATAGATACTCTCCTTTAATCTAAATCCCACTTGAAGTGGATACTGTTATTGGCAACATTTTATGAAAGGATAGTAAGACCCGGAGGAGTTATATCATTAATAATCCTTGGAATCAACATCTTAACATGTTTTGATGAAGAATTGGTTGATGTTTGGGATACACTGAAAAAATTGGTACTCTCCTTGTTTTCTTATTTTATTCAGTTAAAGCTCTGAGTTAGCAGAGGTTTGATCTGATCAGTTAGCATTTGGACCCTGTCCTACCAGTGGTCTTTAAATCAAGGAGCATAGAGGTTTTTTTTTTTTTTTTTTTTTTTTTTTTTTTTTTTTCCTTTTTTTATCCATAGCCATTTCTAAAGCTCACTTAATGGTGAATACTTTTAATTAATGTGGATCCCAAAGAACATTCTATTAGAATTAACCTGTAACTGCTCTGTGAGTTAGCATAATGAATATGAAAATAAATAAAATGAATGTGTGTGCATGTACCAGTATTGGCTTATAAAATAAGTAGGCTTTTTGCTGTATAAAACTTAGAATTCTGACTTCATCTGAGGAAAACATTGATTTTAAAGGTGAATAACCTACCTTTGGACAAATTTAACCAACTTTTTTTTTATGAGAAAGAAAATGATTTTTTATAGGGAAAAACTTTAGTATAACTTTTAAATAATGTATATAAATTTCCTCCAGTATGGCACAAATTCTGCTGACAGTCCCTCAAATAGAGATAAAGAAGCCATACCTAACAAAGCTCCAAATACAGCAAAACTACTATGAATGCAATAACATCTAATGCAAGAAATTAAAAGTATTTCATGTAAAAATGAAAGTAAAATATCCTAATGAGTGTATGGGAATCTTTTGGGGCATTGTTTTTATTGCAACTTGGAAATTAACCACTTGAAATCTTTTTCTAGTAAACAAAATTATATTGTCAGAAGAGATAACTGAGGATTTTAGATAGAAATTACTTGCTTAGGGTACTTAATCAGCCACTGTCAAGGGTCAACATGAGCTCTTTGACTTTAAAAGCCCTGTTTTTCATCATATGGCAAACAGCTTAAAGTATCTCTATCCAAATGATTTTTGCATCTTAAACCATTAGCAATATCTTAAAGAAATAAAATAAGGTGAATTTCCAAGGTGAATTTCAGACATTTTTGTTTAGTGAATGTTGACATGACAGAAGAGATTATTCATCAAGAAAATGAGGAGAGCTATATATAAATGTATGCTCAGATAGCATGTAAGTCCATACTCTAGACTGTTTGGGTATTATTAGATATCACAGTTTGAAAGCAATCCCTCTTTTATGATAATATTGTAGGAAGTTTAGGATTTGTTTTATGAGGTGTGTGTGTTTGGTTGGAATATGTGTAAGTAAAGTTTCCTCCAAAGTGTGAATTCAGAAACTGTCTCCCCAAATATATATTTCTATCTCCTGGTTAATGTCTGAAATCCACCTTGTGATTTGCTTTACTTATTTATTTATTTATAACTCTGCTAATGGTTTAAGATGTGAAAAATCATTTGGATAGAGATGCTCAGGTAGTTTGCAATATGATGAAAAGCAGGGCCTTTAGGGTCAGACAGAGCTGAGGTTGACCCTTGCCAGTGGTTGGTTGAATTCCCATAGGCAAGTTACTTACACTCTGAAGTTATCTCTTCAGGAAAGTACAGTAATAGTACTTACTTCAGAGTTGCTGTGAAAGAGAAAGAAAACCAGAGCGATTATCACAGTGGCTGGCCTGTGGAATGTGCTTAAAGCTCCATGGGAATGGCTGGTTCTTCCTGACTTTAGTGTCTGTGTGAGGAAATAAGGGAAAGAAAAAAAATGTATCAGTGGATTTCTAGATAATTATGAAATATCAAGGGAACCCAAGAATGGAAATCCTAGATCCTCCAGCAAAACTTGGTCTGCTTTTGAGTATCATCATGTTTTTATTTTGGGATACATTTGCCTACATTTTTAATTAGCATTAGTGTTTTAAACTGGATGTGAATTTTACTTTGTATATTTTTACCTGTGGAAATAGAATTTATTTAAAGTACACTTAACTTCCTGTATTTCCTATAATGACACTATGTTCATAATTTGTGAGGGGGAAAAATTTACAGATAGTGTTTAAAGAGCACTTACAGTAGCGCATTATTTGGAGAAGGCTTAACACTTTTCAAGTAGTAGCGTATCTAAATAGTTTTGCATGGCCAATCATGGAAAAAAAAATTGTAAATGCTTGTTAAGAAGCTTCAAGACAGCGAAATAAACCAAACTCAGAAGATGAAGTGTCATCTGTTTTCTCCCACATGTGGCAACTAGAAAAGAAAAAGAAAAAGAAAGGTGGGTGGGGTGAGGGATCTCATGGAAAGGGACCAGGAGGGAAAAAGGAAGGGAAAGGGGAAATACTGGGAAATGATTAAAAAAAAAAAGCTTCAAGACAGTTCATTTTTGAATTTTAATCACATTTAAAATTCATATGCCAGCAGTTACAACCTTGGGCACCTAGAACATTGAACAGCTTTAAGAAACTTAGTTTGTATAGAACTTAATTTTTTGATTATTTTTGTTAGAGCTTATGTTTAATAAACATTTTAATTTTAAAGTATTAATAATAATACTTTAATAACAATGATTATTATTGTTATTATATGATGTGTCTGGTCAGTATACACTACATCTCAGACAATCTTATTGTTCCCACTGGCTCTGTAATGCTATATTTGGCACATGAATTTCCAGCCACCTGAGACTTGGGGCACCTGAAACTTAACATCAGAATTTAGTACCTGATTTTTCCCCAATGGACCTGATTTTCTTGGGTTCTTTCCCCTTTCCATAAATAGAAACTTCATTTTTTTCCAGTTGCTCGGTATAAAAACTGTGGCTCTATTGTTTTCTTCTTAGACTGGATTCCATCCTGTGAGTACAGCTCTACTTCTACATCAGCCTGAATCCAGCCAGTTTCCCTGTGACTACCCTCATCCAAATGACATTGTCACCTGTCAACTGAATCATAGATTAGCTCTTAGTTCCCTGCCTCTGCCTGCATCCCTATGGTCTATTAATATTTCCTAACTTTTTAACTGAGATATGATGGCACGTATTTATTGAGTCCAGGGTAATTATTTGATATGTATATATACCATGTAATGAGCACATAAGGATAATAATAAGCATATATATCATGTCATACATTATTACTTCTCTGTAGGAAGAACATTCAGAAACCTTCTTGCTATTGTGGAATATAAATTATTGTTAAAGATAGTCACCCTACTGAGCAATAGAAGACTACCACTTATTCCTCCTACTTACTTGTAACTTTGTAACTGTGACCCAACCTGCCTCCTCTTTCCCTCCCTGTGGCAGTTAATGTTCAATAAGGCAACCTCCATGATTTTTTTCAACTTATGTTTGACATCTTTCTCCTGCTTAGAACTTTTCAGGGCTTTATAGTTTATTTAGGGAATACATTTTGACTTGGGGAAAAGTCAAAAGTCTCTTGGTGGCATACCAGGTTCTACATGCTCAGGCCCCTATAGTGTCTGCATTTATTTCTTATAATGCCTATCTATCCCTCTTGGTTTCAGCCATCTGGACATTCTGTTCATGGGTCTTCTTGTATGGACATGCATTCCTACTTCACAGCCTTTGTGTTTACTATTCCCTTTAGAATGTTCTTTCCCAATAGTCTCATGCCTTACTAAAGTCTGCTTGCCACAGTCTTCCCTGACTACTCTAGTAAAAAGTGCACATTCCTGCATTCTTTTTTTTTTAAAGAGAGAGAGAATTTTAATATTTATTTTTTAGATTTCGGCGGACACAACATCTTTGTTTGTATGTGGTGCTGAGGATTGAACCCGGACCGCACGCATGCCAGGCGAGTGCGCTACAGCTTGAGCCACATCCCCAGCTCAAATTCCTGCATTCTTATCAATATACATTTCCAATCACCCTGCTTTATTAATCACCCTCAGATACATTATATATCACCCTGAATACTTATTTCTTTATTTTCCTACTCCTCTAAGCTTCATGAGAGTGAATTACTTTTTTATAGGTTCTGTTTACTTTATACTGCACTTAAAATTTTCTCTGAAATATTATATGCTCTCAAATATTTTCATATGAATGTATGAATTTTGTGGATTCTACAGAGAATCTGGCATATAACTTGCCTAGTTACATCTGTCTGAGGACTTTCCTATTTAATGAGGATGATTTATTTCTCATGGTGCTGATTGAAAAGAAGGTAGACAGGTCTTACTTAAAAAAATTTAAAAAAAGATATGCCAGCTCACCAGCACCAGGTAGTGCCCATCAGCCTTTCCAGAATGAGTGTCCACAGGCCATAATAAATGCTGTGGTGCCTTCCCCACCATGAGTCATAGATGTTACTAAATGGATGTTAGGGTGTTTATTTTATTGCACTTAACAGTGAATCTCTCAAGCCATTACCAATGTCATTATGGACTTGGAATTTTAAAAGAAAATGATGGTAATTTAGATAATGGAAAGCATTTTAGATTTTTGTGTTTTTACCCATTGGAAAAAAAGCAATAAATACAGTAAGTGTTTGAGAATAATTTTGGCAGTGGTGCAATCCCAAGTCTTGCTTCAAGACTTGATCTTATCACGTTATAAAAACAGTTTTCCCATGGAGACAGATTGGGTCATTCTTGTATATATTAGACCATTAACCTGTTTTAGGTAATTCAATAACTATTGACTACTTATTTGAACAAACTGAATTAAATTTGTTTCTTATCTAACATAATTTTCCTATATACATATACGAAAATACCTAGGTGAATCCCACCATCGTGCCCATACACAAGAATGGGGTCCTAATTAGAATTATATCCCATGCTTATATAATTTTATCGAAATGGATTTTACAGTTATGTATAACTAAATAACAATACAAATTCCATATCCTCTGTAGCCTGCATGATGAAGTCAAAACCAATTTTCTGAATGTAGGGCCCTTCCTAATGACCCCCTCATGCTCTTCTTCCTTTCCATTCAACTCATTGACCAAAATTGCCCACATTGATTCTTTCTGCCCACCATGCAATGACTTAAACCATTTTCTATTTAAGCCTGACTATCTTAAATACATTTTCTATACCTTTAATTTTAAGTTTTTATATTGCCTGAGCAATAGTTCTGTTAACAACAGCAACTAACATAACTTTGTTTTTCCCTCTTAGTTACAGTGAAACTCAAGAAAGGATTAAAATAAGTACACGAACAAGGTCCATTATGACTTATTCCTTGTTCTTCAAATGACCTTGAAATTCCCACCTTCACATACATAATACTTTGTTTTCTTCTTTAGCACTCTGCCTCTATTATAAGACAGTAAAGAAGGTACACAGATTCAGAAGCAACATGTATCTGGTGACAGATGTCATGCAAATTATTTTCTACTAAAATATGCATTATAACAAAGAAATGTGTTTGTTTTATTGAACATTGTATTTATTATAACAAATCTTAACTTTAAATTTGATTTGACCCTTATTAGTCTTCTCTACCATTAACAAATAATATTAACAAAAAATCTTTAAATTGCTTTGACTCGTTCTTTTACTGATTAAAATTTATAACAATTTGGTCATACTGATACACGCAGTTTTAAATTAAAACATCCTCATGTTATAACCTTTCTCCACATAATATATCATTTCTTATTATTCATGAAATTGTTAATAAAATGCAAAAATGAGTGATAGAGAAAACTGGTGAGTTATTTTTTTGAATTGTCTGTGGCACATGGAATGAGGTGTTTCAGTTTTGCACTAGATGCAGTCTGACTCTCTCACAGCAGCTCATTTTGTCCTACAAACCATTTCTTCCCAGTGGGAAACAAATCATATCATACATCTTTATAAGTGTACTGTGCACCGTAGGGAAGGGTGGTGTATTTTCAAAGTGATGTGGGTGGATCTGCTGACACAAGGCAAGCAGTACCTTTAGTGTTAGCCACAGATGTAAGGTTTTAGCTGGAGGCAAGGATTTCAAGATTGCTAAACACAAGCAAATCTCAGTTACCTCCAGTGATGGAGAAAGAGGGGGAGCTGTTTCTGATCCTGACATGATGATGAATAAAATACATTTTATAGAATAGATATTTTTTGGATTAAATTATGTTTTTTCCATAGCTAACATTTAAAAATAGTTTTATTAGTTCCATATTAACATTTAGTTTTCTTTTCTGAGTATTGGTTTTGATAGAAAAGTAAAGAGATTCCAAATTGTGTCATATGGCAAGAAGTATTTTTTGCTTGGCCAGGCATTCAACTCTGTAATTCTGATCAAGTTTATTTACTCAATTCATTCATTGAATTCATACATTCTTAGTGCTAAGGACATAATAGCACAAAAAGGAAGGTCCTTGATCTCACAGACTGTATAAATTAGTTGAGGAAAATAAATAAGTCAACAAAAAACATAAGTAATTTCAGTTAGTGCTTTGCACTATCTGCAATTATTTCATATTAATATGAAAAATGCTCCCTTGGGGAAGGAACACCATTAGATACAGAGTTTGGAGATGGCCTCTGTGCGACCTCACTGTGAAAGGAAGACTTGGAAGAGGATCACAAAATAGCACTGTGGGTGGGCTGTACATACTGGGGCGGGGGGAGAAGGCTATAATACAGACAGAGAAAATTGAAGGAGAAGAGTAGTGATGGGCTAGCAGTTAAATTGTTTACAGTGTACATTATCAGATATGCAAGCATTACATAATTGAATGACAGTAGAGATTATGGGAATTTACTGTAAATTTCTTTTTTACAGAAATTCTTTTTTCCTTAGTTTGTGAGATGGAATTTCACAAACCTCCCTTAGAACCATATTGAATAACTTAAATTTGGACAATTCATTTCTTTCATCATCACTGGTATGAATCTTACCTATAGGACTCTAGGAACATTGGGCAACAACTTAGTGTTGTTTTCTTATTGATTTGATATGATTTTTTCTCATTCTAGTAAGTGATGTGGTTCTCTCTGTAGTTTTTTTTTATATATAAAAAATAGGAAGGATACAACAGTGTCTAATTTTCTCTCTGTCTACCAGCTGACTCATCCATCCCTCTGTGTCCATATGTCTCTACCATAGTTAGGATTTCCTATATTTTAGTAATAAGATGCTTGTAGCTATAATAAAAAGTGTATATGCAAAAAACGTGTTGCCTCTTAACTATTGTGCTGTTTATTTATAAGTGAAAAGTAATGACTGACTTCATTCTATTCCATTAGAAAATTAATTCATGGATTTTATCAATTGCTTATCACTAAGACAAAATGATTTACCAAGTGCAAGGAAACCCTTAGGACTAGAAAAATATTGATATCATGGGTGCCACAATACACTTTAAATTTTACAGGAAAAAGGAGTGGCAGAAAATGAGAGAATGAAAATTGAGTTTATAATTTGTGTATTCCTTCATAAAAATAACCCCAAATTTGTTAGCTCAAGTACAATTTATTCTTAGTGATTTTGTGGATGGTGGGATGATTCTGTGAGTTGTGCCTTCATTCTTTCATGAGGATTGATTCTTTGATCAGTGGATGACTTGACCACTTTCTCTCTCTCTCTCTCTCTCTCTCTCTCTCTCTCTCCCTGCTTGTTCTTATTGGTGCATGATAATTACATATAAAGATGGTGGACCTCTCTTAATGCTGCCTTTTGTCCTCAAGGAAGCTGGATCAGGATTCTTCAGTGACTTTTAGGTTACCAAGAGGGTGAAATATAGCTTTGGCAAGACAGCAGTTTCATCAAACATGATATACTGTCTCAGCTTCAAGAAGTTGAAAAATAGATTCCTGTTCTCAAAGGAAGGGGTTGCAAAGAATGTGTGGTCAGTTCTCAGCTGAGAAAGAGTTAGATCAAGAATACAAAGGAGGAGGAAAGGGCGAGGGTGGTATAGGAGAAGGGAAAAGGAAGGAGGAGGAGGAAGGAAGGAAGGGAGAAAAGTGACACTTGAAATGCCAAATTGAAGGTTATAAATAATCCTTCCAAGTTTTATCCTGATTTGGCTCTGGGAAAGTCAATTAGTCACATGGGTTTAGCAAAGTCTTACAAGGGTTTGGAGCATTGAGCAAAAGAAGAAAATGGGGCAGGGGGGAGAGATTGGGATGAATGAGGGAACTGGAAGTCAATCCACATTCTAATTTTAGCATAGTCACTGGACAGAATCAAAGCATTTGCTAATGCACAGGATAGATCTCTTTTTAGTTCAAAGGAACAATCTGGCATAGGAGCAGTTTTCACTGTGATATCAAATAGTATCCCTTTTTGAAGCAGCGCTTCTTTGAACAGTGATGATTTTGTGTCTATTGTACATAATTTGAGGATGTTCTCTGATGCTTTGGACTAATACTTCACTATGTGGAACTGATACAGACTGTTGTATTAGTTTAAATAAAGCATTCAACTGAAATCTGATTGCTACATTAATGGCTAGAACAGGATTGTAAAAGCAAAATCAATTATCAGTGAGACAAGAAAAATTAGAATCCCTTTATTTAAATCATTGAAAGTGGAAAGAGTACAAATGTTGCATGGTGCTGCATCTTGGCAAACTATTATTGCTTAGAGATCTGTGGCCCCAATTTCTATTGGAGTAGATGACATACATACTCACCTATGTAAGCCCCTAGGTTGGCCTGATAAATTTATAAGGACAAGCAGCTCCTGGTGGCTTTGTGTGCATTTTTATGCAGAGTCTATTTAATATATGACTTGTGGTCCATGTGATATCTATTCTTATTAATAACTTGAAGCTTCCAGACCAAGTACCTCACTTGGATTCCCATGATACATTCAATCAGAACAAAGATCAAAAGTGTTATGTAGCATTTGTCCTAACCCTCTGCACTATGGAGACACTTTTGTCCAGTGCAATGCTATGGAAATGTGGGTGTTGAGCACATTAGTTCCAAGGACTGTATTTTATCAAGTGTCCATGATAACCATGAACCCATAGTGTTTTCCTGTCATTTGCGACCTTGTGGAACCAGGGAAATGTGGGTGTTGAGCACATTAGTACCAAGGACTGTATTTTATCAAGTATGCATGATAACCATGAACCCATAGTGTTTTCCAGTCATTTGCGACCTTGTGGAAAATGTCTGGTACTTTTTTTCTTCATCACTTTTGTCCATCAAAGAGGCAAAGAGAAATTTTTTGTTCAAATTCTCTACTGTAAATAGTTTTTTTCATAAAGAGAGGGTAAGAAGCTAATCATATGCAAATTTTAACCTAGTAAGAGAAGAAACATAGGTGTTCTCTTTTTTCCCTCCTGATTTTAGAGGCATTGTAATTGTTTGTATTTTACAGAGCTTCTGAGCTCTGTAAACACTCTCTAAAAATAAAGTGGAATTATTCTCCCATTTAATGAGTGATTCATCTGATCAAAGTTAATGCTGCTCATCTCTCTCGGCACTCCCTAATCTAAAAGCAGGCACTAATGAGTGCTTTTAACACACTGATTCTCTGCTGGGCTTCTTGATCTCCCGTCTTCTCATATTTTAGAATGACTGGCACTGTAGGGCAAGTTGTGACTGGGTCTTTGTTAGTTTTTCAGTGCTGGTAATAGAACAGGGCATTGCACATCCCTAAGCTATATTCCTATCCCTTAACATGGTCATCTTATAGAAATATTTAATTAATGTACGAGATTGAAATAAAAACAAGTCCCACTTCGTGTTTTGTTTTTTTTTTTAACTGTGCCCTGTTCAGCTTAGTCACAGGTTTCCAAGGTTCTCAAAGGAACCTGCTTAATTAAGGACATAGTTTGTAGTGTCCCTCTTGTTCTGAATGAGTGACTTTCCTAAAATGGTTGTATTTAAAATAGTGCATAGTAACCTCAGGAAAATAAACTTAAACCAATACTCCAAAGCTGGGGGTAAAAATGTAATTTTTCTATTTGTATACATTCAAGAGAATTCTTGGATTATAGAAAGTTCAAGTTTGATTAGAGAATATCCACTAGTACAGGTCAATGCGTACATGAGCTTGCTTTCAAACACCGTTCATGATGATGTGGCTAGAATATGACTCTTTGACTTCATCTCAGATGATTCTGAAACTGGTACCAAAAAAATCTTTTGCCCACATTTTAAAGAATAACAGTTTAAATTTATTTCAAATGTTTATGGAACTCTGACCAAGTATTGTCATTCTTACAATTTTTATAAAACCATTTAGTTTCAATCTTGAATTATGGAAAAGGAAAGTGAATAGAGCTGTCTTATCCTAGATTAGTAATTGAAAATGGTTTATATATAAATATCCTTTATAGTTTAAGGGCCAAACATTGGATTCTTGTTTTTTAATCCCTTGCCATCTTCCAGAAAAATAACTGTCCTGAATCAGTGTAATTTTTATTTTTTATTTTATCTTAAATTTTTGCTTCTAAATCTAGGACATAAAGTAGGAATTGTTGATTTCGGGCACAGTAGATTTACAGCCTGTCGGCTTGAACTTCCCTGTAATCATACCTTTTGTAAACAGCCTCTACCAGTTAATTTCTGTAGATACCAGAGAACTTCACTACTTTCTTCCTGCCTCTGTCTGACTCCTCATGACTAGGTGATGACATGAAATAACCCTGATTCCACAGAGCGTAAGGAATACACAACATAAACATCAGCATACAATGTAGTCATTGATATATACAATATAGTTGGTGCTCAAAAATATTAAGGTCCTTCTTGTTCCTTTTTGACTTGATTTATTAAATATTCTGTCAATCTGTACTCTCCTTGAAAAACCTGTGAAGACAGACTTTTACTCTTAAGTTATATAGCTCTACTGTCTTACAGACATTAAAAAGATATTTTGTGACATATATCCATCCCTGCATATTATAAAAAATTGCTAGTAATAACAGAATATAATTTGGGTATCACTATATTTAAAATTCTTGTTGAAGTTGCCCAGTAAGTCAGGGAAAACTTATTAGCTATCATAACTTTTTCAATATATGAAAATGGCTTTTATTCAGCTTTCAGACAGACACTTAATTGAAATCTGCCTTTTAGCAGCAGTGATGAATTCATACCAATTTAAATGTACTCTTGCCTGCTCTTTTTTCGTGTTCTGAAAGTAAGACACACACCTCTGATGGAGTTTACTAGGATAAGGATGACGGGTTATGGCTGTGGACCACAAGTATCGCCACCTGTGGGTTTCAGTGTATTTCACTGAAACTCAGCAGCCCGAGACTCTAAAGAATTCACCTTACTTGAGAACTCTGGAAAAGGTGTTGACTCAATTTGTTACATCCCAAAGGAACTATGTATTCATAAATTCAGTTAGAATTCACTAAAGTATTAAAATATTCTGAGAGAAAATCTGCCATATCCATGCAAACTGGATGTCCACCAATCATGCATGTTATTTCCTTGTAAATTTGAATTAGTTCTTTATTATTTGTAGTATAAATTGACAACCCTATCAGTTTTTATGTTTTCTTATATGATAGTGATATTATTGAGCATATACCAATTGTGCAATAGGTCATCCACCCTAAATCTATATGAAAATCTTTATGCATACACACACACACACACACACACACACACACGATTATATCTCAAACAGACCTCTTCATTTCAAAATGAAGTGGGTTAAGGTTATAATGACATAGGATAATCTGCAGCAGAGTGGGATCCCAGTGTGGCTCTAGCTAGGTGACTTTGAAAATGTAATTAACACTGTCCTTGCCTGATTCATTTGTGAGAGGAGGAGTTGAGGTCAAGCTTTTTTTTAAAAAACTTGTTTCAGATTTAAATCAATACAGTTTTAGACTATCAACCTGAAAAATGTATTGAAGAGGTATCATATTTTCCAGATAAGAATATAGAGGCAAACAAAACCTACAACTTACTTGAACCCTGTTCTTTGGTAAGGGGTTAACTTCATTGAGGGAGTTAAATGAAAAACTTGTGACTCCTTATTCCAAGCACATGCTACTTTCTATTACTTCTTTGAAGAAATAAAGTACTGAATGCAGTAAAATACTCAGCTGTGTTTAAATGCTTTGAGTTTTATGTATTCTCTTTTATTTTTGTGCCTAAGTATATATAAGTAATTATCTTAATTTGATTTGCTACCATTTGAATAAAAATGGAAAAAAAAGAACCTCCAGCACTCATCTTAGTTTTCAATTGACTTAATTCTTTCCTGCTAGCAGATTTTCTGTCTAGTTATGTTTCAGATGGAATGGCTTGACAGATTCTTTGAAGTTAAAATCATTGACTCAATTATGGAGTATCCTCTGTGTGCACTGTGCTGTTGTGCCTAGCAGAGGACAGATGTGTTGTCTTTCCAAACTGATTGTATTATCTAGTTTAGGTGATGAAATAAACCAATGAGAAACAGAGGAAGACAGGACATGAGTATAGTACCCTAGCTTCATAGATACTTTCTACCCAAACTGTATCTGTCTAGATTTTTTTTTAAAAAACAACTCTTCTTACAATATATTCAATAGCAGTTCTCCTACTTCTTGTTTCTGTGGAGAAAACATCTGGACAATATTTAGGTAGGAAAGACCCTAGAGATGATTTCAGTTTGTTAAGTCTTTTGTTTTAGTAAAATATAAGTAACATATAATTTTAACCATTTGTTAGTGTACATATTTAATGTCATTAAATGTGTTCACAATGTTTTGTACCCATCCCACTATCTACATCACAACATTTTCAAAATATCATCCCTAGTACAAACCTTGTATTCACTGAATAATAACTCTCATTCCTTTTTCCCCCCTCCTAACATCTGTTTATCTCTATTCTACTTTGAATTTGCTTATTATAGCTGTTTCATGGAAGTAGAAACATACAACATTTGTTTTTGTCCTCTTTCACTTAACATGTTTTCAGGGTCCATTCATGAGTTTGCATATATGAAAATTCTTTTTTGCCTGAACAACATTCCATTGTATGTATATGCCACCTTTTGTTTCCCCATTTGTCTCTAGATGACGGGCTTTCAGGTGGTTCAGACCTTTCTGCTATTGTGAATAATGCTTCTACAACATCATTGTACAAATATCTGTTTGGATGCCTGTTTTCAGTTATTTTTGGATACAGCAAGGTCGTACAATAGTTCCTTGTTTGACACTTTGAGGAGCCACTGAACTGTGTTCCATAGCAGCTGTGACACTTTTCCACCAGAAAAGCATGAAGCCAGTAATTTCTCAAGATCCTTACCAACATTTAATATTTTCTATTATTTATTACAACCTTCATAGTAGGTGTGAAGGTATGAAGTCACATCTCATTGTGACTAATGCACTTTCCTAATGATGAGATTTTGAGAGCCTTTTCTTATGCTTATGGCAGTTTTTCTTTATTTTTTTTTCAGCACGTGGATTAGAGCACAAGATGTGTTTATGCCTTTTAAATACTTGCTAGTTTGCACATACCTTTGATGGCCTAGTCAATCAATATTTCTCCTTTCTCAGGGCTTCTTATATCTGGAGGAGGCAATTCTAAACTCCGTGTGTTTGTCTGCGTGTCGTCTTAAGGAATTCTTCACATATTTAACCCTCTCTGTAATTAACTTTATTTTTTAATGGAAGCTGCTATAATGGCTATTGAACCCAGCAAACGTTTAAAAGTATTTCCACATTGTTATGATAATGATGATCAGAGAGAAGAATATAAAGCAAAGGTCACTGTGATTCAAACGACTGCCAACTTGTCATATTTATATTAATAAATAATCTTTTCAAAAGGAAATACCATAAAATTATTTCTCAATTTTTTTTTTCATTTTCTGAGGCATAAAAATGCAAGGTGAAGGGACTTAATGAATACAAGATACCTTAAGTCTTAGTCATATTATCAATTATCAACTGATGACTTAGTCAACATTATCAATTTATTTTCAGTATTGGAAATGAGTGTGGAAGTAGAAAAAAAAAGACTGTGGATAATTTCACCAATATTTCCCCAATTGATATTGTCTTATTGAAGTAAAGTATTATTCCTTTAATTGAAACATTTAGTTTGTTTAAAAAACAGACTACTTCCTAGATGTTATTTTTTGAATGTGAAAATACAGTCTTGATGAATCTATGAAAATTAGCCTTTGTGAATTTTTTTTGATGATTCCCTTATATTTTTCTGAACTGATTACCTAGGCATTTTAACCTTAAGGTTTCATAGTTATGATCTGAAGTTTTATAATGAAAGTGCCTCAGGACTCCCTGTACACACTCCTTTCTCATGGAAGCTTTAGCCTTCAGTAGAAAGAAAGCTTTGGTGGGATTTTAAGTATGTGGTCTGGAGCAACACAGTGAGTCAAGATCACATTAGCATGAATCCTTTATTTTATTTAGTTACCACTTAATGCAAAGAAGAGCTCTGACAGAATCGGCTTATGCACCAGCCCATGTTGATTATGGATAACAGCCCCTGACTTGAACTTGAATTAAGATTCTGAGTTATTAGCCTTTAGAAGTTAGGAAAGTAGACTATCATGTCCAGTGAAATAAGTCAGTCCCAAAAAGCTAAAGTTCAAATGTTTTCTCTGATATGGAAGCTAATCCACAATAAGGAGTGGGGAATATAAATTCAGTAGATTAAATAATGGGGAATGGAGGGAAGGGAAGGAGATAGGAAAATTATGTCCTATTCATTCAGCTGTCTTTCCTTTTCCTATGTGCATACATGAAAATACCACAGTGAATCCCACCGTCGTGTACATCCAGAAGAATGGGGTCTTAACTAGAATAAGGTTAATTCCATGCTTATATAATTATGTCAAAATGGATTCTACTGTCATGTATAACTAAAAAGAATTATTTAAACAAAAAGGAAAATTTCCTGATCTCTACAGGACTGATTTATTTTTCATGTTAAAAGCATTGTAAAGTAGTGACCATTTTGAATATTTTAAACTACTTTTTAAAATGTATTTGTTCTTTTTAGTTATATATGACAGTAGAATCCATTCTGACATAATTGTAAAAGCATGGAATATATCTTTGTTCTAATTCAGGCCCCAGTATCACTCCTTCCCCTCCTCTTCTCCCACCCTTTACTGCCTTTCCTCTATTGATATTGCATTTACCCATTTTTAAAAATTAATTTCTTGTGGATGTGCACAGTGGTGGGATTCACTGTGGTGTATTCACATGTGTACATAAGAAAGTTATGCCATGTATTCCACTATCTTTCCTTTTGCTATTGTCCCACTTCCCTTCATTCCCCTTTGTCTACTTCACTGAACTTTCATTCTTTTTTATAATCCACCCCCTTATTGTGACTTAGCTTCCACATATCAGTGTAAACATTTGACTTTGATTTTTGGGGGATTGGCTTAGCATGATAGCCTCCAAATCCATTCATTTACCTGAAAATATCATACAGTCATTCTTCTTTATGGCTGAGTAATACACCATTGTGTATATATTTTTTAAAATTTTGTTTATTCTAATTTGTTATGTATGACAGTAGAAAGCAATTCAGTTCATGTTACACATATAGAGCACAAGTTTTCTTGTTTCTGGTTGTACACGAATTACAGTGAGTCACAACAGCTGTGTCTTCATACATGTACTTAGGGTAATGATGTCCATCTCATTCTACCTCTGTTGTGTATATTTTGAAAATTGAAGAGACTATTACTTTAGCAGAATGCCTGGGAAATGTCACATCCTTAAGAAGTATCATGTATTAATGCCAATGGTAGTAACTTTTGGTAAGGTTATGAAGAGAGGAGAATAGTATAATTTCTAGCATTTGTGATAGATGAACCATACAAAACAGCAAGAGAACAGAATGAGTTTTCTGAGAAGGGACAGAGTGAGTGGGGAAGGTGAGGCTGAAAGTGGAACTAGATGATGTTTAGAAACAATATTTACAGGGTCCCCGAACATAGACCATCAAAGGGAATCATAAATAAAGGCATACACCATTAAAATTGACTTTCCAGAATGAGTCAGAAATGCTTTCAGAACATGATGAAGAGTGAGTAGTTACATTTCCAGATTACAGTTCTTGCAATGAATCAACTGCTTACATTTTGTTAATTCTCATGAAAGTCCTATTTTTTGATTCTAAATTGCTAGCACAAAACTGGATGCCTTTGGGTTTCCTTTTTATTTAATCTTTAAATAAGTTTTATTGAGGCATAATTAACATGCAATAAAATGTCTGTATTTTTAAGTTTGCCATTCAACTGAATATATACACCTATGTAACCACTACCACAATCAAACTATGGCATGGGTTCATGACTCCCTCAAATCATCTAGCTGTTCTATGTAGCCATTCCCCCTGCCCTAACCATGGTTAACAACTAATCTACTCTCTGGCTTTATACATTAGTTTTATCTGTTCTAAAAATTTATATAAATGGAATTTATATAAAATATATTCCAATATATTATTATTTTTTTTTTGGTACCAGGTATTGAACCTAGGGACACTTAACCAATGAGCCAAATCCTCAGCCCTTTTTTAGTTTTGATTTTGGGACAGTTGCTTAGGGCTAAATTGTTCAGGGCTTCACTAAGTTGCTGAGTCTGGCTTTGAACTCATGATACTCTTGCCTCAGCCTCCCTAGCTTCTAGGATTACAGGCATGCACCACTGCACCTGGCATGTAAAATATATTCTTTGGACTTATTTTATTCGACATAGGGGTCCTATTAAAGTCCGAATTGAGATGTATTAAAAAAAAACATTATATCTTCTGCAGACTGTATCTTTTTAGGGCTTTGGAAACTACCAGGCCATGTGGGGACTTAGAGGGTAGAGATCACTACATGCCTACATACTTTTGCCTTGCGTGGGTTCTGCCTCAGTGACTCATTAGAGGTGATAAACATTTAAGATGCATGGCTGAGGGTGGCTCCTTCAGAGAATATAATTAATGCCTGTCACTTCATTAAACTGTCATGTCCTTGAGTGAATTCGTCACTTGGATTCAATTAGAAACATGGTAGGATAGGTTTTGTGGGTTGCTTTTCTTTTTATTTCTCAAAGTATATCAGTTTTTATATTTGTTCCATGTGGTGCTGGATAACAGCAAAGAAAGATGGATGAAAATCTCTAATCTTCTTTTGAATTTACCTATTATTTAATTAGCCACATGATCTCTCTGTAATTATCAGGTCCCTACAGGATGCATACCTTTTTGTGAGTCACTTTCAGGAATGGGAGAGAACCTTAGGGTTATAGGTTTCCTTCTAGAGAAGCATATAAATATGGAAATAGTGTTTGTGGAAGAAGTTGGGAATTTAGCTGTACCTTGAAAGTAGATAAGATTTCAGTGGTAGGGTGGGGAGGCATTTTCTCACTTTGGGGGAAACATGTGCCAATAAAGGCTAAAGAGTTGGAGGGATGTCAAGGAAATTGGGGAGACAAATAATATATGATCTATATCATATAATCAAATCTCTTTTATCAGGCGCATTAGAAGCAACCTGAGAACAGAGATGACATTTTGCTTCATTGTCCTCAGCACCCAGAACAGTACTAGTTGCACAGTTGGTACTTAAATATCAGTGGAAAAATGATGAGCTGCATGGTGGCCAGATGGGGCCTGGTAGGAAGTGGCTCTGCGTGTACCTACCTGAACTGTTCAGAACCACCACCAAGTCCTTGTTTAAGTGACGAGCATAACTGTATCAAACTCTTGAGAAAAATATGGACCACTTAGGACCTTTCCTTCTAAGCTTTGAGGAGCACTGAACCTAAAGGATCTGCTCAATAAAAGTGACACTGTCTTTTGCTCCACTTGAAACTTTCTGTTAATGTATTCCTTTCAATGGAAAATACTTTATGGGCTCCTTTAGAAGCCTCTGTAGAAGAATCTGTCCTTTTGTGGGAATGTTGCATTTGCTTGCAGGCTCTCAGTGTGCTGATACTTTGTGATGAAAGAATAGGATCAGTTATCAAAATGAGAAACCTACTATAGAGGTATGGGAGAGAATAAGGTAAAGTAGGGAATAGCATTTATCTCTATCTCCTCACTATGTCCTAAAAAATAACTGACTTTGAAAAGCATGACCACAGTGGGAAATGTGGTGAACATCTGTAATCCCAGCAACTTGAGAGGCTGAGGCAGCAGGATCACAAGTTTGAGGCCAGTCTCAGCAACTTACCAAGACCTTATCACAAAATAAATAATAAATAAGTAAAAATAAAAATGACTGGGGATGGTACTCTGTGATAAGGTGCTCCTGGATATAATCCCCAGTACCAAAACAAAAACATGACCATCTAATGTAATCCCAGACAAAACCATGAATCCTTTGAAAGAGAGTGACCCTTAATTTTTGGAGTTAATTTTACTTTGTACAAGGACTATTGTGCCCAATGCACACTGAATCTGACTTCCTTTCTGAAGGAGGAAGTACATTGATTGATTTTTGAATAATTTGTAAGTTTTATTCTAAAAATCATAGAATTTTTATAATTTCATTAGTTTTGAGTTAATGATATTTAAATGTCATTGGAATGTACAAGTCACTGACAAAAATCTCTCTACCAGAAAACTATTTGTAGTAACTGAACTGTCGAATAATTAAGCAGAATCTTAACTTAATTGCTGTCTTTGCATGGCACGGAGATTTTCAGATTATTTGATTGCTGCCAAACTTTAACAAGTAAGTGAGAGAGCATGAATGACAGATATCCCATCCCAGCAGTCAAACATGGAAATTTTCACATTAGATTAAGCAGCACTCCTTCCCATAAGGATGAGCAGAGAGATTCCTTTTTGTGAAACAGGTACTAAAATTGAATAAGTGTGCATAGGATAAAGCCATTTTTTATGATTTATCAAAGTTCTATTTATTGTCAGTATAAAGATTAAATGTCCTGTTTTGTTCCAAAATTAAGCCATAATTAAGTTAACTAGACATTTTTCCCCCAACAGTTCATTATTATGTGTTTACTAGTCATCAATTTTTGAAAATATTTCTCTGTGAGGTCAATGGAAAACTTTCCTTATCCTGACTTGGAGTAGTCAGTGAATATATTACAAAATATTATTCAAGTAAGTATTATTGTAGTTGTTCTGGAGTAAATGCTTATGAAAATTTCTTGGTTTAACTGATCTGTGTTATTTCTTAGAATTTTAGTAACTAATTAAAGTCTATTTTCCATGTTCTGTTAAAAAGAATCAGCTATACCTAGTGTTATGTGCCATGTTTAATGTCTTTTTTACTTTGACTATAATATATCTTTCCTTATTCAACTATAACTCATCCTTCCAGATACAGCACATGGATCTAAAAGTCTTTTTTATTGGAAAGGAAGAAATAAAAACATGTATTAGTTTATAGAAGACCTGATGAATATATGTGCACATATACATATACACAAACTATTAGGACTAATAAACTAAATCAAAGTTGCAGATTATAAAATCTATATATAAAAGCTAATCACATTTCTATGCATTGGCATTGGGCAGTCCAAAAGGAAGCAATTCCACTTGTAATACTATCAAAAATACTTAGAAATTAATCTTACAAAAATGCAAGATTTGTATGCTGAAAGCTGCAAAACATTATTGAAAAAATTTAAAGACCTAAATAGATAGAAAACATTTCTTATTAACAAATTGTTTTATATTACAGCAACAACACAATCCTTTTTACAATTCCTACTGCCCCCCCTCTTTTATAGAAATTGACAGAATAAGTCTAAAACTTGCAGAATTTATGTGACTCAGATTAGCTAAAGCAATCATGAAAAAGAAGAAAGTTGAGGGACTCACACTACCTGGTATCAAAACTTATTACAGGGCTATAGCATACAGAACAATGTGGTATGACTTGGGGCATTTAGCCATGGAACAGTCTGGCAGTACATTTATATATTTACAGTAAATTGATTTTCGATAATCTTTTGACAAGGACTCGAAGATGAAAAACTAGTCTTTTGAACTAATGGTGCTGGGCCCACTGGATATGTATATGCTGAAGAATGATGCTGGACCTATCCCTCATACCATAATAAAAAAATTAATGTCAAATGGATTATAGATGTTAATGTAAAGGCCTAAGTAATAAATCTCCTAGAAATAGAAAAGATGGGTCTTAATTTTCATGATCCTAAATTAGGCAATAATTTTTTAGAAATGATACAAAAACACAGGTGATAGGTAAAAACATAGACTGTGACAGCCAGAATAACTGCCCTACAAAGATGTCCACACTCAAATCTCTGAAGCCTGTAGTTATCTTTTGTGAAGGGACTTTGTAGATGTGATGATATTAAGGATCTCAACATGAAGAGATTACCCTGGGTTATCTATTTGGGCCCAGTGTATTCAAAAGGGTTCTTATGAGAACAAAAGAGGAGGCAGGAGAATCAGAATAAGAAGGAAATGTGAAGCTAGAACCAGAGGGTGGAAGAATGTGAGGCATGAGCCAATAATGTGTGCAGCTTCTGGAAACTGAACAGGATACGTTCTCCCTAGAGCCCCCAGAAGGGAGGCTTTCCTGCCAAAACCTAGTAGAACCCATTTTCAGTTTTTGATGTCTAGAACTCTGGTGTTCTTATTTGTGTTGATATAAGCCAGTGAGCTTGTAGTCATTTTTACAGCAACAAAAATAGATAAATTAGACTTCATTAAAATTTAATGTTTTGCACTTCAAAAGGCAGCATCAAGTAGTGAAAGAACAGCCACAAAAATGGGAAGAAGTATTTAAAAATCATGTATCTGATGAGAAACTTGTATCTAAATGATATGAAGGATTGTGAAACTTAAAAAGAATATTATCCAACTTAAAAATGGGAGACCTTTTTAAAATGCTTCAAAACTAAAAGTAGTTCAATAATAAAAATTTATAGAAAGAACAAAATTACAAAGACATTTTCAGTTTTAATGAAAAGGTGTCTGTCTGGAAATGAGATAGATCAGGTGACAACTTTTGAACTTCTTCTGAGAATCTGTTTTAGGGGAATTATGAGACAGAGCAACCAGTTATCACCATTTCAAGTTGATCAATTAATGAAAAAACTCTATACTACACCACTACTTTTGTTGTTGCAGCATTATTCGTGTAGTGCTGGGGACTGAACCCAGGGCTTCATGCATGCTAGGTAAGCAATTTACCACCCAGCTACATCCCCAGGTCTGGAAAAGTATGTTAATAAACATTTCTCCAAGAAAGATATACATTTGTCAATAAGCATATGAAAATATGCCGAACATCATATCATTAAGGCAAAGAAAAACCACAATGTGAGAACGTTTCACAACTATGATGAATATAAAAAGATGGACAGTAGCAAGTGTTGGTGAGGATGTAGGAAACTGGAACTTTCATGTGTTGTTGCTGTAATCTAAAACAATTCTGCCATTCTGGGAAACATTAGTGTTTTCTGGCAGTGTTAAACACAGAATTACCTTAAAATTCCCTAGTTCTTTATCTTGGTATATACTTGCAAGAACTGAAAGTTATTTTATACAAATACTTGTGCACGAATGTTCACAGAAGCATTATTTAAAATACACCAAGTGTGAAACAAACCTGAAAGCCCATCAACTTATGAATGGATGAATAAAACATGGTATGCTCATACAATGGAGTTTTGGTTCATAATAAGAGGAAATTAAGAATGCATGTCACAAAATGATGAACCTTGCAAACATGCTAAGTGAGCAAGGCCAAAGACAGGCCACATCTTGTGCGATTCCATTCATCAAAAATGTCTTAAATGGGCAAATTCATAGAAAATGTATATTGGGTGCCTGGAGCATGGGTGGGCAAAATGAAGAGTGATTGTTACTGCATAAGTGGTTTCTTTGAAGATGATAAAAAAAAAATGTTCTAGAATTAGATTGACAATGGAAGTAGAATTTGGTGAACCCACTAAACTGAAAATGACTGAATATTACATAAAATAGTGAGATTTGTATTGTGTGGATTATATTTCTCAAGCTGTTAATTTAAAAATAAAAGATAAAATTAGGAAGGGTAATGAATATGGAGAAGAAGAGAGAAAGTGCTGCTGTAACCTAGGAGTGTCACCCCGAGATGATTCTGGTGTGAGGGGAAGGCTTCATGACAGAGATATGTCAGAACATGATTTGTTTACTCTTCTAATGATGTCCTGGAGCTAGTGACTTTCCTGAGAGGACTGTAATTTCATAAGACACAGTATTGAGAGGGGAGCAGTTGAAAGGCACAGGAATGACATAGGCAATCAGCAGGAAGAACTCGATGCCACTGCTATTATGGAAGCATATGGTCTAGATTCATATGGTCAAATCTAAGGAATCTAAGACTTATGTTATCTATGGTCAGGCATACTAGGCTTCAAAAGAAAGCCAATGTAGTGTAGTCAGTGACTGCCAAGGAAGTTTGAACATGACTGGGTTCAGGGATAGGATGATCATCAAGAAAGGGTTATTGGATAGAGCAAAGCACCTGTCATTTCCAAAATGGACATGAGATAACACAGAAAATTGTGTGTACTCCAGTCCCTAACCTCTTGGTCATCTTTGTTTTCTGTTGATGTTTTGCTACAAGTTTCTGTGGCTTTTGACTCAAACAGTTTTCTTAAGGGAGGATGTAAAGAATGCTGGAGGATGGACATGCCTCAGAGCTGCCTCATCCACTGACAAATGGATGTTGGACATTGGAGGATAAGTATTCCCGTTTGTTTCAGTTTTTGATAAAGACAACTCAGATCCCTGGCCATCTCAGAGGTGTCACTAGACTCAAGTCCCTGATGCCAACAGAAAGAACCTGTACTTCAGTCATATCATACTGGATTATCTCTGTTTGATACTTTATTTTACTCCTCTGTTCCATACTGATGCTTCCTATGATCTGTTATAAAACGTCCTGTTGCAGTGAAATCCCTGTGTCTACGTCTAGTTAAACAAAACAAGTTTTAGATATTACTGAAAGAGGAACTGAATTATGGCATTAGGCAATAATCTGTATGATTAACTAAATCTGGTCGCCTAACACAAGCGGCCAGATTAGAGCATGAGGTATCATGCCATTAGCCGGGTTGGTGGCAGATGTAGTACTAAGTACAGTCTTATGCCTGTACATAATGTTAGATCCCTCTTCTTAGGGAATAGCCAATTAAATGGAAAAATCAAAACAAAGTTTAGCTAAGAACAAATATTATTGAAAAGGATAATGTTGTAACTGTGGTTTGCATCTATTCAATCTACCCTCTCTCCTATTTTGATGATAGACTTCACCTTCCTGAGTTAAAGAGTAAACATGTGACCTAGGTTGTACATGTTGTAGTAGTGAGCCCTTCCAGCTAGTGATTGGTCCCAAGCTGAAATTTCAGAAGGCTTCCCAGAGATTGTACAGACCATGGTATGAGAGGTTGTTTGCTCTTTCCTGTTTGCTCTTTTACTGGGTGGTTTGGTAAGATCAAATGCTGTAACTTGGACTTAGAGAACTGAAGAAGGCCATATACAGTTGAATATCCTATTGCATACTGGGGTGACCGTAGATAGTCATAATGTATGGTATATTTCCAAAAAACAAGGGGAAAGGATACTGAATGTTTCAATCACAGAGAATAAATATTTGAAGAGACAGGTATTCTTACCTTGATTTGAACATTACCAGTATATAAATGGATGGAAACACCATGTTACTCCATAAACATAAAATTTTTATGTGTCAACTATGTTTTAAAAAAGTGGAACAGTGTTCATAGGGATATTGAAGAGAGAAGAGAGAGAAAGACTGAGTCTGAAAGAATTAATGAATTATGGCAACCTATTTAGGGCACCTAGTAAAACTTTATTTTTGGCTTCAGTTGACTGACAGCAGATCTACACCTATACCCAAGGGTCTTAACTATCAAGTAGCTGCCTTTATTGAGTACTTCTATGTGTCAGGCTTTGTCCTAAGCATCATGTTTGTATTCTCATTTCATCCTGACAGCAGTTTTGTGAGATGGATATTGCTATCTCCATTTTATAGGTGGAAAGAAAAAGGTTTGGAGATGAGGAATTTGCTCAAGTCAGAGAGTTGTTATTGGCGGGAAACAGGATCTTAAATATGGGTTGAAGCTTCTGAGATAATCTAGCATTGTTCAGGGAGCCAAGTACTCTCTGCTGCAGAGAGGCTATTGGCAGTCTGCATCTGGAGTTCTGGAGAAGGGACTGCCATCACATGCCATACATAATTTTGTTTTCTACAAAACATGTATGTGTCTTACAAATATTCAGCATTGTTTTCATTGAGTACCAAATTACCCATTTATAATCAACTGTAAAGATTCTAGACCTCAACAGATTATTTTCAACCAAGAATAGAGACCCCTGTATACATAACATTTCTAAAAGTTTATTAGAATCTGGGAATGTAAATAATATATTAACTGTTATAAGGGATGATACAGAGGAGATACATTTCTTTTTTTTTTAACTAAATGGGGAAGCGGGATTTGAAAAAGCTTCTCTGAGTGAAGTCTTGGTATGAATAAATGTGTGTTACTGAGGATGAAGAGGTAGGCATTCCAAGAAGAGGGAGCAAATGAGGAAGGCGTGAAACCGTAAAACACAGTGTGGGTTGTGGAACTGTGAGGAGTTCTGCCTAGCTCGGTATGTGGCATTGATGAGATGTAGGTCAAGAACGTCTGTGAGATGCTGTGGAGTTCTAACTTCATCAGTAAGAGAAAAGGAACCATTAAAGATTAGTCACAAAAATGAAACAAGATGATAGTCTAGTGAAAGGAAGGTGGTTTGATTTGTGCAAGAGGGGAGATTTAAACTTGCTGATAATCCAGGCAGGAGGCCCCAGATTTCTGAACCAAGACCATTGCAGAAGGAACAGGGAACTGTGAGGGCACCACTATGAATGTTAAGCGATTTAAGAAACACAGAATTTAATTGTCTGTATCCAACAATGGAACAATGCTTTCCTCCATATAATAAATGTAAGCAAAGCTCTGTCTTATTTATGGTTCTGATCCTTAGATTGAAGTTATGTAGATATAATCAACAACTGTTGATAGAACAATGTGTCCAGATTAAAGGTTAATTTATAACAAATATGATTATTCACAGGTGTGATCATGTTTTACATTGGGTGATATATTCCATTAAAGAAATCAGTGACTTGATTGTCAGAAGAGACTGCATTTGATTGGAATTTGTGTCTTTGGTGCCTAGCACAGTCTCTGAAAATGGAAGGTTCAAACAAACGCTTGTTCAGTAAATGAGAGGTCATTACGTTTCATTGAATCACTGGATTAAAATCATAAAAGATTTTATAAAATGCAGATGATTTTTTTTAGTTAAATGTTTATATGTTTCTCAAATATCCAACTTCTTGGCCTTGGGGAGATAATTAGATAAGGTGGTCACATTTTATTCATATTTTTGAGACCATAAAAATTCAAAACTAGAGAGTAATCAAGAATAAGCAACTTATTTGCCCAGTGCCTCAGTTTACTGATGAGCACAGAAGGGATAAGGTTGTCTTCCCTTTACATCACTGAGATGTCTTGAGGATTATGTGAGTTTAAACTAATTAAAAGTAAAAGTCTAAAGTGGTGACTGAGCCCTTCAGAGAATATGCTGTCTATACCCAAGGTGATCATGTAAATTTCTAAAGACAGCTAATAATGAATCTGTCTTATAAAGTAATTGCATATTATCTAGGGATCACATTTTGACTTGAAGATACATTCAGCTTTAGATTATTTTAATCCAAGATCCAAATATCAGGATTTAAGTAAAAAAAAAAAAAAAAAACAGGTGGTTATTAATAAACAGATATATTTAAAATCTACCACTTTCTTCACAGATGATTTTGGTGATGAGACCTAAAATAGTCATTAACTTTCTGATGCAGAGAGGAGTCAATATATGTATTGAAGTATACATACCTTTCGATAAAATCATGATTATTCAACAATCCAAAGTATGGTGCTCTAAAGTCTCTGAAAATAAATTAGAAATCAATTAAATAGCTTTAAAGAGAATTGTTGGGCTGAATCAAGGCTCAAATTCCCATTTAAGCCAGGAGTTGTAAAGCTCTCAGTTCCACTGGCTAAGGGCTGGCTGCTTGTCATTCGGAGCTCAGCTTGAATCTCATCTCCTGAGTGAGAAGTTCTCCCTGTCCACACGATCTAATATAGCCGTTCCCTCTCCCATCATTCTGCCTTAAGTCTCTCTATCACACTACTGGTATTCATTTATTTATTTTCACATTATCTGTTTCCCCCCAACCCTGGTGAGATTGGAGACCTTGTCTGTTTTACTTACATCTCTCTTTCCAGTGCCAGCACCAGTGCATGGTAGGTTCAGAGTAAAGGCTTATTGAATTTGTGAGTTATGGATAAAAATCACAGTTTGTATTTATTATCTTTAGAATAAGTATCTATGTTTTCACAAGATAATGCTAGTACTCATCAAAGAAAATGCTGTGGCAAGCTCAGGTACAGACTTTGCTGTACTTTGAAATTTATGCAAGTGAGCCAGAGTTGAAACTGATAAAGAATGATGAGTGATTTTTGAATTAAGAGAAGATTCTTTGAATATTTCCATAATAACAAAGGTTACTGATAAAGTATGATTTTATTGAAGTATGAAAACTTCAGGAAAATCTATTGCATACTTTTAATTTTTTTCTTTTTTGCAATTATTTTGGGTAAAACAATGGTCACGTCACACAAGCCTAGCAACTATATGTGTGGCATGCTACTGCTAGTTAAGCTCCAAAAGGTGAAATATATTATATGATTGTACCTAAGAATGTAAGTCATAGTTTTTATCCCCAAATCATTACTGATACCTCTAATTTATATTGAAAAATCTAATTTTTTTATAATTACTAAAATAAATAAGAAACTGCTATGCAGTCATCAAAAATAGATTTCTAAGTATAAATATGTGTGTGTATTTTAAATTCTGAAACTTATGTTCTTCCCATATTACTCAGCTAAGCTTATTTTAAGGTGTATCATATTGATCTGCTGATTTTTTTAAAGCCCCTATACATATACATATTACCATAAATACTGGGTTGTTCTCAATTCTCATAAACTCAGTTAATAAAAATAGTCATTTTCAACCATCTCTTGAGTTATTGGAAACTTGAGGACCCAGCCAAGTTAGCAGGCAGAGGAAGTGTGAAAATGATGCCTTTGCATCTTATTCCTATTCCCTAATCCTGTTGGAAACGAGTTTCTTGAAAACAGTGCTTTCTTCAGTGCAGGAAGTGGGCCAAATGCAAAAAGAAATATAGAAGAGGTTGGACAGAGAATTTTCTTTCCTATATGACCACGAAAATACATGTTTATGACTTTCATGCACTTAAAAGCTGAATAAAGGGATAAAAGCTTTCACAGCAAATTGCTGAAGTGATGCAAGACATTGTGACAACTTGTAAGTGCTTCCTGATTTGACATGATTAACATCTAGCTCTACCAAGTGATTGAGCTATTGAAGCTTTAAACTTATTAACAACCATTTTTCTTTTCTAAAACAACATAAGTTAGAGAAGTTGCTAGGCCAGGCAACCACAGTTGAGGTGCACCCTTGGATGTGTGGCCTGTGGAGAGGGCCATTGTCACCAGGATGGCTGAGAGGCATCAGGCAGCCTGGTATGCAGCACGAACATTATTTTCCATAATTGCAAACCATGTGGCAAGAACACAAGTACCTTGTTTCAAATTAAAGCCTCAGGAAAATGCAAATACATATTGTTTAAAAAAGAAATGACTTCCAAAAGACATGCTGGCAATTTTTTTCTTGTGCTTCCAAATATATAGAGACCTCGTGTATTCTTGTCTTTTCAGAGATTATGGGTAGGTGGAATATTTCCTCTCTGTATTCTTGTTTCCACAATCTCAGATCGTCTGTTGATATGGCTTATACTAGTGGCTTGAAAATTATACATATGATCACATTTTATAAATACTAATTGCTACAGTGTGAATGTTTTTGTCCCTCCAAAATACACATGTTGAAATCTAGTCCCCAATAGAATGATACTAATATTTGGGGCCTTTAGGAGCTGAGTAGACCTTAAGGCAGCTTGTTTGCTCCCTTCACCACACATGAGGATCCATATGAAGCACCCTCTATGAGGGGTGGGCCCTCATCATATGCTGAATCAGTTAGTTCCTCCATCTTGAATTTACTAGCCTCCAGAATTGTGAGTTATAAATTTATGTTGTTAATAAATCTCTCAGGCTGGGTGCGGTGGTGCACGCCAGTAATCCCAGCACCTTGGGAGGCTGAGACAGGAGGATCTCAGAGTTCAAAGCCAGCCTCAGCAAAAGTGAGGCACTAAGCAACTCAGTAAAACTCTGTCTCCAAATAAAATACAAAATGGGGCTGAAGATATGGATCAGTGGTTAAGTACCCCCTAAAAAAAAACAAAAACCTCAGTCTAAGGTGGTTTTTTATAGTAGCACAAATGGACTATATTAAGACACTAACTCACATGTGAAAACATGAGCATTAGAGCACATAAAATAGAGATAGTTTCAAATTCTTGCTCTGCCATTTAATTCTGATTAAGTTTGATAGAGGAAGCAATTTCTTTACATCTGCTTCCTTACCTGCAATATAGGAATAATTCTTCCCTCTTTGGACCTACCATGTAAATTACATATAATTATAAATTTCTTATACATGTGTGTGTGTGTATATGCATACATATAAATACAAATATATATATGTGTGTATATATATATATGTATATATGTATGTATATATACATATATGTATACACACACACACACACACACACCCATAATGACTTAGGTTATAGGTACTCAGTAGATTTTAGTGATTTCTATCGCTTTTTGAAATTTTTAACTGAAACATGGATATGTGCCAGGAACAGTCTGCCCTCTGTATACGATCCAGGCCTGAGGATCCAATTTTAGATTTTCATGTCTTTTGAGAACAATTCTAGCTCTCTGTAAGGATTGATATATCATGAATTGTATTATTTCTTAGAGGCCTTCCAAAGGACAAACAGGACATTTACTACTGCTTAAAAATCAGAATGAAACTCACTCTAACTTTTAATTATCACATGGTCCACTGGACCTTTTTATAAATCTAAGATGTATTATGGGTTTTAAATGGTATTGTTTTTTCTGTATCTTGAGAGTCTTTACCATTTCATTATATCTAGGGATTATTTCTTAATTTATTATTCATTGAGAACCACTGTAAAAATACTAAAAAACAAAGATATTTCACAATTAAGTGAATCAGAAGTTGAATGAAAACAGAGGAACACTCTACACTTTGATGATGTTACTGATATTTTTGGTGGAAGTGAAATCTCAAACCATGGCTCTTAAGATTGTGTATCCTTATAGCTTCTCAAAATCAAGAAGTACATGAATAGTCTTAAAAGACAAAAATAAATATGGCATTCTAACATCTTTGGTCATTAAACTGCAAGGGCTTTATCATGGCATACCTTACTATGAAAACTTGATCTGTCTTATTTGGATAATTATCACTGTAACATTTGTATACCAATATTAATTGAAATATGTTGTTTTAGATGTTTAAATTCTTATTACAAATTATATCACTATATCTTTTCTCTTCTTTAAGTTATTCATGAACTTTAAAATATATGTGAACCCAGGGCCTAAAAAATTTTTTTAAAAATATGTATGTGAAAAGTATTTATATTTAAAAAAAAGAGGCCTGGGGCTGGGGTTGTGGCTCAGTGGTAGAGCGTTCACCTAGCACATGCGAGGCACTGGGTTCGATCCCAATACCTCATAAAAACAAACAAAATAATGATATTGAGTCCAACTACAACTAAAAAATAAAAATAAAAAAGAAGACCCAGATGACAAACATTGACTATTTTTCCTGGTGTGCTGAGGGTAAAATATTCATGTTCTTTTACCTACTGTTGGACTCCCAGCAATTTTTCCTCAGAAAATGTTTCAATTTATGCTAGAAGAAATTCATTGTAGCACAAAACTGAAATAAGCTAAATGCGTAGCTTACAGAAAGCTTTAATAAATTATGGCCTATCCAAAGGATGGCATATTATTTAGCCTCTAACAATGACAATTATGAAGAACATGGGAATTTAGAAAATATATTTAAAATTTTGATGGAAAACAATAGAATATATTAAAAAGATCAACCATATTTTCATTCAAATAAGAAGGAAACAAATTATCAAAATTAATTAAGCTTAAGTCTGCTGTGCATTGGTCATGTCTTTTACCACAATTGCTTGGGTAAGGAGATGAACTCAGATTTTGATATGTTTTACATAGTAATGTGGATATGAAGCATGCTTTGGGGACATCATGAAATTATTTTGCTTAACCAGGTTATTGCTAAGTTCACTTCTTTGTCCTGTCTCACTGAATTTCCTCCTTCCCAGAAATATGCAGAGTAGCATGATTATGATTACCAAATTTCTTCAAAAATACTCTGGCTAAGCAGGACAGTAGATTTTTCAAAGATGGCCAAGAAAGTTTTTTTTCTAAAGTTGGGGAAAAGAAAAAATTCCATTCAATGGTCAGTTATATGTTCTGACTTGTTTTCTCCTTCCTAATTGGGTTGAAAGCTTTCTGGAAGCAGACAGAGTTTCCAAGTCCATCTCTAGCATATGATAAAACCATAAAAGTACTTCTTAGATTGAATGAATTTAAATGCTTCTTTGAAAACAAACCTAGGGCAAGAAGAACAATATATTTTGAGAGAAGGGGAAGGGATTAAAGAGAACAGATTTCTTGAGTACTTGAAATGTGCTATGAATAGAGATAAATTTCTTTCTCTGTTCTAATAATAGTTTCATATTATTATCCATACTTTTAAGAGATTATGAAATTTAGCCTACATAATGTTATATGTTGAAGGTCACAGTGCTTGCAATTCTCTGAGTCAGAATTTCAGCACTGGTCTACATGTTATCCAATGGGTGTTCTATACACTAATCCATATTGTGGAAAAGTAGGGAGACAGAATAATATTGTCTACTGCATAAGCTATTTTCTAATGCTTGGGAACACTTGTGCATAGTTTTTTGTAAATTTGGCTGCTATCCTGTACTAATGATGAATCCTAGAGAATATGTAATTAATTATTTATATTATCCAACAATTTACAACAGGCCAAAGGTAAAGAGTAAAAAAAATAGCCTTTCTAAGCTTTTCATTCTGTGTTTTGTGTCCCATAAAATCATCTGTTGGCCTTATCACTTACACACACACGCACACACACACACACACACACACACAGAGATAGAAACCAGTATGATCCTTGTATAATGAACTTTGTTGTTATGGCTTCAAGCTGTTGGGCTAGATAATGCAGCTATATTGGCATATGTCATCCTGTGATAAAGTTCACATAAGTGAGAATTATAATATAGCTATAACTAGGTTACTATAAAAATGTTACCAGACATATTTTTTGCTTCTGTTTTTATTAGAAAAAGGTATAGCAGGTCATGGGTTTGTGTTAGCATGTTTATGATCTGCTCTCTACATAAATCAAGCACAATTTTAAAAAGACACTGACTTTACAGTGGGGATGGGGAATGTGTTTGTGGAACTTCCTTTGTAAGGAAGAGAAATGTCAATGAAACCAAATGAAGACTGGAAAATATAATTCTCAAGTTAGTGTGCTGGGATTTCTTTTCCCTTTGATCTCACAAAAACCTATTTCTGTTTTCCCATAGAGCTTAATAATGCTTCCCAACTTTCATTTGCAAAAGATGGAACTTGTGAGGTGCAGAATCTCTGTGTCGTGAATAGTCTTTTTAAAACTTGCAAAATTGAAAGGACTAAAGAGGGCATATTAATGGAGGACTAGAACTAGTGAATGTAGCTTGCATTTTTTTGAGGTTGGATCTAAGGGATTATTATCAGGTAAATGAGTATTGGCCCATAGTAAGCTGTTAGTACTTTAATTATAAAACATTTTCCTCCCTGCCGTATAATAATCAGCTAGTGTATTTCTGCAAGACTCTCTTATCACATTTGATCCCCACTGGTTCCTTTGGTTTATATTTTTTAATATTGTCATATTTTGGGGGGGGGCTTGACACATTGGTGAAATATATTTTTATTTTTGCTTTTATAGTGATTTGATATTTGCACCATTAAGCATCACTAGATTTTATGATAAGATCAAAACAGGAATGAAAAGCCAGTCATAAAGAAAAAAATCCCTCTATTTTTAGTTGTTCTCTATATTAATATCTGCATTAAATGTATATTGTAGCAGGAGTTTTAAAGTATTGATCTTTGCTCTTAAGAGATACATTAAATTATTATATGCTAAGCGGAATTATTTGTTAATAAGATTATTTATATGTATAATATCTGTTTCATAAGAACTTAGATAATGGTTATAAAATAATGATCTGTAATTTGTAATGAAACAGTAAAAGAAAAATTGAATTAGAGAATCTGTTCTGAATATAAAGATGCCAAATGGTAAGCATACAGATAAACAGTTTCTGTGATTGATGCTGATATTTGGCTTCCAGCTTCCAGGAAGCTGGAGTTGGAGTTCAGGAAAAAGTAAACATACTGTAATTATACATTTTGTAATGCTTAAAAGGAATACACACACCCACACACACACACACACACACACACACAGACGTTCTTCAGAGGAAACCAACATTTCTTTTGCTCTGAATTCCAAAAAGGATCATGTAGGTTTTTATGTGCTAGATATAAATTGATATAATATAAAATGTCCTAAATTATATTTTTACTTATCACTATTAAATTTTATATATATATATTTTATATGACCTTCATAATTAGGGACACAGTTTAAAATGTCTTTTAGGAGAATAAAATCATGGCTTTTGCAGGTAAATGAATGGAGTTGGAGAATATCATACTAAGCGATGTAAGCCAATCCCCCAAAAAACCAAAAGCCAAATGTTCTCTCTGACAAGGGATGCTGATCCATGATGTGGGAGGCATGGGAAAAATGGAGGAACTGTGATGGGGCAGAGAGGGGGATGGGAGGGGTAATGGGGCAGGAAAGATGGTGGGATGAGATGGACATCATTACCATAGGGACATGTGTGACTGCATATATGGTGCAATAGTACATCATGTAAAACCAGAAAAATAAAATGTTCTGCCACATTTATGTACAATGAATCAACATGCATTCTTCTGTCATATATACGTAATTAGAATAAATAAATAGATTTTAAAAAATAATAATAAAATGTCTTTTAGTAAAGTTGTTTCTGTTACAAACAAAGTGAATGGAATTCAAATTGATGTATTGGTAGTAGCTTATCTTAATCCCTAATAAAATTTAAAGTACTGAGAAGAAAGGATGGCTCATGTGATAGTTTCTCTAAACATCACTTCTTGTCCTTGATGGACAATGCTGGCAGAACATGCAAGGCATTGTTTTCTGATGATGACCTATATGGTTGGTATGACAAGTAATTTTTGCCTGAAAATATTTTAAAATCCAGATCAGTAGTTACCATATTCAGCCAGTTTGGTCAGTGGGGGATTTTTGAGGCTACATAATATTTAATGTCAATTAGAGGATTTTGGTCATTTGCCAAGTATAATGATTTTACTTTTGGTGGAATTAAAATGGAACTCTTATTTCTGGGAATATTTAGATAATAAGGGCATATAGTTTTGTTGTTTTCTATTTTCTATGAAAGCATTACATTATAATCATTAAAAGTTATATCAGTATTTCAGAGTGAGTTGCTTTTCACAGTGGTACTGATGTTTGCTTTTTACTATTTTTCTTAGGTATCTAATAAAACATTCTCTATTCTTTCATATACTATGGTGGTGGACATGATAATTAGAAATCCTTTAATCTGTTTACCTAGAAAAGTAACTTGAGTAAATTTAGAAGCTGCTTGCTTGCCCTAATGTAATGGCCATGAGCCATTGCTGTTCTAACAAGAGAGAACTTTTAGCTTGGTACACAGACTGACATTTCCTCCTGCACTTGTGTCCCATGGTGATGTAGCACACTCCTGGCATTACCCCAGCTGCAGTAAGCACTAGGAGTGAGGCTGTAGGAAGCCCAGTGCACATGGTGGCTTGGAATGAAGTGGTGAAAGGTACAGACTCTGGGGCTAGACTTGCTGGGTTCAAGTCCAGCTTCACTTCCTGGACTGAAACCATTGGGCAGCTTATTTACTCTCCAGGTCCTCAGTTTTCTCATCTATAAAAGGTAATGCCAAGAGAGTTACCGTCCAGATTAAATAACTAACATATTGAGAAGGTTCTTATCCATAGAAAGCAATGAATAAATCTTAGCTGTCATTTTAATTTTGGGTAGTAATAATAGTATTCAAAATTAAGGCAGGGAACTTTCCTTATTATAAAGGAAGAAATCAGATACTGGAGTGGACCTGCCATGACCAAGTTAACTAGAATTGGTGTACATTCATGTATAAGAAAACCAAATCAAATTGTTGAATAAAAAGAATCTTGTAGGTATTATTATTATTGTCCTTGATGGACAATGATGGCAGAACATGCAAGGCATTGTTTTCTGATGATGACCTATAAGGTTGGTATGACAAATAATTTTTGCCTGAAAATATTTTAAAACCCAGATCAGTTTTAAGCTGTAGTAGGAAAGACAGATTTGAGATGTAGATCTAGGTGTGGTAGTGCATGCCTATAATCCCAGTGGCTCAGTAGGCTGAGGCAAGAGGAACCTGAGTTCAAAGTCAGCCTCAGCAATTTAGCAAAGTCCTAAGTCAGTTAGGTCCTGTCTCTAAATAAAATACAAAAAAGGGGATGGGGATTTAGCTCTGTGGTTAAGTGTTCCTGGATTCATTCCCCAGTACCAGAGAGAGAGAGAGAGAGAGAGAGAGAGAGAGAGAGAGAGAGAGAGAGAGAGGTGTGTGCATATGGAGTAGGCTGAGAGGCCAGTCACAAAGTAGATGGAAGCTTTGTTTCTGAACCAAGGCCAGAAACCCAGGAGAGGATAGGGGCATTTCCAAATTAGTTTATAAAGAGGATTCAAGCATGGGGACCTTAGCAAGAAACCCAGGAAGAAAGAGCATCAAGGTACAGCATCATAACTTAAGCTGATGGAATGAGTCAGGTCAGAGATGGCAGTCTCCAGGAGGGACATCAGTTCTTAAATCCCCTATTATCTTTGTGGGTTTAATCTGCTCTCTTCCTTGGTCTTATTTTAGCTTCAAAAACCAACCCGCAGTTGGCAGAACCCCTTTTGCTCTCCGTAAGAACTTGCTACTGTCTAAGCTAGTGTCTCTGTTCCTCCTTAAACAGATCATCTATATCTTATTAATAGAACAACAACAACAAAAAAGAATAATGTGGGAAAGAGTCAATTTGGATTCAAAAGCACTTGAATGTAGTCTATGGAATTTATTTTCTTATCAATTTCGAAGCTTTTACCTTCTGTAGTTTTCTCTTCTTAAAATAAAGGTGGCAACATTCCACAATGAAATCAATTATTTAATTTTAATTTTGATATTATTATTATCCATATTTTGACAGGGATCAAACCCAGTGCCTCTCATATGCTAGATATGTGACCTATCACTAAGCTATATCCTCCAGTACTCACTTCTTAATTTTTAAAACAAGGTTAACAAATTCATGAGTTGTAAAACACTCCTTCCATGTCATTTCCTCCAATCAGCTCTTGACATGCTTTTAGCTGATTTTCTCCTGCTTATTAAGAGCAGCTGTGTTTAAGCAGCTGGAGCACAAGTTGGCCAGTAAATGCAGGCTGTATAGATATTTAATACCATTTGGTGCTTTATCAGGCTTTATAACCTCTAATTAGTTAAACCACAGAACACCCCAGCACATTAGGTAATTATTACTTTCCCCCCATTTCACAGATAAGGAAACTGAGCATGAGAATGATTTGTTTTCTACTAGCTTCTAAAGGTTAAATGAATATACATGTAAGCTGAACATTGTTTTTGTGGAAAAAAAAGGTGCTAACCTCAGGACTGTGGCAATGATAAATGCAATATCATCCAATATTACCCAAAGGGTTATAAGGTGGCTTATAACAAGCTACTTTCTCTGAGCTAGAAATAGTCTATGCACATTATGCTGGATTCTCTAACCAACATCTTATGCTTTACTTCTTGGAAAACACTCCCCAAAAGAATAATGTTTAGTCCCTTACTGTTATTATCTTAATTAAGTCTCACAGTATTTCATATTTTCATAGATAATATGATATAATTGATGTCTGTTAATGTTGCCTGAGATATAAAATGAGGCAGAGAAGCAAATTCCTTAATTTGGTTATGGAATTATAGGTTAAGGTTGTGGAAATAATTAGTTTCAAGAGGGGTTGGTCATTGGTATGATTGCATGTTCAGAACAACTAGAAATCCACAAGATCGTGGTAGATGAATTAAATTGAATCTTAGTATAATTTCTTTCTATAATTATTGTTTTCATTGAACTACAGATAAAATATGAAAATAATTAGAAGATAAAGAATATTTATATAACATGCAATTTGGGTAAATCTGTTTCTTATATGAAGTTTTAAGGTTGTGGTCTGAATGGTTTTCAATATTGGATGGTGTTGCCAGGCAAGAATTTCTGGTTTCATTTCTATATAAGCCAATGATTTTTATAATGACCATTTTTTTTAACTTCTGTAGATTGTATTACCAGCTCCAACTTCTTTCTGGAATTAGGTTGCCTATTTTGAGTAGTACCTAGGGTGATCTCACAACATCCATATCAGGAGATTTAAGGCCAACATATACCTGCTGTAGGTAGAATTTCTACCTGAAAGATTTTTTTGTAAACCAATTCAGCGACACCTGAGGTTTGAGTGCGAAATATGTTAGCCAGTTTTTTGTCACTGCAACAAACCTCCCGTGATAATCAAATTAAACGAGGAAAGACTTGAATCTTAGTTTTAGATATTCAGTCTGTAGTCTCCTGAATCTATTAATTCTGAGCCTATGGTAAGGGCATCATGCAGAAAGGGTATGGTAGAACAGAGCTGCTTAGTTCTTGGTACTAGGAAGCAGCAGAAGAGAAAGGGGCTGAGACAAGATATAGTTCCCAAGGACACATCCTCAAGAACCCACTTCCTCTGACAAGGTTCCATCCCCTACAGTTTGTACTGTCATCCAATGGATTAATCTACTGATGAGGTTGGAGCCTTCATAATTCAATCATTTCCCCAAAGCTCCACCTCTGAACACTGCTGCACTCAGGACAAAGCCTTCGACACATGAGCCTTTGGGGGACATTCTAGATCCAAACCATAACAGAGTTCTACTACTTCATTATATGAATATAATATCTTTAATGTTTGGTTTGGATCTGGGTCATAATTTTTAAAATCACTCAAAAAATTTTAGTAATCACATTCAAGTAATTATAATAAATAACACAATCCTAAATATTTCTAATTCAAACAGATGTGTGGTTAGGAAATATGAGGATTCACATACATGAAATAAAACCCCTGTAATCCCAGTGGCTCAGGAGGCTGAGGCAGGAGTATCACAAGTGCAAAACTAGCCTCAGCAATGGCGAGGCACTTAGTAATTCAGACCCTGTCTCTAAATAAAATACAAAATAGAGATGGGGATGTGGCTCCATGGTTGAGCACCCCTGAGTTTAACCCTGGTACTAAAGGAAAAAGAAATGAGAAATATATTAGTGATTTTTATAGAGTAATAAGAATATCATATATAAGTCATATTATTATTCATGGTTACTGCATGAACATACTTTTTGTTTTATAAAGAAGAATATTAGAAATAATAAATGACTAGCAGGATAAGAATTTGGAAGAGTATGGAATGAGCTTGGTTAGCCTAAGCTTCTCTGAAATTTCTTATAAAATAGTACAGAAATTAAAGATGTGCTATTCAGAAGGAATAAATAGTAAAAGCCAAAACTGGATCTTGTATTCTTGCTCCATTTACTTTTCTTTAATAGTTGATAAAAGTGTGCATGTGTGTGCATAAGATTGTGCTAAGGTGGGGTATGTGTATGTGTGTGTGTGTGTGTGTGTGTGTGTTTTAAAAGAAAACATGACTGGTTGAAAATTTGAAATGAAATGAAAGAAAAAATATTTTGTCACATAGAATGTTATATGCCACTTAATTTTCTGACAACTCCATAAAAGGCATATTATTATCCTCATTTTGCACATGAGTCTGCAGAGTTAGGTTAAGGAACTTGCTTAAGTAGAATAAATATGTCTTACTCTAAAATCTGTGTTTACTTGACTATGATATTAACAGTTTAGTTTTGAAGTTCACACTTGAAGGTCACATATTTAGGAAGCTCAGTCCTTGAATTTATTGTTTCTTAAGAAAAAATATTCTGTTTGATTTTAATTTCTGTGTTCTGTGACATATTTGAGAAGGAAGATACTATCTAATGTTAATTTTTACAACACCTTAAAGGGACTTAGTGTAATGATACATGTGGATTAAAACAATGTTTTTCTTTATTCAGTAAATTTTATCAGTGCATGAAGTTACATTTAATTCCATTTTAAACATTTTTCTGTATTCATTCATAATGATATGTTTTCCCCCAAACATTTTTGTCAATACTTTATTAAAGTTTTTGCTTTGTGAATATAACCTTGTATCTTCAGGGCTACATTTTATAGTTTATGTATCATGGTTATGATAAATCTTTTCTTAAAATTGACCTTTTTGATTCAAGCACCTTAAAAGTTATTAATTGTACTTTATTTAGAAGATAAAGAATATTTATATAACATGCAATTGTACTTTAGTGGAATACTAAACTATAGAAGAGAGATCAATATCTGAAGTATACTTGTGCAAATTCTCAACTAATATATTCTTTTAGTATATTGAATCGGTTATGATGCTATGGAGCTGTAAGTCATGGGAATTCTAAGGAAACTGGCCTAAGCAGTAAGGGGATTTCTTATCTCAAGAATTGACTGTTGATGGAGCCAGGCTATCAGAGAGTCTCTACCCCACTGCTCTGCCATCGTTGGTGCATAGTTTTCTCCTTAGGCCTGTTTCTGCTATGGTTTCAAAATGGCTGAGATCATGCCCTGGGCCTGTGTGGGGTTGTGTTCATATTCGATGAGGGACAAGAAACTATTTCATAACCACAAAATGTCAATTCTCTCTTTAATATGACTAGGCCAGACATTGCCTATTACATTGCCATGTTCTTGCCATGTGCTGGTTAGTACTCAAAATCCACCCTGTGGAGGCAGTGATAGGGAGGATGCATGAACAAATTTTGGGTTCCACAACTCGGATTCTGTCTTTAAATAAAATACAAAATAGGGCTGGGGATGTGGTTCAGGGGTTCAGCACCCGTGAGTTCAATCCCTGGTATACACCCCCTCCAAAAAAATGGCTTCCAAAGAGGAGAGTGATTATTAGATTTTTTTTTGAAATACTACCAATATGTATTATTTCATAATCAAGTATCAATACCATTCTCAATTCAACTCTTGTTTTTGTATAAGATCTTTCAATTATCAGAGACATTTCACAAATCAAATAATGGCATTAGAAAAAAAAAGGAACACAAGGCTAGGTATTTTATTTCAGTAATCAGCCCATTGCATGTCAGAAGGCCAAAATAGTTTAATGTTTTAGTTAAATGGAATGGAAGACACTTAACTACAAAAGGAAGTAAAAAAAAATCCTCAAATGGAGGATTAGTCCACAAACATCAGTGCTAATTTAAAAAAAATTAAAGTATATATTTCATAACTAGCAAAGTGAATGCTATCTAAAATTTGTCACATGAAAACCCTGCATTTGAAAATCTTATTTTGAATCCAGCAATAATTTCAAACATGTCAAATATAGTCTTTACTCATTGGTAGAAAGATACTTTTATCTGCAAAGAATTTTAACAGCAATTATCTGATCCTTCTTCATCTTTGGTTTCTCCAGAATGTGAGTTTATAGTGTTTGAGTAAATGGCCAATTAAAAAAACTCTCAGGATCTAAATCATCCATGCTACCATCTCCAAAGACATATTTATAGTTTTTCTGTACCATGAAGAGAATATTCTCTTTTTCTGGTGACACATTTTTACTAAAATTGCTTATTAATCCATATCCCACACTGTCACAATCAGTATTTAGATGTAGTTGTCACAAAAACAAATTTCAGAATAATTACACTTAGTTAAATTAGAATGATTCATTCTGTTTTATGCTTTATTTTAAAATTAAAAAAAGAAAGACTCCTGGTGAATGCTTTGTCAGAAATGAGGGAAGCCAAACAGCCTTAACACTCTTTCTTGTGGTACTGGAGTAAAATCCCCTGTTAACAGCAGTTGGTTGATGACTTTCGTCTATATAGACAGCATGAGGTCCATAAAATCCACATGTGGATTTTAAACTTTTAACTTTAATAACCTTGCTTGTGTCATAACTCAGGCAGGCTGGAACATAATCCATACTATTAAGGCCCCAGTAGTACTGACTACTGAAAAAAAGAAGGAAAATGAAATTCTGTGGCTACAACTATGGAACAGGCTGTATGGTGGGGGAGCTTATAATGGCATTGACAAGAGCCCAACACAGTATCCAGGAATTTGGAACATGCCAGTAAGCCAAGAGACAGAAAAAGGACTTAGATACTTTGACAATTTGTAGTAAAATTCAATCCATTCCTGTAAGTTTAACAGAGTTGTGTCCCTTGTGTTGGTGAGGCACATATTTTTTTTAAATTTTTTTGTGCTGCTTTTTAATAAAGTAAAAAAGAGGGGCCCCAAATTAAAAAAAACAGACATTTTAATTGATAATACTTTTTTTAAAAAATCTAGTCAATTTGTAGAAAAATCAAATCTTCGCTTACATCTAAGCACTTTTTAAAAATAAACCCCCTTTAGTAATAAACTTGAGGCTCTAATTAAATTTTTCTACAAATGTAACTATTCAATGTGTTTTATAAATATGGCATAACCTGCTAGTATGAACTTTTTTTTTAATTGCTTTTATTTTTTTTAAATACATGACAGCAGAATGCATGACAATTCTTATTACACATATAGAACACAATTTTTCATATCTCTGTTTGTATATAAAGTATGTTCACACCAATTCATGTCTTCATATATATGCTTTGGATAATGATATTCATCACATTCCACCATCATTGTTAACCCCCTGCCCCTCCCTTCCCCTCCCACCCCTCTGCCCTATCTAGAGTTTGTCAGTTCCTCCCATGCTCCCTCTCCCTACCTCACTATGAGTCAGTAACCTTATATCAGAGAAAACATTCGGCATTTGATTTTTTGGGATTGGCTAACTTCACTTAGCATTATCTTCTCTAACTCCATCCATTTACCTGCAGATGCCATGATTTTATTCTCTTATTGCCGAGTAATATTCCATTGTGATTTTTGCCACATTTTTTTTATCCATTCATTTACTGAAGGGCATCTAGGTTAGTTCCACAGTTTAGCTATTATGAATTGTGCTGCTATAAACATTGATGTGGCTGTGTCCCTGTAGTATGCTGTTTTTAAGTCCTTTGGGTATAGACTGAGGTGAGGGATAGCTGGGTAAAATGGTGGTTCCAATTCCAAGTTTTTCTAAGGAATCTCCATACTGCTTTCCATATTGGCTGCACCAATTTTCAGTCCCACAAGCAATGTATGAGTGTGCTTTTTTCCCCACGTCCTCGCCAACACTTATTGTTGTTTGTCTTCATAATATCTACCATTCTGACTGGAGTGAGATGGTATCTTAGAGTAGTTTTGATTTGCATTTCTCTAATTGCTAGAGATGATGAACATTTTTCATATATTTTTTGATTGATTGAATATTCCCTTCTGAGAAGTGTCTGTTCATGTTCTTGGCCCATTTATTAATTGGGTTATTTGCTTTGTTGGTGTTTAGCTTTTTGAGTTCTTTGTATACTCTAGAGATTAGTGCTTTATCTGATGTGTGAGGAGTAAAAATTTGCTCCCAAGATGTAGGCTCTCTATTTACCTCACAAATTCTTTCGTTTGCTGATAAGAAACTTTTTAGTTTGAGACCATCCCCTTTATTGATTCTTGGTTTTAATTCTTGTGCTATAAGAGTCTTATTAAGGAAGTTGGGGCCTAATCCCACATGATGAATATTAGAGCCTACTTCTTCTTCTGTTAGACGCAGAGTCTCTGGTTTAATTCCTAGGACTTTGATCCACTTTGAGTTGAGCTTCATGCATTGTGAATGATAGGGGTTTACTTTGATTTTGATGCAAATGGATTTCCAGTTGGCCCAGTACCATTGTTGAAGAGGCAATCTTTTCTCCAATGCATGTTTTTGGCACCTTTGTCTAATATAAGATCATTGTAAGAGTTCTATAGTTTGTTTATTCAACTTTTTTCAAAAATCTATCCAGTGGTGAGAGAGGTGTGTTAAAGTCACCCAAGATTATTGTGTTGTGATCAGTTTGACTCTTGAACTTGAGAAGAGTTTGATGAACGTAGCTGCACCATTGTTTGGGGCATATATATTTATGATTGTTATGTCTTGTTGGTGTATGTTTCCCCTGAGTTCCCTTTTGATTAACTTTGGCTTTAAGTCCAGTTTATTTGATATGAGGATGGAAACCCCTGCTTGCTTCCGCAGTCCATGTGAGTGGTATGATTTTTCCCAATCTTTTACCTTCAGTCTGTGGATATCTTTTCCTATGAATGAGTCTCCTGGAGACAGCATATTGTTGGTTCTTTTTTTTTTTTTTAATTCAATCTTCTAGCCTATGTCTTTTGATTGGTGACTTTAAGCCATTAAAATTCAAGGTTACTATTGAGACATGGTTTGTATTTCCAGCCATTTTTGTTTATTTTTGTTTTAACTTGACTTGATTTTCTTCTTTCATTAGTGAGTACTGCCTCACTCTGCTAATTTTCATTGTTGTTTTTTGTTCCTTTTCATGGAATATTTTTCCAAGGATGTTTTATAGTGTCCATTTTCTAGCTATAAATTCTTTTAACTTTTGTTTATTAGGAAGGTTTTTATTTCATCTTTAAATCTAAAGCTTACTTTTGCTGGATACAAGATTCTTGGTTGGCACACATTTTCTTTCAGAGCTTGATATATGTTGTTCCTGGACCTTCTAGCTTTCAGGGTCTACCTTGAAAAATCTGCCATTATCCTAATTGGTTTTCCACTATATGTAATCTGATTCCTTTCTCTTGTGGCTTTGAAAATTCTCTTCTTATTCAGTATGTTGGGCATTTTCACTATAATGTACCTTGGTGTGGATCTGTTGTGATTTTGTACAGTTGGCATCCTGTGGGCCTCTTGAATTTGGATTTCCAATTTATTTTTCATGTTTGGAAAGTTTTCTAATATTATTTCATTGAATAGATTGTTCATTCCTTTGGTTTGGACTTCTTTGCCTTCCTCTATCCCAGTAACTCTTAAATTTGGGCTTTTTATGCTATCCCATATTTGTTGAATGTTCTGCTCGTGGTTTCTTACCATTATCACTGTGTGGTCTATGTTCTTTAGGAGATTATATATTTTGTCTTCATTGTCTGATGTCCTGTCTTCCAAGTGGTTTACTCTGTTGGTGATGCTTTCATTTGAGCTTTTAATTTGATTTATTATTTCTTTCATTTCAAGGATTTCTGTTTGTTTGTTTGTTTTTTAGGAACTCTATCTTCCTGTTGAGGTATTCTTTTGTGTCCTGTATTTGTTTATGTAGCTCCTTGTTGAAGTGATCTTTCACTGCCTGTACTTGCTCTCTTATATCTTCCTTGAGCTCACAGAACATTTTAAAAATGTACATCCTAAACACCTTCTCTCTAATTTCTTCTGCTGTGGCTGCCAATAATTCTAATGATGTGGTGTTTTCATTTGTTTGGGGCATTTTCTTCCTTTGTCTTTTCATGTTTCTTGTGTGTCTTCCTTTCTATCTCTGTGGGTCTAGATTGTTATTGTTTTTACCCTATTGGTTTGTAGTGCTCCTGTAGGGTTCCAAGACCTCTCCTTTGTGGGGAAGGATGATGTTAACAGATCCTAATATCAATATACCACCTATGAACAATTTGTTGTTATTAAGACATTTACAGTTTAGTCTCAATGTACAGAAATGATGGATTCAATTATTATCTAAAATATAATCAGTAGTTTTATAAAAAGGTTTATAGTTTCTATGGTGGAAAATAAACTGAAGGTGGGGCTTAGGTGATATGCTGAGTAGGTAGGATGTGAGCATATAGAGTTAATACATCTTAGGAAGTGTGAAAGAAATCTTATGAAGAAGGTTAATAGCAAGAAAATAGACAGGAAGTAATTTAGGGTAGGCATATATGTGGGATGACAGTAGAGTACATAAAACAAACACACATAGGTATTTAGAAAAATACAGATGTTAAAACAGTGAAATTTGGAGGGGGAAAGAAAAATGAAAGAAAAAAAGGAAAAGAAAAAAGGGCATATACAACGCCTCTATATTATATTATTCAAATGACTCAGTCCTCAAAGTCCTATTTCATGCAACATTCTTGGTTTCACATGTGTTGAGGATGTGAGGGCTGGAGGATAGAGGTGTAGAAGAGAAAAAACAAACAAATGAACAAAAAAAGGAAGAAGCAGGGTTGTAGCTAGCTTTAGGGATCCATATCTTTCCAGCTTCTCTTCTCATCCACTAGGTGACGTCATCTGTTGTAAGCTGGTGTCTCTGTCCTCTGGATGGTGGAGGTAACCAGGGTGGGAAGACTGGTCCTGGTGCAGGGTTCCTGGATGCCGGGAGTGGCACCCACCAGTTCCCTGCAGAAAGACTGCACCTCATGGGTCTCTTTTTGGGACCGCTTGCATGATTTGAACGCCAAGTACTATCTTCCTCTCTTGCCTGGAGATTTCCCAGTTCCTGGCCTCTCTATTAGGCTCCAGAGAGGTGCCCCATCTCCCTCTCCCTTAGCAGTTCCCAATTGAGGAAAAACTCCCTGGTGGCACTGCACAGCTGTGTTGGGCAGCTACTGTGTTGGGTTACCACAGATGGAGAGGGGGGAAGGTGGGAAGGTTGGAATGTTGGAAACCTGGTACCTGGCTGCTGGAGATCAGATCTAGGAACTGCCCTCACCTAATATGGTGAGAATGTTGAGCCAAGATGGCAGCAGTCTGTTTTCAGGACCAGGGTGCCTGGTGAGGTGGGGGTGGGGAGCCTGGTGAGGTGGGGGGAGCCTGGTGAGGTCCCGGGAGCCAGGGAGCCAGGCGATTTCATTGTGCTGTGGGTAGGTAGCAGCTGAGTGACTTGCATGGGAGCAGAGCCAAGTCTTGGTGATCTGCATATGTGTTGATAGTTGATTCTGCTAATTCACTCCCTGAGTCTTGGTGGGCTAGAACTTCAGGCTTTGGGTCCTGCTCCGATGACAGATGTCTTACTCGGCCACTGAGGTCCTGAGCCCTGTGTGGGGTCACAGTACTGGTGATTTCTGTGGAGAGCAGCTGTATAGGGGTCCTCTAACACTCTGAGATGAAGTATTCCGTCTAGGTGAGATCTGCAGGCAGAGGGCACAGGGCGCCTCATTCCCTTCCCGCTGCTGTGTTTCCAGCCTTGGTGAGGCACTTATTAAAAAACAAAACGAATAGTGTCAAGGCCTTAGTTAAGTGTAATACTCTTGAGTCAGGTCCCTATCCTGGGAAGAACAAAGGTGTGAGGGAAGTGACATTAGAAGCCTAGGCAGTCTCTGAATCCTGTAAATGAAAATGTAGTATCTATCTCCAAGGGTGCATGTGACACCAAGCACTTCTATGAGTACTGTGGACATTGTAAGGCGGGACTCTTGATTACTCCATACCTACTGATGTTTAGTCCTGTCATGGTTGGATGGGTGCAGAAAATGATGCGATTTAGCTTCTAGAGATAGAATATTGCTGCTTGGGCAAGCAAATGTTGAATGATTGCTAGAGTGTGTATTGCAACATTTGGCATCTCTGGGATAATGCATGATAAGTATTTGTCTTTCAGCTGAATCAGACCTTATTTTAGCTTTTACTTTAGTAAGTAAAGCTTACTGTCTATTATAGATACTTGTGTGCACAGATTCTATAATGAAAATACATTGGAAATTATTGCATATGATGAATATCTGGATGGATACTTTTCAATTGATTTAAAATGTGTATTTTAAAACTTTTTATCTAATTTTATTCATGGATATTTTAAAGTGCTTTTATTTTGGAGACACTTATATAAACACTTGAACAGTTTTTTTTGTAAAGATCTTTCACAGAACCATATGCATATAACATATATTTAAAGTAGTATATTATGCATATATTTGGTATATGTGTATATATACATATATAGATGTAGTTAATTTTTTAAATGAAGTAAATTTTTACAGATTATAACTGCCTATTTTTCTTCCTTAAAAAATGGTACTATCTCCAAGCAGGAATGATAGCAGGTTTCTAATCAAGGTTCTGTGAGAAGTTCTGTTGTTAAAAATGTTCATTTATCACTACAAATTCACCCAGAGATTTCATTATAATTGTCATTATATCTTCCTTATTTGCCCCTACAGAGTTATATTTATATGTATCCAAAAAATTGCAAGCATATTACCATTGACTGTCAGACAACAGTTATTGTATTAAAAGTAGAACATTCTCAGAAAGAACAGAGGACATATACATGTTTTCTCTCTTGAAAAAGCTAATTATGAGGATTCACCTCTTACGCCCTACTGTCTTTTGTTAATTCAGATCATTTATTTATTCCTGAAGTGCAGAGATGTTTACTTATTATTTTTAGAATTTTGACAGTTGTTCTTCATTTTGTTTGGGTACAAATAGCATACTCCCCCAGAAAACTGCATGATGAGTAAGTCATTTCCAGTAAATGTTACTTTTTTATTGAAAATATAACCTCTTCCAGATGCTGTGTTAAGTCAAAACTAGTATCATACAGTCTAACCTGAAACCATCTCTGGGATATCAAAGTTGACTTTTTTTTTTTTTTTAACCTCTGGCTTACTCCTTCCTACCACAGGTCTTAAATCTGGGATTGGAATTTCTGTGAAAAGTAACTTCATTTTAAAAACCCTCACATTTATGAAGGCATCAATGGAAATAGTCTTCACTGATCCATAAATGTAGTTTGAGACGTGCTGTAATCATGGTTATCACATAACTATGCCTTCTCCCTGCCACAGCTCCACACTGGGTATAATATTCACTGTCAGTTATTCCACAGGATTCTTTTTTTTTTCTTTTAAATTCATGGTGATTTGTATTTTTTTTTTTTTTTAGGGAGGAGGCCATTCAGAATGATAACTATGTAAGTGAAGGTATTGTTATGGAAATGTGGATAATCAAAAAAATCAATTTACTTGGCTGTTGAATCTATGGTAATTCTTATATGTCAATGTGGAGAGGTTTGTTTAGCGTGTACAGTCTAAAACGGGGTAGCCCCCATTCAAACCTGTGTTAAAAATGACTTGTCATTCAAACACACAAACCAGTTGTAGACCTAGGTTTAAGCAAATACTATTTCTTAATAAACCACAGATCTTTTATCTACCATAATATCCATAATGCCTGATATAGAACATGACACAGGTAAGTATTTATTGAAAGTTTGTAGAATGAATAAAGGAAGAAACATCCGGGTATGGTGGCCCATGCCTGTAATCCCAGTGGCTCTGGAGGCTGGGGCAGGAGGATCTGGAGTTCAAAGCCAGCCTCTACAACCTAGGTGTTAAGCAACTCAGCAAGACCCTATCTCTAAACAAAATACAAAATTGGGCTGGGCATGTGGCTCAGTGGTTGAGTGCTCCTGAGTTTAATCCCTGGTAACAAAAAAAAAAAAAAAAAAAAGAAGAAGAAGAGGAAGAAACAGATTTAACTGGAACAATGTAACAGTGGTGGAAAACTGTCTATTGAAATTTTGAATGGTGACTCAAGCTCCTTAAGGTAGTGTCTGGCCCCTTTCCTCCCTCTCCCATTAAACCCTTCCCAGGTGTTGGAAATGTTATATCTCATTCTCTGTTTTTTTAAAATCTGGTTAAGGAAAGATCTTTTCTCACAATTGATTTGTAAGCCTAGACTATCAGGAAGTTTTATAGACCTAAGAATTCAGATAAGATACTATAAAACTAAACATATTTATTTTATTTTAAAATTGCATACTTCTTGTGAATTTTCCGATATAAGATGAAAAATCCATATTTGAAATGTTCCTGTTCTTACTTGAGTGTTTATAATCAGTTATGTACTAAAATATGTACATCCTCAAGTATTGTAAATTTTACTTCCATTTGATTTATAAATTTTACATACCATATAATATATTTTTTCTTGATGAATTATTCGAGGTACCTTAGGCATTCTGAGAAAAAATGCCATTTTACCATTGAATAATAACTTACAAAATGTTGTTGGGCATGGTGGCACATGCCTGTAATCCTAGCAGCTTGGGAGGTTGAGGCAGGAGGATCACAAATTCAAAGCCTCCCTCCGCAAATTAGTGAGGCCTTAAGCAACTTAGTGAGACCCTGTATCAAATAAAAAATAAAAAGGGCCAGGGATGTGGCTTAGTGGTTAAGTGTCCCTGGGTTCAATCCCTGTGCCAAAAAAAATAATAATAATTCATGAAACGTATTTCATATCCATACTTTGCACAAAACAATTAGTTATGTGATCTGGGGAATATGAAGATTCTGAAACATAATCATGCCCTACAGCCTGGAAGCTGTGCCCTTGTGCAGTTTGTTGATATTGGTGTTAGAGAGGATGGCATTTAATAGATATATGTGTATCTTTGGGTCAGTCTTTTTATCTCCCAGAATCTTGTGTTATTTTAATTGATGAAATTAAAATTTCCAGATTACTGTTATTGTATTGATTATATTTTTAAATACAGAAGTTTTAGTAAGCTATAAAACATCACATAAAATTATTAACTATCCCAGAAAATCTTAAAAGTATCATACACCTTTAAATGTTTTACTGTTTATTGCAGTAAAAAGTACCTTAGAGATATAACACAGAAGCATGAATTTATTGGGCATCTGTTATATGCCAGACACTTTTTATTTTAAACTCAGGTAATCATCCCAGTGATGTCTCCTGTGCAGATTAGGGTACAGAGGCTAATGAAATGATCCTGACCAGGATTTTCCAGTTGGAGAAGGGAGATTCAAATTGAGGAAGTCTAGTTCCTTTTCTTAAGTTTAGGAAAATGAGAGTTTACATCTAACTACACTCTGGAAAAGTGGCCTTTTAAAATCTAGCATTGAAAAATGTGTAGATTCTAATACATTAAGAGGGGACTTCTGGCAGTAGCTTTCCCAATTTAGGGAGTTCTGTGAGAGAAGCTTCATGGGTAGGGAAGCATTGGGCAGGGTTTGGAATGACTTGTGTAGTTGTCTGAAGAGAAGCGAAGAGCCAATGAATTATAGGTTCTGATAGTTGGGTTAGATTAGATCGTGGAGCCTTAAATGTCAGAGGATGGAGTTTGTATTTGATTTAGTGGGCAACAGGGTCCCATAACCAGTGCTATGTGGCACTTGCAATTGACAGAAATAGCTTTGAAGCTAGAGTTAGGGCACTGCCTAATACCATCTGATACCAGCATACACACAGTGTGCCCTCCTGCCTGAATGCAGCCAGAAAGAAAGTAGAACAGGGGGTCAGGTTTCTGGAAGGAAGTCCTCAATTAGACTAAATGCAAGAACCTCAACTCAAGATGGAGCTTAAATTCAGAAATTCCAAGACACAAGGCAAAGGAAACTTTCAAGACTAACAGGCGATTTTGTTAGGTGGCAGCCTGTCTGAAGAAGCTCGTTTTCGGTGGTGGTGATGGTGGTGTGGTGGTGTTCCCTTGGGGTTTGCAAATGGGGCTGCCATGAAAAGGAGAGTAAATGATAGGTTTTTGTTTGTAGAAAAATCAATGTGATTCAAACTTGAGAAAGAAGAATCTAGAGATAAAGGCACAGGTTAAAACATCATATACAACCAGAGAAATGAAAAGTTTTGCTCCATTTGTGTATAATGAATCAAAATGCATTCTGCTGTCATACATACCTAATCAGAATAAGTAAATAAATAAATTGAAAAATAAATAAATAAAAAGAAATTCAGCAATGTTTTTGGCCCACTGAATTATTTCATTTTGGAAGGTAGAGGGGTGATAGTGGCTCTCATTCTCACTACAGTGGCTCACTATTTCTAAATTTTCTTTTCTGAAAAAAAAAAGTTTGCAATGAAGAAAATAATGTTTTATAACTTCTTAGAACATCATTATGATACATGCCCTCCTCCCTCCGAGTCTTCTTCCTAAGGATACGGGAGGAGTAGGACTTCAGGTTGAACATACAGGGTGATTTTATGTCAGCACTGAGTACAGCAGCATCAAGTGTCCCAAGCATACATGTTGATTGGCATACAATGTGTGGTACCCCCACCAGAAAAGAACATCATCCTGTCTTTCCTGTCTGTCTTATATAGAACTCACAAAATCTACATCTTCACACTCCCAGGCTCCTAAGCACAGAACCCCAGTGATTGAGAATGTTGTAGCATTGATTGAAAGTAAAGCAATAAAAAAACAGTTTCTGGGTTATAATTCTGTTGCTGTTGCTAGCTAGCCATGTAACCTCAGTTAAAGAGATTACAGAGCCATTTGTCTTCAACTTGCCAAATGAAGTCAGAGAGAGCACTGACAATCTGTCTTTCAGTCAATGAGAACAGACATGGTATTAAGCCTATCTCTGGTTGTCAGCTTGTACTTTGACTGGGTAACTGTCCTGTTCTAATGACCTCCTTTCCTGTAATATTTGTAAGACAGAACTCTATTCAAAAATGTGCTTGACTAAGTTGAACTTATTTACTTGTGTAGATTCGGCTTTCCTCTAACTCTGGGGGGAGGGGTTAGAAAAGAAAAACATGGAAATGAAGGAAAAAAAGTCAAAATAGTGCCAAAACAGGTTGTGGCAAATAAATTTTGGCCTCAGTTTGCTCACAGGTAAAAGAAAGCAATCACTTTCTTTACCTCCTAAATTGCTTGAATTGTGGACTACGTTGTAAAAACAAAGTCCAGTCCTAGCTACTCCATTACGAAAGAGAAAATGAATTATTTTGAAAGATTTAAAAAACATTAAAATATTTTTATTAATACAGTTAGGAAAATAAATATTTATTTTAAATTACTTATAGTAGAATTAGCCTGTTCCTTGGAAACCTTCCCAAAGAATCATTAGCTTCTCAGGTGTCAAGTCTACCTGTATGTATACATACATCTTCATCCATGTAGAAGAGTTTAGTTTTAATGTTGCCACAGTGGTCTATGAAGACAAGATTGTTTTTTTAAGGTTTTCCTATTCATTTGAGGATATGTTTCTGTGCTTGCACACATAGTCAAAAACATACATTTCAAAAAATGATCTTCAAGATTATTTTTTCTAGCAGCAAAATTCATCCACATATTTGTTTTTCTGTGAAATAAAATACAAATGACTAGGTGTGCTATATACTCATCATCAAGACAGTCAGATGGCAGATGTAGACTGCAGCTCAGAGAAAGGAACACAGCCCAAATCAATAACACTGTAATGGAACTCCCACGCCAAGAGCCAGCACATAGGCATCCAGAGACTCAAATGCTCTTCCATAATGGAGAGTGAGTTCAGCAACTGAACACATGCTGAAAGCAAATGGATTTCTTAAATGATAACAGAGAAATAAAAATAGAAAGGGTTAAAACAATACTTAAATCCTGTAGAACTGCCATTTCCCCACCTGGCGAAACAAACAGAATTCTTGGCCTCATTTCATCTGTGCCTTTGCTATTAGGAAGGTAGAGAGTATTTATATATTATCTTCATTATTAATAATAAATTTTTAGAGAACACATAATGTGTAGAAAACACCAGCAGCTTCTTGAGACACAATAAAGTATAAGACAACTTGTATCCTCATGCCACATCCAGATAAATTTCAGTTCTGAGAAGTCTTTGAATCATTCTGAGTGTGGCTGATAGTTCAATGTAGAATGAAATAGTTACCAAAGTTTTGTAAAAGATAATGGACTTGAACTGGAACTTCAGCTAATTTAAATTCCAGTTACGTGAGATTTACTAAATAAGTTAATTTATGAGCATACAATGGACTATAATGACACTATTAATGTTTTTCACAGATAGCTAATGACCTTATAATATACATATAAATATAAATACACACACACACAGAAAGTAGCAGGAATACATATTTCAAAATATTAGTATCATGAAGATAGAGGTTGACATCCTATTCACTTTTAATATTTTCCACAACTTTCAAATGACCACACCAATTATTTGAAAAGGATGCTATTTTTTTAAATTAAAAATAAGGTATCATACATTTAGATATTACTTAATGAGTTAATTATTTCTATGAACTAACAATAGACATTACTGAATCCCTAACAGGTTCCTAGGGGCCAACCACAATATACATGTTGATTTGCAGATGTCTCTAAGCCTCATCACCACAATTAAAATATGTTTATCATGCACCTACTCTGTGCCGAACACTTTTTTTGTTGTTGCTCAAGAGCAATAAGAATAAACATAATGATATATATTATGATATATATATATGTAAAATCCTTTTTTTTTTTTTTTTGCCATGATACTGTTCACATTCCAGTGGGGAGAGTGGCATGAAGCAAGCCAGGGAAGAAATCAGGGCTGCAGTTTAAAGGGTAGTAAGGGATGAGAGGGTAGGTAGTATGTAAGGGATAATCAGAGTGAAGTGAAGGCGGCAATTCAGCACTGTCTGAAGAAGGGCAATCCAGGAAGAAGGAAAGAAGTGCAAGGGTCCTGAAGCCAGAACTGCCTAGGGTGTTTTAGTGTACAAAGGAACCAACTACGGACAGGCAAGAGGTTATATAATCCTTTGTAAGCCACTTTAAAAAAACTTATTCAATTTCAGTAAAAACAACAGCAACAACAAAAGGCAGCAGCAGCCATGGTGGATTTTGACCAAAAGAGTGACACAGTCTGACTTTTCTTACTTTTTCAATAAAAGATAAAAGGCTATATGAACATACGAGTAGAGAGTGACAGATGAGGATGGTTTGAACTGATGAGGAGGGATGGAAAGCATGAGAGGAATCTGAATATATTTTGACGCTATGATAAACAGAACTTGCTGAACGATTACATACTGTTTTATGAAAGGAACCAGGAATTACTTCAGTGTATTTGACCTGAACAAAGCAAAGGATATAGTTGATTTGACTGAGGGAAGTTTAGACTATGATAGGGCTTTCTGTTTTTATTTTTGTTTTCTGTTATGTGAATCTAGTTTTAGACCATCTGATTTGGAAATGTCCATTTAATATCCAGGTAGATATATTGAATAGATATTTGGCTAGTCAAGCCTGGAATTCATGAGAGTCTGAGGCTGGAAAGACATATTTAGGAGTATTCAGTCAGAGATGGTATTCAAGGACAAGGACCATGGTAGAATCTCTGGAAGACTGAGTGCTTTTGTAACAAAGAGGAAGGTCAAGGGATGACCCTGGAAAGACTGCCTTATATAGGGTCACTGAATTGAGATAAAAGCAAAGGAGACTTAACATGGAATGGCAAGGGAAGAGGAAAAAACTAGGACTACCAATATCTTGAAATATTATTTTTCGTATAATTGAAAACTAAACCCCAAATGACTTTGGTTTTCCAATAAGAAAGAAAACCAAAAGACTTGGTTCCTTTTGTAATATTACCACTGTGGTTGTTATGTTTACTGTTGTTTTTCAGTTTCCTTTGTCACATACATAATTTTCTCTTACTGCTGTACCAATAATAAACACAGGACATACTGGGAAAGGACAAAGGGAGTTGATTTGTACCTCAAAAGAATTCCATGAAACAGTTGAAAATTTTTAGAAATATGCTTACAATTCTTTTGAGCTTACATTTGTTGCTTTCCAATATGTTGAGGAATAGATGTGAACAATGTCAAGGTCTTAGGAGACTTGGCTATTCCAACCAGCCAACTAATACATTATATGTTGTGTCTTGATTCTTGGGAGTTGTTAGGTTGTAAAATAAGCTAAATGTCTGGTAATGCAGAGACCTCTTAATTGGAGAACAAAAAGAGATCAGATCGGGAGAGGGGTTAAATAATTGAAGTAGGACACTAGAGACACCCTATCTTACACTAAAAATGCCATCAAGGGTGTTTTGTGGTGACTTGGAGGAGCAATATGTACATATACAGGTGTGGAATGAGGAAGTGTGAGCATCACTACATTTAGCCTGAAGTGCAGCTGCATGCAATAGAGATGTTCTGATAGATCAGAAAAGCAGAGAAAGCAAAAGTGTTTATCCCCAGGCAAAGAGCAGGCTCAGTGCTTTCTGAGCTGGTAATCAGAAATCGCTCTAATAAGTTATAGGCTGGACTCTGATAAAAAGCAAAAGGAAAACCACCTATCTAAGCAGTCTGGAGGCAGACTTTAGAGCTATGTAAGTATTAATGTATTTGTTGAATCAAAAGGAAATATTATCTTCTGAAGTATACTAGACAGCTATTAACTATGGTTGTAGATTAGTTTGGACGATGTTATATTGTGCCAGCTTTTTTGTTGTATCTTAATATTTTATTAGTATATTTTAATCAGTTAATATTAGAGATGATTCTCATTTCAGGATGCACTTTCACCTTTGTTAATAACATCAAAATCATAAATGAATGATACTCCATTCACTATTGGATACTACTTCCAATAGTTAGGATGGCTTGCCTCCTTGATGTTCCGTAGGTACCGCTTGAGTTTGGTGGCCATGACGTGGGGTGGTATAAGGATTCTGAGAGATCCTGCTACTCTCAGTGTACATCTTGGGCTAGTCTCTGAGTGAAAATTGAAAATAAATTCAGTGAGGGAGTGTTTTCTTGATATGTTATCTGGCTATCAAAGATGACATTACCCCAGCCAGAACTGGAGAGAGTTTCTAACAGAGGCAAAACTGTTGTCCTTTTTGGCAGTGTTCATAGAATTCCAGGGGTTCTGATTTACTTCTCAATGCAGGGACAGTGTCTGTTTACAAAGACACAGTTTGATGAAAAATGTAGTGAGACAGAAATTTTGTCTTTTCTTGTTCATTTGAGTCAGAACAGTGAATTAAGAAGTGAAAAACATCAGTAAATGAATTATATATTGACTTATGAACATCTAAGAATTGCAGTGGTTTTGTTTTTTTCTCCTCTTTTCTTTCTTCTCTTCTACTCATGAGTTGTTTAGAGGTGCAGTAGACACAGATTTAATGTCATGTGCACATTCTTTCCAATATTAGTAATTGTATTAATGGTTTTCTATTTATAGAGCATAGATTTTATATGTGTGATGATATTGATTCTGTAGAAAATAGATGAATATTAACATATGGAGTAGCCTGACAAAAACACTGTACTGTATTGAATATTCATGGTCATAGACATGCAGGGAGCATGATAATTTGCATTAGTAAAGAAAATTAAAATGGCATGTACTCTTTAATACTTTGTTTATAGATGTTCACTAAATGGCTTTGAAAGGTATTTTTTAAAAAATTTTTGGTTTGTGTTTGTTTGGTACCAGAGATTGAACTCAGGGGCACTTAGCCCCTAAGCCACACCCCAAGCCCTTTTTTATATTTTTAGTTTGAGATAGGGTCTCACTAAGTTGCTCAGGACCAGCCAAGTTTCTGAGGCTGGCTTTGAACTTCTGATCCTCCTGCCTTAATCTCCCAAGCTGCTGGGATTATAGGTATGCACCAATGCACTCAGCTCTTGAAAGACATTTTATAAAATCAACTTTATTAGGTTATGTGCGTGGGTGTATGGGACTATGAATCATTAGTCAAATTAGGAAAATCAAGAAGAGTAGCTGATTTAGTTATGAGTTCTAATTTGAACATGCTCACATGGCCTTGCTGCATGTACATGATAATGGTGGTGGTGGTGGTTATGGTGAGATAGAAGGAGAAAGAGAGAGGTATTTCATGCATACTTTGTTTATTAAAAACAAATAAAAAAAAAAACCCCACTAATTCTATCAGATCACAACTTCACCCTTCTGACCTCATTTAACCTAAATTACCTCCTTATAGGTTCTATATCTATATTTAGTTACATTGGGACTTAATATGTGAATTTGGTGAAGGTATGGAACTCTTCCGGTCAGAACCCACCATGATTGGCGGCTGCTTCTGCTTTTTCTGTCCTGTCCATAATAGTAGCCAAAGCCAAGGAATAGGTGGACTAACTGATGCTTTAAGTATAATGAAACAAGACTTAAATGAAAGGTTTTACAATCAAGAATGATAAGGAGTAAAGAATGCCATTCACCCTGAAATATTAAAGTGTCATCATGGGAGAAACTCTTCTAGAATAGTAAAATAAGGGCCTCTAAAAATATCTACCGCCCATTTAATAAGAGAATACTGGAAAAAACCACCAAAATGAACTTTTTTTAGAATTCTGGAAATAAATGAAAAAATTGTAATAATCCCAGGAGTATTTATATGACAAAAATACTTGAATTTCAATAAGAACAGAGAGCTATGACATTTCTTATCATTTCCCTATTCATCCCCCTCTCTCTAGCTGCAGTGTAGTTAAGAAAGCCGTCAGCTTCCTGATTGCCTTAGCTGTTAAAACCAACATCCTCTCAGCCACTATTGAGGGAAAACATGTAGAGCCCCTCAGAAAGCTCCTTCCCCACAGAACTGTCAGTATTTGACCTATCTGGCAGATCCCTGGAAAAGTCCCATCCGAAGGGCCTGTTTTTATTTGACCTGACTGGACGCTCACTCAGTGAAGAAAGCCCTATCACCTGGCAATTTATTGAATTAAAAACAAACAGCAACAACAACAAAAACCCAGAAAACCCAAAAACAAACAAATAAAATTTAGCTGTAGTTCTTAACATGAAACTCTCTGATATAAATGGGACTAAGCAGGTTGGCCAGAAACTTAATAGAAAATTTGAGGAACAAGAAGTCCATAGGAGATATGAAGATCTCTGCCATGCTCCCATGGAAGGACTGTGGAGGACTGTGAGTATGCTCAGAAAGAAATTCAGAAGGCCATAATTTCTCACCTCTGGCTGATTTTGAGGCTTTGCACAAACAAAAAGAGAAGGCTAAGAAAGAGTTTTAAAATGCTGGAGATTTGAGAACATGCCTCCAACACATGCAAAGAGTGCTTCTTCAAAGGCTTAGAAATATATTTGTTCAAAGCATTAAAGGAAATTTCTGTCAAATGATGCTATGATAACTAAGCAGAGACTTCAGAGGCTGCACATGATATTACTCGGACTTCTAAAAGCAGTCCAAGGATATCATTAAGCAAACAGACAGATCTTGGTTACGGGAGATCTCATTTCTTAAATTGTCCAGTTTTCTACAACAATACACACAAAGGAATGGGAGAGTATGGCTCATGCATAAGATAGAGTGTCACATTTTCCCTGAGGTAGCTCAGATAGTGGGCTCAGTAGAGAAAGACTTCAAATCAGCTACTATGAATATTTTTACCAAACTAAAGAATATACTATCCAACCAAAGGGACATTTGGGGCTGTCACAAAAATGAGGAATGTCAATAAAATAAAACCTTTGGAAATATTGCAATTGTGACATTGAAAGTGTAATAAGTAGTATAAAAATTCAGTAAGGACCTTGATAGCATATTTGATCTGGCAGAAGAAATAAGGTGGAAATTTAAATACAAGTGAATTGAGATTACTAAATCTGAGAAATAAAATAAAATTAACAGACTCAGAGGCCGATGAGATGAGAGGAGACATCTTCAGGTGTTCCAAAATACACATAATAGAAGTCTTATAAGGAAAGGAGAAAAACAAAATAGCAGAAAGATTATTTGAAGAAATGATAGCTTCAAATTCCCCAAATTTGGTGAAAATCCTTAATCTGAATATCCAAGAAAAATAATGAACTCCATGAAGGATAAACTCAAAAGAAATCTAAGCCTGAAAACAATATACTTAAATTCTGTAAAGACAATGAGAAAATGTAAAACATGGTAAGATAAAGTACCTTATTATATGCCAAGGATTTTTAGTAGGATTAACAGCTGAGTAAATAAAAAATCATGGAGGACAGAGAGAGTGGTGACTTTCAAAGTGCTGAAAGGAAAAGATTATCAACCAAGAATTATATATCCAGACAGACTACTCTTTTTAAGAAATAAGAGAAATTAAAAGATTTCCAGATAAACAAATTGACAGAAGTTGTCAATAGCAGATATGCCTTAAAAAAAAAAAAGAGAGAGAGAAAGTAATAGAGTCCAGTAGGCTGAGATGAAAGAGTATTGGGCAGTAATACAAGTCCACATGAAGAAATAAAACAAAAGTATTCATGCATATAAAAGAAGTATTTTTGTTCCTCTTTTATCTCAATTTTAAAGGGAACTACATGGTTGATGGATTTGTAATATGTGAATTGTAATTTGCATGGCAATGATAGCACAAGGCAGGGGAGTGGTAAATAGCTATATTGGAACACAGATTTTATATATTATGAGATTCACTTGGTATTAATTCTAACTAGATGGTTTTAAGATGTTAAGTTCATACCTGAAGGCAACCATTAAGGAAATTATTTTTTAAATGTAGTTAAAGAGTATCAAGAGAATTAAAATATTATACTAGATAGGTAACTGTTCAACACAAAAGAAGGCAGGAATAGAGGAACAAGGCAGGACATACAGAAATAAATAGATGGCAGTCCTTTTCAGAATTACATTAAATGGAAATTGAAAATCCCAAGCCAAACTAAAAAAAAAACAAAACAAAGAAAGTACATAGCAAGTTAGAAATTACTACGAGATAAATGAAATAAAGATATAACATACCAGAATGGGTGCTGCTAGTGTAGTACTTATAGGAAAACTTACATCTACAAGTATCTAGTATAAAAAATATATTCTTAAATCAATAATTTTATTGATTTAAGAATAAATGGGCATGGTGGTGCATGCTTGTAATCCCAGTGGCCCTGGAGGCTGAGGCAGAGGATTTCGAGTTCAAGGCCAGCCTCAACAAAATGAGGTGCTAGGCAACTCAGTGAGACCCTGTCTCTAAATAAAATACAAAATAGGGCTGGGGACGTGGCTCAGTGGTGGAGTGTCCCTGAGTTCAATCCCTGGTACCAAAAAAATAAACAATAAATGATCTCCATTTCACCTTAAGAAACTGATGGGGGGAAAAATGAGAATAAGCCCAAAGCAAGAACAATGAAGGATAAAACCCCATGAAGATTAGAATAGAAATAAATGAAGTAGAGTATAAAAAAAAACATAGAAAAAGTAAACAAAAGCAATATTGGTTCTTTGAAAATATTAACAAAATTGAAAAACATTTAGCTATACTAAGAGGGGTAGAAAACCTGAATTAGTAAAACAAAGAAAAAAAGGGCATCATTATTAATTGTATAGAAATTAGAAGTATTATAAGGCTCTATTATTATAGATAAATACCACAGTGCTTGGATGCTGTAGCAAATTACTGCAAATTTAGTGACTGAAAACAAGACAAATTTATGATCTTACAATTCTTTTCTTCAAAAGTCTCAAGTGGGTCTTAATAGGTTAAAATCAGGGAATCATCTAGGCTGGATTCCTCTTCAGGAAGCTGAAACCTTCCAGTTTCCTTGCTCTTTCAAATTCTGCTCATATTCCTTTACTTGTGTTCCTCTTCCCCCATCTGCAAAGCCACCACAGCAGGTAGAGTTCTCACTGACACCATCCTGACCTCTTTTTCTGTCTGCTTCTTCCACACTCAAAAACCATTCTACTTATATTGGGCCCACTTGGATAATCCAAAACACTTTCCCAATCTCCCAAATGAGCAGCAACCAAAAGAATTTAAGTCCAGATACTTTAGGGATGTGCATACCTATGTTTACTGAAGCACAATTCATAGAAGCCAAGTTATACAATTGGCCTAGGTGTCCATCCACAGGTGAAAATAGAAAGAAAATGTAGCATATATACACAATGGAGTATTATTCAGACATATAAAATATGTCATTTTGGAAAATGGATGGAACTGGATACCATAATTTTGAGCAAAATATAAAAATGTTTCATGTTTTCATCATTAGGGTAAATGAAGGAGATCAGGGTGAGGGAGTTGGAGATGGGGATTAGCTTAAATCACAAGCACATTGTACAATGTATAGACATATTTAAATTTTTTGTTTTATAAGACTTTCTATTTTTCAAAACTTTCTTTGATTTTTTTAACTTCCTTTACTTTTTTTTTGGACCTATTGGGGAATGAAATACATCAAATTATGTTTTTAAGTATGTATGAATATGCTACAATGAAATCCACCATTATATTTAATTAATATGCACCTATAGAAAAAGAAATGCATCAGTAGGAAAGCCAAGTTTTAAATGACATTAATCACCCTCTCTTAAAGTCCTCACATCACTCTGTCCTCTTCTGCCTTCTACATTTTATGATTGGAGTGATTACATTGGATCCACCTTCAGTATCTAGGCTTACTGTCCATATGGTAAGGTCAGCTGCTCAGTTATTTAATTTCCACCTGATACCTTAATTTCCCATTGCCAGGCAAGGTAAGAAAGTCATGTAAATTGAGATATGAATATCTTTAGAGGATCTTTATTCTGCCTACCAAAAACTATGAATAATTTATGCCAATAAATTAGATTGCCAAAATTAAATAGAAAAATTCCTAGAAAGACACAGACTACTGAAACTGACTCAAGAGGAAACAGAAAATCTGTGTAGGTATACTATAAGTTAAAGAGCTATATCTATTTTTCAATTTGTGGTGACGGGGAGAGACTTTTTAAAACTTTGCTCAAATAAAAGCTCAGGTATGTAGGACTTCACTGATGAATTATACCAAATTTGTAAATAAGAATTAATAATATTCCATAATAAATTATTCCAATTTTTTAAAGAGTAGGGGGATACTTTCAAATGTATTCTTTGGGGTCACTGTTTTCATTATATCAAGGTTTTATCAAGAAAATTAAAGGCCAGTACTCTTATGAATGTAGATTAAACACATTAACAAAATGCTAGCAGACCAAATCTAGCACCATACATAAAAGATTATACAGCATGACCATGTAATTTATCAGAGTTAAAGACTGATTTACTATCCAAAATTCAATCAACATTAATAGAATAAATGCCAAAATCACATGTAATTTCAATAGGCATATGGAAGCACTTGACAAAATCTTAAGCATTCAACTGTCTATAAATGAAAGTGAACTTCTCCCATCTGATAAAGAGAATCTATGCACAAAAATAATCCAGAGCTATCATTATAGTTAGTCAACAACAATTGATTGACTTTTGAGATCAGAAGCAGGGACAAAAATGTCTGCTTTCACCACTTCTATTCAAGTTTATTGAAGTCCTAGGCAGGGCTGTTAGGCAAGATAAAGAAAATTCATTTATATTGTAAAGGAAAAAGTAAAACTATCTCTATTTATAAGGTGTTCCATTTCATGGAAAGTCTGAAAGATACCTTAGAAAATATGACTAATACATGAGGGTAGCAAGATTACAGGATACAAAGATAACTGTGTTCAATCAGTTGTTTATGTACTAGTAATGAACATGCCAAAACTAAAATTAAGAAACATTTCTACTTAATTAGCATAAAGACAAAGACAACTAATAAAAGAAGTACATAATAACAAAATGTCTTTGAAAGAAATTGAAGACAAATCTATTCATAATTTTGAATGGTTTATTGAAAGGCAGTGTTCCCCAAATTGAATTACAGATTCAATGTAAGCTATATAAATATCTCAGCTGCCTTTTTGTTTTCATAAATCAGCGAGTTGATCCTAAAATTCATTTGAAAATATGAGGGTTGCCATAGCAATATTGAAAAAAAATAAAGTTGGAGGAATCACATTTCATGATCTCCAAAATGTACTACCAAGCTACATAGATCAAGATTATGTGATATCAGCATAAGAATGGGTGTAGAGAAAAGTCGGTGGCATATGGAATAGTCCAGTGAATCTGTGAAACAGTACTGAGATTTCAGAAATTAACCTTCACCTTTATTGCCCAATGGTTTTCAGCACACATACCACGAAAGTTCAAAGGGGCAAAGGACAGACTTTTCAAGAAAAGATGCTGGAACATCTGGATACCCATGTTCAAAAAATTATTAATAACACATACAAAAATTATTGCAAACTGTGTCAGAGACTTAAATTTAAGAGAAAATACTATAAAAGTCTTTAAAAAGCAAAGAAGTTAACCTTCCCAGACTTACATTAGGAGGTAGTTTATCCTAGGTGACACTGAAGAGCACAAATAACAAAAGAAGAATTAAATATATTTCATGTCATTGAAATTTTGTCCTCTAAGAACAATTAATAAAATGAAAAAACAGCATACAGAAAGGCAGAAAATATTTTAAAATTATATAACCAATAAGGAATTTGTGTACAGAATACATATGCATTGCATAGTAGCTACATAATACATATTATATATTATTTATATTATATATTATATTTTTCTGTTTATATAAGGGATTTATATATGAAATATATCTACACACATTTTATGGTAGCTATAGAATGAATAATAGAATATAATTCTGTTTCTATGGATTTTCATATTCTGGACATATGAATGGTATCACAAATTATGCCATCTTATGTGGCTTTCTTTAATTCCTATGTCTGAGAAATTATGTTTGGCATATATCAGTACTTCATCCCTTGTCCCTATTATATATTCTGTTATGTATATTATAAACATTTATACATTATATTAGGTACTATAATAGAATTGGGATATTATATTTTATATATATATATATATATATATATATATATATATATATATATATATATTTTTTTTTTTTTTTTTTTCACCAACAAAAGGAGAAATAATCTAATTTAAAATGGGTAAAAAATTTGAAGAGATTTTTCTCTAAGGAAGATGTGTATATAATAAATAATATATTGAAAAATGCTGAACATAATTATTCACTAGGAAAATTCAAATCAAAATTGCAATGTGATATAGGAAAGCATGCATTTTATTGTATGTAAATTAGATCTAGTAGAACAAAATTACAAAAAAAGTTGAAATTGATCCCAGATAAAATATAGTTATTCCTTTCAGAACAATTTTTTTCTGTGAAGGAGTGAGGACTATAAAATTTTTGAAAGAGAGGAAAGGGATCATTGATAAATCCTGTGAGGATTGAAATGTTGGAAGATACTATGAAAGAAATTGAGATAGAGATGTGGAAAGTATAACTGAGAAAGCATAATTTGATAATTTTATTTCATGTGAAAAGTCAACTTTCTTTTAAAGCCAACTCATTGCTTCTAATCATGATTGATTACTGATATTATCAAATTAAAACTATCTAATTATCCAATTTATGTACATCCTTGCTTTTCCAGCTCCAAAGTTTGCATGACATCGTAACCTGAGCCAGCTCTGTGAGTTAGGTCTGTGCTGATATTGTTACTAGAAAATATCAGAACTGAAATTTTCCATTTTGACCATTTCACTCATCATTATGCCAATTTGCTCATATTTTGGACCCATACTAATAACTTCAACCTTTATCGAGCAGTTAACAGTTGTCAAAATGTTGAAAATATATGAAATACATGCATTGAAGACATCTGCCTCAATAATTGGAGGTTGGTTCTAAAATTCACATCTCAAAGTTGTGAGATGAGATCAATTCTAGGTGAAAGATGTATTAAATATGCATTATCCTATTAGGGAATTTTAGTTTTATAATCTCTTCATTGGTATCTAGAAACCATAAACTCCTTGAAATCCAAGAAAGTATTATTGAAATGTTTCTAACAATATTTTTAAAAATATATTAAAAAACTAATGGAAGACTACATTTTCTCATGATAAGGCTACAGAAGACATCGGAGGTATTAGATCATTCATTTGAACTGAAAACATATCTAACAAACTAAAAATATAGCATGTACAATAGAAGTCCTGATACTCTGTCCCTATAGACTAAACAAAATTATGAGGTTATAATTAAATAAGTTGGTGTAAAAAATCTCTAAAAAAAATCTGTCCATTAAAAGGCTGATATGGAAGTTGTAATTGAAGGACTTCACATATTGCAATGTTTTCCTTCTTGTTAACTCAGAAAATAATTCCAACTGCCTTGTAATCAGATCAGACATAGACCAGGGAGGTAAAGGAGTTTGCGAAGGCATACAGCCAGTACCCAACCACGCTGAGATTGAATCCAGGGAACCAGGACAGCGCTTTCATTCATAATCATTGTAGTACTCTACAGTTTTTTCTTTCCTTTTAAAACACACAGCATTTTTCTCAGTGTCCTTTCTTTTCACCTTTACCTACATCCCCAAAGTAACTGCATTAAAAACAGGTTACAAATATGGTTATGTATTCTTATTTTGGGAAGAATATAGTATATCTAGATTTTATTCTGTTGAATTTGACAGTTATTCACGTGATTCCTTTTTTCCTATTTAGCAGACTTGTATTTAATGCTTAAATTCCTCAGATATAAGTAAGTTCAGGCATTTTTTAAGAAATATATGAAAATAGAACTAAAAAATAACAAGACTTTCTCATTATGCATATGAAAGTCAAACTCACTGTTAGCATAGTTGGAGCAATAGTTGATTTTAAATGGCACCACAGGTTATAGCCATATTTTTACATATTAGCTTCCATTAAGAATTACAATTCATATCATTTTAAAATGTAAAATAATATTGTTCAAACTTACTTCAAAATTACCTGACTCCTTTGAAATAGAAGACATTGTTATTCAAGGAAATGAAGGTATATTGCTGATAGTATATTATTATCCCATTTTAAAGGCTATTGAGAGAATAGAATTTAAATTAATTTATTTGGCAGTTAAATATTAAGGTTAATAAGATCTAAATTCTTATGTTATTCTAAAGATTATGAATGTATAATATAGCTTCTGAATATCTGTACCACTATGAAGAGTTTTTATTCTATACATTTAGAAAATTATCTTTAATCTAAATTCTAAAAGGCCAACCATTCTTTTAAACCATTAGAGCTATGAATTTCATCTACCCATAGAACTTCATAGAGTGAATTATGAATTAAGGTTTTTGTTTTGTTGGCTTTTAAATCCAGTTCAAACTTGCTGTATGACAAGTGAACTCAGAACATGAAACTAAGGATGCCATTTGTAACAATTAGAAAAAAAATCAGTGTCCATCTAGTTATTTAACCAGTTTTCTCATCATCATTTTTAGTGAATATATAAATGTTTTATTGAGTCTGTAATATATAAGATATTGTATAAGGTCCAGGTTTCATTATCAGATATGAATATTTGCAGCAGTCTGGCTGGGCACAAAATAACCAAGCCGCCACAAAGCCTTGTAGGTTCAAACAGCAACTCTTTATTCCCGAACTCTCACCAGCACTCTACACACACTTCCCAGGAACACACACCCTCCACTGGGATCCGCACAATTCTCCCGGAACCCCATGGGAACTCCAAAGTAGCGGGTGGCAGCAGGATCTGCCCTAATCCCCCAGGAGCCGCCCTATTCCCGGAGCAGGGTCACCTTTCAACCATTTCCTCTGGCAAAATGCCAGAAGTCATTCGACTAAACTGTGGCTCTCAACAAATATTCATTTAAAAAGCATTAAATTTAATGTGTTTCCCCCTTTAAACTCAAGAATGATGATATGCTTTAGTAATGGATAATAATAGCAATACAAGGTAATACTCAATAATTAGTGCATTCTCTCCTCAGTGGTAATTTAGACTAATCATATTTAATAATGATAACCACATGCAGAGTGAGGGATATAACATATCCATTTACAAATGTCTAACTGATGTTTATAGAATGTAAATAACACTCATAATCACGCCAAGAATAAGCATAGATTTTAAATTGGACTTCTTTCTTATAACCTCCGCGTCCAGCATATTTAAGCTTTGAAAGAATTTTTTGTAGCCAACTTCCTTGCTTTTACCTGGATAAACCTAAGAATGTTAAGTCACTATGCAAATACTATTTTCTTTTGTCCATTTGCAGCAGTTTCTCTGTAACTGTCACCCTCACTTGGCATCACCGACTTCCAACTCCTACTGTCCCACTATGTATTTTATTCAGGTCCCATCCTAGGGGGAAACATAAGGGCCTGTAGGAACAAAAAAGAGGAAGATAATGAGGAATTCCAAGAGAGTAAATTCCTAGAATCGTCCTGTTCAGTTTGGATTCTGTTGAGCCCACAGAGTGGAACAAGGTGGTGGTACAAATAAAATATATGGGACCAGCATCCAAAGGTTTCACAAATTGTAATTAGTGCATATAGCAATTGATGACTACAGTTCTGCCTACTACCTTTTTACTCAGGCCCTGTTTCTCTCCTGTCATGAAAAGTCCAGATTATACTGATCACCATGTTTCTCTAATATATAGCTGGTCTTAATGAATTCTCTCATATATGAAATTTATATTTTATTTTTCTTTCACTATCTTATTGATAAAGAAAAAAAAATAGGCTAGGATTAAAGTGCAATAATTTTATTCTATATTTTCTTTTAGTACTTTGTGTGAGATACCTCATTAGGAACCTAAAGAGCTAAGTACATCTTTCCAGAAAATATACATTGAGGAGGATTTGTGAAAACCACTTGCTTAATTCCTTTGTGAGTACAGAGGATAGATAATGGTCAAGATAAAAATTTACCATGAATTTATTTGACTTACTATGCACCTAAAATCAATCAGGAACTAGTTTGAAACACTAGGTTCCAAATGAACTGTACTCAACTCCCTGGCTTTCTGGAGGTGCACTAGGAAATGAAATGGGATAGCATAGGAAGTGGAGGGGCTGAGAAACCACCCTACGGTTTGAAAGTTATATGAAACTGCAGACACTTAGCCTCTATCCCAGGAATTTCTTCTTTCCACCTTTCCTCGATGATGGCTAGATCCTTTGTCAAAACCAAAGGGGCTTTCTTATGTGGCTTACTTTGGAGAATTTCCCTTTTTAATGTCTTTCAGGTAGAGTTGAAGGCAAAGAAAAAATTCTAACTTTGTATGGAGTAAGTTTCTGATGGTCCCAATAATGTTTTAAAATTTGTTTCCCCAAAGAAATATGATGGTTCTCTTGACATTCAAATATTGCAGCCTACTTCAATAATATTATGACAGCTAATATTAAATTCTGTAAGATAATGTGTGTTTCTGAATATACATGCAAAACCTCAAGTAAAGTGTGTGTGTGTATGTACATAATTACATACATACACCAATAAACCTCTACATACACATAAGTTTATATATCTTGGTATCATATAACCAAATGAAGATATTACCCCAAATCATCCTGTATTGATACAAGCCTTCCCCATTATGATCACATTTAGAATTATCTGTCAGGACTCTTCTGTTTCCTATATACCTACTTACATGCTGCTTTCAGATTGTCTTGTTCCCTTTGTTTCCCTTGCTCAATGTTTCTTCCTGTTAAGCTTTATCACTGTGCATAAACCATGATTTTCTACTTTGTATTAAAAGTATTATATACAGTAGTTTTCATTATTGTCTGTAAGTGCTTTTTTTCTGGATAATTATAAAATTCAATTAGTATAGCCAGGCTCCATGGCACACTCCTGTAATAGGAGCAGCTTAGGAGGCTGAGGCAGAAGGATCTTGAGTTTAAAGCCAGCCTCAGCAATGGGGAGGGGCTAAGCAACTCAGTGAGACTCTGTCTCTAAATAAAATACAAAAAAGAGCTGAGAATGTGGCTCAGTGGTTGAGTGTCCCTGAGTTCAATCCCTGGTACCCCCCCCCCCCAAAAAAAAAAAAATAATAATAATAATTGGTATTTATTTCAACATGCCAATATACCATTTGGAGTTAGTTTTGTTTTTCTCTTAATATAGTATGCTCTTCCCCCTTCTACCATCATACCAGTCAATTTAAAGGCAGGGATTATGTGGTAAACATCCATATATTTCCTCAAAATTCCTACCACAGTATCACATTTTTAGAGGAACACTTGAAACACAGCCTATACAAGAATGGGGCTATCAATATCTCAGATGACCATCTCGATAGACTCAGGCTATTTTAAAGTTGTTCACAGTGCACTTGATGGACATTGCTTTCAAGCACACATATGCTATTCTCTTTTTTATTTTTGTTCTTAGCAAACTGCTATATCTGAGACTACTGCTGGTTTATTAGTAATAGTAGTACTCAATGTGAGGATAACAGCAGTTCTTCTTTTTTCCTTTGACCATGACAGAGTTCTTAAATGTCATTGATTGACACCACAGAGTTGAAATGTATGTTAGAGAAGAAATCTTTGTTGGCAGAAAGTCACTCTTGTTAATAATACATTATAAGCAGCATCCTGTACAGTTTTCATTTGCTTTTGGTTTACACAGAACTTTAATCTATCTATGGCTTTCATTCTTGTTTACAATGTATACCAAATCATGAACAAATTCCTTTTTGAAGTGTGTCCTGTACCTTTCACATCATCCCTGCCCCTCTCTCTAATCTATTCTAATCTGTAAAAACATGAGATGTTTTAAACCAAATATTGAGTCTATTTGACCACAAATTGGAGATTTCCTCTTTAAATAAAAGTGTGTGTTGATGGATTTTATGGTGTGCAGTTTAAACTGCTTCTCAGCCATTAAATGTGGACACTTAAATATATTTAGAGCTTAGCCAACAGCTTTTAGATACATTGGCCTTTCTATTTTGTTCTTTTATTTACATAACTATTATTAAACACAGCTGATGGACTTAGAATTAATTCTTAAATATGAAACCCATTTATTACAGAACTTTACAAATTTTCATAGTATTAATCAAGGCCAGTATGTTTCATGTTAGTATTGAACTTTATGTGCATAGTTAAAAATGAAAATAATTCTTCCCTTCTTAACAGAATTGAAAATCTATTTCAGTTGCCACATAATATAGGCAATTATTGTATACTCACCTCTCTTCATATCATTGTGTTGGCAAACTACATTAAAGTAGAAAACCATGGTTTGCTTTAAAGAACAAACCCAGTTTTAACCTGAAATATCTCTGATGACCTAAAGTAGTTTTGAGGGTCAGGTTTTCCATACTGGCCCTGTGACATCACTGTCATAGTATCTTTATTTCCTTTCAAGTTGTTCCTGGGAATAGAAAAGTTTTTCTCAACGTTTTCTGACAAATATAATTGGAAACACTAGATTAAATGAAGTTAATCATGTTTGCTTTCCACAGGTTTTCATCCTTTCATGTTTCTAGCCCATTAAATAGTCTTCTTGGTGTCTTCCATTGCAGATCTGGTGGGGGAACTGGTGTGAGTGTCTTTGCTAATTAGTGTTACCTGTGGTGAGAAGACAACCCCCACAGTGCTTTACTTCATAGCTCATTAGCCCATTGACTTGAAATTCAGTGCACACCTCTGGACCAAAAAGCAACCACCCCTCCTTATAACAAAGAAAACAACTAAGAGCAAAGCAAACACAAAGAACACGTAGTATAGGGCTTTTGTATAAGGAAGCATCTTAGCTGGCCTGGTGTGAGGAGGATATTAGTCTTTATAGGCATCTGATTGACATCTGACATCTCCAAGTGTATACATTTATTCAGAATTGAATCTGAAGTTTCAGTGTTTATTAATAACTTTATTAATACACTTTCATCTAGTAATGGTTTTGCAAAAATTGAAGGAGCTTAAACATGTAGTCTTATAGCTGGGTAGGCCTGAAAGCAATTAGGTTTTTGATAACTGCTGTTTTCTCACCAGTAATATTATTCTCAATATTTAGTCTCTAACAAGTGTTCTAAAGTCTTCGTATTTCAAATGTAGATTTTTGTCTTTAGCTCTTTTGAGTACATTTATTATTATAACTATATGGGAATCAGTCTTAAGCCTTCACGGTATTCCTGGGAGTACCGAAATTTGTCTGAATGTTTCCTGATAAATTTAATGGGAATACACTAGATTAAATGAAGTTAAACATGTTTACTTACCACAGTTTTTTTCAACCTTTATATGTTAATCTACTTTTGGACTCTCAGAGAAAGGGCTAAGAAGCTGACATACTCGACTTTCTCTTTAAGAAATCTCACTGGATTAATCCTGTGCAGTATTCACTTTGCTGAATGATATTTTAGAGCTTAATCTCTTAGATAGCATCTTTCAAACACATCCCCTTGATGATATATAGATTTTTGTGGCGTCTGGTGGGTTGGATTAGATGATTTATGACTATAACTAGCAGAGTACATGAGTGAACACAAGATATTTTTGAATTATCCAAGTAGATTCATTTGAAGTAGCAAGAACAAGGGTCATTAACTTATTAACCATGGGGAAAAACTGAGAAATTGATGGTGTTACCTGTTCAGAAGTTACATGAAATTCTGTACTTTGAATCCTGTCTATGTCCTTAGGTCTCTTAATTCTGCAGTATTAACAATATAACCTATGATCCCCGTGTTTTGGGGTGTTTACTCTGATTCCACATATTGGGCAGGAGGGTAAATTATAATCATCCATGCAATAGTGAGTTTTGTGCCTGATGTGGTTTGTTATGCTTTCATGATTGCAGTTATTATTTTTTGAATTTTTGTTTTTTCTACTTCCCATGCTTTTTTTTTAATATTTAATTTTTTATACTAGGGATTGAACTCAGAAACACTCACTCACTGAGCCACATCCTCAGCCCTGTTTTGTATTTTATTTAGAGACAGGGTCTCACTGAGCTGCTTAGCACCTTGCTTTTGCTGAGACTGGCTTGGAACTGGGGATCCTCCTCTCTCAGCCTTGGAACCAATGAGATTACAGGCGTGTGCTACCACTCCTGGCTTCCCATGCTTTTATAAAGTGTACATGAATTACTTTTTTTCTACCAGAAAAATAAAATACTTGAATAGATCTGTTTTCTCATTTGACACAATGTGTACCACATCTTTGCATTAACTAGTTGCCAATATCCAGAAATTAGTTGATAATATAAAATGTAAAAGGATAGGTGAATATTATATAACATTTTAGAAATTCTCTCATTCTTTTTAATGTCATGCATTTTTATCCCTGTTAACTTGTGGATAGATAGTCATTTTTCTTACACTTTTTTTTATTAGCACAAATTTATTCTTGTTAAACCAAATCTAAATGATATTTTTTATCTTCTAGGAATTATTTTAAATGCTGTCCCTTTTAAAACTATACTTGATTGTAATCTACAGGATGTGTTGACATTTTTGACAGAATTTATCAGTAAAGATGTGAAATAATATCTGGGTTAAAGCAAAAAACTGAAACTTCAGATGGGCAGTTTTTATCAACCTCTGAATTCCATCATGTGGTAGCAGGTAATCAAAAGTGACTCCCAGGGGAGTTTCTACAAAAATCATGAAAAGTTTACTAATGGAAATTCTTTTCAGAGCTTTCAAACGTCCTTTAAAGACATAATACCAAGAGGTTGTGAGTAGAATATCCTTTTATTAACACTAAAAAAGAATTAACTGCTTTTTAATATGAAAATTTTGATTTAATATAAAATATTGTTTTCTCGCTTAATTATTTATTATGACCATGTAGTTCAAGAACTATGGATCACATGCTGTGCTTTAAGATTAGGTGATCCATTCTTTTACCTCCAACACAGGATAATGTGTAACAAAATAGTTGTTTCTCATTCCTCCTCTTCTTACTCTTCCTGTCTCTGTGCCTTGTGTCCACCCTGCACCGCCCCCCCGCCACATATACCCACTGTCCCTCTTTTGTGCTAGCTAAAGAAAGCAGGTGATATTGAATTGAGAGAACAGCTCATAAACCAGAACATTATGTCATTGGTTAAAGGGAGTTTACATGAAGTTCTAGCACTCATATTTTACTGTCTTAGGAAGACAAAGGAGACTTGTGTGATCCTCCCTTTTAAGCAGAGATGAGAAGAGCAGCCAGGGCCCTTGAGGACAACCCAAGGATATGCCGGGAAGTGATGGCAAGGCTTGTGAAGAGAACAAATGTAGTGGTTGCCAGGGGAACTCTAACACCGTGAGAACACTAGAGGTGGAAGATATAGAAATGGGTCCAAGTTCTCACAGCAGCCAAGAGGTAGAATGTAATCCAGCCCCTTCCCCCACCTTCTCTCTGTTTCCAAACCAGATGCTCCTTCTGTGGACTACTGGAAGAGAAGACTGAAAGAATTAAGGATGTAAGGAGGGCAGTGGGGGGAGGAACAATAATGTCTTTATGGAGACAAGGCTTATTTCAAAGGAGAGGACTGCAGCATTTAGAATTTGAGCATCAGTACAGGAGGAACGGATTTAGAAACCTGGCAGAGCATTTCCTAATAGTCCAGTCAAGCAGCCTCCTCACCGCCAGGTTTTCAGTCAGACCTAAGTCCATTTTGTTGATGTTGCAAAGTGTTTTGGGTTTTTGGATTCTTTGTTTTTGTGTTGAATCATAACCTATGTGTATAAACTAGTAGAATATACCCAATGATTTTATTTATTTCTTTTGAAATGTCTTAAAATGACAAAATTTGATTCTTATTCCTGTGTGATCCCGATTTTTAAGAGAGATGTTGAATAGCAACTCTCTTCAGATAAGACATGAGTTTTCTTCTTCATCCAGGACTCTGCCCAGGCTGCTTCAGTTATGAGTATTAACTGCTTGGCATCCATAAAGATTTGGATATTTGACATCAAAGGAAAGAGTGAGCAATAATCTGATCCTGCACTGTAGATTAAGAGTCATTTAACAAATATTTATTGTTCATCTAGTAGGTGTCAGACACTGGCCTCAGACCTGGAAGGTACAAAAAGTAAAAATCACTGATGGAGATTATTTATTTGGATGTCTTACAGTAACCAAAATAATCAAATACAATGTAGAGTGTATTGATGATGAATGTGAAGGGAAAAATAAAGCAGGGAAGGGAATGGAATGTGTCGGGACATTGCTATTTCAATAGTGTATTAAGGGAAGTCTTGAGAAGGTGACATTTGAAGAAAATGAGTGGATAGCATCTGTGGCTCTAGGGAAGGTATTGTGGTAGACAGGGAAAATTTAACTGCAAAGGCCTTTCTGGAATTGCTAGTGTCTTTTTAGGTTTCTTAAAGAAATCAATATGGGGGATATGGAGTGAACCCATGACAGCAGTAACAAGGGTACAGATCTGTAATGCCTTGTAGTTGATTGTTAGTACCTCAGCTTTTACTCTGGGTATGAGCTATACAACTATAAATAATAGGCCACAGAGTAGGTGAGTGTATGCCAAAATACTCTAAGCTATACCTTGAGGATGGATATGATTCACTTTATCTAAATATCCTCCAGTTCTTGCAGATATAAATAAGTAACCTGTGCTCTTTAAACCACCTATATACTTAATTGAAATGGATGGGTTATAAGAAAAAGTACGAGTAGGACCAGAAACAAGAGAAGACAGGAATGATCAGGTACTAAATGAGGATAAATTTCTTTTTTGTTTGCCAAATGATATTTTCGTTATCAATTAATTACTTCTTAGCTCCAAAATCACCCTTCATTATCTGCTCTGGTGTAATGGAGTTAGACCCTTTAAGCATTTCTTCTTTCCAGTGATCTTGAAAGTAAGCTTTGCCAATAGAGGGCACTAAAGCAACATTCAGGGAGAATCTTCCAGTTCTTCTGATTGATTTTTGGTTTTGCTTCCATTGTTAGAAGGCTGTGTGGGGATATCTGGTGGCAGTCACCCAGAGCATCCTGTCTGGTATACCATTTTGCCATGGTTCTCCCGGTTCAATGCCATATACCAGTCTCCTGCTGACCTTCTGGTGAGCAGGCTCCAATATCTGACTCCTTCTGTGTGCTTACCAACCAGCTATAACCTGTCTACACCCTGCGGGATATTTTATGCTTGCCTACAAATTGTGGACTAGTTCTAGTTCTATGCAGCTTTGTGTACTTCTTCATGATCTGTCAGGCAGCAATCACAATTCCAGTGAGATCTGAATCTTAGAATTGGAGAAGTCTCTTTACTTATCCAAGGTGTTCATCCCTTGGATAGTCTCCCTCAGCCCTGGAGTATTCTTTACAGTTTTCATTATACCTTAATATATATATATATATATATATATATATATATATATATATATATATATATATATATATATATAAAATATATGTTATAAACAATATATCCCCTGCCATATTTAATATTTCTTTATATTAAATTTTGCTTATTCAAATCACAACATGGTTTCTGAATTCTGATTTGACCCTAAATGATATAGGTGGTGAGAGCAAGAGAATTAATTCTGAAACTTAGTCATTTGACTATCTTTCAGTGTTCTCAAGAATGTATCAAGTTGGAAAACTCAGCCAAGTTGTTGAGTTTCAGTAGCCAGAAAACTCACACGAGTGAGACCAGCATGACAGTGAAGGAATAGAGGTAACTGATATAAATGAAAGCACTTTTGACTAGCAAAGCATTGGGGACTTAATTAGAAAGATAGGGTTTGAGAGCCACATACAGTTATTGAAAGAAGTTTCCATGTAAAATGACATGGACACTTGCCCTGAAACACACACACACACACACACACACACACACACATAAGAAAATATGTTGGAGAAGAAGAAGAGAAAGATCATACCAGTTATGTTCTCTCAACATGTACGTGTACGCATATGCACTCATCACTAATGCAGTAATGCAGTCCTGCAATCCAGATAAACTCTGGGTAATTACTTTTCTAATCACATAGATTAGTCAGGGAATTTTTAACTTAGAAATAACTTAGAATTCAATGAAGGTGTGAGAGAGAGAAACACACTCACACAAACAAATACACACAATCACATCATGATGTGATAGGACGCATGATGGAAATACCAAGATTACAATGTAATAGGAAGGTCATTCTGCCAGCACACATAATGCTCCTGGAATAATTTACTGACCAGATTCTGCTAATTACGAAAAAAAATTCACAAAGTTAAAATTCTTGTCAGTCGAACTGTAATAAAACATTGGTGCAGAGGAAGTTCTTAGTCCTTTTCTTTCATCATTAAACCATAAACCCAGTGCACATATTTGTATGAGCTGAAAATGTATTAACACAAGTTCAAAACATCATAAATTTTTTTAAACTACAGACTCTTTTTAAGTAATTTGAATTTAAAACACTCTAACATGTTATTTTAATTACAAATAGAAAAACATAGAGGATCTGTTTATCTGAATCTGCATTCTCTTAAACACTGGTGCTGGTGACAGTACTTTTTTGTTTAACAATATTTTTCCTTATTATGTAAATAGTGCATTAGGATATAAAACTGCCTACCTGTGCTGAACAAGTTGTTATTCATAATGTTGTCCTTGGAAAGACTAATTCCTAAATATTTATTAGTATGAACTCATTCAGTTGTTTTAATATATGAGGAATATGTTGAAATCTTAATTCTGTTCTTTTGAGACTCAGCAAACCCTGGACTTAATGTGGTAGCTGAAGTAGAGGAAAGTTTAAACCACAATTTTTTGGCACAAAATCAATGGATCAGTTCCAGTGTAAACAAAGGTTGGTTTAGTCAAATTAGCCATCTGTCTCTGATGAATTTAAACAGTAATATGACACATTTACAACTGTAACAAGCTTTTGCTTATTTTTAAGTTTTTCTTACAGAGAGGACGTATCAGTGGATAATAGCAGCCCCCAGGTTTCCTCTTCAGATTAATTCTTGAATTGCCTAGTAACATCTCCCTTCTGTGTCAACAGCTGGTGTAATTTGTAATGGTTGCACGTTTGAAGGAACTTCCATTTTTGGATCCTACAGTTCTTAAATTCTTCCACAGTCACTTGACCTCTATTCAAAGTATTTTTTTTCTTCATGGATTAACCAATTAAGTCTGTCATTCTTCCATCGAGTGGTCTATAAGCTTTAATTACATGCTTAGAGTTAGTGCCATATTTTACTTTTGAACAGATGGCAAGAAGGTGTCTACTTCTTTTGTAATGTGACTGACTTTGGAGTAAGATCATATATTCTGGGAAATTAAGCCAATAAAATCCCTCTCGATCGTAAGGCTATATGGAATAATCATGCTGAGCTATCAATATTGTTGGTGATTTAAAGCAAAGTCTTTGCTTGTTACAAAGAAGTGATTAGTGGTTTTGAATTGTTCTGCTGGAAATCTTCACTTTTTAAATTTATTTAGAGAGGTAGTTGTGTTGGGAATAGAATCCAGGGGCTTGTGCATGATAGGTGAGCACTCTAGCACTGAAGTATAACCCCAGATTTTCACTTTATACTCTCAATTATGTCTCACAATGGTGTGAATATATGTATGGGTACTTATTTTTCTCCAAAGTTTCCAGTAGTTAACTTTTTGACTGATGTGCAGTCCTTGTGAATTCTCTCTTTGAGTGGCAGAAATTTATGAAACTGTTACCGCTGTTGACCGGTGAGGAGTCCTTGCTTCCCCAATGTTGAAGAATAACACCAAAGAAGCACGCCGAGGCAAGGTCAGAGTAGAAATTAGAAGTTTATTAAAGGACAGCAGAAAAGACTTCTCCCGGAGGAAGAAGGGGACCCAAGAGGTGGAATCCATGGAAGTGCGGTTGTCTCTCCATTTTATAGTTTCTTTCAGTGATGGAATGTAGGTGGGAAGGCCAGAGGGGTGGGACACAGGTGGGCCAAAGAAGTAGTCTGAGCAGGAAGGACTTCATTAACACTTCTTTAGGATGGACTCTGGCCTAGGGCCTTTTTAGGACTTCATTAACATTCCATGAGTTGTCCTGCCATTTCCTGGAATCATTCTCAGCATGGCCTCTATTTTAGATTTCACTCGGTATTAGACCCGATTTATCTAACTACACTGACTACCTAACTTTAAATCTGGCTTCAAAACTATGATTCAAAAGAACCTCATGCATCAGGATAGGCAAAATGCAAGACAATTATTACCTTTTAATTTTTTGTGATAATGTTTACAACATATTTTTACATACTTTTCCCAGGATTACAGATGTGTTTCATAAATTCTGGACCACTAGCCGAGGAGGAACACACATTTAAGTTTGTATTTGATAATGCCACTTTCACACACTGCTCTTAAAATTTTTCATTTGTTTGGCTGGTTAAATTATTGCACAGATTAAATTACTGGCCTTAATAGTTCACCCTTTCCCATATCTATACACTTTGTCTCCTGTCTTTGTCTTTCACCTAACAAGAGACAGGAATTTTGGGTTCAACCATGTCACTTACTTGAATCAACAGAATGTCAACAGCTGGGGACACTTGAAGTGGCTTTCATTGTGTGGCTGGGCTTGCCCCCTTGTGCTCTGCCATTGCCCAGAGCCTAATTAGCCTGAAATTCCAGAAAACATAGACGTGTGGAGCCAATTTGCAAGGCAAGGCTAGCTGAGAGCAGCATATATCAGCCAATTCCCAGCCAACTTGAAGAGATGGGCGTGAGAATAAATTGACTGTTTTAAATCATTGAGTTCTGGAGTGGTTGGTCATACATCATTTTTATAGTTAAATTTTTAACTGATACAGCGGCTCTTATTGTGAAAAACTTTGAATTTAGAACTGTTCTGGAAGTTAAAGAAGATGAAAATTTTCACTCTGTACCTATTTCATGTTTAGTTTTGTCCTCTTTTTTGTTTTTAAGTTGTTTACATGGGACATCATCATCCCAAGCATCCATCATCTGCCTCTGTTCTTCAACTTGTCACTATGTTACTGAAATCCACAACTCCCCTGCTCAGAGCCACATCTTCACCTTCCTTTCTAGCACAGCGTTGATAAGCCCTGACCTACAGTCTTGGGGAAAACAATCAACTCCTTATAAGGACTACCAATTCTATCACAGTCTTTCAGTAAAGCAACCCCTTTTCCATGCTACCAATGTAAGATATGACATAAAATTCCATTTCAACTTTACATTTTATTTAACTTTACAACTAAAGGAGTTACCTTAAAGAAACTAAGTACATGATGTATCTGCATCCCCAGGAGAGAAAAATAACTTCTTCCAGAGCAAAGAAACTATCTTAGGAAGGAAATCCTTTTTCTACTATTGGTCCCATCAAAAGCGAGGAACTGTCAATTTTAGATATAGCAGGTTTATTTCTGTTTGCCAAGTCCCCAGGAATATGAAGGTTCAGTTTTAGAGCTTCTTGTTGAATGAAAGTAATTATACAAGTGATATAAATGGAATTTATATGACTGATTTTAAAAAATTTTCTAGACAGGAATTAAAATACTATAGACTGAATCAGTGATAAACACTTGATAATCCTAATGATGGCAAATATATTCTGAAGAAACAAAAATGAAGACCATGTTGATATACTGTTAGGTTTTTCTGACACATGACTATTGGACTCAGTTTCTAATTTTGAGACACAATCTCTGTTTATCCAGTTTTTGCCTGTGTCATTCAAAAATGGCAACAGTAGGCGGAGAAATACTATGCACCTTCAGCTGAACTGATCTAAACTGATCTATACAATATTTCGACCCTTTACTTCCTTTCCAGATAATCTTGAAGTTCCTGTAGAGTTTAAAGGATATGTCTTGATGTAGACTTCACAGGTTCTGCACATGTCCTCTGACAGTTTTTACCTTTTCTCCTGTTGAGGCCTCAGTGTGTTTCTGAAAAGTCCACAGACCCAATTCAGAGAGCCAGTCACCAAGGAGACCCATGCTCATGAGGCTACTATATTTGTTGATTCCAAAGCTGTTGATTCCAAAGCCATTGGACACCAAGCCCACCCTTTCATGTCACTTGCTATTTTATTGAGGCCATCGCCACTACTCATCTACTTCTCCACTCTGGAATTTATATATGAGTTCATAAAGACTGGACTATAGATCAAAAAGAGTGATAGATATTTTCCTTATGATAAAGCACAAACCTCTTCAACACCAGATCACTGGCTTTAAACCTCACGCTTTCCACATAGGACACTTTTTTTTCAGTGGCTTTTCACTTACATAAGTATATTCAGAGTTAATTGGTCATTATGGTAAAAAGGGTGGCTCCTAAATCTACAACTTACTTTTACTTATAAAGAACATTTCATGAGATAAATTTAACCAATTCAGTTGTGTTTATGTGACAAAGGGGATGTTGACTTGTTCCTGTTTTTTATCTTTTGTAATTGAAAAAAAGAGAAAAACATAATGTAGTAATTAATGCTATTTAACAAATACGTATTTGGGACCACCAATGCAGAATCATTTGCTGAACTTGAGCTAGTAAATGGTTCATAACAAAATGACTTATTTTTCTAAATAAGTGTCCAGTCTATTAAGGACATATATATACATGGTAGGAAGAGGGATCAAGACATGAGCAATGAATGTCATAATTCTCAGTGTTTTAAATTAGGAAATAGGCATGATAGCTTATGTTGATTTCAAATTAATATTTTATTTTCATAAGAGTCGCCATTTTAAAGTTTCTTATTCTTTAGTTTCCACACATGAAAGAAAACTTTTGGTTCTTGACTTTCTGAGTCTGGCCTATTTTACTTAAGTATAATGTTCTCTAGTTTCATCCATTTTCCAGTGAATAAGTTAATTTTATTCTTCTTTCATGGCTGAGTAAAACTCCACTTTGTATATAGCATGTTTTCTTTATCCACTTTTCTATTGATGGGGACAAAGGCTGGTTCCATAACTTGGCTGTTGTAAATTGCACTTCTATAAATGTTGGTTTGAGTGTATCACTATGATATGCTGATTTTAATTCTTTTGGATAAATACCAAGGTGTGGGTTAGCTGGGTAATATGGTAGTTCCATTCCTAGTCTTTTTTGAAATCTTCATACTGCTTTCCAAAGTAGTTTTACTAATTGGCAGTCTCACCAATAATACATGAGTATACTTTTCCCCCTACAACCTTGCCAGCATTTACTGTTTATATTCTTGATGACTGCCATTCTAACTGGAGTAAGATGGAATCTCAGTGTTTGATTACATTTCCCTGATTACTTAGAATGTTGAACATTTTTTAAGATATTTGATGGTCAGTTTTATTTTTTATTTATTATCAATAAACATAAAAATCAAACTGAAACTAGATCTTAATTTTATTTGATATGAGCCACTGAATTATTTTAATAAAGTGGATTTGGATTGATTTTAGTGTTATGTGCAACAATAAGTTTATTATGAATAAAAGATATTCAGAGGTATAATGGCAAAGAACACAATAGTGAGAAAATAGAAGGAAGTAGTACTCATGGTAAGGATGGATTAATTTTAATGGGGTAGTATAAAGAGATGACTATCATGTAATTGAAATAAAATAGATTTGCTTTATTTGCTCCTGTAAATATAGTATTCGTAAACTGATGAGGGAAGATCTAGATATAAATATATTTGGACATTTATTAGGATGAGAGTTAAATTCATTAACAATGAAGTAAAGAAAAATTAACATAGTAAAATTCAGTGGACATACAGAAGAAAGTTCACTGGTGAGGCAAAATGGGAGGGTCAGAAGATCCTTAAGACAATAAGGGAAGGAGACTGTCAAGGTTATGAAATCCAAGGAAGGAGGAATGTTCATAATGTCAATGAAAATAAATTGATATAATGCATTACTTTAATAGTAACAACTATAACAGTAGTTAATTTATAGGATAAATACTACAAATCTGCCTTTATTTAATTACAAGTATAAAGTTCAAAGGCTGCCAGTTGATTATAGTTATATGCACCATTTCTCTAAATAAGTGAAAAGCTTAATACTTTATAAGGAGATCCTTATGGTGGTCAATAACCCTTATGGTGGTCAATTTTCCATAATATTTGTTATAATCATTGTGATATATTTGTTAGTCTTTTCCTCATTTAAATTTTTTTTTTTACAGAGCCTTTTCTCTTGATTTTGCCTAGTCCCTTGAACCACCTAGGATATTTAATTCCAAATGTAGATGGCTTTATCCTAGATAGGGATAAATGCCACAAATAAGAAACCATTATTTCCTTAATTTCAAAGGGTAAACACATCCAATATTGTTATCCACATTTGACAAGTCCTTACATGTTTTGAGTCTAAAGAAGAATAATTGCAACTATGATGAAATAACACTGGTTTAGAATGATAGCAAAGTGTGTGCTATGATCCTAGCACTGTTTTAATGGCTTTTCTATGAATTCAATTTAATCCCAATAACAGTTCTATGTGGTGCAGTTACAAGCAAAGGACTGAGGTTCAGATAGGTGAAGAAGTTAAATATCTACTAGTATTGCATTTACCTAATGACTGCCTAAAGCAATTAAAATACTTCCCTTTTCCTTTGAATACTGGTATTTGTTAGTATTGACTTTTGAAGGACAGCATAACAACATACATGTTTTGTGATCATACATTTTTAATTCTCATTTCAAAAATGATTGTGCTTGGAATTTTGCTGAGAGAGGTACAAAATCCAAAGAATTTCATTTTCCACCTGAAATGTAATGTTAATTTCCTAGGCATTTTTCACTTCCATTAGAGAGTTAATTTTAGCCTAGAGTCTTAAAATAATGTAGATTATATGAGTTTGATTAATTTATAGTTTAGAAAAGAGGAACCCTAGAAAAAAATTACACTTTGTTTTATTTTACTATGCTTTTTTGGTATTGCGCCCTCATATTTCTAAGTAGCGAAATGTTCAAACTGAGGAAAATATGATTCATATAACTAGCTACCAGAACAATGATGAATGGTGGAAAATGCTCAGAACTGTATAAACGTCATAGTCATACATAACCTGCCACAACTTCTGTGCAACTATAATTGCTTCAAATGACAAGATTTCCAAAATAGAAGTCTCTGGCTGTGACGCAGATAATGGCATTTAGTCAAACATGTAGGCTTGCCCCTTACCTTCCAGAAAAATTAGACCTCCGTGTACAGTTCTACCTGACCACTCTCAATGATTTTTTAAAAGAAAAGAATTCAGCAATTCAGATCAGGAGTTCAGAATACTGTGCTAGAGCTCTCCTAAAGGTCACTACAAATTTGGAAAAATCTGGCACCTTTTCCATTTTACCTTTACAAAAATACATCTTTTTAATACAAAATGAAGCCTCTCTAAAAAAAGCACCAATTATAAATGCTTATCCTAAATTTTCTAAGAAAGGATGGAATAAATATCTGTGTCGGATTTGTAGAAGTTTTGCCAGGATGCTTATCCAAGAACAGATTTACTAAGACTGTGCAATGAGTGAGCTATATTCTAGATGTAGTTTATGAGAAAAAAAAATCTTTAAAATCTTCTTTGGTTTTATAGAATTTAATAATATCTGAATTTTCCTAGAAAATTTTCTGAAACTTTTCTTAGAATACATATAGTTTATACCCAAGACTGGAGGTTTAAATTCTTGTCTCTGAGTGGTAGATGGATTGTTTTATACAATAAAATGTCTCAATAATCTTATTTATGAGTTTCACAATCAGATGCAAAAAAGAGAATTTATTGAAGGCTATCTAAAAATTAAAAGAACATTATTTGACCTGGTCAATTTAATCTATAAATAATAGATCTGAAAGAAAATAAATCTTAATATAATCAATAATTTCAAGTACATAGATTACTTTTAAGACCCTGTTGAATCGTAACTTTACATATACTTGTTTTATTCAATTTTGCTGCTATAATATATCTATGATTTTAATGAATGCTTGCTTTCTAGTCTTATTTCCTGAAAATAGATTGGAAACCTACGCTCATATAGTGGCAGTAGGGAACAGGACCATCTTTAATTGGAAGATGCAAAGTTGTCACATTTCCAAAACCACTAGCCAAAAATAACCATACTTTGGATCCTAGAATACATGATGATGACTTGATGGAACTTCTAGTCAACCTAAGCACTGGGTAGAAAAGACCTGATATGGCAGCAATTCTTGTGAAAAAGATATGGTGGTTTTATTTGACATCAAATGTAATGTGTGCATGCTCTGCAATGTGCATACAAAAAGGTCAGAGATAATCATATTCTACAGTACAACTTCCAGACAAGAGATCTCCTGTTAACTTCATGCTCTTTTGCCGTCTCCTTCAGTATCAGCCTTATGATTATTCCTTGCCTCAGTTTCTAAACATGCTCAAGCCTCTTCAAAGTTAAAACCATTGAAGTTATTTGGATCTCACCACAGGTTTATCTTTTTCTTCTCTGTCACTCCAAATTATTAAGGAGAGTAAAGATAGTTGATGTCTGCAGTTTTTGTTGTCTTGACTCCTTTGCAAGTCTGGCTTTGCCATCACTCCTCTGTTCAAAGTAGTTCCATTTAAGCCACTGATGCTAATATAATGGGGTTCAAATGCAGAGGATATTTGCAAGATCTTTACTATACTTGAAACTCCTGTTCACATTTTCCTCTTGAAAGTCTATTATCTTGCTCCTAAGACTTCAGTTTCTTATTTTCTAACTATTCCAATCTCACTACTCCTTGCTCTAGATTGGTTTTCTTCAGGGTTTTGCCATCAGACCCACTGCTGGTTTCTTGTACACACACTTCATAGATAATCCTTTCAATGGCTAGTAACAGGCTATATTTGTCTGATGATGTCAGCCTTATTCTTTTTTTCTTACTTCCAAGGATCCCCTTTTCTCTTCATTTCATCCTTCTTCCTTTTCTTCCTTGTATGCATCCATCCAAAAAATTCTTGGTGAATACACAATAAAACAGTAGCTATGTCTTGGTGAGAATCAAGAAGTAGTTTCTAGTTTCTTTTTTAATAGTTTTATTTATTTTCCATTTTTTTTAAACAATGTGAATTTCCTATAAGAAAAGTAGAAGCTTTCTGCCAGAGGCTTGCAACAGGCTTGCTGGTTTGAAGGGAGAGACTTTAGCATTCAGGGCTGCAGAGTAGATCAAGACTTGAGGGTGAGGATGAAACCGCAGAACACTGAACCAGAAATGATATAGTTTCCTCTGAAGGCATTTGCCATTTCTTAAGCTGCATTAGTGCATGGTGCGACTCCTAGAAATCAAGTAAAAACCTGTTCCCCAAAGACTAAGGAACTGAGCAGAGATATGAGCAATCTTATGGTCCTAGGGGAGAATGAATTTAGAATTTAGTGCCCATGAAACTGGAGTGGACTTGTACATTATACAGGCTTGAAATTTCAAACCCAGTAGCATTATGACTTAGGAATAAGGGCAAACTGAAATGAAACATAAAACAAAAATCAGACTGCACAAAACCCAAACCCACAAATTAAGGTGCCAATATTCTATCTGCCTTCCAGAATAAAATAAAATTCTGTGTATAGAGGAAGAATATCAACTAGAGCCTGTGCAATATTTTATATACCTCATCTGGTATTCATGTAGAATTTCTTGGCATGCAAATAAACATTTGGATAACTAGCAATGAAAAATGAAAGAAAAAAAGAATAAGTTCCAAAAGTTGGTTTCAATATAAAGTTTTTAGGAACCCACAAATAACTAAAATTTGTATTTTCAAGAAATAGGTGAAAAGATAGAGAATATTTCCCCCAAACTGGAATCTGAACAATGCAAACACTGAATATTTAAAACTCAATAGATTAATAAGTTTGGCAAGTCAAAAGAGAAGGTTAGTGAATTGGAGTGGCTAGAAATATCCAAATTAAAGCCCATTGAGGAAAAAGGTTGGAAATTTAATAAGAGTATTAAAAGGTATGATATGTCCCCAACCTTCATATGATTTAGAGTTCAAGAAAGGAGGAAGAGAATAGGACAGAATCATGAGAAACTTCAAAAATGGATGATTAAGCCACAGATCCAAAATCTTCAGACCATAAGAAAGTAAACACAATGAAAACTCACTTGTAAATTTGTTATGCTTTGGCTCTTAATGTCCCATGAAAATCCCATGTGTTAGGTAATGCAGGAATGGTTGGCAGTGAAATAAATAGATTATTAGAGCTGTAACTTCATCAGTGGATTAATCCATTTATGGATTAGTAATGTGACTAGACTGCTAGGTGGTAACTGTAGGCAGGTAAGGAACAGCTGGTGGTGGTAGGTCCCCAGGGCCATGGCCTGGATTATATCTGCCCACGGTCTTTCTCCTCTCCTCTCCCCTCCCCTTCCTGTGAACTGCTTTATTCCTCCATACTCCTCCACCATGATGTTCTGTCTTACCTCAGACCCAGAGCAATGGAGCCAGCTGACCATGGAATAAACCTCTAAAACTGTGAACCTCAAATAAACTTTTCTTCTTCTAAGTTATTCTTGACAGGTATTTGGGTCACAGTGATGGAAAACTATCTAGCAAAAGTTCAACATAAAAAAAAAAATCTACAAAGTAAAGAGGACTAAACAAATGTTAAAAGCAGCCAAACTACATTTTAATTTTCTTCTTATTTGAAATGTGTAGAAGATATATTAAAACTAGAGCACATGCAGTGGCAAGTGTCCAGAGATCACAAAAGGACTGCAAACTGGACCCAGATACCAGAAAATAATAAAAAGGTGAGAGGAATGGGAATGTTAGGCCCAAAAAGAATAAATGAGACAATTATGGTAATCTTAAAAAATCTGAAGTGTTATCAGGGTGAAAGGCAATTTTCTATCCAGAGGATAGCACTCGGATGCAAGAAGCAAGGAAGCAATTTGTGACTGAACATAGGAAAGCTGAATAAATGGAGCTGAATAACAATGGAACAGAGGACTCCAATCACTGAAATTTTAAAACTTGGATTTAGATGACCAAACTTCACAGTTGTAGAAGATATTCTTAAATTGAATGTGAGTTTAATGAGCTCTCCTGTAAGACTTTTTATAACTCCAAGGTTAAATTATTCTACAATGTAAATTTTAGTGACTGGTGGTTGTATTTTCCTGACTGCAACTGACTTAAGTCATTCATTTAATCATTAACTAGGCAAATATTATTTAGTACCTGCTTCATTGAAGGCCCCATTAATGGGCATTGAAGCTACCAAGAGGCATAAGACACAGTCCCTGGCATCATCTTGATTGTGCACACAAGAAAGCCTATTGTGGAGTGTTTTATAACTTATTCAGGTCGCTATGATATAACAGCACAAGAGAAGACAGGAGATATATTATTAAAATGGAACTCAATAGTGTAAAAGAATAATTCATCTCCACTAAATGGGTATTTTGTTCCTTTTTACAGAGGAGATTACATGCTGTTTGTCATATATTGAACAAAACTGCCATAAATAAAAACCCTTTCCAGGACACTGGATGATCTTAGCATGCCATAGCTTAGTGCTTTAGAAGCCATGCTTGGAACATCAGTCTTTAGCTCAAATGATTTGCATTTTCTTAAAGATCCCTATTTTGCATTTTGCTCGTCAATAAAATGATTACAATTTTTCAGGCCTGAAGTGCTCAAATAAGTCTTCACATAATGGCAGAAGAACAGTGTTGATAGTAATTTTTAAATGCATTTTATGTACCATTAAATTAAAATCCTCTACACTTACTTTCTACCCCAAACATTTTCTCCTGCTAACACTAATGAGTTTGAAAATCTTTGATCCCATCACTTTAATAACTTAGGCTGAGGGGTTGCCTTACGCTCACTGTAGTCTGAAATAATAAGGATGCATATCTTCAACAACATACTTTTCATACCAAAGTCCATTTAAAAAAAATCTCATCCTGTAAAAAAGTTGCTTTATTTTTAAAAGCATCTTTTTAACCGGAGTGGGGGAAAAAGAAATACCTCATAACCAAGGTCTTTTTATATGTCTTTGATTTGCCCTCAAGCATTTCTGAAATATGTTGTTATTTTCACTGACTGAAGATTGTTTTGGAGGTTGGGGGGGGGATAATGTTTCAACTGCGATGTGATGTTAATATTTGACAGACCTTTCAACTTGTAAGCTGCTCAAGGAAGAAATAAGGACATTTTGTTTCACTGACAAACTAAGGCAAAAGCAGCTTCTAATATGATGAATAGCAAAATATAAAACCTAGATGTCTCTGTTGTGATCGTGTGCGGAAGGCTTAATGAACCTGTGCATAGTCTAGCCATAAACTCTTGTTCAGGCAAGCCTTGAATCACCTGTAGTCATCCTGAGACAGAGCCTACCTGTTGATTACGGCACCTTTATCCTTCTCATCTCCCTGAATGTTCCTTCCCTTAGTTTCATTCCTCAGAGTTTCATATGAATTTAAATCCAGGGGAGCTGAGGTGTCTATGGACCAATTACAGATGTGACCTTCATACATTCCAAATTTCTTCTTTCAGTAGATTATCTTAAAAATATACTGATCTAAGAAGGTTTTCTCTAAATTGCTTTACAATTTTGAATTTCAAATGAATACTTAATAATGTAAGGTTAATATCAATTAAATTATATTCAACCCCTCCTGTTTGATTAAACTCCTGTTGTGTACCCAAAACTATTTTGGTGATTCTGATTAATATAGGTTTTGTGTACTTATGGAGTACTTTGGTCATTTGAAAACCAAATAACGCAGGATAAATGTACTTGTTGATTGTATTTTTATTATTTTTTCCCCTCCTTGGCTTTTGCTTCTCTGGCATGCCCACATAGGGAGGACAGGCTGTTTCCTATTTCAGGAGCATGTTGTTAGTATTTGATAACTATATAAATGTACACAACAATACTGATGAGCCAGAGAAATTAAGCTTTGCAAAGGGCAGCTTTAATTTGTTGATTTGGAGCTTGGAAATGTGTGTTATTTTGTGATTGAATAACATTCTTGAATGTTTAATGCATGGCTCCATTTACCTTGATTAGCTCAGCAATTCACTACACATTATTTCCAAAGATGCTAATCAATTTTAAATCAAAATAGATTGAATTGCCTCTAAAATTGTGGAGATTACCCGAAAGTGTCAATCTCTTTGGGAAATTGAAATTCTGGCATCTTAATACAACCTAGTTGTAGAAGTACTATACAAGAATAATAGGTTTGGGAAATACTGTAAGTTAGGAACAAGTTTCTGAACATAATAGTTACTTGGAAATTAATTAATTTAGTACTGGAATTATCGGCAATTCCATTCTGTTTAGAGGAACTACTTGTGGTATTATTGCAGATCCTATTTTTTTTATTGATAGAATTTGAAGCATAGGTTTACTATCTCACTCCTTATTACCTATCTCACTTACTTCTTGAATGTTCAAACTTCACAATTTTGAAGAGTCTTTCTGTTCAAAAGGCAGTGAAACTGCTCAATACTGTATGAACAAAACTAAGCAGAAAGAAGACATTTTCTTCAGTGAACATAACCAACTGAATATAGCATTTCTGCATATATTTGTTTATGTACATATATAAATATATGCTGGAAATTTAAGTATGAGAAGAAAACATTGCACTGTTTTTATTAACCTATTTCACACATGAAGGGCAAACATTCATATTGTGAGAAAATCATTAGCTTGCTTTTATAAAGGAACTGAAATGCAGAGACTTCTGACCATGGTTTTATATTAGTTTGTTTATTTTAGTTCTGCGGAGTATTAAAAATAACAGGAGAATACAAAGGGAATGTATATTCCCATACAAAAGTCACTCAGGGGCTTGCAATATTAAGCAGTGTAAAGAGAGTGTTTTGGTCCAAAAAGAATGTATAAATATGCCTATGGAGATTATGTCCCAGTTTCTAAAAGCATAAAGATGTCCTGAAGAGTCGTTACAGCATTCTGGAGTTCATATGATCCCATGTCAATTTCAAGCTCTCCTCATTACTTACTATCTTTGTTGCTTTGGACAAACTTTAAACTCTCAGAGCTTCAATTTTTCTCATCTATAAAATGAGACTAATTCCTGCTACTCTATATTTTGTTTTGGGTAGAGGATCCTGGTGAGATTGGGATTTAATAAAATACATGGAAAGAACTTAGTACTATACCACTGTGCCTGGCAGATGCTTTTATTGAAATTGTTCTTTTTATAATTACATATGATTAACATGTGTTAATTGTACATATTAATGGGATTCAGTTTGTTTTTTTCATACATGCATACTGCTTGCACTGATTAACTTCCCTTTGTCCCCCTCTCTTCCCACACACACCCTTACCAACCTCTGTTAATGATTGTTCTACATTCAGGTGGACAGTTTTTTAGCTACCACTTATAAGAGTGAACATGAGCTATTTGTTTATCTGTGACTGACCTACTTCATTTAACATAATATCCTTTAGTTCCATCTAAACTGTTATATGTGTCAGGATTTTATTCTTTTTATGGTTGAATAATACTCCGTTGTGATATATAGTACATTTTCTTCATCCATCCATCCATTGATAGGAATGTAGGCTGGTCCCATATCTTAGCTATTGTGAATAGTGCTGCTATGAACATTGGCATGCAGGTATCTCTTTTGTATGCTGATTTAATTTCCCTTGGATATATAACAAGTAGAGGAGTTGCTGGATCATATAGAGGCACTATTTTTTAGTTTTTTTGTTTTGTTTTTTGAGGAAACACCTAATTATTCTCTGTAGTGGATAGATGAATGTATATTCCCACCAACAGGTATAAGAGTTTCTTTTCTCCACATCTTTGCCAGCAGATGTTACTTTTTTGTTTTAATTGTTTTCAAATAACTACTATTTTAACTGAGGTGAGATGATATCTCACTGTAGTTTTGATTTGCATTTCCCTGGTGGCTAATGATATTCAACATTTTTTTCATGTATTTGTTGGACATTTGTATTTCTTTTGAGAAGTGTCTGTGTCGTTTGCCTGGTTTTAAATTGGATTATTTTTGTTGTTGAGTTTTAGTTCCTTATTTATTAACTCTTTGTCAGATGAATGTTGGCACAGATTGTCTTGTTTCTTCACTGTAAAACTGCTCTTAATACATGAATGATGAGTCAGGGAACATTTCAAAGTACACTGAGGGAGGCCAAAAGGAGGTCAGGTGAGGGCATCCAAAAAGAATCCTCTCCAGTTTTTATTTCTTTATTTAATAATTGAATACTAACAATGCAGTCAATGACCCAATAAGCAACTTCCCCTCGAAGGAGGAAGCTTGTCTTTCCATGCAATAATTGAGACTTATTCCTAGGAGGTGGGAAATCAATTTAGTTTCTGTGTATGGGGTATGCCAGCAAAGTAAGTTATTTTTGCTCAGAAATATCCTTAACAGGCTTTGCTGTCTTTAAAATTGAACCAATGACAAAATATCAATGTTCTTCCATAGGCATTAGAAAATAAATAAAACTCTCCATAAGTTGAAATCAGTTTATTAATATTATTTTATAAATTTTATTTTATTATTCCTTAATTCTGGACAAACACCATTTTTAAAATTTTTCTTCCTTTTTTTTGTACTAGGGATTGAACCCAGGTTTGCTTAACCACTGAGCTACATCTTCAGCTCTTTTTATTTTTTGAGTCAGGGTCTCACTAAGTTACTTAGGGCCTAAGTTGCTGAAGCTGGCTTTGAACTTGCAATCCTCCTGCCTCAGCATCCTGAGCCACTGAGATTGTCAGTATGAACCAAAAAGCCCAGCACCATTTCTCTAATTTGAGAGGAAAGTCAATATTAGTTTTAATTTGGACATATCTTTACCTTAAGGAAAATTTGAGTTTTTTTGGTGTAATTAATACAATAATTTGGAATCATATTTCAGGTAATGGTCCTTACCTAGTTCTTTGGGTGTTCTGATGTGTATATTCATTTCTAATACCTCAGGTGCTTAATTTAAAACACTTACTAATTTTTGATTTTTGGTTGGCTGTGAGCTCAATTATTTTACAGAATTGTTAGTAAAATGTCAACTTTCTCCTGTTCTATATTCTATATCTATTTTCTGACTATATCACTTAAAATCTGTCATAGAAAAAAATGTCTAATGTAATTCCTCAGGCCTTGCAAACTACATAAGTAGTTTAATATCCATATTATAGATTTTTACATTAGAAGGTTCACACATGTTCATGCTATGAAGCTTGCTTATCATTGATATCAGCGTCTTCTGGGAAATTAATTGCATAATGGCTTCTAGTGGGATAATAGCAGCAGCTACACTTTTAGACAATTATTTTCAGTGTTTTAGGATTTTAGACAACATTTTTTTTCTGTAGGTATCCTGAGAGCACTGTTTAGTTTGGTATCTGAAAATGCTCACTCATTAAGTTAGAAGCAAAGGGTGACTTTTAAAAAGTAAAGGGAGACACCATTAAAGAGAGAATAATTCAGAATGAATTCATATCCTTAGGAAACTCACTGCCTACTTGTGAGAGTAAGTAAAAGCAAGTGATTTCATGATGTGGTACATCCTAGGGAACACGGCTCAGAGGTATGCACTTCCCATGATAGATATTTGGAATCTCTCTGCTTAGCTAGTTAGATAGACATAGCTATTGCTAATAAATCAGAAATGGATTTTTTAGGAGAACGAGGTAGTTCCAACACAGTTCTCCTCATTCTCAAGCAGTGGGCTCTGCTGATTTAGTACCTGGCTTCATGGAGAGGGAGCGTTTGTTATCCAGAAGCATGATGACCTTCCAGCTCAGTGTGCTGAGGAAAGGATCTTTGAACTCTTTCTCTTCTTATATCAGAAAAGAAAAAAAGAAGTAATCCTTTCTGACTCAGAAATCATTATCTCACAAAGTATAGCCAGAGGTGAGAATGCCTGTGGTATATATGTAAACTCATCGCCTATTTCCTGCTGATGGGGTGACTAAGAAGAAGGAACTGGAAAGTGATTAGGAAGAATCATGAGGGATGGAATTCTCCCACTGCTCTTCTGATGAAAGAATCAAATGGAAACTCAAGAGAATTTAACCTTTGCCATTTCTATAATTGTATTTAACCTTCATTTTCCATAGATAGCCCTAAACTATTTCAATTAATCATTACTTGTAAATTAAAATATTTCCCTAATATAGAGCTGTTATCGAACTGCCCAAATGTGGAGTGCTTTGAAGTCATACACTGTACACAAGGTAGTAATTTAGAAAACTTACATTGTGGGTGAGGGGCGCAGGCTTAACTGGCCTAAAGTAAGTAAATCTTCCCTCTGTGGGATCTGGGAAAACATGAAGCAAAAATCTAAATCAGGACCGTAAATTAGACCATAGGCATGCACGAAATATAAACTAGGTTAAGAGCTAAAAATAAAATATTTTAATTGGAAGGGATGTTAAAATTTCTAAATTAATTATTCTACAGTTTTTAACATTTTAAATGAATATTTCATAAAGATGCCCATCACTACTTGCTAAGATATAAAGCAAAATACCAGTGATAAAACATTTGGACATAACAGCTTGTTTTTCAATAACAGAGATGGGGCTGTCAAAAAAGGCTAAATAGTAGAAATGATGATGGTGTAGGACCTAGCTGATTCTGCCTGTCCCCTGAATGTGTGCTTGACAGCCTGAAGTGTCACTAGACTATATATTAAAGCAGAGTGGTTCTATTGGTGGTTTATGGGTCTTAAGTACCTATACTACCAAGTTGCTTTAAGTGGCTTGTTTATTAGTCCTTCAACTTTCTTTCAGAAATCTTTCTCCATGGAGGTATCTGTTAAGAGATTATTAAATTAAATATAAAGCATAAAGGCAGGTGTAAGAGAAAAAGGAAAGATTTTTTTTTGGCAAGTATACTGTTCCAAATTATGTACACATCCCTACCTGTTTGAGCATGTGATGTGTAGATCAATTGTAGAAATGTTAAGTGTTCTAAACAATTCATTAGTGTCATACAACAGTTTGCACCAAGTTTTATAAACACACACATAGGCATATATATATAATTTTAGCATAAATTTTCTCAAGAAATTAATTATCTGTATATAGAAATGTTAAAGTTTGTATGGATGTTTTCTTCTCAGGAAATTTAGCAACTTGCTTCTACCTCAGTATTTCTGAAGTCTGTTGATCTCATGACCACCTACCCATCCACCTCCACAAATACAGCACGTTTTTGAGGTTAGACTATTCTTCTTCTGCAGTTTTAGAATACCATAGGTCAGTTGCTGGAGAATAATTACTTATTTGCCCAACTTGATGAAATATCTGCTTGTGCTCACTTAGCATGCTGATACCACATCTTTACTCTTCACGGCTTTAGTCACCTACAAAATAACACATGCTGGTTTCAATCCTATATCTCCCTGCCCAAAACCACCCCACAACAAAAAAATGTACTTACATACATTTTACTGTCCTCATTAGGGGCACTCTTAATTTTTCACAATATTAAGATTAAACATAAAAAAATAGAAGCAAGGGAATTTAAGATGTGCAATATGCTAAATCCACATTTGTTCAGTTAATCAGGACCAGTGAACTCATATAACTGGGTTAATTGGCATTTTTGTAATTTTCACATATTCAAGCATGTCATTCTTCCTGATGCTTGGATGATGTCATTTCAGTCCGCAGCCTTGTGCACAAATGTGTAGAGTAACTGACAGTAGGAAGACGTCAATCAACTGCCCAAATTCACTGAGCTGAGTATATGGCAGAATCTAAATGCAAGTTCATTGCTTCTGCCTCTATGGAATAGTCATCTAATATATCTTGCGTTTGATATAAATTTAGCACATATGTGATTTTGTGATTTTTTTCAATTCTCTCTGGTTTACATGTTGCATTTTTAAATGAAGAGCTAAAATAATATTTTTGGAAGTTAATCTTTCTAAATATTTTGCTCTAAATATCCCATTTTCTTCTCCCTTTTTGTACTCCTGGGTAAATGTACACATAGTGGCACACTAATATCTCTTTATCAACTTTTACTATCATAACTACTTTGACAACATGGTTTCCCTTTGGAGCTCTGTCATATTTTAAGATTGACTTTTCTTGGTTTTGTTGAAAGATTTCCATGTTGTGTTCAAAGTTCATCTGTAAGACTCAGCTATAAGCATTTTTTTACAGACATGATTTTTTTTCCATGTAATTGGGGAAAGCAGTCAATTTATGTGACTTTTATCAAATTGATATTTTTCAGTCTAAAAGGAGGAGAGTCATGTGTGAAAACATTTGTGAAAATATTTGTAAACTATTTGTTGACATCACAAATATGGTGTTTCTATCTGTAATTCTTTGTTCTTATTTCTTCTTATTGATAAATTTGTAGTTCACTAGGGTAGGTTCTTGTAAATAACAATATCCATATTTTTGTTTTTATGAGGAAGAATATCTTTTCAAATCATTTTCTGGTTTCTTTCTGAATTAGGAATCTTTCAGACACAAATTGAAATATTTGTAATTTTGAAACCTAAGTTGGCTTCAAAACTAAAAACTGGCTTATGTACCAGCAAAATTACAGATCTTCTGACTCTATGTACAGTTGGAGTTAAAGGTTTGAATGTCACTGGACTTTGGCTAAGGTACTCTGCATCATCCAGGTTGATGTCCCACAAGGTAGCTACAGAGGGATCAAGCCTCATAAGGTCTTGACAACGGAAGGAAGGCAGTCTTAAGAGGATGAGAAAGAATTTCTTCTGGCACTCTCCTTAAAAGAGGGGGGAACTGCACTCCTGGAAGCCCCAGAAAATACCTCTTTTGGGTTTATTGGCTTGGTCTGGGCTGTCCTATCCCTGAAATTTGCATTCAAGAGTATGTTAAGCATAGGTTAAGCATGTGCCCTTCTGAATCTATAGGTCAAAAGATTGAGGATGAGGTCAAGAGGATTCACCAGAGGAAATTCTAAGTGAAGTTGGTGAGAGAAGTGAAGATTAGCTGTAGAGGAGATAACCAATAAATTTCTGCTGTATATCTTTGTGTAAAAGACCATTTTCCATCATTACCTCTGGAAAATAATCAAAGATGCATTTTTAATTTTGTATAAGCTAATGTTTTTCCTTTCTAAAGTCCAAAGTAGCAGAAAAATATCATCCTGGATAGGTACCATGAAGAAATGATGATTTTGCAAATGAAGGCATACCAGATACATAATCATCATTTTTAAGCCAGTCTCCTTTCCAGAAAACTGTATATTAATGAAGCCAGGGCATAAGAAACTATACTGAGCCTTTGAAATTGAGTTGAATAATTGATATGTGGTTATTTTCCATTGGTTCATGAAATGAAGAATCCCATTCTCTTTGGTTAGGTTCCTTACAATGGAAGGCAGGCAGTCTTCAACTAAATAACTGCTAGTAAGTGATTCCAAAATTAATTGGGCGGTTCAGAACCTGAAATGAACATGCAGATATTGGTCTGCCTTAATCATTACATATGATGTCCTTTAAACTATTCATGTTTGCAGCCTTACCTACCATGGCTTATTTATCTCTTCATACTGCTGAGCAAATATTCTGAGATGTGAAATTATGCCACAGTCTGGCTGGGCACAAATGCCGCAGTCTGGCTGGGCACACAATCACGAGCCACCACACAGCTTGTAGATTCAAACAGCAACTCTTTATTCCCGAACTCACACCAGCCGTCTACAAACACGTTCTGGGGAAATCCACGTTCTCTGCCCAAATCCACATTCTCTGCCCAAATCCACCTCCACTGGGCTTCTATCTCCAAAATATACTGTCTGAATCCCGTGAGAACTCAAGGGGAACTCAGGCAGCAGGATACGCCCTATTCCCAGGAGGAATAATCTTAAACCTTAAACCTGGAACCTAAACTGGGAACGCCCTAAACACGATTATCTTAAAACCGGGAACACCCTAATCTGCCTTGGTCCTTGAGCAAGGTCACCTACATTCAATGTCGCTGCAACATGTCAGCAACATGGGGTACGCTGGCAAGGAAATTGTCATACCTACTTGGCTAATGGCTCCCAGCATCTCCCCCCTTCTGATTAAAAACAACAAGCAATGTGGCTTAAGGACCCTGCCTGGTAGGTTGTCCAATTCAACATATGGTTCTTACCCGTCATCGGAAAACTGACCTTTAGGCGTCAGCCTCCTGTCTTAGGTTGATACCACTGCAATTGAATCATACCCGTCACTGACTACCGGTCCAGCATAAGCCATTGGCCCCCAAATTTTAGACCATCACTAGAAGGGAGGAGGATACAGAAATGCCACGACACCAAGCCAATTGACGGCTCCTTGGGAAAAATTGCATCACTGGTGACACCATCAGCAAAGATATGCCAGCACTACCACAATTAACATGGGGTGTGCTGGCAAGGAAATAAAAATTATATCACTGGTTAATCACTGTTGCAGATGTAAGAATGGCCAAGCTGGAGCTCTGGATATCAGCTGTTATGGATTTGAGTCAAATCATCTTCTTTTCGATCTGTAGAAATTGTTTTAGTTAACCTCTCTGGAATCCAAATCGGCTGCTGTTCTCCCTGTGGAAAAACACAAACAAAACCCCGACTCCAGACAATCACTGGGTCAGGACCTTTCCATTGTCCTGTTAGAATATCTTTCCAAAGTACCTTAGGCTTATGTACATTTTTTGGATACACATGTCTTTCCGCAGCACTAAGTCCTGATGAATCCAAATTTTAAAAGTTTAGAGTAAAAAGGGTTACTTTAAGTTTATCTATGGGGGATATATACCCCTTTCCAATTCCCTCTTTTTGCTTTAATAAGTATGTCTGTATCTAATAGTTGTCTTAGCTTTTTGCATTTTCTATCTGTGTAATACCTTACTTGACATTTTCAACCATTTTCTATCTTATTTCTATCTTCTAGTTTTTTTTTTTTTCCTAAGGTTTGTATTTTTACCCTTAGTTGCTTATTTTCCTCCTAGTTTTTTTTTTTTTTTTCCTATTTTGTGGGTTTAAAATTCTTGTCTTCCTACATCTTTTCTATCTTTTTACATCTTCTTTATCTTTTTTCTTTTTAACTTTCTATACTTCTGTCTTTAAAGTTTTTCACTTTAAATTTTTAATCTTCTTTATCTAAATATCTTTTATCCTATTATCTTCCCATTTTTTAAGCAATGCCTTTAAGATTAAATAAGCTTCTTTCCTCCATCATGAAGGCATTTTAACCACCTTCAATTTAACCTTTTAAAGCCTTCCAATTATCATCTACACTGTACTTTTAAATGTACTTTTTCACCACCTACAACTTCACTCTTTTAAAGGAGGCTTAGATTCTGTTTAAATCTCTTTAATGTTAGTTTACATGGCTGCCCTTCAACCAAAGGCTTTTTTTTTAAAACTCCATTGAGAAGCTTTGTCTCAATCTGCCGTATACAAATACCTTTTTCTTCTTTTTTCCTTTCTCAAGCTTTTAAAGTAAGTCTAGTTTCCTCAAAATCTTTTTAAATGGCATTTTACAACTTTTTACTTTACCACACAGATTATCACTCATCTAGAAACATTTCTTTTTCCTTTAACCTTTTATATTAAAATATATTTCCATATCTTGAATCTTTTTCTCTTTTTTAACCGTTAACCCTTTTTATAAATTCACATTTTGAAACAACTCTTATAAAATTTCTGATTTAGACAAATTACTCCACTTTAATAAGATGAAAGACTTTCATGTTTTTTATGATACTATACTATAATTGAAACCCAACTGAAAATTTTTCTACTCTTTGTATATAAATTACACATGATAGAATCTTAACACTTAGTAAACTTGTTTTAGCAAAGACACAGACACAAAGCAATATTAAACATTTTTCCATTTACCAATTTATGAAAACACACATAATGTTTAAATATATTACCTTATGGAACTTAATAAGTAAAGAGTACTTGATTTCATATTTAGTGGTTGATATTTTAACACTTTAGCATTGTAAATTAATTAGATGTCTGTAAAAACCAAGATCTTAGACAAATGTAGTAAACAGAACTAGCCATCTCTTGTTGAAGAAAAATCTTTCTACAGGATACCATGATGGTCCCATTGATATACTTAATAACTCGTCTTTAGAAAGCCATGGGCTACATTTTTGTATTGTATCAACATATGCCCTAATTGTTGGTCTTACTGGGGTGCCTCTTTCCTCTAACAATTTTTCTTGCTCAGAGGCGAACAACTTCAAACCTTGAGTCAACCATTTTCCCCAGTTTGCCTGAGAAAGTTCTAGGAACAGGCAACTTGAAATAAAAACAAAATAAATCAAAACGATAACACATTGTTTTTTGAAATGTTCACCCATTCTTTCTCTCTTCCTCAAGGGTGAGAAATTTCACTTACCTCTAAGCTTCAGAATTTCCCCGCACGGGACGCCAAATGCCGCAGTCTGGCTGGGCACACAATCACGAGCCACCACACAGCTTGTAGATTCAAACAGCAACTCTTTATTCCCGAACTCACACCAGCCGTCTACAAACATGTTCTGGGGGAAATCCACGTTCTGGGGAAATCCACGTTCTGGGGAAATCCACGTTCTCTGCCCAAATCCACCTCCACTGGGCTTCTATCTCCAAAATATACTGTCTGAATCCCGTGAGAACTCAAGGGGAACTCAGGCAGCAGGATACGCCCTATTCCCAGGAGGAATAATCTTAAACCTTAAACCTAAACTGGGAACGCCCTAAACACGATTATCTTAAAACCGGGAACACCCTAATCTGCCTTGGTCCTTGAGCAAGGTCACCTACATTCAATGTCGCTGCAACATGTCAGCAACATGGGGTACGCTGGCAAGGAAATTGTCATACCTACTTGGCTAATGGCTCCCAGCAAAATTACCCCTCCAAGAATAGGTGATTTCCATCCCATCTCCATCTTAAGGACTAGTTGGAATTTGGCAACCAGCCACCGAATATTCGTTCTATATCCAGATTGAGGAGGTGGTGCATTTTCCAAATATCAGCACCCCACTTATCTCTCTATGCAAACAAAGTCAGCAGACATAGTCTGCTCTCTTACCATAGCACCATCAACCTGTGATACAGGCTCAACCCATAAGGCATGAGTTTTGCATGTTGATGTGTGCAGAGTATTCATAGATTATTCACAGTAGTGACAACCAAATTAACCTAGGAGCACTATTGAAAATCACTGTAATAGTGCCAGGGGCAACATCCTTAATATTTATTCCTGTGTTATCATCTCTCTGTATAATCAACTAGCTAACCCCTTATCCAAGCCCTTTCCCTATTCTTCTGTGCAAATCTATAAACCACTCTAAATCCTAAAATAAACTTTTGCAAAAGGTCATCATGATTACTTTCTAACTCTGACTGGCAGAGCCACTTTTTCTACTCCCTATTCTTCCACTGATCTTCTATTTAGTCAGTAAACTTTACAAGAAAATGCAAAGTGATATGAAGTTAGAATTTGGGGTATATGAAGAGATAAAATATATTTAATCTATATTTTATAAATAACCATGCTTATGTTATCTAGAGATTTCCATCACAGGAGATGGAAGGGGACCTCTGGTTTTCTGCTGGCACAAGAATAAAAGAAAAATGAGAAAGAAGAGAGAATATTATTGTAGTGTGACCCCCCCTCAAAAAGGCTAATGGGTGTCTGTTGTGTAAGAGAGGGTAATGTGTTCTTTTGATAATCTGTGGAGAGGGGAGATGAGAAGAGTAAGAGAAAGATCCCTTGGTTAAGGCTGTTATTCCTATGTGATCTTTCAAATATGTAGGAAAATTTGTCATATACAAATTAGTACATGTCTGATTTAATGTTCCACAAGATATAATGGAAGTATACACATAGACATACAAGATGCCGCTCTAGACTCAATACCAGTATTAATAGGTTTCTGATCTTATAGAAAACATTTCAAAATTTTCCAAAGTTCTGATTTTTAAAATCAGTATTAGGGGCACTTAAAGAATCTTCCTTTTCTATCCATGCTGGGAAACTCAGGAGTAGGACAGAAATTCATTTTAGTCTGGAGTGACTTTGTGATCAAATTTCACTTGCTGAGATTTTCATTTGCTGAATCCAGCCAGCAATTCACAAATGAAGGATGGCTTAACATTTCTCAAGAGCTTGGGGACATTTTTAATTTTTCTTTGAGATTTAGAAGAATGATGTACACTGTTTAAAGGAAGAAAAATGTGCCAAACAGTTTTCTCTTAACCTGAAGTTGATAATTCTAGGAATTATTCCCTTCACCAATTTTTAAAACAAACCCGAACAAATGAAAACTGGGCCAATGGTATGGTAGTCACCTTGCTAAAATTAAAATTGAAATTAATTCCTTGTTAAGTCTGCTGTTGGTTACTTTATTGACCACTTCTGAGTTATAACTCTTCATTCTAGTGTTACTATATTTTAGTAGGTGTTTTAGCCCACTAGACTATTTCTAGAGATCTACAATGATTATTGGGCATTTACTGTATTTTTGGTATTACACATTCTTCTCAGTGCATCACACAGTGTATGAGTAAATTAGAAAAGGGGAAAGGTGCACTTATGAATACTTACTGAATCAATTTATTGAGTGTTAATTTGCAGAAACCGTTTAATATTAATTTTTATAACACTAGAAATGGAGGCCAATTAATTTTTAAATCAGGATGTGTAATGGAGAATACTAGTTTAGTTTATTTTCTGTTCCTTGACTTTCAGACATTGTGCAGCTATCATTTATGAATGGTTCTTAGCCTTAGGGATAATATCAGAATTTCCATGCTCAAAAATATTTACATTGCAATTCATTCTGCTATTACTAGTAAAATGCTTATTTATGCATTTTTTTTCAGATTCTTAAGTTATTAGTCTATTTCTCTAATTAGTAGAAAAAGGTCACCAAAAATACCAAGTAGGAAAAGGTTAAATGATCCCATACTTTTTCCATATCAGGAGACCAAACCAAAATATTAAATATACTATGTATATAATATTTTAATATTTAATTTTGAAAATACTAAATATACTATGTGTATAATATTTGCCAGTGCTGAATCAGGTATATATAAAATTCTCAATATTTGAGGTATTTGAGCAAATAATTCTACCACAGTATTTGTTTAATTTTTTATTTTCAATTAGCTAATGCTTTCTCTCATCTCACATCTCAAGTTTTTCTGTAAGTCATCCAGTATTTTTATAGATTTGATTAAAATAAATGCATATATAATAAATATGGAATAACTATATATTAAGAATATATAAAACAAAACTTACTAAAATGTACATGAAACAAATTATAAGATAACTAACATTGGAAATTATTAAGATTTTCCTTGCACTCTATTTGGTCAATTTTGTGTGTACATTGTGTAGAAACAGCAGAATTTCAAAGTTTAGACTTGAATTGTGATTGAGATTTAGAAAAGAACACATATTTAATGAGTATGATGCATGGATTCTATTTTCTTTCCATTCTTTCATCCAATTCAAAGATGGCTACCACCTTCACAGTGAAATCATGAATTTGAGTGCCTCCCCAGGGAATTTGCTTTGTAAGAGACTGACATCAATAATTTCAACATTACGCTGTCATCTCTTAAGAAAATCATTGAACTGTGGATTTAAATTAGCATTCACAGTTGAAGTACTGTTAAGTATGGACCTTGGCATGGACTATGATAGATTTATGATGTCGATAGAACAAGGCATCTCTTCATAAGTCATTCAAATCTTTGGCACTTGAAAGGTTGATACCATTTCAGTAAGTACAATGGAAATTTTGATTTATGATTTTATGCTCCTATAATTTTGGGGTCTCTGAGTCTTTATGAGTGATTTTGAGCTGTGGAGGAATTGAGATCATATTAAATGTTTATGTCCAGTGAATTACTGTATAGCAAGAATTTTAGTGACAGAAAAATCAAAAGAAAATTCTAGAATGAGTAGTTTCAAGGGCATTATTGTGTTTTCATCTGACATTTTAATTCATTTTTGGAGGTTCAAATCAGATATAAGCAGAAAACATTTTATATATTAATATTTTTAGTCCTTCAAATATGCAACCTGAATTTGCAAAGAATATGCAATCTTAAGTCAATTCATGGCACTCAGTGGACATTTTCCAGTAATTCTCACTGTTTTAAGGCAGTAGCACATATCAGTTCTATGACTCTTAGCAAGACTTCAGTTTACTGAACCATAGTTTTATTGTGGGTTGCTGTGTTTATGTGTTCAAATGGCTAGAAAAAATTAGTGTATATAGGCTTGCAGGTATTTATCTTTAAATATATATATATATATATATATATATATATATATATATATATATATATATATTTATATATATAATATTTATATATAATATATATATATATATATATATATATATATATATATATATATATATATTTATTTATTTATTTATTCATTCATTCATTCATTCATTCTTTTTGGGGTAGACCCAACTATGATGTAAATTTTTCAGCTATACTCTTTATCTTCATGTCTTTTTAATTCCTTTTCATGGTTTTCCTGCTTGTTCAGTACAGTGAAGACAGACTTCCTGATCTGGATGCTTCATTACTGTATTGGTATTTCTTGTTTAAAGATGTGTTTATTGCAGGGAGTAGTGGTGCATGCCTGTAATTTCAATAGCTCAGGAGTCTGAGGCTGGCAGATTGCAAGTTTGAGGCCAACTAAGCAAATTAGTGATGCCCTAGGTAATTTTGTGCAATTTGTGCAATACACACTAAGTTAATGAAAATAGTTTTTATTCTCAGGAATATAATAAGTCACATTTAGGGCTACTAGTGTTAGAACTATCAAAAAACAACAAAAAGAAGCAAAAGAAAGTCCTCTTATGAGTTAACCATTTCCACATAAAAGAAAATTCTAAAACATTTGATTATTTCTATATCTTTGGTATTGTAAATGACCATCTTTCTTCCTGTGAACATATTTGATGATGGGTTTATGTTACAGTCTCTCAAAATTCAATTTCCTTTGTTTTTTTTTGTTTAGTATTTATTTTTTAGTTTTCAGTGGACACAACATCTTTATTTGTATGTGGTGCTGAGGATCTAACCCCCGGCCACACGCATGCCAAGTGAGTGCGCTACCGCTTGAGCCACAGCGCGCTGGCCTGGCATGCGTGTGCCCAGGGTTCGATCCTCAGCACCACATACAAAGATGTTGTGTCTGCCGAAAACTAAAAAATAAATATTAAAATTCTCTCTCTCTTAAAATAAATTCAATTTCCTTTACATTAATAATAAGGTTTCTTTTAGAACAAAATATAACTGTCTTCATTCAGTCATTAATTCATTTTACTGAGGTTGGTATACTGAGGGCCTTCTTCCTGCCAAGCATTCTACCTGGACCAATAGGTCCATGAAGGAAGGACACAGTTCTTACCTCCATTGTGTTAACATGTGGGTGGATCAGCACATACCATAGCAGCACTAAAAATAGGAAAACTGAAGATAACATTGTTTGCCATAAAGAAGTTTAGACTGGGCAATGAAATAGAGAGTAACAACTTTGTGGAGAAAGGTTACTTTATCCAAGATAAGGAAGTCTGTGCCAAGAAAATGACAGCTGAATCAAGATCTGAACTATAGGAACAAAGCACTCACATTCCAGGTAGTGTAAGTGACAAGAGCAAAGTCCCCAAGGCAGGATGATGCTTGAGCAGGGACAGAAAGAAGAATGTTGAACGGATGGTAAAATGTGAGGAGGTCAGAAGCACAGAATCCAGCTCCTGTAAGACTTATCAACCACTGTTAGGAGATTGGACTTCCTTGTAATCACCGTGGGGAGTCACTGGAAGGCTTCCCAGTTATCCTTATACCACCTCAGTGATATTGGTCCTTCATTCCAAGAAGAAAAGGGGCAGGAACAATAGCAAAGGGAATGGCATGATTATTTGGAGCTGGGCTGTTTATCTCAGATTTTTTAAAATGACATTGAATTAAACAATAAAAATAAATGAAATTATATAAAACTCTCATGCTTATTGAAGAAAGGCCAAAGGCTAAAATAAGGCAAGGTTTGTAAAATTATTAACACAAAGCTTTCTTAATATTATTTTCCAACAACAAATTAAACAAGGAAACTTCATACTTCTGTCTTCTGCAACTGTGCTTTTCTGTTCTAGATTGAGTTTCTGAAACAAAGATCCACCAAAGATGGTTTTTAAGCATTCATTTCTTACATTCCTCGAGGCTAAAGTTTTAGATCAAGATGTTTCATGGTTTCTGGTGAGGCCCCTCTTACAGATGGCCAACTGCTATCTTCTTGCTGCATTTTTACTTGGTATAAAGGCTGGTGGAGCTCTCTGGGGGACTGTTTTATATGGGCACTAATTCTATTCATGAAGGCTCTGCCCTCATGGATTATGTCCCATAGGCCCAACCTTTGATACTATCATAATCCATAGTTAGGAATTCAGCATATGAATTTTGATGAGACCCAATGAGTCAAGCTGTCACATTCCATGACTAGTCCCCCACCTCAGTTCATTTCTTTATGCATGCATAATGTATTCATTACATGCCAATAATCCTAAAAGTCTTAGCTGCTTCCAGAATCAACTCTAATGTCTAAATCAGATATTGGTAAGACTCAAGGAAAGTAGATTCATCCTGAGGTGAAATGCAATATACATGTGAATCTGTGAAATGAAAAAAAAGTCACATGCTTCCAAAGTTCAGGCATAGGGAACAGACATAAGATAGACTTATGTTTTAAGAAGGAATAATGGATCCTAAGCCCTAACTTTAAGACAAACTGCCTGAGATCTTAAGGCTCAGGGATTGGGAACAATCCTCTTTGGTTCCATGCTGTGCTTCTCAAGCCCTCTGGAGTGACAATGTCATCCACATATCTTGGCAGGAAGCCCATTACAGTGGCTTTCTCTCCAGGTCTCCCAGCTCTCCCTGACTGAGGTCACACACCTGTAATCCTGGTAGGTGGTCCTGTCCTTTGAAAGCTAATGGGAGCAGCCATGGCTCTGCTGGGCACAGCTTTCCAGGTCCAATTGTCCCCACACTCATGAATAGGTGGGTTCCCCAGACGTGTCTCCTCTGTATTTTGATCCCACTTTCCTTTGAAGATCTGATTCACTTTGATGGGTCACCACCGTGCTTATACTTATCAAACAGAGCTCTTTAATATTTTTCTCCTTAGTTCCAAAATAAATATACCAAATGTTTTACTAGATATAGCCATATATAACCCCGCTCATCCCAGCAAAGATTTTTCTAGCCTTCTATCTTTTCCATATTATAATCTAGCCTGTTACTCAATGCAGACTAAATTCTCTCTCATCTGGACATTTCAATTTTTCTCTGCCACCTTGTAAAATTGACTGTAGCTTTCCTTTGTGTATGTGTGAGTGTGTGTGTTGCCCTTGCTGACACAACTTCCCTCAAAGAAAACTCTCCATCTGCAAACCTCTTCATTGCTTCCCTGTAATCCTGTAGCAAGTGTTGAGCTTTACTATTATGTATAGTTCAATACTGTCCAGTACTATTACTTATATATGTATGTATTTATCTTATTTTTTCCTATATTACTCAGGTCCCAATTTCTAAGCTATCTACCAGATCTCAGTCCATATAACAAACAACAGGGAAGAAACAGTAACAAAAGAGCCCTCACTCACTTGGAGACTTTAATCAGCAATAAATAGAAATGGAGGCAACACCACTCTTTTTTTTGTTTCTCACCCATAGTAAACAACAACAACAACATCATCAGCAACAACAAAAATAAACAGAAAAACTACTGGTAGGAATAAGAATTAAAATAACCAGAAAATTAGGAATACCTAACTGGCACTAATTACTTCTCTGTTACTCAAGTATTTTTAGAGGAATTACTTAGGCATTGGTGAATCAGAAAGGTTTTTTTTTAATGTTCAAGAACAAAAGATACAGTCTCAAAGTACTATTTATCTCAGATTCCAGAATTATTCTAATTAATTCAATGATTTATAGTCCTTAAATTTATCACCTGAAACAACATATATATACTAAGAAAAACTCATGGAACAGTACTCCAATTTCTTCTTATTTTCATCTATTTCTTTGTATTTTTGTGTTAAGTTTTGTCCTTCTTTGCCCAATACTATTACTTGTATGTGTATTTATCTTATTTCTTCCTATATAATATGGTCACCACTGTGCTTATAATTATATAAGCACATGTTACATGTTATAATTTCCAATTAGAAAAGCTGAGATTTTTTTCCCAGTAGTGGTATATTTGGGATATTTTTGTTTAAGCACATTTTACAACAAAGTGACTTTTGATATAATTTTGACTAATATGAAGAAATAATGTCCAGATGATTCCATAAATCATGTTAATTTCATAAATAGTGACTTTCAATTTTCTGATACTATGACTGAATACCACAAACTGGATAACTTATAAGGAATTGAAGTTTATTTAGCTCATGGTTCTGAAGTCCAAGAGTTTTCTTGCTGGTTTACAATATGGCCTAAGTTATTACCTGAGGAGACAGAGCAAAATTTTATAAAAAAGTCACTCCCTGGATAACATATCAATATATTAATCCATGGGTGGATTAATCTTTTCACAAGGGCAGAGCCCTCAAAATCCAATCACTTCCCAAAGGTAATATCTTATCACTGCTGCACTGGAGACCAAGTTGCCAGTGAATGGACTTTAGAGGAACACATTTAAAGCACAGCAAACAGACTGAACAGATGGACATGAGACCTTAGTAATGAAAATATATCACTCCTGAAGGAGATGTCTGGGAATGTTCCGCTGAATTTAGAACCTCATCCTTTTAAATTTTTTTTATTGTTTTGAAAGGATGTTAGATAAAATTCGCAGATAAGCAGTGGTGTGTAATCTGGGTCCAGACTTAGGATTCACAAATTTTTTAAATAGACTGGACTAATACAGTGGATTAAAGTGATTTTTAACAAGAACTAATATAAAACTTTTTACTTAAAAGATTTTACTGTGCATATGTAAATTAACAGCAGCATGTTCTGCTAATTTTGACTAATTTTCTTGTGTTGATATCGTTTGCTGTTATTGAGGAAGGGCCTCTAGTAAATTTTGAGGTGAACAAAATCCAGTCTTAATATAATAGTTTGATTAAAATAGATGACAGTTCCTGACTCTCTACCACTGACCAAAGTCAGTTTAATTTTGTAATCTATACTAGACGTATACAGAATATAGGTATATAAAAACCTGTTTCAAAATGAATTACCAATAAGGTCAAAGTAATGAAAATAGCAACATGAGGAATGTTTTAAGGAACTGGAAATTTCTAGAGTAGAAAGAAATTTTATAGAAGACATAGGTTTCTTCAAATATTTGAAGTGTAGTCATGTCGAAAACGAATTATCCTTACATTGAGAGTCTTCTACAGAGAATTGAAATGATTACACTACCATATCAGAAGGCTTCCTAATGAATAGAGCCATTTAAAAATAGATTTCTCTTTCAGGGATGTCAGGAAGTAGCTGGTGATATTTAGTTAGAGGAGAGACTTGTCAAGAGAGGTGTAGAGGGATTCACGCAAGGGGATGTGTTGGACTACATTAGACTTACAATCACTGTTTGAATCACTGCTTCTGTACTCAGATTCTATGCTGGAATAGAGTAAAGAGCTTTTTAGGTAATCCATTTAGAGATCTTAAACCAGAATTTAATTTTCTTCAGTTACTGACGTAATCTAGGCAGAAACAAAATTTTTATATGAATTATTTAGGCAGTTCTGACAGTGAAGATAAAAATCCATGTAAGTATTATCTGAGAAGGTATAAAGAAAAATGTTAAGAGAATAATGTATTACTTTTATCACTAGGGAAAAGTTGAAATCACTATTCAAAGCTTTTCTTCTAGTGTCTGATAATGTATAGCTAACATGTTACTGCCACTTGAAAGGATCTTGGAGAGGTTTATCAGTTCTTTGTTATTTAGGATCAAACATGGGTTTGTGAAATCCTGTCCTCTCTCTTTTTATATCTGATCTGTTTTGTACAGTCTATATGGTCGGTGTTACACAGAGTTTATTTTCTCATGTTGTTTTTAAGCAAATGGCTTTCTAAATTGAAGATTCAGTTCTACTTTCTGGCTGGTTTCTCTTCTAAATTTTTAACTTGGCATTGAATGTGCGTTTTTTCACAAAGTGTAATTCTATCTTCCAAATTTTCTTCCTTATTCCGTGACTTAATTTGAAAGTAGCCCATCCCCGCTATTTCCTGGGTTGATAGCACAGCTGATGATCTGCTTTAAACACAAATCTTCATTCTCTACTATTTACCTATATGTTCTCTTTTACATTTTCATTTATGATATTAGCAGGTTTAACATTGTTATCTATACACACTTCAATCCATCAAACACAGCTGCCAACAAAGGCTTCTTATTGAATTGTAATGATATCATGGAAAAACAGTGATGGCATGAGGTTAGCATGCAACTACAAAACTAGTGCCCTCTTGTCTCTTCTTCCAAGACCATAAAAACACAAAAAGTACAAGTCCATAACATAAAATCTATATGCTAGAGGTCTATCCTGGCTCTGCCTCAGAAAATCTTCAAGGATCATCTTTCTGATGACCCCACGCCTTAGAGCTCTGTGCTCTCATGGATATTTGAAGCCTAGTAAATTATCAGAAACTTCCAGCCTGTAAGAAGGGAAAGCAAGAAATAAAACAAAATCCAGGAAAAGGAATTTAAAGAAGCAAGAAGTGACTTGCACACAACACTTCATTCCTGTATCATGACAAGAAATCGGTCACAGGATCTAACTGTAAGCAAGCATGGGGAATAAAATTTCTAAATGACTAGCCAAGGGAAAAAATAGATTTTTGAGAGGACAACGAACTGTGTCCTTCATCAATAGTATTTTCCGTATTTTCTTTTATATCTTATACATCAGCCTCAATTGCATGCCTTTGCTCATCCTGATCCTGGTCAGTCAATTTGGATTTCTTCTCTGACATCCAAACTTCATTTGTCCATATACTTCATGCTCAAAAGTTACTTCTCTCCGTAGAGAATATGCTGATCATGTCAGGCAGTAGGAATCTACTGAACTCCCATAGTTCTTTGTACTCTTGTCACTAACAACTTATTCATTTTAGTAGTTATTTATGTCCATGCATTTCCTGTAAGCTTTTTCTTCACAGAGAACAGATCTTTTTCCTATTCATAATTTTCTCCAACTTCTCTGAAATGTGTGCTTGTATACCATTTCTACTCAGTATTCATTCAACGAGTACATGAGTAAAGCAATTATTATTTTTCTAGAGTTGGATTGAAAATGGAAAAACTAGTAAATGAGATATATAATGGAACTATGCAGAATATGTTAAGATTGGAGCTTAGTCTATAGATAAGTGAACTATGGATTTAAATTTCAAATTATATTTCTCTATTGAGTTTGTATTAATGTTATGGGTGACTGCAATATATGTTGAAATTTGGGGGTTAACTGAAAATAAGGGAAGAATTAATCTTCACTTTGCAAATAATGCTATAATTTATTTACTCATTCAATACTTAGTGCTTAATACCACAATAGGTATTATTCCTTTTTATAGTTACTAATAATTTTGTACAACTTAATGCCCACACATGCATATGTTGTGCTTTGATCTCATCAGTGTCCCTTCTACCTTCTTTTTTGGTCCCCCTTTGTCCCTGTCCTCTGTCCCCTTCCCTAATAGTCCCTCTACTACTTCCAATTGATTTTTTTTTAAGTTTCTTTATATAATGAAAATGTACAATACTTGTCTGTGCCTGGCTTATTTCACTTAATGTATGTCCTCTATTTCCATTCATTTTTTTCTACATACAAATGAAAGGCTCTTGTTCTTATGACTGAGTAAAATTCGCTGTAAATATGCACATATTTTCTTTATCCATTCATCCTTTCACAAGTACATAGGCTGATTTCATATCTTGGCTATTGTGGATAGTGATGCAATAAACATGGGAATGCAGATATTCTTTTGTATCCTGATTTCCTTTGGTTAAATACTCAGGAATGGTATGGCTGGTTCATATGGTATAGTTTTAAGGTTTTTTTTGAGGAAACTCAATTCTATTTTCCATAGTGGTTGTATAAATTTATATTCCCACTAATAGTGTATGTGGGTTCCTTTTTCTGTATATCTTGACCAGCATTTGTTATAGTTTTTTGTGTTTTGTTGTTAATAGACATTCTGATTACGGTGAGATAGAATTTATTGTATTGATTTTCATTTCCATGATAGCTAAAGATACTGAGAATTTTTTTCACATATTATTTGGCCGTTTTTAATTCTTTTGAAAGGTATCAGTTCAGACATCATTATTAAACTGATGAGTGGCTAGATTCTCTGATTGATTCCTTTGGTGTTATGCACATGAAAACAGAATGTAGTTCTGGAAGACAGTCCTAATCTTAACTGTATGTTCATGTTTAAACCTAAACATCGATTTCATGCATTCATTTCCTCATTCTATTTCTTCTAGATCTTTTATGTTCCACCAAATAAAGAAACAAGTGAAACATGTATCCTTAAACCTTAATATTTATGAAAAATTCCTATTTTTCTTTCATTTCTTCTCTCACTTTGTTTTTACTCAGTAATTTTAATGTAAATCTCTTTCACATATAAATACTTTAGAATGTATTTCCAAATAATATGGACATTTGAGTAGTGTATTAATTCTCTAGGGCTGCAATTTTGAAAAGTACCACAAATTGGTGGCTTAAACAACAAAAATTTAGTTATCTCACAGCTCTGGAGCCTAGAAGTCAGAATTGATGCTTTTGGCAGAGCCATGGGCTCCCAGGAAGGTTCCAGGGAAGGAACTGTTCCTTCTCTTGTTGGCTTACCGATGGTGTTTTCTCCATGTGTCTCTTCACATCCTAGTCCTATTTGTGTCCTTTTGTCTGCCCAAATCTTCCTTTTATAGGATGTGTCATATTGGATTTGGGTCCACCCTAATGACCTCATTTTTAACTTGAGGTTAATGGACCTCACTTAACATTACCTCTGTAAAGCCTTTATCCAAAAAGGCCACATTCTGAGGTATTGGGGGTTAGGCCTCTGACATTTCATTTTTGGGAAATGAAATTCAACCTGTAATAAATGGAATCCCTTTAACCACATTATCATACTATCAATGTCCTTAATAGTATCTGATAGCCAGTTCTTATTCCAATTTTCTTGGTTTGCTCTAAGATATATTTATAGACTCATTAGTTCAAATCAGGAGCCAAATAGGTCCCATTTCATTTTTTTATGTCCATTTTATGAGTTATGTAAAACTTAGTATATATGCATATTTTAAAATTATACCTTACAGATACATAAAACAAAATAACATGTATTAATAGGACAATATAAGAAGTTTATACACAAGTATATATTATGTGATATTTAAATCAGGTCAAACATATCTATCTCTTCAGACATTTATCATTTCTTTCTAATGAAAATCTTCAAAAGTTTTTCTTTTATTTGGTACTGGGGATTGTATCCAGGGGCTTTACTGAGAGTTACATCCATAGCCCTTTCTATTTTTTATTAGATAGGGTCATGCTAAGTTCCTTAGGTTTTCACTAAGTTGATAAGGCTCACTTCAAACTTGTGATCCTCCTGCCTCAGCCTCCTGAATTGCTGGGATTACAGGCATGTACCATGACATCTGGCTCTGCTTGCTTTTTAAAATGTACTGTCTAGTGGGGCACAGTACTGCACAACCATAATCCTGGTGGCTTAGGAAGCTGAGGCAAGAGGATCATGAGTTCAAAGCCAGCCTCAGCAAAAATGATGTGTGAAGCAACTCATTGAGACCCTTTCTATAAATAAAATACAGAATAGGGCTGGGCATGTGGCTCAGTGGTCAAGTGTGCCTGAGTTCAATCCCTGGTATCCCGCCCCCCGCAAAGAAAAAAAAAGTTACTGTCTACAGTAAGTGTACTATATAAGAGAACTCCAGAAATCCTTGCTTCTATATAATTGTGATGTATTTTTATTGTGCAGTGAACCCTGTCCCACCCTTTTCTCAGTAAATGCCACTGAATCATAAAGAAGCAGATTAATTCATCCTATAGAACTCCCATTTTTTTCATCTGACTGGCTCATTTTTCATGATATCATGTGACTTCTTCTGTTATCTCCTATCGCCTTTAAACTAAACTCATAGATTCAGAGGTTTGATCATATTCCTTTTTAGGGTATTTGATTTTATATCATATTGAGAGGCACCTCTTTTCCTGGCTGTCTCTCTTTAGGAGACATTAAAATTCATTAGTAGTTTCAGGTTTTTTTTTTTACCCATATTTCTGCATTGTGAATTCTCCATCAATATTTAGTCTAACAAAATTAATTGATCATTATCTGGATCTATTTATTTAATTAGGGTTGAAGCAGTCACTTTCTAATATTAGTACTCCGTTTATATCATCAGCTAGATCTTTAATGAAGAATTCTATTGTGTTACTTAGAAAAAGCACCATAAATGCTTGCAGTTTTTTTTTTTTTACCAACTTTTGATATAAATGTTGATTCTAACTAACTTGAGTTGTATCTATTAACTTTTGTTAATATCATTGTTGATAGATGTATTTTTAAATATTGAATGTATTTTGATCATTTATAGTCATGTTTATTTTCAATGCTAAAATTGTTCCAAGATGGACCAGTAGGAGTCCCTTCTGCTTGGTTCTTAGAGTTTATATGCTCACTGGCACATGTGAGGGCTTATCTCTAGGTATACATCCATAGTCCAGAAACCAGATATTTCTCCTAGGAGCTCTGGTTTCTTAAAGTAGAAATTAATATTTGGTCAACACAACCTCAGCATTGGGTATCAAATTTGATTTGTAAGTAAGTCTCATTTCAGACTTTATAGCTCATATATCTAAACCAGTATACTTATCTACTAGTTTTAATCTTCTACTGTGATTTTAATATGTTATTCACAAAAAATAGGAAAGAATCCTAGTTGAAATTGTAGTATACAAAATAGTATAAATTGGGCAACAAATCCTATTACTGGTTTAGGTTTCTAAATCTGTCCCCCCCACGATTAGTTTAATGAAATTATTATTATTATTATTATTATTATTATTATTTTTCATACCAGGGATTGAACCCAGGGGCACTTTACCACTCAGCTACACTCCCAGTCCTTTTTTTTTATTGTGTTATTGGAAAATAGGGTCTTGCCGAGTTGTTGAGGGGCTCACTAAATTTCTGAGACTGACCTCAAATTTAGGATCTTCATGCCTCAGCTTCTGGTCACTGGAAATACAGGCATTCACCACTGCACTGGACTTGATTTAATTCTAAAATCAAACAAACAATTTTTCAAATAACCAAGGAGTTCAGTTATCAGGATAAGAGGAAATGTGTGCAACATAATTTTTGCTCTAGTTTAAAGGGTACATGCCATAGACTTACATGTAGGGATTTTATGTGTTTTCATGTATGTTTATCATACTGTTTGTGAAAGCCTACTAATTATTTTTGAGAGAAAGAAGATATGTAGGTTTTTTTTTCTTTTATCACTTTAAGCACTTTTAATGATGATATATTTTCCAACAATGTCTACTACTAAACTTTACATTTTCTTTCATCTTCAAGTTAAAGAAAGACATAAATTCCTATAGTTATCTGGACAAAGATAAATGTCAAGACACACAATGATTAGAATACACTGTTGTAGTAGACTAAATTAGATCTGATTGAAAATGAAAATCTATTTGTCAATTCTCAAGCATGGAATTGCTAGGCCTATGAATTGTCTCTTCTCTGGAGACAGCCTGGCTATACTGATTTAGTAAATACAAAAATCCATCAAAAAATAAGTGTGGGTTTGCTCCTGTTGTGTCACTTATTCCCTTCATTATCATTGAAATAACCCATCTGTGTTCATCTCTACTGCTGGAAACTGTAGGTATATTAGTTGATAGTGGTGGGGACTTCTGGTACAACTGCACTTTTAGGATTCTAACAATGCACATTAAAATAGATTAATTTTCTGCTTACAATTTATAAAATGCTTTCTTGGTCTAGAAGAATAGGGAAGAATTGTGATTATATTGTGTCTGTCAGTAAAAGTGCATTATTTTGATCGAGTGGTTGTACTTCTGTAAAAATACTAATAAGCAAAATTATATTTGCATATCAAACAAGAAATAGAATAAGTATTTTAATAATATCCCAACAGTAAAAAATAGATATGCAAAATCCACATATAAAAGGTGAAGTTCAGCTTGCTATGCAATGCTATAGGATTTGCTATGGATCTAAGATACCTCAGCAAAGACTAGCCAGTAGGAAGATGGCCAGGTACATTTTACGCAGTTTTGCTCCATTATATTATGGACCAGCTCCAGCTGGAATAATTAGGAAGAAATATGCCTAAATAATGAACACATACCTTTCATTTCACATATAGACTAACATTATCTTTCCTGGAGAAATATGAACATACGAGCACAGGATATAGTCCTACAGGTGAGAAATAGTGCCAAGATTGTAAGTTTTAAAATCCTGCATGACTACTTCCCAGCTATGTGAGTCATAAACTGTATAGTTTCATAAACTATAAATGGTGATATGATGGCAATGAACAAGGAAAGTGCTTTTTTTCTTTTCCAGGTCAAAATATATAATGATATACAGGTTTTTATATTTTAGAAACTGCTGTGTGAAATTCTTCTTATGATTACTATGTATTTTCCATTTTTCAATACAGACTTGGTATGTTTTAAGATATCTTTACTTTGCTAAGCACTGGGCCCCTTTACTTCATGTGTTCCTATGGTGAAAAACTTTCTCAAGTGCTTTTCTTATAGTTTGAATAATGTCATTTTTTATCCTGACTTGGGAATATATTTGAAATATATCCTTTCTTGGTGAATTTCTGAAGCAAAGTGTTCTTATGTTTTCTGGAAGCACTGTTTCTTTTGTACCTCCATAGTGGAAAGGCATTGGAATTACACATTTATTAATGCTAGTATAAGGGTGACACCTCCTTCATAATAGCAGAGACGGATGAAAGAATTAAGGTAATCCACATTGTTCCAGTAACAGCATCATGAAGGGAAAAATTTTGTTTGCTCTTTGCCCAACATTTTATTGTAAGAATATCAGCTCAGTGAATAAGTTGCACCAATAATTAGAGTTGATAAGAGGGGGTAAGTGCCTCAGAATACTCCATGGAAATGAAAATAATTGCGTACAGCAAAAAAAGATCCATTTAGAAGATATTGGTGTCTGGATGTGGATAGAAAGTTGGGGGTTTATAATTAAGATAACAGGTTTCCTATCCAGTGGCAGTTTTTTCATCTCCTCTGCTTCTGCTGTTTGCTTTCTGCCTCCCATATGGAACATCTTGGATAATTACTTAATTTCTAGAAAGAGTACCCAGAATAGAAAATTACACCTGATTCTTAAAGATCTACCAGAAAAGTAATGTACAAATGAATTACTGTGTATGACACTGTATATTTTATTGACTTACACTAACAATTTTCAGATATATTCAGTGTTTAAATTTATGTTTAGTAAACTTTGAACCTCTGAATTTTATAGTCTCCCAGATTTTCATATATCAAAAATTATTAATCTGGTAACATACTTTTAACTGTATCGCAGATGAAAGTTACAATTAAAAGGGAATGTTCTGATAAAATAATTAAAAGGAAACTAGGAACACTGGTAATTATACACTAATGCACTTATTTTTAAGTTTTGGTTTCAGTGTCATGTTGTTTTAACTTAAGTTTATCATATTAATAGAATATAAAGTCCACTCTGAAACCTTCTATTAAATTGAAGCCAGGCAGATTCAAAGAATTACCCAAAATCCCCTACTCAGACAGTGAGTGGTAGTGAGAAACTTTTTTTTTTTAACTGAATCTGTATATTAAAAGACAATATTGAAAACATCAATATTACTAATATCTTGTTATCAGTAAACATTTTTTTGAGGTTTCTAAATTCATGAAAAACATGACAGGTGAAAAAATGATGCAAACTCAAATTCTTTCATATTGCTGAGATTTGATATATATATGTATATAGATATGTGTGCACATAAATATTATACATATATACACATATATATGTTAAAAGAGAATGTCAGTCTTTTAAACTTCAATACCGATGCAATTTAGAGTTCTTTCTTCTAAAGTACTTTAGATAAATTTTCTATATTCGGGTTGGGATTGTGGCTCAGTGGTAGAGCGCTTGCCTAGCATGCATGAGGCACTGGGTTTGCTCCTCAGCAGCACATAAAGTAAAATAAAAATATTGGGCTGGGGATGTGGCTCAAGCGGTAGCGCGCTTGCCTGGCATGTGTGCGGCCCAGGTTCTATCCTCAGCACCACATACAAACAAAGATGTTGTGTCCACCGAAAACTAAAAAATAAATATTAAAAAAATTCTCTTTTTTTTTAAAAAATAATATTGTGTCCACCTATAAATAAAAAAGAAATATTTAAAATTTTTTCTATATTAATTTTTTCAAAATTCAGTTAGAATTTTATATGAAAGAAGAGTTTTTAAGAATATTATTTTTTCCTATTTGCACATGCTTGTGATGTTAAATGTTAAAATTCCTCACAAGCATTCATTCATTCATATGGTTCAAAAATTTTTGCCAATTATAAAATATGACAAAATTATTAACATTTTGCTATAAATATGAAAATATGTTCCAGTTATTAAATATTAAATATGAAGAAAGGGAATTTATAAAAATGCCAATGCATAACAAACCTTGGAAAAAATATTCAATCTCACTAATTTTCAAAACTAGGTTGAAATAACTTTTTACTTATTGAATTAACAAGAATTTTAAAAATGAGGGAACCCAATGATTTTGAAAGAACAGTGACATGAACATTTATAATTGCTGCCACTGAGAATGCAAATGTGTGCATCCATTTTGAAAAACAACTTGGAGACATATATCTGAGGAAATGATAATTTCTGTGTTTCTATTGAATGAATGATTGCCATCCCCATCACTTGGGCTGTGAAAATAGTCAAACAACCAAGTATATTAGATGTAAAAAAAAATCATAATCACAAATAACATTCTATAATTTTAGAGATATAAAACTAAGGCTATGTGAGTAAAAAAAAAATGCTCAGAGCAAGAATGTAGAAAACAGGGATGAATAATATGAAAATAGGTTTTTATGAGCCCAAACTTTAATTTACAAGTAATTATATGTGGATTTATAGAGAAAATCAAAGTAGCATGGTAGCTAATTTTTCACGGCAATATTGCCATATGTTTCTAAGGTCTTTGTTCTAGTTTCTCTGAAGGAATGTAGCTTTGGTCATCCCCTATAATTTTAAAATAACAGGATAGTGATCTGATTTGGTAAATATGAAATAAATTTTAGAAAACCTAAGTTTATATAACACTTTCTGACAGAGGTTTCTGTGAAACAGTTGAATATGTTATGGAGCAACTGGTATCTTTTCTGTTGTGTGATTGCTTGCATAAATTCTTTTCCTGACTTTGAATGTTACGTTTTATGTTTTTATCAAACATTCCACTGGGCATAGTATATGCATTGGTAATGACAAAAAGAAACCAAATATTTAAATATTATCTTTAATTATCTATGAGGTAGGAAAATATTCCAAAATGAAATTAAAAAAAAATATCATTGTTACTTTTGGAAGATAAAATTAAACAGATACTTAAAATCTATTTTAGGTGATCCAGAAACACCTTAATGGGAAAATAGTGTACACACCTAGTAAAATATTTCAGAGATGAAAAAGTAATTGAATATGTGTTTAGTAATCTATATTTGGCTTCCCATTAGAGGTGTTACTTGAAAATATTGAGGTAATTATGTTAAATATCGTATAGATAGTTAAAATGTAGAATTAAAAAATGTAGGAGAATTTTATTTATTTATTTATTCTTTTTTTAGTATTTATTTTTTAGTTGTAGTTGGACACAATACCTTTATTTTATTTATTTATTTTTCCATGGTGCTGAGGATTGAACCTAGGGTCTCGCACATGCAAGGTGAATGCTCTTCCACTGAGTCACAACCCCAGCCCATGTGTTCATTTTATTTATTTATTTTTATTAGTTACACATGACAGTACAATTATCTTGACAATTCATACATTTATAATAGCTATGTACTATATTATCTTGATTCTGGTGATAATATGTTATTAGAAGGATAGTGTGTTAAAAGTTGCTGAGAGAATATAACAAAATAATTAAAAGTAAATGTCCATCGTTTGGAGACAATGAGAAAGTAGAACAGTTTCTCTTGATTAACATGAAGTAACTCTCACTTAGGTTTGTGGCTTGATACTTTTAGTATATTACCAACTTGAATTATGAAATAAAAGACTATATATTGCATACGTTTAATGTCATTGAAATAATAATTGTATTGCTGTGCATATTTCAGGTCTGGGGGAACAGGTTCAGGACATTTTCTTAAGTTCCCCAAATGTTTTGATAATGTTATAAAATAATCTCTTTGATGGACTTCTTAAAAATATTTAACTGTCCTATCAAAGTAAAAATAAGCTCAGATAATATGTTCTGAAATTGACCATAATTTAACTTACCTTTGATGATGTTCATTCATTTCTAAGATAACCTATATTGAAATGAATAAATTAATTAACCAGCCATGAATCATTTTTCCACTAAAGTACCAAGTATTTTCTTTATGTATCTTTTGTCAAACTTTTTTTCAATTTTTCTGTCCTGAATCATAATTTTGTATACATGTCATGGCTGCTTATATCATAAACCTACTGGGAGCATGTTCTTTGTCTGATTAATGGTTGTACTATCTTCAGGAACCAGCTTGAATAGTACACTTAAATATAAAACTTGATCAGTGTTTGTTAAATGACTGAATACACCATCTTCACCCTCTGCTTATGTCTCTTGTGCTACCTGTACAGAATAAAAACCATCGCAAATTTGACACTCTGTAGTTAGTGTCTACCAGTGACAACTCTTCCTCATGTTGATGTTATTCCTTTGGAGACGAAAAATAATTATTTGATCATGGCTGTAGATCCAGGTTGCCAGTTTATTTTAAAATGAAAACAAAAGCAACTGTATCTTCTTAGGTCCTCATTTTGAGCTCCACATCTGTCACCAAGGTGTCTTTAGGCTAACCTGAAAGTCTCCTGCTTAAGCAGAATTTCTAGGTGATAAAGTGATGATCTCTCCTTCCTGGAGATACCTCAATCTTCAAGTGGGGTTGTGGTGCACTCTTGTCATTTGAATTCATGTGGGGGAAGTTCCCTTCTCTTCTCCTTACAGGACAAAGGGAGTCTTCATCACTGTGAAGTGCATACTCTTTTAAGTGCCTTTTAAGAAACTCTGGGGAAGTGTTGGTACATTGGTATTTGGTAGTAGTAGGGCCAGTTGTGCCCTAATCAGTAAACTCTGGAGATGTCAGTTGGTCCCAACATGAGGTTCTTGCACATTGATTTAAAATTTAAGCTAATTAATTAGTTTCATTTTCAGCTAAGGGTCTTAGAAATAATTATAGGATAACAGAAAAAAAATTCCACTCAACATTCTGCTCTATTTCCTAAAACTCAATTTTTCTTTAGGAAGTGATTAGATTTGATTATCCATCTGTCTACTTTCAGGACATAAAGGGCTGATTCTTCTCATTTTTAAATAGTCAAATTTTAAAAACCAAGTAAGGAATAGTTTCTGAACAAAAGAGAATTTTAATAGGAATCTCATCCCAGGTTCTGTGAGACATTCTGCCTTATTACATAGCTTTTAGCTTATTGCTGGAAGTGGCACCTGTACTATATCCAACCACTTGATTCTCACGAAAAGGGGGAGTCATTCTATTAGACAATCTGTGATTCAAAACCCTTGAAGAGGCTTTTACAGAGTTTCCCATGACAAATTGATGTTTGCATATTATATCTAATCTGAGATTCTTCATTACCACTTAAAAGATTTTCAAAGTTTCCTTTGTAAATTCTTATCCCTTTCAGTTCAAATTCTACAATTTAACACTTCTAATGTTGCTTCTATGATTGCTTTTTAGCACCTCCTTTTATGCCTAAAAATACATATAACATTGTGGAAGTGGAATTTGGCAATTACTGTGTTAATGTGATCTGTGTGGAGGAGACAGATATGCCATTTGATTTGGTTTCAAAAGGAATCTTCATTTAGTCCTCAAAGAGGTATTATATGATGCTGTCATTCACCATTTATTGAACAGAAGCTTATTTTCTTGAAAGGTATTCAGAGTAAGATTCTTTTTCCCAGCTCTTTTATTTCTTGAGCTTCTCTGGTAGCATTTGATTTAAATGAAATGTTTTCAAATTATGGAAGATGATTCCTCTGTATATGCAAACTATTGTTAGGGTAGTCAGTAAAGTTCAACTTTTTCTGCAAGTAGGAAAGTGATTTTGTATAAATAACAGTAACAAGCACAGAAAAATAGAATTCAGAAACATTTCATATTAGCTAACCCCATGCATTGGAATTTCTACACAGTTGATGAGCAAAGAAAGCTCACTAGTCTCTATGCTGTAGGCATTCGCTTGGGGAATAGATTTTATCCTACTGTTGACACATTATCTCTCATTAAAGCAGCCATCACTGTCTCATTTTCATTTTCCAAATTACAGTTATGTGCACATAGTCATTCTTTGTTAGAATCCCTACAGAAAACAACCTTCCCACAAAAGTATGTAAGTGTGAGCACTACTGAGTAATGTCTGATCCTGAAAATAGCATTGTTTTCAGGAATTAGCCACCAAGATGTGAAAGAATGCTAATGATTATCTTGAGCTATATAAGAAAGAAAAACCTATCCCATAGAGAGCAAGAGAACTGAAGGCACTGAAACTGATAAGCTGCACAGAGAACCGAGTGCTGCCCTGCTCTTTCAGGGAGCATATGCACAACGTTGGTAATAGTTTGTTACTTGTTTTCTCTTTATTAGGTGGAGATGTAAGTGCTCTGAATTCTGATAGGCTTTTTATTGGGTAAACTACACACAAACCAAAAAAAAAAAAAGAAGGAAAAAAATTTAAATGTGTTATACAAATGTCATATATACAAAATGTATTTAGATTGTCAGTGTCATTTCCTTTATTTATTTTCTTTTATTTTGACTGCTTGGTTTAGATAGTTCATGAACCTTAACCAAACAGATGGGGAGAAGAGAGTAAAAATGGCAACAACAAAAACCTGCTTCTAAAATATGTCTTGTTTAGCCAGACACAGTGGTGCATGCCTGTAATCTCAACAGCTCTGGAGGCTGAGGCGGGAGGATCATGAGTTCAAATCCAGCCTCAGCAAAAGTGAGGTGCTAAACAACTCAGTGAGACTCTGTCTCTAAATAAAATACAAAATAGGGCTGGGGATGTGTCTCAGTGGTTGAGTGCCCCTGAGTTTAATCCCTGTTCCCCACCACCCCCAAAAAAGAAAATAAATTTCTTGTTTATTCATATTGATAAATTTAGTTGTCAATTCTTTGAGTAAGATGACTAGGGATGAATCAAAATTGAAAAGTCGTATTCAATTTAGTGAATGAATGAAACCTAAAGTATGAGTCAAGAAAACATTGTCATGAATTCAACACAAACTATAACTTGAAAAACTCCATTTGTAATTTGGAAGAGAAAAACAATTGAAATATGTTTGAGTTTTCTAGATGCTGGTTCTCCTTAACAGTGTACTCCTTTGATGTTGTTGTTATTGTTGTTGTTAGTGTCAGAGAAACATAAGTTTCTCTTTATCTATTTATACTGTTAAATCCTGTCAGTCCTCAAAATTGTTATAGCCTCACAAGGAATTTTACTTGTTCACATCTCTAGATATAAATTTTCAGCAAAACCTACATCAGAATAAATGTCAGGACTGGTATACATAGTTGAGAGAGACTCAAAGTGGTGTTCAAGGGGAGTAATATTTCTGAGTTATGCTTTTTTATCAATTATCAAGACATAACTTCATCCTGTCTTTTATGTCAGGGATACCTCTTCTTAGCTAAACGGAACTACTACAATCATTGCTTTTTTCAGCTGATTATGACCTATATGTTTAAAATTTATTCCACTTAAACTCTGTTGTGCTGAAGTTCATTATCATTCTTGGCCCATTACATATGCTTAATGTTATTTTGTGCAGAGTCGCTTTTATTTATTTATTAGGTACTACCATATTTCCTTACAAATCTCAAATGAACACTCAGTAATCACATTTACAATGAAAACGAGGACCTTGCCATGACTTGTAGTTATGTGGTCTTTCCTCTTCCCATTCCTTACCTAAGTTCATTTTTTTGCTTGTTTTGAACGTAATGGAAGGAGTAAAATGCGTTTTCATGAAACATTATCATGAAACCCCTAAACCGGTCACAAAGTACACATGTAAAATAGTACAGTAGATGGGTTTTAATACAGTAATGATTTTCTTAAGTCTCCTCTGTGAACAGAATGCACAGGCCATCTCTTCATTGGGGAAGGAAATAGTCAACATTTGTCTCTTGTTTGGCAAAAGTTTGCTTTGTAAGGAGATTTTGAAAACTATAGCATTGAAATTTAGGTTGTTCTAGTTCTATTTTGTTTTGAAGTATTAATTGTCAAGTGATAACTTCTTATTGGCATAACAACTCATAGGATGACCAACTTTAGTCACTAAAATATACATTTATACCTAGAATGCATAGTAACTAAAGAAAGTAGAAAATGAACATGTTGGGACATGGAGAGAGCTCAGAGAGCCCCTCGGCTCTGTAGAATTAGTATTTCCTATCAGGTGGTACAGATAGTCTTCATTCAAACAGTCATTCCTAACCCACCAATAATTTTATTTTTGTACTATTGGAATCAATGCTCCATGGACAAGAAATTCCTTATAGGATATATGAAAGTAAATGACAATCTAAATTGTTTTTCATTTCCCCCAAACCAGCATGTTATAAAGGATATATTTAAGGTCTTTGCTAAACTTAAGTGAAAGAAGATTTCTTGGAAAAGTTAGAGGAAAAAGTTCATTGTCAAATGATTCAGATTCTTGAAACAGCATGTGAAGAATTAGGTCTTGTCTATTAATGACACTACTCCCAATTTTAGAAATAAGCAACTGATAAAAAGCAGTATTAAGAGATATCAGATTCATTTATATTATTTTCCATTCTGTGATGTGGTCATTGAGATGACATAATAGTAGAGCTAAAGCTCTAGAAATATGTGAATGATAGTAACAATTGTGACTATTCATTAAAGGAACGATAATAAAAGTTTTCATTTTCAGTGAGCCTCCTCTGTGTGACTCTTTCATTTATTTCTTTCAACCCATATGACTCCATTGATTGTGTTTTACAACTTTTGTTTTATAGGTGAGCTGATTAAGTTTTTTGAAATATTTATTATCTTTGCAAGATATAAGTTATAATAATGTATTGCTCCTATTCATTTTTATAGAAAAATGCTAAATCATCTTTAATTCAAACTGAGATGCACTAGCCTTCTATCCGACTGAGCATGAAATACAAAACTCCATTGTTGACATTCACAGTAATGTCGATAGACCTGGACACAGCTCAGGAAGAGTGTGGCATAAGGCTCTTATATCCCTTGTTTTGAACAGGGGCTATTATACTATTTGTTTACTCAAATTTTGGCTTAGGAAGAAATAATGAGATAAGATTAACAATCACTGAAAATGAGCAGTTATTTTTCATAGCTGGAGGGAGAAATTATTGTGAATTAATGATGAATGCGTAAACCTCAAACACTTTTACACATAAGACTGATAAAGGAAAAAGACAGTGTTAATTTGGCATCCCGTGTCAAATTTGAACAGCTGTTTTGGACTGCAGAAATTTCCACAGCTTTAACACCAGGAAATAGCAAAATTAACAGCTCTGCACTTTTTCACAAATGTGTTTGTGGTCTTAAGGCATTAATTCATAAAATGTTCCTGTTGAGTAAGCAATGGCCATCAAAGGTTGCTCTGCTGGATGGACTCGAATGTCACACTTATTTGGAAACCTGGTGAAACATTTCTCTATATTTGTATGAAAACCAAAACCCAGTATGCATTGATTTATGTCTGATTATGTCTATGAAAATACATTCTTTGGGAATACATATTTTAATTCCTGTCCCATGTTTTTGTATCATAATTATGATATGGCTTGTTAGAATAAATCCAAAACTTTGTAAAAAAAAAAAAAAAACTCAAAAAATATAGTTATAAAATGTTATCATAAAGTCGATAAATTAGAATACGTGTGCACCCATTTATCCTTGAATTTTTATTAAAATAATTATGCAAAAATTATTATAACTATGAAAATAAGATGATAAACTCACCAGTCACAGAAAATTTGTATCATAATAGTTTTGACATTTTGACACTAACAGACAGCAGGTACATTTTTCACCAATACTGAGCAGTTAAACTAAAAATTGCTGATAAGTGGGAATACTCAAATGCTTCTCAGGGCTGGAATGTGTCCTAGGCACTTGTCTTTATAATATCATGCTGTTTAGAAAATGGAGACTCGAGAACTACTACAAGATGGAAATGGATGCCAACCACTAGCTGCCTGCTGAGAGTTGCCAGTGTGAGTGGAAAGTAAAGAGGAGTACTTATGGGAAAATGAGGCAAATCTGAATACGTTAGCAGATGGAAAGCCACCGTGCTTCTGACTCGGTGATGCACTCTTGAGCTTTCAGCTTTATCTGTCACCATCTGCGCTTCCCATACAACATGGTGGACCCTGATGCGGTGAGAGAAAAGATTGAGAGTGGCTCTCTGTTGTGACTGCTTGAGATGTAGGGTTGCAGATAGATAATGAGAATGGTTCTTAATATTGAAGCTTCGCAGAGTCGAAGTTCAGCTTTGGACATGAGAATGATGGGGCAGGAAGAGTAAAAAGAAATGAAAAAAGGCAGCTGCAGTGATCCTGATTATGGTGATTGTGTGGTCTGTTTGAAGCAGGCTCTCACTCATCAGTGTTTCTAGTTGAAAGCATGACAAATGCAGGACAATTGACGGAAAGCGAAGAGGGAGTACAATACAGAGTATACGAAATACATGGTCATTGAAAGTGAACATGGTGTAGAATAGCAGCAAATAAAAGTTAGCAAGCTTAAAAGGTGTTTTAGAATAGTGGAGAGGGAAAGATGGGGTCAATAAAAGCACTTAGGATGGTGTTCTCATAGCTTTGATTGCTATGATCTGAAAAAATATATACATTAGAAACCTTTTTAAATATTTCTTTTTATTTTTTAAAACTTGAAAGCATGTTGTAAACTGTCAATCATGTTTGAAAGTCACTTTCATCATCTTGTGGACATGAAAAGGAAAAATAAATGTCTTTAGAAGGGGAAGAGGTGAGATTGTAGAAATGGAAATTGCAGAAACAGTGCCTCCCTCTCTCCCTTCCTGCTTCTGTCTCTCTCTCTCTCTCCTTCTTTCTCTCTCCTTTCTTTCCCTTTTCATTTCTGTTTGCCTTTCTTTCTCCCATGTCTGGTCCTTTATTAAATCCTTTTGTCTGTGCCTGTAGAATTTACCTAGAATCCAACCACTTTCTCACCTCCTCTGCTACTAATATCTTGTTTTAGCTCCAGAGTATTAGTGTAGTCTCCTAAGAGGTCTTTGATCCCTCCCTACTTCCTATAGTTCATCAACACAACACTAGAATATTCACTAGCAGATGATCAGTCACATTGGATGAATGAATGAATGGTTGAATGGAGAATGAAAGGAAAGATCATGTTTTTTGGTTTTTTTTTTTGGTGCTGGGGATAGAACCCAGGGCCTGTGCGTGCAAGGCAAGCACTCTACCAACTGAGCTATATCCCCAGCCCGAGATCATGTCTTTTACACAAGTTTCCTAATAGAATCTAGAAAGTTAGATTGTTTTAGAAAATAACACTACATTTCAAAATTAGTGGTATCTGGATTTTTTTCAGAGTCAAACAAAACATTAGTCTATTGTTCTCTATGCCAAATGAGGAAGACAAGGCCCAGTGAAACCGTCTGTCACCGTTCATTTAGATCTACATCTAATTTCTAGTCCATTTTTCCTTCTATGCAATATACCAGACCACCCTCACTACAAAAATGAAAACTGTTACCAGGAAATTGATTGGTATCCCGTGTCATGCAATAATGTTGTTTTGCAAATGGTACCATAGAAGACACTGTCATTCTTCCTAGCCTTCTTTATCTTAGGGAAACTTCCCTTTGTTTCTCCCCCTTTTTTTTTTTAATACCTATGTCATTCCTGGAATCATATAATTTTCTCCCATATCTGGGAGTCAAAGCTTTCAGAGCTAAAGCCTCTTATCCTTGCTTTTTTGCCTAGAAATTATAATGCCTGTGAAAGCAAACTATGGAGCTATAGTCACAAATATGTTAAAAACCCATGCTGGGCTCTTGCTGTTAAATCTGGGTTCAACCTTCAAAGACAGTTGATTAATTACAATACATTGCTAATATTGTGTTAAATACGACTTCTGTATTAGTCTGTCTAATATATATATATATATATATATATATATATATATATATATATATATAAATTTAGAAAATTTGGAGTAACAGTAACATTGTTAACTTCTTAATGGTTTCTTTACTTCTGACAATTTACATAATACCTCAGAGGATGTGCACTTTGGACAATTTTTTTCATAAATAATCTATGGTTTTTTTTTTTTTTTGAAAGCTTTATACTTTTTATGTAGTGCTTTAATTTTCACCAGTGGAGAAATAACCCTGATATGTTTTTTATTGAAAAATTTCAAAGTTAAATATAAAACATTTCTAGTTAATAAATGTTTCTCTGTCTTTGAAGGCCTATTGGGGAAACAAAAAGAACATGTGCTTTAATTTATCTGATAATAAAAAGAATTTGAGCCATTTGCTCACTGATAAGTGATTATATGACTCTGAGATAATTTGATTACTTTTGTCTGTAGGCAAAGATGGTTTTTTTTTTTTTTTTCTTTTTTGAAGCAGAGCTATTTTACATTTTGCATTAAGACAGAGAAGCATTATACTGGCAGTTCAAGGTATTAGTGTCTGTTCAAACTCACTCCTTTGGCTATTAGTATGTTGGGTAAAATACCTTGCATCTGTACAGCTTAGTTTGCATTACAGGCAGACCGTACCATTTGCAAATTTCATTTCCTGTAAACCTGTGCATCTTGTAAATGTTGTCAAACAAAACTCTGATAGTCTACTCAGATGTTGATTTAAAAGTTTCGAAGTTAAAGCTGTTTTCTTCACTCTGAAAATAATACCAATTCTTTGCCAAGTCAGATTTGCTCCTTCACTTATTACTTTGTACATGACAAAGAGAGTCAAAGAATAGGAGAAATAAAACTGGTATCTTTCCTTAGTATCACACTACCTTGTGCAAGAAATTGGACCTTGTTAACTCATAGTTGCAATGACGATGTCATTACGTATGTACATTTTCAGGATATTACTCATTATCAAATTTTAGGATGTTCTTATAGAAAAACTTCTAATTTCTCAGAATTTTTCCCCTTTCTCCATTTCCATTTCATACAATGTGAAGATTACCATTATAATAGTGAGATAATTATTACTATCAGAACAATTCTCTAGGGTTCCTTTCCCCTATCACCGTAGAAATGAATCTTATAGTTAGAGGATTTTTAAAATAACATGTTGCTCTAATTACTACAGAATAATTTACAACATCACATTCTTCTTAAACATGCCTATTTAATTAAAAAAAATATTTTCTCATTTGCCTTCAATACTAGATTTTAAAAGCCAGAATAGTTATTCAGAAAGTAGTTCAAATGTACTGTTTATTCCTGCCGGTCCTGTGAAGAGTAGTTGAAAAATGAACTGCATCTGTTTATCACTTATGGGGGGGAAAATATAGGCAAAAATGTGAGAAAATAGTATTTTTTTTCACTTTTTCATAACATAAATGTATAGTACACAATCTAAAATATATTTTTGATAGGAAAAATAATGGATTATTGGCATTTGCTTCTTTAAATGTTAATTTGTATAATCTTTTTTTTTTAACCAAGTGATAAAACAAACTGGAAACTGAATGTTTCTGTTTTGGTAAAAATCATTTTATTGTAGATAAACTTAAGTATTACTTTCATAAAAATATTGTTGCTACTAAAATATTCATAAAATATTGTGCTACAATATTTTAATAATATTTTATTTTACACATTAACTTAAACCTTGGAACTACTTCAGTTGAATTCATGCAGTTCTTAAATAATAAATATAAATGTGTATACAGCTGTAAACACTGATATGTTCAGTTCTTTCTGGAAAAGTATGTGTACGCATGTATTGTTTGTGTTTGAGTTAGTCAGCATTCTGTCACTATAACACATGCCTGAGATATCAACTTATAAAGAGAAAAGGTTGATTTGGCTCATGGATTTAGAGAGTCCAGCCTATGTTCCATGGCTCTATTATTTTAAGGCCTGTGGTAAGGCAACAGTCAAGCTGGGAGTACATTTTGGGACCAAACCACTTACCCTGTAGCCTGTGTTTTAGTTAGCTTTTCATTACTGTGACTAAAATACCTGACAAGAGCAATTTAACAGGAATTTATCTAAGGCTCAAGGTTTCACAGGTCTCATTCCATAGAAGGCCAATTCCATTGCTTTGGGCCCAAGGTGAGGCAGCACATCATAGGGAATGGCCCAACAGAGGAAAGCTGTTTAGTTCATGGCAGAGTCAGGAAGCATAGAAAGAGAGAAAGAAGGGACCAGAGGAAAAATATACCCTTCTATTGCATGCCCCCAGTGACTAACCACCTCTAGCCACATCCTACCTACCTACAGTTACCACCCAGTTGGTCCATTTAAACTAGGTTTGACCCATTAGGTTACAGATCTCATAATCCAATCTTTTCATGCCCGAATATTTCAACATTAACAGGAGCTTTAGGGAAATGCCCAATAATTAAACTGTAACAGCCAGGGAGCAAAAGAGAAGGGGCCGAGGGTCTCCTTGTCCTCTTCGAGGGCATGCCTCCAACAGAAGTAAAGACTTTCCACGCAGCCCCACCTCTTTAAGGTTCCACCACCTCCCAGTATTACCACTCTCTGTGGAACAAACCTTTAACACATGGGCCTTGGGAAGACTTTTAAGATGCAAACTATAACAGTATTTATTAATTAGTTGTATATGTATTAAATTTTGGCTAATTATTGAGCAGTCCATTAGAACCTTTTAAATATTAAAGAAGAAAATTATTAGATATGAAATAATTTCTAAGAAATTAAAACATTGAAGCTTTCATTCTGTAAATTGATTACATTAGTTACAATATTAATGCCCAGTTTATTATATGAAATTTGAAGATATTAACCTGGAGAGAAAAAGAACAGAAAGGATGTTTTTGCATAAATTTTAGAAACTGAGATGTGAGCTTGAACAGTGGCGAGGTGGGAGAGATGGGGCACACATAATTGATTGAGATAGTATAGTAATTGGAAGGTTTACACTGGTGGTATGAATCTAATACCTTGGGGATTAGGTGTTAGGAAAATGTGTAGCATTGGGTTTAGAGACTGTTATGTTTTGGATCTGAGGTGTCTCCCCAAATTCCTTTGTTAATATTTAGAGGTGAAACAATGATTAAATTATGAGAATTGTAACATAATCAGAACATCCTAGTTTGAATGGACTAACTGGGTGGTAACTGTAGGCAGGTGGGGCATAACTGGAGGGGCTAGGTCACTGGGGTTATGCTCTGGAAGGGTTCCTCTTCCCTGTGGTCCCTCCCTCTCACTATCTCTCCTTTCTGATTATCATGAGATAAGCAGCTCTCCTCTACCTCCACCCTTCTGCCTGTTGTTCTGCCTCACCTCAGACCCAGCCTATGGATTTGGCCAACCATGGACTGAAACTCTGAATCTGAGAGCCCCAAATCAGCATTTCCTACTTTAAGTTGGCCTTGTAGGGTTTTTTGATTGCAGCAGCCAAAAAGAGCTATCAAAGAGACTATGGCATTAAAAGTATTACCAGAGTCTTCCTCACTGTAAGACCTTGCTTTGTAATGATTTGAGATTTATTTAAAAATTACATAATTACTTTTAGCATTGTGGACTTTCTTTTAACTCATCATCACTCCATTCTATGTTAAAAAAGTGAAAATGTTACTGATTTCAAATTATTCCTGAATGTATATCAGGATTTAGATTTCTACATGCAGATCACCTTGCAAATTCAATTTTATAGAGAAAAATATTATGTTTATAGGTCTATTAAAATAAAGAATATGCTAATGTTACTCTCAGAAACAACTGTTTTGAAGTGAGCATTATGAATATTTCCTTTTGATTGACCACGGAACTGCTGCATCTGAATTGTCTATAAAAACAAAACAAAACAAAACAAAACAAAACAAAAAAACAAAGGCAAAGCTCTTTAGAAATTAGTTACCAGTACAAAGTTTCAAGATGTCCAAAGATTTCCAACAGTACCAAGCCTTGTCTTTTCCTAATCTGCTTGGCATGATCTGTCAACCATTCAGTAAATATTTTCCACTGAAATCCTAACTTGCAGTAGGTTTTTTCATAATGTGTCCTCCCCATCAAAGGAGGGTCACTAAGGTTTGAGACCACTGGAGAGATAATGCTCCTATATTTAAAAATATATGCATAATAAAATTCTTAAATTCAATGATATTAGTAGAAGTTTCAAAGATTGCCACACTTGATGTTATGTAACTATAAAGGTTTTGACTCTCATTTGTGTTCATTCAGAATACAGGCAGTATGTCTGTATTTTGAAAGATGTGCCTCCTGCAAAGAAGCTTTGCACTAAAGTTTGATTAAAACCAAACTATCATGTGGGGGACAAAATTTCTATTTAGTTATATGCAGCTTTTTAAAGCTAAACTTTTGTTTTCTTTGGGAAATAAATATATTGAGTTGAGTTTTGCCTTAGGTATTGTGAACTAGAATGCTAGAAATCTTGTCCATTTTAAAAACAAAAGCAATGTGTTTTAGCAGCATTGCATCTCTTTTTAAGGTCCTTATAAACAGCAGATATGGTGAGGGGGCAGTGGCCTGGGAATAAGATCTGAAGGGAATTCTCATGCTAATCATGTATTTACCCATAGTCAGCTGCCCTGGGCTTCAGAGGCAAAGTTTCCTCCCCTGTGAAAGGAGAAGATTGTGTTTAATGACTTCACAGGGTTCTGAGCCCAACTCTAAATCACCATTCCACTTTTGAAAAATCTTAGATATTTTAGTTGAAAAGTTATAGATTAGTTCTTTGACAGAACAGTATGTAGTTACTACTAATGGCATTAAAAAATGGAAAAAACATGATAGAAATGTTAAGTAAAAAATGCAAAACTATTGTGTGTCTGTATATATACATATATACATATATGTATGTGTAATGAATATGGCTATTTTATAGCTAAAATATACATATACACATAGCTCAAAATAGAATAAATAATAATAAAATAATTGTTCTGGATTAGTGGGGTTATGTATATTTTTTCTTCTCTTTTTATGGATTATCTTTGGCTTTGATATGCTACTTTTACAACTGAATGGAAGAAAATAGAATCACATTGTTGTTTTTCTATTTATTTCCTGTTCCCTAATATCCTTTACTACTTTGAATAAAAATCATTTTATTTGATATTTGTTAAGAATATAACACTGTAAACATTCTATTTTTAGAAGCTTGGTCTTCTAGAGGCTTAAAATTATTTGAAAAGAGATATAAATGTTATATTTCAGATATCATCTTCCAATTTGATCAATTATTATTCTAACACAAGGGAGGAATTCTTATAGAGCACAAAAATTATTATACTTGCCAATATTTCAAGCTTTTTACTTTCATAGAATTTTCTACTAAATTAATTCCCAGAGGGTGAGTATATAAGTAAAAAGATTAAGGGAAATTTTATACTTTGGAATTATTTGAAAACTATCTAATATTATTACTTTTATTTTATTTTAATAAATCAATTTCTCCCAAGATTTGGTATTTCTAAATTAAAAGTAAATAGTATTTTTCCATAGATTAATTATACAAACAGGAGAAAGCTATCCTAATATAATTGCTTTTTGAAGAAATAAGCATTTTGCTAAATTTTGTTTTGCAGACTTGTTCCCATTTTGATTTAGTTGATTTTAAAACATGTTTAACTTGTTTAATCTAGACTAGAAATAAGGTGATACTTTTTTAAATGTCAAGACAGTTTTATAGCTTTCTCACTACTAAGTGATTTAGCTTAGACTCTGTGTAAAAATGGTAATGCGATGACATTCAATTTTGTTAGTGAAAAGAATGACAAAATCTTCCTTTAATACCAATAATCACAGGAGATAGAAGAATGTTTAAGAATATCTTCCTTACCCTGCTAGTTCATATTCTGAGAGCCATCTGATATATACCAGTTAATATTAAAAGAAAGCAAAATACATATATCTTGCACTCTTAATCCATGATATTTTGGGACCCTCAAAATGGAGAGTTTTACCTCCAGCCTCCTCCTCAATACCACTCCAAGTAGAGAAGAACAATAGTTTTCCCTCATTGTCCCCCTTTGTCACCAACCTTGAGATGACATTTGTGTATAAACTCACTATTGCTGGTAAGTTATAATGTGAATTTGCTCTTTTTCCATTATAAACTTTAGGAAAAAATGCTGTCTTCATCTTGGAGTATAAAATCAATCTCACTTCCATGCATTCATTAATTCATACTTAGTTGGACACTGGAAATGGCTACTCCTGGGAACATTTTTTATTCTTAATCTTGACAGAAATGGGGAATAATCATTTAGTGGAAGTCTCATTAAAGTGGAAATGATAGTGTTTTATTGCACAGTAGAGTAACCACAGATAATGACATACTGTATATTTCAAATCCTGTAAGTAAGTATTTTGTTTTCAGCACAAGAAAGTCCAAATATTTGAGGAGATTGAGATGTATGTTCTGATTCAAACATTATACAATATATACATATATCAAAATATCACATGGTAACTGATACTATGTATAATTTTAATATTAATTTATATTAATATGTATATATTTAAAAATCACTTGGAGAAACCAATCCTATGGAAAGCCCTATAAAGTTTGTCATCTGCCACTGTGATAGAGCTGTACATTCCAGTGAGCCTGCCTGTGCTATCATTGACTTTATTCTTGGCACATTTCATTTCATTTCATGTAATAGAGAAACAGGAGGGGTGAGAAAGAAGATCTGCTTAGTGTACCTTAATAGATATTAGCCTTTATCCCATTATGACTCTAAAAACTAATACAACTTCTAATACACACAAAGGTGCTAATTTGTTTCTGAATCTAATCCAAAATCATGCTAAATAAGTCTGCTAAGGTAGAAATTTTGAATATTTATGTCATAATATCCTATAGGTCATTACATATGATTTTCACAATTCCCTGGGATATTTCATGTATATAGCAGTCATGTAGAATAGAATAGAATCAGATTTATTTCTAGAGCTCTCTCGATATAAAACCTGAAATAAAAAACAACTTTATTTTTTTTTCAAATTTCCAACCTTTAGTATGAAGCAGATTTGACATTTCAAAGGCAATTTTAAGTGATTATTATTTGCATAGTAAATTCTCAAGATTCTCTATATGCTCAGACACTTTGCAAAGAGCTGAAGTCATTTGAAAAGCAATGCACCTGGCATTTATATCCAAAAGAGGTGCCAAGTTTAGCTAGAATATACTTTTAAAATTTTCTCCATTGGTTTCATCTTGATTTTAATGCTACCTTTACTCCTTAATGAAAAAGATAACTGTAATAATTTCAGTTTATGAGGTCAGGAAAAGCTTTGCTAGGCATAACATAGGACTCCAGTCTACATTTGTTTTGTCTGATTTATTAAGAATTAGATTAATTTTGGCCACAACTGCCAGCCCTCATCACAGTCAGAGTTGCTATCCACAAAAGTCTTTCCTCAAAGAGGCTTCAGAGAGAAAAACTACTTCATCCACTCGGCTCTGATTAAGAACTTTCTAGCACCAACAGACAAATATTTGGTGTCAGACTTTTCTTCTTAGATACAAGATAAAGGGCAGCATAACTAATATGAGTATCCCATTTATTTTCAAGCACTCATAATTAGATTCACTTTGTAACTCCCATAAAGAACAAGTATGTTCATCTCTTTTCTTTCTTGGAGACATCTTTGTAAATCATGAAGAGCAGGACCATAAAAATTGAGTCTGATCTCATGAGGTTGGTTAGAGGCCCTGCAAAAACTGCCTTTGTCACCATAACCCACCTAGATTGGATGGCTAAGCTTTGTAGCACTGTCCAGATTGCCAGTTTGCCCAAACTCCTCAGCTCTTTCTCTCCCCTGTATTTACAAGAGAAATGCAAAATGAGCATCACCTTTAATATGTGCTCTCAGGAGCCTAACTGCCTATTACTGTAGGTCCGAATTTAATTTCCTTAGTCTTTTGTTTAGTATTTATCACTATTTTTCCCCCGTCACTGCTCCTGACACCTCTTCATACAAACATGGTTTTAAAGTAACAAACTGTTCATAGAGTTTTTGCCTTACTCTTGTTTTAAGTATGGAATTAAACTTAATTGCATATGAGTTGCTTTATGGAAGAATACATTAAAAGGTTAAAGTACCAAGTGACACTAAGCAATGTATGTGGTGTGGCATATGTGCTGAAGTCTGTTCTTAATATATATATTCATGAAATCATCAGAACAATTTCATTTATTCCTTACTTTACACATCTGGAAACTGAGGCTCAGAGGGCTGACTGACTTCTCCAAGGGCAAAGGACTGAAAAGTGAGAGTGAGGATTCACACCAAGCATCATGATTCTAAAACTATTCATTTACCGACTTCATTCTGCTGCCTCTTTAGCTGCTTCTGAATGTGGAAGATCATGCCATGCTATCAAAACCTTTAAAAGATGCCCTTGTTCACATGACTGTAGTGTATATTAATGGAAGGAGGCAGATGAACGTTGTCAGTTTCCCTCTCTAGGACCCCTATGAAGAACCTTTATTAGATGTTATGCTGCATAAATTCTTCTCTTCACTCTGGTTTCCCTTTTGCCTAAGACTTTCACTGTGTTTCCTTTTCACTCCTGCAACACATGTACTTTATGTGCTATTGTTTTGATCTTCACTACCCACAGTCAGCAGTTGATAAATAATAATGCTTAGTCTTTGATGAGGGTAAAAGAAACCTTTCTCACATACTAAGAAGCTCTATTTTTTCCTGTCTCTTTAAACTGCCAGCTTTATTTTGGCTTCTCCTCTTTACTCTTTTGGCAGGCATTTATCATAAATCTTTGTGGCTTTTTGTTGAGAAAGTAGTAATTTATGATAGTGGTTCCATTTTTAAAGAATAGAGTTACTTGCTTATTGGTGCCTTCCCTATCACCCTTAGTTACAGTTGCTCCAGTCCACTGCCTCTGAGTTGGAGATGTGTCCCAGACACTTGGCCTTCTTCCTTCTAGATGTAATTCAGTTGCCCCTCCTTCTTCCTTGTATAATTCTCTTCAGTATTCCATCATGCACAGCAAGGTGCAAAATTCAAAAAGTGAAATATAAGGTATGTGCAGAGTGAAGAAATAAGGGTTTGTGTAATTTTAAATTTATGCATAACCAATGAACTTATGAGGTGTGGTGTGACAATCTGGTACATGTATCTGGCGTATAATGGTTGAATCAAGATAATTGGTATATCCATAACCTCAAACATGTATCATTTCTTTGTGTTGAGAATTTTCAAAATCCTTTCTACTAGCTGTTGTAAAATTCGCAAAATATTAATACACTTATATATTCAATTGAAATGATTGCAAGAAAGAGCAGTGAATTGAGCCTTTTCCTAGCTCTGTGTTGCTTTCTTCTGCGTCTTAGGTCCACCTTTGTCCCATTGCTGGTCTCCACATTGCAGCATTGGTTTGTATCTGTTGACACCAAAAAAGCAACAGCAGCACTGTGTGCATGTATGTGTGTGTAAACTAGAAAATAGTAAATTAGAAATAAGTCTATAAGACTACACCAACTACTTTATGTTGCCCTAGGGAAAACTTATATTTTTATGACATACTTAAGTTATGACCATTTGTGCCCTGTCCCAAGCAGTATTTATTTATTTATTTATTTTTTTAGAGAGAGAGAGAGAATTTTTTAATATTTATTTTTTAGTTTTCGGCGGACACAACATCTTTGCTTGTATGTGGTGCTGAGGATCAAACCCAGGCCGCACACATGCCAGGCGAGCGTGTTACTGCTTGAGCCACATTCCCAGGCCCCTAAGCAGTCCTTTTGAGGAGCTTTTAGCTACTAAATCAAAGTACTATCTGGGAATCAGACTTGGGGCCTCACAAATGCTAGGTAGCTGCTATAACACTGATCCACTGATCGACACTCCCAGCCCTGAATTTCCCTACTTTACAAAGTTCAACTCAATCACCACTCCCTTTGCAAAGACTTAGCTGAAGATCACTCAAGGCTTACCCGTGATGCTCAGTTCATTTCACTTTTCCTTAGGTGCCTTACTGGATCATGTGCACTGTTCACATACTTGGTGGCATTCCATGATTTATCATCTTTTTGTACTGTCTCTTTCTGTTGCTTTATTTTTTGTATGTCTGTGACCCCTGTTACTATACCTAAAGTACTAATATCCTGAAAATAAGGGCCAAGATATATAGTCCAAACTATATCCACCATTGCGCCATATGCTTGAGGTGAGTATTTATTTGATCAATATGATATTTTTCAGGAATTTTTAGACAAAGAATCTTCAAAGGAATATTTCAAGTGGAAAGAGACAAGGAAATATGAAAGTAGTTTTAATAGAATTTCAATTTAAGATACAAATTTGACAAAAAGTATTTCCTGACATAATGTTTATTTTCCTTAATTATACTGTAGGATTTTTTTTTTGAAATTATGAAACTATGGAATATTCTTGTTTATGTCTTAGATTTTAATTTTTTTTTTCAACACACGTACACACTCACACTCACACACATGATTTCTTTCCTAAAGTAAATCTTCACTCCTCCAGATTATTTTGTGGCAAGCCACAACTCTGAACAAAGACTTCGGTTTTAGTAGTAAAACCTCCCCTTTCTGTGCTCAGGATATCTAATGCCCATTATATTGTGTTCATTATAGAGAGGTTGATGAGAAATCGGAAATCCAAATAACAGTGTTGCATTGAAATCTAGGCAAAATACGTAGTAGTTTATTTTAGTCAATTATTTCTCTTTTAAAAATGTCCCCTTGTTGGTATCATAGTGTTTGCAAACCTTTCTTATTTGACAGCAATCACTTGGAACACTGATCAAACAATGTCCTGTCCCTTTTTGGGAGATTGTGTGTCAGTGGCTCATAGTTAAAAGATATAATTTTAACAGGAATTAGTATTTGTAACCATAACTTCCACTCTGGAAGGATTTTATACTTTTAAAAAATATCTCAGAGAATTCTTAACATCCAAGAAACTGGGGAACACATCTGTGTAAAAAGATTATCCTTCTTGTTTGGCTTCCTTTTTTTCTAGTTACTAACTTTTGCGGGCATCAGCTAACATAATCACTGGTTTTATTGAGAACTTCTGCTGCAAGTTGGATTTAAAGGCAGCAAAGCAATTAGAGTTTATTAAGTTTCTTTTAATGGCAAAGAGAATCACTCACCTATGAGTATCATTAGCTGGTGAATTATCTTCAGGCTTATAAGATATTTGAAATTAAAACAATTTATTGTCCTTAACCAAATATGGAAGGATCCCACAGTTTTAAATTCAGGGACTGTGCTGAAAGCAAGTTACTCATCTGTGAAACTCCTTTGTTATTGTTGTTTCAGTCCTTTCAAAGTGTCCTTCTATGAAATAAGTTGAAATTGGGTTTCTAGGAAAAGTGAATAGCTTTGAACTTCAGTAGTATCGTTCACTTCACATGAAAATAAGAAAACAGGAATTATATTTTATCTTTTTCATTAAATACCTATCTTTGGTCTCCCCCTCCCCAGTTTTGATGACTTATTATGTGCTTCAGTCTGTAGTCCACAATCATTACAGGTATTCTCAGACCTCGAATATATTCGAATCGCAGAAGAGAGTCTGTGAAGGACAGAATGCTCACAGTGGGAAGCCACTTTTCTGAGAAATAAATGTACCACAGAAAATTTAAATTGCTTCCAGTTTTTCACAGTGCTATTCTGTTTATAAAACTCAGACACGTTTCTGTTATTATTTCCAAGTTTGAATCCCCTCTGGTTTGAGATCTTCACAATTCTCTTTCTTACGTATGAGTCATAAAAATAATGCTAGGTAACCGCTATACCAGATGTTCTTCCTGACCCAGCTGACTGACCCTGCTGGTTCTGTACTTCCATTACATCATATATAAATGAACACACACGTATGTACCACTTAAACACATGTACACATATGCATGCATATACATATGCTTACATACACATATATGTGCACACACACGTACACTTACATATACATTTAACTTGAGTTTCAGAGAGCCATGAGGATGCTTAATTTTGACTGTTTCATTGAAGTAATTAGAAAATTTTGGGGTTATATTAATGTGACTCCACAGTTAGCCTCCCATTCTCCTCCTCTTGGCTGGCAGTGGATATAATGTTTACATTTGTGTAGGTAGAATTCTTAAAGTTGTAACTCATAAGAACTTTTACACTTGTATGAGCCAATTTCATCACCTTAATTTCAAAAAGCAAAAGTTGAAGATTCTCTAACCCTTAAAAAAAAAAAAAGATGCAGTTCTTTATATAAAGCTGTGTGAAATGAATGACATTGTACAGCTTTCTTATATAAATCAATTCATGTTTAGACAAGTAGGCATATAAAAATCAATAGATACTCTATTTACATAAGAGGAATTAAAATCATCTTCTTGGAGTTGCCTGCATTTTGACCAGTGGGACTTGTAGAGCCTTATAGTTAGCTTTGAAGTTGTTTCAAGGTTAGTGATGGATCAGGAATACTCGTGGTTTCCCTTTGCTGTAGTCTAGTTGACAGTCTCCAAATAGAACCAGGGCCTTTCTGGGCTCTTTTCCCAGTGTACCACTGCATGTGATTATGTAATACCCATCTTTTAAAGAGGGCACATCTTTGGATAAGCTGCATGATGAGACCTGGAAGCCAAAATGTTGTATAAAGTTTTATTTACTATATTTCATCACTTAATGTAACTTTAGTTTTTGTCTTTTGTTATGAATTTTGCATGAATTTTTATAGTTCTTTCCTCTTTTGTAGAAATTCTTTCCTCTCTCCTCTCTTTGTGTGTCATCTAAATGAATAATTCTAACATATGAGGCTCTAATATTAGAAAGGTGAAAGCACACCAAACTGTAAACATTGTAATACAGTATTTGTTTTTTACACACCTTCCCTTAGTTGTTTTTTGTTTCTGTTTAATTTTCAAATTATTTCAAAATTATTTCCATGTAACCAATTAGTTTTTTTCTTCCTTATGAATATCTGTTTGCAGGCTGAGCAGGAAAATATTTATAACTTATGATTTATGATTAAAGAATCACATGTTGTAACATCCAAGACAGGAACAAGATGTCCTCAGAACTTATACAGAATAAATTATGTATTATTCATATCTAGAAGAATTAAATCTCTTAGGAGTCAATTTAAATACTGATAATGAGAATGAAGGAAGTGGTATCACTTCTTTTCATCAATGATTAGAATCAGATCAAGTGGAAATATCTGTCATGTGATTTTGAAGTTAAAAACTACAGATTCAAAATCATGTACACAGCCACCACTATATTAAAAAAATCCAGCCTATTTCGCAAAATAATAAATCATCTAGTTTGTGGATTATAAATGCATTCTCTTCTTTCCCTATTTCTTCCACTTCTCTGAAAATAATTCTTCTTCTCAGACTTTTTAACAACTTGGAAGAAGTAGCTAACATATCATGTAAATCAGTTCATCTTGGCATTAATTAATTTTCCTAAAATTTTGATAAGAACAATAGTGTTTGATACTTACAAAATTAAAAAAACAAAATACATTTTTTATTTAAAATTTTCATTGGGTTACATAATTTTACTTTAGGGTTTGATATACCCTTTCTACAAATTTCTCTTACAGGTCAATACGCACACACACACACACACACACACACATAAATGGAAAAGCACAAAATTTAAAAAAGGAAAGAAAAGGGAAAGGAAGGAACAAGGATGGAAGATAATATAGATCTGTCTCAATAATTGAAAAAAAATTAAACCAACGATTAGACCAGGATCACGATAGATGAAGTATTCTTTACCTTTTAAAATAGTAGAGCCCATCCTCATTTGCTCCTGGGGAAGCCTGCAGAATCTTTATTGAGGAGAAAACCACGTCCTTGACCTTCACCCCCAACTTCCAGGAAATCTTCTAAATTCTGGTAGGTAATTCTTCTTGGGAAAGTCAGAGTTGTTTTCCTTTCACCCATTTTCAGTAAGTCAACAATTCAGAGACATTGAGGAGAATAACGGAGGGGGATTTATGGCACCTCCTTGCCTTGTGCAGGTATTTCCAGCACACAGTATTCTGCTGAACAGTAGAAATAGTCTGAGCCATAGGAACTTAGAGATTTTTGTGGTCCAAGAATTATAGACTGCCACCAATTCACTAGGACATAAATACTTCTCCTTCTAGTTAAGGAAGCATTGAAGGGCAGATGAAAATACACCTTCATTCCATAGAACCATACTAGATAAATTTCTGGTCATTACTAGAAATTGAACTGGAAGCTGTGTATATTAACCCTTCCAAAAAGCAGTATATTTTTTTCAGTCCTAGAGGACAAAAGGAGTGGAAATTATTTCACACATCTTCTCCTTCTGCAAGAAATTGTTTATTCACTGTATATATTTAAGTTTTACTTTAACAATTTTGTATTTGTATACATTGGGAAGTAATTACCACAACCAAGCTAATCAGCATGTTCATTACCTCACATAGTTACCTTCTTTTTTTTTCTTTTGCTGAGAACATCTAGGATCTATCTTCTTCTCACATGTCAGATATGCCGTGAAATATTTTTAACTATAGTCACAGCACTGTATATTTGGCTTTCCAGAACTTGATCATCTTGCACAATATTTTGCGCTGCTTGACAAGGTGTTCCCAGTTCTCCCTCTCACCAGTACTTGGAAACCACCATTCAACTTTTGCTCTTACTATATATATATATAAAATAATTATATCATTATAATCACTATACCATTCTCAAAATGAATTGAAAACTTAAGTCTAAGACCTGAAACAGTAAAACTCCTGGAAGGAAATGGGGAAAGCTCCTTGACACTGGTGTTCAGTGTTTTTCTGCATATAACACCAAAAGCACAGGCTACATGAAACTAAGATTTTTTTTGCACAGCAAGGAATACAATCAACAAAAGGAAAGATACGCAAATAGTAGAAGAAAACATTTGCAAATATACCTAACAAGATATTATTATAAAAAATAAGAAACACATACAACTCAATACCAAAGGGGAAAGAAAAAAAAAAGTAATCATGATTAAAACCATGGACAGTGGGACCTAAATAGATGTTTTTCCAAAGAAGACATACAAAGGACAAACATGTATATGTAAAGACATGTTACAATGTGCTATTAACCCAGGATATCATAATAAGATAGCAAAAGTGGGAGAGGTATTTTATGGAAAATATAACAATTTCAAAACTAATTACATGGAAATGAGCCATATCCTTTTAACCACTTGGTAGTGTAGGTAAGTGTGAAAATAGTTTATTATAATAACAGTGAATAATTTCAGAAATTATCTGCTATTATCATTTTAAAAAAATAAGAATTAAAAAGCAAAGCATCAAAAAATGATTTTGTGACCTGAGAAACCATAATAAAGGGATTAAATTATGTTTAAAAACAGCATGACTGACTGAAACCAAGAGTTTAGAAGGGATATGCTAAATTTTAGTTGGCAAAAAGAAAAATGAAATGGTAAAATTAACTCCAAAATTTGAAGTAATAAACAGCAGAATTAACAATGCAGAAAGTCAAGCCAATAATTTGGAAAATACTGTTAGAAGATATCTCAGAATGCTTTCTTTGGATAAAATATATTTTCTCTATTTTTTTGTACATTATATACTTCCAAAATCACTTATCACATGGTATCTTGAATTTGAATCACTTTTGTTCATATCTTAATTCTCAAACATAATAGATGAAGAGCAGTGAATTTGAATCACTGTAGTTCTCACTATGTTTATCAAGCACGTGCAGAAAGCATGCTTTCTAAAATGTATGCTAACTGCTAATAAGTGATTATTATTCTGCTTTGTGAGAACACATACCAAAAGGAAACACTAAAGCTTTTTCACTCCAAATTGATAAGACCTATATTGAAATATTTACGTTAATATGATTAACTAACTCTACTATGTAACGCAGACCATTTGACTAAATGACCCTTTGTTTGTTCATGTGTGTTCTTCTCTCCAACATTGGATTCGGCCATTGGTTGTAATATGTCAGCTTTGGTTCTAAACATATTATTATACTTACTAATCTAGAATACTTTCAGTGTTGAAATATTTTCATCCAGAGTCTGTATTCAGCATGACAGACTTTATTATTTCTTTAAATATATCATTTGGCAAGTCCTAATGCTATTTTTAACTAAAACATGTTCACAAATTTCTATTTCTTCTTTATCTATAGCTAAGTAAGGATGCCCTTGTCATTTCAGATATCATAATTCTTATTCATACAGGTAGGAAACATTTCTAAATTGGTACTAGGTTAAAACTAAGTTGGAATAAGGAATTCTGGTGTGCTATTATACAGTAGGATGACTATAGATAATGATGATGTACCATATGTTTCAAAAACCTAGGAGAAAGGAGTTTGTTTTTAACAAAAATAAATGACAAATGCTTGAGGAGATACATTTAACCTGATTTAAACATTACATAAGGATTACATCTATCAAAACATCACATGGTATGCCATAATATGTGTAAGTTTTATGTATCGGTTAAAATAAATTCAAATATAAAAACAGCAACAAAAGAAATTCAAAGAGGTTACTCCATTTAATCATTTGTACATTTGGCTCTCATATAGGGACATTCTAATTTGATGTTTGTATTCTGATTCATCTCCTACCCTTTGTGTTCATGTCACTCTAACTCTAAAAAATGTATACTACTTTCTTACTAAAAGTTACTCAATGGTCTATTTTAGTATAAGTGTCATAGTTCATTCTTTTTTTTTTTTTTTTTTTGGTACCAGGGATTAAACCCAGGGGCACTTATCTGCTGAGCCACATCCCAGCCCTTTTTATTTTTGATTTAGATACAGAATTTCACTTACTTGCTTAGAATCTCACTAAATTGCTGAGGCTGGCTTTGAATTTGCAATCCTCCTGCCTCAGTTTATCAAACCTCTGGGATTACAGGTGTGTGTCACTGTGCTCAGCTCATAGTTCTTTCTTGAAAACTTTTCCATTGGCACTTAATAGTCTAAAATCGTATACCTTCTTTATCAAAGGCCCTAGAATGAGGTGACTTCTCCTATACCATTTATCTCCCTTTTATTTACAACATTTGGTTAAAAAAAAAACATTCAAGCAATCTAACACTTTTTTTGGTCCACAGTCTGTTCTCCTATTCTGATATTTAACCTGTAATTCACTTTCATTTGTAAATGTGAAACATTTTTAAAAATACTCTGCTTCTGTGGCTAATATTAAAATTCCTAACTTTGTGTATCAAAGTTCTTCTTCAGAAAGGTTTTTTTTTGTCTAATATTTGGTAGAGCATTTTCAGGTTAATCTAGTTAATATACCCCTCTTTAAAACACTTCTGTGCATTCTTGAAAGCTAAAGAACACATATTCACAAACACCTTCATATTCATTTTGGCTCATTATTTAGTACAATAGAAATGTCATATTTGCTTTATCATTCTTGTCTTTACATGTTAACAATGCTCTGTGTCTCCTAATGTTCATATTTTAAAGGTGTTACACAATCTTTAGATTGTTAATAAAGCTGAATGAAATGGTAACATGCATGCTTTTTCAGTACTTGCTTCTCTTCTACTGGTATAGTGTTCATTTGTTAGTGCTGTCTTCCCAACATTCTCTGTTTCTAAGAGTTAATGTCCCCTAATTCTTCATATTCTATTTTTAAGGTTATCTTCGCTTGGAAGAGTGTGCAGTCCTTTACCTCAGAAAGGTATATTCTAAATTGGAGGAGACTCTAAAAGACAACTTTATTAACTTAATTGTCTATTTATTTATTTAAACATTAATTGCTTCAGGCAGTAATTTCAGGTTCTCTAATCTCAGATGTAATATTAGGGGTCCACTAGTTCACCTCTCCATTGGGATGTTTTTATCTAGAATATACCACTCTCAAAATCGAGAAATAATTACAATCTTAGGGAATCTGGTACATATCTAATGGCTTATTATGACTGAGTGTCAAAATTCCTATACAGAGTTTTAAAAACAATGGGAGAATGGGAAATACATTTAACTGATCCCTTAAGGACATGAAGTATTATAGAATCAGCTTGTGGATATTTTTGGTTCTATATTTATATGTTTGAAGTATTAAGGAAATGTTGAGGTTATAAATATGCCACAGCCTAGTCATTCCTCTTCCTACAAAGCAGAATGTAAAACTTCATGATTTATGGTAAACAATATTGACTCTTTTCACCCAGCTTCTTCTTTATCATAAATAAATGTTGATGCAGTTTGCAGGGGAAGAGAAAGTCTGTTACATGAATGTTATTTGTTCTGTCAAACATCAAAAAACTGAAGTCTGCTGCCTATGACTCTCTTCTACTGCCCTGGATGAGATAGAAGCTTCAATCAATCTCATGGATCAGCAATCTGAGGAACACAGAGGCTACATTTATGAATCTAAACCTCCCTATTGGGGCTCATTTTTGCAATTCTAGTAGCAGAAGGAGTATATAGACTCTAATATGACAAATCAAAGATTTCAATGTACCATATGCTATAATTTTAGCATGACATTTAGCATCTGTTACCCCATCTTTTTAAATGTTCATCTATATAGTTTGATTTTCCATGAAATTAAAAGGCTCACAGCTCTTACCACCAGTTAATGCTGGTTCATATAACTCACTACACCTGATGGCTATTCTTCCCAAAGTCAGATCTGCTCAGAAATTTCCAAGTCTTCCCAATTCTTTATCTCTTTTCATGCTGGCTCTTTTCATGATAAGGCAGGATATCTCTTTTCATGATAAGGCAATTGTTTGGACTTTACTGAAGAATTTCATATATGCTGCAATTCTGTGATTAAAACAGCTTTACCAGAATAACTCTCCTGAGGCTCTTTACTCTTTTGAATAAAATTGTATAGGATTTCCAACATCCTACTCTTCTGTTTGGTCCATAGATAAGAGTTAGAGATCTACTCAGTAGGGAAAAGAGCCTTAAGCATACTGAGAAATGAGTAATATAACTTCTAGATAATGGTTTACTTAGAATTTATTATATGAGGGAAGTGATAATGAAACTTTGTAGGTATCTTTTGCTGAGTAACAACCCATCCCCAGGCCTAGTGCCTTTTAATGACACAAGCATCATTATCATCATCATCATCATCATCATCATCATCATCATCATCAGAGATTGAACCCAGAGGTGCTTAACCACTGAGCTACATCCCCAGACTTTTAGTTTTTTATTTTTATACCAGGTCTCACTAAGGTGTTTAGGGCATCACTAAATTGATAAGGCTGAACCAGAAGTTGCAGTCTTCCTGCTCCAGCCTCTCGAATTACAGATGTGTACCACTTATTATTTTTTAAAAAAATCTAAAGTTCAAATCCTGAATTTGTATCAAAGACAAAATATCTTATTTGAAACTGTATCATATCCCTTTGTAATTAAAAAAATTTTATATTTAAAAATGAAAATAAAATTTCTTAAGGGAATTTAAGGAAATAAAACCAAAATGGAATAATAAAAACCTAAACTGAGGTGGTTAATAGTCACTCATACCAGAAGAGCAAAGGTAGACTTTATTTAAAGCTAGTCTTTTAACATTTCTTTCACTGCCATAAATTTACATAGTAATTGAGCACCTAATAAATTATAATAATATTACAGAGGCCGACCATGAAAAATATATATATTATTAGAGGAGAAATTAAAATTTGTATTACTTAGGGTAGACATAACAAATTAACCCAAAAATGTTAGTGACTTAACATAATAGAACTATATTTTTAACTAATGTAACTGTTGCTGTAATGTGTGTGTGAAGTTGGTGGCCTTGCACAGTGTGATTCATGATCTCTGATGCCTTCAGTCTTATGTCTCTAAAATCCCCTAGAACATTAATTTTTGTCTTCCAACCAGAAGAAAGAAACAGGAGCACCGTGAAAACATACCAGTTTCTTAGCCATTTCATCTCAGAACTGACACCATTTCTGTTAACATTCCTTAGAGAATTCGTATGTGGCCCCATCTAGAGGCAATGGAGCTGAGAATTGTACCTTCAGCCCGAGGGGTTTTGTGATTACAATTCTGTTTTGGCAATCTGTGTTGCAGCTGTCTGTTTTTGAGGCGCAATCCTAAATGTCATCTACTATAACTATACTTCTGATAATTGAAACCTTTTTATGAAACTCAACAAAATGACCACCTAGATCATATTCTTTTCAGTATGTCAGAACATACCAGTACACACCTACCAATAAGGAGAAAAGTCAAAAAAATCAATACTGTAAGTAAACATAGTAAAATACTGAAATTTCATAGGATTTGTTTTTGCTATAAAATAGATGACTTATTTATTGTTATTTTTACTCAAATTCTTTTGAAGTCATTCTTTACTCAAGCAGTATGGAAGAAATTCTACATATTTTACAGGTTGTCTAATCTATTCATTGTCTTCCTTCATCAAAATCCAGGGAAGCTTGTAAACAAATTACAAACATGTGCAACATCTGTGTATGAATACTGAGAAACTTTTGGCTTACCTGCGTACCCCACATCTGTGTTAGAACACTTACTACCACTCAGGACTGCTTATTCCACATTTAAAGTAGTCTATTAGAAAGGTTTTCTTTCTTTCTTTCTTTCTTCTGTTTTTTGTTTTGTTTTGTTTTTTGAATGACTATTAAAATCTTTTTGAAGACTTTGTTCTTGGTTCCTAATTTGCACCATATTGAGCAAATCTAATGTATCTCTTTTTTAGTATTTTTTAATCCCCCAAAGAAAGTATCTCTAAGTTCCTTTAAACTAATTCATGACATATTCCCTGTTATCTCATCATTCTTTTGTGAACATTGCTGAGTCTTTCCCAGATCTTCTCTTCCATTATTTCTATTCCTTTGTTTAGTTTTATGTCAGTGTGAAGATGGGAAAAATTTTATTTTGTTACTGAGGTTTATTTACATAGAGTAGGATTGGGCAAGGCTACAATGTTATCACATTGAGCTACTAGCTAGTGGCCAAATGTGTCCACTGTGTGGCTAACAAAGATGCAAAGGGAAATTCAGTGATAAACTTCTTATTACTTCACAGGTTTTGGTCTATTGACTGCATCTGTTTTCTCATCCTGGTACACTGGTTGATGTAGGTGTTTACTTCAAAGATCCTTTAGGTTAAGATAGGAATGAGCTTTACACATTAATGTTACCAGAACAGTACCTTGCTACCTATATGGCTTTCAAAGATGAGGAAATTGAGTGGACATATTCTCACATACCATCTTGTTATTCAGGGTACATGTGATGGAAATAAATGGAGTGATCAGAAGGCAAAACAAATCAACCAAAACATTCACCCCCAGTTTATATTTCTCAGTTATCACTTCATTCCAGCAATTAAAAAAAAAAAATTCTCCTTTGTCTTAATGGCCCCTTTGTTCCAAATCACAGCTGTCCATCCCTGGGTAGGAGAGGATGAGATCCATCAACTTTTTAGGTTATAATGTGATGTTTTAGCAAGTGTTTGGAATTTGCAGGCAGTAAGTAATCCTTGTGATGATGAAGGGTTTTAGTAGTAGTTGAGCAAGGTGGGGAAGAATCTCCTGAAGTGCTTTTTCTAGGGGTGCTATCATTGTGGAATACAGTTGGGTGATCCATATATGGATATCTCTCTCATCTGCCTTGGAGGAGTTAGAAAAAGAAGGAAGGGCACCTGTCCTATACAAATGTTAATTTAATAATGCCCTAGCTAAGAATAAAATTTGAATTTGGAGCCTCAGAGTTATTTGAAAAGGGAGTTCTTCAGATCTCTATTCCATTAACCTTTATTATCAATTCTAATAGCAATCACTTGAAAAAAATTATACTATTCACCATTTTGTGCAACAATTATGTTTCTCTCCAGGTTGAAAATAATCAATCCTTATTCATATTCACAAATCTATTTCTTTTTTGATCTTAAAGACTATATGTAACTTTCCTGAATATTCTAATGCATCATATTGAAGTCTGTTCTCAAAAAAGTAGGTGAATTAAGGATAATTCCAAATGTCAGCTGATGAAAAACTGCTATTTTTTGATATTGGTATTTTAAAATTTTATCTTTGCATTGGTTCTGGAGATTCCCATCTATACCTTTCCAGATACTTAATAACATGAATGTGAATATATTACTCTTGGGAACTTGTTTTCAAATTTCTGAGTCAGAGGCTCCCCTCTGCAGTATTGGGCTGGAAATAGATGATGCTCCTAAGTCTGATCTGAGATACACCTTTTCTCTGATTGCCTTGGCTTGGAGGAATTTGGTGCAGTTGTTTCAAAGGATTTTGCTCAGAGAAAGTAGAAAGAAAAGTGATGGTTCCATAAAGCTATATTTAAACACATTGAGGGTCTTGTTTTTGCTAGTAATGTGAAGAAGCTTATACGTAAGCAAGATGGGAGTAATTTTCAAAAAACAAAACATGAAGAACTGATTATTTTCAAAAGACCTTAAAAGAAAGATACAAATTAACAACGTAGTTTTTGCAGTCCTCATCTGTCAAAGGACTGCAAAAATATAAGAAATAATTGAATTTATGAAGTCCTGGACTTCATAATGGGACCGAGTCAATATTTTCACACATTTTTAGGTAGCAATTGTTTTTAAATCATTTGTTTATTTTGACAAAAGTAAACACACATTTAGAGAAACATTCTGTCTAAGATGTAAGAATATTTTTATGAAGAATAAAGGTGTTGGTCAGTGAACAGCTAGGCAACGTTACTACTCTGCATAATTATATACATCTAGAAAAGCTGAAACTTTATAATTTTTCTATCATGTTTTCTTTTGGTTTGTATTTTTAATTACAAAATCAAGTGTGCATATTATGTGGCTCTCTATAGCTATAATTTATTATTAGTAACATTTTAAGAATGCATAGCTTTCTCAACTAACTCTGAATAATTAAAGAAGGTAAATTAGATGATTTCTGGGTTTACTTCTATTTTTGAACAAAGAAGTTATGCTCCTTTGAAATGACACAATCACCATTAACAATTCCCACTGGTCTCTACTGCATGAAAGGACTGTGTTGGGCACAAAAATTAGTTAAGAGTCTGTCCTAGTTTAATTTTTAAAAGAGGTAATTCTAGCATTGTTTCTATAGCACAATCCTCATTTATTCTTGCTTAAAATCCTGTATAATATGAATTTAAAATATGAAATACACTTTTGTGGGTGAAATTGAATTTATAGGGAAATAGATTCATTCAGACACTGATGGGGCTGCGGTTCCAAGAGTAAAGAGCAAAACCTGTGCCAAGTACCTCCACAGCTTTAGAGACAATGCTAGACTACCCTGCAGGACAAGCTGAGGATGAATCTTCCAGGGCATACAAGGAGCTGAAGAATCAAATGGAGTTCAAATGCCTCTGGAAAAAATGGGGAGATAGTTTCTTCTCACCCACTGTGATCTATTTCTACCCAGAAGACACTTATGACACCTAGTGGATGGGTTTTTCTTTATACCAACAACCAATTCTCTCATTCTCCAGACGCATCTGAGTGTCCTAAAATTTAGTTCATTTCGGACCCTACATGGAGTTACTGTCAGATCACACAAGTTAAGGACTGAATCCCACAAAACTGCTCCCATTTCATACACCGGTTACAAGTCCTGGACTAAAGGGACTTTGACCAACTGGCTATAAACTCAGGGTGGGCCAACTTCCTCCTCAGGTTCAGTGATTCTTTGGAACCACTTATAGGACTCAGTCAAAACTTTACTAAAAAGATGAGCTAACAGTTGAAGAGGGACATAGGGTATGGTCCAGAGGGTCCTTAGTCCAAGAACTTATGTCCCCTGAAGTTATGGGGTTCTGCCCTCCTGACATGTGGCTGAGTCTACCAACTAGGAAGTTCTCTGAACTTTGTCATGTAGGCATGATTATTATTTGCCTATCCTCTCTGCAGAGGTTGGGAAAGTGGGGTTGAAAGTTCTAGGCTTATATCAAGGCTTCATCTTTCTAGAATATGGAAACTGTGGAGGTTCTCGCCAGGAGGGCACTCATGATAACCAAAGAGGTTCCTGCCAACCTGGAAATTCCAAGGGAGCCAGGTATTCTATGGAATAGTGAAAAACATGCCTGTCACTGCCATCACCTGGGAATTTACAAGAGTTTGGGGGGCTCTCTTCCAGGAATGGGGAACAAAGATCAAATATGTATTTGTTATTTCACATCTCCCCAAGTCAAGTGAGAGAATTATAAGAGATGGCCATTTTTTTTTTTTTCTTTAAGCTGACATATTTAGAGGGCATAGGCTTTGAATTAGAGTTGCTGGTCTATCAAAGCAATGCTTTGGGAATTTAAACCATTTCTCCTGATGGTGAGAGCAAAACTCCACTTTCCTTATGGACCATAATAGATCACAGGGGAGGAAACTGCTAGGAGAACTGCCCTGGTAGAACGCTGAGAACTGACATCAGAAATAACCAGCTAAATAAGTGTAGTGCCACACCTTAGACATTGTGGAGAATTTCATGCAATCCATACAAACATCAGCAAGAGAAATTATTAGTACCAGGAAACTGCATATAACACCCCACTCCACCCCAAGCCTAAGGCATGGGAGGAAGGCTTCTCCATTGCCCTCTGTCCCTTGTCCCCTCTGTTTTACTCTAACTCCTTAAATGGATTCAGAAACTATGGCGCTAAGGAAGAGGAAGGCAGTGGGAGAGGAATGAGATCAGAGTCTGACCTTTCCCTTGTTCTCAGCAAGGCACTTCCTGGGCTGGCAGTACCAAGCTGAGCTACAGTAGGGTATGGGGGAAAGCACTAAATTCTGTGAAGTTAGGAGCTCTCTGGACTAGACATTTTTATTACTAAAATGATGATATTTAGCATGTGAGAACAACATGAAAATATTTTATTATCTGGAAGTAATAGAAAAATATTTCATCCAGGGGTTAGGGAGGAATGAGTCTATGGGTCAGATTTAAGAGAACAGTGTGGGAAAAAATAAATTGTTTTCTGATTACATGCTATTGTGTTCAGCCCATTCAATATAATGATTAGAGTCGCGGCAAAGAGACATGGAATTCATCCACTGTATGTGAATAGAATTCTAGTTTGCAACTAAAGTCTGCAATAGAGGCAGGCTAAAATAAATAAGTTGAGTATTAACAGCATGCATTTAAATTTGACTTTGGAAAGTGGTTGCACTGCTGCCTGTACTATCTGTGTACTCTCTTTACCGTCTTTGTTTTTGTTTTCCACATACCGTTGTGCATTTTTTTTTTTTTTGTAGTGGGGATTTAACCCAGAGGCACTTTACCACTGAGCTACATCCCCAGAACATTTTTTTTTAAATTTTTTATGGATCTCAGTAAGTTGCTCAGGCTGGCCTGGCAGTTGCAATCTTACTGCCTCAGTCTCCTGAGTTGCTGAGATTATAGGCAAGTGCCACCAAGCCTGGCTAGTGGTGCAAGTGTTTTAATTTAATTTAATTATGGAAAAGTGTGAAGGAATTGCAGAAGTGGAGTCTGGGTGATCTCATTGATTAGTGGGGAACAAATTCTCTTGTTCAATGTTATACAAAATTAGTATTCTAATTCTTCCTGAAACAAATGTTCTCTTTTTCCCTACTCCCCACTTTTATTTTTACAAAGAATTATCTTTTAAAAGAAACCACCAACCAAAATACACACACACACATACACACACACACGTATATATATATATTTTTTTTTCAGTGTTTACCTTCCTCACATTGAGTCACACCTCAGAGGAAGGGAAAAGCAATAATACATCTACTTAAGCAGCAGCTTTCATTTTGTCTTCTAAGCCTTATGGCTATAATGAAATCTGTATAAATTCTGGATCACAAACATATAATCATTATACTAATAGCTACTGACTATGTAATCTTCCACTCGCATCTTATAATAAGCTTACACGTAATTCCCAAGGTGTTTTTGATTGGCTACATCAAACCAAGTACTCATATATCGCTTAATGTCAAATTTCTCTGTGGCAAACCATTTCTATCAAGAATTCTACACAGGCCAACTCTGTGGTAGCTCTTTTTATTTTACTTTTATTAAAAGAAACAGGTGTAAAGTTATGGTTAACTATTTTAATACATTATTAGAAACAAAGATAGAAGAAAAGTCATCATTCTTTTCCCTTCAGTGGGTACATGGAGATGAGCCCTAAGGAAAATGGTTTTGTGCATGCTCTTGAGAATGAAAGAGCATAACTGTGCACTTGCCACATAAACAGAGTTCTGACCCAGACTGCTTCTGCAGCCCTACAATAGTTAAGGACTAAAATCTATTTTGTCCTATTGTGTTTCTTTCCTGCCAGCCATCCTACCTCCACTGTTGTGATATCAAGAAATTGATTCAATTTCTGACTCATTGCTTTTCCTATTTGAGCTTATCATCATCCTGGACCATCTACAAAGAAACCGTATGACTTTCAACAAAGCTAGTGTGCATTGATTCTGCTGTCTTTTTCTTTCCCTTTCCTCTCCTTCCCCAAAGTCATCTTTGTTTTCTGTATTTCTTAGTGCCATCTCTCACTGGATTTTTGTGTCTTATTGTGTTTTATGATCTCAAAGAATGAGGGAGAACAGATAAGAATGCCAGCCAAGAAATAAACTATACTTTGTGTTTTAGTGCCTTGTTTTTCATGAATTTTTTTTTATTACTTAACAATGATACTAAAAACGGAAGTTTGTAGAAATAAACTCACTAATTGAAAGGAAAAAAGATCCTTATTGCATTTTAAATAATTAGAATATTATAGGTATGATTTGTGGCTTTAAGAGTTGCCCTTGTTGTTCTTTTGAACTTCAGGAGATGCATGAGAGAGAAACATTACTTAACACACAGATGCTACCTCCCTGCCTAAACTACATGTATGAACAGAAAATGTAGCTACAGCCAAGTGATGGAGGCAGCCAGAGGCAGATCTTCCATGACCACACTCTTGTTCCCAATGTTTTATTCTTCTCTCTCTTCCTTCTTCCCCATCTTCCTCACAGTGAATACCCATCCTGGTCATCATTATATCATTACAAAATATCATACCTTTTGACAGATACTTATCCTCAAGAAAGGCAAAAGGTATGGAGTGAAACTGAAGAGCCAGGATCTATATATCCAAGAGTGAGCACCTCTCAATATCTTTCCCAACTTTCTTCATGCTCTCTCTACATGTCTCTCACCTCAGAGCAGATATAGGGGCTGTTGGTTATCTGAAGTATTAATCTTCTCCAATGCATCCTTGTATATCTTGTAATTCTTTTGAATATACAGGACTTGAAATAGGTAAATTACAACATTATTCAATTAAATTTTGGCATATATAATGATTCAGTGTTCAACTCCTAATTAAAACCTGAACAAGCTGATGTTTACCTAGTAGACCCAGTCTCAGTGATCGCTCTTATAGTACATGATTGCACTACTGTTAAAGGCTGAGACCATAAGGCTAAGTGCTGGTTGCATTTAAAGATCTGTGATCTTCACGTTAGCCTTCCTTTACTCTGGAAGATCAAGGGTTCTCATAAAAGACAACTCTACCAAACCCCCAACATCTTAAATGCCTGCTCAAAGAGAATAAACTAAAGAAAAAATTTTATCTTCAGCAGGGGCATATGGGCAGGGAAACCCATGCCTTTCCCACATTTAAGCATCAACGTTAATGTTTCGTGTGAGAGAGCTTGTGCTATGGAAAATAAAAACAAGAGAAATTAGTTAAGTAGTAAAATTAGCCTTGGTAAAACTATAATCTAGTAATTGCAAAGTAGAGTTGAGCAAAATGGTAATCCCAGAACCTATGTAGTGGAGAGAGTTAGCCTTCTAGGGGCAGGACTGGTATGGGAGAGTAACTTCATGAGTTTCCAATCAGAAGGCCTTAGACCCTCTGTTATATACTGTGTGGATACCTGAATTCTAACACTCAGATGAGATGCAATCCCCTGCAGGGAAATCCCTAGCCATTTGCAGGTAAGAGATGTCTTCCCTTGCTGAAGGTAGCTTATTATCATCTCAGTTTTGGTTCTGGATTTACTCCCCATTGAAACATTGTTTTACGTGATTGATAGTTTCTATAGAATTGCCTACACTGAATTCAACTCCAGGAATTGCAGAGTTTAACAGGCTTTTGGGAATGAAATTGGGCAATTATAAAAGTAAAATACAACTTATATACATAATTCATGGACTTAACCATGCAACAGTGAAATTTAGAGCAATATGAGTATTTATGTAATAAATATATATGGAGGAGTACTCATACATAGGAATGGGATTCCTTTAATTTTATAGCCAATTAACATGATTATCATTTTCTCAAGTTTTGAGGCTAGAGATCTCTTACTGCTCTATTCACAGATGTGGTGCCTGCGGGAGGTGGTGAATGTGGGGTTTAGGGTACACATTCTGGCCTCATGCCTCCTGCATGGCATTCACGTGTCCCACATTATCTAATGCCTTTAAGCTTTTGTTGGTACCTGTGGAAAATGAGGGATGTAATAATATCTGCAAGGTAGAGCGACTCTGAGGAATGACATGTTAAAACACAACTCCTGCCTTCACTGCTGACCTGCCTTCACTGCTGACCTGATCTCAGGCCACTCCTGCTCACACCATTCTGGCACCAGCCTCTTCCTAGCAAACTTGTGGCCAAGGCTGGTGTGCAACTCACTGGATCCCCAGCTCCTCTCCTTTTTTTGGGGGGGGGGGAGTCTGAGCTGCTGGAAAGCTATCTGCCTCACTTATTTAGCCCTCCAAATCATCAGAGGCTCCTTGGCCAGAGTAGCTAATGGTGGACTCATTAGCCTCTTACTCTACTGATTTTACATTCAGTGCATTTTCATCAGAATTATGTTTTATATTCTTCCTTTTTTAAAAAATACCTTTGTCCTCCCATCTGTAGAAAGTATTCTCCACAAGGACAGGGACAGTTACTATTCATTCCCCATGATGTTTGGCAGCATCTGGGACAGTACCTGGCATTAAGAGACAATAAATACAAGTTAGATTAAGAGAATGACTAATTATTTCTAAATTCCTTAGCAGGCTACACTGCTCACCACAAAATAAGGACTCAAAATGTGCTACTACTTTTATTGTTACTTTTATTATGATAAGTTGATGTTAAACTATGATAAATCATACAATTAATGGTGTTTAATTTTTTATTAAACCAGGGGATTAAACCAGGGGTGCTTAAACACTGAGTTATATCCCCAGCCCTTTTTATTTCATTTTATTTTATTTTATGGAAGCAGAGTCTCACTAATTTGTTTAGGGCCTTGCTTAGTTACTGAAGCTGGCTTTGAACCTGTGATCCTTCTGCCTTCACCTCCTGAGTCTCTGGTATTACAGACGTGTGCCACCATGCCTGGCTGATTCTTAATTTCTACAACACAAGCCAGTTTTTCTCTTCTGCTACACTAAGATTTTTTTCTTTCTCATTTTTAAAGGTAGAAATTTGAATCAATACATTTGACTGGGTTATCTATTTTCTGAAATCAAATAGGAAAATATTTGTTCTGTGGCTCACAATGTGGGCATCTAATACTGTGATTTTTATCCCAGGATACAGCATGGCAGTTTCTAATCATTCTCAGCTTTGCTCTAGTGGTGCTAGTTCTAATTAATAAGTTTCAGTGAAACATAACACTCCTCTGCCTATTAGCATGGTAGCAGGTGTGTTTATCTATCATTTATATAGTTTACCTACCAGTTACATATTTTGCTACCTTGCCACTTGTGTTTTGCTATTCTGCTTGTTTGTCCCCATCACTGAACTGATTTTTCGAAAACTGTAAATTCCACGAGGAAAGGAAGTCAACAATGTAACTCTTGTACATTGTTGTGTATAGGTGCTAAATATGTTAATAAAATATCTAGTAGTTACAATTAGATTATCCTTTAATTTTCTTAATGTATTTGTCAGGTTTTTTTGTTTGTTTGTTTGTTTTGTTTTTGTCATTGTGAGCAGAGTACCTGAGAAAAAAACTTAAAGGAGGAAAAAATGTATTGTGGCTAAGGATCTTAGAGGTCTCAGTTCAGTAGTCAGCCAGTTCCATTGCTTTGGCCTGGAGTAAAGCAGAACATCATGGCAGAAAGGTATGTAGGCGGAAAGACGCACATGCTGTGGCAGCTGGAAAGTACAGAGAGACAGAGCAAGTAAGGGGCCAGGGATAAAATATACCCTTCCAAAGCACATTCCCTGTCACCTACTTCCCAGCTAGGCCACACCTCCTGTGGTTTCCACCACCTTGCAGTGTAATGCCATTGAAGGATTGGATCAGATTCCTCAGGATCCAATTACTTCCCAAGAGCCCTAACATTCAATGCTGGTGCATCTGGGACTATACCTTCAATACATGCGCCTATGGGGGACATTTCCAGATCTATACAATAACTAACACCTAGTAAGTATTTCAGTATGTCTAAACCAATGTCTTGCTTCAGTTTCTTATTTGACTTTTAAGCAAATTTCTAGTAATAATTTTTCCCACACTTATAACTGATTAATTCAGTAGTTTGTTATATCCAAGAACATTTCAGTCTGGAAAATTTGTTAACATAAATATCACATGTTTCACTGCACCTCTTTTCTTTATTGTGAGGAAGACTGTTTTGTCTGTGTGTCTTGTTCTGTTGTTCACTTACATTTTGAGCTGTTCCATATGCCTATATGAGACTAAAAAAGTTTTATTTTTTATTTTGTTGGTACTGAATATTGAACTTGGGGTGCTTTACCACTGAACCAGGTCCCACCATCCTCAGCCCTTTTTGTGTTTTAATTTAATTTAATGAATTTTTTGAGACAGGATCTCACTAAGTTGCTAAGGGCCTTGCTAAATTGATGAGGCTGGCTTTGATTTTGTGATTATCCTGCCTTAGCCTCCCAAGCCACTGGGATTACAGGCCTGTGCCACTACCACTACACCCAATGAAACTTTGAAAGTTTTAAGTGAATGAAGTTTAGATTCTCTACTCTTTATTTACTTCCTCATCTGCCCATGGAGGTAATGACTTGACTTACCATCTTATTCACCTTCCCTCTATCAAAGCCAGCTGTGAATCAAAATTTTTCAGAAATCATTCATTCTAAGATAAAAATAACAGCTATGCTAAAAGTGCACATCTTTGCAAATTAGTTTGTAACTACGTCAGGTGAGTAGAATTTCAGCCACAATGAATTCTAGCCAGTGAGTCTTCACTGTGTTCCTGAAAGTTCAGAACTCCTCCTGCTCCTGATCATCTTGTTTAATGCTGCCATTGTGAGCCGCCCATTCTATCTCTACTCTGTGTTTGCCTTCCCTGACCTATGGTCTTGCTCTCTGCCCATCACAGTCTGTTCTCAGTCATGTTGTTCTCAATCTGGACGCCTTCTGCCTTGACTTTGCTTGACCAAATCTCTCAGATGAAAAGATCATCTCATCAAGAGGCATTTTGGCTGTGCTGTTTCCTGACTACTCAGTGCAGAGTTCACCTTTCTGTTCCTATAAATTTTATTTATCATTCTCTTTGAGGCATGATTTTCATCCTTGCTTTCTAGTTGCTGTGCACAGATCTATCAGGCTTCTCTACCATAATAACAGCAGAAGGAAGAGAATTTGTTGGACTGTGTACATAAAATTCCCCCAAAGAATCAAGGCTTGCCATTTATTTAGTCTTTAGGTATACCTACAAATTCCTTTTTACCTTTAGAAAGTATCAGGGACCAAGATGGGAGAAGTGAAAATTTTCTAAGTGATACCTTGGAATCCAGAGATCAGCTTCCTATGATCTAAACACAATTATGGGGGCAAAGGGCACCCCCAAAGAGAAAGGACATAGTTTTTATTTTTATTTTTTATTTTTGGACACTTCACAGGGAATCTTCCGAAGCCTACAGAAAGGGTAGCATCATGCTGAGTAACCATGGGGTTTTTATTAGTTTTTCTTTTATTTTTTCATGGTTTTCACCAGAGTTACCAGGCAGAAGAGTCTTTTCACTCTTCTCTGGAAGAGAGCCTACAATTGCCCAGTGATTCTCAGTTTCTGCCAGGTTTAACAATCGCCAGTGGCTTAGGTTGCCCTCACTCTCCTCAAAAACGGACCTCAGGGCAAGGTTTTCATGAGAAAATTATTTTATTAGAAAATGTTTCTAGGAGTGAGAAAATGACACAGAAAAGGAAGGACAGCAAGTAAATATGGGCTAGGAACAAAACCTTGTGGACTCAGTCCCTCAGGGTGACTCTGGTGATGGTGAAGTTTCACACTTCAGAGATGACACATCCTGGGTGTGATATTTGAATGTCCTGTTGGATTCTGCCCCAAAGGTGCACTTCTTGTGTAGAAGCAAAGCAGACTCCAGCTGTTGGAAGACAGCTCGCCTCCAGAGAGCCACAGGTGTGAGCTGCTGGGAGTGATAGCACTCTGGAGCCAGGTCATGTGATTGTGATAAAATGCTTGGAGTGTGGGTGGAGCAGTTTCTTTGCCTCGAAGAAGCTGCTGTTCTCCTGCAGGTTTCTGGGAGAATTCTGGACGCAGCAGGTTAGGTGACAGGAGCAGTACTCCCAGGCGCAGGCAGTACACAGGTGCATTGTCTGTATAGAATTTACAAGCCAGACACAAGGACATTGGCTAAAAGACAGTCTTTGTTTTTTCTCATCACACACCAATAATTCTGAACACCTGACACTGATGATGTAAACCAAACCCCTCCCCTTGGGTATGCATGCAGGTACAGGTATACACACACACACACTCACACACACTCTCATTTTCTTGTGGTACCACTGTCCTGGCCAAGTCTTAGGTCCTCAAGTACATAAAATTGTAATTCTTGCCATGTTTAAACAATAATGTTTAGACAAGTTATATCTTTTATAAAAAGCCAGTTATTATCACCATAAGTATAAATCATTTAGTATTCTTTTTAAACCATATGAAAACAAAAACAAAAAAAACTTGAGAAAATGGTTTTCTACATCTGTGAAGTATAGATATGTCTTTCTGCCACTGTAATGGCACTGGCACAGAGGAATCAGGGGGCAGCAGAGAGGAAAGTTAGCCCAGTACTTCTGCTCATTCCACAAATGCTTCTTGAACTACTGTGAGGTGCTGGATATTGATTGCTATGCATGTTTTGTGATAAATGATAAGAATAAAATATCCATTAACATGTATATATATATAGATGATGTATATTATGTGTATATGTATATTATGCACACATGAGCTGTGCACAAGTAGATCTAATCTGTTTCATTTCTTGTACTTAATTTAATCCTCTCTCAAAGTAACTTGATATATAAATAAATAGATAGGTGTGTGTGTGTGTGTGTGTGTGTGTGTGTTTCCATCATATCAAATTCTTCTAAAGACTCTTTCTACCCATGGAATAACTTTTTTTTTCTTTTTCCTTTATTAACCAGAGCACTACTGCAGTTCATTTCAGCCTTCAGAGCAAGACAAAAGGACCTAATTCACTAGAGAAGCCTAATGCATAGTTAAATTCTGCAGATTATTTGCTAGTGAGTCAGCCTATTTACCAAGATAATTCAACTTGCAAATTAGTCATGTAGAAAGATTTAGTTGGCGAAGATAGAGTAGGCACATTTGCCCTAAAAATAGACACTATGCTTGTTCCTAAAGCAGTACAGTAGCACCACACATAAAGAGACACAGTGAGGCAGCGAGAGACTTTTTTTTTTTATTTCTTATCCAAATGATCAATTCCTTTCCCTGATAGAGCTTGGAGCACATTGCCAAGCATTTGTGCCAGCTTCTTTCTGCACTGGAAAATAAACCCTGGCCTATGCTAATGAATCAGGCAATAGCAGCACCAATTGGTCTGGTTTTTTCTTTTGCTTTTTGCATTGCTGACATTTCCTCTTTCCAGCTTGGGAGTCACAGCTGCAGCGATAGAGCTGCAGCATATTTCTGGCTACTGTCTCATTAAAATGGCATCGTGGAGCGAGGCGAGGGAAGTAGCCATTCTGGTTTACTTATATAAAAGTGGGAGCTGTTTAGGGTCTGATCAGGAAAATTTGAAATCTCTTGAAAAATGTACTGTGCTGGGCTACGAGGATGGAACACAGTGGTGCCTATTAAGTTCCATCTGATGATCATTCTTGCCGTGTTGTAGGGTGAGTCCACAACTCCATAGACATCCTTGCCTCCCCTTTCTGGAGTCAATGACTTCTGGTATGATGTTGGCTGTCCTCCCACTGCTGCATTACAAAACCCTCTCTCCCTCTTTTGTTGAAGATGAGCTAAAATTGTTTTCCCTTTAGATTAGTCTATTTTTAGACTTGAAGTTTGCAAATGTAGTAGGAAGTTAAATCAATGCACAGACAGCTAATAACAGCACAATTCTGAAATGGATAGGTTGTACCCTATTCTTCCTCTGATGTTTCTGAATCGGGCCCCAACGTAGAATGGATGGTTCTAGAGAAAGTTTAGAATGGGGTGCTGAAAATGACATGGCTTTGTGTGTATTTGACAAGCACCTATAAATGGGAAAATTTTCCTGACTGAATAGTCAATACTTGATGGGGAAAGATACTTCACCTAAGACATGACCTTATGTAGTACTCAGAAAAATGCTTCTCTATTAGAGTATGGTATGACTGCTCAGAATAAACTGGTGCTAGAGCTCATTAATGAGGCTTCTTCAGCAAATTACCCTTACTGTAGATATGCTTGCATATTGCTGGACTGAAATACCAAAATTTGCATGTGTTTTTCCAGCTGTGCTTGTTTGTTTAATTTAAAAGATCAGCTGCAGAAGAAATTCTGATCATATTCTTAAATTAGGAGATGGCCCCAGTTCCCGGATCACATTTGAAAGCTGAGTTGTTTCACAGTCACTTCCTGTCATTTGTTGCCTCTACTCCTCCCCCTACTCCTTTTGAAATTTGGTCACCCATTTTATTTACAAACTGGGTGGATTTGAGTAATAGACATGAGGAAATATTATAGACATTAAAGAAATGTAGGCATAGATATTGTGTTCTAGCAACTTGCAGTCTTTCTAGAGTGGCAACATATACTATACATAGATGGTTGGAACAACCGGAAGTATGTCAAAGATATGAAATAGGATACATACAAATAAAAACTGAAGCTTGCTGAGATTTTCCATATGCTCTGGAGTAGGCTAAGATTAGGTGCATTATCACATTTAACCTCTCAGTCATGTATTGTAGGAACTCATTCTCCAATTGAGATATCTGAGGCACAAAGAGGTTAAATATCTAGCTTTTAAATTCAATGCTTGCTTCATACAGTTAGCCATTATCCCTACATAAATAAATCATTTCCTTATTTAACTTATTCAGAATGGAAAGTAGTTAATCTAAGGTCATTTCTCATAGCGCTACGTTTAGAGAAATTTACCAAAAATAAAATAACAGGGAGTTTTGATTTTAGATTAAGATAGAAAAATGATTATTGTGTCCACTCTTTAGGCAACTCTCTACAAGCTAGTGGAAATAGACAAGTCCAACAACAACTACACTGCAGAGTGAGAAATGTCTCAGTTGGTATGTGATGAACACCCAGAGGAACACATGAGACCTGGAGTCAGTTCTGATTTTCTTCCAGCCGATTCAGGTATAGCAAGTGTAGATCAAAAGTTCAGACTCTGAGCCAATGCTTCCTCGAGAAGTAAACAGACCAGTGGATGTTCTGTATGGTTTCTCTGGAAGCATGGGATATTATAGAAAAATATGACGGTTGCCCCCGAGAGTATGGTGCCTGCATTTTTCTGTTTTTCTCCTTTTCATTCCACCTATGAACCTCAACTGGGGTCCCCTCTAAGGAGGTTAAAAGGAAAATGACATTTTTCTTACTTGTCCATACTACTAGAAATGTAATAGATGTAGCATGTATATAATTCAGTTTGTATATAAGCATGAAACGTATGTAACTTAATATTATCAGCCCCCATTCCACTAGAATGTCAGAAGTATTCTTCTGGGACTAGAAACTTCATCCATTCCCTGAATCTTGAATTTCTTCTTTGCTATTTATCTTTACAAGAAGGGGGAACTCTCAAAAAATCTGTGAAAATCATAGACATATTCATGGGTAAATTTTCTTTGTAAATTTTACTATGTAGAAAATCATAAGTGATGCCTGTTAACTACTGAAGTGTGGAGTGTGTGGAATGCATGTGTCCAGCCTGAGGAGGCCTTTGGTGATGAAAATGGGCTCTCTCACTAGCTATAAGAAAGACAGAGGAGGAAAATGGCCCTAGAAAAAGGCTGAAGGTTTTGGATAGGCCAGTTGAGAACACTGTAGGTTTTCTAAGAAGAAACTGAGTGATGTAAACATTCATTGATAAGCTACATTCTGCCAAATTCATGAAGGAATGAATTTGAGAAAGATGAGCCCAAATGTATAATGTCCAAGAAGGGCTCTTTTTCGGTAACCTGGTCATGAGGGAATGGAATCATCCAGCACCATGTTTTTGGCAGGAACATAATGCCATATGCTCCTCAGTACAAGAGAGGTTTGGCAGGACTGATATTCTTCAATAAGCCCTTAATATCTGCAAGTCTTTGCTATGAATGAAAATTATAATTTATGGTGACGTGGGGGGATTTTGGAGAATAAATTAAACATTTTTATGAATGCAATGATAGTCATACCACAAAAGTCATAGATGATGCTAAGCCAGGTAGTTAAATTGAGGGTAATGCATACTGTGAGTGAAAACTCCTGATGCTTAAGAATGCCAATTTCTAGTTTGTGCTCAGACTTACTGCTCTGGTCCCCACTCTAGAAACCAAACCCTCATTGGCATGTATGCTGGGGCAGAAATGTGCACAATGCTGCATTCAGGATATGATGGAAAATCTGGGGAAAACATATAGTAGCCAAAAGTACTTGCACTGCAGAAATGCCTGGTAGAACAAAAAGAAAATATTGGCTTAGTTAAAAATTAAGGGAGTCTGATAATTTTAGGAAGGTGCAGCTGCTCTTCCTTGTGAATGGAACTTCCTCTACAGCTAAATATAGTACTGATTGTATTAGCCACATGAAGTACAATTATATATTGAGGTATTGGTTTTAAGTAGAGCATTACAAGTTCCCCCATCTTGAAATATTAGAGTCTTGAGTAAACAAGTCCACCTCATGCAAAAATATCAATTTGAACTAAAACTAGACAGAACTATAAAGGAGCTAGACAGAATCAGCCAACTCAACACAAGCTATTTTACACTCCTCATATATCTCTGTGATGTACTGATCATTCTAGCCATCATCATGGTATCCTGTAGTTACATGTGAAATACTTTGGTTTAAGCAATCAATATAAAATTTTGGATTAGTTCTATATGTATACCAAACATGAATTTTCTACTTTCTTTGACCTCCCAGAAATAGTCTAGAATTATTAAAAATCATCTGACCAAAACATAGATTATATGTGACATTTCCAATTGAAAAGTCACTTGATAAAATAAACTCAAAAGACAAATTCACCCCAGTTCTATGAGATATAGTGTCTGTAGTTTGTTTTTAAAATAGTTAGTTTAAAGGGAAACATTGATAGTTTTAGCAGTATAAAACTCTCATATCTAACAAGTTATTGGACAGTGTTTAACACTTTCAAGAGTCTGTATCTGAATAATATTGTGACTGTTGAATTCTGGTCAAAATTGAAAGTAACTCAGGGAAACAGTTATGGCAAAGGACACCTCTTCAGTAATTGATAGGTTATACTTAAATCACTATTTCCTAAAACATTGGGTCTGGACATATAATCATAACAAAAATATTGCTTTTTCCATCAAAATAACTCATTCATATTTTCAGATACCATTTTTTATTTTTAGAGAAATGTTTACCTCATATTCTCTTGATTAAGCAATGGTTCAGAAATAATTTGAGAATGTTACATGGATAAATATGCCCACCATGAATGAATTTACAAACAAACACATGCAAAGTTTTATCACTGATGATTGTTTCACTGACCATACATATCTCAGCCTCTGTTGTCTGAAGCTTCAACTCATTCCTGAATTAGCACATGCATTAGCTTCCTGCACAACTAGATGAGATACTTAAATAGCAGAGAAAGTTCTGTCTGCTTTGAATAACAAAGAGATGATTTCATTTTTCTCAGTGTGCTTACAATTCAAGTCTACAGACTTATTCCATTTTCATGGAATAACAATGTAAATGGCAGCATCCGCCCCACAGCACTTCAATTCTCTGACATCCTGAATCCAGAATTTCTTATTTCCCTTAGTGAAGAGTTTTCCAAATGTCTCCACAGTCTGAATTTAGGTTTTATTAAGCTTCAGGGAACATTTCCATTAAGACATGGGCTACTTCAAAACTGGCATTAGTCATCTTAATTATTTTATAGGGTATAAATATTTTTCAAAATGATCTTAATTTAGTTTAATTCTCTTGTCTTCTCTATTTTTCTATGCATTTTGTTTTGAGAATCAAATAGTAGTTTCTCCAAAAAAATTCCATCATATGGAGGTTACTTACTTATTTTCTCAATTCAATTCTTAGTGGTTTCAGAAGACAGTCTATGTAAAAAATCAGGTAGAATGGACAGCTGCTTCTACTTCCCAGAAGGATAACTGCTGATTCTAAGGTTTCTGTATCTAATATCACCAAAGCGCTTTCAATGAAAAGTTATTTATTGTGCTTATGACCATTTTATAATTACCTATATTAGTGTTTCCTCTCACTTTCCCCCTGAAACTTCCTCCACTCTGTTTACACTTTGCCCTTTCTCTTTGGGCAATTATGATTACTGTGTCAAAACAGGACTTTCTCATGTAACCATGAGGGCAGTTCTCTGAGAGCACGGAGACTAAGTCATGCCTCTTCATCTCTTGATCCCAGTAGTTGGCACAGCTCCTGGCTCATGGCAAGTATTTGATAAGCATGGAAAGACTGAATAAAACTATATTATTAGTGTTTGGCTCCTGACTGGCAACCAACCTCTAAAATATTCTTTATGCAATCTTTATACCTCTTATTTGCTTTTACCTATGTCAACCAACAGAGTAAAATAAAGATGATGGCTGCAAATTTAAGCTTCCAAATGTTTTCTTAATAAAAATCTATTAGAGTTTTTTAATTAAACTATGTGGCATACACGAGTAATATCAAGATGGAGAGGGTGATTTTCAAAGGACTCAGTTTCTTTCTGTCAAGTTTTGTATTTAAGATAAGCATTTTTTGTTTTGTTTTTGTTTCCGTCCCTCCCTCCCCCACCACAAAGGGTTACAGAAAATATCAGGTAATTCATAAAGCATTTGTTCATGTAAGTGAAACTAGTAGTGTATTAGCAGACTGAGATCTTTTAGCATTGTTTTCAACTAAATACACCATGGAGAAAATGCTGTACAAGTGAATAAGATAAAATAGGAACAAGAAAATACACATGAAATAACTTGAATATACAGATTCTTATCCCAGGGCTTGTAAATCTTCATTTGGCAAGTACATATGAAATATTTCAACCGCTGGACAAAATTGAGCAGAGCTGCAACATTATATATATGCAGGATATTTCCACAGTTATCACAGTGGATATTAATTCAGTAATATCTGTATAACTCTGAACATTAAATACACCTTTATTTTGTGTACAGACTTTTCATACATTTTTTTAACCACAAAACCATGATCTAAAAGAAACCCGATAACAGACCCAATTATCTTATGAAGTCTTTAAAAAACAAACACATTCACAGACATCCATAAATTGGCCTAATCATTTATAGTGCTTGGACCTCATGGATAATCTTTTCAAAGAATAGGTCACTTATGTTCAACTTCATTGGATTATCAGACTGATATAATCCAATGTGCTGACTAAATGTATAACTCTTAATTTCATTCCTTTAAATAAATAGGTATGCCTCAGATGTTAATAAGGGGCTTTGAAAGAGAGAAGGCTTTATAGACAAATATATAACAAAAAGCTGCATTAGGTCAATTTAAAAAGGTTCCTTTAGTGCAGGACTTTTCAGATCTTTTAGTTTACTCAAGTATATTATGAATTAGTATTCAAGATTAATAGAATATAAACAAATCCTGATTTTTCAATGACTTGTTCTCTGTGTTTATACATTTTTAGTTCATTTTTACCATGAATTTCAAAAATTTGTGTAACAAAGTACAATTTATTTTTATAATAAAACAATAATATTAGTTCAGAAATGTGTTATGCATGGAAAAAAAGCATTTCAGGAAAGATTTTATGCATATGAGTGTCTTATTTTTTTAAATAAATTTGAAAACTTTGTATGAGTTTATTTTTCCCATATAAACTACGTGATTCAAACATATATGGAGTCTGTTGTCCAACACTAAGTTAGCAGTCTTTGCCTATAATGATCGTTGTAACCTTCAATTAATTGTTTAAAGATTATATATTCTAACTAGGAATTAGTGTGTGTGCACACACATATGTATGTATTACATATAAAGTATATACATTAAATGTATGGAATATATATAATATGCACACATATATACACCTATTGATATAAATATAGAAAAGAGGGAATTATTTATCTGATTGTGCTTTATCACAATAGGGCTAATCCTGCCAAATCAAAACAGATAATGACATAAAAGCAATAACAAATATAAATAATTGATAAATTCTTAATGTCTGAAAAATTCTAAACTCTACACCCTATATACTTATTCATCCTTCAATGCATTTTACAATTGTTGAACCTAAAACTGAATAAATTAACATGCCCCAGGTCAAACAGCTGGACAGGTGGCACCAGGATTTGAATTTAGATGTCTTACATGTAGACATTTTGAATGCTGCTATCATTTGAATAAATAGGTTTTCATTATTTGGAAGGCTTTAAACTGAAGCAGAGGGTACTATTCAAGTGCATACTTGATATAGGATCTTCTATGCATAAAAAGAAACAACTTTTGATTTCCTCTGTGAAGAGTAGGTTGGAGCTGGATGTGTAATCATGCTTCAGTCAGATAATATTATGACACCCCTTGTTTTTCTTTCTCATGAAAAAAAAATTTTATTTAAGTATTTAAAAATTTCTAATCCCCAGTAAAAATATTCTACCCACTCAATTTATATGTACTTTCTTTAATTTAGCCTAAGGAACACAGATGATAGCAGATAAATCTGCAAGATGACTGGATTAGGCACACTTGGTCAGGACACAGATGTAAATTTGATACTCTGTCTGATCCCTACCATCGACTCAGTAGATAATTCCTCTTAGCAAGAAGAGGAATTACCTTCGACTCTTAATTTATAATTGCTGATCGGTTCATAAGCACGTTTTAATGGTCGAACTTCCAAATATATTCTGAATCATTATGCATCTCTGCATTATCTCCTAGACTACTGCAACGGTCTCCTATTTTCAACGCAGTAAAGGCTTTTACAAATCTACCTAAGATTTTGCCACTGTCTTACTTTCTTATTTTTCAGTATTTTTAACAATCAAATCCAAACTGTTTAGCAGAGTCAACAGGGCACTTGGGATATTTGCCCTGTCTTCCTGTCTGTCTTCAACTCCATTTTCCCATGCACTCACTATACTCTGGATACAACTGTGCTTTCCCTCCTACCCAGGGACTTTGAATTTGCTTTGTGATCTAAATGCTCTTTCTCATCATTATTATCCAGGTCTCTCTTGCAATCCACAAGATATCTATGCAATTTCCTCATCTTTTGCTTCTTCTTAACCACATTATCCTATCACACTATTTTACTTTCTTCTGAGAACTTATTGTTACATGAAATTATTGTTTTCACTCCATCTTTCCCATAGAATGTAAATCGTATTTTTTTCTTGATCACTAACTTATCCTTAGGTCCAAGAGATATTGTCGCCTGAGATATTGAGGAATTCAACGAAAAGTCTTATAATGAAAGAATAATGCACAGAATCATGATTAATTATGGCATTAAGCATGAGGGCATGAAAAAGCCAATCGACAAAAATTGATGTGTAAAGTTTGTAACTAAAGTGAATTGTGAGCATTTGATAATTCACAGCTTAGAGATGCAGATGATGATGAATGCTTTATAACAAGAGCAAGACTACGCCAGAGCAGAATGCTGTAAGGGAAGAGTGCCACGAAAAGACGGGTCTGCAGAAAATGAATATAATGTGAATGAAATGAAGGAGAATTCCAGAAGATGTAAACCATTATGTGAGTTATATCTAAGAATGACTGTGATTTTCTTGGAAAGAAGTGGAAATTAAAACAATATCTCTCTGTATGTGTATATGTGAATATACACATATTTAGTCAGATGAATATAGACGTACAACTACATAAACAGGTATACATTTCTATATCCTTTAGCAACAAATACACGAACATAAATACTACAAATGCAATACCATTTATAATCACTTAAAAACAAATATATATTTTTTATATAGAAACTAGATATTTTATGTAGAGATACTATTTTTTACTTTTTTCTTCATTGTCAGTTTTGGTAGGCATCTGTCAGTTTTGTTTTTCTTTAAAAATAAATATATGATGCTTGAATGTGTGTGTGTGTGTGTGTGTGTGTATTTAATTTATCTCAAAGGGGGAGAGAGAGAGCAAACAAGAGTTCTCTGTTCATAATAAAAGTTCAACGTAGAGCAGACTGTACCAGTAGGTTTTATTATTTGCATTTAACTAATGATACTTAGATATTAGAATACAAAACTTAGATGTGAGAGTTTTGAACTCAAGAAGCTTGACATTTATGTCTTTATATGATAGCATTTTTCATGTTGAAATAGAAGCATGGTCTAATTAGTAGGAATCAAATAAACACTTGATTTTGAATTTAGTCTTCTTTGGCTAATCAGGGTTTCCTTAGTTTGTGGTGAGAATAAAAAGTCCTATATTTCTTTTAATGTAAGGATATGATATCTAATTGAAATCTTAAAAACAACCTATTTCAAGAATTTCAGCAAAATATATTTAAAAACTTAGAATTGCACCTTAATCTTTTCAAATGTGAGAATGACTGAATGAAACTGATAAGGTATTCTCCGGATTAATTATCCTCACCCATAAGTAACATACATGACAAAATGAGCTAAAAAGTGTGTTTTTAAATTTTTTTTTACTGTTTTCCAATTCTCTATTGGGTTTTAAGTGGCACCAACAATATAATGATGCTTTTTTTTTTTTTAAGGCAAGATATCTCTAGGAAAGTTTCCCTGTGAGCTGATCAGCAATTTGAAATAGCTATTCAAAAAAAGGAAAGAAAAATCTGGCCAGATCAATAAATGTGCTGCAGTGAAATCAAGGAATAATTTATCTTTCTTAGAAGTTTAGTACCAGTTTATTTCTTTCTTAGGTTGCAGCTAATCCATAGATCTAGACTAACTGCATGATAAATTTTAATCTTGGCATGTTCACACGATAGATCTCTTAATAATGAGAAGCACATCTCTCACACAATCTGTGCTGAATCAAATGTTTAGCAGAACTAGGTAAAGCTTCCCCTAACTCACTGCTCATTGACAATTTCTAAGAGAGAAAGAATCGCTAGACAATTGAAACAAATGCACCACTTGAGAAAGTATCTGGCATCACATTAAGTCCCAGGAAAAAGAAAAATGTTTCTGCTTTTCTGACCTGTCTCTTGGCTCCCACCACCTAGCCTAGTGATGATTACTCATCTGCAGTTAATTTTTGCTTCCACTGAAAATGTGGGGAAAACTGCAAAGAATAGGGGTGGTTATGAGTTTGTGTTTATATTTGAACAATAAAAAGGGAGGGCTTGGCATAAAGATTTATTTTTTATTAATAATCTTAATTAAATTAGTAAGTACTAGGAATATTTAGAATATAGTAGTCTCCAGTTTTGATATGTTTCAAAACCTTCAGTGGATGCCTGAAACCATGGCTGGTACTAAAACCTATATATACTGCTATTTTTCTTTAGATACAGAGGTGTGAGGAGTTTTTTTCATAAATTAAGCCCCAAAAGAGACAGAAACAATAATGGAAAAGTTATCACAGTATATCAAAAGTTATGTGAAAGTTATATGAATGTGGTCTTGCTTAAAATATACTGTACTCTAATTCCTATTGTAACAATGTGAAATGCTACAAGGCCTATGTGAAATGATTAAGTGAGATAGAATGATTGTAGGCATTGTAACCCTTGAGATACAGCATTAGGATTCCTTGAACACCAACATTAGGATTCCTTGATACCACAGCAGGCACTCAGATGGCTGCCATGGGTACTAAGTGACTAATGTGCAGGTAGCAGATCAGTGTGGATACACTAGACAAAGAGATGATTCACATCCCAGGTGGGATGGTGCAGAGTGACACAGGATTGCATCACTCTATTCAAAAGAATGCACAGTTTAAAACTAATGGACGGTTTATTTCTAGAACTTTCCAGTTAATATTTTTCATATAATTGACTTCAGGTAAATGAAATTTCAGAAAGCAAAACCACTGATAAAGGGAATCTATTGTGGTATTGAAAATGTAGTATCTGTATACCCTAACAGCTAAAAATCATTGTAATCCTTCCCTTCTTTTTATTTACCATGCCCAAATTCTCACTGTTTGGTAGCCAAAGAGCACACTAATTTTCTTAATTCCTTCTCTGTGTTACATCATTTCAGTTTCATTTTTTGGTAGGTAGGTGGGGTTATTATTTTCATTCTGCTTACAGAGGACACAGCCATTTTCAAAATTACCCCAAAACAGTAGTGACTTTTTATACCACTTTATTTTATTGTCAGTTGTGACTTGTAATAGTTTAAGGGAATTTTATGTCTATTTCGACTGAGCAGATTTATTTGAATACTGTCAATATAGATATCTAATCAGTAATATTTGCTTTTAAATGGTCACATAATTTTAAGGATCACCTCATATTCACCACCATACCTTACTATTATAACTTTTGTATATTTCCTTTTAGAAATTTTTCTTGTGGTTAAAAAATTAACTCACTATATGTAGAGAATTCCAAAGCTTGCTTTTATTCACCACGACCTGTATTATGTATGTCCTTTCTCCTCTGCACATGTGGCTGTCCATCATAATTTAGAGGATATGTGTATCAAATTCTCTAGTTTTGTTAACTTCTGTTGACAACTAGGTTATTAGTTGTATGTGTCTGCATATGTATTTGGATTTTGTAAAAAAATTACATTTTTGCAAATATTGATCTACTTTCTAGAAAATTATTTTCTTTTTAAAAACTACATTATCTGATTATTTAGTAAGACATTTCATAATCAGCATATTTCATAGTTCAAAGGGTCGCTATAATTCCATCAAAAGCACCATCTTGTAGTCAAAGTTAAGAAATTACACAAAAGAAAAAACAGGGATTTTAAAAAAATTGTATATATATAAAGGGCACAGGGGCCAATCTGAAAGAGATCCTCATGACCAAATTTTGAATAACTTGATGAGCAAAATAAATAATACTATTTCACTGTAACCCAAATAATAAAACATATCTCCATGATTTTGTACATATATAAATAACTAATTGAATAAATAAATGAATTGGGTAAAAGTAAAAGTTATTTCTTCATTCATTTTCAATTAGTAAAATATACGGTAAATGAAAGAAGTAAAAAAAAATCATTAGCTCACCACTGTAATAAATACCATAGATCAAATCCCTGAAGGCGATCAAATTAGTGAGCAAAAATATAGTGGTCAGAAGAAGGATTTTTCCACAAACACTGTGCAACAGAGAGAATAATATACTGCCAAAGATGCCTATGTCCTAGATAGCAAAACCTGTATATGAATGTTACTTACATGGCAAAGAAAAATTAAGGTTTGGAATGTATTTTAAATTGCTAATCTTGCTAATTGGTTGACCTGAAAACTAGGAGATCATCCTAGATTATCTGAGTGGGTACCCTTTAATCACGATGAAGAGGAGGTCAGAGCTAAGCAGTGTGAGAAGGGCGTGATCTGTCATTTTTGGCTTTCAAGATGGAGATTCTCCCTGAGCCTGCAGAAAGGAGCTGAGCCCTGCTGTACCCTAATTTTCTTCCAGTCAGACCTGTGTCTAAAAATACAGCAGTGCAAGATAACTAATGTACTATTTTAAGCTAAATTTTCTGTAATCTATTATGACAGCAATAGAAAATTGACACAATTATGAATTACATGAGAAATAAAGGTTTATGGTAGAGAATCCTGACAAACGCCACCTTCACTAAGTGATCCAGATTAACATTGCCATTAATGTGTCACCATGATGCACATATGTATCATGTGCTGAGAGTTCCATCATGTCTGTGGCATTCTTCTCGGTGAGACAGGATCTTTAGTTATAAGAAAACAGCAGACAGAGCAATTAAGAGATATTCATAAGTAAATGACCAGTACTCCTTGAACATACCAAGGCTATGAGACAACCATCACAGACTGTAAAAGACAAGGGAGACATGAAAACTAGATCCAATGTAGGATCCCAGAATGAATTCTAGAACAGAAAAAGGGCATGACATCCAAAAAAATCTATATTTTTGTTTACTCAGTGTTGTAAAACATTCAGTCTTAGTTTTGATAAATGTTCTGTAGCCATGTTATATGTTGGCATAATGAGAAGCTAGGTGGAAGGCCAATGGGAATTCTATATTCTTTTGCAATTCTTTGGTAGTCTAATAGTGTATCAAAATGTACATATAAATAAAATATATTCATATGCACATATATTAAAAGGTTCAGAAACAGTATAGTAACATTGGTCTAAAATTAGCATTATTTTCTTGTGCTTGCTAGAGAAAGTATGCTTTTAAATTACACTTTAGTGAAAAATATCCTAATACTCTTCAACATCCCTGAACAGTTAATTTTACTTTCTATTCCTGGAAGATTCTAAGCCTCTTTGGCTTTTCTGTATGCTCAAGTGTGTGTTTAAAGTTTTCCTTAGTCTTAGCTATTTCATTGATGACATTAGTCACTAGTACTTTGTACGCCTCCCATTAGAAACTTTTTAGGCTTTGTTGGTGATGTTTACTATTATTTTGTACTTTAAGGTGATTTTTTTCCATATTATTTTCTACTAAAATTATATTTTTTATCTGACTTTAATTTATTTTCTGAATGATTGTGCATTATTTTTTTTTGCCAGGTAGAACTAAAAGTCACAACCCCCAAATCTGAAATTTGTAATATGAATATTAGTCTTGGTGCAGACTCTCCCTATAAGATTTTAACATTGAACCATATTTTTCAAGGACAAGGATTTTGCAAATTTACAGAAATATACAAGGGATTAAAGAGACTTATCAGATAAGCTATATTTAAATTGCCTGATAACTTTAAATGAGAAATTCTCTTTAAAGGTCTACCTTGGGAGCTGCTCCAATTCCCATCACACTTGGGCTGCTTCTTTGCTGGATCCCCGTAACTCTTTGCCTTCAAATATACCCCACCTTTCTCTCCACACCCCAGTTGCCTTCTCCTACAACATGAGATGCTTTTTTATCATCTGTTTCCTTGAGAGTTACAAAAATTAAAAATGAGATTATTGGTTGTTTGCTTTGGGTTATTAGTAGCTGGTCAATGGGAGAGCACGTGGACCATGAAAGTATTTATTTGAGGGTATGAAATCTTGGCATTTTCCTTATGTAAAACAGAAACATGAAGAGACCAACATAGACATATAGTGCTCCTGCATAAGGATCTCTAGCTCCACTTTGCCTTAATGTGACAATATGAGAGATCCCATGTAATATGTAGAATTTCACCATTTGCTTATATGATAACCAGAATCACTGTTATCATAATCATACATGTCTAGAGATGATGTACTTTAATGGACAAATGAGTTTAAGTTAGGATAAAGTTTTGACAACAGTGGGAAGAGGCAGGGTATCAGAAAGAACACTAAATTCAAAATAAATTGGTTCAAATTTTACATGTTGGATGAATTTGGGGAAACTGAATAATCACTCTGGACCTCAATTAAATTGTGTCTTAAAAATTAAGAGATGAGGGGCTGAGGTTGTAGCTCAGTGGTACAGAGCTTGCCTTGCATGTGTGAGGCACTGGGTTCAATCCTCAGCACTACATAAAAATAAATAAAGATATTGTGTCCATCTACAACTAATATAAACAAAAAACTAAGAGATGAGCATGGTGGAGGAGAATTGTGAGGCACTAAGCAACTCAGGAAGACCCTGTCTCTAAATAAAATACAAAATAGGACTGGGGATGTGGCTCAGTGGTCAAGTACCCCTGAGTTCAATCCCTGATAACCCCCACCCCCCCAAAAAAAAAATTTAAGAGATGATTAATGAAATAAATTGTGTGTTCTCACAATACTGTGTATCTACACATACATCTTTTGATATTGTTTAGCTTTGACAATATCTATAAAAATTCAGTAGAAATATTATGTTGAGTTCTACACATGATTCATTAAAAGGTACAGTAAGTAAGAAAATAAATCATCCCAGTACAGGTAGAAACCACCTTAATTTTCGGTTTTTGTCTAAGAGCATAGGGATGAAGGAAGAGAGGGAGAAGGAGAAGGAGAGGGGATGAACAAGAGGTAGAGGGGGAGAGAGAAAGGGGAAAGAGAGAAAGGGAAAGAGAAAATGAAAATGAAAGAAAGCCAGCTCTGAGTTCAAATCAAGACTAAAAATTTGTAGCCACATGACCTTGGGCAAAATTTTTTTTAAACAATTCTGTACTTTCTTTACGGGTCAAATGAGTCCCTGATGATTGAGATGAGCAATACATGTAAAGCATCTATCTTAGTATATGATACATAGATCCCAGCTTTAATAAATGTTAGTTTCATCACTATTTCTAAGTATTGGTAATAGTTATCTCAGTATGGGGCCAGGTAGAAAATTAACACAGAGAAATTAATTACATAGGATTTAAAACATTTTGCAAACACTTTTACTTTTTTTCTAGTCAATAAGGACAAAATGATTAATTTAGATTTAATTCATAATACTACCAATAGATAAGAAATTTATTTAATATATAAATATGTTATATATGTGAGTCATTAGAATGAGAAAAAATACAGAAAACAAAGATGTGTGTATCCAGATACTGGAAAAGAATTTATTTAAGCATGAAAATATCCTGCACACACATACAAGAGATTACAACTGGCAATTTAATTATGAGTGGGAAGGAACTGGCAAAATAATTACTTAAGAGTAACTGCAGGTAAAATCTGTCTCTCTGAGTATCTATTGCTCATCTATCATTTTTTTCCTTTTCCACTCCAAATGATTATAAACCCTTTAACTGAGCTGACATGAAAAAGCCTTCCGTGTGCCTTTCAAGTAGTAACATTTGAGAAAAGGGGACATATTTAATTATACAAAATTTTAGACACATTTTTTATAACATTTGGTTTTAATGTTGTCACCACTTAAATGGATTTCTAAAAATAGTATAGGAATGGAGACAATGCAATAGCAAAAATATGTACCATGGAAATGATGATGTAAAAAGTTAGAAAACTCCGGATTTAATATTTGAATGGTGGAAAGAAAACTCAATGTAAATATGCCTTCAATTTAAGCTACTTTCTCATATTAGACTTCTCTTAAGTTTGCTTTTTTTCCTCCTCCCCTCAGAGATATCAATTAATACATATTTAGTGTCCACTAATGGTGGACAGTGATATATCTGTGGTTTGTACAACTCAAAGAAAGAACTTTTATGTAAAGTAAATATTTTCATTAAATATCAGTGTGGTATGATAATTTTTTAATCCAAAAAAGTCACTTGGAATCCATGCAGCGTTGTTTCACTTTTCTTTTCAGCTTGGTACAGGGATAGAAGGTAATAAAATATATGCCAGTACCCATCTTTTCCTGAAACACATATCACAGTGTGCAAAGGGATAGAAGGTAATCAAATATATGCCTGTACCCATCTTTTCCTGAAAACACATATCATAGTGTGCAAAGTTGCTTGTCTTGTTTGAGGATTCAGGGAACCAACTAGAGAAGACAGGGTTCTTCACCACAGTTTGCAGTTTGGTTTAGGTCGATTGGTCTTGGCTCCTTGATTCATCCAATTACACAGAAAAAGAGATTTTAAACCTTTTACACCTTTTGCAGAACAGGATTGACATGTTTTCCTTTTTATCTATAGGGATGCAAAACAACAATAACCAAAAGGGTCTCCTGAAAGCACCATTCATACATCCTGATAGAAGAAAATTGACCTACGATGCCTTTTTTTAAAAATAAATTCTCTCTCCCCTACACCCCCTTCGCACATTGGCTTTGCATCTGAGGAGTGCTTATATAAATGAATGTGTTACATTAGCAAGGTCTTTTCCATCTATCAAAGTCTATAAAACCTATGCCTTCCTGAGATAAGGATTATAATGAGAAAATGACTCTTGACAATGCTCAGTGTCTTGCATGCAATTGAACCCATCTGGCCTAATGTGTCCCTTTCCATCAGCTCTAAATTTCAGTGTCTATGTTTTATACCCCCAAGAAGAAAATGCCAACGTATTTTTAGAGGACTGTTGTCTTCCTCTCCCTTCCCCTCCTCTCCCCTCTCCTCTCCTCCTACTTTTCTTTTCTTTTCACTTTTACTATGCTCAGAGTTAATTAAAAGACCTTTTTACTAACTCAATATGTAAATGTTACCCAAATGGAGAAGTTTTGGAGTCACAGTAGATACTGGCATGATTAAAATAGAATACCAGGAGCTATTTTAGACCTAGTGTGTTTCTTTCCTTTCACATTTTAATCTTCATCATTCATCTTTATCTTGTCACATGAGCATATTACTGTGGCAGACTTGTTTCTGAAAAGATATAAATGTGAAATGGTGTCTTGTCATTACCATGCTTATATTGTTTGAGTCGCTTTCCATTTAAAATCATCATCATTTAGGAAAAGTAATTTAAAAAAATGATTATAAATATTAGGCTTAACCACACATATGTTTGTTTATGCGTATCTGCATATGTGGGGGCAACTTATGAATTATCTGATTGCATTATCTGCTCTTTGTTAATCTACTATCTAAACCCTACACTTGTATAAATTTCACAGTGGTTTTTATTTTACAGTTAGAGCTCACTATCTTTTTATTATTTAAATCATATTTTTGCTAGATTTTATTCACAACAGAAGGTTTATATATTATCATCTTTTTTGCAATTTTTGACTTATCTTTCATATTTTATGTCCATCTATCTCCTTAAAGAAAATTTAGCCTCTGGTAAATATTCCTGGCCCCAGAGAGGACAAAACCCTCTGTCCCCTGAGGAAATGGTCCTCTTGGAAAAGTATTTCTTATCTCCAGTTGAATTATCAAACCAATTCCATAATTATCAATTTAAATGATGAATAATCACCATGCTTTATGAATGATATAATATATATTCAGGTATATAGTATACTTTCTTTACATGATTGCAACACAAATTAACTCATTTAATTAAATAAATATACCTGATGCTAAACTAAGGGTATTTAAATAAGCCCTGGACCTGTACAAGGAAAGGGTAAGGAAATGACATGACTGGTAGACACAATACTATAAAAGCAATAAATCTAGTGAATTTAGTTCATTCTTAGGTGCTTGGGTATGTTCTCCAGGAGAAGGCTAATGGACAGAGATGTTTTAAACATTTTTTTCTCATAATTACTTGAAATACATTTAAGGTTTTGGTTATCTTTCTTTCTTTGGGTCATTGACTTCTTTTGGGTTTATTAGCCCACCATGAATGCTGTTTGGCATTTTAATAAGTAAATCTCTGAGAAAACCAATATGGGAAAGAATTTGCTAAATTCTTCTCTGACATGTGAGCAATATTGATAATATAGGGTCAGTGTGATTATATCCTGTGCCTTTGCATTTCATATCACTTCAGCCTGAAATCCTCCTTCCTTTCTGATACTCCTTTGCTGGTGTTATTTCACAAAGTGAGTATCAATATAAATCCAATTCTATCACTAGCAGATGGATAAATGATACAGCTGTGTAAAGTGAATGACTTGCTCAAAGTTGCACATCTAAAAATAAATGGGAATTATTTAGTTATGTGCCTGAATCCTCCTTGAATTTAATCTCCATTTAATCTCTCTTTAATTTTCTTTCTTTTTTTTTAAAGGAAGGAATTTTTTAATACCTTTATTCTATTTATTCATTTGTATGTGGTGCTGAGGATCGAACCCAGGGCCTCACATGTGCTAGGCCAGCACTCTACCACTGAGCTATCGTCCCAGCCCCTCTCTTTAATTTTCTAATCTACAGTCTTTCTGTAGGTCAGAAACTGAATATAATTCTACTTTTTGTATCCAGAATTCATAGAGTGTTTAGAGTTTAGAAGTATTTAATAATGTTTGTTGAGGAACTCTTTACAAGGAGCTGATTTAGATAACAACACTTCTGATGTCCTCCTTGTTCTCTCAGACCTAGTTTATACCACTGTCATATTTGCTAGATATAGTGCTTGGAAAGTGAGATAGAAAGTAAATTGCAATGAGATGCCAATAAATGATATCTGAATATGTATTTTCATTGAAGTCATGAGCTATGTTCTGAATATATGCATCCCTCTCAGATTCATGTGTTGAAATTCTAACATCTCCAATGTGATGGGATTAAGATGTTTTAGAGGTGCTTAGGTCATGAAGGTGGAGCCCTTATGATTGGGATTAATACCATAGTAACAAATCCAAGAAGGTTTATTTGCTTCTTCCATCATGTGAAGATACAGCAAGAAGGCAATTCTTGAATCTCTTGATATTCTGAAACTTCAGCTTCTTTCTAATGTCCATAAGCCATTCAATCCATGGTAATTTGTTAAAGCATCCCAAATAGACTAGGACAGAAAATTGATCCTCGGAGTGGGGGATTCTGCAACAAATACCTAAAAATGTGGAAGCTGCTTCAGGGCTGAGTAACAGTGGAGGCTAGAAGAGTTTTGAGATGCATTTTAGAAAAAAGTCAACATTGCTTTGAAAAGACAATTAAGATGAGGGCTTAATAAGAGGGGAGCTGGAGAGAAACCTTCAGTCATCTTAGATAATGCATGAGTAATCCTAAAAAAATGTTGGTGGAAATGTGGATAGTAAAGGGCATTCCATGACATCTTAGACAGATATGAAGAACATATTATTGGACAGGGAGGCAAAGGCCACCCTTGTCATAAAGTGGTTAATAACTTGGACCAGTTATGTTCACATCATAGTATTTTGTGGAAGGTAGAACTTGTGAGCAATAAAAGGCTATTTGCCTAAAGATTTCTTTTCTTTTTTTTTTTTTGGTACCAGGCTTTGAACCCAGGGATGCTTAATCACTAAACTGAACTACATCTCCAGCCCTTTTTTATTTTTTAATTTGGGAAAGGTTCTTGCTAAGTTGCTTAGGTCCTTGCTAAATTGCTGAGACTTCCTTTGAACTTGTGATGTTCCTGCCTCAGCCTCCAGAGTCTCTGGGATTATGGGTGTTCACCACCATGCCTGGAGTAATTTCTAGATGATGTGTTAAAAGCATTGTCTGGCCTTACTTGAATATTTGTTGTAAAATCTGAGAGGAACAATTCAGGGTGGAAGTTTAAATCAAAAGAGAAGAAGGATTTAAAACATCTGAAAAGCTCTCTGCTTATCCATATTGACGGGGATGAGAAAGGGTATTTGGGAGAGAACAAGGATGTGACAAAGCAACTGCTTGATGAAGTTAGTGTGGATCTGCTATCTCACCAGAAGCCTGGTACTATTCATTAAGACAACGGAAGAAAGACCCCAAGGGCATTTCAGAAGTCCTGAGGAGGGGATTCCCTTCCCATTACAGATCCAGAATGCAAGGTCCTGGGAGTGGGGAGGGGCCAGGAACAGTTTCAAGGCTCCACTCACTCAATTTTAGCACCACACTGTGCTCCTTTTCCACCCCACCTGAAGCCTCAGTGGGCTCCTGGGAGGGACAGGATGCAGGAGCCATAGCTACAGAGACCACAGGTGGGCAACCTTGCATGGTAAATCTACTGTAGCATGCAAAGTTAATGAGTTGTGGAAGTATTGAAACTCCCACCTAGATTTTAAAGGATGCAGCTACTCTGGTGGCAGGTTCACTACAGAGAGTCTCTACTAAGTGGAGTTGTGTGACTGTGGCCATCCTTATAATTCCAGATTGATAGAGCTACCTTTATATGACTGTAGTCTAGGAGGGCTTTGGGTACCCAGGCTCAACCTATGACAGATATAGGGTGGGCTCTGCCCACTATAGCCATGGAAACAGGAGGACTGGGAGCCTTAGGGGACTCCCTACTCCTATGTGTCTAGAAAGCTGGTTATTGTGTCAAATAAAAATATTCTTGAGCCTTAACGTTTTGAACTTGGCTTGGAACCTATAGTCCTTTCCATCTCTTCTGTTTTTCCTATTTAGAAGGGGAATTTCTGACCTATGCCTGGCCCTCCATTATATTATAAAAGCATATAACTTGTTTGATTTCTTAGATTCACAGCTGGAGAGCAGTTTGCCTCAGCATGAAAATATACTTTGAGTCACACCCAAGTCTGATTTAAATGATGTTTAGATGAGATTCTGGACTTTGAAATTTTGGGTTGATACTGGAGCAAGACTTTGGGGGCTATTGAGATGGAATGAATGCATTTTGAATATAAGAACGACATTAATTTAGGCAGGGGTAGAATGCTATGGTCAATTGATTGTGTCCTCACACCTGCCCCAATTTATATGTTAAAATTCTAATAACCTCAGTGTGATGGTGTTCAGAGGTTGGGACTGGATGCTGATTAGGACATGAGGATTGAGCCCTCAGAATTGAGATTAATGTCCTTCTAAAGAGCCCCTACAGTACTCTGTAATCCCCTTTTCCTTAAGAGGATGCAGTGGGAAGAGCACAGTCCATAACCGGGAAGAAGTTCCTCACCATGCACCTGATCACAGTGTATGAGAACTAGCTGCAAGATGCCAGGAGATAGAAAAGTCAGATAGTTATAGGATTGCACAGAGTGAAATTTATTTGGGGACTCATGTACAGAAATATGTCTTGGGTGACAGAAAAACAGGCAGAACCCATGATTTGGGTCAGAAGTAGCTTACGTAATAGTCAAGGTAAAAGTTACTTAATCCAATCTTGAATTAACTTGATTAGCTCAAGCTAATATCAAAGATGCCAGGCACATTCCTGGATGTGGCAGTGCCAGGGTATGGTTGCAAAAATCCACATACTACTCCGATGGTTTTGTCTATTTTTATTATACTTTGGCCAGGGTTACACAGGAGCAGTCATGACATTCCAGACACAAGATGGCTATAGTCACATCAAGTTGGGTACCTATATCTCAGGCTTCAGAATTTCTGTTGCATTTTGTTACATGTCTTGAGTATATTCTGTTAAGATTTATACAGAAATTTATAGTGTTAACAGGATTATTGCTTATGGAATGAAATAGTAGTCTTACTGAATTAAAACAAAAATCTAAAATAAGCCTAAAAAATAAAATATATTAATCCACTCTGTAATGTTGAGAATAAATATATTCATATTGTATGTATATATAAATCGTATATTATGTGGATATAAAACCATTTTAAGTAAGGTAGAATGACTAAAATTGGTTAAATTATAGAATATAGGATGATGTTTACTACCTGTGTGACTATGAGACAAAGGTCATTGGGTTTGTCACTCAGAAAACAACTCTTGATTAATCCAGGTTTCTTCTTTGTATGGCAACAACCAAAATTATATATAGTCTAAAAGAGTAATTGGTATGGTAATTGCTCTGCATTTGAATCCAGTTGGGTTTATCCAATCAAGATTCTCCTAAATAGACTTCATCATGTCAGAATAGTGACATTAATTCATTAGTTTTAAATGAAATGGATGAACTAAACAAGCCATCCTGATGAAAAATGCCCAAATTTACATGTAAATATATACAACAAGTTATACTTTAACTAAAGACTCTTTCCATGGAAATGCATCCTTCCTTTAAGTTCTTTTTTATTTGCAATAGAATTAAATCTGAGTTTGCAATGTTAGTAAAAAGACAATTACATTAATTTTATTATTATTCTTTTGACTTGCTTTAATCTCTTTTTAAATATCTGTTTTGTTGCATCTAAATTTTTGTTGAGTTCTTGGTTACCTGGTTTGAATTTAAATCAGGGCATGACTTCATAAATCTTAATAATAGTCAAATGTTCAATGTAGTAGTGATGTACAGAATGAAATATGAATCAGAGAAAGTAATTTTGAAAAACCCCAAACTCGTCAAGTTTTGCATCTACAAGCACAATATATGTTACCATTTCTTTAGCACTCTGGCAATTCAGTGTTTGTTTGTTTTTTAGATTTCACTTGAATTAATGAACAAGCCCATGTTTAACATGGTCTTATTTCCATTTTCTTTTTGTGTGTGTATATATGCACACACATAGACACACGTTCTTTCTCTCTCTCTCTATATATATAAACATTAGATATCTATCTATATATGTGCAGTATATATATATATATATATATATATATATATATATATGGAATGAAATATATATATATATATAAATTTATTTAGAGATAAATTTATATATATTTATAAATTTATTTAGAGATACTGATTTGTAATTTACTAAAGAGTATTCTTAATACTGAGTGTTTTCCAAAGTACTAGCTCTATTTTATTAATTATATACATGTAATTCTCATGATTAGTTGATAAAGTGGTCATTTTATTATACTTATACTATGTTAAAATATCCTGTCTTAGGGTAAGTTCTTAGGCCAAGGCCATATAACTTGTAAGAGATGGATCTTGGGTTATAGCAAGGTGATATCTGTTTCTAGGCAGTGTTCTTAATTACAGTGTCACAATCATGGAGATGAAGAAGTGTGATTTAGTATAAGCAGCTGGAAAATGCCCTAGGAATATAACTCAATGTCACAGAAAAGTTTTTCCATGGTATTACATTCCATTGGAATTTCTGCCTTCTCTAAATTCTCATATGACACTTTTTTTCTCTTTTATTCTTTCATCCCTGAATACATGTATGTTACCGATTTAAAAATGCAATCTTATTCTGAATAGACTTTCACATCCTAAGGAGCCTGCATCTGCTCCTCTCCTTTTCTTAGAACTCAAAAGGCAGTGAACATGGGCATTGGGTAGGGTTATTGACACTGATGATAGAACTGAAGGTTGACTTCCACTCCTTTAATCCTAATACATTTCAAACCTTGCTGTTTAAATGACTCTCTGTCCTCATGTTTATCTGACATCCTTTGTTGACTTACAATTCTTTGCACATGGAACATGTCACTCTGGGTTTAGTCTAATCCCAGTAAGGTGATAAATGTTTTTGCTTTCTCAACCTTTTTTTTTTTTAAATTGACTATTGCTTGTAATTAATAGATGGACAAGAGGGCTGGCCAATTTTTGTGTTATATAGATATTTACCTTGTAAATGTCTATTATAGACATTCAAGCATATTAATGTGTGTTTGACTCTAACCAATTATTTCATCAAAATAATTTGGAACTCTTGATCTCCCAGAATCTTTGAGGATATAGGAAATAGCTTTAGGTAATTTTTCTTTCCCCCTTTCACATTGCCATCCCTTTAAAAATAGAGATACTGTCTATCTTTAGAAATTCAAACTTCTAATACAAATCATAGTACCAAGTCACTACTTAGTAATTATCTCAGCTGAATTTTATTAAAGAAAATACTCTCAACCTCAGAGATTTACCAATTTCAATCTATGTATGAATAATTTACAAAAGTACTTTTCTTCATGTCTAATGCTTACTTGGAGTCAAAGATTTTACAGACTGGTGAAAACTTTTGTTATTTGATAAATGTTTAATATTGATAGGCTAAGTTTAATAATACCAGTTTGAAACACTGAAATATGGCTCAAATGCTTAAACAACCTAATGGAATGATATAATTCATGTGGAATAAAAAGGTCTTGACATTATACAATTTTCTGGATTAAAATAAAAATAGTTCTGAAGAAAATTATAGGAAATTTTGATGAGATGTTGATAGTTTTCAAAAGCACTCTGATACTCAGTTTCCTTTATTTGTAATATATTGAACTTTCAGTAAAAACGTGAATTAAAATCATTGACTCTGATTAAGGATGTATACAAAACTGTTTATCTAACAGGGCTTTTCCCAGAACCTCACTTAGAAATTGCATGAGCAACGTGTGGTTTGAATGTGTATAATAGTAGAATCTGAAAACCATGGGGACTCTTTTCCAGGGAAATGTATGCGTCTGGTGTTGGTGACACCCTGGAGCAACTCTTTCATTCCAGTCTGCATTCCTCTGCAAGTCTGCTGTCAAAATAATTTATTTTACCATGGAGTTTATAAAGTATCTTCAATCTATAGTGCTTCAATCAAAAGTGCTTTTGCAACTTGAAATATTTCCATTTTTATATCATTTTTCTTCTAAATAGTTGTCTATAAAGTTCCTGTCTCATGCTTTCCCATGTCTCACATTGTTCATCCTTCCCTTTCTCCATGAAGATTGACAGATGGTTTATATCAGATAAATCAAAGACAGTTTTGAATGCCTTGATGGTTGTACTCTTTCTTTCTTCCAGAAAATATTACCAAACAAAATGGATGCTACATCCATTTACTAACAGCGAGACTTCAGGAAAGCTTGTTAACAGAAGCTCCATCAGGTTTCTAGTATGTCAGCTGCTAACATTCCTAATAGGAATCCCTGGTTTTCAATATCATTGTGAGGAGTGGTTAACATAGCAAGAGTGCCTGGCACATAGCACTCCATAGGCAATGTTCCAAACCTTTTGGGTTTTATCAAATGTCCTATTATGTCCAAGGCTCTGGTTTCAGGTTAAGAACCCATGACTGATGATCCATCCTAGAATATGCTTTGGGAAGCAGACTATGTGGGTTTGACAGACCAGTGAGTTTTTTACTGTGAGCTTTTTGCTTTGCACATACTGACACTTTCCTTATCTGCTGCTTCATGAGCCTACTGCCAATTAACATTTTTAATTTCCACAAGCTTTGTCTTCCATCTTCTGTTCCTATGTAAGTTTTCCAGTTTATGATTACTGTTTCTTATTTACCAAGACCATGGTTATATTCCCAGGGATGAAATGGAATTGCTTTGGTAAACTTGTCTTAATCATTTCTTATAGCATGCAAGTTTAGGGCATATCTGCCCTACCTGAATAAGGAAATAAATGGCTTTAATTCTGTCTGTGATGATTTTTCCCAGAGTTCCAGGACATTCTAGCATGTCCCAGTCCAACCACAAACACCACTAGTGGTTATGCCTCTGTTTCCTTTTTCCTAATAGCACTGTACTCTCTATTATACTCTCAAGGCTTAGAAGTATTTTTTGACTGTTGTTTAACCACTAACTCCTCCACCCCTGTGATAAAAAAAAGAAAAAGATTTTTTTATAGTACTCATATTATCTTACTTTTCTCTCTGCAGCCTCCCTTTTCTGATAGCTCCTACTCCCATAAGAGATTGCCTTTCCTTCCTCATAAGCTGTGATGTTCCTTTCTCTACAGGAAAGTGATATCTCCCTGCACATGAAAGAGCTCTATGCTGAGCTATCCATTTTACCAAATACATTCTGGTGAACTTTCAAGACCTGGAAGATATGTGTTTCACACAACTGAAAGGGCATTTAGCACACTAAAGTTGAATTGCAAAAGTATGTAAGATCTTCAAGGCAAGACCTGTGTCTTAAACATCTTTTGTTTCTAACGACTGATAGAGTACTTGATGAACAGTAGACATTATATAAACACTTGATGATTCAATGAATAAATCAATAAATTTAATTTTAAAAAAATTTTGTCCATAAAATATCAAGTTCATTTTAGAGGAAATTTGGGTAAAAATAGATTTATTTACATAGGCAGGAAAATAGGGAGTGAGGACAACCTACAATTATTTTTAGAATAATAAATTTTTGAAAGGTTACTTATCAGAGAGAACATTTTGGCCATTGTTTTTTTGAGATTGGCTTACTTCACTCTGCATGATATTCTCTAACTCCTTCTGTTTACCTGCAAATGTCATAATTTTATTCTTTTAATGCTGAGTAATATTCCATTGTGTATATATTACCACAGTTTCTGTATCCATTCATCCATTGAAGGGCATCTAGGATGCTTCCACAGTTTAGCTATTGTGAATTGACCTACTATGAACATTGAGTTAACTGCATTAGTATAGTATGCTGATTTTAAGTCCTTTGGGTATAGACCGAGGAATGGAATAGCTGGGTCAGATGGTGGTTCTATTCCAAGTTTTCTAAAAAAAATATCCATACTGCTTTCCAGAGTGGTTTCACCAATTTTCAGTCCCACCAGCAATGAATGAGTGTGCCTTTTCCCCCACATCCTCCCCAACATTTATTGTTGTTTGTATTCTTGATAACTGCCATTATGTCTGGCATGAAATAAATCTTAGAGTAGTTTTAAGTCACATTTCTATAATTACTAGAGATGTTGAACATTTTTTTTTCATATATTTGTTGATTGAATTTATATCTTCTTCTGAGAAGTGTCTGTTCAGCTCCTTAGCCCATTTATTGATTGGATTGTTTGTTTTCTTGGTGTTAAGTTTTTTGAGTTCTTTATATATCCTGGAGATTAGTGCTCTAACCGAGGTGTGTGTGGCAAAGATTTGTTCCCAAAATGTAGGCTCTCTCTTCATCTCATTGATTTTTTTCTTTTGCTGAGAAATTTTTTAGTTTGAGTCCATCCCATTTATTAATTCTTGATTTTATTTCTTATACTTTAAAAGGAAGATTAAAAGAAGAGTAATCTTTGTAATAATTGTTAATAATAATCTAAGTAATAATTGTTAAGGAAATCTGGGCCTAATCCATGGTGAGAGACAGCTCTAAAAACAAATATTCACTCCAGGCTAATTATGCATCTCTTGGTGCAAAATGGTTAAAGCTTTTAGTACCCCTGATTAATTTATAGGTCTGTCTTCTAACCAGTGATTAGAATGTAAATGGTCCTTGCTTAGGTCCTGACTAGCTTCCTGTGGAAGACAACAAATGTTAGTTGGCTTTTTTGTTACTTTTAGAATGTGGGCCCCCCCCAAAATTTTGTTAAACAAATTGAAGCTCACAGGCTATAATGATTGCAGTGCTTGTTATTCACCAGAAATCGGTTGTTACCGTTGCTACATATTTCCCAGGCTTTATACGGTTTTTGCAATTTACTCTTCATAAACATTGAGTCACTGCCCCCTTTTTAAAAATCTTGGGTTGCTCTAGGCTCTTTAAAATGTTCCAACCCAAGGAAGTATGAAAAAAGTGAATTAAAGTCCAAAAAAGAATATCCCCGAAGGATTGTCTTCTCACTGATGATGATTCTAAATTCCTGAGGTTTTATGTCTACTAAAAACAGAAACCAAAATACGAAACTGGTTTTCACATCTAGGTACCATCTAGGTGGTTGGAAATGATAGAGCCTTTGAGCAAAATGGCCTGGAGGACCTTTGATGTGTCATGAAAGATTACTCTTCTTAGAAGACTGAACTGTACCTACAGGACAGATTGAAAGTGGGGAAGACAATGTGTAGCTTTTTATTAGGCTCACCTGAAAATATATAGGTTGCTTTTCCTAAAGTCCAATTTGCAGTTCAGAAAGAAAGAAAAATAAATATGTAATTTTAGACCAGTGAGGAAAATGTTTTGATGGCCATGTGATATGTTATGATAATTAAGTGAAGCTGTCTTGGGGTGTCATGGTGGCTTCCTTGAAGAAGAATCCTTCAAAATTTCAAATGTAGGTTTTAAAAATTATTTTCGAAAAAATGTTCCCTTCTCATCACCTCTATTTTTGGCATCTTAGTTTAAATCTTCATCATTTCTTACATGGATCAGTGAAATAACCTCAAAACAAATGACTTGGTTTCTTTCTCTCCTCCCATCAGGCAGCTGCCACAATGATCCTTGAGACATTTAAATTATATCACATAATTTTGCACTCAAAATCTTTCAGTTTAAAGTTAAAGTTCCCAGGGCCAAGATGGCATTTGATGGGAGTCCCCACAGCTCTCTGACTTTGTTCACCTACCATTCAGTACCCTAACCCCCTCCTCTCCAGGGCACAAGACCCCCGTTGTTCCTTAGAGATTTCAAATCTGTTTCAGTGTCCTCCATCAGATTCCTCTGCCTGGAGGGCTTCTCTCATACTGTTCACCTGGTCACTATCCTCACCTTCTTCATGTCTTTTCACAAATATTACCTTTTTGACGAGGCCCAATCTTACCATCCGATTTAATAACCTATCAGCCTAGACTCCCCATACAGGCATTCCTGAACCTTCAGATCTTGTGCTCATTTTTTTTTTCAGAGCATTTAATACCCCATAATGTTACCTACCTTGTTTATTTTGCATTCCATATTAGGTTTCTTTAGATGTTAACACAGGTGTACTGGCACCTTTGAACAGATAAAATGTCTCATTGAGAGTGCTGGCAAAATCTAGCTCCTAGTGGAGGTCTAATTATCCTTGTTGGCTGTCAGCTGTAGCACCTAGAGTCCATTCTTCACTTCTTGCCTGTAGATATACCTACATTTCAGAGAGCAGCAATTGCTCATCAAATTCTTCTCTGGTGTGGAGTGTCTTCAGTTTCCTCCTTCTACCTCTCCTCCTTTTCAATTCCAGGAAGAGAGAGTTCTCCACTGTTATAAGATCATATGACTAGGTTAGGCTCACCAGATGTATCTGGATAGTTTTTCTGTCTTAATGTCTATAACCTCAATGACATCTACACATCCCTTTGCTAGGTATGGTAACAAATATTTTAAAATATCATGGTAATCTATAAAGAACTCACAAAAGTTCAATTGGAAGAAAGGCAATGTAGATGAATATACAAAGAATAAAGATAGCTAATAAAAGTAATAAATGATTAACTGCATTATTAAGAAAATAATTAAAAATAAAGCAATGGATTTCATTTTGTGTTTCAAGAGTAGTAAGCATTGTTTAAATAATTATGCTAAGTATTTGTTAGGGTGCTATGAGTTGGTGATACATGAACAACCAGAAGGTATATAAATCACTGCAATCTGGAAAGTAAAAACACAACCATGCTAAACAAAAATGCATATGCCAGAAACTTTCACATAGATGCTAAGTTTTAGTCTATTAATGCACAATGGAGAGCTCATGCCTAATGAAAGAGAAACTTGAATCAAAATTAATGTGCAGACCTATTCACTACAGTGTGAGAAGTAAATTGGAAAAAAAATCTATATGAAGTCCTAATAAGGGCCTTGATGGCATATGACAAATCATATTGTAGTTTTAATTAACAAGAAGATGTTCACAATATGTTAAATGAAAAAAACTGAAAAAGTTCACATATAGTATATATTCCTAAATTTGTACTTTATATACAACAAAAGAAAAGCATAAAAATGCCAAATAGTGAGTGAGTGTCCCTAGAGAGAGTGGTTATATATGAATTTTATGTTCTTTGTACATTTATGACACATTATAATTCTGTTCAGCCAGGATGTATTGCTTTAATATTCAGGGGGAGATTATTTAAAACATTATGGGAGAATAAATATTATGTTCAACATAGAATGAAAGGTTCACTCATTGGAGCATACTTACTTCCTTAGCATCTGTTAAATTCAAAGAATAGAGAAATGAAGAGGAAACAAGCCAATTATTACTTGGAAATTTTCTGTCTATTCCTATTAACTCTTTTTGATTGATGCTTGGAAGAAAAGAAAATAGAAAATTAATAAGATATGAAGATGAGTATGTCATGTTTTCTTTGTTCCAACCCTTCCTGGTTAATTCTGTTTCTTAGTCATTTAATTTTCTTTGTTTCCATAATTACTGCTATTTTAGTGTCCTCTTAATAAACTGTCCCAAATTTGTGCCATAATTAATTAGTTACCAAATTGCCAGTCATTTTTGCCTTATTTAATAGACACTTGTCATAATTTCAGAATTTTTTATTATTTTCCTATTTTGAAGGCTGCTTCACTGAATGACTTAACTCTATTTATTAGTTTCTAATTATTTCCCTGGGACAGATTTCTGACTGAACTGAGTGAAATTTATTAGGTTTATTGAAAATTATTTCCAAGTTTCTTTCTAAAAGGTAATGTCAATTTGCCCTCTTGCCAGTAATTTGAGAGTACAAGTTTCTTACCTATATGAATCCCTAAAACTAGGATCTACTCTGTCTTTCTCTTGAACTTCTCTTGTATTAAACTACTGTATAGAATTTCAATAAAAAGAAATCAATGGATTTCAGTTTCCATGGATCATTACCTAGGCTTGGAAATTTATACTTCACAAGAAAAGTTTGGTCACATTGAAAACTATTAAAATGCTTAAATCCCAATTAATCCTTGAAGTTCTCAATTGTTTCTGTTTTACTCAAGTATCGACTATACAGATACTGTTAATAATGTTGAGTCATGCATGAACATAATAAAGATTCTTTGCAGAGGTGAATCTATTGGTTGAATTTATATGATTGCTTCATGTGTCATTTATACTCCAGCAATTCAAGCACTTTAAATCTTCCCCTTATTGTCTTCATGCACCATCTGCTTGGAAGATTATGCAAAATTATATGACAAAAGGCACAAATTCTAAAAATAGAACATGTAACTGTCAGAGTGATTTTGCTTTTTCTAATTCAGGAAAGGTATTTGGAAAAGACTCTCAAATTGGACATACTACTACTGCACCTTCAAAGTCAAGTACATAGCCTTGAGGGGGGGGATTGATAGTTTTTTACTATACTGTTGAGAATGAGATGGTAACATTGCTTACTATTACTACTCTCCTTATCTTTGAGAAACATGCAAAGCATAAAAGACATGTCAGGAAAGGGAAATAAATGACTATTTCTAAGACATTTTAAAAAACAGCATGTAACCATCTTTTTCATGGCTTAAGACTTTGTGGAATTTATAGATATGACAGAATATTGCACTCTAGCAGAGATGCATCAGAGTTTATGTTCATCAGGAGAGAGCCAAGTAAAAAAACATAAAACAAGGATATGGCTCCAGTTTTATTTAGGAATTCAGTTAATAATTATAAGATGAAGGACATATTATACTTCCTTGATTTAAAAGGCATTTTAATTAATTACTTTGTTCTCTTGACAAAGCTGTTTTGAGGCATGCTTGTTATTAATTATTTTTCCATAAACATAATGCATGTATACATTAGAGAGAATATGTAAAATAAAATGCTTTTTGAGCTTTTGTTTAGAAAGCACTGACTAATTAATTAGTGCTATAAACTTCTTTCATTATTTCAGACTCCAAAACTTAGAAATGGTTTTTCAGCGTGTACAAAAGCTGAGCTGCAGTTTTTCATTATCGCCATCTTGGCTAAAGACATCACAACACAGACAATCTAATATTCATTTCAGGGGTAAGAGAAGATATTTGCTTAAAATATTTAATAGATTCATGTCACAACCAATCTCATCAAAATTGATGGGAAGACAAACCAATAATCCCGCAACAGCTTAAAAAAGATATCAAAGGAGAGAAGTGATTGAGACCTTCCATTGTGTTCATAGCTGAGATCCCAAAACAAAAGACAAATTTATAAGACAAAAGCATATACGTTTTATGTGACCCAGAATACTTCATTCACTAAGGAAGACTCAAACTGGCAACCCTATGTGTTTTTATGCTAATTTTGATGGAGCATGGATAGTTAAGCAGATGTATATTGGGCAAAGGGTTGTGATCTAATGATGATAAATTGGGAAGCTTAGAAAGACCCGTATGTTGGGATTCTCCTCTATGTCCCTGTGTATTCAAAGATTAGAATATTTCTTTCCTCTGGATATTGGGTAGGCTTCAGAGGAAGGTCAGAGAATGCTTTTTATGGTCCGTTTGGGGGATGAGGGCAGGAGAAGGTGATTGTGACCTTCCTGCTCATGCTGTTATATCAAATGCCACAGTGTCATATTTGGGGTGACCTGTACTGACCCAATTTTGTTATGGAGAATTAAAGGACTCCAATTCAAATTCAATTAAGAAAGCCCTGTGAAAGCTTTCATGAGAAGATAAGCACACATCTTTGAAGACAAACAGCAAAGAGGAAATTTCTAATTAGAGGAGATAGTGCCACACAGATCTGAAGGTCTGAGAGGGTAGCATGCCTCTCCCAAGAGCCAGATCTTTGTGCAGAATGGAACTCAGAATCCATGTTGCAGATTCATAGCAGATGAAGCTCAAAGGAGACAGTATCATCCTTAAAAGGAGCATTCTTTCAAAGACTTGCCTCTTGATTGTCAAGTAAAATTTGAAAGTAAAAATTCATTTTGCATATTCTGGAAAATAAGCATTTATCCTTGTAGGTGATGGTATTGATTATGGCAGAAGTAGAGAAAAAGCAGCAAGAAGTATTAGCAAAGTATGTAGGTTTTCTAAGTAATAGAGGGCAGGAAAGGATCTAAGTCAAGGGCAGTGGCAATCAAGAGGGAAGACTGGAATTTGTAAGTGTTGAGTCAGTTGGATGAATAGTCACTGGTAACCAATAGACCACAGTGGGAAAAGCAGACTGCAGTATTGACCTTGAAGATGATCATCTAACATCAATTGAAACAGTGGAGAAAAGGGAGTTTGCAAAGGCGACATAAAGCATGGACAAGAAAGGAAATGAAACAAGTGGTGTTCACATTCCAGAATGGCAAATTAAAAATAGTTATTCACGAAAGTGAAGACAGTGTCAATAGAAGTAGAAATATTAAATTTGGTCCTCAAGAGAAAATGCCCAATTGAATTAGCAGGTAGGACTAATTCAATTAGTCCTGGCAGGCGTGTTTTTATGGAGTTTGGAAGGAGGAAACTAAGTTGCCAATGGATGATGGTGAAGATGGAGGGCAGTGACTAGAGATGCATCTTAACCAAGGCATGAAGAAGGCAGCAGAAACTGGTAGCTAAGGAGAGACAGTGTTGAGAGAGATATCTGTTTATTGTTTTTTTTGTTTTAAATATGGGAAAAGCTTGAGAATGATTTTTGAGTTGAGGGGGGAAAAAAACAAGTCAAGAGGGAGAGATTCCGTATTAGAGAGAATTAAATGATGGTGCCAAATACCAAAGGAGATGAAAATATTGCGAATTCACAGCCTAGGTGGGGAGAGAATGGTTGCATACAAGATTAAAAACTCATTGTTAAAGGTACAGAAAGGAAGGGTTTGAAAATTAACTAGTTTTTAATGGACACACATGCTTTAAGTTCTTTGCATTCTGGTTTCCTCACTTGTAATTTCCTTTTTCCATAGCTTTTAAGGCACAAATGAAATGCATTTCATATAATGTTTTGTAAAATTCATAATCCTATACAAATGCAAAATACCATCTTTAAAGGAAAACAATTCATGCTTCTGTATTTTTTTTTTAACATTCTCCTTTGCTACTTCCCTTTCCAATATTGTTTCAGGAACATTACAGAATAAGCATGCTTTGTAGCCTATAAAGGGAACTTATGTATCATTTATAGCATTGCAACAGAGTGATAATGTACTACTTAGTGAGGTGGAAATGTGGCACCTGAGGGCAAGTTTATACCTTTGCTTATAGGCTTATAACAAATAAAAAGGGTCTGTTAGAATAACCTGTCTTTTCCTTTGTTACTTCTGTTTTTTTTTGTTGTTGTTGGTGGTGGTGGTGGTGATAAGGGGTGTGTGCATGTTTAGACTTTTTCTGACCTACCATAAACCAGTCATTTATTTTCAGGTTTCCTAAATCAGATTTGTGGGAACTGGCAACAATACCACTTAGTTTTAAAATTGTCCTATCTTCCCAAATGTACCGAAAGCTCACTGAGGCCTGAAACTGCATCCTTAATGCCTTTTAAAGATGGGCTAATGCTACATGTGGCACAGCTGCAAACATGAGCATGGAAACAAAACTTGTTTGCTGAACCAGAAAGAAAACCTGAATAAAGTATTTCTCCTAGACCATCTATAGTATGGTCTAGGAGAAATACTTTAACCATGTGTGTGTAACTTTTTGACCACAAAGTAAGATTCAATATCCACTGATTTTCATGCTTTTAGACCTCATATTCCCAATACATACCTTTACTTGTTATGAGGTACTTGACTGTTACTTAGTTTTTTGGTCTCTCACCTGTCTTTCCTTGGAGAACCATGGCATTAATCTACTTTATAGTGAAGGAAGCTTATCACATCAGTAATCATCATTTATCTTTTAATTTATTCAGAAAAGATCTGTTGTCAATAGCCCAGAAAGACCACACCCTTGCTGTCCAGGAAGAGCTCTGAGATAATTGTGCTAGAGACATTCCTCTAGGAGGCAGGTCTCACATTTCTGTTTGAATTGATCTGAGTGCATAGGGAGAGCCACACAAAGGCCTTGGGTATGGCCCAGCGAATCTTTGGCTGCCAAGTAGCCTCATGTCAACCATATAGTCCTGAACCAAACTCAGTTTGATTTCATCTCATCCTTTAATGTAGAGATGCAAGCATGGCAAATGCAAACTATAAAATAATTTGTTGGTAAAAATTGAAAATTTTGGTGAATACCTAACTTAAGTTATTAATAATCAGGCTGCATGTTGCTTTTCTTGACAAATGGAACAGAAATTGGTTTGCTTTCTTCCTTGTCTTAACTTCCATGCAATACCTATGCTTCTTATCTTAAGGTGCCTGGCATTTTCAATGTCTGCTTAATTATCCATGTTTCCATCTTCTTCCCTAATTAACTTTTACTATTTTCAAAATTAGTCTCCCATTCTACTCTTTAATCCTCAAATTTCCTGTTAAAATAAGTGGATGCAGAAATTAATGATAAACTGAATACATAACAAAAAGAATGAGCAGTGGATTTGTTATTGCATTCAGTAGTTGTTCATTTATTTGGCATTTTTCTTGAGGTTTTACCATTATTTAGGCTTATTCATTGTTTCCCTCTAATGTTTTGTTCATTGATGATGTTATCCAATCCTACAAAGAATATCTTAATATGGGTTAAACGCATAACTGGTAAATTTTTGAGAGGATGATCTAAACATCCATTCTACATAAATAACAGAAATATAAGTTGCAGGAAATAATAAAGAAAAATGACAGTCATGAAAAGACGATGATCAAACATTGAACATAAAAGTTGGATGATTCAGGTTAGAATTTAGACAAATGTTACCTCTGATAGCTTTTGACCATGAGTATGTATGTGGAAGAATAAATATTTGGACATAAAATTGTATATGAATGAAGATAAGAAAAACCAGAACAAGAATATATGGCATAATGTATCTTCTTTATTTTTTTAAAAAACATGCACTTTTAAGTGCTCTGCACTTTGAATTTTTTTTCTGCATACGATTACTCTGTCAACAGTCTATTTTTACCAGAACATTATGAATTCAAACTAGAAGAACATTGTCAGAAAAAACGGGAAGGAAGTCAGAGGTATGTGCTATTCTTGGACCATGGGTCAGCCTTTTAGGTGTCACTGCTTAATTATACATTCTCAGTACTGCACAAAAAGACTTGGATGATAACCAGATCCACCTCCTTATGGCTGTCTCTTTGACCACATCAATTGACCCATGGTGATTTCCTTTCCTCTAAAATCCAAAAGCTAGATATTTGAATATGCCATATTTGCTAATTACCACATATAGTTATATAGCATCGTTTTTCTTATAAACCAGACATAATTTGTTTTCTGAACTTTTTATAAATGACGGAAGAAAAAGAGCGTCTATTGAGTGTGGTATGTGTTGGGCGTGAGTGTACGCTTGCATACTTTGTTTAGTCTGCTCTGGGAAGCTATACATGCTTCCTGGAACAGAAGAGCATTTTCCTTAGAGCTGGATAATCTAGTCTCTTCTGTAATATTATACAAAGTGCTTTTAGAATCTGATTCAATCATATTAGGGTTTTTCTGAGTTTTCAAAACAGATGGAAGTAAATCTACTTTTAAGATGGTCAAGAAGTAGCTACTTATTTTGAGAACACAGAAACAGATGTTGTAGTATTATTCCAAATTCTCCCAATTCTTTACCCACTCTTCCTATTTGAAAATCTCTGTTAGTCTTCTTTTCCCCCACACATTTGGGTACCGTGAAGCTTTATATCAGAACCATCCTTTCTTCCATCCTTCCTCTATTTTCTTTGCTGTGGTCCTTCCTTTGTGCTCCTTAAAAAAGAGGCTGCCTTCTTTCTTTTGTATTATTTTTGACATCTTTCTTCTGAATGTTTCCATATTTATTGCTCATGAAATTCATTTTTCAAAAAGTATCTATTATTTTTCAGTTGGCCCAAAGTTAGTTTTCTTTTTTTAGCTGGAGAAGATAAAAATTCTTGGAGAGGCAGAGGGAATACAAGTAGACCTGGCTATTTGTTGAAAGAATAAGCTTTGTTATGTAATAAAAGCAAGTAAAGTTACTTATCAAATACACAGGTATAGATAGGTGCAGTTGTATATAATGTTCATTATTCTGCTTTCAAGGAATTCTCAGTTTTGTTTTTTATTACATGACTGTATACAACATACAAATTCAAAAATCAAGGAAAAAAATTAATCATTGAAAAATCTCAGATTCCCTAGGAATCTAATAATTAAATGAAACAACTGAGAAGATGTCATTTGTGCTGCATACAGAAGGAATGTCTGAAGTATTGTGTTGCCCTACAAGTGGCTTGAAATATGGCATGAGAGAATCTGTGTTCAAGATCCACTTTATTGCTCAAACGTTTTTGCCCTTAGGGAAATCCCTTGCACTCTTGATCATCCATTTTTTTTCATCTGCAAATTGAAATAATAATGATAGTTTAATACTGTTATGGCTTAGATATGAGGTGTCTGACAAAAGCTCATGTGTGAGACAATGAAAGAAAGCTTAGAAGTACAATGATTGCGTTATCAATCAATGAATTAATGTCCTGATAGGGATTAACTGGGAGATAACTGAAGGCAGGTTGATAATACTGGAACAGGTAGTTCACTGGGGATGTGCTTTTGGGGTATATATTTGGTCCCTGCTTAGTTCGTTCTCTCTCTCTCTCTCTCTTCCTCTCTTCCTCTCTTCCTCTCTCTCCACTGCCTGCTTCCTGATTGCCACATCCTGAACTACTTTCCTCCTCCATGTCCTTCCACCATGATGTTCTGTCTCACCTCAGGCTCAGAGCTATGAAGTTGGCCAACCATTGACTGAACCTCTGAATTTGTGAGCCATAACAAACTTTTCCTCCTAAAATTGTTCTTATCAGGTCTTTTGGTCACAGCAGGCAAGAAAGAAAATCAACTGAGTATAACAAATGATAATTATCATTTATGAAATCCTTGTCATTTGCCAGAAAATGTACGTAAAGTTTTTATAATCTCTATAACAACCTATCATTTTCTCACATAACGTAAAGTAGTAAATTGAAACTGAAAAAAGTTAAACCACTAAGTTCCCTTGGGCAGAAATTAGTAGAGATTGACTATGACCCAGGTCTGTCTACTTTGATGTTGCCTCTTACAAATCTCTTGAGTGAATTAAGATAGATGAAATTGAAGCTCTCAGAATAATCTTCATTTCTATACTTCAGTTATTTCTGAGTTATAAGAGAATTTCAGCTGTCTGTCTATATCATGGAAAATTAAGGTTTAGGGCTTGGAGCCAAACCACTCTCTATGACTTCTGGTTCTGATTCTTTAACAAAAATGTGACATCAGTAGTGCTGTTTAATTTTATGGTGCCTCAGGTCTTGCTTTGTAAAAAGAGGACAATAATGGTAGCATTCTTAAAGAGGTGTTGTAAAGCTAAAATGAGAATATATAAAATTTCCTAGAGCATTGCTACATAGCAAGTGTTATGTAATTGTTAGTTACCAGATAGTTCTATGTAATTATTTACTACATATTGCTAATTATTGAAGAATCTCAATAACTAAGGTAAATATGTGCAACTGTTCTACAGCATTTGTAGTTTTTCTCTCTTATTCTGGTCCCTTTAAGCAGCCCCCAGTGCCATCATTGCATCTAGGATGCAATTATACCAATTGTTTCTTAAAAATATGGATTCATTTTTACTCAGCATTAAAAGAGAATAAAATTATGGCATTTGCAGATAAATGGATGAAGTTGGAGAATATCATGCTAAGCAAAGCCAATCCCAAAAGCCAAAGGCCAAATGTTTCCTCTGATAAGTGGATACCAGTCCATAATGAGGGGGTGGCATGCATGAGTGGAGGAACTTTGGATTGGGCAAAGGGGAGGGAAGGGATAGGAGGGGGCTTGGTAGTAGGAGAAATGGTGGAATGAGACACATATCATTATCCTAGGTACATGTATAATTGCATGAATTGTGTGACTACTTTGTATACAACAGAGAAGTGACAAATTGTGTTCCTTTCATGTACAATGAATTGAAGAGCATTCTGCTGTCAAGTATAACTGATTAGAACAAATAAAAAATATGGATTCATGTGTTTGTGTGTATTCACATTCCCACCTATATTTGCATGTAGTTTTTTTTGTGTGTATATATAAATGTATACACACAGTATATCCACATTATTTATGGAGAAAAATCTATATAACTCTCTTTTCTATTTATAGAGATATCTATCTATTGATCTATAAAGAAACCTTTCTAGTTCACATATACTTTTATTTTGGCTTTCAAAAACTTGGTTATTCAATGTTAGGTCTCAGCTTAATCATGAGCTCATAAGGTTATGAGTATAGATGTGACTATAATAATGAACATAAGATACACTAGAAAATAAAATGATTTTAAAGTTCCTTAATGTTGAAAATATGCTTATTAGGAAAATTTTGCTTTTTCTTTTAAAGTAGCATTCTATGTTTGTTATGGAAAACTGCTATTGTCCTCCCCATATGAATGTTAATAGTTTATAACTACACCTCGATTTTAACCATCAAACATTTATACAGGGTCTAAATTGCCTTGCTGATCTGTTCAGGGGAAGTTGTAGCATAAATTTCTACTTACCTCCCAGTTAAAGGATAAAAGATTCCTTATTTATTTTAAGTTCATTTACATTTGAACATTCGGATGACTATAAGCACTAAACTTAAAACTGTTTTTGCACATGAATATTATTTAAGAATTAGAATTATGTGAACACATTCTCAACTCCTATGCTTTTAAAAAATCTAAGTGAATATTTCTGATCCCATCATATATAATAAGTTAACTATTAAATGTGTATTGTTCATAATTTGGTCATGCTCATTGTTCTATGAGCATTATATACATTTTAATTGTCTTATAGTTTCCCTATAACTCCCTACAATTATATTTATATGGAATAACATAATTTTACAAAACTTATTATTTACTTTGATTAATATATTTAAAATTATTTCTAATATATTTATTATTATGTTTCCTTATCATTTTATGTACTGGGGATTGAATCCAGGTACAGTCTACTATTGAGTTATATCCCTATCCTCTTCTATGTTTTATTTGGAGATAGGATCTAACTAAATTATTGAAGCTGGCCTTGAACTATCCTGCCTCAGCCTTCCAAATCATTGAGATTACAAGCATGCACCACTACACCAGAACAATGTCACGTTTCTACTTGCCAAAAAGACAGAAATGTAATATATTACAAATAAAATGTATTATATATCTGTGTATATAAGCATACACACATATTTGTGCACAGAACACTATGAAGAAATAAACAACTACTATTTGAATATGATTCTTCTTTGAAAATGTATTTCAGAATTGGTATAAACAACTGAAAATACTCTTTTCATTTTGTAACAAACTTTTTCATTAGAAGACTAAGATGTTTAAGTCTGAGATTTATGTTGCAATATATGAATGTCTAAGCATATCTGAAATAGTTTTAAGTCATTAATATATAACATTATATTTGTCATAGGAAATAATTTATTTTTAAAACTATGTAACAATTGTCGTTTGGGCCATAATTGTTCATAATATATTATATTCTAATTGGACTCTTTACATTTTAATCCTGTAAGTAAATCCGTGTATTTTGATAATTACAAAATTTTCAAATTAACCTGGTATAATTTTAAAGAGACCCTTAACTGCAAGTAGAAAGGCATCCATGCTAGGAGACATGAAGGGAAACTTTAAGTGTTATTTGCATTCTGTTTCATATGCATGAACCCCAAAAGAAATTCAGTAACCTCTCTGCAGTGGGATGAATATAGTTTTTCTTTTCTAGTTATAATTAAATAACCACTTATATAAGATAAGGTGTCTGATTGGTCACATAGCAATGACATAAATGAGATTAACTTGAAGATGGCTCTGACTGATAAATTGTTGGAATCTGGGGCTTTTTATAGGAAGCTACCCATGCCTGCTCATTGGTCTGTTGTGTTGTAACTCAGAGAACTCTGGTTCTGGTACAGGCTATAAAAACAATGTGTCTGTTAGTGGTTCATTCAAAACCTCAGTGGCTTAGTTGATTTTGTATTTTTAAAGTGTAAAAATATTGCTTCTACTTTCAAGGATTATTTAGAAGTTCAAAGCAACCAACAGATTCAAAAAATAGAAAAATAAGGTCAGAGGCAAAAAAAATACATATTATTTTATTATAAACATTTTTCTTGTGATATTATTTATTTTTATGTTGGTAGAAATGATGAATGTGCGTTTGTATTTTCATGAAGGGAAAATTTAATTTTTCTCCTTATTTTGACTAAGCAACTGTCCATCTCAATGTTCCAGTGATCAGTTGAGCTAGTTTTAGCATCAAATATCTCTTTTCTAAGAAAATCCTCAGTTCCCTCAACAAGTATGATTAGTTAGGTCACAGATGCATTTCTTCATTTCCTGTGCTGGAGTAAGTTATAGGATTTTCTTGGCATTGGAAGATGGGCACATAGCTGAGGATCATGTTGAAGCAGAATGTTAACTGATTATTAATATCACATTTATACTAAAAGAAATAGTTATTATCTATAAGATTTTACTTCTTAAATGACCAATATATTCATACATTAAATGACTAATTCTACTTTAGTTTGTAAATGAAATAATTGCATTTACAAAAATTTTTTTTTGAAAAACACAAGTAGGGATTCCAGTCTAAACATCCAACAGCACAGTGCTGCAAGCATACATAGATTCTCAAAGATGTAAAAGAAATGTTTCTTTTAGATTCTACAGCTGAAGCAACTTAAAGAGTTCTTTCTATCCCTCATGCCTGTCAATCTTAGAGAACAAAGATATTTGACACAGCTACGTATTTGTATCTCTTTTTTATTCACTCTTTTTTTTTTAAATTTTTTATTGTTGGTTGTTCAAAACATTACATAGTTCTTGACATATCATATTTCACACTTTGATTCAAGTGGGTTATGAACTCCCATTTGTATCTCTTTTTGCAATTCCTTTTTATTATCCAGTCTGTTTAGCTAGCAGCAATTTAAGGTTCATAGAACAAACACATTAGTTTTTAAGACTTTGATAGACTGTAGCCACAAAGTAGTCTCAGAAATCTGGCCTGACCTAATATTTCTGTTTGAAATTTCCTTGGCTGATGAAGAAATCAGAATACTGAGAAATCTAAATTCACATTATTCCCATGCTCCGAACACTTTTTATTTCTATATGTGACCTTTATTTTCAGTCAAGCAGTGACAGACTCATGTGCTTTTTGTTTCAATTCAGAAATCTCACTCATAAGATTTTTTTTTTCTTAACTTTTTAATTTAAAAATATATGTACCCGTGGACAGCAAGTTTAAGTGGAAACATTGTCTGAACCACATCAATATGCAGGGCAGCTCCTCAGCTCTCAGGAGGAGACAGGTTCCAGAAGCATCACAGGGTGAGCACAGATCAGCGAGGTTGTTCTGGACTTTTCCCCCTCAAAGTTAGCCTGCTACTTCAAGGCAGAGTATCTATCTAATCTGAGCATCATTATATCTTCCACTCAAAGACATTTGTTGAATAAAGAAAGCTTTTCCTGAAATCTGGCCTAACTCAAAGGCCTAGTTGCATGGGTCTCTATTGTAATAAACATGTTGTGGGTCAGCATGAGACATAGCAAGAATTAGATCTTACATTATAATGTGCTACAATTGTTATCACTGTCAATATTGCATCATTTGTGTCTTGAAATGATGTGAATTATTGCTAAGCTTCATTTTTCTCTTTGCTTCCTGGATTTCATCCATTACAAATTTTTCTTCAACCTCAAGCTACATGATTTATCTATTCATTTATTTATTTATTTTATTCATTCATACACCCTCTATTTGATGTTTTCCTCAGGACCTCTGGGAGTCAAAACTCTGAAATCATTTGATAAGATAGAGGAAAACTTATTTTAAGGTCACCCTCTTTCATAGACAAGTCTGAGGATGTATACAGCTTGGCCTCACATGCCCAAAACAGCCTCTGTTTTCCATCTAGCCTTTTGAGTGATTCATATATAAATAATGAACAAAAAGAGAAGAAAGTTTAATAGAAAAGAGGAAATAAACTTTAATTTTAAATGAATAAAATAGATCCAGAGATCTGGTTTGGAACAAAGTAAGTGAAAATTTAACCTTTAATTAGTGCCCTCAGCTGCTTGTATGAGATATTTGAGATATCTCTGTTGATGGGAGCTCATAGTCATAGCAACTCAGCAAGGAGGAAACAATGTCTGATGATGAGCATACATACCTGGGCATTCCCAGTATTTGCTGATGTAGACATTAAAAATTAGGGAACATTTTCAGCTGCATGTACTTTACTGTGGGAATGACTTGTGGAGATAATCAGAATGAAACCTGACATTTTAAAATGGACAAAACTAAGATCAGAGAAATGAGGTGTCATGATTAGTGCATTATATTTATATGAAGACTTGTAAATAGAACAAGTGCAATTCAAAGAGATGTTCAAAGTGAAGGGAAGTTGACATAAAGTCAAAAAAACCAACCTGCTGGCATCTAGCCTCCCAGCAGCTGTCATTTTGTTGAGTATGACTTTCACAGCCTCAAAAACCTCAGAGATACTAGGACTAAATCATTCCTGTTCATAGAGGCAGTTTTACCCTCACCTACTCACAGAAACTGATTCATAAATACTGTGGTAAAACAATGTAAGACTATTTTATAATGAGAAATCATTGTCACCTGAGCAGGAATTCAGGAGCAGACTGGGGCATTTTCTCCTTCCAGTAAAAATCTATACTACATGCAGTAAAAACAGGTTATTGGGCAGCATGAAATCAGAACAGAATCTTCACTGAAGGGAATGATAAAACTGTTACTAGAACCTGATCCAGAAAGCTTCAGAGAGGATGTCACAGCAGATCCAGGAGAATGGGGGAGATGACTACACACACACACACACACACACACACAGATTATGAAGGAACAGAGGTAGGAGAAAAATCCAGGAGAAACTGGTATCCCAGAAGGCAAGATCAGTTGTAGGGCAATATAATTAAAAACAAAATTTTTCTCCCCCTCCAGAAACCTTCACCATGAAGGTAGAAGAGAAAGAAACTAATTTAATTACTGCACAAACCCGAATGTAGTATGTATCACAGCAATCCACTAAAGAGATTGCAAATATAGAAAGAAATCTACTGCTTTGATATATAGACAAGGAGATAAAACCTATTGCATATGTGTTCTCAAGATAAATAATAATAAGCCCTTAAGTAAGAGAATTTGACAGTACCATTGTCTTAACAGAGTTAATCTTTACTCACTTGGTAATTTAGGTGACCACTATATTAGCTAGTTGACTTTATCCAGAGGAAAACTAAGCCGAAGCAGGCATAGGCCAAAGTTCAGGTCCTACCCTCCCAAAGAAGCCAGGAGATGGGGATGCAATCTTTCCTGATGCTTATATTTTAAATAGTTTCTGGGTGTTTGAGAAAGACAGGCCTGGTGGGTAAAACTGGAAAGAAGCTAATCATCATTTCAAAAGAGTTGCACATTTCAAAGGGACAGAAAGCTTACAAGTTTACTGAAGAAAACTAAGAAAGGGGCAAGATGTCTCTTCCCTAATTTTTAATAGTAGAGAATTAGGTCTGTTATTTTAAATTTGTATTTGCCCTTAGGGATATTTTTAAATTGAAAGTGATAGACTACCTCAAATGCTGAAGTTCCTAGGATTATAAAAAATGGGGGTGGGGTGCAACATAGAGTGCCTGAGGAAAGTGGGATTGCCCACTGGTCTGCCTCTACCCATCCACTGGTGGAAACAGCCAACACTGTTCTAAATCGGGACTTCTGCTACTAAACAGTTAAGTGGCCTCTTGCTTACTATCCTTTTAAAGCCATTTGACTTAGGACTTAAAATGTTTGTATTTGAGGGAATTATGTTGGAATCCTCTACCCCTAGGCATTTTAAATTACTTAACTGTGGCAATAGAATTTATTTACAACTCTCTGGGAAATTCCTCCCTCCCCCACTTGCTTCTTCTTCTTTTTTTTTTCTTTTACCCTGAGGCCCAAGGACTGAAAAGTAGGGCAGCTTGTCTGTGTGCTTCTATAGCTGCAGGTGAAGAAGGCTGGTTGTTATCTGTTGTTGTTGTTGTTTCCCAAAAGGGAAATTGACAAGTTATCTATAATTATTCACATAGCTTTTTTTATTTCTCATTAATTCCATTATCTGAGGTCATTTCTAGAAAGCAGATTTTTAAAGTGTTCATTGTACTTTGAAGATAAATGACTATACATTCATACAAGTATTTCCATGTCATTTAAAAATCACAGAAATTAATAAGTTCAGCCTAAGAAACATAACTGTATTAAATGGGTTTTTTAGTCATTATATGTTAGCTTGGAAAGTTTATTTTTATTTAATTATACAATACCTAGTCTATTTTGGGGGGTCAACATGTTTGTATATTTGTACCTGTATTTTCTCTATGCAAAATTTGTGTAACATTTATGTTTCCATTTCATATATTAAAAATGTGCTTGGTGTTATTCAAAGCTATTATTGAAGCACCAACTGCTTGCTATTGCACTGTGGGTTATTTGGAAATGAAGAAAAAGTAAAGAATTATTTCTTATCATGGTCTTAGTGCTAAAATATGACCAAAGACACAGATAATGCATGATTTATGTAATTAGTACATTGTGACATATAATGCATAATCTATATAATTAGTACATTATGACTCAAAGCCCGTTTTGTGGGAAGATTTCTGGGATTCAGGAATCAATAAGTAATAACCAGGGAAGATATTTTACAGAATATAAAACATGACCTTTAGTTGGAGTGATAGTGTTTTGCTTGAAGTCCACGAGTGTCATACCCAGCTTAGGCAGAAAGCACCTGAACTGGAAAGAGACAAAATATGTCATTGTCTAATCAGGGGTTACACTCGAGCATTAAGAGCTGGTAAGAATCCAAGTGACTTTGTTTTGCTCTTCTCTTTATTTGTGGTCACTTATTTCCTTCACTAGGCTTCAAACATGTACCTCCATTTCTCTTCCCATTTCCTATGAAATTAAGCTTTGTGTACTTTTCTGTACATGGTGGAAAATTATAATTCACACCTCAAACTCCCAAGTTTTTGCATCCTCAAACATAGTGCCTAGCAAATGGTTCCTGGCATCTCATAATCCTGAATTCAATATTCTAAGAAAAGGAGAGGAGAGCCTGACCCCACTGAGTAATATCACACATCTTCTCAGGTCACAAAAGGTGTCCAGCTTGGATAAATGGCCCTGAAAGGATCTCCTAAGCAAAGGAGTAGTCCAGTCAGGTGCAGAACATTCACTTGGTGCTTGAACAGGTAGTAGCAATGCAAAAAAGCAGACGTCAGCATTGTGAGAGGAAAAAATTACTTTGTAAAATTGTGTGTGCCTTTCTACAATTGGTAAATTTCTATCAGAGAATAGTATCTTATTGAAAGGTTTGAGTCTGACAGTATTCCAAGTTGAAAAACCAGTAATCAAAGTCAACAAGGAATAAGAGTGGTAAAAATCCTTTCCTTTATTTTCAGCCTCCTATGAATCATTTAATACTGCTCCCATGTCTTGATCTGGAGTCTAGAGGTCAGGTGTCTGAGCATAGGGCTCTTCTCAGTGTCAAAACAAAGACAGGATCTAAGTGAGGAATCCAGGCAGATCAACAGGGCTTGAAGGATGGAAGTGGACTCTGTATCAGGTCAGTCACTGTGTGAAAATAAGGGATTTCAAACTCCTAGAATTGGCAACCGATATGAAGGACTTTGTCTGAATGGGGAAGAATCCAGGTCAAGATTAAGAAGCCTCTTAAGTGGTCCAGGTCAAGAGAAGGAGGCAATCTTTATTGTAAGAATGGATCTTTGACATGTGGTTTAGTTGGCTGGAGAAGGAAAATTGAAGGGATGAACAGAAGGGTAGATCCTGAGAGTTGAGAAGTTCTAACCATTCAACAGAGAAGTCAGCAGAGTAGGGGAAAAGTTGGAATCCTAAAGAGAAATAAAATATGCAGTATGAGTGAGGGCAAACAGAGCATGAGGAAAGAAAGGTCTAGAACTGGCTTTGAGGAGTGTGTGTGTGTGTGTGTGTGTGTGTGTGTGTGTATGTGTGTGGTCAAAATGTGTGTAGAACACGGATTTGTTTCCCTACAAATTAAATGGTGGGTGGGGGTAGGAGCAATTCAAGGAAGGGAAAAGAATGTGTCAGAGATAGTAGAAATATGAAGACAAATGAGTCTGGAGAAAAGGCCATTGCATTTAGCAATAAAGAAGCTATTAGTGACCTTTGAGAAAGCAGAGACAGGAGATTAGTTTGATCAGAAAATAGATTTCAAAGGGTTAAAATATTGAGTGGGTGTGAAAAATCAAGACAACATTCATTCATCAGTCACCTCAGATGCTTGTCAGTGAAAAAGGAAAGAGAAGATATCTATAGGGATACAGGGAATTTGTTTTTAAGGCTAAAGGAGACATAAGTTTTCAAAAGTGATGTCTGTCACCAACTTTTATAGTCCTTAGTCTCAGGGTACTATTTCTCTAATGAACCATTAGTCCATTGAGTAGCCTCCACCTGACTTGGTAATGCTCATTTTTTTTTTCCTGGATTGTATTACCTTCACTTTTCCATCACTGATACAACTTCAAAGGAGTCGAACTACAAGTCTACACATTTTTAGGAGGTTTGGGGAAACAACCTGTAAACAGTTGATTTAGTGCCACCAAGGAATTGTCTGAGAATTCAATTTCTATACTATTATTAATGCAGATAACAGGGGATGGTATTTAATTTCAGACTTGATTTAGGGAAGAGATGAATCATTTGCGTCACTTTTTCTTACAATTTCTATCTCCATAGCCAGTAAAATTTCAACTAGCATTCTAACTGAAGAAAGGAAGCAAACAATAAAAACAACAAAAAGCAGACTCTACAAAGCCTTCAAGGCTGAGTTGTCAGGATTAAAGTAAAAGGAAAATAGAGAAATAGGGTTTATTATCCTTTTGTAGTTGGTGGGGTCTCAATAACCTGATGCTGAAATTAGAGGAAAGCAGGAAAATGAGGTTAGTGAATATTTAGGGGCTTAATTTATTGACCAAAAGGTATTTCCCAGCCACATATTAGCATTTTCCCTGACATCGACATTTTACCATCTTGTTTCCTTAGATTGCAAAGTAACCAATTCTTTTCAAAAGTTTTTGTAAAAATAGTAGCAGAATTAAAAGGATCACTTTCTCTGGTCTGACCCAGCACTTGCATGCAGTCAAGTCTGGAAATAGGCAAGATGCCTGCTTGCAGGTATATGTATCCTCAGTCTAGAGGGGTGTCTAGAGGGGTGGTGATGTATGTGTATCCTTAGTCTGGAGGGGTGGTGAGTTCTGTGACCCTCAAGGTTGTTATCCTTTCTTCAGACCACCTAGAGTAAGCCAGTGAATGATATGCTTACCCAGACACAAAGATATTTAACAACACATATAGTTAATCAGAGTTATGCCCACATGATGCTATTTGAATGAGGAAAGTTTTTCCCTGGCAAAAAAAAAAAAAAAATTAAAAATTGAATATGTGGTTGATTAACTAAAGAGCACAATATAGAGCAAGTTCTGTAACTTCTGATATCACTCCTTTTTATTTTATTTAGCTGCAATTACTTTTATCAAAATAGTATAAGAGAAAAATAGAGAGGTTGAGTAGACATAAACACCACCTTCCCTCCAAAACTAATGGAGTGTGTGTGGAAGAGGCTGGAAATAGTGGGAACAAAGTAACCTATCCTCTCAGTCTTACTCTCAGATTACCTATTCATGAATTGAAGAAAAAAGCTGATTGTAGGATCCATGGGCCGACTGATTTAATTTTTAAACAATATTTAGAAAAATTCTTCATGTTTCCTTAGATTGCAGAGTGACCAGCTTGTTTTAAAAAGTGGTTCTAAAAATAGTAGTAGAAATAACGGAATCTCTCTCTATCTGAAGATAAGTGAGAATACATGGTAATATGTAGTCTGCTCATATTTTTTTGTTATTTTAGATTCATTATATATTAAGAGCTGCCATTCTTCGAGACCTGACCATGTGCCAAACATGATTTTAAATACTTTTTATTACACTCATCAACACCAAGAGAAGTAGGAATTAAAAGCTTTATTTTTCAAATGAGGAAAGCAGAGCGCTTTCTAAGATGATATACCTCGTAGATGGAGCAGGACTGAAGCCAGACAGTTTGCCTTGTGAATTCATTCTCACAAACATTCTGCATTCTGCCACACTGAGCCATGCTGAGGCTTCTGGGTAATCCCCTGTATGCAGGCCACAGTTGTGGATCATTTTATCTATTTTTTTTTTTACAAATTGCCAGAGGCTAGCTTCAACAGGTATTGATAGTGTTGGTAGTTTTCTCTCCAGTTTTCTTTTTACATGTTTTCCCTCTGCTTCTGTAGCTAATCAGTACCTTTCAGCAGGAGTCACATTTTATATTGTCATTTCTGGAGACCTCTTTCACCTTGTAATTGTCACTTTGTGCCATTTTTTTTTTTTTTTCTGAAATAATCACCATGCTTCTATCTTTGAGGAGTGGTGGCCATTTTGCTGTGAAGCTAATAGTGATTAGTGTATGTCTCTATTGGCTGCAGATTACCAATCAATGGTTGCATTTTTCTTTGACAGAATCCATCATAATCACTTCTTGTGAAATCAGAATCATTGAGAAGGCTAAAAATGAAATATTATATGTTTTTAAATTTTAAAAAAATGACGTTAATGGATGTGATGTGGGTGCCCTTATTTCTTTATGCCATTCTGTGTGATAATCTGCATTCATTATTTTCCCCTCTCATATGCATGTTAATGTTGACAGTTCTGGGATTTGTTGATATTACAAAAATGGCTAAGCAGCTGCCTGTAAATTGATATTATTGCTGACTTTCCTTAGGACATCTTAGGGTTCATTTGGTCATTATGTTACCAATAATGCTAGCCATTCCTTCCTTCCTCCATAGAGCAGGAAAGATGACTTCTCTGTTTATGGAATTTAGAGAGAAAAAGTGACAGCATGATAATAGGTGGAGAGGAGTAATGGTGGAAGAATTGGCATGTATGCTTACTGTCTCTGACTTTGAAATATCTAAAACTTTGAAAGGGAAAAGGAGCTTTAAATTTTCAGTGTCTAATTATAATTATCCATCTCTTAAATAAGAATATTTTGACTCCATTTTAAAAAAGTGACCCCTGTGCTATTCCTAAAAATAATTCTGATTGTTTGAATTTTTAATTTAATATAAAATGCATATGCAAAATGTATGCTAGCTAACATCATTTTTTTCATTTATTTGTCATTTATTTTTAGGTTCTTTTTAATTTTATCTAAAGTTACTTTACTCTGACTATGGAATGAATGTCAATCCCTAAGTTTGATAAATGAGACCATTCTTAATGAACTTTGGCACCAGAAACTACCAATGACAAAGTAGATAATTATAGCTATGTAGTTATAACCTTTATGCTTTAACATATAATTTTTTAAAAAATGTAAAACACTTATTAGAAATAAACAGTATATTTATACTTTGAATTGGTTCACACATATTATCAGATATATATCATAGATATGAGGTGGGTCAGTATTATTTTTTACTAGGGCTTTAGAAGCAGTTCAGTTGCTTTGCCCAGGCTATATAAGCAGCTGATAATAACACAGTTCAGACTTGAAAATATGTCTGCTGACATCAAGGACAAGGTTTGCTCCCCTTTCAGAAACCCTGGCAAGACAATTTGAAATAGCTGAAGGTATCAGAAGTGTTCCTTTTCTGGTTCCTCCACTGTTGCGGGCTCAGCTATCTTGGTGTTCCCAGGTTGCAAGGTTTCCTGATTAGCTCTGCAGTGTTCTGTTCATCTGGTCCACCCCACTGGGCTTCATACCCTCATCTGTTCAGTGATTTCAATTTGTTTTTACAATATTTTGTTCTCTACTGGAGAGTCTCTAAGTGGGTATATCAGGTGGGATTGAGCCACTGGGAGCTGTATGGGAGTACTGTGGCACCCACCCAAGCAATCAGGAGCAGTGATTTTGATGGCAGTATGTGGTAAAGTTGCCTCTTGAGCCATACTGCAGAACATAAAAGTATGAAACATGCTAGGATGGAGAGGAGGGAATGCAAATAATGGAAAACCTGAGACATAGTTCCAAGTATAGTCAACACAGTACCGGGAAAATAACAGAAGGGTCAGAACAGGAAAAGAAGAGTGATACAGTGTACAGTTCTGTGATAAATGATCCTAGAAAAATAAATTTGAATAAAAATACTAAACTAGAACCCATGCATTCAATTTCCCCAGAATTTAAGATTATTATGAGGTTTAATAGTATGGGGTTACATTAAACTAATTAAGAAAATATAAGACACCTACTTGCCTCCTGCAGAACCTTGGAGTCCTCTGGCTGTTAGTGCTTCCCTGGTGGCTTGGCAGCAATTCACATAATGGTAGATTCTCTTGACTCAGTCTTTTGCCTCTCCCAGTGCTACCTAGTATGGGACTCTACCTTACTCGCTGCCCCCTGGGCTTTTTTATGTTGTTTGTACAATTATCAGATTCTCCTTTTACTAATTTAGAAGCTATGAATATATTTCTTAAATTCAAGTATATATATGAGACAGTACTTGATTGTATTAGCTCGTTATAATCAATATGGAATACCATTGTGTTCTATCTATCTATCTATCTATCTATCTATCTATCTATCTATCTATCTATCTATCTATCTCTTTTGAAAACCACAGATAGAGGCTTTCTGCTATGCTGCCTTGTAGCATGCAGTCCCTAGATGACAAACTTTTGTTGTAGGCATTATCACAATCAGCTGGTCATACAATCCCAAGTAAAGTGCTTCCTACATAAGAAATCCTTAGGAATCTCTGTTCAGATGCTGATGGGATATGAATCATTTGCTTTCTTCACAGAATTGTATTGATCACCTTATTTAGTAATCACCAGTTGGATGCTGTGATGATGAGTCAGTTCATGGACCTTACTGGATGAGTGTCTGATATGTACCACAGAGTCATCCAGTATCTTTTTCTTCAACTGTATCATCTTTAGTTTTATTACTGCTTTGCTTCAACTAAATCACTGTTACACACTTTTAATTTCTATATGCTGTGGTTTTGATATGGTTTGTCTAACAAAGGTAGTGGTCCCCAGTGTGGCAGTGTTGAGAGGTGGTGTGGAAACTTTAAGATGTGGGACCAGGGAAACTGCCCTCAGAGGGGTGTGTGGTAGGTAGTTTTACTGGGACCCTAAGCTAGTTTTCCGTACAGTAAGTTATCACAAAAGAATAAGACTGACCTCTCCCTATTCGGTGTGTCTTCTTGTCCTACCATGTGATTCTCCTCACAGTCTCCCATTCTTGTGCCATAGACCAAAATGTGACCTAACTGAAGGGATCCTTGGCAGAGCTGATGTCATGCTATTTGGACTTTCTACCCAAAAGTGTGAGCGAAATAAAACTCTTTTTTAAAATAAAGTGTCCAGGTTCAGAATTTTATTCAGAAATTCTCTTCTCTGCCTTTTAATAGACTACTTTTCTCTGAAAAGCTCTCTCTTTTTTTCTCCAAAGAAAACTACATGTTTTATCTTGCTAATTTGTTTCATTAATGCAACACTCACTCTACTAAAACTTGCCTGCTTGAAATCCAAAGAAATTAACCTTTCCTTTAACTAGAACTTTGTTCATATTCCCTCAGCACTCTTGCTGTTACTCTATATTGTAGAATGTTGATCATTTAAATTAATTCAAGTAATAACAATTTTTATTCTTTAGGAAATTTCATGCTTTACTCCCCCTCTTTTCAGCTGAAGTTGAAAGCGCCCTAAGCTTGGGCATTTTCATATTATTTTTGTACCCTTTTATAGTACTTTTAGTTCCCTGTAAAAAGTGCTCAGTAAACTCTTTTATTTATTTATTTATTTTTGTGCCAGAGATTGAATCCAGGGACACTTAATCACCGAGCCACATCCCAAGCCCATTTTTGTATTTTATTTGGAGACAAGGTCTCTTTGAGTTGCTTAGGGCCTCACTAAGTTGCTAAGTCTGGTTTAGTAAACTCTTACAGCAGAGCTAATTACATGGCTTTGCTAGACTGACATGGTACCTGTACCATGAGTCTATTTGGCAGTTTTGAGATATATGATAGTGATGAAAAAATGAGTATAAGAGCATCACTCAGAAATAAAGAGCTGAAGAAAATGAGCAAATATTTCACAAATTTTAAAATTCCCCACTAAGGCGAGAAACAACAACAAAAATCAAAACAGAACAAAAACAAATAAACAAAAACAAAGAACATAGGGCTTAAAGCTAGCATTGAATGAAAATTATTCCAGAAAATAAATTAATGCTTGTGAGAAATTTGTGTTGTATAAATTATTTTTCACAATTTGAATGAGATAATAAACCTAGGTATGAATTTGACCCATATGAATTGGATTACACAATGTAACTTTTTAAAATTAAGTCCTATGTAAAGTGGACTTGCAAATGTAAATGAAAATTAAATTTCCATGTATGGAAGGAAATTGTGTAATCTGGCCAGCTCCAGCATTGGTAGCATTTTAATTTAATTTAATTTATTTTTTGCAATAACTCTTAGAACTGTTCACATAGATTTTCAAAAATAATTGACCAAAAATACAAACCTTATTAAAATGAAATTGATATGAAATGAAGACTGATGAACATACCTTGAGACTGAAGCATTGCAATAAATTGCATTCTCTGTTTAAGGAAAAACACTGAAATAAGATTTTTCTGTGATTTGAAGATGATTGGAAGAAATCTTTTCTGTCTTATAAAATGAATAAAATGAAATTTTATTTTCTTCATGATTCAGAAGCAAGTTTGTAAATGTAAGTAGAGTTCAGTTAGTCTAGAAGCTGAATAGAGAAGAGCAAATCAAGTTTTCCAAATGATTATAGACTACAATGTTTAAGGATACATTTTTGGAGAGTGATGTTCATTTTACTTATATTCTACATATAAAACATGCAAATGAAGACAAATCACAGGAAGTAATTTCTGAGCACTTCATTAAAATATAAAATTAATCACCTTATAAACTCTAAAAGCCATTATTTTAGAGGTTAGAGAAAGGGAAATACATTTTAGAATAATTAGAAAAATTCTTACAAGGTAGGCAAAAATTTAAATCTGGTTAGTTGTGAGGACTGGGACTAGTAAAATGTCATTTGATAGTTTAATTGGAAAAGCTAATTGAAAAATATAGATAGTCACAGAATAGGGGACAACCAAGTAAGAAATAAATATTATTCTTTATGTTTAAGAATGACATTAGAAGACTGGCAGATATAGGAAGAACAAGTTATTTCAAATATCATGAGTACATCAATTTTACTAGTCTGGAAGGAAGATGAGACCAGATTAAGGAGGAATTTAAAGGTCAAGCTAAAGCATTTAGAGTTTATTTGGAAGTTGTTTCTATAACCCAGCATTGAAAACTTCTGAGGAGTGAAAACATGGAGTGGGTTTTAGAAAGATAAAGCTGGCAGCAGTGCAATGTTTAGTATAAACTCTAATTCCAGCAGTGATGAAGGATTCATGATTAAGATGAAGTTATAGGCCAAGAAGTTAAGAACAGAAAATTAACTATTATTGAGTGCATTGTTTTTGTAAGAAGCACCATTTGAAACTCCTTATTAAAGGCAGCTAGAAAATAAATACTGAAAAATAAAGAACTAAAAAATAGATACAGTTTTCATATTTTGTAAGTGAAAAAGTAGGTTTGGAAAAGGTTAAGTAATTGACCAAGTAAATGCTTAAAAATTAGCTGAGCCAGAATTCAAGACAAGCTTTATCTGACTTCAAAAATTGAAGCTCTTAACAGTATAACATAACAAAAAAATTTGAAAATGTTGGTAAATGATTAGCTATGAAGTTATGGGTGGGTGGTAAGATTAAAAAAAAAGAAAAGAAAAAAACAGAATCAAAGTTAACTGTGCCTGAGAGTAAGCACACTTGCGCAAGTAATTGGTTTTATATTTAATCCATCTCAACATCTAATAATATATTGGTTTAGGTATAAATTTTGGAAGATATATCACTACAAACACTAGATTGGAAAAGGAAGGATCACAAATATTTTAAATTCTAAATAACTTTTATCAAGAAGAAATTTGCAGGAAGCTGAAGAAGCAAATCCAGTCTGTTTGCCAGCATTTTCTTGCTCTGGTATAAACCCTAAGTTGACCTGTCAGAGAGTTTGAACTTAGATGATGTTACATGTTAGATGTTAGAAAACATCTATGGCTGCATTCATTGATGACAACCACATTTGTCAAATTTTAGACTGAAAATAGATATGCATGCTGTAATTTAAATCCCTCCTGCAGTAAAAATATGTAGTAAATATTAATAAATCAAATATCAGATAAAGAATATCAGAACCCCTGCCCAGAGTGAAAATTGGGATATTAATTTTACATGTGTTTTATTGTCTGACAATCTTACACATAATGAACAGAGTAAAGATCTAAAAATTGAGAAGAAATACATTTGCTCAGAAATTGCTGAGAAATTGATCTCACAATGTGTAAGCATTAAGATGAGGTATATTGTTCTTGAGAACTCAGACCTTCTCTTAAATGAGATTTATTCTTTTCCTTTTGTTTAGATGCATGTTTTGAAGGGGGGTACCAAGGATTTAACTCAGGGGCACTCAACTACTGAGCCACGTGCCAGCCCTTTTTTTTATATTTTATTTAGAAACAGGTTCTCAAGAAGCTGCTTAACACCTCACTTTTGCAGAGGCTGGCTATGTCTCAGCTTCCTGAGCCACTGGGATTACAGGCATATTTAATGACCTTTACTATCAAATATAATCAATGAGGACATATATTTCACCTTATTAACTTTAGTATTACATATAAAACATATTACATCATAGTACCAAATATGGTACTCATATTGACTCCCATTTATAAACTGCTTAAAATGTCATATTGGTTTATAACAAAGTTTAGAATTTTTCCCAACCACATGATTTAATATTGAGAGAAAAAATGCTGACATTTAAATGAAAGTTTCTAACTCAACAAGAAATTTCACTTACACGCAGTACTTTAATCTTGTCTGGTATCAGATTATAATGTGTTTAGTGTAATGAACATAACATTTTAAAATTAATTTGTTTTGAAGACAATTTACATGTTCCAAAACATGGTCATTTTTTGTTTTTTCCCTGTTTTATTAATATATCATTCTGTATCATACAATTCATCCAATTAAAAAGTATACATGCAATTTTTGTTTACTATATTCACAGGGTTTTGCAGGTATCCCAAAAACCTAGTTTTAGGACCCCTTTCCCCCTACACATGTCAAAGAAAGTAAAGAATCCCCTCACCCAGCAGTGACTGACCACTCTTTATCTGACCCCCACTGCCACAGTCAACCACTAGTCTACTTTCTCTATAGTCTTGCCTTTTCTGGACAATTCATATCAGTGGAATTATGCACCATGTAATCTTTTGTTACTACCTTCTTTTATAATATGTTCAGGGTTCATTAATGTATCATGTATTAGTACTTCATTTTTTTAAACCAAATAATGCTCCATTATATGGTTATGCCACAATTTTCTATCCTTTCATGAGTAGATAGGTATTTAATTATTTCTACCTATGGGCTATCAGAGATAATGATGCTATGAATACTTATTAATAAGATTTTGTGTACGTGTATGCTTTCATTTCTTTTGGATATATACCTAGTAGCATTAATATTTTTAACTGGTATATTGGGATGTATTTATGAACTTTATCAATTACTAATCTTAATTTTTCAAAATGTCAAAATTTTTTCAGAAGCAATGAAATGAATTAGTATTGAGATACTTGAAGAATGAAATTCATAACCTTCCCTATCTTTTCTTCATTAGATCCTCCAAATAGTCAAAAGTAACAGCCTAGTTTATCATTCTCAATCTTATTCCATTTTTGCATGCTTAAAAACATATAAAACATGTATAAGATCTTTACAAATACAAATTTAATGTACACATGCATATGAGGCTTGCATGACTTATATAAATGGAATCATGCTGATATTCGTGTTTCTTTGAAATACAAATTATTTTTCTCATTTAAAAATATATCATGAGGGGCTGGGGATATGGCTCAAGTGGTAGCGTGCTCGCCTGGCATGCGTGCAGCCTGGGTTCGATCCTCAGCACCACATACAAACAAAGATGTTGTGTCCGTCAAGAACTAAAAAATAAATATTAAAAATAAATTCTCTCTCTCTCCTCTCTCTAAAAAATATATATCATGAGTATTCCTCCAGGCCAAAAGATGTAGCTTTGTCTTATTCTTTCAATGACACAACATTCCATAACATTGTTCTAACAAAATTTGTATATACATTTGTTTGTCATTGGATATTTAATTTTAGTTATTTTCCCTCCAAATCTTTTGCGGGTACAAAGCTATAATAATTATCCGTATACATATGTTGATTATAAATAATACAATATCTATGGGCTACATTCCCCAAAGCAAGATGGCTTAGTATTAATTCTTAATTTTAATATAGGTTGCTAAAATTATTTTTTAAAAGTACGTAGTAACTCATACTTCAACCAGCAATTCAAGAATAACTATCACATAGTCTGTCACCAGCACTGGATATAGTAAATCTTTTTAAATTTGCCAATTTTATGTGTATTTCATTATTGATTTAATTTGCATTTATCTGACTAGAAATGAAAGGCAATATCTTTTCATATGTTGATTAGCAATTTAAATTTCTTCTGTGAATTGCTAATTCTCTCTATTCTCCTTTTTCTATCAAGTCTGTTTTCTTCAGACAACTTATTGGAACTCATTATACATTAAGAACATTTACACTTATCATTTGTGTTGTAAGTATTTTACAATTGATATTTGACTTTGTGTTTATTGTCTTCTACCTATAAATTGTTTATAACATACTCAAATATATCCATTCCTTTTTCCTTTCAGTCACTGCTATGTGTTTAGGAAGCATTTTTCTTCCTGCTAGTGATAGAAATACTTTCATATTTTTTTCTTTCTTAAATGCATTTCAACAAATATTATGTTCATGCAAAAGTACATATTATTTCTATGGCATTCAGTAATACTACTGGTGTTAATGTAATGTTTAGCATTTTCTTCATGAATCCCTTTATAAATATTACATACTATATAAAATTTCAAATATTTTATGAAATGAAATGTTACTTCAAAATGAGTATTGAAAATTTTTAGTGTGTGTATACACATTTAATTTAAAACACAAAAGTTACTTTAAGCATTATTAAATATAAAATGAAAAACAATGCTAAGATATTTTTATTAAAAAGAGACAAATCTGATTCATATGACACTTTGACATAAAACATCTCAATTTATAAACCTAGAAATAATTTTGGTGCTTTTTATTTATTTGCACTTTCAATGACAATGGAATCTAATATTCTTCCAACTGGAAAATCTTTAAGCCTATGGAAAATTTGAGACCTGTGGATCTCTGGAAATTACTTTTTTGGGATGAGAGAATTGCAGGGATATTACCACTTCAGAAACTCTTTTTGCATTACCGTTCTTGAAATTTTTAACTGAAGCTGTGATTTCCTTGATTCTATTCAGAATATTAAAATGTGCCTGGGGTTAAATGATTAATTAATATTAATATTTTATTAGAAAATATATTAAATTTTCTTAAATACAACTCAAAGAGTCAGTACATTAATTTAAACAACTAGGAGATATTGGTTCTTCCAAATAAGAAACTTGGGTATGTATTTGAGACTTTAAACAGTGCCTTTAGGTTCTTAAATCTTATACTAACATTTAGTTTTTCCCTTCATTTTACTGGAAAGATCAGTATTTGAAATGGCTTATGCATACTTTTTAAAAATATCATAACTTTTGCTCAAATAATAAAATCTCTTAAACAAAACTCCCTATAAAAATCCATTGGCCTTAGCTGGGGATATAGCTCAGTTGGTAGAGTGCTTGCCTTGCATGCACGGGGCTCTGGTTCAATCCCCAGCACCACAAAAAGAAAAAAAAAAATCCCATGTCCTTCTCAAAAACACCGAAAGAACCACAAAACAGCATCAACAATAACACCCCCTAAAACCATTCATGTCCTATCTGTGACTTGACACAGAAATTTGTTTGAGAGAATAAATGAATCCCCTACTTTTCAGGTTATTTCAAAATATAAAAATTATGATTATTTTATATGACTCATTTTCACCCATTTTATTCTGGTGTCTTGCAAAAACTTTTCAAATCAAGTATTTTAAAATCCTTTTTGTGCTGTCTACTGGATATAGAGTATATCTCTGACTCTTGATGAATTTGTAATGAACTTGGAGACATCAAATGTACGTTCAGAATGGTATTAAGTTGAAAAATAGGAGAAAAATGTAAAAAAGTTGTTAGGTGTTATAACATCATCTATGAAAAGTAGAAATACAGAAAAGAATGCAGCATTTGAAGTTTGATAGTCATTGAAAACTTAAAGCAAGTACATGATTTGCATTCTGAGCTTTTTTACTTAACAGGTCATTTACACAGCCGGTAACACCAGAGCTAAAGGAAAGAATTGGAAATGAGTAACAGTTATGCTTAGAAGTTGGGTAGTAGATATTTGAGACTAAGGGTTTACAAAATTATTGATTTTTATAGGTTTCACAAGAGGATGAATATTTCAATAACATTAAACAGTTTGAATTATACACAATATATACTAAACTTTTTAGGTGACCACTGCATTTTTCAAATTTCTACATGATTATCATTTAAAATAAAATATGACACATTTTTCATAATTTTTTCCTGAATGACCAAACTCAAAAATCTACCATGAATACACATACACACATTAAATGGGCCCATAAAGAAGCAATTCAGATAGAGGTCTCCAATCAACTATTATTTTTTTTAAGACATATGGAAAACTTTATTTTGCCCACAGTGTACTTTATTTGGTCTACAGTGAACTACCTATAATTTATCCTTTATTTGCTAAAACACAAAAGTTTAATTATCAGCTTTTCATAACAGTGACCCTTTGTCACCCATCCTACACATCTCCTCTCTATCCACAAGTGTTTTGCCCTTTTACTCTATTGTTTTTTCTTCCCCCTTCTTCAAAGCATTTGCCAACATATCATTAGAGTATATAATTTTTAATTTTATTTTCCCTCTCCCTGGAGAGTAAATATCATGAGAGCAGAGGCTTTGTTTCACCACTGGATCTTATCCCCAAGAGTATGAAGCTCATGATAATGGGGAATAACCATTGAATGCACTATCAAAGGATTGAATTCTTTATACATTGAGTGATGTTGAGAAAATAAGGTTACACTGGGAAAAAATGAAAAGCAAAAGAGTAAGGCTCTTACCAACTTCATATTTCAAAATAAATGCTAGAATTATTAAAGTTTTTTTTTAAATATGATTATGAAATAGAATAAGGAATCACATTTTGGACATTAAATAATAGAAATTCTCACAAAAGTTCTAATACTAAATATATAAAAGCCTGCATACCCAAACATACTATAAACAAATTAAAAACTAAGTACCTATCTGATATAAATATGTCCTATAAATATATAAAAGTGATAATATTATTAAATAAAATTAGTTTTACAAATCATGATGAAAAATATTCAGTCTATCCAAATGAGTAATCTAAATATCAGGTACAAGTCTTTAAAATCTCTAAAGGCAATAAAGATGTATATGTATGGAAAAATATTATATCTTATTTGTCATGAAATCAAGTGAAATTTTGAGCACCATTTTTTGTCTGTCATTATGACAGTGTTTTGGGAAGATTGTGAGAAAACTGAGCTCTAATACATTGCTGTGAGATGATGAATTTCTACATTTTAAGAAAGGAAATTGGAAATAGTGTCAAGCTTAAAAAATATTCTTACCATTTTGGTCAGGTACTTTCAATTCCAGAATCAATTGAAGGAAATTTTTGGAGAAGTGGAAAATGATTGTATACATAAAGTCTTCCTCAATGCACTACTTTTTAGGGTTACAAAAGTGTTAAAATATGGACTGAAATTACTTAGCAATAATAATCATCGGGAGACAATTACATACCATAATACACAAATAAGCAGTTTTTGAAAATGAAACTATTTGGGGACTTTTACTGGAATTTTTTCATGATCTAATGTGATGTGAGAAAATAACTGCAATTCAAAACTATGTATCCCCCATTTTATCTGACTACTCATTTAACTACCTACCTACTTTTCTAAGCATTATATATATCACACAAAAAACCATGAATTTTAATATTTATCTCTGAATAATGTCATTGTGCATTGATTTTTTTTTACATTTTCTTTTATGATTTGTAGAATCAAGATTAGTCTGTGTTGGGTACATACTATGCTTATACTCTAGAAACGAATTAGTAAATGTTACTTAAAATGTCTACACTATACATTATGCTGCATATTATATTTTGGATGTGAGATGTCCCACAAAATCTCCTGTGTGTGCAAGAATTTTTGGAGGTGAAATGATTGCATTATGAGACCTGTGACCTAATCAGTCCATTCTATTAACTGTTTAGTAACTGTGGGCAGTGGGGCATGGCTGGAGGAGGTAGGTCACTGGGAACATCCCCTGGGAAGGGTACATCTTCTCTGTAGCCCCTTCACACCTCCCCACCCTTCATTATCTCACCATGAGCTGAGAAGCTTTCCTCTACTAAGTCCTTCACTCATGATGCACTGCCTCACCTGGAATCTGTGGATTTCTGAAATCATGAGCCTCAAATAGTTTTCCTCCTCTAAATTATTCTTATCAGGTATTTTGGTTACAACAATGCAAAAGCTAACAAAATACTATATTGAAGAATGCATATAAGGCATAAAAATGGTGGACAGCATTACCAGCTTTTTGTGTTATAAATTTAGCCTTAATATTTTTAAGACATAAGGCAAGAAAATTAATTTTTCCAAGAATATATATAAACTTTTAATTGTGTGTTTTCTGGTAAAACTCTTAATTTCTGAATATAGTTTCACATTTAGGACAGTGTAAAATCCGAATAAATATAAAATGTGATATTATTCTTTAGAATACATGGTGCTATAATAGAATTTATATATATTAACAGCTTTAATTCAGAAGTTTTAAATTCCATATTCTTTATTTATATATGGACTTCCACAAAAAATCCCATTTTATAATATTGTGTAATTATCTGATTCTGTTGTCTTTTTTATTACTATGTAATCAAGGTAGCAGAAATATTAATGTGTGAGTATATATGTCAAAGTATACACTAGCTCTATAGCACCAATTATTTTCCAGATTATTGTAGTATATCTTCCTTTTTTGAAAGAGTGTGACTCACAAAGTGTACTTTGGTATTTTTATGGGAAGAAATTTTGTATTTTGAGAACATTTTCTCTTTGAAAAGATCTAATTTTACTAGACCACATAAATAATAAGAATATTTTCTTAATAATTGACAATCTTATTTAGAGTCACCTAAAATCAAGTTTGGAAAAATGCCAAAAAGGACATTAGCCAAATAAGGGAATCGATTAAAGCAAAGAAAGCTAAATTTCAGAAGAGATTTAAGAGGTCAAGAAGCATATGTTTATAACTGTTGATCTTCTTTAGGTTTGGTTTGTTTTGATTTCAACAAACTGGAAGTAAAAGAGTAACGTAATTTTTAGAATAGGACCCATAATAGTGTTTGGAAGTCAATGGCCTATTGTTTTATAGTTTTATTTTAAAAAGTTTTACTTATTCCCAATAGAAAACTGTATTTGGTTACCTAGGGAAAAGAATTTGGGTAGTACTAGAATCAAAATTGTTTCCTGGATGCTACTGAAGAGTTTATTATACGTTAATCCCCTATGGGCATTTTGGTTACACAAATTCTCAATTGATTTCTTACTTTTTAATAGTATAGCCAAAGACAAAAAAAATTTAGAGATATACACCTACAGTAAAGATTTAATTGGTTTTGAAAACTCTAAAACTTTATCTTACTCTGAATCCAAGATGGCTGGGTACCATTGCAAGAACAATTTTTTTTGTGTGTGTGTGTGTGTAAAATTAGTCAGAAGTGTTAGTGGGTGAATTAATCTCACTGTATTTTAACTGCTTACTATAAAATAAAGCACAATTAACATAGCTCTATTATACTTTTTTTTCTCTCAAATGTTAGAGTAATTGGTTAAAAGACTGAGTTCTTATTTGCAACTGTCAGTATTTTATTTTCTTGATAACTGCCATTCTTTTTTTTTTTAGTTGTAGTTGAACACAATACCTTTATTTTATTTATTTATTTTTATGTGGTGCTGAGGATCAAACCCAGTGCCTCACACGTGCAAAGCGAGTGCTGTACCACTGATCCACAACCCCACCCCTGATAACTGCCATTCTGACTAGAGTAAAAGGAAATCTTAGAGTAGTTTTGATTTGCATTTCTGAAATTACTAGAGATGTTGAACATTTTTTCATATATTTGTTTATTGACTGTATAGCTTCTTCTGAGAAGTATCTAGTGTCTGTTAAGTTCCTTAGCCCATTTATTGATTGGGTTATTTCCTTTTTATTTTTAAGATTTTTGAGTTCTTTATATAGCCTAGAGATTAATTAACATTTCATCTGAGGTGCATGTAGAAAAAGATTTTCTCCCAATCTACAGGCTCTTTCTTCACATTATTGATTGTTTGTTGAGACGAAGATTTTTAGTTTGAATCCATCCCATTTATTGATTCTTAATTTTTTTTCTTATCCTGTAGGGGTTTTGTTAAGGATGTCAGATCTTAGGCTGACATGGTAAAGATATGGGCCAACTTTTTCTTGTGATAGGCGAAGGTTTTCTGTTGTAGTGCCTAAGTCTTTGATCCAATTTAGGTTGAGTTTCATGCAGGACAAGAGATAGAATTTTAATTTAATTTTATTATATGTGGCTTCCTACTTTTCCCAGCACCATTTATTGAATAGGCTATCTTTTCTTCAGTGAATATATTTGGAACCTTTTTCTAGTATGAGATAACCGTATTTATATGGGAATCAAATCTAACAAAAAATGTGAAAGACCTCTACAATGAAAACTACGGAACACTGAAGAAAGAAATTAAAAAAGACCTTAGAAGATGGAAAGCTCTCCCATGCTCCTGGATAGGCAGAATTAATATTGTCAAAATGGCCATACTACCAAAGTGTTATGCAGATTTAATATAAGTCCTATTAAAATCCCAACAATATTCTTCATAGAAATAGAAAAAGCAGTCATGAAATTAATTTGAAAAAAATAAGAGACCCAGAATAGCCAAATCATTCCTTAGCAAGAAAAGTGAAGCAGGAGACCTCACAATACCAGACCTTAAACTATACTACAGATCTATAGTAATAAAAACAGCATGGAATTGGCATCAAAACAGACACATAGACTAATGGTACAGAATAGAAGACACAGAGACAAATTCACATACAAATTTGATTTTCTTTTTCTGTTATAAGTGAAACTAGTGGACTGAGTTTCAACTAAATATGATTGCATTGTATCTAACCTTTGGTAAAATATAGTATCATACATAAGCTTTCAAAATTTTAGCTCTGCTTACATGTGAGTTCTGTTATATGAACTGAAGTATGTATAGTTGATTTTCATTTTTGTTTTTGTTTTGCTGTTGAGAATTGAACCTAGGACCTTTTGCATGCTAAACATGTGTGCTCTACTACTGAGCTATATCCCAGCCCACACATAGTGTTTAAAAATATCACTTCTAAAAATATGACATATTCCTTTGGGAAGAGACAAATAATAATGATAAAAATTGGAGTCAATATGTACTTATTAATAATAATGGAGAAAGAAAACAAGATTTTAATAATAAATACTTAAAAATATGTGATTTTTCAACAGATGAAAATGTCATACTGTCTATTTTATTGAGTAAGTAGAAAACTTACTACAGTATAACTTCCTGGTAAAAGTAAGTGGGTAAAGAGGAAGGAAAAATAGTGAGAAATCTCTATTTGTTGTTTTGTTTTGTTTTTCCAATACTGGGGATCTAATACAGGGCTTGGTGTGTGCTAAGTGAATGGGCTACCACTGAACTACATCCCCAGCCTTTTGGCTGTTATTTTTGCCCTCACTAATTAAGACCATGAAGAAACCAGTTCACTCTGAAAAACTAGAAAGAATTGACCCCTCTGTAAGGAACTCTAGAACAGTTTCCTTCTTGGAGCAAAAACCAGACGTTCTTGGCCATTGATATTTTAAAATTCTACCCTTTCTGCACAAAAGGATTGTTATGAAAGGATGTTTGGCACTTGGGAACCTCCAGTCCAGTCCTCTTCCAGTAGTTTTTCTAACCTTCTTCCAACATCCAAAGCTCAAAGGCCCCAATCCAGGAAGTTTGTTACATGAAAGAACCCTGAATGTTCCTTGCACTGGAGCAAGAATAGACCCTACTGTGACAATTGCAATTTTTGCCTTTGTGATTGAGTTCTTGGCACCTTAGCTCTAAAAAAGATTTAGATAAATTAAAGGAGCTTCCGAGAAAAGCCACACAAATGATGAAAGAGTTAGAAGTATTGATTTATGAGGAAAGATTAAAAGAATTACTATGCCTTGACTTGGCATCCAATCAAGATGTAGTGGCACACAATAGCTATAAATATTTGTAAACAGAGAGAGAAGGAAAAATTCTTTACATTGGTCCAATGAAGCAATATGTTATTCAAGAAAGAGAAAGTTAATTCTAGATATTAATGTCCCTTCTTCTGGGTTTCCTCTCTAAATATTCTGACCATATCTCTATTTAGAAAAGAAATAAATTATTGACTATTTAGAATACTTCACTGCCTTATGCTGGTTAGTATGGAGGAAAAAGGAATAAAAATGAAGATTGATCTTTTTTTTCTGTATCGGTATTTTGGAAACATACAATGTCTCTGAGTTTTCTAGGCCTTGGGGGCTTCTTTCTACAAGGACTCACCATGGTCTCTGTGTAGTTTAGAAATGGCAAGGGTTTGAGCTGTCAGCAGCATAGCTGTGATGATTCTGCCCACCCCAGCACAATCAACTCTTTGTGTTCCAGGGAGTAAAGAGCTCTACTCATTTATTATGGGCATAGTTATCTCCGCCTTAGCAGCTGTGCATACTGCTAGCTGCAGCTTCTATGGGTGAGCTTAAGCAGAAGGGAAAAGCAGGGGTGGGACACCAAGATGCACATTTCCAGCTGTGCTCAGAAAAGCCTGTCTTCCTTCTAATCCAGAAGGATGGGGGGCGGGGGAAGCAATTCCCATCTTCAGTCTTTTAGAAATAATATACTATTGAAAAGTGAATAGAGATGAAGGAATTGAGTTTTATTTGCTTTCTGTGATACGCTTGAGCACCTGTTTAGTTCTGATCCCGTTGCACAGTATAGGAAACAAACCACAAATTTCCCCCAAAGGAACTTTATTTTATACACATGGGTTTTCTTCAAATTGACTTTTTGTTTCTTAGAATTCAGACATATTATGTGTTAAAAGCAGTGTTACAGTTGGTGATTCAATTTTAGATGAGACCACTAAATTTTGTTTAACCAAAAACTACTAATAATTTTATTTGGCTATACTAGGCAACTTTCTCACTTAGTTTGTATGAGAAAATGAACTCTAAGATTTAACTTATAATACCAGGAAGACATTCTTCTGGAGGGCCAATTCCCTCAGTAAAGATTTGTGCAGTGCAGATTAGCATCAATCACTTTTAACTACCTGCATTTGCTTTAAAGGAAGGACCTCATCTGTCTATCATTCCACAGGAGAACTGTTTTCTATTATCTAATATAATTCAGGATTAGCAAATTAGCAGAGTCAATATTGAAGAATTATATATATACCTACCCAGTGGAGATGACTCAGATATACTGTTGAAGTAGAATCAGTAAAAGTCAGAAAAAAATCAGGAATGATTATTTGAAATAAAGATAATTAAAACAAACATCTGGGAATGTCAAGCTTCTATTTATAATTGATCTGTAGTCATGGGTCTGGTGCAAGTACAGTTTTATTCTTTTTCCTCAGATATAGAATTTTCAATAATCTCGTTTTTATGCCAACCATTACTGTTTAGAAATATATGAATACTTTTCAGTATACAAGCCTATTAAATGAGATGCAAAGCAAATAAAGTATATATATGTTAGCATGCATTGACTATTAAAGTACATACATTCCAAAGTAGATTAAATACTATTTAGAAATACTCCTTGCAATTTATCTATTTTAGTTTTGTTATGAATCTAGATCTGTCTGTTTCTGTCTCTCTCTCCTTCCCTCTCACCCATTGTCTTTTCTTCCCTTTTCTTCCATCTGGTTGTCTTTCGTCTCCTTTAGTTCCTTCTCTTCTTTTTTCCTTCTATTCCTTATTGATAAAAGAATTTAAAAATTTACCAATTAATTTACCACACTGTGTGACTTTCTGTTATAATTTGAAGAGTAGGAGCTGTTTAGAATTGTAGTCAATATTTGAAGATCATACAGATCTGATACACCTCAGATATTCAAACATTGTTACTAGAAGGTCTGAAAGTGTATGTAAAAGCTATGAATATGAGGTCTACACAAGTGAGAAGACATTCTCATATAGATTATTATATTGCCCTGAGATTTTTTACCTCTTGGCTTTTCCTAAGGGAGAGAAAAGAGACTGAATTAATGGGTATATGAAATTGTACTATTACCAAATTATGAACTATTTTCAAGCTTTACTGTTGTTTGTGCATTAGGAAGATATACATGCAATTCAGAAATGTCAATCATTTCTATTTCTACATGCTTTTACAGAAAGAGATTTTACTGACAGCATTCAACCCATTAATACTGTAGCTTTCAGTGCATTTATTGGGAAGTAATTCAGGATAAATAAAATAAAATAATACCTATTGTCAAAACCATCTGAAAAAGCTTCCATCTGAAGCATAATAACTGCAAAAAAAAAAAAAAAAAAAAAAAAAAAAAAAAACTATCAGACTAATAGGACAGAGCAAAACATTAAAGCAGGTTTTTTTTTTTTTATAAATGATGAAATATTCCTTTATAGTTATCAGGACAGTCTAGTAACTGATGATTTTTAGTTTCAACTAATAGTTTTTGAGATAACCCTATGTATTCAAAGTAATTGTTTAGAAGAAAAAGCAATGGAATGAAAATCTATATAAGGCAAATAAAGAAACAAAAGTAAATGCAAATGATACAACAAATACCTGGATGAAAATAAATATAATTACAGACACCAACATCTCAAATTTTCATTTATCTTTTAGAATGCATAGTATAGTAGATCTATGTACTATAAAGGCATAAACATAATATAAGCAATAAATATATTAATTGAAAGTAGAGGTAATATGTAACTGTATAGATACACCCTAAATACCTCTAAAATTATTTGACTTTTATTTTTTTTTAAATCTGATAATTTATAACTTCATTACTGTAAACATGTAGAAATGATTTGTACTTGAAGAAAAGGAAAAATCAACTGAAATTACCTCAAAAGGCATGGAAATGTCAAAATTATTTCTATGAGATTCAATTAGTGATAAAAACATATTTGGATGAAAATATATTAAATGTAAGGCAAGCCAGACTTCTAGTTCAAGTTTTAGAACAGTTAATAATAATAGTTATATATATATTATATATTATATGTATATTATATTTAATAACTATATATAATTATCTTGTCTGATCTGAGGTCATGAACTTTATTTTGAAAAACATGATATGAAAACAAGTCTCCTATCATTTGCTTATAAAGGAAAGGTAATATCATACAATAAAAAAGAGATTTTCAAATTGTGTAATTCTAGCCTTTTAAAAATTACATTCCATTTTTTTTTTCCTGAGCTGGGAATCAAATTGAGATCCTAGGCTTGATAATAAAGCATTTTATCACAAAGCTACACTCAAACCCTAATAGTGTTTTCATAATTTTTCTGTGTCCTTATGAAAACTTTTGTGGACTGTCTGGGTATGCAGATTGGTATTCCATCAAACTACTGATTTCCTAGTTCAAACTGAAAGGATTCATGGATGTGGGCATGTGTAATCAGCCTGAGACACATATTTGGTCCAACCTCTTATTTCTAAGGATGAGGAAGCCCATTAGAAGGAATTCAATATCACTCAAGGTTTAAATCCGAAGGTAATGAATGAATCAGAAGCTTAGGGTTGTCAGCAGCATTAGTTACTTTGGGGTAAAGGCAATATCCTTTTTCTGACCTGAAATCATGGGCAACACAATAAGAATTTTAAATGGTCTTACAGTTTCATTTCATTTAGGTGCAGTCACTGTACTATAACTGGTGTAAAATACCATGGTCTGGTTGTTCAAAACAACGGAAATTTATTTTCTTACAGTTCCAGAGACTGGAAATTGAGCAGAATTGATTTCTACTGAGGCTTCTTGGCTTGTAGATGGTCAACTTTTTGATTCCCCTTCACATGATGATGCTTCCCTGCACTCAAGACCCTGGTATTATTTGTCTGGCCTAATTACGGTCCTTTTAATTGTAAATGTAAAATATAAATAGATTTTCAGTATACACATATAGTAAAATTATTACTATAGTCAAGCTAATATTTACTTTTTTTGTGTGGTAATGGCACCTAAATTCTACTGTCTTAGCAAATTTCCATTGCAAAATACAATATAATTAACAGTAGTCCTCATGCTATATGTTGAATTCTTAGACTTATTCATCTTATAAAACTACAACTTTGTACCCTTTGACTTACATCTCCTGCATTTCCCTATTGCTCTTGGTAACCACTGGTCTACTCTGTGGCTCTGTATTTAACTTAAAAGAAATGTTATTTAATTCACTTAGTGTGTGTCCCAGGTTCTTCTGTCATTGCAAATGGCAGGATCTTTTTTCTTTTTAAAGGCTGAATAAATTTTTACTTATCTATATATCTGTTTCTCAATTTTTTCATCCACTTACCATTCCATTAGGGTCTTCCCATACCTTTGCTGTTCTGAATAATGGTGCAGAGAGCATGGGAATGGAAATATATCTTGAAGATGCTGATTTCATTTCCTTTGTGTGTATAACTAGAAGAGTGATCACTGGGTCATATGGTAGCTTCACTTAAATTCCTTTAGAACTCCCCATACTCTTTTCTATAATTGCTGCACCAACTTACATTTCCACCAACAGCATAACAAGGATTCCATTTTTCTCTATATCTGCAATACATTTTATCTTGTTTCTTGATAATCATTCCTATTACATATATTAGGAAATTATTTTAATTTTTATGATTAGCAATGTTGACTGTTTTTTCATATATCTATTGGCCACTTTTTAGTGAAATGTCTATTTAAATTCTTTGCCCATTTTAAATCAAACTTGTTTGGTTATTTTTGTTTTTTAGATTTGTTTTTGTTCTTGAGTTGTGCAAGCTTCTAATTTAGTTTGGAATTAACCCATTATCAGATCTATGGTTTGTAAATATATTCTCCAAATCTGTAAACTGAGATTTAATTTGACTATTATTTTCTTTGCTATGCAGAAGCTTTTTAGTTTGGTGTAGTCCCTGTTTTGTTTTTGTTTGTTTATTTGTTTTTACTTTTATTTATTTTGTTGTTGTTGTTGTTTTGATTGCCTGAACTTTCCATGTAATATGAAAAAAATCAACACCAAAGACAATGCCAAGGATTCCTTCCCTGTCCCTGTTTTCTTTCAGATCTTCTATATTTTAAGGGTCCATGTTTGGGACTTTAGTCAATTTGAGGTGATTATTTTTATGTGATGTGATTTTTATGTGATGTGCAATAAAGTTTCACTTTACCTTTTTGCATGTAGATATTTTTCTCAGCATGGTTTACTGAAGAGGCTTTCTTTTCTGTACTGAGCATTTTTTAATATCTTTCTTGAAAATATGTTGACATATGTGCTTGGGTTTATCTCTGGGCTTTTCATACTGTATCATTGTTTATGGGTATGTTTTTATGCCATATATATATATATGGCATTATATATATATGGCATTATATATATATGGATATATGGAGATATATATATATATATATATATATATATATATATATATATATATATATGAATGACAGGGTCTTGCTAAGTTGCCAAGCCTGGCCCAACTTGCCCTTAGCTTTCCCAGTCACTGAGATAACAGGTGTGTGCCATTGTACCTGACTGACTACCATGCTACTTTTTTGATTAATGTGTCTTTGTGATATAACTAGAAATTAAGAATTGTAATGCTTCCAAACTTTGTCACTTTTTCCTCAAAATCATTTGGGCTGTATGAGGTCTTTTATTATTTACCACAAGTTGTAGAGTTTTGTATTCTATTTCTATAAAAAATCCCATTGGAATTTTGGGACATATTGCATTTAATCTGTTTATTGCTTTGTGTAGTGTGAATATTTGAACAATATTAATTATTCTCATCCATAAAAATGGGATACCTTTCCATTTTTGTGTCTTTAATTTATTAGTGTTTTAAATTTTCAGCAAAATTTTTTGTATTTGATTATTTTTGATGGAATCATAAATGCCACTGTTTTGTTGATTTCTAAATGCAACTAATTTTTGTGTGCTAATTTTGTGTCCTGCAACTTTAGTGAATTAATTTGTTCACTCAGAAATATTCAGTTTTTCTTTGATGTCTTTAGGGTTTTCTCTATATAGGATAATGTCATCTGTAAATGAGGATAATTTTACTTCTTCTCTGATATGAATGTCTTTTATTTCTTATATGATTGCTTTTGCTAGTACTTCCATTATTGAGTAGGACTGGTGAGAATGTCATCCTTAAATATTACTATATCTTAGAGAAAAAGTTCTCAATTTTCCAAAATTGATAATGAAGTTATCTGTGGGCTTTTCATACTGGCATTTTTTTTATGTTGATAAAATTTACTTCTAAAACTAATTTGTGGAGACTTATCATGAAAAGACATTGGTAGATCTTTATTCTGTATCAATTGTGATGATCCTATAGGGTTTGTTTGTGTGTTTGTTTTATTGTTGTTTTTCATTTATGTAGTCAATATGGTATATTACCATGATACACACACACACACACGTGTGTATGTGTGTGTGTGTATAACAAATTACAGTTTTAATGATGGCTATTTTTTGGTACCTGTCAGTTTGGTGCTAATCATGAAAATGACACCAATACTATATATTAAAACAAATTTGATTCCTAGGGATAAATAGCACTTGGTAATTATATATAATCTTTTGGATTTGTTATTATGTTTGGTGTGCTAGTATTTTATTAAAGATCATTGCCTGTTTTTTTTTTTTTTATTGGAGATATTCCACTGTTTTCTTTTATCTTTGTCTTTGATTCAAGGTGATACTGGCCTCATGTAATGTTTTTGGAACTATTCCCTCTGCTACTGTTTTGTGAGAGAATTTAACAAGGATTGTTTTAGTTTTCCTTGAATGTTGAATAGTATTCATCCATGAAGGCATCTGGTCCTGGGCTTGTCTTTGGGGGAGGTGTTTATTGCTTCATCTCTTTGCTCTTGTTCTGTTCAGGTTTTCTTCTCCTTTTTCTTATAAGGACATTTCTTGCACTAGAACTCACACTAATAGACTTTTTAATAACTTAATCACTCCCTTAAACATCTCTCTTTCCAAATGTAGTTACATAGTGAGGTACTGGTGGTTAGGTAATCAATATATGAATTTTGGGGTGACACAGTTCAGACAAAACACATAGGTTATCAGGCCATTTGCTAAAACATTGTAAAAAAAGAGCCCTCAAAGGGCTATTCTAATATTTATGACAAAATAAGATTAGTGAAAACAGTGGGGATGTTAAAATATGAGGATAATATAATACTTATTCAAAATGCTAATTAATATATACTTAGACATAATTTATAAAGAACATTTAAAAATATTGCATAATTGCTTCTGACAATAAACTTAGAAGACAAGTAAGATAAGTCATGGCAACTAGGTTGGTTCCTCAGTTTAGGTATTATGAATTGTGCTGCTATAAACATTGATGTGGCTGTGTCCCTGTAGTATACTGTTTTTAAGTCCTTTGGGTATAGACCGAGGAGAGGGATAGCTGGGTCAAATGGTGGTTCCATTCCTAATTTTCCAAGAAATCTCCATACAGCTTTCCATATTGGCTGCACCAATTTGCAGCTCCACCTATAGTATATGAATGTACCTTTTTCCCTACATCCTCGCCAACACTTATTATTGTTTGTATTCATAACAGCTGCCATTATGACTCAAGTGAGATGATATCTTAGAGTAGTTTTGATTTGCATTTCTCTAATTGCTAGTGATGATGAACATTTTTTCATAAATTTGTTGATTGATTGGATATCCTCTTCTGAGAAATGTCTGTTCAGGTCCTTGGCCCATATGTATGTGTGTGTGTGTGTGTGTGTGTGTGTGTGTGTGTTTTAAGCAATAATATGTCACACATTGTGCCAGGTATTTTATAAAAGTTACTTCAATTCTTGTAATTCTTTATCTCTATTTTGGATAAGAGGAAACTAGAAATCACAGAGGATTTGAAACATTATTTTTTGTAAAAATCCTTTGATTTTAACTTTTATAGTAGTATACATTTGTATCTGCAGATGTATGTATGTACACAGACACACACAAACACACTACATACATATACATACTTTTCCTTCTTTAATAGGCATCTGTAAGTCCTGGAATAAATTATTAGTTTTACTGTGAAAACATGATGAGGTTTTACTAATTATTCTTATAATTCATTGTCTCAAGTATTTTAGGAACTTCTGATTTCTCTGAAATGAACTATGAAGCCATTTCTGTTCTAAGTCAGTTATAACTCATAATAATTAAATGGATACATAACTTACATTCTTAGGTATTAACATGAGACCTATGTTGGAATGGAATAATCAATATAGAAATTTTCAGCAAATTTGATGGAGTGATGGTTATATAAGAAACTCATCAATGAGTGCCCATGAGTCCAGGAAGATAAATTTTAAATACTCTATGGTCATTTAACATTAATGTTTATTGTGCATTGACTGAGCAAGTAGAGTTCTTAAACATGTTGAATCCTTGTCCTTGAGTTTACAGTTTGTTATCTGGGAAGGAATCAAATTACAATTTTTAATGATGGCTATGTTTTGGTACCTGTCATTTGGTGCTAATCATGAAAATGACACCAATACTTGATCATGTAACATAAAGCCACACGCACAGGAAACCACTGTTTCCTTCCTAGGGCTTTCTTGTCCAACTGTACTTAGAAGTCCCTTGTCTTCCATTGAAATCTCCCATTAATCTTTTTATATGTCTGGATTCAGGCACCAAAAACACCAGTCTGTTAGAACTACTGAAATGGAAGCTCATTAAAATGTGAGTGTTATATATTTCTGCTTCAAAGATGCATTCTCACACATTTTCCCAGTGGGATTTCAGACTGCACAGATTCCTTCAAGGAAGACTAATAGAGTAAATGAAGGGGATCAGTTGGACAGAAGAGTTTGGGGGAAAGAAAAAAGCTGGAGATGGATTAGAGCAAACTATATTCCACACATGTATGACTATGTCAAAATGAATTCCACTATTATATATAATTATAAGGCACAAATAAAACATTAAAGGTTTTCTTCAATAGTTTTCTGATTGGATTACTATTTATATGGTTTTATGCATATATATGTGCACACACAGACACACATGACGACTCTTACAAAAATGATAAATTCATTTTGCATATCTAGAATTTATGATATGCATCTTTAAGTATGTAACATAGCATAATTCAAATATTATCTCAATGTTGTGGCTCCCACTTAGAGTTCTAATCCCCCCCTCTTTTTTTTTTTCAAATCCTCACTGTCTAATTGGACAGTTCTAATTCCTTAACAATTCCTGCACTCTTTGGTGTTAATATTATTCTTATCCCAAAAGGAGGACCAGCCTACAGAAATCTTGCATTTCTATTGTCCAGGAAGTGTACTGATATCCTTGGGCAGATTCCCAAATTGTGTTACAGACATGGTATGGAAAAGTGGTGGATTTAGGAGAAGTAAAGTTAACCAAAATATTTTCAGAATGTTGTCAGAGCAGAAAGAGTCTTATTCCAAGCAGATATGCAGAGATCAAAATAAACACAAAGTTAGATATACGCTGGCTTTAGTGTTTCAAAGGTCAAGTCTCACTTCCTGAAAAGAAGTTTAAACCAAGCCAGGTTCTGTCTTTGAGAAACTGATGTATCTGACACAGCATCAAAGCAACAAAGTGACCATAGGGCATTATGACAGAAATCCATCATTGCAAGATAGGTCTGAGGTGTCATTTTGGAATAGGTTAAGTTATGATGAAGTAACAATGGTGAAACAAAATAACACTCTCAACTAGATAAAAGTTTTTCTTCTGTTGAAGAAACTAGAGGTCTCTTAAGGATTAATTTGGTCCATGATATCAGAAACCAAGATTTTTTTTTTTTATTTCAAAGCTATATATGGTCCAAGGTAGCTGTGACAACTCTCTCCATTATTGCCTATTTCTTTCAACAGGTAAGAGGATGTTATGAAGGACCTTCTCTCACCCTTAAAAAATAGTCTTGGGTGCTACATATCAATGTTCCTTATTTTCCTGTTGGATACAATTAAATTTTATGACTACAGTTAGCTACAAGGGAGACTAGAATATGTAGTCACCCAAAGCCTTTTTTTTCCAGAAGCTTTGTTGCAGTTTTAAATATTTAAAAGTACAACCTAAGGACAAATGGATAGAAAATATTGAGGTCAATTGCAGTTGGTCTTATAAATGGGACAGAAATCATGCTTCTGTGGCTGAGATGTAAAGTAGAAAAGGAAATTAAAAGTAGGTAACCCAAGAGTGAATTTATTTGTTTACTAATCAAAATTCTTATAATTTTCCCAAGTAGCTAAGGACTAGTCTTCGAGCTTCAAATATGCTGAGGTTGTAATCAGATTTCAAATGTCTGTAATTGGAGACTAGAATTTCGTGGAAGCAGGGAGTCAAATGATCTACTTCCAAGATTTTCCTCTAGGTATAAAATGACCAGAAATAAAAAATGGTGTTGGAAAACTGTACCCCCAAAAGAGTATTTTTTGATAAACACATCTCAATTAATTGTGTTTTCTAGTCAGATCTGTTAGTAGAATTTCTCACTAAATTCTATATGGTGTTCATCAAAACAGCAAGGATAGGATCTCTGCCAGAAAATGGTTAACCTTGAACAAGGTTTAGTTATAAAGTCAACATATTTCACACAGTTGACCACTGGTCTCTAGGTCAGTGTGACACACTTTCCTGGATCATTTCTTAATAATAGGAAGTGACCATGTTAATAAGAGTTCCAGTAAGATGGAACACTCAAATAAGGAAGTTACGACTCTTCATATAGAAACTCAAGATATAGGAAGGTGCAAGAGAATCCACCTGAGTTGACTACACCCTGGGGAAATTGCCAAGGTCACTGGAACGAGATGGACAGGGGAAAGAAGTGGTTCTCTTTGTAGTGTGGAAGACATAGGTTTAGGAAATGATTGCCAAGCAGACACTATGACTTTTGACTGAGAAACACAGCCACTACTTTACCTTTTCTTGGCAGAGAGGAAGTGAGGGCATTAAATCACCCGGGCATTTCCCTTCTGCCCTCTCATGTCCTTTCAGTGCCCCTCCTTGGCTGTGATCCAGGTTGATTTTGACCTTAAAGGTCTGTCTTTCTGGAGGTAAGAGTATGAGGAAGGGAGAGAATGGATTGGCAGAGGTTAACAGCTAATTTGCAGCTCAGGGACAAACACAAAGGACTGACTCATTGATTTTTTTTAACATAACCATATTGTCATTAGTCACCTAAAATTAATGTCTTTAATATTAGGAAAATTAATGATCAAATGTCCTTGTTTTTTTTTTTTTGTCTTTCCTTTTCAGGTGGTTTGTTAGAAGCAGAATCTAAAGTTCACCTGTTTTTTTGTGGTTGCTATCTCCCTTGCTTCTTATGATCTATAAAAGTCTCTCCTCTGCTGTCTCTTTCTCTTTCTCTTCTTCTTCCTTCTACTCCTTTGCTTTCTTTTTCAGTTATTGTTGAAGGACCTGGGTACTTTGCCCTTTAAATCTTCCCCATGCTAGATTCTCTTGATGGCATCCATGTGAAATTTAGCATGTTCCTCTACCTGCTGTATTTTCTATAAATGGGTACATATATAATCATGAAGAGAATTGGGTTCATAACTGGTCAATAATACTTCACAGAGATTGTGCCACACCAGCAGAGAGATGACATCTTGTTATGTCTGAGCTCTTAACTGTAAGACTTCATACACTGTCACTCCTGACAGTGGGAGATATTTGGAGATAGTGACCTTCTCAGATCTCCTTATATTATACTGCATGAATTACTTGCATAGTTTTGTCCTACTTAAGAAGTGGGCTATTAAAATGTTGTTTGATAAAACTTAATTCTAGGTGGAAGCTTTCATACAGAGCATCTGTCTTTGCCACTAGCAGATAGAATGGCAGGGATGGAGTTAAGGAAGTGGCTAATGAGGTTTAAACTACAAAACATCTCACTTGCACAAACCTCTTTAAAGATCATGTACCAAACACATGTGTACTTTTGAATATTTTCTTAAAGAAGACTTTGAAGTCTTAGGCTGCGGAAAACCTGGAACCTCTCTTGGATGTTGTTGATATGATTGAAGTGGATAAACCGAAGCATATTTCTTTCTGTGATTCCCTGTAAATGAAAAAGAAATGCTTTTCCATAAGGTCCTCTGGGTCTGGAAAGAGTCCCATTGCAAATGCTTAAAGAGGGTTGTTGAGAGAATTCTGCTTACATTAAGAAAGAAAGGAAAACAAAACAAAACAAACAAAAAAACGCCAAAAAAACAAATGAACGAACAAACAAACAAACAAACAAAAAAACAGCCTTTCTGTTGTACAAAACTCTTTCAGAAGGAGGTCCCATCCAGCCTTGACATTTTGGCATCCAGCTCAGGCATGATGATCCCAACTGACTTTGCCTTCTGTAGTCACACTTCCACCATGTTGCAACACAACACACCAACTGCCTCCTTCTCAAAGCAGGGATTGGATAACAATCAAGGATACCTGTTAGGATTGCCATTCAGTCTGTGAGAACATGCTGAAATCCTACCCTTGCTTCATCCCTTTGGCACTACCACTGAAGAAAAGGTAGACTTGGCACTTTCTCTTTTCTTTCCAAGGGAGGGAAGACATCACAAGTTCAGAGTCTTCATCAGTCTTACATCTTCACTTCCTACACTAACATCAGTACATTTTATTGTGAAATACATGTTATTTTAAAAATAGATGTTTTAAAAGCAGATTGAAAAAGCAATGAAAATTAACATTCTTCTAAAATTTTTTTGTGCCAAAGCAAGAAAAATTTATCATTTTGAGGAGATAGCATAGTTTTTGTGATTACTAACATATATACATACACACACACACACACACACACACACACACACACACATATATATATATTTAACATACATTTTTATAAGGAACTCAGTTCCTTAACTAATTCCATTTGAAGGTATTTTTACATGATTTATACTAAATGTCTCCACTTAACTACAAAATTTTTACTTTGTAAATAGCAATAATGGTGATTATTAGTTTTTGAGTGTTTAGTATATGACAAGCACATAGCTGTTACTCGGTCCCCCCTTTGTTGAGAAACTTCACGAGCCCTGTTTCAAGAAGTTATAGGTTAATTAATCACTTTATTAACAAGACCATGTTATGTAGGAATTATTAGTCCCATTTTTCATATCAGAAAATTAAGGAGATAAGACCTACTTGCTTTCTTTAAATTTGATTCATCCTAGGTCAAAATAATAGGTGGAAAGGAGCCCTTTGAACTAATGTGTAGATCCAGTACCACGACACTTTACTGCCTTCTTGTAGCCCCCTCCTGTTACCTCCTGTCTCCTTAATGGGTTAGCTTTTCTCATTAATTACTTTAAGTAGGTTCTTTGGAATACTTTAAACTCTGTTCCTGTTTTTCATTTTTCCCCCTTGCCATATCTGTTTATCAATACCTCAATCCTGTATCAGTATAAGTGTCTCCTTTCTTCACTCCTACACCCCAGATTCTGTACGCTACCAGAGAAAACAAAACTGAAGTATTGATTTCACTGCTATAAGTTTATTTTCTCCTTGGAAGCTATTTCAAATGTCTTCAAATTTTCTCTGCGTTAAACCTAACTCCTCCTTCTACCAATAAATTCAAAAGATGACTTTTAGATGAATAGAAGCCATCAAATTAGAATTTTCATAAGTTCTTGATCCCATAGCTATAAGGATTTTTGCTTCTGAACTATCTCTCTCTCTCTTTCTCTCTCTCTCTCCCTCCCCCTCCCCCTCCCTCCCTCTCTCTCTCTCTCTCAATTCTTTCTAGGTTAGATACCTCCAATGTGCTATGGATTTTATTCCTTCTTCTCAGGATATACAAGTAATTAACTTCTTGTGTTCCTGATTTTTCAAATAGCATTTAAACATGTTAAGGATTTTTCCATTTTAAACAGAGAGAGAGAGAAAGAAAGCAAGTGCAAGAATAATTGAATTTCTTCCTTCAGTGCCTAGTATTCTCCCACTACTGTAGATGAAACTCTTCCTTTCACAGCCAGGCTTCTTGTGAAGATGTTGACTTATATTCCTTGACATCTGACTCCACTGTTCAATCTATTCCAGTCAGCTTTCTCCATCCAAATCTCCATCTTGCCTTCTCCCATATCACCTTTCTCAATTCTGACTTTTCTTGACCTTGTCCCAATATTTAATGTTGAACATTTCTTTATATCTTATATTCCAAACCATTGTACTTTCCCATGTATAACAATACGTCAGCTCATTCCCTCAGAGTCCTTTTTTAAAAATAATTCTTTACATGTTGGTATCACTCATAATGGTGTCCTCAACACTCTCCTCAACTTTTTCATTCTTTCAAATATATATCAAACTCTCATGGCTAATTTGCACTGTCTGTTGACGATTCCCTAAGTTTTGTCAAGTTTTCTGTCCCTTTGCCTCACCCCAAAGTGTTACAAGCATCTTTAATTCAGGATGTTAATTTGGAACAAACTTTTAAAACCCATTTTTCCTCTTGTCTTCTCTAGTGCAATGATGATACCACTAACTGCCTGGGAGTTTTAAAAAAGGCACCTTGAAGTCATCTTGTCCATTTGACTCATAATCGATTCTTCCTATTCCCTTATGCCTGTTCCCACTCATGAGCCTGCAAAATGCCAAGTTTTTAAATTCTATCATCTAAACATCTGCTACATTTATCACTTTAACTCTTCCCATTAACACTTTTTCTACCTTTTTCTTTGGTATGAACACTCATCTCCTACAGGAATTATTGCCACCTTCTACTGAACAGTGTCCCTGTCTGCTCTTATCTGCTTATTCTATTACTCACAATTACTCTCAGAATGACTTTTAAAAATGAAAATCTAACCATGTCACTGACTGCTTAAAATTACTGTTGCTACAGAGGTCTGCTTACATTGTTCCCTAACCACATTTGATCACTCCTTTCTCTACCCCTTGAGGACCAGTCACATGGGGATCTGAGCTTCTGAAACACACATTCTTACTCTGACTCTGCCTGGACATGGAAGGCTCTCTGGGAATTATGCTCCTCCACCCCACTTCTCTTTCCACCAGCCTTAGCTTTCCATTTTCAGATTTGTCATCAGTTTTTCTCATCCTTCCTTAAATTCCTATACATATTAAACTGCTTCTACCATGGGTGTGTCACCATCGACACAGTTACTGCTTTATAATTCCCCTTTTCTTTTTTTTTAATCTTCTACAAATTATATTTCTCAAGGATTATAAACTTTGTGAAGGTAGAAAGCATATCACTTTCATCCATTATCATCTCTAGCACTTAGAACAATGCCAGGCATAGTAAATTATACTTAACAATCTCTTGAATGAATTAATACAAATCAAATTTGTGTCCTAAGTTACAATGAAAAGGAAGCCTTACTTCAGTTGGAGGGAGTATTAACCACCTGTCACATATTTTCATATATGTGACATCATTTAATCCTAAGAGGAACTTTCTGGATAGGAGGGTTATTATTTTATATATGAGAATTAGAACTTAAACAAAGCTTGATGATTTGCCTAAAGAAAGAAAGAAGGGGCCTTCAAAAATGCAATTAGAATGAACCCACTTCTGGTTCAGTTTTGCTTGTACTATTCCAACATTAGCTAAAACTATGAAGTTCTGAAAGTACAAAATTTGCATACATTGTTAGATTAGACACTAACTGAATATACCTATTAATAAAACAAGAATAATAGTTACCAATCTTTGAATGTTTGCAACGTTACTTACAAGTTTTCCTTTAATTGCTGTTAGCTTACAGAACTACTTTTGACTCAATTCAAACAATGTTCCCAAATGTGTTTGTGTTTATAATGAAAACAGCCAACACATATTATACTTCTATGGAATATAAAATATCTTGTATTTGGGTTAGTTAATTTCCAACCATTCTTTGAGCCTCATTGTAATTCATGTTCAGCCTTAGCAGTGGAAGAGACCTCATGCCAGACGGAATTGCCAGATCTCTGTGGTTTTATTGTTTAACCAAGTAGCTTGATTTGGAAGTTGGAAGTATCTGCTGGATGGATAGATCTAAAGTTCCAAATTGTAGAAGCACTATATGGTTGTCATCCAGAAATTGCTAGAAGTAAAAATAATAAAAAAAAAATCTTTGAGGTTTTTTTCCCATCTTTTATTCTCTTGATACTTTACTTCCAAATGGATATGAAAATTGGAGTGATATTTATTTGCATAAACAATACTGGAAAAGCCTTTCAACTCCCATTGTTTTCAAAATGAGCCTATAATTCTTACCTTCCAATTCATAGCATGTGTGAAAAGTATATTTTAATAGAAAAGGGACAGTTTGAAGACCATCTTTGTTTCCTGTTGGGGCATTTCCAGATTGGATGAAATCTAAGAAGAGCCATCTGTTGAATATTTAGTATTCAGAACTGTAGAACTACTCCTGGCATGTGGTTTTGCCAAGTCCTAGCTAAAAATAAATATTAAATGGGGCTTGCTTCCTTTTTTCATTGGTTTTGAACTCTCCTAGAAGAGGTTTTATATTTCTTAGGGTCAGAAATGTAGGAAAAAGAAACATACAGATTTATTTTTTATTTTCATTCACAAAACATTAGATATAATTTTAACATCAAATATGCCAAGATATTTCTACTTTCAGTTTTCTCATTTCCATGTTCTCCTGTTTCTTTTTATAAGTTGTTATAAATTAATGCTTACCAGTTCATTGATATTATGTATATCACACACTCATCTGTTTTATATTCACATATTAAGTTGCTGTCCTATGGTAATAAAAAGTCAAGTTACAGTATTTTGTTTGCTCTTGGGAAACTAGCTATTATATTTCTTTCGTAACTATTGGTGTCTATTGGTGCAGAGTCCTTAGCTGCCATCCAGCTTAGACAGGCCCCCTTAGACATGAACAGTGCTCTGTTTGTTCACCTAATACTAAAAGTATCTCACCAGATTTGAAGTTACATAAAAAAGAGAGAAACAGAATTAAGACATTCCATATAGCTTAATAAATATTAATGAAATTCCTCTCTGCAGGATATAATCTTATGTGTTAGAGAATATTTTAGGAAGTTTTATGGATATTAACTATTCTTAAGGAATCAAGGGGAATCTGATTTTAAAAAAAGTAAACAATCACAAAAATTTGTTTTATTTTCTCTGTTTTCTAATCTACCCAGATAAGAGACTATATTTATAAACTTATTTAATTAGCCATCACATACTGTTATGGTTTGATATATAACCAAATCCCCTGTGTTAATACAGGAATATTTGGAGGTGGTACTATTAGATTATGAAACCTATAACCTAATAATAGTCTATCCTAGTTTGAATAGATTGGGTGATAACTGTAGGCAGGTGGGCCATGGCTAGAGGAGGTGGGTCACTGGGGTTGTGCCCTGGATGGGTGCATCTGCTCTGTGATTCCTTCTTCTTTTCTTTCTGTACGCCCTGGCTACCTGGAGATGAATATTTTCACTCTGCCATACCCTTCTGCCATGATGTTCTGCCTCAATTTAGACCCAAAGCAATGAAGTCAGCCAACCATGGACTGAACCTCTAACCCAAAATAAGATTTCCCTACTCTAAGTTGTTCTTTTCAAGTATTTTTGTCACAATGACAAAAAGCTAACCAATACACATACCTTATAAAAATAATTTCTAATATTGAATAGGGCTTTGAAGACCAGAGTAGGGGAGCTTCAGATTCTTTAATCATCTCTCTGGCACAGAAACTAACATTTAAGGGAAGAATAAACTAGTTTCATAATGGGCTGTTTTTTTCCTTTCAAAACATTTTATCAAACTGTTTGTTTCTGTATTATGGAGAGGAGGTTCTTCACACAAAAAAAATGTCAATAGGCCCCACTCTGGCCAATCTTTAACAATAGGATGAGAGGCAAAACATTTGTCCTGACAATATGGTATTGTGAAAAACTCTTGGCTTATGCACATGCCAAAACTAAAGATGCTTTCCTCTTCATGGAATAAAGAAATCTCTTTTCCCACAGAAGAAATGTTTTTGATAACTGCCAAGGATAAAGAAGGCAGAGGGAAATTGTGAAGAAAATGAGAGAAACAATTGCAGTTGAGCATAATTGTGTGGTAAACAATGATCAGCTGTTTGTACTCGGAAGGGGCGGCAGTGATGGTTGAGTTAATTCTAGATGTGGAGAGGTACCTCTTCTGATTCTTTGAGAGTCAGTATAAATGAACAAGCGATGAAGTGGTGAATCCCACAGCTGAATTGAATGCTGAGTAACTGTTGAGGTTTCAGATACATATGGCTGTTTCATTCTGAATTACTGCATGTTACCTTAACTGTGTCTATGTATTTTTAAATGCACAGACCCCGTAAAATTGTGCAATGTTTGAATATGTAAGGAAAAATAGACATAAGGCACTAGGGAAAACAAGAAAGGGAAAGAATGGCAGTGTCTATTGGAGACCAATAAGGGAAGTTTAGTGAGTTGGATGGAAAGGGCACAGACATCTTCAAGCCTTGGCTCAAAGTCGGCCTTCACACATTGGCTCATGCCCTCCTTTGAGCTCTGGGAGTTTGGAGTTCATCACATTCTCTACATCTCATCATTGCTCAGAGAGCAGGTCACATTGCACTCCTGACGCCAGGCAGTGCTCTGGGTTCCAAAATCTATCCCTAAAGCTAAGGCCAGCTTTTCTTACAATGGCCTGATATTTTACCACAAGGATTATGAAAAGTTACTTCTTTTCAGAATAACCTTGGCTATTTGATTAATCCGTAAAGTGTCTTCAACATCTGTCGAGGTGTGAATCCTTGGGTTCCATCTCTACTTCTCCTACTCCATTGCTAGTGTCCCTGAGGTGGTGTTCAGTCAAACAAAGCTGAGTTTCCTTGCTTTCATGACTGATTTCAGATGAGAGAATGTGACTTCTATGAATCCATAGGAAGTATGAAATAAGCCCTCTTTTTTATCTTCACAGCAGAACCTGCCCTTTAAGTCTTTAAGGGCACTTTCTATGTGTGATAGAAGTATAACTTGGAGAAGAACTTATATCGCCACTGTCACTGGCTCCTTTCATGAAACCCCAAGCAGACCCCTTATCATGCCATCTCCCAAGCTGTTGTTCAGCTCGCCATAATGTCAATTTCTGCTTAGGTTTTGGGAAGTTTATCTCCTCTACGAATGTGCTCAACCAAGTACCCATTTTCTGAACTGCTGGTCTACCTGAAGATCCTACCTCCCTTCTCTAAGTCCATATTCTCACAAGGTAACACATTTTCTGTTCTTCACAGGACCATACATAACTGCATTCTCTACTGCCTTCATGGGAACACACTACTAATCTCTTGCACAGATATAAGGAAACAATAATCTGAAAGAAATAAACTTCTGTAATTCTGGATTATTCAATGTGAAACAGTTAAGAATGTAAGAACTTGGGCTGCAATATAAGAGATATCAAGGTTTGAGTCTTTGCTCAACCACTCACTAGCTATAAGCCTCTCTGTCTTCCTGTGTAGAATGGAAGTAATGAGTGTCTATGTCATATAGGAATTAAATAAGATAATATATGACACATTTTGTCTGTGATATGTATATGTATAAACATTTTGTTTTCAACAATTATTAGCAATTTTAAATAACGGAACAAAATCCCAATGAAGGAACTCACAGCCCAGTTTTGAATCTCTAAATAGTCCAAGTGTAAGTCCTCGTCATAGTCTCTTCTCAGAATCCTTCTGCTGTCCTCTCCACTTTAGCTGCCTGTGTTTTGCAAGTAGTTACCTGGAGCATAACACAGTCAACTGCATGATAAGAATAGCCCAATTTATGTCTAGGGAAAGGGAAGAAAGGGATACTGTTTCTGAAGAAAAGTGAATGCTCATAGAAATCATTTATAAACTCTGAAGACAAAATTTATTTCTGAGATATATCCTTACATAGGTAAACCTAACTTTATCTGCACTGAGATAACTTCCCTACTTTCAAATTTTCTTGAAAAACAGCCTATTTATCTTGGTATCTAAAAAAATATGACTTAAAATTTTTCCCAAATTAAGAAATCATTCACCAAACAATAGGCTTTTTTTTTTTTTTGGTACCATGGATTGAACCTAGGGGTGATTAAACACTCAGCTGAATCCTCAGCCCTTTTTTATATTTTTATTTTAAGTCAGAGTCTTGCCAAGTTGCTTAGGGCCTTGCTAAATTGCTGAAGCTGGTTTTGAACTTGAGATCCTCCTGCCTCAGCCTGCAAAGCTGCTGGGATTACATTCATGTGAGGCTGCACCCAGCGATTTCTTACATCTTTAATGTAATTCATTTTGCATTTAATTATCATTGATGTTAGAAAAATAATACAATTTTAGTTACTTAACTCTATGACATCTATAAAATTGGTTTACTTGGCCATATACCATTGTGTCAAAACCCCAGAATGCTTAGATTCTTTATGATAGATACTATTTATTTCACTTGTATTTCCTACAGATATAGTTTCCCAGTTGAATCTACTATGTAGATTTCAACTGTTCCTTTACATGTGTTAACTGCAACATTCTATAAAAAACATTTAGAATAAGTTTTATATAGGGGGAATGCAACATTATGGGATAGCAAATGGATTAAGTGCAGTAAGTACACAGAACACAAGAAACTACCCCCAAACCTGAGGATAGAGATTCATTGAAAATGAAGATATGAACATTAATGGAGTGTGAGATTGATTATCTTTAGAAGCAACCTACCTGAATAAACAGTCACTAAAAGTGGGGTGTGAAATCATTGGCACAACATTTCAAAAGGAGAATTCCAGGTCTTTGAATTGTGCATATTTGAATATATAACATGTTTGAACATTTATTCTAATTCTGAGATAGCAAATAAATTTTGTGTAAAATAACACTTTTAATCAACAAGTAGTGATCACTAAGGCTGATAAAGAGTATAAGACTTGGTCCAGATTTATCAGAAAAGAGGGCCATAATTAACACCTGCTATCCTATTGCAGTGGGGGATAGCAGCAAACAGTTTGCTGATCCTCTTGTTATTCTGTTTTGTTGAAAGCATTATTCATAAATCTTCAGATGTCAGTAAGACTGTGTGTGTGTGCACGCACACACACACACGCATGTGTGTATATGTGTTTGTTTTGCTGGGGATCACACCGTAGCTTTGTGTATGCTAGGCAAGTGCTCTACGATTGAGTGTTCTACACCAGCCCTAGTAAAACATTGTGAAAGACAATTTTAAAACAAATTGTTGTTTGGGTTTTGGTGCTCACAAGGAATGCATCCACCACTATCAGAGTATCCTCTAGAATGCATATTCCTGTAATTGAGGTGAATTCTCCAAAACAGAATTGCTAGATGGCATTAGCTATTGATGTTACCTATATAATTATTCAGTATCCAGAAATCATGATTAAGATTAATATTTTGTATAAATTTTTTTAGTTTTCATTATGCCTTAACCACTAGGAAAGACTCCACTGATGAAGTGTATATAAGTTATTAGGTTTGTTTGGTACTCATATTGCTCATTATAAATTAACCAGTGGGGAATTTATTTATTCACTGATTTACACACTGTTGTCTTGGAGTTTAGTTAGCCAAAATCATTGGAATTGAGTATGCCCTGCTGTAGTCTCTAGTTGTGCTGAAAAAAATTAAATGATTAACTATGAAACTGAGGACCGTTAACTCTCTGAGTATCAGAGCAGTCCCATTAGTCCTTCATCAGCATCGTTACATCATTATATTATCTTTAGTTTCTCCTTCTCACAAAATTCTAAGATCAAAAGCAAATTATGACCTGTGTATCTAATTTTAGAAGGAACATATTTGATACATCCTATTATTTTTGAGAATTAGAAGTTGTGTATTTTTTTTTTTTTGAGAGAGAGAGAGAGAGAGAGAGAGAGAGAGAGAGAATTTTAATATTTATTTTTTAGTTTTTGGCAGACACAACATCTTTGTTTGTATGTGGTGCTGAGTATCCAACCCGGGCCGCACACATACCAGGCGAGCGTGCTACCGCTTGAGCCACATCCCCAGCCCAAAGTTGCGTATTTTTTAAAGTTCAAAATCCTGACATTAGTAAGATTTTAATATTTGAACTCATAATTATATATGAATATGTACATATGCTTATGTAAATTGTCTCAGAAATCATGCTTTCTCAGTTATAAAAGTTTTGAGGTGTACCATAACAGTATGTCATTTTCAAATGTTTATCACTTGACTTTCATTGAGAAACATAGAATCTTTTTCAATATTATTTGTAATTAAAATTTTTAATTATTAAAATCAAATAAAATTGTTCAACAAAATAGTATTTCATTTTATGACTACTCATGCCAAGTTCTCTCTTTCCTTTATCTTCCTATAAGGAATGGCACACATAATCTTGTACTTGAAGACTATATGATTATGAACGAAGACATTATAGTCTGTTTTAAATGGACTGTCCCTACAAAAGATACAAATTTATTACCACTGATAAACTTCAACTAAAATGAAAATAAACAGAGTTTTTTTTTCTTCCTAAATACTTAATAGGTCCATAGAAGTTCTCAAAATGAGCAACTCCTAATGAAGGTAATGGCTAATTGCACCCTCTCAATTAGATTAGAATTTTGTGAGCCAGTTAGAATGAACTGTAACATCATATGAACAGAAACACATGCCCTTAATGTTGCTTAATATCAAGTTTTTGGACTCAAATACTCACTATTGTGTCTCACAGTATTTGTAAATATTTTAGACTTGAGAAAATATATCATTGTAACTGGTAGCTCAGAAACATGACTTCTGAATTATATTGCTTCTGTGAAATATCCTTATTCGTGTCTACATGTATCTTTTATTTCTAAACAAAAAATGGTCATGCTGTGGGTTCAATTTTGAAGTAAGCATGAACCTACCACTGCACCACCACAGGACTCCTGACTCAGTGTGGTGACTACAATGGCCACCTCTGTTCACCAATCTGCTGGAGTTGTTGTTTGGTTATTGAGTGAACTCTGCCTTCAGATAATTCCAAAGCAGAGACTAATATTTATGACTCTCAGAAAATCATAAACTGGGTTATAAGTATGCCATATTACTGAAGGACAAAACCGTTTGGGTAATACTAAAAGGTTTATTGCTTTGAGTAATAAGTCAATTGATTTCTGAATAATAGCTAACACTAGTATCAGAGGCTATGGATTTGCATAAGTCATTTATGATGTAATCAAGATTTTTACTATTGTCTTTTAAAACCAGAATCTAATAAATATGTCAAATTCACCTCTCTTGCATACTTGAAAGCTTTATAAGCTATGAGGCACTTAACAAATTTTGTGGGTATTTAATTACACTATAAATTTGCATCAGGGAGGATGTGATCATACTTTTATGCTTGGCATCAAATATCGGAAGCAAACATATATATGTATATTTTATGTGAGTATATAAAGACATCATATCCCACGTTACTAGTGAGGTATATAACCTCTCCAGATAGAACTTTTGTCTTTTCAGCATCATATTCCTTCCTTAAGATAGTATAATAGAGTTTTTTTTTCCAGAAGCTACATATTGAATATTTCCTATCTAGATAGTAACATAACTTCCACAAACTTTCACAGGCTCTCTGTTTAAAGCAGACCATATCAAATACAACAAACTATCATTCACTCTAATCTTCATGATATACTTTGATTGCATGCTAATTACAAAAAAACAAATACACATAGTATAATAGCTATTGAAAAGCAGGCTTGTCTCACCCAGTTTATTTGAAAGAGTAAACATATATATTAAGATACTTTCAGAACAAAATTATTCTGTTGCACCACATATTTACTTAACCAACTCTCACAGGAAAAATCAGTCTGTGTAATAAAAATGTCAGTGTGGTGTTCTAGTGTAGTTTTTAAAACCATATCATGGAGTAGAAGACTTTTGAAATTTTGAACAATGTAGGGAATGTACTGACATGTAGTTTTTTTTCCTTCATGTCTCCTATAATATAATCATACAATTATATGTTAAACTTGATAATGTGCTATTAAATACTGTATAATTCTATATCTAGAATATTTATTATCATAGATTATAATACTAAGGCAAAAATTATTAATGTCATCTAGACAATGGCCTCCATCTAAACCCCTATCTTGCTCTTTTCTTTGTTTCATCTGCTTTATAAAATTTCTTCTGATTTGCTTTAATTTTATTTTTGGAGTTATACTCTCAGTAACCTGACTGTACTATTAGTTGGTAACATTCATATCATGAGAAATTTTAAAGTCTCTCCTCTTTTCTATTCCTTGCCTTATGACCATTTCTTTCTGTTTTCGTTTAATTTAATTGGCATGACCAGCCTTGTTAGTATTGCCAAATTAATCAGATAGTAGATATTTTTAAAAAATATTTTATTTAAAAATTTTTTTAGTTGTAGTTGGACACAATGCCTTTATTTAATTTATTTATTTTTATGTGGTGCTGAGGATCAAACCCAGCACCTTGCAGGTGCCAGGCGAGTGCCCTACCGCTGAGCCACAACCCCAACCCTGGGAGCTTTAATTTATAAGCAAATTTGTATCAACATTACTTGAAATGTTTTTCTCATCAGAGAAAAGGCCAATAAAGCAAGCTGGTTCTCATTTCTGTCCTAATAACGAGGCTTAGGCCTTTGATCTGTCAAAGGTACCCAAACCTCTTCTTAGCTGCCATGCTATAACTGAAGGTTGTCTAGGTGGTGAACACTATAGGTAGAGAATGCTGAACAACTAATGAATTGTTTGGTACTAATATGATTCTTCAAGTAGGTACTTCGTGAGAAATATCTGTGGCTAATGATTTTCATGGTTATGTCTATAATACACACTTTAAACTGTTTCCATTACTGAAGTTTTACGAAAACTATCATTTCGAGGTTTCAAAACATACTATTGTTATTTCATGCATTTTATTTTGCTTAATTTATTATTTCATTTCATTGTACTTTTAAATGAGAAACTAAGTGAAAATATATTTTGTGTAAAGTCGGTACCACTATAATTTAATGTAATGTCACATTCATAACTAGTATTAAGGTTGAAATGTAAGTAGAATCAGATTTTAAGAGAGAATTAAAGAATATTTATAGTTTTGCTGCTAAGAAAGGGAAATATATCCAAGAAGATATACCCAGATGATATATATTTCTATCCTTTATATTGGCACAGATATGCAAGGGGGAAATGAAGGGAAGAGATTCATTTACTCAGCAAATATTTATGGAGCAAATACTAGGGTGGCACTCTTCTGGGTACACAAATGATAATGAGCAAGTCATAAAAGATCCCTGAACTCTTTTGTACTTGAGAAACAGAATAATAATTAAATATATTTAGAAATAAATATTTACACATTTTTGAGTACTTTTAAAGGTGCATACCCTATGATATGGTAGAGATCTTGAGGGCACCTACATTTCTTTGGCGTGATGGCTTCTAAGCTCAGACCTTCAGGACATAAATTTTAAGGCAGTGCTTCAATATAAAAGCTGTCTCCTCAGACCCTCAGATATTAAGTCCCTACATAATTGATCAAAGGCAGTGATTCATAATAGGACTTTAAACAAAAATGGTTTATGGTTACATATTATTGCAAACTTACTAGTTTTCTAGAGCAAGTAAAACTTTGTAAAATAAAAAAAATAACACCAACATCAAAAGATTATTGTAAGGATTCTATTTTCCCTTCCTTTCACAGATACCCCATTCCTATGTTCTTCCTACTGCCACTTTTTATTTTCCTTCTTAGTTACATTCTTGACATGGCTGTATGCTTCCTGTGGCTGATTTCTCTTGCTCCCTTCTTTTTCAAAGCTATTATAATGCTCCCCGTGCCCGACCCCAATCACTCTGTCCACCAAAACTGCCCCGTTGAGGTCAGTGATGATCTCTGTGTTGTTATATGCAAAGATAAATTCTTATTATAGGTCTAGGTTTTATTGGATTCTCTATGTATAGTCTAAAAACATATCCTGATGTCAGTATATACAATTTCTGACCTTTTCCTTAGCCTCAAATCTTCTGCTATTATACTTTTTCTTCTCTAAGTTAATGGCAGCTCCATCACTGCATTGCTCAGATGAGAAACCTGCAGGTATCCTTGAACTCTCTCTTTGCAGCGTTCTACATTCAGAACTGTGCAGTGCTTGGTTTAGGATTCTGCTATGATTGTATTAAGATCTTAAATTTGTGTTAAAATGTCAACAAGGGACCACAGATGATTTTATTTATTGTTAGACCCCACACATAATATACCTGTCCAGCTCCTCTCCCTCTTAGTCTCTCCATTTCAGTTCATATGCCCAATGTCATCTCTTGCCTGAGTTAAACTAATCGCATCCCAAATGGTCCTACTTCAGGTTTTGTCCCCTCAGAGTCTAAGGAAACTAATGAGCCAGAGGGACTCTGTGTGTGTGTGTGTGCCACACACATGCACATGTATGTGCACATGTGTGTAAATGTTTATTTTTAGGTATGTCTAATACATGTATATATAGTCTGATATAAATATATTTGCATATATAATATATATTTCATGTCACTTTATAGTAATTAATGGTTTAAGATCACCAGATCACTTCCTACCTTATTCAGATTAATGAAGTCCTACATATGCAGTCCTCCTGTGATTGTAGTCCTCGTTTACCATCACTTTCCCTCAGTCTGCCCCATCCTATCAACACTCTCCACCTCACTCTACCTCAGGGTGTGTGTATTGCTGCTTTCATAACCTGGTAGCTCTTCCCTGAAATACCCATATGGCTCATTCCCCATCTATACACAAGTCTCAAATACCTTCTTTTCAAGACAGACTTTCCCGACTAGTCTGCTGTATGTATAATTGGAACCCCTCAACCCTCTGAAATCCTTTTCTACCTTATCCTTTTTTTCCTTCACGGTACTGATCACCCAATAATATAGTACGTTTTATTTAAATTTTCTGTCTCTGCTACAACAGTATAAGAAATATGAGGGCTAAATTTTGCTTTTGCTTTTTTTTCTTTCTTCATTTTTATACCGGGGATTGAACCTAGGGGGTACTTAACCACTTAGCCATATCCCTAACTCTTTTTAAATTTTATTTAGAGACAGAGTCCCGCTGAGTTGCTTAGGGCCTCACTAAGTTGCTGAGGCTGGCTTTGAACTCGAATTCCTCCTGCCTCAGCCTCACAAGCTGCTGGGATTTCAGGCATGCGTTACTGCACCTGGCCTAGATGTAGCTTTATCACTGATGGACCTCATCATTATTGTGAAGATTAAGAGGCTAGTACTTAGTAGATGAGACAATGGAGATAAAGTGCACGATGTTTGGTAAGTCTGCAAATAATAATAATTTTTCTACACTATTTACGAATACTTTCCAAATTTAAAGCTAGACCAGATCCACTTTAGCATTTATGAAGTACAGTTTCTCACTGTTTTTAATGGGGAAACCATGACAGATTTTAAATGCTAATTCAGCACATGTTGATCTTTCAGTGTAAGGACAGATCTAGTCTTAACCTCTCCCTCAGGGATCCTTTCACCACATCACATTAGCTTTCTGAGAAGTCACAGTCCCATATATTTCATCCTACTGGAGTTATCAATCCTGCCATAGTCTATATCCTTCTCATATTCAAAATGTGGTAAGAAAGGTAGCATTAAGATGCTTGCTGTGCCTACAGAGTTATCAGGAATATATTAACTCCCATAGCCAGATTTTTACTTTTTATTCATTGAAATAATAAAAAAATAGGGAGAGCAATATATTTAAATAAAAATAAGTTATAGCCACTATTTATTTACTACATGTGGTTTAAAGAGATGATTTTGCTGATCCTCTGAATAATCCTATAAGATACCAGTATACTCATATTGCAGCTGAGAAAACACATACTTAGAGGGATCAATGGCTTGTCCATAATGAAGCCAGTAGAAAATAAAATACAAACTCAAAAATCCCCTTACTTTAGAACCTTGAAATTTAAAGATGGCACTATTATAAAATAGATTTTGTCCACTTAAGAAGAAAATTCTACTAAGAGGAATATTTAAAAGGCATGTTTGTAATTCTTGTTGAGTCAAAATCATATGGTCTGTGGTTTAAAAGCAAATCTGATAGATCTCCAGTCTGATTGTTTATTTTTGTTATTACTTTTCTTTTTCTGCAGTGAGTCTGTGCTGTAGAGTTCTCCCCAAAAAGCCAGGAAGCTTTTTGCCTTGTTTTTGTATGTTGTTTGAAGATTATACACAGTCCTAGATTTCACCTTTTTGAGTATGATGAGACAAAATTCCATTAAATACTATTTTTAGTTTGTCATTACTGTTGTGGAGAGTAGTACAGCACTCCCCCCAAATCTGAACATCGACATGTTGCTAGAAAGAAGTTCTTAACCATAACTTAAAATTCTTAGGTATTCAGAAATATTACTGTTTGTCACTGGAAACTGAGAAGTCATTTTGAATAAACTCTGCTACAGTAAAATAATATAAATTTTAAAATATGGGCTTAGGACATTATTGCTTCTGATTCATTGGTGAAGTCAAAATTAACATTAACACATATTACTCAGTAAAATAAATTTATAATCATTTAATCTGTGAAACTATTTTCTCTTTTTGTCAAACAATGACATTATATTGTGCACATGAGAGTATGAAGTTCAGGGGGAGACAAGATAAATGAGGTAAGAAGGTATATTTTTGTCATTTGAACTATTATTGGAGAAACAACAACTAAATTTTTGACTCTCAAAAATTATTTCCATAAGTATAGTAAATTTAAATTTACTATTTAAAATAAATGTATTTCTGTTAATACAAAATTTATTTTGCTGAAACAAATATCTCTACATCATTTCATTAAGATATCGTAGTCAAAATAAAGATTTTCAATAGTTGATGAAATTTGGTTTACAACATTTATTTTATACTGTTCAAATCAACTACTGTGATTACCTGTGAGAATGTCAATTAAATTAATAAACTTTAATTTGTAAGATTTTGTGAACTATTAAAATAGTACTCATATTTTTAATTAAAATATTTGTTTTTAAATCTAAAAGTAGAAATGTTATTTGAAAGATATTTTACATTAATACTGTGTCAACTTAGTACCCAGTCCTGACTTCTTAAGGATCTTGCATTTTTCTTTAAATAGGAACTAGTGATAATCAAACTTGTCTTTCAGCTGCATAGGGTATACAGAGGCCTTTTTCCTGATAGAGCTTGATTTTCTGTATCAACTCAAATTGAATACTTAGTTTGTTTGTGTGCCATGTTTTCATGTTGTTTGGGTTCTCCAGCATGTCTGAATTTTGTTGATGTTGATGTGCCATCGCCAGGCTTGACTGGAGTAAGGCCAATGGTCACTTGGTCAGTAGAATGACAACCAATTACTGATGAGTTAAATCTGTGAGCTTGTGGGAGACTTCAGACATGATCTCTCTTAGTTTTTCTTCATCTGAGAAAATTGAAACTTAATGAATATGACCACCATGTTCAGGACTACCCAGAGTTAATTAGGGGGTTTAGAGGCAACTTCAGGACTTCTGTGATAAATAAAATGGTCCATGTTATCAGACTTAATATTGCTATTTTATGTATGTAGACATGGTCTTCATTTCAAAGACTTTTATTATGACTAGACATGAGAATAACTTCTAATGATAATTTCCCCTTCTTTTATTCCTCTTTTCCTGGTTAGATTGTTTGATTCCTTTAGGCTGCAATGTCTATAGGTACTAAATAAGAGTTGCTTTATTTCCTCTTTGAACCATCCATAGTTAATTACCATGGAGAACACAGTGCTGAAATATTTGAGATTTAGAAGTGAAAGTTCACTGATAGAACATGTTTAATCACTAATAGCAAAGGTATTACTAATGTAGTTAAACTAAAGAGTGAGTACAAAATAAGGCAACAGTCTTTTATAATCCTATTATCACATAATCTAATAACCTTCTCCCTCCTTCAATCCCAACAGGCTAATTTGTTAACAAAAAAAGCAAGCTATGTTAAGTATCTTTCCAGACAAGTATGAAAATAATCCAGAAAAATATCAGACAATTTGAGAAAAAAAAAACAGAAATATGTTTGCATAAAGTATTGTAGGAGACAGGGGGAAGAGTTTGCAAGGCATTTGTATCAAGAAAAACATTGTTGTGAAGCAGCTTTTTTCAGATGTCTTTGTTTATGAATAAACAATAAAAACAGATTAAAATGCTAGTTTCTGCAGGATGGATTTTATTTTAGCACCTTTGTACTGCTTGGCATGATGACATGTATAGTAATTTTTCTGTTGATTTTTCTTTCTTGTTTCACACCAAACAGCTCAGGGCTAAATACAGAAAATTACTTTTTTTCTTTCTAATCTCAGAATTTGATGGAAGAACCATGTCATCTTTTGTACTATAATGAGAGTAGTTCATAAAAGTAAGTTTTTCCTTAATGTTGAAAACAGTATTACTTTTTAACTTTTTTTAAAAAAATGTGTTTATGCAAGTTTGTGTTCATCTTTATTATTAACATACATGTTTTCCATTGATCTTTAATGAAATTCTTTATAGACTGGTATTAGAAATCACAAATGTTTCATCATAAAACTATTTCTGAACTAGAAAAACTTTCTTGTATTTTGAAGAATTGAATTTTTGAACACTGATAAACTCAGCCAATTCAATCTAAAATTCAATAATATCAGTAGGTCCACACATCACAGAAACAGAGATAATAGTCCACCAATGTGTATTTCTTTCATAGAAACTGCTTTTAACCTTTACTTTTTGAAGATATTTAAATTTTGATAGACAAGGACAATATTGAAAAATATTGTCCAATAAACTGTTTCAATTGAATCCTCATTTTACTCATATATATTTTAAATGTCAAAAGGAACATTACCTCTGTGGTATTTTACAAGACCATTTGCATAGGTTATTGAGCTGAAGTATGTCATATCTGATTTTGTTTGCTGTGGCTACAGCAGGAAGATGAATTGTGATCTTATGGCTCAGTATTTACCATGGTTTACTACTTCAAGTCCTAATTGAAATTGACTTGAGAATACAATAGGAGATATGCACTGTTTAAGCTCTCTTTTCAAGGATGCAACTTCATTTCTACTTTTCCAAGTGTTTATACGTTATTTTTCTCAGGTGTTATATTGAATTATGAGACATATCATATAAATACTGTTTAAAATATATATTCTTTTTTTTTAATTTTTTTTATTGGTTGTTAAAAACATTATAAAGCTCTTGACATATCATATTTCATACATTAGATTCAAGTTGGTTATGAACTCCCAATTTTACCCCAAATACAGATTGCAGAATCACATCGGTTACACATCCACATTTTTACATAATACCCTATTAGTAACTGTTGTATTCTGCTACCTTTCCTATCATCTACCATCCCCCCTCCCTCCCCTCCCATCTTCTCTCTCTACCCCATCCACTGTAATTCATATCTCTCCTTGTTTATTTTCCCATTCCCCTCACAACCTCTTATATGTAATTTTGTATAACAATGAGGGTCTCCCTCCATTACCATGCAATTTCCCTTTTCTCTCCCTTTCCATCCCACCTCATCTATCTGTTTAATGTTAATCTTTTCTTCCTGCTCTTCCTCCCTGCTCTGTTCTTAGTTGCTCTCATTATATCAAAGAAGACATTTGGTATTTGTTTTTTAGGGATTGGCTAGCTTCACTAAGCATAATCTGCTCTAGTGCCATCCATTTCCCTGCAAATTCTATGACTTTGTCATTTTTTAGTGCTGCGTAATACTCCATGGTGTATAAATGCCACATTTTTTTTATCCATTCATCTATTGAAGGGCATCTGGGTTGGTTCCACAGTCTAGCAATTGTGAATTGTGCTGCTATGAACATCGATGTAGCAGTATCCCTGTAGTACGCTCTTTTAAGGTCTTCGGGGAAAAGTCCAAGAAGGGCAATAGCTGGGTCAAATGGTGGTTCCATTCCCAGCTTTCCAAGAAATCTCCATACTGCTTTCCAAATTGGCTGCACCAATTTGCAGTCCCACCAGCAATGTACAAGAGTAACCTTTTCCCCACATCCTCTCCAGCACTTGTTGTTGTTTGACTTCATAGTGGCTGCCAATAAAATAAAAGACCCAGAATAGCAAAAGCAATTCTAAGTAGGAAGTGCGAATCAGGCGGTATAGCGATACCAGACTTAAAACTATATTACAGAGCAACAGTAACAAAAACAGCATGGTACTGGTACCAAAACAGGAGGGTGGACCAATGGTACAGAATAGAGGACACAGAGACTAATCCACAAAGCTACAACTATCTTATATTTGATAAAGGAGCTAAAAGCATGCAATGGAGGGAGGATAGCATCTTCAACAAATGGTGCTGGGAAAACTGGAAATCCATATGCAACAAAATGAAACTGAATCCCCTCCTCTCGCCATGCACAAAAGTTAACTCAAAGTGGATCAAGGAGCTAGATATCAAATCAGAGACTCTGCGTCTGATAGAAGAAAAAGTTGGCTCCGATCTACATATTGTAGGGTCGGGCTCCAAATTCCTTAATAGGACACCCGTAGCACAAAAGTTGATAACAAAAATCAACAAATGGGACTTACTTAAACTGAAAAGTTTTCTCTCAGCAAGAGAAACAATAAAAGAGGTAAATAGGGAGCCTACATCATGGGAACAAATTTTTACTCCTCACACTTCAGATAGAGCCCTAATATCCAGAGTATACAAAGAACTCAAAAAATTAAACAATAAGAAAACAAATAACCCAATCAACAAATGGGCCAAAGACCTGAACAGACACTTCTCAGAGGAGGACATACAATCAATCAACAAGTACATGAAAAAATGCTCACCATCTCTAGCAGTCAGAGAAATGCAAATCAAAACCACCCTAAGATAAAATATATATTCTTTCTGTGCATTTCTTTGTGTATCCCCACTGTTCAAAGCAGACACCTATCCTAAACTATGGCATTTGATGTCTTAAGTAGAAATTGTACTTTAGACTAATGTATCACTAAGATGTGCAAGAGTTATGATAGTTCCCAAAGTATATGTCAGATTTAGGTATTTGTAAAAATAAATCAGATTGATTTATATCTGATGCCTTATATAAATTGCATTTTTATTAGATAACCTGCAAATCACTCATAAAAAAGAATAACAGTATTAAAATTGCTATCTGTGCCATGTATATAGGTGTGAATACATAGATTTTTCTGTTCTTCCTTTTAAATTGCTTTACTGTAATATTTCCAAACTAAGTTGTTTCCTTGCAGCTATTTCAAGAATATAAAATATAAAAATGTCAGTTTTTAATATTATTAACACTTTTTGATTTGTCTATTAAAATTATTTACTTTCTTCCTCTATAAATACAGAGGATTTTTAAAAATTTCCTGTTTAGTGATTTGGGCTAAATTTTAAAGAATCACTCCAAAGTCCAAAACAGTGGCTTTGGGCAAATTATTTTATTTTTCTTTAGTATTCTTATTATAAAATGATTGGTAGAATAACTATAGCTCTGTGTCCCATGATTTTATATTTATATTTGTCTATCCCTTGATAGCAGATTTCACAAGTTCCCATGCAACAGTTTATGCAATTAATTTACAATAGTCAGTATGGCATTATTTAAGAATTTGAGACTTGATATAGTTTGTTCATTTGTTTTTTACATTTATTACAGGTAAGAGAGAGAAAAAAGAACTTAAGAGAAATGAAGTGTTCAAAAACAATTTTATTTGGTATTTGAAAGAATAGTAACCACACTTGAAACACAGAAAAATATTGTGTTTATTAGTGGGAAGTGAGAAACTTTTAAAGACTATCCACCTTGAGAAGCACCTGTTTGTATTTTCTAGTAACTATTGAGTTCACTGGAGCCTTTCTCTGGTGGTCTGTAATCCTCCCATTTCTTTGTCTTTCCTTTTATTCTTTCTTTTTTTCTTCCCTCTTCTCCTTCTTATTTAAATAAGACATATTTAAGAAAATATGGCCTCGTGGTTTAGAAGTTCTGATGGATATTTAAAAAACTAACTAGACTGTTGGGCTTCAGGTAGTTTTTAAACAGAATAAACACCACAGTAAATAATTTTCACCAAATTCAATGACAATGACAACAACATCAAAATCTTACCTGGCTTTAATCTTTAAATATATGGACACATGAATTAGTGTGGTTAAATAATTGTCCATGCAGAATGAGGAGAGACTGTTGGAATTTGTTGCTGGATGAAAAGTTACCTTAAAAATCATCAAAGCAAGCAAAATCATGTCAGAGCAACTGAGGATACAGAAAATAATTGCATAAATAAAAATGATGTTCTTTATTTGTAATTGACACAAGTGGTGCCTGTGGGCTACTGTTCACCTGTGGCTGTTGTACATGGCTTAGAATACAGGATATCTGCATAACAGGATTTCAAACAGATTCGCATAGCTAAAAATGTTTAAATATAAGGTTTTACAAAAGAATATATATATATATATATATATATATATATATATATATATATATATATTCTTTTCACACACACATATTTATATATTTATTTTATATTTTTCTTAAAAAAGGAAGGGAGATGTCACACAAATCAGGCATCAGCTAGAATGACATAATCGAGTCACAAGAGTCCTCTGCATCCCCACACTTGATTGGGCCAATATATTTTGGTTCTCAGCAAAGCCTATTCCATTCTCTTGATTGTTTCTAACATTTGATATGCTCTCAATGATACTTCATATGTCTCCTTTAGTCTTTTGAATTCACTCCTACCCCAGTTTATATAAAACATACCATTTAAAAATATGGATTATTTAATGGGCTATTATATATAGTGTTTATTGTATAAGTAATTAAGATCAAAACTATATATGTATTTTTCACATTAATACTTTTGTGATACGTGCTCTGTTCAGTTTATCAACAACATGAGAGTAACCAATGTTGCTCTCATTCTCATCTCCTTGTATAGGGATGCAACACCCTCTACATTTCTACAATCCTAGTTGACTAGATGGGCAGCAGGACCTAAAAAAGAATCCACCAATTAAATTGAAGAAATACCTTGTCTGATTTGTTGTTGTTGTTGTCTCATATGCACAATGAGAGCTTCCTTTAGTAAAACATTCTGTGAAAAACCTTTTCTCTTGAAGGTTATTTGTTCTCTCTCACATTCAATACCTGAAAAGATAAAAATAAAAATAAATAAATAAACATCCAAACCTGCTTTAGACATATACATCAAGGACAGGGTTCTTTCAGACAGATCTGTGAATTCACATTTGTGTTTGTGTTGCTGGAGTGCAGGACAGAGAAAGAAGGTTCAGTGTGAATGAAGTCTCCTCTGATAGTGCATACATATGCACAAGGTTAAAAAAAAAAACTTACATTACTTAGGATTTACTGTCTTTAAAATGCAGTGTGATATTAGGGTAAATTTTGGTTGTGTGCCCTGAAAGAAGCCAGAACAATAGATTCCCTAATATGTAGTCTTCTTTTCTTTTTTGTACTAGACTTGGCTGATCATTAAAGTTTCCCTGGGTTGGTGAAACATAGGATTTCACAGTGGGTGACAAACACTAGTGGAGAAAATCTTTCCCTTTATATTTCTGCAGGAATTTGTGTCTAAATGCACATTTCGTTTCAGATAGTAATTTGATTCTTCCCCCTTTGCCTACTGTGGAGCACTCAGACCATAAAATTATATAGATGGCAAGTGATGCTTAAGTAATCACCTCCATCCTTTGATCAAGAAAATGAATTTAGGGTTATCATAGGGTAAGCAGTGTTTTTGTTTGTTTTGTTTTCCACAAACAAAATTTGTAATACTACTTTCCTCTGTGTGATTCAGCAATTGTAGGCCTTAAAATTTTGTGAACCTAACTTCTTAACAGATTCCTGTTATTTACACTCTAGTTTTCTCCTCCTTAATATGTAAACTTTTATTAGTCACTTCTCTCCAGGTTTCAGTATCATTCTGTGTAAATGACCATGAAACATGTTGTCTAGGGTCATATGAATTTAATGAATCATGGATGTGAAATATGTATAACAATGAACCTGTTACAATATAAAACATTCATTACTCACACATGTATGTTCATATGTGTATGTATATACATGCATTATATTTCCACCTTATGTAAAAATTTACATTACATATTGTAAAGTTATAATAGAAAGTAATTCTAAGAGCCATAGGAGAAAAGAAAGATATTTTCTGGGAGTCATGTGCACTAATGTGGTCTTGCTCTGCATTAATGTTTATTCTGTGTCAATAGGATTTACAACATCTCCACCTGTTGAAACCCCTAATTATTTACCTAAGAGGCAGGGTTATGCCAGCAGTGAGGTGGGGGAAACAGGACCCAGGAAGCATTCTTATCTCCAGGTGCTTGTTTCTTACATTTCATAGGATTTAATTTATATTATGTAATGTCAGAGTCAAGACTGTCGTGTATGAAAGCGGACAGATGCCCTGGACCTGTCTCTTCGTGCTTCCATAGTCACTCCCCACCCTATCTGCCAACCTTTCTTCTTGGCAGACTGACATAAGTGAGCCAGTTCAACTGGGTTCTGGTTCCACTTGGCCAGGACAATAAAGAGGGAAGAAACTGGATTGAGGGAAGAAGAGATTGTGGATTTTATTTCCTAGTTCCTTTTGAGGCAGCCATAATTTGTCAATAACTGTGGTCCTCTGTCAAAATAGTGTGGCTGTCTGGTGGTCCTCACTGGTTACCATCTGGCTAGATCCAGACCTATCTGTTCAGGCCCAGAGTGGGAGGGCCTGCAGCCCTTGCCCTCTTCCTTAACCCATCTGCTCCTGGGTAAACAGTCCCTTTGTTAATAGACCCTCAGTCATGCCTCTTCAGTGTGCCACCTGATTCCTGACAGGACTTTGAATGATAAAATGTCTTCAATGAAACAAAATTAATGATTTCTTTGTAGAGAGGAAGGAATAATAGATTATTCAACTACAGAAATCAATAGCACTTACTGTCTCTATTTCTAAAGCCAAGACAAGCTGTGATTTTCTTGAATTTCTTTCTCTTTGTGATAAAGAGTTTATAAAAAATGGTACAACTATGTGGTGTATATCATCCTTTGGGCCTAAAACCAGAGTAACGTATGGTTTCCATTTGAGAATGACTGGTGTGACCCTGTAAGGAAGAATGGCTTGAGAAGGAATTAAACTAAAGGTGGAAATATTCATTTGGAGACTGTTGTGTAATTTAAGTAAGAGATGAAAATAACTTTAACTAGATATGTGGGAGGAAAGATGTACTAATGAGGAGTAATTTAAAGTTATTTAAGGGATATTATAATACAAATGGTTAAGAATGTTCAGTTCTTAGCAAATTTGTGAACCTGGGCAAATTATTTAATCAAATTCTTCATCTCTTTAAAATGGAGAGAATAATATCTCTCTGATAGAATTGTTGTAAGGAATAGATTGATGTGTGTAAAGTACATATAGTAGTTCTTTCCTCATAGTAAGCATAATATACATGCTAAAAATTATTAGCAGTATATATGGTTATGGGGGGATGTGAATTGAGAGAACATGCCTGGGATTACTTGCAGTGTGGGGTTTGGTGGAGTCTGTGGATTCTGGTGCTATTCACTGAAGAACATCTTCAAGTTGTTCTGTTAATTACTCATATTTTTTTAAATTTATATTGCTTTTGTTTTAGATTAATGTCTGAAGTCATTATCATATTCAAAGAAATTGATAATAAAGGGCCAGATTCTTTGCCTAGAATTTCAAGTATACTGTAGTTATCTTCCACCATATCCTTGGCTTAAATTGATCACTTTATCCCCAGTAGAATCATATTTATAGTGACCTAGTGGAATTTTCTTTCTGTCCATCCCACCCCAAATGTTTTCTCTGTAATTTTTTTGGATTTCATTTAATGAGTTCTCAAAATCTCTCTGTAATTCCATATTTTATCTATTGTACATGGCCTTATTTAAAATTCAAAGTCCTTAATTTTTTTTTTTTAAAGAGAGAGGGAGAGGGAGAGGGAGAGAGAGAGAGAGAGAGAGAGAGAATTTTTTAATATTTATTTTTTTATTTTTCGGTGGACACAACATCTTTATTTTATTTTTATGTGGTGCTGAGGATCAAACCCAGTGCCCTGCATATGCCAGTCGAGCACACTACTGCTTGAGCCACATCCCCAGCCCAAAAGCCCTTAATTTTTGACACACCTTTTATATTGTTTTATATCCTAAATCTATTCTGTTTTCAGGTATCTAAATATTCTTGAGAGAGTTTTGATTTATCTCACCCCTGAATCTTGAAGTATTTCATGACATCTAACATATATTCTTTTCTCCTGTATGTAACTGTTTTGGTTATGGTATGAGGTGTCTCCCCAAACCTCATATGTGAGACAATGAAAGATATTCAGAGATGAAATTGTTAATTATAGCTCTAGCCTAATCAGTGGGTTCATCCACTTGAATGGATTAACTGGCTGGTAAGGTATGGATAGAGGAGGTAAGTGAATGGGAATTGCCTTAGGGGATTATATTTTGTCCCTAGTATTTCTCTTTTCCTCTCTTTTTCTGTTCCTCTCTCCCCTCCCTCTTTCTCTACTCCCTCTCTTTCTCTCTATCACCACTATCTCCCTCTCTCCCTTCCCTACCTCTCTCATTTCTTGGCTGTCATAAACTGAACAGCATTCCTCTACCATGCCCTACTGCAGTGATGTTCTACCCAGACCTATGGAGTTGGCCAACTATGACTGAGCCTCTGAATCTGTGAGCCATAACAAACTTTTCCTTGTGCTTGACAGGTCTTTTAGTCACAGCAATGAAAAGCTAACAGATACAATGCCCAATAAATTTTAATCATCTTACAAAGCTCAGCTCAATTGCTTTTCAAATACAATCTTTAGATTCTCTCTTTCTACCTTAGTTGTATTATTACTTCATTTCCTCACTTAATGCTAAGTGAAAATCTATTATAGTACTTTTCAAAATATTTTTATATTAGAAAAGAGATCCTTAGATTTTCTTGTGAATGTCATTAATGTAGCTTCTTGGGCCCCTGATCCAAAAGGTTCTTTGCATATGGTCTTCAGATGTTAATGTAGATTCTTATTTTTCAATGATCTACAATCAGAGAAAAGGACTGGCACTGCATATCACCAGTCCTGCAGCTCCTCTTGATATGAAGCCATGCTTCTTTCATGATTGGGATATCACCCATCAGATGAGTGGATGGATGCAATCAGCCCTGCTAGAGCTGATTCATGACTTGAGTGTTACTGAATTGTCAATTTCAGTTTCATAGTTAAAAATATCTTCAGGAATCAAATCGGTTCTTGACTTTACGACCAGAATAAATCATAATATGCAACCTCATACCTCTACTTTCCATGCTATTTCCTGATTTCCTTCCTATGCATTCTAGTTCTTTCTTATTTCTTCTGCTTTCTCAAAATTTTGGTCCCAGAGTTGGGATACAGCACTGTAATCATGTCCTTTTACCAACCTTTATAGCATTGTTCTATTTTTGTTACTTTCATTTTTCATTTGATACACAGTGTTTTTTTTTTTTTGTTAGAGCACTGTAGTTATACACAATAGCTGGGTTCATTACAAAAATCATCTATGCATGGCATTTAGTTTTCTCCATTTCAGTTCCAAGTTCCTCCCTTTTGATCCACTTCTCCCTTCCCCTATTCTCCTTCTTCTACTCTAATAATCTTTCTTTCATTTGTTTACTTTTCTTTTTTTTTTGGGGGGGGACTTCATACATATACATAAATGTGGAATTTTCTCTGGTATTATTTATATATGAACAGCATAGTTTTGTTAAAGGTATTCCCCATTTCCTCAATTTTTCCATCCATCCTCCTTAATATTGATCTCCTTCTACTCCACTGACTTTCCTATATCTTTATGACATGTATTCCCCTTATTTTGTTCCTTATCCAAATATGAAAGAAAATATTTAATCCTTGACTTTGAGATCCTGGCTTATTTCACTTGGCATGATGTTCTCCATTTCTATCCACTTACTGGCCCATACCATAATTTCATTCTTCTTTGAGTAAAACTCCATTATGTGTATTTACCACATTTTCTTGATCTGTTCATCTACTGATGGGTATCTAGACTGGTTCCATAATTTGGCTATTACAATACATAATATTTGTACATTGCTATAAGGTCCAAAAATATGGTGCTTTGCTTCGTGTATGCATTGGGTAATGATCAAGTCAGGATAATTAACATATCTTTTACTCTAAACTTTTAACATTTCATTTACTGAGTATATGCTCATCTCCTCTTCTGTTTTGAGATATACAATGCATTTGTTGACTGTATTTATTTTATTTCTTCTGTCTAACCCTAACATTGTACCAGTTGACTGAGTTTACAGTTTGTTCAGATCCATACACCTATTTTTCCTTGATCTATAATATATAATTTCACTGTGAAATATATGGAGTCTCCAACTTTACTTAATTATTCGTACAACTGCTTCATATCCCTGACTACTCTTTCCTTTCCCTTCTTTCTCATTTTCTTCATACAACACTGAACCAAAATATCTATAATACTTATAGATTCCTTTTTATTTTACCAAAGTAACATTACCATCAAACATAAATCAAGAAAAACTTTTGCTTTTTTAAAATTTCAAGTTATTTATAAAAGATGAATGGCCTGTATTTAAAATGTCTATATTAGAATATAAAATACATAGACAGAAGAAAGCATAAATGAATTGTTACATTTGCATTTTTATCATATTTTACAAGTAAATTACAAAGAAACAAATTATGAAAACACCTCATAATAATTTTGATAAAACTGTGATTTGGCTCAATGGTTCAGAGACTGGAAAGTTCCCTGGGGAATACCAGGTTAGGGATGAATTTGCAACAAAGAAAGAAAATGTTCTGACTTTCCCTGAATGAAAAGTAACTTGACATTTTCTGACTGATCAATAAAATATGCACTTTGAGCATGGGTTCCTTATGATTCTGATACAACTGGGCCATGGGCAACACAATGTATCTGACTCTCCTAATTATACTTTGAGATTCTAGAAGAGATTAAAAAATGTTTTGTATACTTTTGTTTCACTCACAGATCTTAATATTTCATATAGAGTATCTACTCAACATTTTTCAGATTGAGTTGAATGGAATTACTTGAGATTGGCTTTCCTTATCCCTGTTTCCTCTGTAATTTCATTCTTATCACATTTGCATTTTAGTTTACTTCAAGATTTTTCTATCCCTTCTATGCTGTTTCCAGCTTTCACTTTCAAAGTTGTATTACAAACGAATTCTGGCTCAGGATGCCATTCTAGTTGATAATGATTAGTAACTCTTTTTTAAAAAAATATTTTTAGTTGTAGATGAACACAATACCTTTATTTTGTTTATTTAGTTTTATGTGGTATTAGGAATCAAACCCAGGGCCTCTCACACATGCTAGGTAAGCACTGTACCACTGAGCTACAACCCCACTCCCTTTAGTAACTCTTTTAAATTATAGACAGTTTCATTTTTCTCTGGCTTTTTATTCTCTTATGTAGGAAACAAATCATCTATCAATCAAGCTAGCCACTGTCATTTAAAAAACAACTACAGTTGAACCATATTTTGTAATTTTTATATACAGCCATTCAAAATTTCATCTGGGATTATATGCCTTATACATATGATTCTTTTCTTCTGGAGGTAGAGTTATCTAGTAATCATAGAATGCATCCTGGGAAAATGGGCAAAGTTAATATTTAGAGAGGAGAGAGACCTTCTAACACCTCAGAATTTGTCCTTCTGTGACAGAGACTTAGGCCCCTTTATTATTTGTGGCAAAACCAGCTCTCTATCAACACCCAGCCATTTCCAGAAGGAGAGTGATTATGTGCCTGTGCGTGGGGTTGGTAGTAGGGTAGCAGTCATAGCAGGGGTTAGGACAAGGGCATTTGACATTAGCTGATTCTATCCGAATCTCATTAAATACTTGTCACATTTACATCGTGGCTCCTGAATCTGGAAAAAAAAAATCAGGTTCTGGGTAAATAAACAGACTTTTCTAAAAAGAGTAAAACTACTTTTCACAGAATCTGCATTGATCATGGTGACTTAGAATCTTATACCCACACATGATAAATGTAATCTGACATGTGATTTTGCCACAGAATTTTTTTTTCTTTAAATGCAGGTCATGTTTTCTTCACTCTGTCACATTAAAATTCCAGCCCCCTCTCTTCCAGCTCTGTTCCTGAAGGATAAATTCAGATTAAGCTCTGTTATTGCAAGATCTGCAACTCCTTGTAAGGTTGTTTGACTTCATTAAATTTTAGCAATAAGCTTCATTTTTCAGTCTTTGTTATATTCTTGCTAAAGAGCATTGATTATTAAAATAATAAAACAAAACGACAACAAATTGCATCATGGAAATACTTCCAAAGATTATTGTTGGAGGATACCTAAATTTTGACATTTCAAAACTTGTCGCAAAATACCTACTAAGGAAGAGGAAACATTCTTTTGCATATAGAAGTCTGCTATGTTAATTCCTGCTGGGGATTTTTTGAAAACATATGCTCTGTAACATATGGCCCATGTCTGTCAGAGTCTGTTTCTCCAAAGATAGGGAATCAATCCAAATAGAACAGTGTTAATAGAAAATGCTCTTTATATGGGAGAGTTTAGACTCTCTGTGACTCTGTCTCTCTTTCTTCACTCGATTGAGCATTTTGATTAAAAACAAAACAAAAAAGAACCATTTTTGTGGTACTAGCAAATGAACCTACAGGTGCTCTAACACTGATCCCCAGCCCTTTTTGTGTTTTATTTGAGACAGAGTCTCACTAAAGTGCCCAGAATGGCCTCTATCTTGGGATCCTCCTACTTCAGCTTCCAGAGTGGTTGGGTTCATAGGCATACACCAATATACCTGACTCATTTTTAACATTTAATGACAAATAATTTAGTTATTTCTTTCTAAGTGGAATGCTACATACAGTTGTAATATCATAACATCTAGAACTAAAAGGGACTGTGTTCAAACAAATTATTAAAGGTGAATTATTAAATAACTGCTACTTTTCTGAAAATATATGATCAGTAGTTACCAGTGTAAGAGTAGATGAAAATAGTGGCATGAAACAGTTTTCCAGACAAAAAGATCATGGGCATTTGGTTTAGTATCACACTGTAACTGCCTCTTTACTAAGGTCATTGTATCCTTCATTCTGTCAGCATCTTTAGCTTCTACAGTGAAACCATTACTTATGAACAGTGTTTTAATTCTTTTTTTTCTCTAGCTCAGATAAAACCACAGTAAGTTAAGTACTACAGGATAGTATGTGACTGTTAATTGCCTTAATAGTTCTTACTAATTCTGTTTGTAGCACAGAAGAAACCACGGAATAGGAGAAGGTAATTGCATTCTTTTGCTGAGACAACGCCAACTGACATATTGAATGCTGAAAAGCTTAGCAAGTAGAGGTCGGGTTTCATCCTGGGAGGCTGAGGGTTTCAATTACCAGTCTTTAGGATAATCAATGAATGACAGCCAGAAATGGAATGTGTCATTCAGTTAAGACATTTCTTTTGAAAAACAAAATCTGCAGGAATTATTATATCCAATGTTAGTAATGCTATATTGAATACCAGTGGTATCAAATGCTATTAGTTGAAAGACAAATAAAAATTCCAACACACTCTTCCCTTGTTTCAGTAATCTTGGTTAGACTTGCCACACAAGAGAGAACCTCAAGAGCAAGTGTGTTGGATCATCCAGAAGTGATTGCAATGTCACTTTCATGGATGTGTGTGTTTGTACTCTCAAGAAATAGCAGCCAACTAATCACTTAGGAATTACAACGTACTCAGTCTGCCTTCAATCACCTTCAAATATACCTTTCCAGTGACATAGGTGCTTTATGTGTGTTTCCTGGTGAGGTCACATCCTTTCTGTGGTATCCTTGAAACTCCTCTGCCAACAAAGCCCTAGTTTGTGACCTGTTTGGCCATTATGTCTGAAAGGTTTTAGTTCAGTGTAATCTAGGTATGGCGTTTCATGGGTAAATGGCAGAGACAGATAGCTTTCTTCTAATACTGGCACAAATACAGAAAGTCACAGCAATCCTAAATCTCTTTAGTCATGGCTCTTCCTCTCCAAGAAAAGTAGAGAGATTTATATTTTTGATTAAAAAAAAGTTCAGATTTTGTTACCTTCCTTCTTTTGCTTTTGTTATATTTGAGTTCAAAATAATGAACTTTTTTCATTTGGAAAAGTCAAGGTTTTTTGTTTGTTTGTTTTTGCTAGTAGTATTCTTCATGGAGGTTGGGATTTTCATCATTCATCATTCTGTCTAGAGAAATGAAGGAAGGAAGAATTAAAAGAGGAGAGAGGAGATAAAATAGCAAAAGAAGGTTAGGAAAATAAAAGGGAAAGGATGTAAAAAAGGATGTTAGGAAATAGGGAGAAGGAAGGAAGGATAGATATGCTGCTACCATTCCTACTTGCATTTCACTTTTAGTGACTGTATTCTCTTCTCAACATGAGAAATTGCTGTACTCTAAACATTCCATCTTTCTCATTTATTGTTCAACAGTGTATTAATATGCTAGGTCTGCCATAACTAATTTCCACAAACTGGGAGGCTTTAACAACAGAAATTTATTTCTAACAGTTCTGAAGACTTGAAGTCCAAGATCACTGTGTCTGCAGGGTTGATTTGATCTGAGACTGTAAGGAAGAGTCTTTTCTGTACTTCTCACCTCACTCTAATGGTTTTCCAGCAAATTTGGGTGTTCATTGACTTGGCCAGATATATCACCCCAACAGCTCTCTTGATGCTCATATGGCAATCTTTTTGTGTGCTTGTCTGTATTCCATATTGCCTCTTAAATCAGGGACATATGCATATGGTTAGGACTCACTCAGATGAGTTCATTTCAACTTGAGTTTGTAAGGATTTAAATAAAATCACATTCTAAAGTACCAAGAGTTAGAATTCCAACATTTCCTTTTGGAGGGATATACGTGATAACAAGTAATGTGTCTTCTTTAGTAATAATACTTAAAATATTTGAAGTATATTTCTTATACTACTGCCATAAACAAAAAAAAATCAAGATAGTAGAGGCCATATTGTTGCCTTTTTTCCCCAAAAAATTATTAGGTGAGGAATACTGTATCAGAGAGTATCTCTCATTATGGGAAATAAATCTTTGCAAAATATCCTTGACATTTTTTTTCTATATGGTGGGATTTATAGTATTGACTGAAAAATATTATTTTAGTTTATAAGAAATGATATAATAGAAAGAGGAGCAAAAGTTTAATAGATCGTGGTGAATAAAGGTTTAGAGATGAGTAGAAACAGTTTCATTATTTGAAAGGCAAATAGAATTTTGCAGATTATAATAAATGTTATATAATGCAACCTGCCTGCACATCAGAAATGTACACTCAAAAAACATGACTGGGAAGAGATGGTTTGCTTGAATTTGGTGGAACCCAAGGACATTCTTTACAAATGTCAGTATCTGTAAACTGTCTGTATAAGGCAGAAATCTATTGTTCCAGTCTAGAACAACAGAAGAAAACTGAATATCAGTTTACCAACCAGTAAGAATATTATAATACAAATAAACAACAAAAAAAAAAAAAACAAAAAAGAATATTATAATAGAGAAAATATTATAGTAAAAATCACAATATGTTTTTTAAGCAAACTACTTTCAGACATTTTATATGTGGAAGTTACCACATAATAAATAGACCATGAGAAAGGCAACTCGTCTTTCCTGCACAGATTACAAGAAAATATTATGTAACTTATCTTACCATAAGTGATATGGACTTAGTCTCATTCAATGGAATAACAATGAATAACAAAAAGACAGGAACTTTTGGAAAAAGGCTTGCAAGCAATCTGTAAAATTAGATTTAAGGTCTATGTGCATATTCAAGAATTATGTTAGCTTCCCTTTCCATAAACTAACTTACTTCTTTCCTCTTCTCATTTCCTCCCTTCCTTTTTCTTATATGTATTGGCTATTTTTTCTACTTCATTACTTTTTTCAATAAACACTTAATGAGCAACACTGTGCTGAACACAGTGCTAGGTGCTTGGTATATAATGCTGAGTAATAGCAGGCACAGTTCCTGCCCGTATGTCGTTGGCTTTTGACTGGAGGAGACAGAATTTAACATCACAAATATGTATATAAAAAGGTGCCTGTGACAAGCAATATGAAAGAGAGGTTCATGTTGCTCTGCATGAATATAAATGAGTGACTTATCCAGGGGGGTCATGGAATGTGTTCATGAGGCAGTGACAGTGGATTTGAATTCTCGATTCTGAGTAAGCAACATCTAGGTTAAGAAGTGTGAAAGGACTTTGTAACCAGATAGCACAGTACTTGCAAAGAACTTTGGTCAGAATTAAACAGAGCAAGAGAGAAGGACTGGAAGAAAAGGGTGTTTGAATCCCATGAGAAACTAGGTGAGAGAATAGAAGGTATTCAAGTGATGCTAATGGAAGTTACATTTTAGAAGTATTAGGCAACCATTGAAGGGCTTAAGTAAAGGGCTAATAGGGTCATTTTGAAAAGATCACTAGTGTGCTGCCTCCAGACTCCATTAAAAGGGGCCATCACTCATGGGAGTGAGAGAGGATAGCATGATTGTGGTGAAGTTCAAGGGAATGGACCAATTAGAGGGTAAAAACAATAATGCTCAGTACTGATGTAAAGGGAGAGTTTTTGTGTATCTGATGTAATCAGTGATTCTTATGGCACTGTCATTCAATGATGTAAGAAAGGCTGAAAGCAGATATCCTGTTTTCAATAGAGAGAAGTGTTGAAACATGAGTTTAATTTTGGATATATTGGGATGTATATATAAAAGCTGCCAGGTAGATAACTGGGTTCAGGGGCCTGAAAGGTAAGGCAAGATCTATGTTGAGAAGGAGTTCATGAGCCCTATAGATAGTGACTGGGTCCTTCTACAGCTTAATGTGTATGTCTCCTAGAATAAGAATGGATGGGAAGAACCTAGAGTATCATAGGGACAGCCTTGTAATTTTTTACACTTTCCACTAAAATACCAAATCAGGGCAAGCCTGGGTCCCCTCCACATAAATAAGTGGGAGAATATGGTTTTCCTAGGGGAAAGTTCTGGCAGTGTTGGTAAACATTACAGGAAGCTTTTCTTGAGAAGTTGAAATTAGGAAATTTAGGCAAACTGTTCCAAAGAAAGTATAAAAGCCTTTGGTTTCATAGCATCCTGTTAATTGACTCTGCCTCAAGAAACAGAAAACATATTAGAGGCATATCATGCCAACATGATTTGAAGTTTTCATAAACATATACACACATAAATTATGTCAAAGACTTTGTCCTTGGGTTTCTTAAAATTTATAATCTCTTGTTCTATTTATTTAAAGAGGAAGTATATTTCCAGGATTGAATGATATAATCTCAGTTCTAAATCCTCAGTAAAAAAAAAAAAAGATCTTGAGAGGTTGTAGAGCTATTTATCATCGTGTTCAATTATTCTTTATTGTTTCTCATCAAATGAGTAAAGTAGAAATAGATATTTGTATTTCATTGCTACTGAGGTGCTCTTATAAATATTTGGTTGGAGATTGTAATTTGAATTATTATGATGTTCATCCTTTAATTTGCAGTCATAATTTGATATACTAATGTAGGTCAGTGACAAAACACCACTTAAAGGTCCTGATAGCTAATATAAGCACAGCAACATGAGAACTTGTCAAACAGGCCTTTCATTGTAAATTAAGGTACATTTGATAAATGTCGAAATAGCTCTGGAATTAGACCCTTAGGTCTCTCATTCTCAGCCCTTAATTAAAATGGAGTCTTCATCTGCATAATAACATTTCTGGTTTATGTCATATAGTGACTATTCATTTTGGATATTGAAACTTCAGTATGAAGAATGTCGTTTTATAGTAGTTTGGATACTTTCTTGAATTTTCTACATTGTTTGACTCCTTTTGACATATAGTAGGAAGCAGATACATGCTTTACACTCAGAGGGTTGAAATGTTATTTCTTTGAATGCTGGTTTAAGGATTAATGAGAAAAAAGCCTACCTGAATTGCTTCTCTGTTGACAAGTTTGCAAGCTATCCTTAAGTATGTTTTGCTTTTCTTTAGTTTAAAAGTGTTTTATGACAATAATTAAGTAAATAACAGCATTGACCTAAATAAGTTATTTTCCACATATATTTTTGAAAAGCCTGGCTTTATTTAAACATTTCAGCATTAATTTTTCATTTATTTTTTTTTTACTAATCTCAGAAAAAGAATGATAGATTTGATGACAAATTTGATAGTTTTACTAAATGGTCAATTTATATAAATTTGGCAACATTTTTACAAATGTACATTATTTCTAGTTCTCTTGTTTCATAATAAAATTTATTAAGAAGAGTATGTAATAGTTTTTCTAATCATTAACAGTTTTATTCATTAAAAGTTTACACTTTCCATGGAGATTTCAGACTGCCAGAAAAAAAAAAAAAGGTAATTTTGATTGATTAGTCCTATGAACCAGAAACTGTGATAGAACCTATATATAAATTAGCTAATATGATTGCTATAGCAGTGTGAGGTAGAAAGGCATATCATCACCATTTCATGAAAAAAAGGAAAATAAGATTATCCAAAATTAAATGCTAGGATTTCTAATACAGGAAATCCAACATCAAATCCAATACATTAGCAACATTGGGAAGATCAAACTCTGACTGTCATACATACATGCACACACACACACATACACACACATATGCATTTATATGCACACACACATATATATATATATATATATAGTATACAGTATAATCTATGTAATTTATGTATATGAGTACACATATATATTATTCATTTGAACAATTATGTGTTTGCCCATTGTTTACCAATATCATTGAGCAGATACAGAAGAAAATTATTTGTAGCAGAAAATTACTATTTTAAGAATTATTTACAGGTTCTTTGGCTTAAAATTTTGGCTATTTTTGTCAGTTCTTTAAATTATATTTATGACATAGAATGCAATTTTGACATCTGGGAGACAAATCCTTTAGAGTGGGCAATAAAACGTGGGTGGGCAAGATGATGCATGAGGGTTGGTTCATTTTAGGGGGCCTGGGGAATTTGACAGGGCTAGAGAGTTGAACCATAATGAGCTTGATCATTCATTGGAATTTTATTTATTATCATCTGTGCTATACAAATGAGTTGAAAAGAGTTAAAATGAGGTTGGAAGAATGCCAGAAACTATAAAGAGTTTCATTAAGAAACTTGGGAATAGGAAGAGCAGAAATTGACATGGATATCTTCAAAGAGTACAAAAACACGTCATACTCCAGTGATGGTAACAGATTTCAGTATCACATGAATGCTTACTGAGACTAAAACTGTTGAAGTTTGCCTCAAAGTTGCAATCAAGGATGTGGGCTGTACTTCACTCAAACTTGGTAGGGCAAAGAAGAGGTCAAGATTTTTGAAGTAGAGAAAAAAAAATTAAGAAAAGTCAGAAGATATTCTATATGAATAAAAAGTGGACTGAAATTCTGGGGGAAAATATAGTAGGGCCATATAGCTAAGTCTCTCCTTTTTCCATCTGGCTAAAAGAATTTGGGCAACTCTGGAGTGAAAGTAAAGAAATTATTGTAGTCAGAGAGGTACAGCTTGACTCTGAAACAGAAATATGCTCTACGATCATTTTATTAGTTCTAAAAAATAAAAAGTGCTTCTTGTGAAAAAATTGAAAACATAGAATCATATTAAGATAAAAAGCAAAGAAAGCCAGGAAAAGAAGTGCCCCCAGACATTACCATTGTTAACATTGTAGCCAGTCTCCTTCAGGCATGTATTTAGGCTCAGAGTATATAATAGTACTTGAGCAGGATCACACTATACCCATTATTCTTAGCTATATATTGTGGATTTTTTTCTATGTCAATAATTTAAATCATTTTGTATTAGTAATATGATCTATTTGTGGGTGTTTCACCATTACTTAAGCCAGTGCTTTATTGTTTGATATTTACATTATTTATAAATTTATCATTTTCAAAAAATGACAAAATTATATCTTTTCCGTATTTTGTGATTATCTCTATTATTGTTCAAGAAAAAAATTCAGAGAACATCTTCATGGTGCTCTTCTTTGTACACCGTCTCTATGTATACAACGTTTCCACATACATTGGAAAGTATTAATGGCTGGCATCTGCTGCCAGCTCATTGACAGTATTAAGCATTAATCGTCACTTCATCAGAAAATCCTGAAGAAGGTTTGATTACTACTCAGTTTCACAGATACAGAAATATAGACAGAAAGGTCAAATCATTTGCCCAGTATCACTTAGTTAATGTCACGCTAGGGATTTGAAGCTGTGTACCTGGAGTTAGAGCCCTTGTTCCTAACTATAGTGCTTATTCAACCTCTCAATGATGCACACTCTTCTCAAATTATGTTTAAAAATCAGATTTTGCCAATGTTTTTCTATATCAGTTTATTTGGAGCTATAAATATAGTTTTCTGTATATGCAATTATTTTCAGTTTTTCCCCTTATAAATATTGCAGTGGGCATATTTGTGAATACATCTTTTGATAAGCTATCTCCTCAGATTAGTTCTTTAGAGATGGATGGAAAGTTATGAATTTTTGACATTTGGATCTACAGTAACAAACTACTTCCCAGAAAAACTGTGCTAGCTCTATCCAACAAGCATGGGTGTACAAATGCCTCACACTTACTCCCCCATTAGGATAAATTTATTAATTAATTTATTATATTTGCTAATATCTGAGACAAACTATTAAACTACTTAATATTCTTTTAAAATAATTTACATTGAACAGCACTGAACATATATATAAACCACTTAATTTTGGAAGCATAATTTGAAAGACAGTGATCTGTTTTACAATTTGCATTGATTAAAATCCAAATAGTTTATTTGGTTTAACATCTAATATGGACATGATCGTGGCAATTCTCTAGGGTAAAATTAGAATAATTAGAATTGCTGGACAATTTAAACCAAATAATTTTACATTTACCAATAAGCGGCTGTGGCTAGGAGTAATTATGTACTTAGTTACTTTTTATATATTTCCTTGTTTGTTCAAAAAATTGCAGGGACGTGCCATTAATTAGAAATGTGTAATAGAAAAAATAGGTTAAAGATATAAAATTCGATGAAAGCATCTCTTGTACCTGTTGTGTTATGAGTCAACCCTTAAACTTGCTTCTAGGGAATTTTAAGATGTTTTGTGATACAGTAATTTTTTTTAGATTATTTGCTTTGTTAATAAAATCTAACATTATTAATAACAATCATGACAATTCTTAGAAGAGCTATTTATTAACTTTTTTTAGAAAATGTGGAAAACATTTAAAATTAAGAACTGGGTTATGCCTCCATGGCCAGCCAAAGGTGCAGAGATGCTCTGGAGGCCCAGCCCCTGGGGTGTGAAGTGACAGATGTGGGAGGTGGCAGGTCTAAGAGTGCCTGGGGAATGTCATGCAATGTGGAAACAAAGAGATACCTACAGGATGGATTTAAGAACTTTGTCCTCAGTAAAATGAAATCAAATTGTTTGAACAGGAATTTTGGGCTATTTTTTTGAAATTGTCAAAGACTAATATTAAAAAATTGAAAGTGGAGTGGTAATATTTACTGACAATTTCTTATGTTACACATCGTGTGACTTAGACAAAGGTTTTTCTTTGAACTCTTATGGCACCAAGCAGTTCAATAAAATTTCACTTTGCTTATCAGAATACACATAATTGATAATACTTTTTTCTACATTCTATTCTTATCAACTAAATCCCAAAGACCTAATATCTAAAACTGCATAAATGGGGAAGTTGCATGGTAAGATGAAAAAAAAAAAAAAAAAACACATACCTCATAGTAAAAATTGTGAAAAGTAGAACAGACGGTCAAACCAAGCTTTCCAACTCATGAACTTTAACTGGTGGTGTTCTTATTTTTGGATGCAGCAAAAAAAAAAAAAAAAGTGTTTTTCAAGATTTGGGGGAGAACTAAGATCATTGAAGTACCATGTGTTGCATAGGCACTGCCATTTGTAAAACTATTTCCACTGGAGTCAGAAGTACCCTCACTTCATGAAAATTGCCCTTCTGCCAGGTCCACAGGGAAAAGAGCCAGATGGGGTGGACATCATCACTGCCATCACTGCATTGATTCCTCTCTTCTGGGGTGTAAAAGAATTTGTCATATCCTGCTGAGGACCTTGTCCTCTTGGGGCCCACAGGCAGCAACAGTGATATATAAGTGGAAAGAAGCAGTGGGGAAGTTGTCAGACCAGATCCTCAATAATTCTCTGTCTGCCTTTGCCACTCCAGGACAAGCAAATTGAAGTTTTCATTTTCGGCGTATTTTGTAGTAAATTTCATTTGTTTCTTGGTGAGCTAGGCTGGAAGAAAGAATAGCTTTCTATAAATCCCCGATTTGTGATTAAGGTTAGAACACATTGGTGACACTGATTTCATTCTGTTTAGTGTGCACTGAGGTTCTATAGTTATTTCTAAGAAAGATGCAAAGCCCTAATTCTAGATAAGAATGAATATATTCAGATATGCATGTCAGAGGGGGGAAACGATGTGGTCAGTACCTACCTGGGCCTTCAAGAGTCCTCAACTCACCAGGTTTGGTGATAATTCATAAGAGACAAAAAAAGATTTGGTTCAAGAAATCTTGGCTAGCTGATTGTGTGATATATGGTTTCTGACACTATCAAGAGGGAGCCGTTTCACAGTTTGATGTAGGAAGGAGACCTGGTTATAGACTCAGGATTAAATGCTGCCCCCTCCCACAGTGCTGTAATAGCCTCTCTCTCTTTTACCAGGCATGTGTTCAAGTTTCAAAAGCCTTAAAAATGCAACCCTAAAAGCAAGAGGAATACTCTCTTGTGTTTTTCTCACATTTTTATTTTTTGTTTGTTTTTTGTTTTGTTTTAATTTGATAGTCTATGGCATAGTCTCCAAAATTTCTGGCACTATTTTCTTTTCTAATCTAAAATGGACTGGTTATGTACAGACCTGATTCAGACTTTATTTGCAAACACTTCAGGATGTGTCATAAAAATAGCAGGAACTTACAAATAGAATGTCACTTTCCTACCCAAGAGAGGGGAAGCTGAGTTCCCCACATTATTTGCCTCCATGTCAGGGTACTCTGATTAGTGCACACAAGTTCTATTGAGCAAAATAGGAGCATAATGAAATATTTGATGGGCTTTCAAATATTCCTCATCTATAGGCCAACTATTTCTCCTGAGAAATACAGGAAAGAACACACGGAAGGGTTTGGGAGGGAAACATCCAGGTAGAGATGATGACTAGAGGCCAGGTATGACTGTGTCAACCTTGATGGCCCAAGGTTCCTCTCTGACATGTTTTCAGCGTTGTCAAGTACTGGACTTGAAAGGAATGTAGAGCCTTGCCTTTCATGAAACCTTCATGTTTTCCCATCAATAAAACATATGGGACTCTTTGAAGTTTTAGCTTTAGATATTAATAAGTAACACTTTCACATGAAAACAAAAAAGGAGGTATTTATAATGAAATTTGAAGTTGGAAATGTGGAAACCTTCATGAAATAAAATTTTCAAAATGCACAGAGTTTTCATTCAAAAGGAATCATACCTGTCATTTCATGGAAGATAATTCAGGTTGTTATTTTATAATTTTGTATTCAATTTTCTATGAATAACTTGATTCAAGAATATTAGCAAAAATAGCATTGTAAGAGTTTTTACACAAAAACATTATTGCTTTTATTATTGTTTTAACATTACAATATAAATTGCATTTTTGTCTAATGCTAAAATTTAATGTACATAATTAAATTGTTACTGAATGCCACTATTTTCTCTTGAGGACAGGCTTTCTTCTTAAATAATATATATTGCATACAAACAGATGATGTCCTTTAAACTCTTGACAAGCCCTAACTTAAAATACTATGGAGGCTTTTGTTATTAGAGATGTGTTGATGGCTGTCTTCCAAAACCAGGGACTTTACGGTTGAATTTCTTACCTTTACCTAAGACTTTGGAGAGTCTCTTGGGGTGACTCAATTTATTACAGTGCTGCTCAACATAGGCTGAAGAAATAATCAAGAGCATTCAAAACCTTTCCCCCAAAGTCAAGCAGTGTAGTTATGATCTTCTTTTGATTAAATCCAGTTTAATCAATAGACTATTACTACTTTCATTTTATAGCTCATCAAATCAAAGATAAAAAAGCATTTCCTTCCAGAATGTCCAGGAGAACACGTAGAGGACTGTAGAGGTAAAATCACATTGATACTGAAATTGTAGCTATTTGAAAATGACCTATAGAAACAAACAAGGCAAGTGAGTTGAAGGCTGATTTCAAATGATCTGTATGTTGCTTGTCTACCAGGATATTGCCCTGTGGAGGATTATTGAAATGCTAATTTTAGATTTTAGTTCTATTTTAAGGAAATTATTAGAATGGACATACATATTGAATACTTTGCTTTTGTGCATGTTTGAGTGTAGGTGCAAAGAATATATGGCAGTGGGTTGTAGGAATAATCTATATTGTTTTAAAGTGTAGGGTAAAAGGACAATTTCAAAAGGTTTTTGCTTGGGATACAAAGTCAGAAACACAAAGTCTGAAGGAGAGGTAAGAGATCAAAATAATGAAAAAAAAATAGCAGCTTTTGAAAGTGGTCTTCTATTTGCTTGCCCTGTTCTGTTACAAACATAAAATGATAGGGCAGAATTCAGACTGCTATGGCCTGGGGACTGCAAAGCAGGTGCTGACATGTGGCTAAGAAGGTGCACTGTAATTTCCTGTCTCTAGACTGTAAGGGAAAGTCAGGAGAAGGCTTGATAGCGCCAGCATAAATGCCACTGTTCTGTCTTTGTTCTTTAATATGGAAGAGATGAAGCATATGTGTATCCTGTGGGGATTAACTCTAATTGGCTATAATTGTACAGAAGAGATTAAATACTTTTGAGAGATTATTTTGTATGTGGTAAGGAGCCAGCAAAGTTGAATTGATAAAATAATAAATTAAGAGAAAGGGAAAGAAAAGAAAGAGAGTGGACTTTGAGGGAAATTGATTTTAAAAGAATGATGAAAGACACTAGAAAATAGTATATGGGCAAGAATTTACAGTTGTGTTGGAAGTATGAACATTATGGTCCACTTCTTATAAAAATTTAAGTAATTATTTTTATGCGTTCCTGTGGTATGATACTATTGAAATATGATTTGTCTCCTCACCAATTGTTTTTACATATGTGTAAACCTCAATATCAACTTTGCTTTTAGCTCTAAACTTGTTTTAATGTAAGATTTTTCTCCTCAAACCTCATTTATCTATCCCACTTCTCAATAGTCATGTCTCACTCAGATTCACCAGTGCTATCTAAATTGTCAAAGGCAATGACCTTTTGTCTGTGCTCCTCTTAAATGACAATTCCGTCAGAAGAGTTCTGCAGCCTCTTTTCATGCAACTTCTAAAATGCTGCATTTTCTTTGTTCTTCTTCTACTACCTCTCAGTCTTTGTAACCATATTGAGGCTTTTTCTTTGGCTTCTCTATTTAAGAATTCATATTCACTATAGTACTGTCCTCACCTTCTTAATTTCTCACTCTAATGCTCTGCTGTAGAGATGTCATCTATGCTGTCACTTAAAAGCTCTAGATTTTTATGTCCCTCGATGACTTACTAGCCATTGGTCAGCTCACCATCAGTATCCAAAACTGAATTCTTCATTTTCTCCCCCAAATCTTTATATTCTCCCTTTCTGGTTCTCAGTTCATGCTAAGAGACCATGTAATATAACTAGGCTATGGAAAGGATGCCAGGCAATCATCAACAGTACAGGAATAACTGTGGAGCAGGCCTGTGTACACAACACTTAATTTAAAAGCCAGATTGGGAAATCACTGTGGAAATGAACAGGGGAGAGGACTCACATTGTTTATTAAATGAGGAAAGAGAAAATAAGAAGAGGGGTCATAGAAATGGTGTGCATATGTGTTATATTAGCAATTGAAATAAGCAGAAGATACCAATTGTTGACAATGGTGATTAACTAAGTATGAAATGTTATAGGAAATGAGGTAAGTTTTATGAAAGATTATGACAACTTAAATTAATCAAAAAATGAAAGGTGGGCTGGGGCAGTAGCTCAGTGGCAGAATGCTTGCCTACATGTGTGAGGCACTGGGTTCGATCCTTAGCACCGCATAAAATACTGAACAAATAAAGGCATGCTGTCCATGTACAATTATAAAAAAAACTTAAAGAAAGGCAAGTTTGATTAGTGTTGTGTTTGCTTTTATAAACAAAACTGAAAGATAGCTAAGAGAAAGGCGTAAGTAATACATGCTGTGTGTGACAGGAGGGGCAGTAAGGTGTGGATGACTTGCTCTGTCTCTCTAGACTCTCGACTGCAAGAAGGATGCTGGTGCACAGTGGTTTAGCAATCTCTCCAGGAGAGTTTCTAAGAGAGGGACCAGGGAACATTCGTCTCCCCACATTGTCCATCTCAGGAGCTCTGTTTCCTCCACCAAGAACATAAGTTACCTTGATCTACAGTAAAAGTCTAGCAGCCCTGCAGAGGTAACCTGAATTCCCAGAGAACAGGCACAGGAGGAATTTGAAAGATTTATTAAAGTACAAGGCTCTTTCTCAGAGCTCTCAGGGAGAGAAAACTCCTAAAACCAAAACAATTGCTGTCTAATAACAGCATACCCTTCAGGACATGTGCCTGTTACTGGAAAAAAACTTCTCTTTTAAAACCTTTCTCATCCAAGTCCTCACTGTAACAAATGCCCCTGTGACTTGGGCTCAGGGTCCTTTTCCTCAAGCCTCTCCGCACAAACTGCATGGTGCTTAAGTGGTATCTTCTACTAAAAAAAGTCATCTTTGATTTAGTTAACCAAGGCATCAAATTCAGTGTCACCTTCCCTCCCTCTCCCTCACCTCAACACTATCACGCCTGTTTAAGCAGACTTCTAAAAGGCATCCTTTCTTCATGTCCACTGCCACATCTATGCAGTGTCTCTCCTCTGTCTGAAGACTGCATGGCAAGTTGAGAGGGTGGTGCCAGTGTCAATATGTGGACTATATTTCAATGTAGTTATTTCAAGAGCACAACAGACACTCTTATAGGTGTGCATTAATTATACTGTTGGGGCTCTCTGGAACGTCCTCCTCCTTTTGTCCCCACACCATCTTTTCAATTGTAGGTTAAATGTCATTGAAGTTGTGTCTCCCAGGAAGACTTAGTCCTCCTCTGCTTTGTCTTCTGTTAGAGTACCTCTTCTTTTCAGTTAAATATATTTTTTATTTTTAATAAATTGGATATATGCAATGGGCGTTAGCCTTTAGATGTCACCACTCATGACATTAATCTTTTGGATAGCCTTGGGCCTGTATAGCAGTTGCTCAATAAATGTATGCCTAAAAGTCTGTATATGACATAAAAGAATAAAAATGCTCCTAGTTCTTGCTGTTGGAGAATAATTTATTTGTGTTCTTTCTCCAACAGAGAGAATTTGGTTTGGCTTTCAAAAGTGTATTCTAACAAGATAAAAGAATGCCTCCCTTTTGCCCTTTTAGACTGACCTCTTGAACCCAAGGCCAACTTGCTCAAATTAAGGCAGCTGATATGATTAATGTTAGGAAAGTAATGAGATTTGGTTTACTTCAGGAAAATTTGGAAGAATATGAGTCTTATGCAATATTTTAACATTTTAATTCATTGCTGACTCTTCAGGGCAAAGGGGAACATAACCCTTGGTCCAGTTTCAGGATGATAAATTGAGGATTTTTCTAACAAAGCAGAGGATAAAAGACGTCTTGCTTCTGCTACACTAAGGAAAATTGCATTTATATGTAAAGTAAGTAAATTCAGTGCCATGACAGTTGCTATTTTGTTAAAAGAAGAGATTTGTATCATTATACTGTTAGTAGCATTTGCTAAGACAGAAATTTTAAATTAATTATTAAATACCTATTCTATGCTCTGAGTAATATGATTTGAGACAGGTGTCAAATGTGATGCTTATCCTGGCACTGAAGTGCTTAATATCTACTTAGAATGTTTAGAAAAAGGAGGCAATGCATGTCTCCTGGAAAAAAACAGGGCAGGAAAGTAATTGTTAATAATTCAAGTAGGTGTGAAGAACATAGAATCAGTCTAGGAATTCTAGAAGTAGGGCATCATGAAGAGAAGCACTTAAAATCTTAGTGTTCCTTATGTTCTTGTGGATGATACACCACTATTACAGAAAAATGGGATTTTAGGCTGAATAGTCAATAAGGGGACCCTTTACAGAGGACTCATTTGCCACCCAGGCAAAGGGAATGGGACACTTTAATGAATCAGGGGGAGGTAGTATAGGTTCTTAGGCAAGAAATCTGATGAAAATAGAAATATCAAAGTAATGTTTAATAGTTGTAAGATGTTATGGATTTGGAAGGGTCTGGAGGTGGGCCAGTGAATTGGGACAATGTTATATGAGTTTGGAGAAATTTTACTAGTTATATTGTTGACCTAGTTTTTGTACTCCATTTTGTTTACAGTTTCTCAATCTTTTATTATTCCTCCAGTCTAGGTTTAGTTGGGGAGTTTACTAAAAATCCTCATTTAACTATGACAGATGTAGTTTTAGAAGCCACCATGAAGGAGGGAAAGAATGAAGCACTCACTGTCTTTTGTCCATTTAGGCTACAGATAGCCAGGCCACTGGAAGTTCTCCAGTTTTCCTTCTCTCACCTGAAAATAAGACAGTGAACAAAATGAGCTCTAAGGCCCTTTCAGGTTCACTTTCTTAAGATAAGTGTTCATCTTATTATTGAGCATCTTAAGTATGTTATTTTGATGCATACCAAGAAGAGTATTTATTGGAAACTAAATTTGGTGAAATATTCCACCCTCTTATAGGATAGGTGGTAGGTTCTTGATGACTGTAGTACATAGGCAATTACCTTTTCCAAGAATGTGTTAAAATATAGAAGAAAATAGCAGAAAATTAACCCTTGTAAACGTCACAATTTGCCTACTGTATAATTTAAATAGTTTAAATAAAGCTACTTATTTGCATAATGATGCATTTGAAAGATATATCTTAAAATAACAATACTATGCATTTATTTGATATTAAAACAAAAATAACAAGTATAAATTAGTCTGGGAAAGATGTCATGTAACAGTATAATTAGATATACTAATAAACATGAGCTATCACTTATTAAGCTAAATTTAGCATGAAAGTTTATTTCAAGGTAGAGAGCTATATTTTCTATTTGACTTTCTTCCGATTTTTATTTTACAAGCATTTATTCATTGTCATTAGTTTGTTAACCTACTATTATCTGTACATGATTATATAAGACAGATGTCTTAAAATAATTACCTTTTTAGAATGACTTATCTAAATTGAAGTCTAAATTTGATCACTGTTGGAAATGATTTGTAGGAAACATTGTGTCAAACATCAGAGCACTAGAGAAACACCAAAGATAAGAATTTCTAATGCTATAAAACCTAACAAACTATTACAATGTCTAGACAGAGTCCAAAAACATGGTAAATAGTTTTTGATAAATTAGTTTTATAAATCAAACTAAACATTTGATTTGTTTAAGTGTCACTTAATTTTTCAAACCAGTGAAATGATGTATGGCATGAGTTTTAGTTATTTAAAAGACAAGGAAGAAAGGACTTGTTAGCTCTTGGACTTTTTTCCTTGATTCAACAAATATTTAAAATATAAAAATATAACCATATAAAAATGTTTCTATTAATCTATTCTGTGAAGCAGTATCATTGTAATCACTGGTGAGTTTGGTAAAAATGCAGATTCTGAGAGTTTTCTGTGAATATATATGGTCTCTGTGTTAATATCTGAGTTTTGGGGTATTTATTGTGCATATTAAATGTAAAAAGTACTTTTTTTGGTGCTTTTTTGCTTATCCCTCCTTGCAAAATATTTATCTCATTTGATAATGGGTAATGGAGAGCAATGTCCTAAATTTTAAGATTGAAGAACAGTACTGTTCTCAGGTGTATAGAAAGAAATAGAGATACCAGTTGTTTCATTATATATTAATGGGCTTTTCCATCTTCATTTCTGCTTGATATTAAGAAGGATTACAAAAATATGTCCTTTAAAATTATTCAATTCTATGGGTGGCCTATGCATTTATGCTATATAAAGCAAAGAATTACATATTGGAAAATATTCTGTTTTACTTTAAAAACACATATTTTCCCAGAAGAGATTTTCCCATAATTTGACCTTAACATCTTTTTTTCCCACTTCAAGACATTAAATTTATTTTCAAATTCTATAGGATTCATAATCTTCTTAATGCTAAATAAAAATTCCAAATATTCCAGCATTAATTTTCAAGAAAGTGCAGGAACTGTTAAGATTATTATTTGTTAGCCAGGTGTAGTGGTGCACTCCTGTAATCCCAGTGGCTCTGGAGGCTGAGGCAGGGGGATCTCAAGTTAAAAGCCAGGCTAGGTAACAGTGAGGAGCTAAGCAACTCAGTGAGACCCTGTCTATAAATAAAAATAGAAAATAGGGCTGGGAATGTGGCTCAGTACTTGAGTTCCTGAGTTCAATCAAAAAAGAATACTTCTTTTTAGGCTCAATAAATTTTTCCCAGTAAATCCTTGACATCGCTATCCTTTACATTTACATATAGTCTTTAAATTTTCCTTTAGCAAGATATCTGTTTTTCTTCTACCCCCAAATGTATTGCACACAAAAATGAAGTGATCATAAATGGAGATGGTCTCCACTCTGCAGTAGTAGCTGTCATCATCTACTTTGTTGCAGGGAACATGTCTTAAAGCTAAGCATTTCTCATGACCTATGTGAGTTTGCATGTTGAGTGCTTGTCAAGTTTTATTAGACCAGGAGTGCTGAAATAGAAAAAAATATATATTTATGAATTTAGACAGCTTCATGAGAACCAAGGTCCTCTTGAATCAGAATTTTAGACTTAGGCATCAATGATTTACTGCCTTCTTTAATGTCTTAATTCAGCAATAATCATTTGTTCACATCAACAGGGGTCTGTAATTATCATAAAATAAGTTGGTGTTCAGTTCTTATTTTTGGCTTCTTACTTGCCTCAAAGGACTCATATAATTAATTGATGAATGCCAATGTCTTTAATTCAAATTCCTTCCCCCCTCCTAATTCTTTTTTTTTTTTTTTTGCACTACCTATTTTGCATTAGTGTTTCTTAGTATAGTAAATCTTGGATTTCATAAAGGAAGAAGCTTCATACGTTCTAACAATCTAATTTTACCATGTAGTGTTGTAATGCACAGTGATTTCCATAGGCATCAATTTCTCCCACCTTTCTGTTCCCCTTTACCATTTTCAGAATATGTTGATGACTGTTAGATAAATTTGAAGCTTTCTATCAAGAAAATCTTTAATCCCTGGGGAAACTCAAAGTATTAAGAGTGATGAATCTGACTATGGTGAAGTCTAGTAAGAATTGCTCTTACAATCAAGATGATTCAAGGGAAGACAATTTACTTAGCTTTTTATGTATCTTGTCTCTTTTCTTCCTGACTCGACAGCTCCCCCAACGGTTCGTATTGTGCACTCAGGCTTGGCCTGTAACATTGAGGAGGAGCGCTACTCTGAAAGGGTCTACACTATTCGGGAAGGAGAAACGTTGGAATTGACTTGTCTGGTCACAGGACATCCACGTCCACAGGTGAGTCCCGAACTGTGACATTGGAGAAAACTGTTTGACCTTTATTGGAAGTCAAAAAAGTATATATTTTAGAAAGTTAGGTACATCTATGTGTGGGTGTATATGTGTGTGTGTGTATGCATACTTGAGTGTAACTCAAGTGCAAGTTCATGTGCAATACAGAAAAGAGTGGTCATCTCTTAACGTCGAAACAAGTATTCATGTGCATGAAACAAAACAAGAAATCTTTGTTCTATATTGTGAGAAATTTAGAAGACACATCTAAGGAAGCTGTTAAAAAGACAACTACAAAAATAACTCCACACAATAACAATTCACATGGCAATGAGCTTATTTTAGAATGTGGAACGTGATTTCATGATGACATAATTGCAGCCAAGGAGGCATTTGTTCTGAAGAATGTGATGCATGAGGTCACATGTACCTTCCTTATTCCTAGTCATTATATTCATAGAGAACTTAAAAAAAAATAAATGTTTGCAGGTGCTATGTGCATTCAGGCTTTCAGAGTCATCAGCTTTGGGCTTCCTAAAACCAATTTAATAGCAGGCACAAAAATTGAGACCTTCAAAGGGTACTAAAATTACCAGTAATATGCAAAGAAAAAACTTGCAGGAGCAAAAGAAAGGGCTATATATGATGTAATCTATTTAGGTTACATATTTATGTATTATGAAGAAATCTAATTTGAATAAAGAATATTCAGGATGTTTTACTCATTAATTAACAATTCTTATCATTACAGCTTTAACCTGACAAGTTGAACATTCACATTGAAAATCAACTATGGCAAGGGAAAAATTCTCAATTAGTAAAGTTAAAAAAACAACAACATAGCTATAGGAGGAAAATGAAGAACAATGTGGGAATTTCACAAATCACCATTTTAACTTTTCTTTTGCTTCTTGCATACTCAAATCTTAATTTTTAAGGATCTTTTGATCCTATTGTATTGACTATGAAAAACAAATGAAAAAAAGCATATTATTCTTCACAGAATGAAGCAATAGATAGATACAGAGATCCACAGACAGACAAAGTCATAGTTCAAATGGAAATGGTAAAATACATTTTATAAAATTAATGCTGTTGGTAAACTGGAAAGTGGTAAATCTAAAAATTATTTTAAAAAAATCAAAACTCACAAGAACTAAAATTATAAATGATAATATTTGCTACTAACAGAAAATGAGTTAAAAAACGGCATTCTCTTAATAAAATTAGATTCTACAAAACTTGACCTGATATAATCAAAGTTGGTAGGAAAAAAAGATTCAGTAATAAAACACACAAAAGTGAAAATTATTGATACAAAGAAATTGATAAGTAAAGCAATTTTGTTTAAACATGTATACAGAAACAATTGAGTCCAGTGAAAATAGTTTTATTAAAATTAAGAAAAAAATATAGAATTAACTTAAATATTAGTTCAGAGAAAATTCAGTAGTCCTATAATTTATCATTATTTAAAATTTGAAGACATAAAAATTCTAAAAGAAAAATTTGGAATAAAAATAGGAAGGTCCAAATTAAAGAAGCCACAAAGATAACTCCCGTTATCCCCAATATTCTCACACTGGATTTGCGAAACCTGCTCCTTTAAATCCCAAATTTTACTTTTTTAAAAAAAAATATTTTTTAGCTGTAGTTGGACACAATCTCTTTATTTTATTTATTTATTTTTATGTGCTGCTGAGGATTGAACCCAGGGTCTCACACATGCTAGGCGAGTGCCACAATCCCAGCCCTAAAAATTTGATTTTTTATCTAACTTTTCACAAGACTTTCTCTCTCTTCATTTTTATTCCTTCTTAATATCAGAATTTTCTTATTTTCCCTATCCACATTCACAATCAGGAGTACTATCTTTGATCTCCAGATGATCCAAAATAAGTTCTGGAACAGAAGAGTAGATCATTATTTTTTTTTCTTATGCATTTTCATTTTTGGAACTATTTCAATGTGTTTTGGTCCTAAGAAAGATATAATGCTTCAATATCATTATTTTTTTTTCATTCCTAGAAGTAATTTGGTGTTTGCAGGTAAATCCGTTTCAGCTTATATTGCCTGTTTGAAAAATTAACTGGGCCTCTTCTCGGTTAACAAACTGTGTAAAAAAGGATGACAGCACAGCTGGGGCTTGGCATCCTGGCCCAAGACTAAAGGGCATGCTGTTGGCAGCAGGTCCTGAGGATGATTTTTCCTGGCTGATACCATGAAGCTTTATGACTTGCTTATTTTTCTAATCTGAGTGTGATAATACTTGGAAACACTGTACAAGGGAGAAGTTTCACCTTTCCTCATCACAGTATTTCTCCCTCTGCAGCCTATTCCTATAGCCATGAGAGTCACAGAGATTGTCTACTTCTAGAACTATTCTATGGCAACATTTCTTTGTAGGCTCTTTAGATTTTTCTTTCAAAAATATGTTGTTTGGATATGGGCAGTACCTGTGGGTTTGATGTATCTAAGGGATAGAAGTGTAAAGTCCGTGTAATAAAGTGGTTAAGAGCATGATGTTGGAATCAGCCTACCTGCACATAACCTTGGGTCCCCGACAACCAACAGTGTGTATGACCTCTCTGTGCCTGTTGTCTTACCTGTATAATAGGAATTCTAACTATCTCAGAATCATTTTGATGAAAATTTATATTATAAATATATGTATATACATGGGTAGAGTCTTATTACATTTGAGAAAATAAATTACATTTTTGTTGTAATTTAAATTTTAATTATTTAATCACTAGTCCGTGTGATCATTTTCACATGTTTATCAATCATTCTTACATATTTGTTTATTGTTTTTTCATATTTTCTATTTTTCCCTAGTGAGCTGATTGTCTTTGTTTAGACTTTGAGGACTTTTATATACCACATAAATAAATTTAATTGCTGATAAATATGTTGCAAGTTTTACTTGACAGGGTGCTGTCTTTTAACATTGGTTATGCTATTTTTGTTCAAGGGTTAGTTTTTACTAGTTGTCTACTATTTATTGAAACTTAACCCTAGTAAATGTTTGCTTTTTGCATAATAAATAGGCAAGGCCATTTTTCAATTTTATAATACAATCACAATGAGTGATTTGATTGCTATATAAATATGATCTGGACTAGCAAGGCTTTTGTAGTCATTAAAGTTTTTATTCTTGTTAATCCTCTATACAGATTCCAAAATGATAATCTTACCATAATAAAAATCTTAGCAAACCCTGATAGCCAATTCTTTATTTTGAAACTATTGGTTCTACCTGTGTATTGTTCTTTGCAAGTATTTTATATGCCTTTGTATATATTTCCATATTATTTTTCAGATTCAGTCTATTAAAATTTCTTTAAAAATTCTAATATATTCATATGAAAAATACACATACTAGGTTTTGGGTTTATGGCAAACTAACTCAGAAAGAATCAGATTCCACTATTTATCAGAAATTATCAAATAATATATGTACTTTTATTGTGGATTATGGAACTCAATATAGCTTACTTTTTTCATCTGTAATATATATGTGTGAACTGGATATGTCTATCAGCATGTGAGAAAATCTCCAACTAAACTAAATATATTTTAAAAAATTAATATTTAGATATAATATAGGAAGAGTTTAGGATAAACATTCAGAAATTTATTGTCTAGTATTCCACATCAATTGCTTACTTTCACAATCTCCCCTCACCGTGTGTTCACATGCAAGCATGCGTGCGCGTGCACACACACACCCACACACACACTCTTTCTTCTATAGATGAGACAGATATTCACTAAATTTATCCTAACATGGCTAAATGTAATCATCACAGCTTGTTTAGGAGAAAGCACTTATTGTTTTTTGCTGCTTGATATTGTAACTTCAAATAATTTTGTTTCCATTGATTTTAGTTTAGTATGAAGTTATTTTTTTAAAAAATCAACACATTTATATACTCAAAAAATTGTAATGTGTTTTACTCTCAATGCATCGAAATTAATCAAGAATTTAAAAAATTTAATTAAAATACTAACAAATACAAAGTCATTTTTGTTTCTCAGGAGATCTAAGCCTATTACTCTTTTTCAAGAATTCATCCTTTGTTGAATTCTGTGTATACCCTTTGTGCCTGAAAGAGACATCACACATTCCAGAAATTTTCTCAAAAAATATCAGCACTATGTACTTAATAACATAGTACATATAGATTATTTAATTGAGTGCATATAATGTAAATGCTTTATAAATAATAAGCATATTTCTGATTAAGTTATAGACACAAAATAATAGCTTCTTTTGTAAACTCTGTAATTCTAAGCTACTACTGTCTTCAGTATACAATTAGAGTTAACCAATAGAGTAGATGGAGTATTCCTCCTTATAATTTTGAAGTTAGCTGGGACCATATGCAAATAGATTTAGGCTGACAAATTGTGGGTCCAGATTTCAGTGGTGTTTGGCCAGAAGGATTTAATATGAAAGCATTCTTACTTGACTTGGGGTTAATTATTCATGAGACTACCTGGAGTCAGTTTTAATATGCTGCTTTGATATTTTTTGACATTCAGACATCATGATGAGTTACATTAAGTAAGGTAGAGATACAGGAACTGCCTTCATAAAATATGAAAAGTGCTCAGAAAGCTCAGAGAGGTGGGGATGTTAACATAAATTTATTATATAGGAGTTATTTTTTAGCAAGTTCCCAAAGGATATTCACTCTGAGAAATGCACTGACCAGATGCACACTGGCATCTTTTAGAAGCTCAGAGATTACTGTTGACTACAGAAAAGATCTGCAACAGGAAATTCTGCCATGGAAATAGGATCTTTAAAATCAAGATTATAGAATTCTAAAATGGCAGAATGTGGTAGTAGCACTTCACCAACATTCTCAATGCATATATAAATGAGCAAAAATGTCAAAGTAGTAGCCAGAATGCTTTTATCAATAGGATTTTATGGTAATGGATAATAGATTATAATGACTTTCAAAGTGAAGTTTGGGAGTAGCTGGGTAGAATGATGAATGGTACTTGGATCATATAAGCAAAGAAAAATGATACCCTGCAGAGGTTGATGTTTTCCAACACAATGGAAAATCATGGCCATTTATCAAATTTCAAAATCTAAACTAGTTCATCAGGCCAATATTCATTGGTTAAAGGGGAGTCCAGGTGTAGAGGAAAGGTCTAGCAATATCACCAAAATTTACACAAAAAATAGTGACTTCTTCCCCAAAAGTTTCTGTGGTCATTTTTCATAGCAGTTTACATGAAAGAAAAATATCAAGACTTTTGAAAATTTTTAAGGTACAGATTTAGTGCTAGTGTTGAAATCAAAGGGCTTGTGGTATTGTGTGATTAGAACGTGAGTTTATACAAAGCAGGTTACACATGGAGTACTAGCCCAAATAAGGTGTCCCACGGTTATTTATCCCAGACTCTCAGTCCTGATAGGGATGGACATACTGAGCAATTGGCAGGATCCTTACATTAGTTTATTTGACCTTTGGAATAATTCATAATCTTTGTGGTAGGAAAGACCAAGTAGAATTCCATAGAATTATACATCCCAAACAAATATATTAAATCATTAGTGATGCTACATCATAGGGAAATACCAGATTATATGCTACCATCAAAGACTTGACAGTGAAGAGTTAATAGTCTTTATCATATACCATTTTATATGTGAGATACCTAAAAAGTCAATTGGGTCATGACATGTGATGGTAAACTATGGTAGACCACTGGACCAAACAGCTGGACCAGATATGATAACTTCACTGAAACCAAGCAGCATGCCTCTGTTCCTCCCTGGTATCCTACTAATATTTGGAAAAAATGTGTGCTTTTCAATTATAATCAAGAAAGGAAATTAAAATATTGCTTTTATGTAGGACAGATAGTAATATATATGTGTGAGTCTGCCCTAATCAATTTAATTCTCATTCTCTGTAATTTTAAAATACACAGAGAATTTTATTATCTTGGTAATTGTTTTAGTTGGGTTTTCATTAGTGTGACAAAATACCCAACAAGAACAACTTAGAAAAGGGAAAGTTTATTTGGGGCTCATGGTTTCTGAGGTCTCATTCCATAGAAGGCCAACTCTATTGCTTTGGCCACCACATGATGGGGGAAAGGTCCAGTGGAGGAAAGCTACTTAGCTCATGGTGGGGTCAGAAAGCAGGAAAGAAGAGGGGAAGAGGTCATAGAGAAGATGCACAGTTCCAGGGAATGCCCCCACTGACCCACCTTCTCCAAAGTTACCACCTTGTCTGTCCATTCAAACTAGGATGGACTGATTAGGTTATAGTTATCATAATGTAATCTTTTTACCTGTACATATTCCTGTATTAGTAGGAACTTCTGGGGGACACCTCACATCCACACCATTACAATAATATGCAGAACACTGTACTTGTCTATGATATTTATAAAATCATGGCACGTTTTAACTTGTGAACAGGAATTAGTATGTGCTTTGGATGTCTCAGTAAGATATGTGGATGCCAGAGAGTGATAGAAGTTGATGCTCTTCGTAAGCCCTACCACTGTGGATTAGATCCAGCATAATATAGGCCTTTTTGGATTCTAGAGGTTTCCTATACTACATTTAAAATATTCTTCCAAGGCACTCAGCCAATTAACTGTAAAGGATGTCAGTTTCCAGTGTAGCTCAGAGGAAGAGAGGACTTTTCAGCAAGGCCAGGTCTGAGTACCAACTTCCTTGCTGCTCAGGCAATATGATCTATCATATTTGATGTTGAATATGGATGCTCTATGGATTCTTTGTTCAATCCTATGAGGAGAATCACAGCACAGAACTTTACATTTTTGAAGTGATACTGAACTTTCTAAGCAGAGCACTAATTACTGTTTAAAAAACAGCTCTTTAGTAAACAGAGAGTAGGATCCAGTTGCTATATATTCCTTTTGTTCCATGATCAGGTAGTTCTGGGATACATTCTACATGACTTCTCAATGGGTTTCAGTAGAATGGAGCCCCATTCACTCTCAGCAATGACCAACACTTATATTAGTCTTTCTTCCTCCCCTGTGTTCCTGTTCCCAGTCCCCTGCTTTGTTTCTCTGGTATTAGTTCCCAAAATAAACTTTCTACTTGCAATGTCTTGACTTAATTTCCTTTTCTGAGGCAGGATAAAAGTGTATCTGGATCCATACTTAATAAGGAGTGTAGCTATGTACCTGACCTTAGTGTCTTCCTTACTGCACATCTTGTCCTCTTTAGCTGTGATCCTAAATTATTGTACTAATATTTTTTTCCTTTACACTTTGTAAAGGAGAGCCACAAATTGTTAGCCAAATTTTGCTTTAATTTCTTGACTTTTACCTTACATAATTAGCAAGAGTATATGTCTTAGTCCATTTGGATATTAAAACAAAATACCATAAGCTGGGAGGTTTATAAACAACATGCATTTATTCCTTCCAGTTCTGGAGGCTAACAAGTCCAAGAGCAAGGTGCCTGCATATCTGATATACTATGGGTGGTCTCTAATCTCACATAGTGGAAGCAGCAAACAAGCCCTCTGGGGTCTCATTTTATAACAGCACTAATCCCATTCACAAGGACACAACCCTCCTGACCTAATTATTCAAAGTTCCCATCCATTACACTGTCACCATGGGGTTTAGGATTTCAAGGTATGCTTTTGGGAAGGACATAAATATTCAGAGTCTTGCAAGATAGTCTATGGATTTTCAATTTTTCCCCTCAGCTCTTAAAAATATGTCTTTACTTGAATTAAATCTAAGTACTGAAAGGTTACAACTTTGTGCATAAGGAATTTTGTGAGATAGGGATTTATGATATAAATTATGGACTCAGGATTTGTTTGGGTGTGACAACTTTGCCTCTTACAATCTCGCAGAATTGCATCTTTTTAGAGATCACAAAATGGGTGTCAAAATAGAAAATCAAAATAATTAGAAATACAAATTGAATGGAATTTTGAAATTAGATGCCTCCTTCAAAATCTATAATTTTAGTGAAATATATTGTTGGTATGAGTAATAAGATCATAACCATGGTTTTGCCAAAGTAGTTGACATAAAATAAATGACTAAAGATTATCTTGGTCTTTGAAGAAGAAGAAAATACTGCCTATCAATATATAATTAAGATACTCTTGATTGTACACTTCATAGCTATAGATGATTAATTTATTAATTCTTTAATGGAGATGTTCTGAAGGATTACATAGGCATTGATTAATTGTATTTTGTATCTTTACTATTAGAACAATACTCTAATAGTAAAATACTAAAATACTCTGACATAATTAAAATATATTTACTTAACTGGGTAGATTGCTAAAAGTAGACATCCAACAGCATAATTTTGTCCTTACATTTTTAATCTTTTTTGCTTAGTAGTTATTGAGCTGTCAACAAAACCTTAATATATCAATCCTAAGAAAGCCTGAAGTGAATTTTTTAATGATGGAACATCAAGTTAATTGGTAAATTTTTATGATTCTGATGTTATATGTATGTTCTCAGTGTGTGTGTGTATGTTTGTGAGTGTGTCTGTGTGTGTGTGTGTGTGAGAGAGAGAGAGAGTGCGAGTGTGTGTGTGTGTGTGTGTGTGTGTGAGAGAGAGACTATGTGTGAGTCCAGAAATCAGCAATTGTAAATGATTTTTTATGGTTAAATCCATTTCTAAAAACTAGCAATATGAATATAGTAGTGGTCTATTTAAATCAACTTTATCATTTTCACTTGTGGTTTAGTACATTAAATGTGTCAATTAAAACAATTATATTTACTTGAAATTTCAAATCCCATAATGTAATGGAACAATCCTTGGAATGACTTTAAAATATAATGGTGTGAAATTTAGGTTTAACAGTTTCTTACAATTATAGACAATCCTATCTGTTCACTTACATGCTCAAGAATGTGCTGCCAGTGTAATTAATAATCTATAACTGTACTGGTTGTAAACATGACACATTTATTTTAAATTAGTCTTATCACAGCTTTTCTTGAAATGCTCAGAGATGCTTCAAACAAAATCAATCAGAAATAAAAATATTTCTATGATCTGAAAAAGTTAACTTATGCTCCATAATGGATATGTGAGTATTTTCAGGACTGAAAAATGATAAAACAGTTATTAAGGATGATTCTATCAATTCAGTTTTAGAAATTCTTAATCTTCTGATCCAAGTGCCAAAATCTTGACAAAAAACTAAAAATAACATTTATTTACCTGACAGTTTTATCTTTTTCCATCAGCAAACATTGATTTCTTTCCTTTTCTGCTTCTTATGGTACATGAGAAAACCTTATCCTGTACAACTTGGACCCTTTTTTACTTAACTTGCCTATGGCAAAAATCATTAAATGATTTGGATAGGTTTGAGCAGGGCAAAATCCTAGTTAATTAGTGCCTTCTCTGTTGGGTGTCATAAAATTTTATATTCCTTAACTTGTAGGCATTCAGTTTTGCAATACTATAGCAAATAAAAGTGATCTTTTGCATTGACAACATGTAGAAGCAGAGCAACTGATCTTTTTGGATAACTCTCTGCAGAGTTATAGCCAGTTGAGCTTACAGATTATTTTTGAGTTTTTTGAAATAGCACAGAAGAATTTATTTGTTACTATGTAAATATAAACATATTTCATCATGTATAAAATCTTCATCAGCCAACATGCAATACTAGTCTGTCTTGTTCTTTAATTAAAAAATCATATAAGTACCTAAATTACATCATTGCATACACATTAGTTTTCTAGGACTTCTTTAAGAAAGTGTCTCAAACGAGATAGTTTAAAGCAACAGAAATTTATTCTCTCACAATTTGGATGCTAAAATCCCCAAATCAGAGGGTCTGGAGAGCCATTCTCTCCTCTGAGATTCTGGGTAGAAGCCTTCCTTGCCTCTTGCTACCTTAGGGTGGTAGCTTCCAGTTCTTGGTGCTCTTTGGCTTCCTGCTGCATGACCCCAGCCTCCACCTCTATCTTCACATATTCGTTGTCTTCACTTAGTGTTTTCCTTGTGTAAGACACCAGTTGTATTGGATTATGGATTCACCATACCCCAGTATTCTCATCTTAACTAATTACAACACTCTTTTTCCAAATGTCAACCCAAATAATAATCAGAGATTCTCCCAAGAATAATAATATTCACTATGGAACAGGAGACCATTACAATGGGAATATGTGTGCTATTGTAAGCTATGGTTGTATCCAAAGATTATATAAGGTAAGGAAGAGTTTTTAAAGGTGGCATGAGAATTGCATAAGGTATTTTGAGGCAATGATCCTGTGCTACAAAGATTTATAAGAAGGGTGGTGTCAGTCCAAGATTAAGCAAACATTTTTTTGCACAGATGTCATTGCAGAAATCTGTTTTGTGGAAGGTTGAAGTGGTCTTTTGCAAGGTCATGGTTCTGGCAGTCTTCCATGAATAGTCCTTGCTATCAGCATGTATACACAAGATCCATCCCCCCGCCTTTATAGCCTTCTAGCTAGAATTTCTTCCTTCCTTCATTTATTTTTCATTAGGGCTTGAAAAAAATGACTCCATTTTGATTCTGAGAGCTTCTGGGAATTAGGATTTCAAAGTATTTGGAGGGGAACATAATCCAATCCATGACTCATATCATTTGTTCTTTTAAATTAAATTATTTCATAGCCTTTACTCTGGGATTACCATTAAAGACTGTTGTACAACCTGGCAACTCTAGTTAATAATAATGACTTGAAGATTGATGAAAGAGGATATCTTGAACATGCTCACAACAAAAAAAGTGTGCAAAGTCATGGATATGTTAACTTGCTTGATTTAACCATTTCAAAATATACACATACATCAAAACATCACGTTGAATACATGAGTATATATGATTTTATTATTTATTATTACTTTAATAAAGGTAATAAATGAAATATTATCCATGTAATGATTGTTGTGCCTCATTAATCTTGAAAGAAGTGGCAGTACTTTTTCCTACCAATTTTATATTTCTTTGTCCCTTCTAATTGTTTCCACCTCTTCCTCTTGGATCAGTGAGTGAGTAAACAGCTTGTCACTGCCTCCAAAAGCCTTGATTGGTCTGACAGGCTTACTTAAGTGTCCCTTATTTGTGGTCCCAGAATAACTGGCCATTTCCCTACCATAATATATCACAGTATGTTGCTTTAGAGAGTAAGTAAGATTGTGAGCTCTGGAGTCAAACTGCAGAGTTTCAAATTCCACCTCTTCCATTTTCTAACCCTGTGAATTTGGGTAATTTATTTAACATCCCTTTTACTTTTTTCCATCATGTACAAAACAAGCCTAGTAATAGTAATTATGGGTCAAATAATATTATGCAAAAAAGACATATTAAAACAATAATGGTTTTAACCAAGTAATAGAATATTCATATTTTTAAAAATGTCTTGCCTCTCTCTGAGAGCTGCATACTCCCAGAAAGCAAGGACTGAATTTTGCATTCCCATTTTCTATCACATTAATGTGCCTGAGAGGGTGACTTGCCTGAGGCTGTCCTTGTTTGTGGTGGTGGTTCTGCTGTACTTGTTAATACTGTCCTCTCTCTAGGGCAAAAGTGTCCTGCTCTGGAGGAAAAATATATGGGATCCTAAACATAAAAGCTTCACATATAGAGGGTCTCAATTGTTTATTCAGTGAGTGAATGTGTCAGCCATTATTACTTTAAGTAATTGTTCAGTAATCTGATTATGTTGCTTTTAAAAAGTGCTAAATTTTATTTGCCTCTGTCCATGCCATTTACCTCTCAGCACTGAGCATTTAAAGACACCTTGGGATTCACTTGTGTTTCTGAGGCACTGTTGGAAACTGTATACCTCTATGCCTGTAGGAATGCATTAAATGTTCCCTTGATGGCCTAGGAGACTTAATGCATCTTCCTATTTTACTATTCAGCTAGGACTTAAAGACACTTAGGAAATAGGATCCAGAAATATGAATCCATTAAAGCCCTTCAGTTAGAGAGAATTCTAACTTTAAACACTCCACAATACTTTTTTTTTAAAAGAGAGAATTTTTTTAATATTTATTTTTTTAGTTTTCGGCAGACACAACATCTTTATTTTATTTTTATTGGTGCTGAGGATCAAACCCAGCACCCCGCGCATGCCAGGCGAGAGCGCTACCGCTTGAGCCACATCCCCAGCCCCAAGATACTTTTGAAAATAGGACACTTTCCAGTGTAGACAGAACACTGAAACATTGGGCTCTCAAGGGACTGTAGCAAGTTCACATTGTATCAGACAAAAACATGGAGATGCATTGCTTATAGCAAATTACAAAATCCTGATCCTCTGTTTAAACAATGTTGAGATAATGGAAATCTGGTTTCCATCAGGAAAGTTAAAAAAAAAGTATATCATAGGAAGTAGAATGGAACTAGACAAAGTATACACTAAGACATATTTGACTTCATATCAACAAGTAGGCATGGTTCATTTTGTGAAGACATGGCCTCCAGATGCTCATCTGACACAAAGCCAAAAGCTCAAGCATAGTTAGTTCTTTCACAAGAGCAGGGTATGTGGATGCCTGGGTGATCTGTAGGTGATTTGTTCTATGAAGTATTAACTTTTCCTCATCTGTCTTTCAATCCCCTGATGGTGAATGTTTATTAACAAAATTGGTAAATGTTCCAATGATATCCTCTAATTTCAAGCTTATTAGTCTGATCATTACTAAGCATTCTAGCCCAGCTCTAGAGTACTTTGATCTGCTCATGGATTCCAGTGAAAGTTCCACATATATTCTTTTTTTTTTCAGATATACACATATACTAAGTCTACAACTCCCCTCACAGCCATTTAGATTCTCTCCTCTGTCCTTTGACAAGCACAATAAGTCATTCACTTGATTTGTGACTATGGAAGGTTGGCTGCTTAATCTAACATCCCAAACAACAACAAACAGTAACAAAAAACCAACAGTGAAAACCAACATTTTTATTGAGTTTTGTAATTTCATTATGAATCTTTATGTATGTGATCATGGTTCATGCTTAAAACTCCTTGAATAAGTTGATGCATTTAATAGTGAACCCTTATGTCTTGTGATAATCAGCACTACACTGGGAAAAGAGAAACCATTTTGATTATTTAAAACTCTGACTTTAAAACAGATGGATTTAATGTAGGTAAGGAGTTTTACTGGGGATAGAAGCAGTGAAGGAGACAGAGAAATGCTTGACTCTTCCTTTTATTTTGTCACTTAATTATATTCATCTCTCCCATTGGTTTCAACCAGTGAGAGCCTGAGAAAAGTTACACAGGGCTTTAGCTTCTCCCTATAACACAGAAAGAGGAAGGTTTAAAAACATAATTTTGTGAGCAAAATAGGCCACAGCACCCCTCATAGCCAGTCAACAAGGTACCACCTGGGGAATGCTGGCTCACTTTTTAGGCAGTTATGCACAGAGGTACATTTACCTTAGTAAATAAGGACATTTCCAGGTCTAATTCTCATTTTTGCAGGCTCATAAACCTGGTTTTGTTAGTATAATGAAAGTAGATTAGGATGGGTTGCATTTTCCTATCTCATAAAGGCTAATATACATACAAACAATCCACAAAATCAGGTTGGGTATTTATAATGAGAAATTCAACTGTAGATATAGCAGATTTTTCCACTTGTAAATCTATGTAGGCAAGCTACAAATAAAGCTAAGTTATAATCAAAATGCCAATATTTAAACTCATACTGGCAAATAGATTGGACATTGCTCTTGTCTAACAGGATCACTCTCCCAGTAGGAAAGCCAACCAAGAACTCAAATAGAAATCAGGTTGATGAGCAAGGACTTTGAACTGAGATACCTGAAGGCCATCTCACCAATTATGGGATAGTTAACCATAAGGTTTGAGTTCAATAGTAAAGATTTCCTCTCTTAGACAGTTCCCAAATGGATACTATTTGCCAGTTTGTCGTCTTAGAAACTTGTTTTTATGTTTCCAAGGCTGACCAATTCCTATTTTGATTGACACACTCTTCCTTTAGCTGTGTTAATATTAATACATTCCCTCATATTATAGCAACGTCCCAGATATGTTAATGTTTTAGTTTCATTAAACTGACTTTGCACGTATCTATACTGAGTTGTACTTAATTAATATTAACTTCCCTCTCTGAGAACATTCTTATTTACTATATTCCTGAATTCTTTGGGAATGTTGCATCTTATTATATTTTATTAGAAAGATAAAATCCTGATGAATCTTTGATTATATTTTTTCTACCTCTGTATTATCACAAATTTACAGATTTGATTATTGTCACCAATCATAGGCATAAACCATGCAACTATCTGCAGGATAATTCTATTCTGTTGCTGCTTTTTTTTCTTCTTCTTTCTTGTGGTGTTGGGGATTGAACACAGAACCTTAAGTATTCTAGGCAGGTGCCTTATCCCTGAACTACACTCCTACCCATCTTCCTATTTCTTTTTAAAATTACTATAAAAAAGGAAAGCTGGTGGTTAATTTAAATTATTAATTTGCTGATGATTAATTTTAAAAATAGCACTGGAGGAAGATTAGCTTCTTTAGTTTCCATATATAAGTAAGGACATGTGGGATATGCCTGTGACTGGCTTATTTCACTTAATATTCTGCCCTTCTAATTCCATCAGTGTTGCCACAAATGACAAGATTTCCCTCTATTTGTATGGCTGAATAATATTCCATTGTGTATGTGTATGTATGTGTGTGTGTGTGTGTGTATGTATGTGTATATATATATATATATATATATATATATATATATATATATTTCATTATCCATCCACTCATCAATGAATACCTTGTTTGATTCCACATTTTGACTATTGAAAATAGTGCTGCAATAAACATGAGAGTGCAGGTATCTCTTTGATATATTGATTTCATTTCCTTTGGATACATTCCCAGGAGTGAGGATGCTAAATCATGGGTTGTTCTAATTTTAATATGTTGAGGAACCTCCATACTGCTTTTTATAAAGGCAATCCTAACTTACATTCCCACCCACAGTGTATAATAGTTTGATAGTTGCTAGGAAAAGGAGAAGAAATAGAGGTTTCTTAATGGGTACAAAGGAGAAGAAACAGAGGTTTCTTAATGGGTACAAAATACAGTAATAAGAAATCAGGGCTCGTGTTTTATAGCATAGTAGGGTGACTGTAGTTTGCAACAATTTATTATATATTTCAAAATACCTAGAAGAGAGGAGTTTCAATATTCTTAACACAAATACTGATTATCCTGATTTGATCATTACACATTTTATTGGTGTATTAAATCATCACACTGTGCCCCATAAATACATACAATTATTATGTCAACTAAAAATAAATTTTAAAAATTATTAAAAATTTAAAAATAACACAGAAAGAAGGGTTATTGGGTTTTCTTAAAAGACAAAACTTAAAAGACAAAAAAAAATTACCTGATAATGAGGTTTTAGAATGTGACAATGACTTATGCCTAGTATTAAAAAGATTTACTTATGGTATAATACACAATTGTTTCCCTCTTTAGAATTTTAATTACATTTTATGTGGTTGTTTTTTTAATTTACATCAAAAGTAAGAAAAGGATATTCATGTAATGTTTATTCTTAACTTCATGCAGAGGCATGGAAAATATGTATTAACATCATGTTCTAGGTGCTGTATGCAAAACACATGCAAAATGTCCAATCTACCAACAAACTACTAAAATTTAAAATTTTACTGCACTGAATAAAAAAAGAAAAATTAGAGTCAAGTAAAGCATCTATCAGAATAGTATGCCTGTACTTATGCTATCCCTTTCCAAATTCTACTCCTTTCCACTGTTTTTGGGAAATGGAGGACTGATTTAAATTATTTTCACTCCTACTGATTTTTACACTTATCCACCAAATTATTGCCCCTTTTCAGTATCTTTTTGTCTTCTACTTTCTTTTCGTCTCCTAAACTCCACATCCATTCCCTTCCTCTGTTATCACACCTATACATTTAAAATGATTGCTCAATATTTACCCAAGATTAATAGTTATTAAACAAAGTAGTGTAAAAAAGACCTCTGATATGTGATTATTTTAACACAAAAAGGATTTTTCAGGTGTACATTTGAATATTTAATTTTTCCTTTCTTTCCATTCTTAATATTCACATGCATCTTACCTTATGTAAAGATGGCAGCTTGTATAGGGCAGAATATCTGTTTGAAGTTGTGGGCACTCAACTTCCATCAGTGACTGCTAAAACCATTAGGTGAAATAGGTTGAGGGGTTCCAAAGCGGATGTATCAATAGGACAATACCTAGAGCCTTTGGTAAATCTTAACTTGGCTAAGAATGCTACAACCAGATATCAGGTGTGTCCTGATAAGCACTAACACTAGAATGTAATCTGTGAATTGTCTACGCTCCGTTCCCAAATAAATTTAAAAAATGAAACTAGATACAATGAAGCTTCTAGAACTAACTAGCAATTTCAGGAAACTCTGGTTAAAGAAACATGTTAAACTCAGCATGGTCACATATGCCCATAATCCTAGTGTCTTGGGAGGATTGCAGTTTTGAAGCCAGCCTCACCAACTTAGTGAGGCCATAAGCAACTTAGCAAAACCATTTCTCAAAAAAGGCTGGGGATGTGGCTCAGTGGTTAAGTGCCATTAGATTCAGTCATGAGGGAAGGAAGGAAGGATATGAAAGGAGGGGAGGGGGAGAGAGGAGAGAAGAGAAAATGAAAAGAAAAGTAAAGAAATAAAAGAAACACCACATTAAATGTCACCAGGATACAATCACTTAAATAAGTAATATAGGAAAATCTAGGACCATTACCTAATAGGTGACATGAGATGGCAAGGGAAAAGTTATAGACTAAGATATTTAAGGGTCACATAATGCTTTTGCAATGGATAGACATTTCCTAATTTCTGATTGGAGAGAAGATTACTTAAAAATGTATTTTGAGATAATTGAGAAATCTTGAACACAGCCCGGTCAATTTATAATATCTTAACAATATTTTTGTTAATTTTACCAGGTGTAAAAAGTGGTATTATGATTGTGAACATTTTGAAAATAGTGTTTACCTGTCGGAGATACATATTGGAGTATGTGCAGACGATATGACATGTTGTTTGGAGTTTAAGACACTGCAAAAAAAAAAACAACAAAAAATATATTCTAATAAGTGAGAGAGAGGGTGGAGATCTATGTAGAGCAAAATATTAAATGTTGAAACTGTGTGGTATGTATCCAAGGGGTTAATAAACCATTCTCTTCTGTGTAGCTTAAAACATCCAGGATAATGTGATAATCATTAAAAATTAATATGGAATAAGCTCTGGAACACAGATGAGCGGGTCCTTGAGTCTCCAGAGTCCTGCACAATAGAGCTGGATAGTTGGAGTTTTAGTCTGGAAAAAATTTAAGGTAGATAAAGCTAAATATCTAGAAAGTGTTATTTTAGTCTCAGTAAAACAACTGTAAGAACTTTAAGTTTGAATATAGAATCTCTCTATTAATTTCATCATGAATTATATAATATTTAATGAACTATATACAAGAATTAACTTACTTTTTTTATTTTGATGACTACATAGATGAATGTATGAAATCATCATTTTAAAAAATTAAAACTTTAGGTTTAGACCAATATTCAATAGTCATCGTCTTCTCTCTCTTTCTCTCTCTCTCTCTCTCTCTCTCTCTCTCTCTCTCTCTCTCTCTCACACACACACACACACACACACAAGTAATTAAATACCAGTGGGGCTGGAGATATACCTCAGTGTTAGGGTGGGGTCTTAGCACGTGGTAGGCCCCAGTGAAATTATGTGTGCATGTGCAGGCATGAGCATGTGCGCATGCATGCGCACGCACACACACACACACACATAAATAAATAAGTAAAAAGCAACTCAGTTCTCAGTTTAGCTATTGTGAATTGTGCTGCTATAAATATTGATGTGGCTGTGTTCTTGTAGTATGGTGTTTTTCTGTCCTTTGAATATAGACTGGGGAATGGGATAGCTGGGTCAAATGATGGTTCCATTCCCAGTTTTCCAAGGAATCTCCATAGTGCTTTCCTATTGGCTGTACCAATTTGCAGTCCCACAAGCAATATATGAGTGTGCCTTTCTCCCCATATCCTCACCAACACTTATTGTTGTTTGTATTCTTAATAGCTGCCATTCTGACTGGAGTGAGATGAAATCTTACGTAGTTTTGATTTGCATTTCTCTAATTGCTAGAGATATTGAACATTTTTTTATATATTTGTTGATCGACTATAAATCATCTTCTGAGAAGTGTCTGTCCAGTTCCTTGGCCTATTTATTGATTGGGTTATTTATTTTTTTGGTGTTAAAATTTTTGAGTTCTTTATATATCCTAGAGATTAGTGCTCTGTCTGATGTGTGAGGGGTAAAGATTTGCTCCCAACATGTAGGCTTTCTATTCACCTGTTTCTATTGCTGAGAATAAACTTTTTAGTTTGAATCCATCCCTTTTATTGATTCTTGATTTTATTTCTTGTGTTATAGGAGTCTTATTAAGGAAGTTGTTGCCTAATCCAACATGATGGAGAGTTGGGCCTACTTTTTCTTCTATTAGGTGCAGGGTCTCTGGTTTAATTCCTAGGTCCTTGATCCATTTTGAGTTTTGTGCATGGTGAGACATAGGGGTTTAATTTCATTTTGTTGCATATGGATTTCCAGTTTTTCCAGCACCATTTATTGAAGAGACTATCTTTTCTCCAAAGTATGTTTTTGGTGCCTTTGTCTAATATAAGATAACTGTGGTTATGTGGTTTTTGTCTCTGTGTACTATGAGGACACAGCCACATCGATGTTTATAGCAGCACAACTCACAATAGCAAAACTGTGGAACCAACTTAGATGCCCTTCAGTTGATGAATGGATAACAAAAATATGGCATATATACACAATGGAATACTATTCAGCATTAAAAGAGAATAAAATCATGGCATTTTCAGGTAAATGGATGGAGTTGGAGAATATAATCCTAAGTGAAGTTATCCAATCCCCAAAAAACAATGCCAAATATTTTCTCTGATATAAGAATGCTGATTCATAATCAGGTTGGGGGTGGGGAGCATGGGTGGATTAGACAAACTCTAGATAGAGCAAAGGAGAGGGAGGGGATGGGAGTGGGATTGGGGGTAGGAAAGAGGGTGGAATGAGATGGACATCCTTACCCTTCACATATATGAAGACACTAATTGTGTGACTCTAATTTGTGTATACCACTAGAGAGATGAAAAATTGTGCTCTATATGTGTAATATGAATTTTAATGCATTCTACTGTCATACATAACAAATTAGAATAAAAAATCTAGATTACAAAAAGTAAATAAACCAAAATAAAGTGTAACTAAAAAAAAAAAAAAAAAAGGACCAACTGTCCAGTAAAGCCACATCTAGGGGGCACTAAAACCCATATCATCTGAATTTTTATAAAAGAGAAAGTGTGTATGTGTCTTTGTATCCTAGACTTAAGTGCTAAAATTTAAAAAGAAATATAAAGTAATAAGAAAAACATGTAATTCTTTTTTTCTTAAATAAATAGGAAACCTTTTTGAAGATGACATTCTAATGCCATAAAGACTAATGTACTTAAATACATTAGTTAATAACAATCAAAAGTAAATCTAGAGAAAATTATAAACAAATGTAAAGCTGAAAAGAAAATACAACATTTTTACAACTCAAATCCATGGCAAAGAGAACAACATAAATTTTAAACTTTAGTAATTTAGATAAATACATCCAATAAATGCAATACTGTGTGGTATTTTAGTTGGCTTGTTCTCTGCTGCAACCAAAAGACATTACAAGAAAAATTAGAGGAGGAAAAAGTTTATTTGGCACTTAGAGTTTCAGAGGTCTCAGTCCACAGATGTCCAACTCAATTGCTATTGGCCCCAGGTAAGGCAGAACATCATGTAGAAGAGTGTAGCGGAGGGAAGTGGCTCAGAACATTGTACCAGGGAGCAGAGAATGCTCCACTTGCCAGGGACAAAGTATATATAACAAAGGCACACCCCCAATGACCCACCACCCACCTCTCCTTGCCTTCAGTTATCTCTCAGTTACTCCCTATCAGGGGATTAATTCACTAATTGGGTAAAAACTCATAAACCAATCATTTCACCTCTAAACCTTTTTGCATTGTCTCACACACGAGCTTTTGAGGACATCTCATATCTGAACCATAACATGTGGTTATTAAAAGGAATAAAGCCTTGCTATATATTCTGATGTCAAACTGTCCTAAAGATATATTGTTAAATTACAGGGTGGAATGGCAAAGCTATTTGAAAAACAGTGCTAACATTTGTTTGAAAACTTCATGGAATATCCCTGAAAGAACATACAAAAAGATAGTAAATAACATGTGCTCTTTTAGGCACAAACACTGGGAGACAGAGGGCAGGGGAGGAATGATACTTCTTTCTGCCACAGCCACAGGTTCAAGCACCATAGAATATTTTTCCCATCAAAAATATTCAGAAATGGGCAGGTGTGGTGGCATACTCCTGTAATGCCAAATGGCTAGGGAGACTAAGACAGGAGGATCATGAGTTCAAAGCCAGCCTCAGCAATAGCAAGGTGCTAAGCAACACAGTGAGACCCTGTCTCTAAATAAAATAAAAAATAGGTCTGGAGATGTGGCTCAGTGGTCAGGTTCAATCCTTGGTACAAAAAAAAAAAAAAAAAAATCAGCAATAGAAATTGTATCTGTACTCAACAGATATAGGCAATCTTTTTTCCTTGTTGTTATTTCCTAAACAAAAGTAAAAACTATTTTATATAACATGTACATTATACATTATATTAAATGAAGCATTTAAGTAATCCAGAAATTATTTAAAATGTAAAAGAAGCTGTGCATGAATAATATGCAAATATTATGCAATTTTATATAACACATTTGAGTGTCCATAAATATTGTTATCCAAAGAGGTCTGGAACAAGTTTCTCTCAAATACAAAGGGATGATTGTATTGATGGTTCCATACTTCAAAGTAGAATAGTATTCCTAAGGGGATGGTGAGTACTAAAAAACATAAAAAGGACCTCATTCTAATCTGACTTTCTTCAGTAAGCTTCAGTACCTATTGTAGATCTTTACTGAATCATAATTTTGGACCCACTTTGAGATCTCTCCAGAGATCCTATGGGCCTGGAAAATCTGAGTCTGTGGCTCAATTTGTCAAATTGTCAGGGAAGTTGGTCTCCTTGAGCACACATGGCACCTCCAGGGGGCAGTGTTCCTGAGAGACACAGCCAGCTTCAAAGTCTGTTCTGGTCTCATTAAAATACTGTGCAAGAATAACAATATTTTAATTACCTCTATTTTACATATTAAATTTGATCCCTTTTGTGATAGCTACCTATCTGATTTTCCTTTTCATTCTTTTAGCCATATAGACTTTAAACCTCAGAAGTATTTTTCTCCTTTTTCAATTCTTTTCTCTTCTCTATCCCTAGGTGGGCAAATTTTCTCTTCTGCTGGCTGCTGCCTGGAATTCCTTTGCCCTTCTTTGGCTTCCCCTTCATTTAACTCTGGGATAACTTCTGTTCACTTTATCACACAGCAGCATCATTATAAAGAAATCACTTACTTGGTGGGGGGTGTCATAGTTATCAGAATTTCCTGGAAACTGGAGGGAGGCAGAGAATAGGACTGTCAGTATGCTCAAGGCTAAGTCCTGTTACTAAGACATTCAAGAGTGGTACATGAACAATTTAGCCTTCTTGAGCTTTTAATTCATCTTCATTCAACTCCCACTGTGTTTCTTGATCTTCTCATTTTGGTTGGAGAAACATTTCATGGTTTTGGCACATAGATTCAAGTGACCTATGTACTTTTCCCCAAATGATCCATTCAACTTCTGTTAATGAGTATGAACCCTATTTTACTTTCCATGAATATTGTGATTAAGTAACTTTTTTTTTTCAGTCCTGTTCTGGTCAATATTGTCCAATCAAAGGCAGAGAAATTAGGCAATGTGTATATGTATTTAATAATTGTTGGCTTGTTTACCCAACATGTATTTATTTATGGAGTATCTACTACTAAAGGGCTAGTCAAAACAAGATGATAAAAATGATCTGTGAGTGTAATTAATTATTTCTCTCTTGAAAAATATAAATCTGTCCTGTTCTTTGTTTATCCTAATTGCGTACATTTTCATTATTTATCCTCTAGGAGAGTGTCTTAGGTCAGGTACTCTGGTAACTGTTTTGGAGCTGAGGATTGACATGCTAGAGATTGCTTATGGAAGAGTTCATATGATACTGAAAAGGGAATGTGAGAAGGCAGGCAGAGCAGGGAAGAAGTAAAACAGGGTGTGATCCCAGACTGAGGTCCTTAGAGGATGACTTCAGCCTGAACCTTGAGGAGAAATTTGAAGTCTAAGTAGTAATTCATAGCCTTCCTGTCCTGTGGGACCTTCTGTCCACTGCACTGTCAATCAGGGTCAAGCCCTGCTCCTGGAGAAGAGAATCTAAGGCTGGCAGGGGTACAGTGAGGGTATTTTAGTCTTGGAGCTTTCTCTGACCTTACACCTCACACATAGCAACTTAGACCCACTAAATAAATATTTGTTGGATAAATGAATGGAGATTAGACTGGGGAAGTAATAACAAAGAGGCTTAGGTCCTGGTCATAAGAAGACGTTGGAGGGTGTGATCAAACCTATGAGCAATAGCAACTATTTTCTGTTGGAGTTCAGAGAATGAAAAAAAAATGAGTATTTTAGACCAAGCTGAACAGACACATTGGCCACATGCAATTTCTCTTTTTACTATTTTTTTAAAGAAAAAATATAAAATTCAAAAAAGTACTTAAATTTGAGAAAAAAATAGAATTTCATCATGAGCTACTGTCCCTTTTTACTTAGAATAATAAAAATATTGAATTTTTATATAGGTTGTTTATTCTATTAACCAACATACATCCATCAACATTTGTTAACTTATTTAATATATGAATATATTAATTGACTACTGTCTGGTGTCTATTATTATGGATTTTAGACTTATATATAAGGTAATTATGTGATTATTTCCCTTCTTGATAGATTATCTAGAGAGATCACAGGCCAACAGATATGTGATTTTTTTACCACATATTTTAGTCCTCTGTTCTTAAAAATATCAAAGTATAGCAGGAAAAAAATATTAGACATACAGTCAATATGTACCTGTGCCGCAGTCTGGCTGGGCATAAATCACGAGCCACTCAAGCAGGAACAAACTTTATTTCTGAACTCCACCAACACACTCCACACACGCTCCTGGGAACTCCCCCAAACGCCACCCATGCTGCTCCTCCAGGCACTACCAACCGGAAATCCCTCCTCCGGCACTTCCCCAACCAGTGCAAACTCTCCAGGAGTCCCCGAGAGAACTCCGAAGTAGCAGGAGAACTCCAAAGTAGCAGGCTGAGGCGAACAGTAAAGGTCTAATATACAATTGAATCAATCCAGCATCATCTTAATGGCTCGCCTCTCAACCAATACTATTGGCAAAATGCCAGGGGCCATTCCCACTCGGCTGTGGCTCTCAGCATACCTGATTGGTGTTTTTGATCTGTTACCAAATGGTGATAAAGTTGTGATTGATTTATGTATCATATCTATGACTTAGTTTCCTTATCCATCTAAGTAGAGTCATTTTATCTCATTAAGATTACTACTCATAATTAAGAAACATGGAGTATGAAGTATTTTAATGTATAATGGAGTATAATGTATTTTAATATACAGAATACAATAGTCAGTGCTTGATTATTTTTAACTGAGAGTAATGTTTGGAGGACACTTCTGAGAGACTCATCTGGTTCTCTCAAACCAAACCACATTAGAGACACTACTTGTATGTCTACAGCTGCCTTGACTGTGGCACTCACCAGCCACCTTACTGTTAGTTCTGCTCACTTAACCCAACAAAGCCACAGTTGGGGAGATTATCTAGTCAAATCTAATTTTTCATATGGGAAAATGATGTAGTGAGTGTAATCAGTGTGTCAGAGGACACACAGTTGGAGCAGAGACAAATAGGAACTGTGTGTTAACTCTTAGGTTTTGGCTTTTATCCTACACAGGCTGCTCTTATGAAGAAGTGGACTATTTCTATGCTGTAGGATAAGATGGTCAGGCCCTTGTCTGCCTCAATTCAATGTATTAAACTTTAACAAAATTAAACAAGACATTCTAGGTTTAAAAATGATGTTGGAAATGAAGATTCCCCTAATACAAAAGGCATTCCTATGAAGGCTATAGTTTGCAATACTATTGAATTTTTTTTCTTTTCTGCCATTTTCCTAAAATTATATTATTAGAAAAAGCACTTATGGTATACTTGACACTTGCTTAGATCTAGATTAAAATTCTGCATGATAATTATAACACATTTTCTTCAGCATCTCCAAATTAGAAGGCACAAACATTTTGATTATATAAAGGAATATTGATATTGTTAAATGTTTACACTACCAATACCTTCATTCAACATGTACACTCCTTCAGCTGAGCTTAACCTACAGCTAGTGATAGCATAGTGTTCACAATATTGATCTGGAAACATTACAAAACTGATGGTATGCTAAAATTGCTGGATATGGTTCTGTGTGAGACTACCCCTTCTGAAAAAGGAGGAGAGGAATTCGTATTAAATTCATATTAAATTAAATATTAAAATAACGTGATTTCCAAATGGACAAAGGATCCAAACAGATATTTCTCTAGAGAAGATATACAAATGGGCAACAAGCACGGGGAATATATACTCAACATGTTTAGTAATTAGGAATTTACTAAATGCAAATCAAAACTAAAATGAGATACTGCTCCAAAGCTATTATAAGGCTAAAAGCAAAAAGAGAGGCAATAACAATTGTTGGTGAAGATAAGGAGAAAATGGAGCCTCAGACATATGCAAGTGCGAATACAAAACGGTACACTTACCTTGGGAAATAGTTTGATAGTTCCTCAAAATCCAAAACTAGAATTTCCATATGACTCAGTTATTTCACTCTGTAGTATACATTAAAAAAAATGAAAATATACTTTCACACAAAAACTGATACACACAAATGCTTATGCAACAATGCTCATGATCATCCAAATGTGGATGGGCCACATATCCATCAACTTAAAATGGATAAATAAAATGTAGCATATACATACAATGGAATATTATTCAGCAATAAAAAATAAATGAAATAACAATACATACTACAGTAAGGATGAACCTTGAAACATTATTGTAAGTGAAGAAACCAATCATAAAGACCACATTTTTTTGTAATTTGACTTATATTCAGTGTCTAGAATAGACAAATCCACACAGACAGAAAGTAGATTGGTCAGGACTGGTGCATGGGGACAGGGACAATAAGGGGATAAGATAAGTAACAACTAATGGTCAAAAGGTTTCTTTTAGAGGAATCCAAAATGTCCTAAAATTTGGTTTCAGTGACAGTTGTTCAGTCATGTGAATATATTAAACATTGAATTTTAAACTCTAAATCTGTGAATTGTATCTCAGTGAAGTTGTTTTAAAAACTAAAACCCACACATATGTGTGATCTCTGTAAAAATTTCCCTAATTCCTCAGTTTGAGCTAATTACCCATTCTTCTCTTTGCTAGTATATATAGTTATGTTAACATTAAAATTCTTCATTGTATGTCTTTACCACTAAACTATAATTTCTCAAGGTCAGAGACTAATTATGTATTATTTATATTTTTGTAAGTCTAGTATTCCTTGTGTTTAGGAAGCATGTACCTTCACGTAACCTTCTATGATTATCTAAAAATTTAATACTACGAAAAGCACTTATGGGAAGGAAAACTTCCTCCCTAAATATAAAATGCTATGATAAATATGTTTTTTTAAACTATAAAATGCTATGTAAAATATGTTTTTTTTTTTCAATGAAGGACAGGTTTTGCCCTGAACATGTAGCTCACAAAGGTAAGTTCCAACAGCAGACAATCCAGAAAGTGACAAAATGTACTGGCTCTTTAATATGAGTTGATAAAGGACAATTGGATCAGGCTCATTTTACTTCTCTTCTCATTATATAGATCTTGTAAATAAGAGAATCTCCATGATTATCATATTCTCTATTGAAGCACAATTAAGCTCTTCAAACTGTTAATTGGCAGTCTTTTCCTTGCCTCATGTTCTTGAGTGAAAGAGTTACAATGAACCCCCAAATCCTATGATGGAAGTATTCTATAGATTTATTAAAATATTTTGTTGCCCTCTTAGCTCCATTATTAATACTCAAATGTAATTTGACACGAGTTTGAAGTTTTAAGCTTTAAGTCACAATTATAAATTGGTTTTATATTTAAAATTATGCTTAAGGAAATTGAAAAGTCCCATTCCTTTGTGATTTGGAAGATATTTTTAAAATCAAACTCTTTCTCAGGCAAAATTTTATTGAAATCCCAATATATAAATCATATAAAACAGAATTTCTCTCCTCATTAGGAATTAAGAAAAGGGGTCAAAACACCCAAATTCTAGCTACCTTAGTCCCTGGAGGCATCTCCAAAGATTGCTTAAAGCTCCTTAGGGTGAAAGTCATTGTTTTAGTTGAGTAGAAAGTAGGTCTACACAGTCCCTTGTACCTGAAGAATTATTTTTCATAGTAACCAATTACTTTGAGCTAATCTAATCTAATGCCATTAGCTACCTGATTAGCAAATAGTAACAACTCAGCCTCTATCTCTGTCTCTCTCTTTCTCTCACAAACACCACACACTCACACACACACACACACACACACAGTGTTTTATAGAATATTTTAATAGAAAGTCCTAATAGTTTAACTCAACGGTCACACAACAATGTGATGAAAACAGCTATTGAATGAACTATGTGCAATTTACAATCAGTGCCAAGTTTTGCAAAGAGTTCACTTGGGAAAAAAAAAGGAAAAATTTGAGGCCATTTCCATAGTAAAAATTTTCAGTTCTCTTTGTTTGATTTCATTAAAAGTACACACTGGAGTAATAGAGAAAGGAGTGGAATAACAGGTAGCATGATGATTGCTTGTAATGCTGGGCTTGCCCTTGAGAGGCAAACAGGGTGAGGTGAACCCATTCTGGAAGGGAGGAGAACCTTCCCTTACCTTTCTCCTTTGAGGACTCATCTTCCCTCCATTTTCTTCTTGCTCCCATCTCAATCTCCATTTCTGTCCTTTGTTGTGGAGTCACATACTTGGGTACCTTATTGTCCCTGTCCCCATGCCACTAGTCCTGACTTACCCTGTGACCTGAATCTTTCACTTCAGCCTCCTCAGTCATGCCAGGAAGGTCTTCTGATGCCTCCCTCCATAGTTTGTGTGACCACTAAATGTGAAGGTCCTTGGGAAGCTCTGAGCTGCGGACAGCTTAGATAGGATTCAATGAATATTAACAGTTGAACTTTTAATTAGTTGTCTCCTTTTCCTCTCTTCCCTTTATTTCTTAAGTTTCATCTTAATATTTAATGTGTTATATTTTTTACTGAAGTAAGAAATATTGAGCCAATTTTGAGGATTTTCAAGGTTTTTGCTTGAGTGTGCTTTAAATGAAATAAGAGCTTATGAAGGAAAAACAAAAAAGCATGGCTACTCATGAATATCTAAAGTATAAAACTGGGGTCCATAAAACAGCAAACTGCAAATATTTAAATTAATAAAGACTTCCAAAATCCTGCAATTTAGCAAGGATGATGTCCTTGATTAAAATAGTTTTTATAGGAGTCGATCACTTATTATTGAGAAATAAAATTATTTTATCAATCTAAGGCAAAATAAGAAACTAATATTTGACTTTTGGGGGATCATTTATACACATTTTGTTTTGGTATGGGGGTCTCACTGAGTTGCCTAGGCTGGCATCAAACTCATAATCCTCTTACCTCAGCCTCCAGAGTAGCTGGGATTACATATATATGCTGCCACACCTGATTTTAAAAAGCAAAATTTTATTAAAATTTAAAGTTATTTATAGTTTTTAAAAGTTGTTCCGGTTTATTTTTTTTAACATTTTTGAAGTTGCCATACTTTAAGGGAAACAATAATCTTTCCCTTAAGAGATTTATTCAAGATTAGCAATCTGTAGCCAGCCCCAGAAATGGGTTGGGAATTCTGACCTTCATCATCCTTGTTATTATTTCATGACTCTTTTCAGGGCAGCATTCCCAGGACCTGTTCAAATCATAGTCGTTGTATTTTTCCAGGTTCTAATTGTACTCATTTCTCATCCTCTGCTGCTGAGCGGCCTTTGGTACAAGGGCCTGGAACCTGATTTAGGCTTGAAAAACTTCATCTGTATCTGAATCTTTTTTGAAAAACACAAACTTTGAAATAGTCAACTAATGGGCACACAACTTCCTTCCTGTACTTTGTAGGTGTTTTCTTTTCAAAATTAATGATGGGGGCAACAGGGTAGATTCACATTTGTGACTTTTCAATTCAGTGTGTTTAAAAGATTAAAAAATAAAAGGAAGGAAGGAATTGAGAGGTGAAGCTATTGCTAGTTTTAGAGCAGTGTGTATTCAAAGGGAGGGAGAGCAAAGCCTTTCTGGCAAGAGACCCTTAAGGGTAGAGATGCCAAGATTGAGAAATATCCGAAGATCCCTCCCTCTTGGTGAGGTTCTGAAACCTTGCACTCAACAGAGCATATGACTTTCTGACTAAAGTTAGGGCTCCTACACAGGAAAAATGCAGCCAAATAAGACATCAGAGTCTTATTTGTCTCCCTTTTATACGGAGACAGCTTCTAGGGACAGCTTTAATTCTGCCAAGTTCTGATTTTCTCTACAAGATTACTGCAAAGGAAATCCTGTGAGCAAATACATTTCCATGATTTTGAAAATCAAATCAAGAAATTTATCTTCCTCAAGTCTTTCTGTTATTTTGGACGTATATTTACACACATACACACTCACACTCACCTACAACATGCACACACTTTTAAGTTCACTGTGTCCTAAGCATAATTTAAAAACTGTTTGCAGTTTTCTTTAAATGATGATCATACCTCTGAAAATTATTTAAGTAGTTTGTTGGTTTTTTTTAATGTCCATATTTTGTCCTGAAAACACCATGAAAGAACTTCATGATATCTCACTTCTCATTCCAGGGCACCTTATCAGTTGAACCATATACAAACCAAAAACAGATGTAAAATGGTACTATCATTCCTTTTCCCTGTTAACATCAATCTATAGATTTTGAATACATTTGACATTTTTTACTTTATATTTTATGGATCTGTTGAGACAGCAACCCAAACTCCTTTTTCTCTGACTTTCCAAATGGAATATGCCCCTCTGACTAACATGAATATACATGCTTCTCTTCTCAATCATGCCACTTAATATGACTGGCATTCTATACTTTATGGAATCACTTTGTGTTTTAGGCAAAGTCAGGTAAAAATCAGGATTGCATATACATGCAAAAGAAAAATTCTGGTACTCTGGAAAATGAGTAGAAAAAAATTGCATTAGTTTTGTTTTTTTTAAGAGCACAAACAACTTCACTATAGTGTTTAAGTGTCTAGCATTGCTTAATGGAAAAATCCACGGTACAGTTCAAACTAAATGAAATAATGATGTAAGTTATGGTGCTCCTTCAAACAGCATCTTAAGTAGATACTTATGCTCTTTTCAGTTCAACCCCACAGCAGCCAGGCAGCCTCAGAGCTTGTTATGGACTTTCATATTCCTTTAATGGAAATGGCCCCTTGCTGTGCTTTCACTTTTCCAACTGTGGCAATAATAGTTAGTAATCAAGCCATAATGTAATAATCGCAACTACGGGGAAATGCTGGCTGATGTAATGAGTTGCAAGGGGAAAACACATTGCTGTTTTTCCAGACTTCATCAGTTCTTTTGCTGTATGTTGAAAGAATCTAGGCTTATAGGTTGAAACAACCCCTTAAAAGGGGGCTGACACGGATAATTTGTGTTGAATCCCGTGCTTAATCCTACTCAGTTCTTCTCATCTGGGTATTTACAAAGAGTTCACAGACTTGGGAATTTTATGTTCAAATCTGAAGAAAGCACTGTAGTCTGACCAAGACATTCCTAATTCTGAAGTCCCTTGCACAGATAACTGATATTTTAATGAGGCAGGCCTCAGCAAAGCATATTTATAGTCCACAGCTTCCAATTATCCAGTATCTTTCAAAAATGAATTATTTACAATGTTTGGAGAATTTTCATTAAAAAAATACCACTTGCTCTTTAGAATGAGCTATCATCATTGCTTCTTTTATTAATTATGGTATCTTAAATTATCTCAGTGAAGACACAAAGCCCTCTAATTTAGAAATACAGCCAGGTGTACTGGTGCATGTCTGTAATCATGGGAGGCTGGGTAACTTAGAAAGCCTCTGTCTCAAAATAAAACATTTAGAAAGGACTGGGACTTTATCTCAGTGGTAAACTACCACTAGGTTCAATCCCCACTATGATGGGCTGGGTAAAGAATACGCTCACATTATTTCATGAAAAATATGTGGCCTCGTCTTTTTACTTTTTGGCAAGGAAATTAGTCTCTGAGAAGGTTACTCACTTTCTTTGTGCTCTTTACATGCAGGGCAGTATGAATGAATGTAATTAATGATGATAAAAGATCATTTCAAATGACTTATCTTCTTTCTTATAAGAATAAATATATGACACAGCCTAGCCAAAGAATATGTTTGTGCAGAGACCCATGAAGTCCTGCAAATCATGCAGAACCAGGCAACAATCTTAAGGACTAAAGCATACTTTCCTAAATTATTTTCTTCATTCAGCCCATGTTACTTAATTGCAAGAGATCCTCCCTTTGAACATTTTCTTGTCCTACAAGGACTTTCTCTCAGTTTTACCAGCTCTTTGAACATAGTGGTAAGTCTGTCTTCAGAGTACTCTGTGAAAACTTTAACCTCAAAAGTGTTAAGAATTTTTTTTTCAGTAGAATGCAAGGATTTGTTTGCTGCCACTTTCTAGCAGGCACTAAGCCTTCCAATTTGACCCCCCAAAACAACAGCAACAACAAAACATAAAGTGTTTCTAGAAAATTCACAGATGTGGAGAAGTGATTTCAAGATTCAACTCAAAACACACTCCCTGGAACCAAGCCCAGGAATTACCTATCCAAATGGCAAACATCTGTTTGTCCTTTGGCATGGGAATTAAACTGAGCAACACTGATGCCTGGTGCTTGACTGAAAGTCAAAAGGAGATTCACAGGATTATCTCTGTATTCTCAAACTTGTGGTCTTGGCTTACTAAAAGCAAAACCAGAAAACAAGAAAGATACCCAAGGCTACCTTGTCCTACAACCAGAAATTTCTGCTGGTCACTTCTAATCTATCCCATGCCTTTGGAATTGATTGTGTTGTTTTTCCATATTTGTAAAAATAAGTTTTATTTATTTTGTGTTGATAATTGCAAGTGGGAGAGGGGCATCCTGTGTCTTGAAAGCCCCATGTCCACCCCAAACTGGTTGGTGAACTACTTCACAGTGGCCAAGAAACTCAGGGGTTACTGGTAGAGTGTGCAGGTGGGACATGGAGGGCATGTGGGAGATGGAGTTCTGGGGGATGTCAGGTTTTAAGAGAGATTTCAGCAATCCATTCTTAAGGTAGTTCAGCTGCTCCAGGTGGAAACCCAAATGACACAATGCTGAGAGAGGGAGGCAAGAATGCTTCTCTCACCCAGCCAGAGTTTCCAAAGTTTTCAGCATTATTTCAAAGGATGAGGATGCTAGTACCCTCATCATTTTGAGTGTTCTCATAGATATTTGATATATTACAATCATTTGTTCTTTTGATAGTGTTCTTCTATAAGTAAATCATGATGAATTTGCCTATATATCAAAAGGATATAAAAATTCACATAAGCAGTTATAGCCTTTGCCATACTGAATTAAGTACTTAAGAACACAAAAATAATTGAAACTCAAAGGAAGGACAGGAAGAAGGTTGCTCAATACTTCCAATATTTTTCAGTCTAACCACATTTTGACTTTCATGTTGATCCCAGAAGGTATTCCTTTGACCCACTAAAGGGCTTCAAATTATTTTAATTTAATTATTGTCATTCATAATATATAATACTGATAATAACAATAGATAATGAAACTAACAATGGATGAAACTGAATAGTTTAAATTCTGTAAAAATTAAAAAAAAAAACAGAACTGTTTTCTCAGATGGGATTTTAAAGAGAGGTATGTGTGGGGGGTGGCAGTGCATTAGAAATAACCTATGTAAACTGGCATTGTTCAGATAAGCATATGTTAAAAACAATATCTAAAGAAAATAATGGAAAAATAAAATTAACCTGAGAAAAATTCTATTTGCCAAATTTGACCTGAGAACTCAGGAATCAATAGGTACAATGTTCACAACAGGAAAAAGAACAAATAATTTAAATTTGATATATATAAAATCAAATAGATGAATAGAATACTTGTTAGTAGGAGTGATAGATACAAAGGAAAAATTCATTAAAATGAATGTTAATGGAATTTGAATCACTTAATTTCCTCCTCAAGGAATTAAGTTTTCTTCATGAATTTAATTTTAATGATGGTTGTCTCATTTGAAATATACCCACATTGGTATATTTATGATTAAAAACTTTGTATTTATGAAAAGGCTCAAACATGAAGATCAAGGTAGAGGTGTAAAAATATCCTACCCACTTTCACACTGTCTGTCCTTTGTATTTATTCTTGTGTATTTAAGTTCTGTTCGTGTTACCAAGTACTTCACATCAAAATCCCCTTGTAATCCTCAGAAAAAATATATCCATGATTACCATTACTATTTAAGCTACTGTATTTAGGAGTTTAACAGAGAAATATGATACACATAATTTCTGACCTCACAGAAGTAATAGGATAATGGTGATATAGTACAGAAAGAGTTTTGAAGGGAGAAGTTCTGGATATCATGAAAACAGGGCATCCGTACATAGATTTTAAGAATCCAGAAAGACTTACCAGAGAGAATGATTTTCAATTTGAGAGTTGAATAATTGACCAGAGGACAATGGAAGTGTTGAAGAAGTGTAGGAACACAAGATCAACTCCTGAGGAAGAGAAAAATCACTTTTTTCAAAGAAGCCAGGTGGTGAGAGTTTGACACTTTAAAGCTAGAAGTTGGTCACCCTAAGAGGGGAAGTTGCAATTTCAGAGATTAAAGAGGTACTGATAAGCAGATACCTATCCATAAAGGGCTGGAATAGGGAAGAATGAAGGAGCTTTGGATTGTACAGAGGCAAGAGAGGGGATGGGTGGGGCTCTGGGGATGGGAAGGACCATAGAATGAGACAGACATCATTACTCTATATACATGTATGACTACACTACTGGTGTGACTGTGCACCATGTACAACCAGAGGAATGAGAAGTTGTGCTCCATTTGTGTACAATGTGTCAAAGTGCATTCTACTGTCATGTATAACTAATTAGAGAAAATTTAAAAATTGAAAAAAAAAAAAAAAGAGATTAGCAACAGTTCCTGAAGTCCCTGTGAAATTCCTGCTGAGGACTTTGGAGTTAACTTAAGACCTCTGAAATATTTTAATTAAGATATTGATAGAAACAAACAGTTTAATTTTAGAAAGATTATTCCAGCTACATGTTAAAGAATGATTCTTTTGTAAAACATAATACTAGTGAAGATTTACAGGGGTGGGGGTAGGAATAGGGGTGGAGGTTTTGATTTCTGTATACCTAACGTGATAGGCATTGTGATTTGTGATTGGCTTTTTAAAGGCTTGGGAAGATTTGATCAGACGTTTTTAAACTTCTGTGTTATTGGGAACTTGGTCTTATTAGTTAAGTCAATATTAACATAAAAGACATCTAAAGTGAGAAGCCCTGACACTAATGTCACTGGTACCTCGAGTGGAGTTGTTATTGACTTTTCTAGGAGTTTCCAGAGATTCATCTGATTAGTTTTTAAATAAAATGATATTATCCCAATGGTGAATCAGTAAATTTTTAAAAGCAATACAATTGCAAAAACAAAACCAAACAACATAAAGTTTGTGACCCGATGTTTAGGTTCTTCTCCATGAGATTAAAAAGCAAAGAAGAGAGTAGCATATTCAACTCCCAGGAATATAAAGTATAACAAGCTATCAAAAACCTGAAGAAAATTCTTATATCAATATTTAAAATATGAATTTGCCATCATGGAGATTGTAAGACTTGTTAACTGTTATAAAACAGGCCAAGGTGTCCTGGAGCCAGTTCTTATAAGAGGTGACAGTTAAACAGTTCTTACAAGAGGTGATTACTAAATTGAATGATAAGATCTTACAATTAAATAAGTTATATTAAGCCAATAGTGATAGTCAAATTAATCACTTCATAATTGTTTTATTATAGCTTACATTATCAGCCTTGGAATTGTGTCTGTTGCCCCTATATGTAGAAATGCTGTGCTAACACTACACTGAATGCCATTATCCAGGCAATTTGAAAACAGCCCTATCAGGAATATTGATACAATAGAAATTGTCATACGCTGCAAATCAAGGCTATTTGTTTTGCTTTGTTTGGAGAGCTAATTGCTAAACATTTACCAGTATACCACTGAACAAACATATCCAACTTTCAAAATAAAACTATCATAATATTTTTGGATGAAACAAAAAATCACAATTTTTTTAAAAATTAAAGATCTTGACTAGGAGTGGGACAATGAAAAGCACTAACCACAGAGGAAAAAAAGATTTTGACAAGCAGTAGGACAATGAAAAACACTAACCACAGACAGTGAAAAGCACTAACCGCAATGAAAAGCATTAACCACAGAGGAATGGCTGGAGCTTCATTAGAAGGTAAAACAGAGATTGAGAGTGCATTGCCTATGAAAACTTTTTTTAAAGGTACCCTTTTTAGACCGTGTCACAGAGGACAATTTTACTGTGTTCCAAAGAATGTGTTTTAAAAAATAAATGCAAAACTGCAGTTGGCCCAATACTTTTTAGCCTACGTGAAATAAAGAATTATGCATTCTAATAGTTTTGCTTACTTAATCACTTTTTGCTTACTACTTTGTAATGATATCTTCTAAAATGACATGTTCATTCGCCAAAGACTTGGCACCATAAAAACTGATGAAATTTTCAGTGATGTTGAGTGAGTATATTATAAATCCCAGAAGTACAAATACAGGAGAGGTTTCAGAAATAGCACCTCTCTACTCCTCAAAATTACTGCAGTTATTAAATTATTCTATGAAGACACCTTGGCTGAAAGAGCCTGCTTTTTGATTTCCTTCATGGTTTCAAGAAATGCTAATAGAGGTAAATTTTGAGGAATAAAAAGTGATTTGAATATGATCACTTTAGTTAAACCTGTTACAACAGGGAACATGACTTTGAAAGCTCATGGCCCTCTACCCAGACAGGCTGGTGTGGTCACAAGCTGGTACTAATTGGGGTGTTTGATCAGGGTTGAATTGTTATTTTTCTTCTTGAAAGAGAAAAGGAGATATCATGACAATGACAAATGGTAAAAATCAGGATGAGGGGAACGAGTTAGTTTTGTCATCTTATTATAAAGAATGGCTGACAGAGTTGGCTTTTAAATGAATATTTACTAAGGCCTATCACCTTTAGATAATTGCAAGGCAAACTTGATGTTTTTATTATTCAGATGTGATCACTGCAATGAAATGACATCTGACAGTTGGACTAAGAAAGTCTAATACTGTAAAGGTGTTAGTGCTCTCTAGATTGTATGAAAGTACAACAGTCAGAATCACAAAATAAAGATCATCATCAGTTATCCTACCCTCTAGTGTTCAATGATCACCTCCCTGAAACACAGTAGTATGTTGAAATCTTTCTAATTCAAATAATGACCTTTCCGCCAAAAGTGAATATATACCTATGTGTGTATATCACATTTTTTTCTAAGAGGAGCTTGAAAATATTAATCTCTACTATATCTTGCATACTTTTCTTCAGTGATTATTTCAATGAGACTACAAAACAAAACAACAACAACAAAACTCATGAAATTTGAAACAACATGCTTACATAAGTCAACATTCTTGAGATTGTTATGATGTGGAAACGTTAAGGAGAAGTTTCATATTTATTGGGCCAGCTATGTAGTGCCAGGTGTCTGTGCTTGAACTTCTAGAACTTAAAGCAATAGCATCAGACAAGCAGGAACACACCAGGATGGTGCAATCAGGGACATTAAATGTGGAAGGAATGATCCTGGTGAATTTGCCTTGTCAGGATCTGCCCCCAGAGCCTGGGAAGTGATAGAACTCAAACTTTTGAATAAACTTGGGAGGCCAACTTGTGCTGACAAAATCTATCAGGATTTTGTAAGTTTACAAATAGAATTATTATTTACTAATTCATGATGAGAAATGTGATTGTCAAGGAAGGTATCTTTTTTTTCTAGAAAGCTATAAGGAAAGTTAAATTTGAATAAAGAGAAGTACCTATATGATTCAATATATAATGGCTTTAGGCTTTCAAAGTCCTTTCTGTTCATATCCATGAGACTGAAGTCTAAGAGACCAAGACCTGTCAGGCCAAATATTGGGACATTTGTGGATTCTCTCTTTTTTGATCTGTGTTTGAAAGGGGACTGCAGCCTGTGTCCTTTGGCTCCACATGGCTCAAAAATTTCCCTGTTGATCTTCTTTCCTTTAGATTCAGAACCTAGGTAGTATTGTGGAAATAAATCATAGGACAAGGGATTAAAAATACTAGAATTTGCATTTGAGCTTATTTCTACCATTTTTTCTCTTTTAGGTATTTTATAATGTACATAATACTTAATGATATCAAGTAGAACATGGTGCAGATTAAGTTTCAATCCCTGATGTAAGGACTTTACACAATTTGGTGCTTAGCCTTGTGACAAACTGCAAACGAAACCAAAGTTAGTAATGTTAGTTGTGCAGAGTGGAAGAACTAAGACCCAAATCTAGGTTGTCTGGCTCCAGATTCCATGCTTCTAACTCTTGTATGCTTCCTGGGTCCCAAGGTATAAGTGTAATTTACAGATGAAGTGTACTAAGTGTAATTTACAGATGAATGACTAACATACATTAGTGAACAATATTTATTGATATGACCATACAGGTGGATCCATTTGTCAGCCTTGGACTGTTCTTTCAGATTTGAGATTCTTTTGCACATCTTCAGTTTTCCGTGCTCTGATCTGTTTTTTTGTGTACTGTTGTATAGTTGAAATGCCCGTAATTAAAGCTCCCTTTGTATACCCATGCTGTGTGTGTCACATTCTGGAAGTTTGTTACATCACCTTTAATAATCTTAAAACGACTCAAGCAATATTTAGTGTCAACAGAAGTCGTGTTTCTTACCTCGAAACTAATTCAGAGTCCAATGAATTCTATACTCCCCTTGTTTAATGTGCAAAGAAAGATTCTCTGTAAGTGTATGCAGAATAGTACAGCCCTTCTTACATTGCTGCTTTAGTTTATTCTCATTAATCTCCATCTTGCAGGTGGGCTCATAAGACAAGGAGGCCTCATTTAAAGAGAGGTTAGTTTCTTTCTTCTGAATGTGGTGAGCACCCAGATGTTTAAACATACACAACAGACTAAGAGTAATTCAGAAAACAGCATCAAGTGTGAGGAGGAAAAAACTCTTGAAGTGAGATTTCTTCCTAAAGGTATTTTTGCTGCTGCTCTTAGCATCTTGATAATAAAAATAATTGGGCTATTTTAGTTCTAGTCTTCATACTTGTGTAATGTAGCACTATGACTTAGGCCATCTGTTTTAACATCTTATGATATATCATTCTTTGCTGTTTTTAGATAAATGAATGTTTCAAACAGCAGTCCATGGAACTTCATTCTTATTTCCTTATTGTATCACTTTCTTTTTTTCCTTCTGGATATTCCAGATGTAATTTTACATTCTATTCTTAACCATGTGTTGGAGATGGAAAGGGGATAGTTGGTGAGATAGAAATTATGTAGTTGTAAAAGATTTTTAGCTAAATATCAATTTCTCCATTTCCATTTGACTTTCTATTTTGTTTTGGATCCAAAGTTCAGAATTTAAAAAAGCTTAAAGATCATTATATTGGGGAGGCATGATAAGGCTTGTTTTAAATAAGATTTTTTATAATATGCTGATTGATTTGTCCTTTTAGCTATGTTTTTCCAAGCACTCTGAACCCTCTTAAATCTTTGCAGCTTTCATTGACATTGCTATGTGATATGACATTGAAGTAATTTTCTTTTGCTCAACTTTTATGCCATTCTTGTCCATGTTATTAGCTCTGTGGGCTAGAATGCTGACAACTTTAAATAGCCCAATGGTTGTCATAGTAACTAATATTAACACTATATATAAACTATCCTTGGATTTCACATTTAAATTATTGCTGGTATTCTTTAGTAACTCTCTGGACTGAACAGAGGACTTTGTGCATGATGGGCCTTGAAGATTTAGGTTTGGTTGGGAAATTGATTCATTGGCATCTAATTCCAGTCACAGTTTTTGATTTGTTAAGACCTAGTCCAGTTCCATTGAATGTATGTTCATAGAACCCAAGAAGGATGCTTGTCTAAATATCATGGGGGCTGAAAAAACAAAGTTTTACTCTTAAAGGTTATATTTATTCACTGTGGGTATTTTCCATGATGTTTATTTTTCTCCTTTTCTCTGCAATGTTTTCTATAATGTTTCTAAAATTGTTAAAATTATACCCTGAGTGCTGAGAATAGAAAAGACACATTATACGAAGGCTTTTAAGAGAGATGACACCTAGACACAGCCTGTAAACCACTCTGTTTTGGGTGACTTTTGTTCCTCTAGCCAGGGGCTTAGTAAAGATTCTACCTCCTGCTTAGTGCCTGGCTACCCTCTTTTACTTCTCTTGCATGACTCTTTTTTTCCCAAAAAAATACATTCACTGCATTAAGCATACAGAATTTGTTTCTTAGAATGAGAAATGGGTATATATAATAAAAGAAAAAAAGAATCTGGGTGTGGTGGCACATTCCTGTAATTCCAGCAACTTGAGGCTAAGAGAGGACAATTGCAAATTTGAGGCCAACCTCAGCAACTTAACAAGATCCTGTCTAAAAGGAAAAATTAAAAATGCTAGGGATGTGCCTCAGTGGTAGAGTGCCTCTGTTTCAATCCCCAGTACTGGAAAAAAAAAAGAAAAATAAAAGAAAATAAAATTTAAATTCTCCCTCATCTCACATATAAAAGCCATATTGCATTAAAGAATTCACTGCTCTCATATGAACTTTGTAAAGGTAGGTCACCTTTCTACAGATCCTTACTTTTGGGCCATGCTCTCCTTTCCTCTTTCTCCCCTCAAATCACTGTTTTTCTAGCTAACACCATTCAAGGCTGGGTGAATATGCTTAACCCCCTTGGTTTCTGCAGTTACATAGTTATTTTCTGTCTGGGCTCCCTATTTACCACTGCTTCAAGAAGAAAGAATACTCTATTAGTTGAAGCAACCTATATGCTTCATATGTATGCAGTATTCTTGATGTTGGATCATTTGTCAAAGACACTTCTGTAATAACTTGATGGTGACACTGAGTCCTCTTCCTCTCCCCACAGTTCTTAAAATAGTCCCTTTTCTGTTTTGAATATACAGTTTCCTGCTTGGCTCATGGGTTTCTCTCTACTCTCCAAGATTCCTTGTTTATTAAAATTCACTTTCTTTTCCTGGAGCGGTGGTACACACCTGTAATCCCAGTGGCTCCTGAGGCTGAGGCAGGAGAATCTTGAGTTCAAAGCCAGCCTCAGCAATGGCAAGAAACTGAGTAAATAAGTGAGATCCTGTCTCTAAATTAAATACAAAATAAGGCTGGGGATGTGGCTCAGTGGTTGAATGCCCCTGAGTTCAATTCCTGGTACCCCCCACCCCTCAAAATTCACTTTCCTATTATTTCAGTCCTCTGTCTCATCAGATCCTTATCTTCTAAATCTACTTTCTTTCTCCTTTTAATAACAGTGTCTAGCAGGGTGTTAAACAAATACCAATGCAATCTTGTATTCTGAAGGTTGTTAAATTTCATCACAAGGGAAAAGTGACTTGGATTCACATATGACTTAGCCTGGGTTCAGCAAAACAAAACAGGTTTCTGCATCAAAGAAAATCATGGGTATATTGTATACCAATGATGAGCACTGTGAGTCTCTTAAGGGGGAAAGCCAAAACAACATTTCTCAAACCTCTGTACCTTGTAAATATTTTAGGATTTTCATTTATGGGATTGGTTGTTCTGGTTTGCTTTGCTGTTTTTATTTTATCTTTTAATTTTTTTTTAAGCTGTGACCTTTCTTTAAACAAGGGTATGCGTAGAAGGGTGGTTGTAAGGAAATCAACCTTAGCATCTTCAACCTCCAGGCATATCCTTTGCTAAAATCAATCAACTTGAGAAAGAGCTGATGGGATTTAAGTTCCCTTTCCGATCCTTTATAATCACACTTATCCTTCTATACAAGTGACACCCCCCACTTAGCAACCTTAATCTTATTATTGATATATTACTCCAGAGTGAAAAAGCTGGCAGAACACCAAGCAAATTGAAATTGGTCTTGGTGTGGATGAAAACAGCAAGTGACTTTTAGGTCTGAGTAACAGATTCTTTGACAACTAAGGTAGTTTTCATTCTTTCTACTTTCAACAAAATTTGAGAAGGACCTAATGGAGTAGTTAGCTGGCTGGTTATTAGAGATAATTTTTGATGACATAGATGATGCTATATAATATTCTTCACATTGCTTACAAGAATTTCCATGAAGTAAAGTTTCCATGTTCTTATTAATGTGAGCAAATTTCTCAGATTTTAATTAGAAAAATGAAAAGTGGAAATAAGTGTTGTACTGAATCCTGTAGATCATACCGACAATAAGTGATGGTCATCCAAGTACATAACTTAATTGGAAAAAGAATATATCTCTCTGAATAGGAGATGCATTTCTAGTGAGTGCTTTATAAATACAATGTATTTATTTTGTTTAGCTCAATTATGTACTAGTATATCTTTAGTGATAATTCAAAGATGAATATCTATCTCAAAATAAATATATTTCTTCCATGTGAAATGTGAAAATATTATCACTAAATGATTTTCAAACATTTCAATGTATTGCATTAGTTAAAATTCTGTGGAGAATCATGAAGCATAATTCAAAGGAAAAATAAATGATAAAATTTCTATTAAAGGCCATATTTTCAGTAGATGATATTGAGTATCAAATTGTGGTATATTCCATTTACTTATAGAAGCCATAGAACAATTTCACTTTCAAATCTCAGTAATTAAAATGGATCTTTGTAAATAAGTTTATGAGAATTATTTTGGATGTTAAATGAAAAATATATGAAGGGTAGCTAGTTGTTTAAAAGTCTTCTAGGATATATGTGATCAAAATTCTACAACTCCACCAAACACTCAGAGACATACTGACCTAAGAATTTAATTTTTCCTCTGATGCGTGGGTTTCCCTGTCCTCTTTATCTAAGACCAAGCAGTCCTTTTTGAATAAAGCTCATGACCTATAAAATGTGTTTAATTAGCTAATTAAAATAGTGAATTTAGATAAGTGATAAGGGCTTGGGGGTTCAACCATTAGTGCACCTTTGCTAGGCAACAATGCCAAACGCCATGCTAGGCACAGGATAAACCACCAGTAAACAAAACGACATGAATCCTTGTCCTCACAGACTTCCTCATGAGAAATTGTAGACAGTGGGACATATTTAATGTAAGACTAGTAGATGGGGAGAGTTGGAGAGCTAGTCGTGGGCATTTGACAGTTTCCATAAAATGTTTGAGGAAATCCCTCATGGGAATCTGAAATTTGAAACTAGACATTAAGGGTTTAAGGAAGTGAGACATAAATATCTGAGGTAGAACATTTCCAAAGGAAGAAACAACAAGGAAAACATCCCTGAGGTGAGATCATGTCAAAGGCTACTGAGGAAAGTGATAGTGTGCATGGATGGTTGGTGCAAGCAATAAGGGTAGAGGGGTAAGACAAACACCGGCCATATCATCTGTGGAATAGAGAGCGGGAAGCAATTTGGAATGTTTCAAACAGATGCCAAGTAAGGAGCGTCCCAATTGAAATCATTTCCAAACCTGGGCTCTCTTAACCTGTCACTGCATCTGGTGTTTTCAAAAATCTCCCCCTATTCCTTTGCCTCTTGTCTCCTTTTGTGGCTCTAATTATAACTAAATAACAATTCTTGTGGTTTCTAACACCTAGTAAAACTTTTTGTACCATTTCCTCACAAATTGAAAAGTCAACCCAATTAAACTACAGTCAAGAAAGAAAATATTCTTCTTAAAATTCCAACTAAATAGAGTCCTTACTTCCCCTAATGGAGTATCAGAACATCCTTCCAAAGAAAGCACTCTTTGTTGAGCATGATATCTTCTGAACCTGCAGAAGATGCATGTTGCGGTGGAATGGAGAGAAGCAAATAGAAAAAAAAAACTGTTCTAAAGGACAAATGTGCTGAAATTTGTAAGTGACATAGAACAGAGAAAAGTAGCAGGAGAGACAGGAAGTGAGGCAGGAAAGAGGAAGTGGGATGGAGTAGAGGCAAAGCTGCAAGTGCTGGCCACTTAGAGTTGGGGAAAAGTGGCCAACAGGGTTTTGGAGGCATGAATATTTAATATTTTATTTTGCAGCTATTTGATAATTTTCTGATGTAATCATAGTCCCTACTCCCAATTTCCCCACAATTTTGTGTCTCCTACACATATTCCAAATTAATTTATCTCAGAAGACATCAAATTAAAGGGGATGGAATATGTTATATTGGTTGATGAAGGACATTAAAAACCGAGAGAGAGAGAGAGAGAGAGAGAGAGAGAGAGAGAGAGAGAGAGGGAGAGAGAGAGAGAATATGAATGATATCAGTGTGTCAGGGGAAGAAAAAAAAAAGTAAGGAAATGTATATCACACACACACACACACACACACACACACACACCAAACCTTGAGAAACCTGTAGGAATCTAGAGGTGGGCATCACTTGTTTTCCACTAAATGTAAACTGTAGGGGTAGGCAGGAAGGGGTCAGTTTATTTTTATGTAATAATCTCAAAGGACTGTATGACATCCATTGGCACCTCAGCTGTAAAACGTGCACCATACCTGTTTCCTGTAACACTAATTTTCTAATCTCATTTACCAGACAAGCAGGACTAATGAGCACATAGTGCACACATATGAGAGTCGTATCCTGGAAATATGATTTTGTGTTAGAAGTGCATTAAGTGGGAAGAAGAAATGAAAGAATAAGAGGTGGTATAACTAGAAAATGCTAAAATAAAAACTATGCAGCTATTAAACCAAATTGTCATTTTTAAGTAACAAGGCAAAGATGAAAAATCTAATTGCATTAAAATTTCACGCTACAGAAATTGGCAATATCAAAACAAAAATGAGGAATAAAAACAGAAGGGAAAGGGTCTAGAAAAATTTTAGTAGAGGAGATAGCTGCAAATACATTTTCAAAAGCTCATATATATGCAAACATAGGGTAGATGAACAACACTAAGGCTTTACAACCTGGACCTAGACACATACACACAATGAACACACAAATCTGATCATGTTATCCCCTGGCTTAGAAACACCTATTGGAACACGTGGCTTATAAGACATTGGATAGGATTCTAATCTCTCAAGGCTTTGGAAAGGTATTCTGTGCTCCTGTCAAACACATTCCAGGCTCTTGTGACACATGTTCTCCTCCATACTACCACATTTTGCCTAGAGTTTAGAATGCCCTTGCCGATGTACAATGTTTCTAATTGTAATTGTTTTAGACTTTTGAGATATTTTACTACTTTGGAAACTTCCATAGTTCCAATAATCCAATCATCCTGGGGGTTTTAAAATTTCTAGTTTTATTTTCCTCTACTACTTACTAACTACAGTCTTTCAGCAATTTATTCAGTCTCCATAAATCCCGTAATTTGACCACTACCCTTCCCCTGAAAATTCAATTTTACCTTTTTATTGTTTTAAGATGATTAAATTAGATAATCTATTTGAGATCCAGCTAACAGAGTGCTGAGAAAATACTAACTGCCAAATATATTAGTTTTCATAAACTTATTTAAATTTGAATAGATATTTCTCCAAAGATACTTTGCAAATATGGCCAAGAAGAATATGAAAAGATGTTCCACATCACAAATTGTTGGAGAAATACATATTAAAACCACAATGAGGAATTATCTTACATCCAACAGCATGAATACTATTGAAAACCCAGAAAATAATAGTATTGCTATGGATGTGAAGAAATTGGAACATTTATTGGGAATAGAAAGTGATGCATTTGTTATAGAAAAGAGAAAAGCAATTCCTCAATAAATTAAAAATAGAACTACCACCAGTAATCCCATTTCATGTAACATCTTTATATTTGCAGCAGCATTAGTCACAAGAGCCAAGAGGTGAAAGCAACCCTACCATCTATTGAATGTTTTATATGCAGACAATGCAATATTAGACTTTAAAATGAAGAAAATCCTGCCATATTCTAAACATGGATGAACCATGGGGACATTTTGTGAAGTGGCATAAGCCATTCCCTAGACATACACTGTATTATTGCACTTACATGAGATATGTAAAGTACTCAAATTTATAGAAGCACGAAGTAGAATGGCTGTTGCCAGGGACTGTGAGAAGAGGGATGTAGGGGAGTTGTCATTTAATGTGCATGAAGTTGAGGTTTTGCAAGGTGAAAAGTTCTGGAGGTTTATCATGCAACAGTGTGACACTACTTAACTCCACTGAACTTCAAAATGGTTATACTTCAAAATGGTTAAGATGGTTAGGGGGAAAAAAAGCCACAGGAAAAAAAATATTAGTTGTTTAGTTGACTTTTTTTTTTTTCACTGAGACTTTCATCTGTCCTTGTCCTCTCCTAACAATTGCTTATTCTTTCTAATCATTATTAGCAATTTTCCCAGTGGTCCCATCATAATAAAATTGCTCTTTCATCTGTTTGCCTTTTTTTATAATAATGTCTCTTGAAGGCAGAATCTTGATCCTAGTCTCCCTTGCTTCTCCACAGTGAGGTGACGGATACCTAATATGTCTTGCTGACTAAATGGATGAATAAAGAAGAGAAGCACAGGACATTTGCTATATCATTTATCAATTTTAATCCATTTTCCATCTTAAGAAAGAAAAATTCTTAGCAGGGAATAAGACACCAAAAATTAACTCACATTAAAGTACTCAAAGACTATGCTCCTTAAACAGCAGAACCCTGCCCTGCTAACATGAGTTCTCTGTCCACAAAATGAAAATAGGACAGACATAAATTTTAATTTTAATGAACATTACTTGTAGATGGCTGAGCTTGAATAGCAAATTATTTCTCGATTTCATAAAGTAAAGAAAAGCTGCCAAAGAAGTATTGACCGAGATATTGACCATATGTTAGATTTTTCCTATTTTAGACATTTCTCTTTTTAAGTAGGCTATTCCTGTTAGAAAAATGGTTTTCTTAATTCTTTCAAAATTAAGATGTGACATGACACATGTGTCATTTTCCTCCCTTACTGAGACACCACTCGCACCTGATGCTCCTTTTTCATTGTTAACTCTTCTTCTGTATGCAAACACGCAAATATGTTTAGCATTTTGATATGTGTTCAAGTGTAGGTTGTCACTCTCAAACTGTCCCAACTGATACCTATATTACTACCAAAATACAGTAATGGAGGTTGTCTTAATTGGCAGGAGAAATAACGTTTATTAACAGATTGAATTATCTTAATTCTCTGTAATTCTTCCATAAAGAATTTTAAACATTTGTGTCATTACTAGTTCACTACATTATGAAGGGATAACTAGCAAATCACTTTAATGGAAATAAAATTGTTACCAATTTTTTGTTATTTTTTGAGATGTGACATGTGTGTACATTTTAGTAATATTTTATGTGAAAAAAATGACAATGATCCTACAATTAATCTAATTGTATGATCCTAATTCTGTAAATAAATAAGTTTAAGGAGTTATTGGTTGTTTATTATAGGAATATTTAATTTTTAACAATGTTTCTTGTTTCATGAGAATCTAGCATTTAGAAATTATAGATTTTCTAAGCTTTAAGATAGTAGGTTCCTTCTCTGTAGCTGAAAATGGGCCTTATAAATTAAAAAAAAAATGACACTCTCTTACCCTTGTACATATCTGGGTTGTATGGATTATGTTGGTGGAAGAAGAAAGAACAAAAGGTGACTCCAGAGGGGACCACTGTGGCCATTGACCTCATTTCCTATGACCCCTTCCCTCCCAACATCACAAATTAAAATAATAAAAACAATAATGACAAATACATGGGAAACTAGCCTTACTCTGTGAGTCAGATTCTATTACTTTCCCCATTCTTATAGGTGGGATTAACTCCAAGAGTAGTTAATGTCTGTTTCAAGGGCACCCACCTAATAAGCAGAGATAGCCAGGGTTGCACAATAGTTTTTTCTTTATGTTTGTTGTGTTCTTTTGTTGTTTGATGCTTGGTACTGAACCCAGCACCTTGCTTATGTAAGCATGTCCTCTACTACTGAGCTGTCTGCCCCCCAGATGCTAGTCTAAAGTATTTAAAGAAATATAATTTTGGGGGGTGTGTGTGTCTGAAGTCCTATATATATATTTTTACTTCCAAAAAATTTGGTATCTACTAAAGTGAATCTTAATAGTTTATGGGGAACCTAACATTTTGTTTCATCTTTTGTAAAACAATGAACTAGCTACAATGACAGAAAACAATCATGTAACACATGTATGGTGATTTATTTATCTGCAGTGAAAGTATGTACAAAATATGCTACATATACTTCAGGTCAGGGTTCATGAGTCAAAATAGTCAAGGCCCTGTGTATCTTTCATCCATGCCTACAGTGTAAAGGGATTCTTCTCATTTGGGGGTAAAATAGCAGTGCACAAGATAAAATCTAACTTCTTAGGGAGCTCACATCTTAGTGGAGGAGACAGAGAAAAATGAATAATTACCATAAATCAAATAACTTCTAGTAGTGATAAACACAATGGAGGAAGAAAGCTGACAATGAAGTAAGAATAACTCTTAGGGACCAGCAGGGCTAGGCTAGATGAGAGGGGTTAGAAGGCTTTCGGGAGAGTATCATCTTGCTGCTGAGATCTAAATGATGAGCAGGAACTGAACCATGTGAAGATTTTGGTGGGACCTATGAGGCAGGAAATGGAAAGGGAGACTTTCCAGGTAGATGACATAGTAGATGGAAAAGCGCTGAGGCACAAGGGCATGAAGAATTTTAAGAACAGAAAAGCAAACATACTTGAAAAACAACATTGCTGTGGTCATTGCTCATTGTTAGTTAGGAGTAGTGGAAAGCTAATACAACCATTTAAGAAGGGTGTAATTATTAAATTTTGATTCATGTTTTAACATTATTTTTCTTTCTTGTTGTAAAAAGAAAGAACCATAGAAGAAGAAAGAATTAAAGCAAATTCACCCAGTAAGAGGTTGATAGGTTTCTGGCTTCACCAGTAGAGCATTCCCATGAAGGGGACTATGCTGGTGTTACATCTTTTGCTAAAATCTAATAAAGAGACAGTGCAGACATGATAGTGAAGTGAGACCCTTCACCTGTACCTTGAATTTCCCTTAATATCTGTGAATCCCTGAAACATTTTCCTGAGACTTTGGAAAGCATATTTTAGGCCTCCTGGACAGAAGTATAATAGATAGTGGTGCTGTATTATACCTTTCAACAGTGTGAAATTCCCTTTCCCTGATCCAGAGGTGCCAGGTTAGAGATGTAGATTTTCCCATTGCCATTCCCAATCATCAATTCCTTCAGATCAGAATCTGCTACACAAAGGAAAGTACAAAATAAATACCCTAATAGAAGTTTTTTTCCCCCTAATAAATGAGTGTTTTATTCTTTAGCCCTTGAACTCATTCATATCTTACTATTTACAGCAATATCTAAATCTGTTCCTCTAAGAAAATAAGTTAGCTTCTCATTACTCCCTGTCTTATCTTAAAAAAAAAAAAAAACAACTCTAAAGAAGATGAAGAGATCATGAGAATTGTGGTCAAGACGATTAATTTAAACATAAATAAAACTTTTGAATTCAGGAAATTATATTAACACCCAATATACTAATTTTTCTAAGTTCTGACAGCAGTGTTAATTGAAATTATTTTAGCAGATCAATCTAGCTAAAGAAAGAAAAACAAGATTTTAAAAATTACTTTGATAAGCCTAATTCTGTGTTGCTCCTAAGCAAACTATTTTGTTTTCTAGCCAGCAACAAGAGTTATAATTAGTCTGATGTTCAGGGATTATATTTTTTTAAGAAAGCTATCCAAACCTGACCAAAATAAAACCCAGACACAAGAGTTTATGTGATACCAACCATCTGTCCATTTTAAAACTCAATGTATTACCATAAAACTGTACTACATTAAGAAGACAGTGGTTATTTTTCCTATATCTTTTTTAAAAATTTTTTTAGTTGTAGATGGACACAATATCTTTATTTTAATTATTATTTTTTTATGTGGTGCTGTGGATCGAACCCAGTGCCTCATGTATGCCAAGCAAGTGCTGAACCACAGAGCTACAACCCCAGCCCTTTCCTATATCTTTTTTAAAACAATTTTCTTTCACTCTGAGTGAAAGAAAATTCACTATCCTGTCTGAAATTCCCTTTCCCTGCTCCGGAGCAGGGAAATTCACTATCCTGTCTAAATCATTTCCTTGTAGAATATTCCTATTTTTCAAACCCAGGTCTGAAGTAGTACTCTGTGTCAAGTGTTATACTCTTAGGCATCCTCTGGCTTTCCATTGATATATCTAAGACTGTTTATTTATTTATGTTTTCACTGCTTACTCCCCAAACTCAGGTTTCTGATTCTTTCCTATATTTTTCTTCTTACTTTTCTTGGAAGTCCTAATATACTTTCAAATTAAAAAATCAATAATGGGAATTATAAATGAAGAGAGGAATGTGTGGTTCAGCTCCTACAGATTGTTGATGGTATTAGGAGGCCCCATTCCTGGAGAAAGTACTGTTCTTTTCACAATAAGAATTATGAAGTAACATTATCCACATTTTTTTGGTATAAGCTCCTTTTCACAATTCACTGTAGGTATGCATATAGTATCTTTCTGAAATATAAACCTTGTAAATAGCAATGTTGGAAGTTTGGGAAATGGTATCCTCGGGCAGTGTATTCAAGTAGGTGTTTCTAGATCTTGCAGAGCAACTGTTAAATTCCTCTATTTTTCTACAAATTATGATGATATCATAAGTAGGTATGAATGATTGGATCAAGATCTTGAGAGCTGATACATTTTGAGCTAGTTATAAGTAAGATCAATTACCAGTAGTAGTTCATCAAACTTTGCATATAATTGATGCTGAATGTATCTTTGTAACAAATGGACAGAACTTAAATATAAAATCAAAATACCAATCAGCATGAATATAAAGTTAATTCTTGGAGAGCAAAATAGAGAAGATATAACAGGTAGGTGAACTCATCTGGCCTCTGAGGTAAGGTGCTAATCCTCAAAGCCTAGCTCCATTCATCTATGTGACCCCAAACAAGAAACTTGATCTCTCTTTATTTCAGTTTTCTCATCTGAAAAATAAAGATAATAAGGGCAACTACCTTAGAGCATTATGATGAGTATTAAATGAGTTAATGTCTGTAAAGCCCTTTAAGAAACATGCTTGCCTGGACCATAGAAGTGATTGCCATCATTATTTTCTTAAGCAAATAAGGGTATGATGTTACAATGTTTAAGTGAACTTTTAAATAGGCAGTGATCTACTTTAACACTCTGTGGAAGTATTCTCTATTAGAAATAAGAATAAAATTTAAATCCTATATATTTACGCTGTGCACCTACAGTTTTTCACCTTGCTTTTGTCATTCAAAATATATTTTGGATAATTGCATATTCTAGAGCACATAAAATTTTCTATTCTTTCATCGTTGTTTAGAGTCAGATAGAGTAAATGCTTTCAAAGTTCTTTCCTACTTCTACAGCAGAACTCTTGGAAGGACTACAGCTTTTCAAATGCCTTCTTATAATATTTGGTCTGTGATCCCATACAGTGTGCCATAATTAATACCTGGTTCTTCTGTTGTTTTGTTTAGAGTGACTCCTCCTCCTACTTCTTCCTGGAAAAAGAAATACTCTTATTAGTAATAATTCCCCATGGTTTTCCTAGTAGATAAAGCCTAAAACCTGTAATCACATGACATAGTGCATGCAGAGAAGTGTCATAATTAAATATAGACTAATATAGTATTTTAAAACTCAGTTAAAAATAATGGATTCAACAAATGCATTAAGACTGTTATGTTATAATGTTGTAAAGATTATGACCAGAATAGGGAAGGAGACTTCAGTAAACAAACTGTTGGAAGATAAATAACAGCTGGTCAGCAGAGGGGAAAATAAAGCTGAATTCAAAGCCGGCATTGTTACAACAGAGAAGAAATATGATTTACAGCATAAAGCCTCTCCTTTTTACCACTAAATGCTTATGAACTTGCAGCACCAGGTGCATCTGCAAAGGGAGGGGGTGGCAAGGGTGTTAAACTGGGAGAATCTGTGGAAAGTCTGTTTAAAAAGAATTAGACCCTGATCCTGATCCAGTTTCCTGGCCTCTCAACAGTTAAGTGGTCACTTCCCCAACATTTTGACAGAAGATTAACGTTTTACATTTGGAAAGGGTAAATGAGATGATCTCTGACCAGGAAAAGGGACCCTAAATTAAAGTCAGGTAAGAAAGCAAACATTATCCTGATGGAGTTGAGTTGCTCTGTGCTCCACCCTAACTTCCTGTCTTCTCACATCAAGAATACTGGAAACATATTAATCCTCCAGGTATAAAATTAGAATGTGGAAAGAGTGAATCCTAAAATTACTGGTATCAGAAGTCCCTAGGAAAACAACCCATTATTCTTCTTATAAGGAAAATCATAGTTAGAAAATCCTACCCACTGAATTTCCAATCAGCTTTTTATTCTTTTACTTTTAAATAAGAGTATGTAGCTATGGATCAATAGATGTTTGTGGAAAGCATCCACAAATGAAAGGAGGAGGCAAAAATAAACAAAAGCAGATGAGATTTGAAAGTTCAGGTACATGTGAAGAAAATCTCAATAGGAAGTTTGGAAATTAATGAACTCTCTCAGAAAGGAGAGAAAGCAGACAACAAAGTGGAAATCAGGAGGCAAAAAAAAAAAAAAAGAGAGAGAGAAATGTGGTCCATCATATGAGTTCCAGAAAAACATGAAGAGCAAATACTGAAAGTTAATAGTCAAATAATTTAGGCCAAGAACTTCCCATAACATAAGAAGAGAAATAACTGAAAAGGAGTCCTTGTGGTGATGGTGAAGGGACATTGAGATGATCACTGCCAAGCAGGGTCTGAAAGCAACCTCTCCAGATTGGAAAGTGGGAATTTAGGGGAGGGATTTCCTAAGAGGAAGGAAATGAAGTGCTAATATATTTGTATAAACTTGTATAAGTTCTCTTACAGGAGAGTTAATGGTAACTATGTACAAAGAGATCAACAAGAACACTATTATTACTTCAAAGAAAATCCAAAATGGTGGGAAAATAGGAAAAAGTGCCAGGACCCTAAACTGCTCAGTAGTTAATATTAACCATCAAATTTCTAAACACTGCATAGTGATTAAGCTAAACTCTGATATAGCTCCACTGAGGAATTTAAGGGATTTAGAGGATGGTGTGTTTCTGTCCATTTATGTGTCTGTGGTGGAAGCCATGAGTTTGAAGGAGGGTTGGGAGGAACTTAATCTCCATGTTCCACAATGGAAAGCCCATATGTGGAGTCCCCAACAGAAAAACAGAAGAAACAAGAAAGCTATTTATAGATAACATATCATAGATAACAGTATTATAAAATATGCTAAAAGGATTGAAAGTTATTCCATTAGATAAGCAGGAAATATATTCACAGGGTGTTTCAAGTTTGGATCTGAAATTTTCCCCCAAATCTCCTGTATGTAGGCAAGGGTAGGTCCCGGGGGTGGTGCTAATGTGAGGTGGTGGCAACATGAGGAGGTGGGGCCTACTTGGAGGAATCAGGTCACTGAGGGTGTGTCCATGAAGGGCATATTGGACTTCACTCCCACCTCATCCTGCTTTCTGGAACATACAACCCTTAGTCCTCCCATCAAGTGGCCTCACCACCAGACCACAGTGATGAGACTAAGCAACTGTGGACTGAAATCTCTGAAACAAGTCTTTCCTACTTTAAGTTGATTTTTTTTTTCAGATCTTTGGTCACAGTGATTGAAAACTGACTTACCCAGGACTCTGGGTAGTATGTGGATTTTAGGAAGAAAAAAAAATTAAACCATTTGATACTAGATTTTACATAATTTGTGTAAACATTATATGGGGGAAAATAGATGTTTGCTGTAACTTTATAATACTTTCAGAGTCTTCATAACTAGATATTAAGAACAAAATCATAAGAGTTCTTAATTAATCCCATTTACTTGTGTGTAAAAAAGAATCAATAGCCTTCTTTATTTTCTTCTGCTCTTTTATTCAGGAATTTGAGGAAATGCCATAAGAAAAGATTACAAGAATCTTATATGACACACTTTCTCCTTGTTTGCTCCAGTACTAATGTTTTTGAGAATTAAAGGTGGGAAACATAAACATGTTTTTTTAATGTGTAGGAGAAGGTTTGGCACTAGTTGACCTCCCAGCCAAATTTTACTTTGCGAACATGGAGAGGGACATATGGGGAACAAATAAGAGTATAATAATCTTACTATTTGTTAAAAAAATAAGTTATATAATACATAAATCTATAAATCGGACACTGTGAACACCAAATATCTATGTAAAAGCTGATTTGTATCAATTAATATCTTGTAGTCTTTATTTTTTCTTCTGTTTCTTATCCTCACCCTAATGTTAGAGGCCATTTTTTTCTTATTTTGTTTTTATCAGTAAACATAATGATTGATAAGGAACAAGGGAACAAGACACTACTTTAGAATGGGCATAATGTTTATATAAAAATATACATATTTCATGCCCACATTTTCAATAGCCTTTTCACAAGATAGCATCTTCTACACCTTAATTAAGATGTTATGTCATTAAAATATGGCAGCTGGACTGTGTGCTACAACCTACACAAAAACATATTTGCCATGAAGACGTGACTCTATTTTATAGACGCTTAAAAAATCAGTATTGATATAAATAGAAGAATAAAATCCAAAGGATAGAAGGAATATTGATTTTTAAAGAATTAAAGCAATTATATTTGTAAATGTATAAATGAGATTATTTGGATAAACATTTTCTAAGAAATCTAATGAAGGTAACCAAAGAATATCTTAGGCACTGGAGGCCAGAAATGATCTTTAAAGAAGCTAAGAAGGTCTAGTAGAAAATATACACAAATAAATAAAACTTCTAGGAATCTAAAATTAGCTACACAGAAACTTCTTTAGTTTCAGAGGGTGTTAACATACTGAAAAGACATCACTTTAAGGCAAATAGAATTTAAATATGATAATAGCACTGCATTATCTTTTCTACTATAATATCTTGGGCATTTGTTCATTCACTAAGCCCATTCATTAAAATTCCACAGTAGTTAAGAGCCTACTATGTGTCAGGCATTCTACTAGCTTCTGGGCAAAATAATTAATGAGACAGCCAAGTTTCTGCTCTCAAAGGCAGAGACTGTCTTGGGAAAGACAGATAAATAAAGAAGCAATTGTTAAGTGCCAGCAATGGAAAGACCTCAACATTCTTTATAGACCATCAATTTTAGAGCTATAAACATGGAAAGAATTGCAGTGGTCATCTGATTTTATTATCTGCCAGTTAACTGAGATCCAGAGAATATAATGCTACAGCTATAGGCAGAGGCAAAACAATAACACATATGTTCTGGTTTCCCTTGTGATGTGGTCTCTAGTCAGCACATGAAACAGTTTTTAAGTTTTGGCTCCAAGAGTAAAATATGCTTTAAGCAAAGTGATATTTCTTCAAGACCATAGTAACTACATATTTATTTGAAAAACAGAACTTCCAGTATGTGGAGCATGGGGTTAGAGTCTGAACAAGTATTCTAAATGAGATACATTGATATGGTTTGGATATGAGGTGTCCCCAGAAGCTTCTGTTAATGGAGGAATGAACAACAGTGCGATTATTAGATTATGAGAGCTGTTACTTCATCAGAAAATTGAACCATGTGATGGATTAATGATTTGAATGGACCGACTGAATGGTAACTCTTAGCAGGTAGGACGTGGCTGGAGGGAGTAGGTAAGCAAAGGCATGCCTTTGGGGTTTATATTTTATCCCTGACTCCTTACTTACTCTGCTTCCCATGTTATAAGTTGAGCAGCTTTCCTCTACCACACCTTGCTGCCAATGATGTTCTGTCTCACCTGGGCCAGGACAATGAAGTCATCAGGCCATGGGCTGAATCTCTGAAACTATGAACCCAAATAAACTTTTCTTCCTATATGTCGTTATTGTCAGGTATTTTGTCACAATGATAAAAAACAGACTAACACATACATATAGTAGCAATAGATTCTAGAAGAAAACACTTAGAAAATTTTACTAAGTGCTAGGGAAGTAGCTGAGATACTAAAATGATTAAAAACCTATTCTATCTTAATTCTGTATGTACTATTTCACTCTTCCTTTGCAAAGGCCTTATGCATTGAATATGGTTATCTCTGTAGAATGTGAAAACTTTAGGAGAAAAAAATAGTAACTTCATCAGGACTGCAAAACAATTTCATGGTAGAAGAAGGATTCCAGTGTAGTTATTTGGTTTTGTTTTGTTGGTGATCTACCTAAAAATATTATTGGCAGGTAACAATCACTTTGTTAATTTGAATATTATACATTATTTGTACTCCAGTAAGAATAACCATAGACTATGTGCTAGGGTTTTATGATATAATGAAACATCTCAAGAGTAGGATGGTCAATAAGAGAAGAAGAGGTGGAAAATATTGAATTTGGGGGAAGTCCTTTTACTTCCTCTTCTTAGGAATTCATACACATATATAGAGCTACAAATAAATACTGGAGATCTAACTGATCCTTTGGTTGAAGGTTAGAAAAAAGCAACTAAGATCTTCTCTATCAATAACAAAATAGTCCTCCCTCAGAATACTTGGGGAATTGGATCCAGAATGTTCCCTATATACCCAAATTTGGTGATTCTCAATCTCTTATATAAAAATTACATAATATTTGCAAAATCTATGTACTTCCTTCTAGATACTTTAAATCATATCCAGATTAATTATAATACATATTACAATATAAGTACGCTGTAAATAGTTCTGCAATTTTTAGGGAATAATGATAAGAAAAACAGCTTGTCCATGTTTCAGACAGATACACTTTGTGAGGAGCATTTTGACCTAAGGTGGTTTGAGTTTTCGTGGATATGAAACCTATTGTAGAAAGCTATTTTCATCTTTCAAAAACATATTTTTCCCATTTCATCTGTGAAGAGACCAATATTTTAATAGAGAAAGGTTTTCTGGAACTAGATGGGTGCCCTTGTGAAGACAGACTGAGGCATTGTGAAGATGGTTCCATATTATCTGAAAGGGAAATGGGGGTTGAATGACAGCAATAGTGTCACTATTTGCCTGTTGTGAGTCCAGCTTTAAAACAGACTCAGGTTTTGTTAGATTACTGCTCCAGGCCATAGTTAGATGCCCAAGAGTTGAGGAACTGTTAAAGTAGTATTTTAAAGATGTAGCCTTGCAATATCAGGTAAATTTGAAAACCCATCTCTTGAATTGGGGATCCACTTCTCAAGGTTAGGTGAGGAGAATTTTTTAAATCTTCAATGATTTCAACAAACATAATTAGGACAGATTTCTTTCCAAGAATCCAATTTCTACAATTGTAGACACACCCCTTTTCTTACTCTCCTTGGTATACTATATCCTAAATTCAGCTGGTTCAGCTGAAGGTATGAAGAAAGAATCTGATTAAAATAATTGGCAATAAAGTATGAATAATTAACTGACACCACCCTGCTTAAGGGGGTATTTGCTTTCAAGAGTGTAGGCTAAGCTGTCACTAATTGGGATTGAGGAAAGAGCAGCAGCAATTTAGCACAGTGTTTCAGCTTCACAAGTTCCTTTCTCAGTAAGGTATTTTTATCTCAAACCTCTCAGTTGAGCATATTCTAAAGCACATATTACCTCATAGCAATAATCATTAATCTTCTTTTCATCTATGATTCCTGTGACTTCTTTTCTGATATTTCCTTTTCTCTCCACTACCATACCATAGTGCTTTTCATCTTGGATATGTACCTTCTCACACAGGGGACGGCCACACAATCAGGCACATGCCATGGCCGCTTGTGGATGCTGACATGTACCATGCTTCTTAAACTCCTATAATTATCTATTAGTTCTTTATTATGATGATTAGTATTTTATTGAATGTTCACTAACTTAACATGCTCCCAAAACCAATGGAACATTACCAGCACCATATCACTCCTTTTGAAAAAATGTTTCTTACCAAGAATAGCATCTCTCCTCCCATTATTTTTGGCGAAATCGCTTTATGTTTTACCAGACACTTGAGAGACAAGATTAGAATACTGAATGTACCCAAGTTCTTTCAAGAACTGAAATGTTTAGAAAAAAAGCATTGCTGTTTCACACCAGGCAAAAAGTATATACCAAAAAAATAATATGAAATTTTGATATGAAATTAATTGCTTCAAAAAAATGAGGATGTAATGCTTAGGTTATATATATATATATATATATATATATATATATATATATATATATATAAAATAAAAAAAAAATATATATATAAAATCAAAAAAATTAACAAAAACAATCAAATGTTTATTAAAAATAGTGACATTTTAGACAGATAATTTAGAATGAACTGATTTGTTAAGCATTAAAATGTTTTTCTTTTTTTCATAAGATGCATTATCATGTTATTGTAAAGGTAATAATAAATGAACATTTTTGTATGAATTCTTTTAAAAATATTAAAGAATTAACAAAACTCCTCTTCAATTAAAACTTGCGCCTGGTATCTGTTTTCTATGAAACAAGTCTTTTTTGTCTCATATCAAATCAATCAAAGAGTATTAGTTGCCTTTTTCTATGCAAATGTTTTTTGAGAAGACTAATTTTCTCATCAGTTTATAAATCATTTTATACAATATAGTAATTTACATTAGACATGGTAAGATAGACGCTTATACTGAAATATTTATCATTAAAATAGAGTTTTCCTTAATTCGGTGATACTCTTCCATGAAACTAAGGCCTTATTGACAGGAGTTTTTCACAACTTAATGAAGCATGTATCAAGTTCTCATTTTCTTATAAAGTTGGGCTTCCACAAAGATTGGGGTTCTCATAGTCACAGAAAAAAGCCTTCTTTCCTCCAAACTGGTGGGAGTTCATATTCAGCTCTCAGGAAAACTTTGATAGTAATAGTTTTGAAAACACTCAATTTTGTGGCAGATGATATATACTTGATAGTTATTCAGGAAAACATGTCTCTGCTACATAAATGTTGGTCATGGAATTTTTGGTAGAAAATAAATGGAGGTTGCAGAGCTATTCACAATTTAATTATAGCAAAAATTCAGACCTTCCTTCCTGTTTTAGACTTTCCATCTTTTGTCTCAGTTTTACTTTCCCTTAATAGAAAAATATTTTCCTAAATTATTTGTTTTTTTGGGTTCTGTTGGTTAATCATCTTTTAGTTTAAAAAAAAAAGGTTGTTTGTTTGTGGTTTGTTTCTGTTGAGATTTATTTTGTTTTTATATCATCAAGTGATGACAGAGTCAGTGGACACATTTCCTTTTGGTTTCTGAACTTTCTTTTATTTATTTTTCTTCCTAAAACTACTGAGTTTTCAAGTCTCTTTGTAACGCCTTTTCTCTGAATAAAATGTCCTTTTTGGAAACACGGTGTTTCCACATTTGGAGAGGTCTACCATGTAATTTGAACCACAAACATTTTAATTGGTAATGTTGAGGTTTTCATTATTGCTGAAGGGTACCCTATTTTGGGAGGGGGTTAAGAGCACTTATGCAAATTTCCCTCAGAAGGGCTTGAGGCATTGATGAAGTCCTTTCTGTTTTCTAATGCTTACTAGAGAGTGGTAAAGAAGTACAACAGTACTAAGTGGTAACCAGGGGAGTGTTAAGCACCTACAAAGTAGGAGGCACTATTTTTTTGAGGGGGAGGGGGAGGCACTATTTTGAAGATACAGCAGTGAACAAGACTTACTAGATTCCAGCCCTCATAGAGTTTATATCTATTTTTAGAGAAAAGCAGGCAATAAATAAAATAAACACACATTTTGTTTCTGGTATTGATAAGTCTCCTGAAGAAAATTGTGGCCAAGGTGATCCAGAGTAACAGATATGACCATTGTGTACAGAGTGGTCCAGGAAGCTTCCTCTGATGAAATGACACTTAAGCATAGGGGTTGAATGGAGTTTAGAGGAGAGGGAAAAACCGAAGGTGCAGGTCCTGAAGCAGGAGGGCTGTGGTATATTTGAGGAAGGTCAGATTGGTTGGAGTATAGTGACAGAGTGAGTAAATGAGACAGGAAGCAGGATACAGAGGGCCTGGTAAAGATGGGGTGAGTTCATTCTATAGGGAATGGGAAGCCAAACAGGGAGAAGCAGGTGGCATAATGTGGCTTGTGTTTCATCAGGATCATTTTGGCTGCAATTTGGGAACAGATTAAAGGGATTGAGAATGGAAGCTGGATGTCCTGTCAATAGAGAGATGATGGTTACATGAGGAAGGGAATTAGAGGTAGTATAGGTCAGTATATCAAATACATTTGATTGAAGATTTCTCTTGAGGAATTGGATGTGAGAATGAAAGAATAATAGTCAATAAAAGTCAATGATGGAAAAATTTTTGTCTGAGGAACTGGGTGAATTGTGGGTACCATATATACACATGTCATTTTAATGTACTAATGCTGACATAAAATCCCACATATCTTATCAACAGAGATATTCACAGAATAAATCTTAGGTTTTTTAAAAAATTTTGTACTACAAAGTGGCCATCTGTGATGATTCCAGGAAGAATATATTGAATTTGCTTCCATTTTACCTATGTTTTAGTGACTGAGGAGAAACATCATTTTACCTGTAAAACCACATTACATGTCCTACCTTCATTTAGGCTAATTTCTACCATATCGTGTCAGGTGAGTTCAGAGGTATAGCAAATGCTTGCATTAAGAGAAAATAGCTAGAAATATTGCAAATCGGTTTATGATGTTAGCATTCTTCAATTTACTTAACTTTTTTTTATCTAGGGAATTAAGATGCTTTAGATTTTAAGATCTTATCTTTTTTTGGATGAGGGGCTCCCTGCCCCCTTTGCAAAGCTCTCTTCTTTATGCACCAGATTTTCTGACATTCTGAATTAATACTAAGCCTGTCTAAATTTGACTTAGGTTGGGGGATAGGGAAGATGTACTTTACTCCAGGGAAGGCAATATCTATTTTTATAGGAAACTGAATGTTGTAAATACTGCATATTCAGGGTATTTGTACTAGTAAGTTATGTTAACAGATAGCTTGATAACAAATATCTAAGAACTGGGTCAGAGGGAGATATTAAATTTGTGCTATATAAGGTTTCCCAAAGGCTTGGTTTATTTTGCAAATAAAGTTAAAAATGCTTTTTCTTGGTGGCTGTCTTTATATTTTATGACTCTACTAAAGAAAGTTTCTTAAAAATTGGATTTTCGTTTTTTAATTTAGGAGCTGATATTGTATGTTAACTTATTTTAAACACTTTTTAAATAGCTGATTATTAAGCACCTTTACACTTTGCTAAATATCTTTTTATAAATATTTTTGATGCTCTCCCTGAAGGTACCAAAGTGGCCATTCACTTAGCAATCATTTATGGGGTGCTAAAGGCAACAGCAGTCACTACAATATCAATCCTTATCCAGAAACTAGGGAGGCATTTGGGAAAATATCATTAACCAAATTAGGGTTGATGTGTTTGTTTAAATAATTCTTACTTTTGAATGAAAATATCTGTCCTAATTAGCATTTCTTTCTTTCTTAAATGGCACCTGACTCTCAATGTCCTGCATCATTTTGTATCCCCTCAGGAATTTCCTCAAATGCAAACTGCATCTAAACCTTTCCTTCTAAATCCTCTTTGAGGATTGTGATCTTTGATCTTTGGATCTCTTATCTGGTACTACCTCTGTTGCCTCCCCACAGTGGATTCTTCTCTTGTAAACCTACCATGTTCTCTGATCACACTATTAACTTTCTACTGTCGTTTTTTCCATACTGTTGACCCAGTCACTGGTAATGATCACATCCTTGATTTTCAAAGATATTTATAGACTTTCAAATATGGCTTTCAAAGCAGGCACTGGGAAGAAGTGAGGAAACTCAGATGTATGGGACAGTTAGTAAATATTGGCATCAATTTAGATAAATAGGAAACAGGAATGGACAACACAGATTAATTTCTTTTTGTTTTGCCCATCAGACAGCTGCAATGTAAGTAGATTTCCTTTTTGCAAACCTTTATGATAACTCTGTATGCAGAAGAAAGGTACATCAAAAGCAACAAACCCTTTGCATTGACTTGTATCATTCCTTCCCAAAATCATTCCTCCTATTTTTCCCCCTCATCTTCATTTTCTGGGCTTGCAATTCCCAAGACTGTGTCAATACTACAATCCTTGCCTTAGGCTTTCCTCTTTTAAAAGGACTTAAGACTAACAAAGCTGGTATTATTAATCTATTCATTTAGCTAAGATTGTCAAGACTAGAAAGGTTTATAGGATCCCTTCTGCCTATAATATCTGAATTACTACCAGTTATTCACATTGTTCTTTATATGATGTTTCTAAAATAAATAAATGAACAAAACAACAACAGATTCCTCTTTCGAATGACATGGAAACTTTCTTTTTTATTTTTCTATGATTATTCTGAGATTTAAAATTTTTTTTCTTTATATATATATATATATATATATATATATATATATATATATATATATATATTCAATGGACCTTTATTTTATTTATTTATCTATAGTGCTGAGAATCAAACCCAGGGCCTCATACATACTAGGAAAGTGCTCTACCACTGAGCTACAAACCAGCACTCAAGATTTTTAAAAAATATCTTTGTTAAAACTTATAATAAATATATCATAAATTATTCTATTGAATGAGTGAATCAAGAAATGGTGAGCTATCACTATTGCATATGCTGTAATAAGTAATAAAGAAAAATCATTATGTGGCCTGATGTGAACACCTAAAACTTATGCCATTTTCTGCTCAAATCTTAAATTAACTTTGAAAAATTAGCCATTTTAAAAACAATATTATAACTGATGTGTGATCCTTTTCCCTTTCAGATATTTAATAAATATTATACACTCTTAAAATCAATAAGATAATGAAGATTTTGATCATTTTGGTATACTCTACAATTATGTAATTAGATGTCATAATTACATGTTCAAATGATTACACACATGAACATGAATTTCTTAATTAGCAATAATTATACTAATGATCTAAATTCACAGAAATTGGCTGAAGTGACTAAATCAAGTAAATACTTCCATTCCAAGAATGATTTGGGAAAATAAAAATGTGTATCTATCATAGACTGTCTTTCCACAGACTCTAGCTTCTGCTATTTATAAGAAAGCTGCTGTAAATTATATTTGTTTTGCACTGAGAATTGAATTAAATATGTCTTACCTACAATAATAATTACATAAATTTATTGAGAGAGGCAAAATACTTTCATATTGTCTTGGGTATATTTTGGAATCTGTGTCATTCCCTGTTACCTGATAAATTCCCCATACATTTATCTCTCCTTGGTTTTGTATCCTTGACATATGCTGTTGTAGGAAAATAGTGACTATTTGAATATATTTTATATCTTAGAGTTTCTTAGACATCAAGCACACAAGTAGCATAGGTAGATATATATTTACAATAATGATATCTTAGCTCTTTATCACTTTATTTATTTAAGGAATATAATATATGAAAACCATTAATGATCGACTAAAGTTTCAGTTTTGTCCAAACCTTAATTAATAAATGATGTCTATAATAATTATGTATACTGGAGGGCTTATGATGGTAGGTTCACATATATGCATATGTTGAAGATATAAAATAGATTTATATGTAGTATAAATATTTCATACGTGTGTATGTAAAAATATATATATATATATTTACATACACATAAATATATGTGTATTTACTGGAACAGTATTCAGTAACTATCTGATTACTATATCTCTTTTACTATGTGATTTGGGTTTTTATTGTGTATGTGTGGAAAATAAAATTAGAAAAAGAAAAATATATGTAAATAAGATATTTTATAATGCTGGGTGTACTGGTCTTATTTTGCATTCAGGTAGATGAAATCATAGCTTCAGGCTCAGCAGCTTCATCTGTTTTACCTATTTCCCTAATAAACCTGAGTTCAAGTTATACAATTACTGGTGAGACATTGATGGCATCCTCCTTCATGATTTTAAAAATGTTTGAACTCCTCTCCACACTTGGGGTGAGAGTGAAAAGTTCTCAAAAACTTCTCTACATGTATCTGAATTTTATCACTCTAATAGGCTGTTAGATCAATACTATAACTGTTGATTCTGTTTCTTAACCAAGTACACTAAGAATTGCATCTATGAAAATTGATTCCTCACAAAATACATGTCTTCCCTTCTGAGTTAATTTGGTTCTGATTCTATTTATTTACTTATTGAGTTGTGGGGATTGAAGTACTGATCTATATCTCCAACCCTTTTATTTATTTATGTATTATTTTTGTTTTGAGACAGTGTCTTGCTAAATTCCTTAGGCTGGCCTTGAACTAGAGATTCTCCTACCTCACTTCCCCAATAGCTGGGTTTGTGGGTGTGTGTCACTATACTCAACAGATTCAGGACTCTTATTGATAGATTCAGATTTGTAACACTAATGCAATAGACTCTGGTAAATGTAGTTTTTGGTTTTTGGACTCTGAATTTCAAGAAGACATCCTAGTCAAAAGTTGAAGGCGTGTGAGTAACACGGACTATATCCTGTGGTCACAAGAGGCAACTGTATGAGGAACTTTCCTACATCTACCACCCAATAAAGCATTTGATACTTATCATATTTAGACAAAAGTTATGGTTTCTAATTTAGTAGTGAGTATATCTTGAAACCTCCAGTGAATTGAAGATAATAAATTCCCTATTTTGTGTGAAAACCAGTCTGTTTTATGAAGACTTCTCTTATATACTTTTCTCTTTTAACTTTCAAATTCCCCATCTTCCCCCTTCTTTACCCAGGTTACAGGTTCAAGGTTCCTTTTCTTAATATTTTTTCTGTCCCAGGAATAGTCACTCAAGAATCCCAGGTAATATGATACAGGATAATTTGTGTTTCATTCTTCATCTCCATTTCACTTGAGAAACATAATTTTGTAGAAATATAAATATGCACAGGAAATTTTACAATGGGTCAGTAAAGTTTAATAATCTATACTCTCTTTTTGTAGAGTTAAAGTGTAGCCATTTTGTCCCCTTGTTCTTAGGGAACAAGTACTTTAAAGCCACTGAAGTCCGGGTCTTTTAATACCAGAGTAATACTGAACATAGGTTCTGGATCAGAGTGGGCTCACAGCTGTATATGCTAGTAATGAGACCATGGGAAAATCATTTTTCTGCTGAAGCATCAGTTTACTCAACTTTAAATTGGAAAGTAGTAACTAAACAACATTATTTTTTGAGGATTAAGAGGGATATATTAACAAAGAAATTGCCTTAGCAAATACTTGTGACTCTTAGTAGAAATATAGTCATAAAATGGTTGTTAGAATGTTGGAGCCACTACTAACTATGTGGTCTTCAGAAAGTTAATCTTTCTTAATCTCAGTTTAGTCATCTGCAAATTGAGCATCACAATGTTAGCTGGTCGGATTTGTATGAAGACAGTGATGCAAGACTGTTGCTCATTTTGTCTCTTTCTAAGCTTGTATCAAAATCGAAACAGGTTAAATATAAATTCTTGCAATATTTAACCCAGGCATTAATCTATTGGGCTGAAATATTTCAAATGTGTCCAGGAATAGCATATTGTTAATATCCTGTGATCCTTGAGTTCTGAAATTAGGGCACTTAAATGGACATTTAAAGTAATACTATTTCAGGGATAAGATGTCTTACCCATCAGTTTAGTTTTACATGTCTTATTGTTGATAGCATTCGATCACCTGGATGTTGAATGGAGTTTAAATTATAAGCTGACAGTTAAGTGTAAACATCTTTTATACTACCTTCAAGGATTTCAGGGTGCCCAGAAAGTGTGCATTTGTTTTGTTTTTGCTTTTCTGAAAGGTGTTCAAATATTTTGGAAGCAAAGTATAAAAATTTGCCCAGAAGCCTGAGAATGAAACAATAGGAATTGAGGATATTAATTTGCTTTCCAGGTCTAGGTACCCAGAAAAATGCACACAGACAAATGATTCACTGCAAAATATTTCTGTGGCCAATTTGATGTCTCCTGGGAGTTCTTTAGATGAAGCTTTAGAAAACATGAAATAGAATTGCATTGCATTACTCATTTGGCACATTCTGGCTAAATTTGTTAGAAGAGTCCTAGAATGTCATAATCAGAAATACTTTTTAAGTCTTTATACTTCAAAGATACTTCTTTTTTTATCAGTATGCTTTAAAAAATCTCTTAAGTATTACTCATTTATTTGGTTACCTTATAAACAAATGTAAATACAACTTTAATACACTGCTGTCTTGGAATGAAAAGAACACAGAAATGTATTATTTCTTACATTTCTAATACTCTGCTGTGTCTGCAATACTGTTAACTTAGATTATATTCCATTATAAAAGGTACTAAAGAAATCTCTGCTTCACTTTCAACAAAATCAAAAATGATGGTGAAAATATTCCCATAATAAACCCATAAGGAGAAGATGGAAATATTCAGCCCTAACACTCAAGAAAAATCCTTGATTTGTAAATTTTGTGGTCAATCAATATTGATTAACTAGTGTAAAAATGCTAAATTTAAATCAAGGAAGACTTTTAAAGTTCTAGAAGAATCATTATAGTAGCACTTGAATTCCACCTGCGTTTATTCACTTGCATGATTAAAAAAAAGTTTGGAATATACTGTATGTCATTATAGCAGGTTACCAGCATATAAATGAGATATTGATGACAGGTTTAATGATGTTTTTAGCCAATACTTGATTCTTCCTTTTATTAGGTGCTACTCAATCTTTTAGATGGTTAATACAGTGTTTCCATGCATGCAGTTTCCTTTATTTCTTTCATTACTTCCAGTTGTCTTTCCAACGTTACTACTTTCATTATTTTTCATTTGGTAAACAAAGAAGATCTTTTATTTATAGAGTCTTCAAATGTTAAAAATGTATTTCTGATGTTTTGCTTCAGTCTTCCACAACAAATGATATTCAACTGCTGATTTCTGGACCCAGAAAAACAAATAGTAGCTTAAACAAGATAGGCATGAATTCTGTCACCCAGAAAGAAGTCTAGTTGTAGGGAGTATTATTGAGATGGGATGGTTGTTTTGTGACATCATCAGGGATCTACCCTTTTTAAATAATTTGAATAGACTACTGGACGGTAACTCTAGGCTGGTGGGGCATGGCTGGAAGAAGTAGATCACTGGGGGCATGGCCTTGGACTCATCTTTGGCCTGGCTCCCCCTCTTTCCTCCCCCCTCTTCCTCTTCTCTCCTCCTCCTTCTCTTTCTTCTCCTTCTTTCTCTCTCCTTCCTCTGTCCCTCCCTCCCTCCCTTCTCTCCCTCCCTCCCTTCCTTTTCTCCCTCCCTCCCCCCCCTCTCTCTTTCTCTCTTTCTGTCTCTCTCCTTTCTGGTATACACTTAAGTGAACATCTTTCTCTACTATCCCTTCTCCTTCTGCCATGGATTTCTGCTATATCTCAGGCCTAGAGATATGGAGTCAGCCAACCATAATTGAGACTAATGAAACCAAAATTACCTCCACTAAATTTGTTCTTGTCAGGTTTTTGGTTACAGTAATGAAAAGCTGAGTAACAAAGATCCTATGATTCTATTATATTCAATTTCAGGAAATGATGAAGTAAAGGGAAAAAAAATGAGCCTATTCCATTCTATTTTAAGAAATTTATCCACAATGCCCTCTTAATGTTTTCAGTTACATGACATACATGTGTGCAGAAAAAAGTTAACCTAGTAGCCCTGAGGATGCTACCCAACGTCCATTGCAAGGTTGGCCTTTGGTTGGAATCTAGGAATTTGAACTTCAAGAAGATTCCTACCATTTCCTAACCAGTAGAAGTGGCTCACCATTCCTAAAGTTGCTTTTTTTTTAATAATAATATGGTTTATACTGAACACTTGTTTACTTTTAGGCTGCTGGAATTTTGATATTTGCTAGAGGGTGCCTAAGTGACCAGTGAAACACTTGGGTGTGGCGTCTCCAATGAGCTTCACTGGTAGAAGTGAACTAAACACACTGTGTGATTCTATTGGGAGGGGACTCCTGAAAGCTTGAGTCCTTTTTCCTCCCAGAATTTCCCTGTATACATTTATCCTTTTGTTAATTTTGCTTGTATCCTTTCACTATAATATGTCATCATCATGATGATGACTTTATAATGGATACATACTTTTTTATAGGTATAGGGATATATTTAGATGGATTAACAAACTCATTAATGGTTATAGATTTAAAAAAAATCCCACTCTGTATATATTCCAAAATAAAAACAGATGAATAGACTCAACTTTCACTTGAAGAAGTGTCAAAAGATTAACATCTCAACTGAAACTCCTTATATTGTGGGTTCCTTGTGGAGAGCTGTTTTATCTAATTCATACTTGTATTATCAGAATTATGCTACCAGGAATTCATCCAAGCAGAAATTACTTTGATAATGATTTCCATGTCAGGTTTGGTTATTTGGACTAGAGATACCAAGATCAAGAACAGTCCTTGACATAATGAGTTTATAGCTTAGTAAGGCAAAATAATTGTGTTTTAGGACTGATTTCTAAGATATAGACACGGAGAAGAAAGTTCAAGTACTAGTGGAGCAAGAATTCAGGAGAGGAAAAGAAAGAAGATGGGTAAGGACATGATTTTAAGAGGTTAGCTCCCGTCTGGCACAGCAAAGGAGTCCTGGGCTGCAAATTATGGTTCAGAAACTGTCCTAACTGGAGTAAGGGAGCTGGGCTCTCATATTCCACATGGATCATTAATGGGCTAAAAGCCATTGAGTTGAGGAGTAATCTCAATGATTTCTAAGACTTCATCTTTGAGTGTAAAGTGACTCCACGGCCTAAGGACCTTCTTTGAGAAACAAGGAATCCTTAAGAGGTACATATAGAAAGAGCAAAAAGTATAAGGGAGTCAGATGAATACCTGATACTTGCTCTAATTATAACCAGCTACTATTGCAATATGTTGAGTGCTCCCTTAGAGGGAATTACCAGTGCTATGGCAACAAAGAGAGCAAGGCATGATAGGTCTTTGTGGGAGAGGGAAAGCTTCCTAATAAAATGATTTCTAGAGTATCAGAGGGCATTAACTAGCTACCAAATATAGGGGAAAAAATAAGGAGAACTTTCAGGTCCAAGGAACCCAGTGTACAAAAACACAAAGTCACAAGATCATAGAAGAACTGGAACTGTTGAGAAGAAAAATTCCCAACATTAAAGTCTGTCGTGGTTCTAATATCAGGGGATGAAGTATAAAAACATTCTGCAAACTTCTAAAGAAGTAAAATCCTCTTGCTGTTGTTTGAGTCCCCGTGGTTAAATTCTGTGTTGTGTTTTAAAACCAAACCCTTTTACCATGGGTATACATTCAGCCAAGCACTTGCTTACTTATAAGCAGTTGCCCCAAGATGTACCTTTTTCTTTCACTCTGGTTTGCATTAGTGCTAGCAGGCCCTGTCCTAATTCTCCATATGCACAAAAGATAATGCTGTTAAAGATAAGCATTACGTTTATTTGATTTCTTTCATAGTTTATTTACAAAGGAGGTGAATCAATTTTTCAGCTTAACTCCAAAGAAAATGCCAAAGGAAGCATTTGTGCATATTTATTAGTTATATGTGTTGATTCTGTATAAAGAGATCTAAACCCAGTGTTCTCTGCTTTAAGGCCTATCTAGTGTTGGGAGTACACAGGTCCACACCTCATCATTTCCCTGTTTCCAACTCCTCTGCCACTATGAGTCCCTCTTCATCACCACCTTTGTTCTGACTGGTGAGAAGACTGACCTTGAGTCCCCCTTGCTATTCTTCAGACTCCATTTTTTATTGTTCCCAGGAACTTCTTATTTACAATTATCAAATAGTAGCTCTAATTTATGGAAAACTTTTAAAACTGTATATTATTATAATTAGTGGTATTGGTGATGATTCTAGTAATTATGATCCCTAATAATCATATTAGAAAAACACTGTACTAGAAAAAATGTTTTATTCATAAATTATAGATACTTTAATGTTAAAATTTTATTGCCTTGTCTGAAAATTGTGGTTCTTTTGATAAAAGCACATTTAGAAGCAAATGTAACATGTTGTTATAATTTATTATAGTCTGATACTATTTATTAAAAATTTAACTTGTCTGATCTAGAGTCTTATGCCATTCAGAATTTTATTTATTTATTTTTTGTGTTAAGTGATTTAAAAAAAACCTATTTCCTCTCTAATTTTCCCTGGTATCAATGCAGGAGATAAGAATAAACTTTATTTTCAAACATCAATGAATGCTGTTTGTTGAGAGGTACCAATCACATGCATTCTTTTATACTCTTGCAAGTAGATACCTGTAACTGGCTTTTCAGGTTTACCTCCCAGTGGTTCTGGAGGCAGATCATCCCAATAATTATAGACTATCCAATGGATGATGTTTATCTTGTATTTTACTCTGGCTTCCTTCTACCAGTGAACGATCTTCTTTCAAAGCACAAATAAGGGTGGGAAAAAGTTCAGATTTGTGTCTATAGATGGACCTGAGTATGTTTGCTTTAACTCCTTGGTAACTGATAGAAAATATCTTCAACTCATGAATCTCCATTCACTAGACGTTAATTAAAGGAGGAAATCAGAAGTCTCTCATGATGGTTAAGGTGCAAGTCCTGATTGAATTTGTAAAATCTGTGCATCATGCTTTTAGAATTCAAACAAGTTTGTCTGTGAATTATGCTCTGGGTTTTTAATGTTTTCCTAAGATTATCTCAGTCAACATTGATTTTATTTAAAGCTATATAAAATCAGTCATGTTTTAGTAATATGATTTATCAAAAATCAAAATACATAATCCTCTTTCAGGAATTGGATAGCCCTCAGCTAAGAGTTAGGTTCTGTAGTCTAAGATGATCTCCATTGTTATTCCTTCAGTTTACTAGAGAATTAAATTAAAACAATATGTCCTAAATTTCATTATTTTCTCTTTTTGTTAATGTTATTTTTATGGAGATGACTATTTAATGTTTAATAGGATATAAACATGCATATTTAATAATTTACATCTAAATATCAGATATCTAAAATTCCCATTGTGGGACTAGTAATTATCTCAAATGTCTACTCTCCTGTACTTTGAAAGTTGTGGAACCATCAAATTACAGCAACAAGATGCCATTCAGAGTAAAGAGTATCTTTCCTAGTCGTACTTCTAACTAAGGATGGGAATATAAAAATGATGTAAGCAGAAATATTAGGAATCCCAGAAACTTCTGTGAAAGACAAATAGCAGTTGCTTTTTGTCCCTTTTCTTTTCTTTTTTTTAATTGGTTGTTCAAAACATTAGAAAGCTCATGACATATCATCTTTCATACATTTGATTCAAGTGGGTTATGAACTCCCATTTTTACCCCAAATACAAAGTGCAGAATCACATAGGTTATACATCCACATTTTTACATAATGCCATATTAGTGACAGTTGTATTCTGCTACGTTTCCTATCCCCTACTATCCCCCCTCCCCTCCCCTCCCATCTTCCCTCTCTACCCTATCTACTGTTGTTCAATTCTCTCCCTTGTTCCCCCCCTTTCCCCTCACAACCTCTTATATGTAATTTTGTTGTAACAATGAGGGTCTCCTTCCATTTCCATACAATTTCCCTTCTCTCTCCCTTTCCCTCCCACCACTCGTCTCTGTTTAATGTTAATCTTTTCCTCATGCTCTTCCTCCCAGCTCTGTTCTTAGTTGCTCTCCTTATATCAAGGAAGACATTTGGCATTTGTTTTTTAAGGATTGGCTAGCTTCACTTAGCATAATCTGCTCTAATGCCATCCATTTCCCTGTAAATTCCATGATTTTGTCATTTTTAGTGCTGCATAATACTCTATTGTGTATAAATGCCACATTTTTTTATCCATTCATCTATTGAAGGGCATCTAAGTTGGTTCCACAGTCTAGCTATTGTGAATTGTGCTGCTATGATAATTATGTGGCAGTATCCCTATAGTACGCTCTTTTAAGGTCCTCAGGAAATAGTCCGAGAAGAGCGATTGCTGGGTCAAATGGTGGTTCCATTCCCAGCTTTCCCAGGAATCTCCATACAGCTTTCCAAATTGGCCGCACCAATTTGCAGTCCCACCAGCAATATACAAGTGTACCCTTTTCCCCACATCCTCGCCAGCACTTATTGTTGTTTGACTTTATAATGGCTGCCAATCTTACTGGAGTGAGATGGTATCTTAGGGCGGTTTTGATTTGCATTTCTCTGACTGCTAGAGATGGTGAGCATTTTTTTAATGTGCTTGTTGATTGATTGTATGTCCTCCTCTGAAAAGTGTCTGTTCAGGTCTTTGGCCCATTTGTTGATTGGGTTATGTGTTATCTTATTGTTTAATTTTTTGAGTTCTTTGTATATTCTGGATATTAGGGCTCTATCTGAAGTGTGAGGAGTAAAAATTTGTTCCCAGGATGTAGGCTCCCTGTTTACCTCTTTTATTGTTTCTCTTGCTGAGAAAAAACTTTTTAGTTTAAGTAAGTCCCATTTGTTTATTCTTGTTATTAATTCTTGGGCTATGGGCGTCTTATTAAGGAATTTGGAGCCCGACCCCACAATATGTAGATCGGAGCCAACTTTTTCTTCTATCAGATGCAGAGTCTCTGGTTTGATATCAAGCTCTTTGATCCATTTTGAGTTAACTTTTGTGCGTGGCGAGAGAAATGGGTTCATCTTCATTTTATTGCATATGGATTTCCATTTTTCCCAGCACCATTTGTTGAAGATGCTACCCTTCCTCCATTGCATGCTTTTAGCCCCTTTATCAAATATAAGAAAGTTGTAATTTTGTGGATTGGTCTCTGTGTCCTCTATTCTGTACCATTGGTCCACCTGCCTGTTTTGGTACCAGTACCATGCTGTTTTTGTTAGTATTGCTCTGTAGTACAGTTTGAAATATGGTATCGCTATACCTCCTGATTCACTCTTCCTGCTTAGAATTGCTTTTGCTATTCTGGGTCTTTTGTTTTTCCATATGAATTTCATGATTGCTTTCTCTATTTCTACAAGAAATGCCGTTGGGATTTTGATTGGCATTGCATTAAACCTATAGAGAACTTTGAGTAATATTGCCATTTTGATGATGTTAGTTCTGCCTATCCATGAACAGGGTATATTTTTCCATCTTCTAAGATCTTCTTCTATTTCTCTCTTTAGGGTTCTGTAGTTTTCATTGTATAAATCTTTCACCTCTTTTGTTAGGTTGATTCCCAAGTATTTTATTTTTTTTTTTGAGGATAATTGTGAATGGAGTGTTTTTCTTCATTTCCATTTCAGAAGTTTTGTTGCTGATATACAGGAATGCCTTTGATTTATGTGTGTTGATTTTATATCCTGCCACTTTGCTGAATTCATTTATTAGTTCTAGTAGTTTCTTTGTAGACCCTTTTGGGTCTTCTAGGTATAGAATCATATCATCCGCAAATAGTGATAATTTAAGTTCTTCTTTTCCTATTTTTATGCCTTAAATTTCTTTTGTCTGTGTAATTGCTCTGGCTAGTATTTCAAGAACTAAATTGAATAGAAGTGGTAAAAGAGGGCATCCCTGTCTTGTTCCAGATTTTAGAGGGAATGCCTTCAGTTTTTCTCTATTTAGAATGATGCTAACCTGAGGCTTAGCATATATAGCTTTTACCATGTTGAGGTAAGTTCCTGTTATCCCTAATTTTTCTAGTGTTTTGAACATAAAGGGATGCTGTACTTTGTCGAATGCTTTTTCTGCATCTATCGAGATGATAATATGGTTTTTATATTTAAGTCTATTGATGTGGTGAATAACATTGATTGATTTCCGTATATTGAACCAGCCTTGCATCCCAGGGATGAATCCTACTTGATCATGGTACACAATTTTTTTGATATGCTTTTGTATTCGATTCACCAGGATTTTATTGAGGATTTTTGCATCTAAGTTCATTAGAGATATTGGTCTGTAGTTTTCTTACTTTGAAGTGTCTTTGTCTGGTTTCGGGATCAGGGTGATGTTGGCCTCATAGAATGAATTTGGAAGAGCTCCTTCTTTTTCTATTTCTTGAAATAACTTGAAAAGTATTGGTATTAATTCTTCTTTGAAGGTTTTGTAGAACTCCGCTGTATACCCATCTGGTCCAGGGCTTTTCTTGGTTGGTAGTCTTTTGATGGCTTCTTCTATTTCTTCCTTTGTTATTGGTCTGTTTAAATTGTGTGTGTCTTCTTGACTCAATCTGGGCAGATCATATGACTTAAGAAATTTATCGATATCTTCACTATCTTCTATTTTATTGGAATATAGGATTTCAAAATACTTTCTAATTATCTTCTGTATTTCTGTAGTGTCCGTTGTGATGTTGCCTTTTTCATCCCATATGTTAGTAATTTGAGTTCTCTCTCTTCTTCTCTTCGTTAGCATGGCTAAGGGTCTATCGATCTTATTTATTTTTTCAAAGAACCAACTTTTAGTTTTATCAATTTTTTCAATGGTTTTTTTTTTTTTTTTTGTTTCAGTTTCATTGATTTCAGCTCTGATTTTAATTATTTCTTGTCTTCTACTACTTTTGCTGTTGTTTTGCTCTTCCTTTTCTAGGGTTTTGAGATGAAGTGTGAGTTCATTTATTTGTTGGTTATTCCTTTTTTTGAGGAATGAAACCCAGGAAATGAATTTCCCTCTTAAAACTGCTTTCATTGTGTCCCATAGAATCTGGTATGTTGTGTCTGTATTGTCGTTTATATCTAAGAATTTTTTGATTTCCTCCTTTATGTCTTCTGTAACCCATTGATCATTCAGTAACATATTGTTCATTTTCCAGGTGATGCAGGATTTTTCCTTCCTTCTTTTATCATTGATTTCCAGTTTTATTCCATTATGATCAGATAAGGTGCATGGTATTATCTCCACACCTTTATATTTACTCAGAGTTGCCCTATGGCATAATATATGGTCTATCTTTGAGTAAGATCCATGTGCTGCTGAGAAGAACGTGTATCCACTTGATGATGGTTGATATATTCTATATATGTTGGTTAAATCTAGTTATTGATTGTGTTATTGAGTTCTAGAGTTTCTTTATTCAGCTTTTGTCTGGAGGATCTGTCTAATGGAGAGAGCGGTGTGTTGAAGTCACTCATAATTATTGTGTTGTGGTCTATTTGACTCTTGAACTTGAGGAGAGTTTGTTTTATGTACGTTGCAGCACCATTGTTTGGTGCATACATATTGATAATTGTTATGTCTTGTTGGTGGATGGTTCCTTTTAACAGTATGTAGTGTCCTTCTTTATCCTTTTTGATTAACTTAGGTTTGAAGTTGATTTTATTTGATATGAGTATGGCCACTCCTGCTTGCTTCCGAGGGCCATGTGAGTGGTATGATTTTTCCCAATCTTTCACCTTCAGCCTGTATATGTCTTTTCCTATCATATGAGTCTCCTGAAGGCAGCATATTATTGGATCTGTTTTTTTAATCCAGGTTACTAGCCTATGTCTCTTGATTGGTGAATTTAAGCCATTAACATTTAAGGTTACTATTGAAATATGGTTTGTACTTCCAGTCATCTTTATTTATTTATTTATTTATTTTAGTTTGGCTAGTTTTTCCTCTTTGGCTATTTTTCTCCCCCTTTACTGAGATACTTCCCACTATTTGTTTTGGGTGCTATTTTTTCAATTCCTCTTCTTGCAGTATTTTGCTCAAAATGCCTTGCAGTGCTGGTTTTCTGGCTGTGAATTCTTTTAACTTTTGTTTATCATGAAATATTTTAATTTTATTGTCGAATCTGAAGCTTAATTTTGCTGGATACAGTATTCTTGGTTGGAATCCTTTATTTTTCAGCGTTTGAAATACGTTGTTCCAGGATCTTCTCGCTTTCAACGTCTGTGATGAAAAATCAGCCGTTAACTCTAATTGGTTTACCCCTGAATGTAATCTGCCTCCTTTCTCTCGTAGCTTTTAATATTCTCTCCTTGTTCTGTATGTTGGATATCTTCATAATTATGTGTCTTGGAGTTGGTCTATTACGGTTTTGAATGTTTGGGGTCCTGTAGGCTTCCAGGATTTGGCAATCCATTCCATCTTTCATATCTGGGAAGTTTTCTAGGATTATTTCATTTAATAGGTTGTCCATTCCTTTGGTTTGAACCTCTATACCTTCATGAAGGCTTGGCTAGAGACCTCTTCCTAGAGTCCCTGCGCCTCAGAGGCTGGTCGCCGGGTCGCGCGGGCCAGGGCCTCCACACAGGCAGGCGGCAGATGGTCGCTGGGTCACGCGGGCGGCTGGCGAATCTGGACCTCCGGGCTGCATGGAGGAGATTTCACTCTTCTGGGGCAAACTGTCACCTTCAAAAATCTTACTAATTCCCGGCCGGTCTCTCTTCAGTGGAATTTTGCTAGAAGTTTCTCAGCGGGTAGAATCTAATCGTATTAATGCGTCTCTCTGACCCCGTTATTGTGGAGGTATTGAAAGCACTGCCTCCCCGCCGGTCGCCATGTTGGATCTCCCCTTTTCTTTTCTTCTGCTAGGATATGAAAAGTGGATCTGTGACTGCTATTGTGGACCATGAGTTCAAGCAACATCCTGTAGAAAGGCTCTCAATAGAGTGTGCATACCTGAGTACTCAATGAAGCAGGACTAATCCATCAGTGAGGCTAGCCTGCCTCACTCTCTAAATCTTTTACATGGCATAATCTAACTTTCCTCTTGTAAAAGTCACCATAATATCTCTATCTTACTTATGATTCATCATTAGCATTATATCCCCAAACCCTTCAACTTTCAACTCAAGTACATTATTTTACACAATATGTGTACGTTATCTATAGCACTAAGTTCTGGGGCTTCTCTGTTGAATCATCCATGAAGTCTTGCTGTGGTACTTAACTTTTTTTTGCTTCTCCCAAAGTTATCCCCTGGCAGCATAGCTCAGAAGAATCTCTAAGAGAAGACATTAAAATAGAAAGAGGAAATGGAAGTTTAGGGTAAAGCCCAGAAAAATTAAACTAAAATAAATTTGGTGTATTACATTAATTCATTTCTTAATATATAAGATATTTAAGCTATATATTTATATATTCATTTCAGTGTAGTTATAGTTTAATCACTACTGGTTTTCTACTCATAAGTTTCTCAATAGGAAATTCCCTTTTAATTTTCTCTTTGAGTATTGACTAGGTTTCCATATATTAATAATCTTTTGTTTATTTATTTATAACTATACTGATTTAATCAAGATAACATGGCCTGTACTATCTATACTTTAAAAAAATAATTAGGGTTTTCTTTATTGTCAATGATGTGATTAATTTTTGCAAATGTTTAATAGACATGAGATAAAATCCATTGTTCTATGAGTGAAAGACTATATATTTCTTAGTTAAATATTTTGTTTATATTTTTTAGCTCTTCCCTGGCTTTTTTACTTTTTAATTAAAAAAATATTGTATTTTCTATAACTGTCTAACTCTCAAAGAGATATACTGGAATTTCCCACTGCAATACATTCATTTCCCCTTTCTAATTTTATTTGCTTTATTTATTGTACTGAACACCAATTAATAGAAATATGGTTTTGTTTTTTAATTTTAACATTACATAAAGCAATGGTTTTCTTTTTGTGTTAGTCTTGATATATGTAAAGAATTACTTCTGATTGACTCATCTTATTTTAATAACTATTACCATTCCATCCATGCCTTCCTTTCCAATCTTGATTTCTAATCTTTTATTGTTACCTCATATTTTATACATATGTATGTATGTATATATGTATAATACATATATAATGAATTTGGAATATATATATGGCATATACAAAATACTATATGTATTTTTTTTATCTATATGCAATGCAAACTTCATAAAATCATGTTTTAACCTATTTTGTGAATGGGAGAGTTGGGAATCAAACCCAGATGCTGTACCACTGAGCTGTATCCACAGCCATATTTTAACTTTGTAATCCAGTCCAATATGCTTTTTAAAGGCAAATTCAATGTAATCATATCTAGTCTATGACTGACATATGCTATTCTTAGTTTGTAGTATCAGTTGACAGAATGATGGCAACAGTACTTCATAGTGCACTGTATGTTTCAAAATTGCTTTAAAGTTAGATTTCAAATGTTTCTACCACACACACACACACACACACAAGTACACACACACAAATAAAATGGTATATGAGGTAATAGATTTGTTAATAAGTTTGACTTTATCATTTCACCATGTATACATATATCAAAATAACACATTTTATTTGATAAATATATATTATTATTAGTTATCTATTAAATAAAAATAAAATGAAAATGTTTTATTAAATAAAAAGTGAAATAAAAACTTTCTATTTAAAATTATATACTTCCTTTTTCTCTTCGTCATAATTTCCACTTTTGCCCCCTTTATCTCATTTTTCCTTCCATTAATGGAACTATGCCTTTTTCTATTATTTTAATCATCATTTATGCCTCCGGCTATTAGTAAAACAGATACCTACTATTTTTCCACAGAGACATATTCTTCTCCATCTAACCATCCCAATGTTTAAGATTCTATAATGTTACTTCCTCTTCTTCCTTCCCCCTGACATTAATTTTAGCTCTCCTTTGTATTCCACTCCTACCCAAAATTTTATGTCCTGTGTTTCATTACAGAATTCTACTTCATTTTATGAACTTATTTACAATAAGCCCAATATTTTTTCAGGGTAAAATAAATTAAATGCAAGTAGGATTTCAAATAAAATTTTCAAAAAGGAAAACACTTTTACTCTTCTTACTCCCAGCACCATTCATAGTGTTTCTATTAAATTTTATGTATCTCCTTGTGTGATTGTAATGAACATATTATCAATATGTGTATAAACATATGATCTTTTATATGAGTGATAATATTCTCTTCTGTTAATTTTTAAAAATATATTTTTAGTTGTTGATGGACCTTGATTTTATTCACTTATTTATATGTGGTGCTTAGAATCAAATTCAGTGCCTCACACATGTGAGGCAAGCGCTCTACCACTGAGCCACAACCTCAGCCCTCTTCTGTTAATTTTTAACATAGTGATACACTTTGTATTTAAATTTCTTAAATGACTAATTTAGTTCAGTTTTAGGACTCATCAATTTTAACCTCCCCTCCATTATTTGATATTTACATTGTTTTTCATGATACACTATTAAACAGGCAGTATGCTCATTTTTCTGCATTCTGTTGCAAATATATAAGATAAATTTTATCAGAAAGCTAGTCTACTTCCATAACTATTTTTATCCTGAATTTACTTTTGTATTCTGAAATTTTTCCAATCAACTTTAGGATTACATTGTAATATACAAAGAAGGCATGATATTTTCATTAAAATTTAGCTATTTCTTAGATGGCATGTTAGATATCTGTTTGCTTAAAGAGCATTAAGGGGTGGAAAGATGGTAGACTAGAGGGAAGCAGTGATTTCGCCTGGGATTCAAGCAAGGGGGATACTGCTTCTCAGCAAGGTGGGAGACAAGGGGACTTCATTAAAACTCAATACTAGACAGCAAGAGTGCCTTAGAGACTTAGAAATTTGGGGTATATTAAACAAGGAAAAGGGACAAAAATTAAGCTGAGCTGCTAGTAGGAGCAGCAGAATTAGCACAAAAGGAAGGAAAAAGTCAAGAAACAGGAAGGACAGTCTTAGTGTGGAAAATCCTGAGATCAAAGGAGCAGCCTGCCCGAGGCTGATCCAGAGGCTGTGGAGCACATAAGTTGACACATGAAAGATGCCACCTATTTAAAAATGGTCTGTGGGAAAGTGGAGGCAGAAGCCATCATGAGCTAACAACACTGTGCCATCTAGCAGATACAGGAACCAAAACTCGGACCTGGGAAAAAGGGCTGGCTCCCATATACAGGGTAGGCAGATACCACCCATGTGACCTAGACTGAGCTTGCCAAAGTATGGAGAAAATTTGGCATGGATAATATTTTGCCTACAAGTTGGGGAGCCTGCAGAGAATCTGGCTTTCTCACCCTTTTGCTTCTAGGGGATTAATAGGACCAGCTGCAGCAGGTTGGGTGTCTGAATAGGGGCGGGAGGGGGGAGGGGTATATCTGCACTCAGAAACCAACCCCAACCCAGAGCCTCCTGGAAACTGAACAGGTGGATGTGACTATGCTTGGGGGTGGACCACAGGAGGCCAAGAAGGGTGGTATCCATGAGCGGCAGAAGAAGTGAGGGACTAGCTGCCGCATCTCAGGAGTGGATCCCTGGAGAGACTCTCGGGAGATCCCTGGTACAGTGTCCTAGCTTAGATTGATACCTGAGGGGCTTTGAGGTATATTGATTTAATATCTTCAGATAACTAGCCACTCAAATAAATCACGTGAGGCCTCATTAAACCTAAGCCCTGCCCCCCAAGACTGCCACCTACAGGAACTTATCTCACAGAACCAAGCTGCAGCTTCACCCTGGTGTGGAGCTGACACTATTTCCTATCCCAGCTTCATCTTACCACCAAGAAGGGAAGCAGAGAAATTTTTGAACTCCAGCTGGCATCTCGTGGCCTCTACTCTTGTAGCCAGTACATAGCTCAAGAAGAAACGGAAGGAAAGAGTTGGATACGGCAAACACATATTCTCATTAACTATTTTTATCCATTGCAGTGAAAATGACTCCTGAATTTCAAGATTATTTTTCTCTGTGTGTGCTGAAAGATTCACGGGCACATATATATTTATATATATTTGTTTCTGTTTTCTCATTTCCTCCATTTTTTCAAGGTAGTCATTTTTCCTTTCTTTTGAGAGGTAGTGTTTTTGATTATTATATTTTGGCTTTGTTTTGTTTCTTCACTGTCCTGTTCCACTTTTTACCCTCCCCCCCCCTTTTTTTTCCTAACAACAAATTCTATTGTTCTCTCTTTCACTCTTCTTTTAATTCATTATTTCTATCTTTTCTCCTCCCCCATAACTGTCACATCCTATACAGCTTTTGCATGACCCACATTCACCTATCAAAATTGCAAATCCCTTTCTGCCCACCTATCTCTTCTTTTTTCCTCTGTATTCTTTACATCTCTTAGCACTAATTGGTCTGTACAATGCCAGCCTCTATCACTAATGCTGTAGCAGTAATACTGTGGAAGTCAAATATCCCACCTATTATCTGATTTTATGCCAGACATAATATTGATCCCTTACTGTTCTTACTGATGGAAATTGCTAGTCCTACCAATTCTGTTAATTATCCTAATTAGCTCTGTAGATGTCATAATGGAAACAAGAACTTTATTGTTATACAGGTTGTTACTACTATTTGGTTCCAATTAACATTATAAATGCCATAATAGGAACCAAGAACTTAGTTTATTGTTAGATAGGTTATTACTATTATTTGGTTCCCCCTAGTCTGTGAAAAGGGACACTAGAAGTTAATGGGGGTAGAAACTCTGCTGCTTCTGATGTATTTGGATAGGTGAATAGACACACAAATAATATGAAAAAGCAATGAAACAATCCACCCCAAACAACATAGAATGCCTCAACAATAGACTGCATTGATACCACAGTAGAGGACATGCCAGAAAACTAATTTAGAAAGTGCATGCTAAACTTATGTATGAGGTACAAGATGATGCAAGGAGTGATATCAGAGAGAGAATATAAGAAGTGGAAGATCACTTTAATAAGGGAGTAGAGATCTGAAGTAGTATTAATCAGAAATCCTCAAAATGAAGGAATAAATAAACCAAATTAGAAATTTAATGGAAAACATTACCCAAAGAATACACCACTTGGAAAGAGTTTCAGGCAATGAAGACAAAGTATATGATATTGAAAATCAACTTGATCATGGAGAAAATAAGAAACTATAATCAGAATTTTAAAGACATAATGCATAACATTAAAAGGCCAAATCTGATTCATAGGGATAGATGAAAGCTATGAAGTACAAATTAAAGAATTAAATAATATCAATGAATATTATAATATTTTCAATGAAATAATGTCAGAATTTCCCAAACCTTAAGAATGAAATGGAAAATTAAATATAGGAGGCATAAGTACTTCAAATTCACAAAATTACAGCAAACCCACTCCCAAGTCACATTATTATGAAAATACTTCACATAGAATGATAGAATTTTAAATGCTGCTAGAAGAAAATGACTAGTCACATTTAGTGGTAAACCATTCCAGCCCTCAGCTGATTTTCAACCTAGAACCTTACAACTAGGAAGGAGGTCTTGGAATAGTATATATTAAGCTCTGAAAGAAAATGCATGCCAACCAAGAATACTGTATCCAGTAAAATTAAGCTTCAGAATTGAAGATGAAGTAAAAAACTTGCATGATAAACAAAACTTACAATGAGTTAACAACTAGAAAGCTTGCACTTCCAAACATATTCAATAAAATATTTCATAAAGAAGAATTGGAGAATAAAATGAAAACCCGCAGAGAACAGAGGGAGAACTTCATTAGAAGAATAGTCAAGCAAAACAAATCTAATTCGACTTAAAAACTAGAAATAAAATAATAGGAAATAAATATCTCTTAATAATAACACTGGATGTAATTGGACTAAATTTGTCAATCAAAAGACATAGGCTAGCAGATTTAATTTAATCCATTAAAAAACAAGACCCCAAAATATGCTGTCTCCAAGAGACTCATCTCATGGGCAAAGATATCCACAGACTGAATATGAAAGGATATGAAAATATTCTTCACATGGATTCATAACAAGGGGTTTCTGTTCTCATTATCAGATAATGATGACTTCAAGCCAAAGGTAATTAGAAGAAACAAAAAAGAATACTTTGTACTGCTTAAGGGAAGCATAATACACCAAAAAATAACAATTGTAAATATTTATGCCCCCCAAAATGGAGCATCTACATATATCAACTAAACTTTTCTCAATATAAAGAATCAATAGACCACAACACAATAAAACTGGATGACTTTAACATGGCTGACTTAACAGTAGATAGATCTTCTAAACAAAAACTTTATAAAGAAGCTACAGAACTAAAAAATACAATAAATAATTTAGACTTAACAGACTGATATAGAATATTTCATCCACCAATGACTGAATACACTTTCTTCTCAGCAGTACATGGAACAATTTCTAAAATAGACCACATATCCAGCCACAAAATAACACTTAACAAATACAAAAAGAGAGCTAATACGCTGTACTCTATCAGATCAAAATGGAATGAAATTAGAAATCTATGGTAAGATAAAAAATAGATACTACTTTAACAAGTAGAAACTAATTCACTATTGAATGATAAATGAATATCAGAAGAAATCATGGGCAAAATAAAAAAAATACTTAGAAGCAAATGAGAATATGGATACAACATATCAAAATCTTTGGGACACTATGAAGATGATTCTAAGAGGAAAGTTCATAGCATTGATCTCATACATTAAAAGAATAGAAAGATATCAAATAAATAATCTAGTGTTATACCTCAAGTCCAAAGGGGAAAAAACAGAATCAAAACTGAAATCAATAGAAGATAGAAAATAATTAAAATCAGAGCTGAAATCAATGAAATTGAGATTTTAAAAAATGCTAAAAATTAACAAATCAGACTGTTGGTTCTTTAAAAGAATTAACAAAAATTGATAATCCCTTAGCTAAGCTAACCAAAAGAAAGGGAGAAAATTCCAATTGTTAAAATTCATAATGAAAAATGAAACACCACCATAAACACTACTGAAATACAGAGTATAATTAGAAACTATTTAAAAATATATACCTGAATGAGATAGAAAATCATGAAGACATTGATAAATTCCTAGAAACATAGGACCTAACCAAATTGAACCAGGAGAATACAGAAATTTTAAATAGAGCAATTTCAAGTAAAGAAATTGAGGTAGCCATCAAAAGCCTACCAAGAAAGAAGAGCCCAAGACTAGATAGATTCTCAGCAGAGTTCTACTAGACCTTTAAAGAAGAACTAATACCATTCTTCCTCAAATTATTTCATGAAATAGGAAATGAGGGAACTCTTCCAAACACTTTCGATGAAGCTAGTATCACCCTGATATCAAAACCAGAAAAAGACACACCAAAGAAAGAAAACATCAGACCAATATCTTTGTTGAACACAGATGCAATAATTCTTAGTAAAAGACTGCTAAATCGCACACAACACATGAAAAAGTGCATCATGATCAAATAGGTTTCATCCTAGGAATGAAAGATTGGTTCAACATAAGGAAATCAATAAATGTAATTCAGCACATCAATAAACTTAAAGACAATAATCACAACATAATCTCAATAGATGAAAAAAATTGACAGAATACAACATCCATTCATGCTTAAAACACTAGAAAAAATAGGGATAGAAGGAACATACCTAAACATGGTAAAAGCCATATATGACACACCCAAGGCCAACATCCTTCTAAATGGGGAAAAACTTAAAGCATTCCCTCTAAAAAAATGAAGAAGACAGGGATGTCCACTTTTACCATTTCTATTCAAGAGAGTCCTTGAAACTTTGGCCAGAGCAATTAGGCAGAAGTAAGAAAGTAAAGGGATATAAATAGTAAATGAAGAACTAAAACATCTATTTGCCAATGACATGATTCTATATACAGAAGACCCAAAGAATTCCACCAGAAAACTAGAACTCATAAATGAATTCAGTAAAGTAGCAGAATACAAAATTAACACCCAGAAATCAATTATGTTTTATATTTAGTGTCAAATCAACAGAAGAGAAATTGGAAAATCCATCACATACATGATAGCCTAAACAAAACAAAGCAAAACACAAACTTGAGAATCAATCTACCAAAATAGGAATACAACCTCTACAATGAAAACTACAAAACACTAAAGAAAGAAATTGAGGAAGACCTTAGAAGATCTATAAACCTTCCATGTTCTTGGTTAGGCAGAATCAATTTTGTTATAATGGCCACACGACCAAAAGCATTGTGCAGCGTCAATAAAATTCCCATCAAAATTCCAATTACATTCTTCAAAAAATAGAAATAGAAGTCACGAATTCATCTGGAAAATTAGAAACCCTGAATAGCCAAAATAATCCTTAGCAAGAAAAGTGAAGCAGGAGGCATCGCAATTTCAGACCTTAAATTATACTACTACTAGAGTAACAGAAACAGCATGGTATTGGCACTAAAACAGATAAGAAGAACAGAATAGAATACATAAAGACAAATTTGCAAAAAAACACAGCTGTATCATACTAAAGAGAAGCACCAAAACATACATTGGAGAAAAAATAGCCTCTTAAACAAATGGTGCTGGGAAAACTGGAAATCCATATGTAGTAAAATGAAATTTAGTCCTCATTTTTCACCCTGCACAAAACTCAATCCAGAGCATCAAAAACCTAGGAATTAGACCCATAAACTGTACATACTAGAAGAAAATGTAGGCCCAACTGACTTCCCTAGCAAGAAGTAAAACCAATAATCAATAAATGGGATGGAATCAAACTAAAAAGCTTCTTCACAGCAAAGGAAACAATCAAGAATGTGAAGACAAGAGAAAATCTTTGCCATCTACACCTCAGATGGGGTGTTAATTTCCAGGATATACAAAGTATTCAAAAAATTTAACACCAAGAAACCACAAATAATCAAATTAATAAATGGGCAAAGGCACTGAACAGACACTTCTCAGAAGAAGAAATAGAAGTTGTCAACATATATATGAAAAAATGTTCAACATCTCCAGCAATTAGAGAAATGCAAATTAAAACTACACTGAAATTTCATCTCACTCCAGTCAGAATGGCAATTATCAAGAAAACAAGTAACAAAAAAATGTTGCTGAGGATGTGAGGAAAAAGGTACACTTTCAATTGCTGCTGGGATTGAAAATTGGTGCAATCATTATGGAAAGCAGTATGGAGACTCCTTAGAAAACTTGGAATAGAACAACCATTGACACAGTTATACCACTCCTTGGTTTATGCCCAAAGGATTTAAAATCAACATACTTCAGTGACATAGCCACATCAATGTTTATAGCAGCTCAATTTACAATGGCTAAGCTATGGAGCCAACCTAGGTGTCCTTCAACAGATAAATGGATAAAGAAAATGTGGTATATATACACACATTATTTTAAGGTTGAGAAGCAGTGGGTAGAATCCTCTTGTCAAACACGTATGATGAAACATGGAGAATGAAAGTAATGTGAGTCTTTAAAATTGAAATCTTACAGTGCCCCCAATGTATCTCTTTTCAAAGGATGTACATTAAAATGTGATCTAATGACACTTAAAAAGTCTTTTAAATGTTTTCCATACTGTTAAACTATAATTATGAATATAAACAGGTTAAATGTGATATATATATATATATATATATTCTCAGTCATTAAGAAGCATATCTTTCTGACATTTTCTGGTAAATGGATGAGACTGGAGAATATCATGCTAAGTTAAATAAGGCAACCTCCCAAAAGCTAAAGGTAGAATGTTTTCACTGACATGTGGAAGCTAAGCCTCAATAAGGGGGAGAAGGTAAGAATAGATAGTCAGTAGATTAGACAAATGGAAGGAAGGGAAGGGGGTGGAAAGGAAAAGGAAAGACAGTGGAATGAATCTGAAATAATTTTCCTATGTACATATATGAATACACCATGGTGAATCCCAACATCATGTGCATCCATAAAAATGGGATCCTAATTAGAATAAGATATAGTCCATGCTTATATAATTTTATCAAAATAATTTCTACTATTATGTTAAATAGAACCAAGAAAATAGTTAAATAAAAAATCATTAAATTCTCTTATAAGAAAAACAAAAATGTCACTTATTTAAATATTTTTTATTTGTTAACTTGTGGAATTTGAAATTAAATCAGAATAAAACCTGAAATTTCCCAGTGGAAATATTGCTAAAATCAAAACATTATTCTTGCTAGGCCTTTTCTTTTTAGGAGCCTATAAATAATAACTTTATAAACTGGCTGGTTAGGAATAATGACATTTTTTTGTACATCCCAGGCACAAATAAATGTTGAGGTAAATGTCTGATATTTCTCACTTTTAATCAATCTCTTGATAAAAATTACAATTCATTCACAAATGAAAACCTGGTTACATTTGTAATTATACTTTAATGATATGGAAAATTTTTAAAAGACTTTTTCATTGTCATTGATCACATATTTTAATGCACATTCTGTGAAAAGAGATATAATGGTGGCACTGTAAGATTTCAATTGTAAAGACTCAAATATTACTTTCATTCTTCGTGTTTCATCACATTTGTTTGACCAGAGGATTCTATCTACTATTTCTCAACCTTAAAATAAAAACAAGTAAAATTATGTTATTCAGCAGGGACAAAATGTAAATCATTTTTACTTTCTATTTTGTATCAACTTACATACAACATCAGCTTGCAGCTTCACCTCCCCACCCAGTTTTATAAACTAAAATACACAAGATTTAAGTTGAATGCCAGTCATTATTGCTAGTAAAAAATGAAGTCTTTTGCACACAGCTGTGTTCAAAAAATGGTATTATTTATAATGAATTTTCTTAGATATTTGAAGTATTTGGGTAGTTCAATAGAAATGTGCTCCTTGAAAAAATTTACATATTTTATGAAAAATATTTTTTTATGTAAAGTGAATTCTAGTTATCAAAATAGAGAAATTATTTGCATGCTTGTTAAAGCATAGCCATTAATGAAAAAAATCTCTTTTAACAGCTAGGTATATAAAATTACACATAATCTAAATAAACCATTATGATAACATGCCTGGGCTCTCCGAATCAAACAGGAAATTTGAAATAAAATAATGAAGCATATCCAAAAAAACATGAGAGTCTTCCCAGACCAATTAAGTAAAAAGTGTCTAACAAAGTTTGAAAAATATGAAAGAAATTTTGAAATGTTCAACAAAAAAGACGGAAATTCACATTTCTAATATGCTACTGATATTTAACTCCCTTTATATTATAATTTAAGTTTCTCTACACATTGATTAGACTTTTGATCTTAATTATAAGAACTGTACAATAGTAAGTGTACACTTAAAATTTTATAATTTAATTGTGCATATAGATTTAAGAAAGCTTTCTCATTAATTAGGTAGGAAAGGTAGTATGGTAGCTCTGAAAACAAACTTCTCAAATGAGTAATTGCTATCTGATTTTCTGTGGGAAAACCAACCTAAAGTAACAATCTTTGTTGATGCTTGCTCAGATCAGGTGGACCAAAACAGCAGGAAGTGCCTCTGACAGATTCCAAGACTCCAGTGTCTTCAATGAAACTTTGAGGATTACAAATATTCAGCGACACCAAGGAGGCCGATATTACTGTAAAGCAGAGAATGGTTTGGGGTCCCCAGCCATAAAGTCAATCAGAGTGGATGTATACTGTAAGTACATTTCCCAGAAAACTGTAAGCCCAACACAGATTTCTTTTGTCCAACTTCTATGGTTTTCTCAAAAACCATAGTAGAGCTCTATTTGAGAATGTAAATGTGTAAGGTATTGAAAGATGTTTTAATACATTTCTGAGGAAAGAAATCTTCATTAAAAATTTGCATAATTTCTATGATATAATAGTACACATTCATTATAGAAGAGTTAGGAAATACATTGATAAGATGATAATAAATATTACAGATAATTCCATCAGTATCTTAGTATTTGATGTATATTCTTTGTGTATATATATATATATATATATATATATATATATGTGTGTATATATATATATATATATATATATATATATATATATACTTATATTTCTATATTCTTATGAAACCAAGGTTCATGCTCTATGTCCTTTAACTTGTGTTTATTCACTTTGCTTATATGTGGACACAGCTATTGTTATTTCTTTAATGCACATCATATATGTAAGCAAAGTTATCTGAATGGGTCTGTGAGAACCAAAAATCTTTGTGGAGTCTGTTTTTGATCAAACCCTGTTGAACGCAATCAGTACCAACCCAGGACAATGCTGTGCCACCTGAAAAGTGTTTGACTGATTTCTATTTGTTCTTAGTTGTGTTTTCCTACTTGGAAATATATTTAAAGTCTTCTTGGTCTCCTTACTTCCTTCCCCATTAAACAATGGTCTACATTCAGTTTGATGTTTTGCATGGGTTTATCTATCACTCTGTTTGTTATCTTTCTATAAGAAATTACATTTAAGTCTCTAATATTAGGATATAAGCGGGGGGCTGGGTTGTGGTTCAGTGGTAGAGCACTTGCCTCACACATGTGAGGCACTGGGTTCAATCCTCAGCACCACATAAAAATAAATACGATAAGGTATTATGTCCATCTCCAACTTAAAAAAAAAGAATATAAGTTTTTTCTCCTTTCCTTAATGTAATTCATACATAAATAACACATGAAATGTTCATTTTTAAAAATCTGTTTTTCTTCTTTTCCCCTTGCTTTTCTATCTATGTGTGATAGGGGCTACAGAATTAGGAGTTACAGGGTCTGTGTGTCTGACCCTATACTGTATCTCAGTTATCCAGATGACTGGGAAGTAGGTACCTGAGCAACACTTGCGATTCATCTTTCACATTAGGATGGTTGCTGTTTCCCTCCAAGGTAGAAGTCCATATTCCATTCTCTGTGCTACCTTTCAGCCCCTGAGATATCACCTGGCATAATTCAGCCACTGTCATCCCATGCATCACTTTCTCCCTATTGTCTGGGTACAAGGGTTGTATACTTTCAAACATTGCCAAGTCCCTAGCCTCCATATATTTTCAGGAATATTATTCAGATATAAATTTAAATTATACTGAATTTTATTTAAATTGATTAAATAGTTCTGTAACATAACTTTCTAGAGTATATACCTCTCTTTTATTGTTATTATATTTTAGGTCATGAAGTTTTAAATTACACATCTCAATACCTTAAACACAGTTCTAAAATCTAAAAAAAATCTCTAAAAATGAATATATGGTTTTGGTAACTTTTTTCAGCAAAAGCTTATGTGAACTAGGTTGGTAGCAAAATATGACCTGAAATGACTTGAATAGAAAAATAGATATTATACTCCTTATTTACCCTACTTTGAATAATAGTCACATGTATAGCTAGGAAACTGTTTGATCAGAGAGGCACAGATCCTGCTGGGTGTGTTATATAATTAAGTGGTGTATGTACTATATCATCTTTCTAAAGTCTAAAAACTTCTGAAACACATCCCCTGTGAACTGTGAACTGTATTGCTACCACAATAAGTTTCATAATAAATACAAAATTGTATTGTTGGGTTAAAAATCAAATACAAATGGGGGAAATCACTTTTTAGAGACTTAGAAAATAATCTTTCTTTTTACTAAAAAGATTTTCAACATTATTCTGCATTATATCTACCCCTTTCTATCTCCATATCTCTTACTGTTCAGATTGGGTTGTGCCTGAGTAGTTTATATTGTACAAATTGCTGGGAAGATAACACTGTTCCATCTTCCCAGCCCTGCTAATCTCATAAAGCTGGTATCATGCTCCATGCAGCCATGCCTGAAGGCATCAGCTCTGCTACCTTCTTCTCTTTTGACTTCCCTTGGGGTTTTCCCCACACAAACTGGACTTGACAAACAACTTGTTTATGTTATTTAGGTGAAATGTCACTATGATGCATACCGTATTGAAGTACTATTTTCAGTACATTTTTGGTGGCTAGGATTTATTAGAAAGCTGTATAAAATTTCAATACTATAGAATAATATGTTAAATTTTGGACTGTCTCTATAAATGTGACATCTCTCTAACATAAATTTCACAGCGAATACCTTCAGTTCCAGTTAGACCTTTTCAATATGGGCATATAAACATACTTTTTACATAAATGTTCTTGTCCATGAAGGTTTGAGGTTTGAATAATTACTTCATATAGTAAATTTTCAAACATGTTTGGATGGAAAAAAATGCTTTTACAGTAGAGACAACTCGACCTATTTAAAGAATCCACATGCTATAAGTATAATCTTGACTAAGCAACAGAAATTTTAGGTTCAAATATATTTTCTAAACATGAATATTAGTAATTTAAAACATTCCATATCATTATTGATAAGAATGTGGCTAGCATATTAATGCTATATTTTTATTTTGGCATGTTTGGTGTCTAAAATTGGTTAATAATATTAAAATTCATCTGTGTTTTGATTTTGACTTGATATTGAACTGCTTAATTGAACAGATATTCATTTTATAAGCTTTAAACAAGAGGACAACTGTATTTTATATACTTTTGTTTGAACTATTTTAGGAAATGCTAAAACAATGGTATCAGTTTTTCAGGTTGGAGTCATGGCTTTAGAATCAACACCTGCACCCTGCATATTTATTTCTTTTTCTAAACTGATTCCACATGTGAAGCAGTCATCAACATTTGTAAAACTAGGAACACAAGAATGGGCATAGGATATAAAATTGTTTTAAAAGTCTGTAATAAGGATTATATTTTCAACACCAAACTGAGGTAAACTATGGCTTGGATTTAACAAAAATTAAAATAATTAATATTAGAATTTAGCCTTGAGTTCCTTGCAATAGGTTAGCTCTAGAAACTGCTCCATGATGTATTAATGCTTATTTAATACAAAAAATATGTATTAATGTAATGCCATCAGTACAGCATTGTTGGAAAATTTTTATAAAGAGTGAAATGCATATGTCTCATTAAATCTCGAGTTCTGATCCAAAGTTTCTACATGTTAGAGCTAAAAGCTACCTAAAAGTTAGTGTTAACCATTCATTATTTTGATGAGGAAATTTAGTGTCAGAAAAGGGACTTACTACCATGTGGAGTGATTTTAAATGAGATGACTTTTTTAGATGATATTTTAAATATTTGTAAAATGATATTTACATTTTAATCATTTTATTAAATCAACATTAGGAATATTTCCCACCTTTCTAAAAATTTCTTATAGTAGAAAAAGTTTGAGTTTATGTAATTTTTATAAAGTAACTTCCAAACATATATTTTTGTGCTATTTTATTCAAAAACACATTCCAAGAAATTATTTTAAACACATGCCTTAATTCATATATTTTTCAAGAATTGTAAAAGCATTTGAAGAGTTTTAAGAGATATAAAACCTTAATAAAGGTATATTTATAGCTTGGTAGATTTCATGACCACATAGTGTTTAATTTTTTTCTAAAGTCTAATCAATATAGTTATTTATACAACCAATTCCGATCAAAAACTGATCAGTTGTAACTTTTCTTATGGTAAGAAATACCTTTTGAGAGTGCAAAAACTATCAGTTGTATATTGAAGAGAAACATGTAGACTTAATACTACTTAAACCTGATATTTTAAACATACACATTCTTCACATCTTCTTCCTGAAATCATAATAAAACCACAGTAAAGGAATATAATAACAGCAATGGAGTAAATAAAATTCACACTAATCCATGACGCCATGAAATTGTAAAACATTGGGAATAACTATTTTTGATGTATTTCACCAAAATTTGTAAGTAAACCAGAAAAAGATAGAGAATAATTTTAAAAATAGGAGATCATGCATAAAATAATTCCAGGATGATAATGAAACAGGACACTGTGATAATAGATATATGTCTGACTTTGAAAGCAACCAAAATAGGGCTCTCTCTAAGGAAATGACCTACATTTCCCCTTCAGTGCATATTTCTTGTTTTATCCCAAAGGTAGCTCTCTCTCTCTCTTGAGATGGCCCACATTCTCCCTTGAATATGTATCTACTTTACTAAATAAAAATAAATCTTTTGTGCCTTTGATTGGCAACTGATGCAATTCTTTTCCATCACATATGTGAAGAAAGCCACTGGTCCTGAGTCAGGTTCCCCCTTCTCTCTGGGAACTCTTTGGACCCTTCTTTGGATACTTATTTTCTCCAGTGACATCTCTTGGTGGCCCATATGGAGAACTTCAGAGATATTGACTTTGTTTATATTTTGCAGATTACAACACTTCCTTGTTGAAGAGAATGGCAACCCAAGAATTCCAACCAATCCATACAGTTGAGACCAATGTCTATCTCTTTTAGAAAGTCAGGATGAGACTTCTGATCCCTGACTAGTCAAGGTCTTTGCCCCCTGCCATCCTGAAGCAACCATAGAAGATGTGTCTTCACACAACACCAGCCTTTAAGATTATGGGATCAACCTCTGGATAGAGGGGCTGAGATTTTGGAACAGAGGAAAAACACTGAATCTTAAAGGAAGTATCCATGAACCGTTGAGATACCAAAAGCACCTAGGAACAATTCTGATTCCTTACCAACATTTTTTTGGCCATGCACTTGACTCATGCCCTTGAAACATAAGGGCAATGCTCAAGCCTATGCAACACTGTCAAGAAATTGTGTAGCTGTACCCTGCCTTCACTAGTCCAGTCCCTAGAAACCTCCCTCTATCAATATTAATACCCCACACCAAGGGTATTTGTCTTTCTCCCTCTGGAGATGGCACTCATTCTCCCTTGAATGCATATCCCTAGCTTTACCCCACAGGCATATCTCCATATGTTCCCCATTCTCTCTTAAATTTATTTACTTTCCTAAATAAATCTCTTTCTATGCCTTTGGAAGAATATAACAAAACAAAACAACCAGGACAGTTTGAAATTGGAAGAAAAATATGTCTCCAGGAGAGAGATGCAACTACTGGGCTTTAGAGAGAAATTGTAGACTTTTCATGGAAATTTTAGTAATATGGAATGGTAGTGTATACAAAAGTAAGTGTACAGAATATGGAAGTTGTTAACAGGAGGCTGAAAATGTTATATACAAAATGAAATGTAATGATAATATAGTCCAAGATTCAACTATGAAGAATATCTGCATAAGCATGATAACATCAGCATTTTACCTAATATATAACAAGATATAAATAAAAGAAGAATGGGTAAGGGTTAGCATAAGAAATTGTTTATTGCCAGCAAATCAGTAAGACACTGTGAAAAAAAAAATCTGTAAATAGTATTTAAATATTGAAAATATGAAGGCAATACCAAATATGACTATTTAAGAGATGAGTTAGAAAATGTTGCCTCTGGGTATTGGAAATACTAGAAATTATTTTCTATATAATAATATAGAATGTTATTTGTCTAAAATGTATACACATGTAGCTTGATTTTTTTAAGTTTATAAAGCAGATTTGAAGATTTTACCTTAGAAATTCTTATTATTTAACTTCTAGAAGTAAAACCTAATTTTATTCCAAACTTTATCAGAAGATTGTCAACTCTAAAACTGAGAACTATAGATTTATACCCTAATTTTTCTTAATTCTTCATAAGAATTGATATTCCTTAGTATCTGACTCTCAAAAAAGTGAGCAAAAAGATTTTGCCTCATAAATAAAGACTAGGCAATAATATAGGGAATATTGTTGCCAGATTCTGAAAACTAATATTTTTTTTCCTAAATTTTTATGATTAACCCTTTAGATTAATTACCCCCATTATGTTTCCATGTTTTCTAGGATGAATTATTTTTAAAAATACCTTTGATTTTTATCTTTATTCGAAAGATATTTGCGTGCCTACTCACAATATAGCTCCACTGAATTCTCTGAAATTAAAAAGGAATTTGCTAAATAATTAGTGCCTTAAATGAGTTTCAGCTATTTAAAAAGACAATGTGAAATATGTAATTCATTTAAATGGAATACAAATGTTAAGTAATAAGGGTAACAATAAATTAAATTACACAACAGTGAATAATGTGCCAGTGTCACAGAAAGTGCATGCCAGGAATAAAAGGTTACTGTGGCCTCTGAGCATGAAAGAGGTAGCATTTACATTATAGTTTGAGGGATGAGATCTAAGAGACAATGCTCCTTGGCATTTCTACATGTCTTCAAATAGCTTGTGCCCTGAACTCTCCTTTTCCAGGATGTTTATGTAAGAAACAGCCTAGGATGTTAGTGATAGCATCTTTCTTTCAGGGCAAAGGGCAGGTTTGTTTCTTTCTTTCTTTTTTAAAAATAATTTTTAGTTGTCAATGGACCTTTATTTATTTTTTTATTATATACTGTGCTGAGAATCAAATCCAGTGCCTCACACATGCTAGGTAAGCACTCTACCACTGAGCCACAACCCCAGCCCCAAGTTTGTTTCTTGATAAGAATAATTACAGTTATATCCTTCAGAGGCAAATATTAGACAGCTTTTCTAAGAAGACTTTAGTATGATGGGATTTTTTCTAAGCTCAGATTTCCTTAGCTGTGTTACAACCTGTGTGCATGACATTTATCTGGGTTGACCCACATTGCCTTGATGAAGACTGAAGTAGAAGAATAATCATGGAAAACATGCAGTTTAAATTTTCATCTGACACTTCACTGATATAGTCTCTTGTCTCTGACCAAGGATACTTCTGTTTTCTACCAGCACCCATGAAACTGTGATGGGAAACATAGTAACCAGCAATTAGGGAAAATATCAGACCCCTTACAGTTCTTGACAGAGCAGTGTTTAAATAAATAGAGGCAAAAGCCATAGGTCTTCTTTAATGGATGAATATTTTGATTAAAGACCCAGGAGCGAGACTGAAAGAACAGTGTTTGGAGGAATAGTGATTAAGATGGGTGGGAGGAGCAAGATCTTAATTTGAAAGATGGGTTGAACATTTACAGCCAGGGATGTTAGACCATATGACTAATGATCTGCCATTTATGGGAGATATGAAATAAAGAAACTGTGACTTCATGATTGCAGAATAACTTATGAGAATCAGCATTCTCCTATTACTGGTGTTTTTTTATTCACTCTTTCTGAGAGCAATTGCCACTCACTGAAAGCCTCAGCTTCCATCTTTGGAGGAACAAAGAGTATATTCTATGCAGTAATAGAAAAATAAAGGTTCTGAATTTTTAAATTCTTATCTTCAAATATATTTGTTACATTAAGATTCTTGAAGATATTTAAACAATTTTCTAAGAATATGCCCACCTAATTCTTTCACTTATTCCCAGCCCTGACTGTGTTGCTCACTGGGTAATAGAGGTCAGACTACTTTAAAGTTTAAGATTTGATTAAAACTTATTTCTAATTCAAAAAGAAATTAGATTCAGAGACATTAGCTTAATAAGTTTTCATGTTTGCAGACACTGTTCACACATGAGACAAATCTTTTCCAATATCCATTAAACATTTTGTAAGCATTCTTATTTCTAAAATATATCCCCACTTTAATTTCACTTAGGTGGATTGTTGCATTTGATTATATTCAGATCAAGCAGTCTTTTCTTTCTTTCCTTTTTTTTTTTTTTTGTTCCTGTCTGCAATAGATTTATTTACTATCTCTTTACAGGAGAGAAATTAGTGGAAGCTTAGGATAACACATTATCAATTTGTTCCACAAACACAATTTTCCTGTATTAGAAGACTTATAAACTGTGAAGTTAAAGATGACAAGTTATCCTCCCCTCTACCCCATCCACTGGACCCATCAACATGACTTCTGGACCGAAATTTTTAGAGAAAGGAACAGAATGACTGATGGGAATTCTAGAAGTGTGGCTAATCCTGGGAGAAAACTAATGCCCTAAGTCAATTCCATTAAGCAGAATTTTCTCACCCTCACCCATCCTTCCAAAGCACCAGTCCTGGATTTAGAAAGTCTTAATAATGTTTGATATGGTAATTACAATGCTTATTAAAAGGGGTGGCTCTCGTGGTAATTACTCTATTAATAAGATTCAGTACAGGATTTTTCAATTTTGTATATACTATAAATGGAAAATGCTTGTTTATCAGCATTATTTACTTGTGGGACACACTACCAATCTAATTTCCAAATAATATTAGAATTTCTAATAAAAAAGCTTAGGGAAAAAACCCCACAATTTGGGGCTGGGATATAGCTGAGTGGTAAAACACTTGCTTTGCATGCATGAAGCTGTGAGTTCGATCCCTATTTCCAAAAAAGAAAAGACAAGTAAATTAATAAATAAATCCACCACATCACATCTCCCCACAAAAACGCCCACCATTACATATCTTTTTACTGCTTTTATTCAGAAGACCAAATAGAAAAGTTCACTTAAAATCATGTTAGGCCTATCCTTATGAAGCTGATTATTGTCTATTTACCACATTTACTATTGGTAAAATGCACCTCTTCAGATGTATCCATAGAGCACCTACTGAAATTTTTCCCCGTTGCACATCCCACAGATACACAATCAGAATGGCAACCACCAATTTAACTGTTCCTACTGCCTCCAGGCTACCTGATTCTGAAATTCCTAGACATTTCTTCAGACTTTTGGACTGAAGTTCCCAGAAGTCTACTTTCAATTAGAATCTGTTAGTGTACAATGTTAATTGAGGACCAACTATTTGCAGAACACTACTGGGGGCTCTGGTGAGAGAGAAAAATTTCAAATCCTCAACTCTTTATAAATCCATTATGGTAAGGACCATAAATGAATTTATAAAGAGTTGAGGATTTGAAAAATATACATAAAAAAGAACTTGGTTACAAATTAGATTAATTTGTTTAAAAATATTTTAAAATAAAAGGTGATATAATTAATACTAATAAAGTGACATAAAAGATGGCATTAATTAGAAAGTCCTCCTATTAAATTTATTAAAGAATTCAAGAAAATAAATATAATTATAGTGGTGTACAATTCATTTCTACATTGTTACTTGGGTAAAAATATCAACTCCTGAGCAACCTTATTAACAGAAAGTTGTATTGTTTCCCAAAAAGGTTGAAAGCTATTCTGATATGCATCTATGCTTATATGTTTGCTCTTGTGGTTACCAATAGAGAAAAAAAAAAAGTTTGCAACTTATTTCAGTGAAAGTTCTTCATCTAAAAAAATAAGATATATTTTATTATTATCTTACTCTCCACTGTTATATCTAGTTTTCACTTATTTTGTAGCTTTCAAGATTTCTTGCTCACTATGAGCTCTTTATTTTCTCCCTTGGGAATTATAACTTACTTTCTAAATTTTATACCTTGAAAATTTGGTGTGATTACCTGCCTTATAATTTTTTATTGTATGAGACCACTTTATGATTTAGTTTTTCTGATTTTAGAAAAGTTTTGGGGAATGTAAAATATCCCTGTAACATTGCCAGTGAGATCTAGGTTACGCTAGGATGAAAGCCACATATATTGAGTAGTTCTGTCTATATCCTGTGTCATATCAGACATGAATTTGGAGAAATGAACTTTATAACTAGGCTCCAGTCACTTTAGATAGTGTTTATCATTGACAGAGCCACACTCATGCCAAGTATGCTTCTAAATAGGTTTTGGAATAATTTTCTTTTGAGAGGTTTTTAGATTTCAAAATCATATAGAAGGAACTGTGGGATTATATATAGTTGAATATAAGTCAATGTAGACAAGTAACTGTACATATTAACCAAAATTATGTGATTCATACCTCTAAATTTTGGTTTCATATAAGTCTTATAAACTCCCAGAGAAAAGAGATTAACTTTGGTCATTTGGTAGACGTATGTCCAGATGATCTGCTTAGTGATGAACTTATAGTAGGGGACAAGAAATACATTTAGGGAGCTAATGTCATTTACTGTAAAATTCTTAGAAGTAAATTTAACCTGATTATTTTCTCTTTATGAATGTGCATTTGAATTTTTATCTTTATTTTTCATAGGACCTGTGGCTTTTCCTTTTCATCTTTGAATTCTTAGAACTAGCTTATGAATTTTAAGCTAAAATCTATGATTCCCCCCATTTCCAATCATAACCAAGTCAAATAACGATATATATATTGCTAAAGGCCTCAAAAATATTCATTTGCTATAATGCAGTCAGAATACATCCTCAGGAAATGTTGCTGGAGGAGCTTTTTTCTTTTTTCCCAGCTTTGAAGCCATGTTGTGGTTTTTAATCTCTGTGTTTACATCCTAATCTCTTGTGTATCTGTTTTTGTTTTGTTTTGTTTTTAGATGTATGTGACAGTAGGGTGTATTTTGATACATTATACATACATGGAATGCAATTCATTCCAATTAGGATGCCATTCTGTAGTTTTACATGATGTGGAGTTATACTGTTTCATATATGAGCATAGGAAAGTTATATCCAATTCATTCCACTGTGTTACCTATTCCCATCCCCTCTCTCTTCCCCTCATCCCCATTTGTCTAATCCAATGAGCTTCTATACTTCCCCTCCCTCCCATCCCTTGTTATGGGTCAGCATCTACATATCAGGGAGAAAATTCTGCATTTGTTTTTTTGGGAACTGGCTTCTTTCACTTAGTATGATGTTCTCTAGTTCTATCCATTTACCAGCAAATACTATAATTTCATTCTTCTTTATAGCTGAGTAATAGTTAATAATAATAAAGTATGTATGTATGTGTGTGTGTGTTGTGTGTGTGTGTGTGTGTGTGTGTATGCATGCCACATTTTCTTTAACAATTCATCTGCTGAAGGGCACCAGGGTTGGTTCCATAGTTTGCCTATTGTAAATTGAGCTGCTATAAACATTGATGTGGCTGCATCACCATAGTATGCTGATTTTAAGTCCTTTGTGTATAATCCAAGGAGTAAAGTAACTGGGTCAAATGTGTATCTTTAAAAAAATCACAGATCCTTGGTCCAAGCCCAAGATTTCCTGAGTCAAGACTAGGCATTTCATTTTCATACTCCATTCAAGTCTAAAACCCTCCTTCAGTATTTCTGAAAACTACCCTGCTTTATAAAGGGTAGTTTTTTCTGTCCCTGAATCAGGCGATTCTGTTTGACCCAATCATGATTCATGGTGCCATTTGATTTTTTATTCAAACTCTACAACTACCAAGACTCCATGAGCACACAAGGATCTTTTTGAAAGCTTCCAGGTATGGTGGAGGTTGATTTGCACCCCAGCAAAGCAAACACCTTTGCCTGGACCTGAAGGAATCTTCGCTACCTGTGTTCTTTCCATGTCTTCAAATGTTGCATGTATTCTTGGTGCCTTTATTCCCTGCATTCTTCTCTCTCCTTCCTTTCCTTAATAGTGCAATAAATCTTTTTTCTGATTTCTATCAAATTCGACTCAGGAAAAACAGCATTATTGCTCTTCAAAGAGAGCCTTAGCTGGGACCTCCCTCTAGGCTTCCTAGATCACTTTCAGCCTGAATACTTTAAAGTGTATTTTAAAAGAGTAATCTCCTCGGGGGAACCAGTGCCAGGCACTAGATTAATAAACTATGTCATCTCTGTAACTATGCAGGGCCTAAGCATTATCCGTGATAGCGTGTATTTGCTAACACACTAAACATAAATAAACAAACAAACAAATAAATAAATAAATAAAAATAGGAGTTTATTGAGAAAATAAAGGCAAATACTTTTGCTTCAAATTGAACATTACAGTTGAGTATTCTTTCTACATATTAAAAACACCACAAATCAAAAGAAAATAATTATTTTCTAGTATTTAAAAAATTCCCTTAACATTATTTTCAACTTCTTGTTAGGATGATTCTGTCATCTAAAGGATTTATTCAGTATGCATGTGTTCAGCGTAAATTATACACCATCTATCCGCGTATCTTGGGCATTGAGTCTCATAATTGTGACCATAGACATTGATCTAAGCTTCTGGGTTCCCATCCTGGATCTACACATTGCCAGGTACATAATTTGTATAGTCATGCAATCAATATATTTTCATTTTCTTAACCTGTGCACCTAATTTTACTGATTTGTTAAATGGAGATTATAATAATGATAATAATGCTTTATAGGGTTGTTTAAGGATGAAATTAGGGCATGTATAGGTCTAGTTCAATGGCTGACAGGGCTCTGAGCTACTACTGGCAGGTAGCATGCTAGGGATATATGAGACTGCGGGAGTTGCAGAAAGAATGGTCTTCATGAATAGCATTAAAAGCATTATATGGGTAGATGCCAGGAAAAGGTTCTTTTTAAACAAATCAGGAATTTAGTAGAAAGCTTCCAAGAGTAGGGACTGTGAAGCAAAAGTATTTGAATAAATTAATCTAATTTCAAGAATCCATCTCCACTTTTTACTACATTTATGACTTGAGGCAAATTGCTTAAGTCCTTAACAGAGGATGATAATATCTAATCCATAGTTAGTATTATCTGATCATAAAACCTATTTTCACTAACATTAACCAAGTACTTGTTTACCTCAAAAAGTGTTAAATCCATTATAATGATTTTGTCATTCAATTCTTATAAATATCAAAAGATTGAGACTAGAGATTAGAACAGTAAGAACTCAATAAAGGTAACGTAAAGAAAGAGTTCAGGAGTAAAAGGAACGCACAATGTCATATATCATATTGATTTTATTTGTATACAAGTGCAAGAAACTTCAGATTATATAAAAAATTCTGTAATTATTAATACTATTATTGTTGTATTAACAATAATAAAAGATGGTAGTTCACAGCATCAGTGTTCTGCATATTGTGTCAAGTACTACACATACAGGGCCTCACATAATTCATTACATAGTCATAAGTCCATGACTGATTAAACTGAATAGAAGGAAAGATGAATGATGTAAAGCAGAGAGGATAGTTGATAGGAGCCAGAATATGGGGGAAATAGAAAACAAACAAAAAAAAACTTAGGTGACTTGAAGAAAAAGTGCTTTCTTACTTTATAATCCCAATGCATGCAAGAGGGAGGTAGAAAAGCGAATAAAGCCGACAGGCAAGAGCTGGGGAGTTGCAGGAATTCATATCTTTTCTGTGTACATAAGATAGAAGGGAAAACATTTGCTGAGACTGTGGACAAGGGCTAAGTTAGGGGCTGAAAATTCTTCACAGTTGGGCATTTATTGTGGGGCCATTTACTGGTGGCAGAGGCTTGTGAAATAGCACTAAAGCTTTCGTGAGTTTGATGAATAGGTATACTAGGGGGGGAAGAGAGAGGAAGGATAGAGGAATAGAAAGGGAGCCATCCAGTTTACACTTACAGAGATAGAAGGTCTTCTGTGCTCTTAAAGTCCAGGAAATTATCTAGTAAGAGTTGCTGAGGTGGATCTACAGTAACTATCCTTTCAGTAGATGGTACTAGGGAATAGGGAGCTAGTGAAGGTGTACATGGTATTGATGCAGTTATTGAAATCACAGAGTAGCAGCAATCACATCAAGTGGAGGGTTGGTTTGCAAGAAAGATGTGTGAAAGTTCCTCAAGAAGTGGGTGGAGTGGCAAGTTAGCAGGTGATCAAGTAAGAACACAAAGAGGGAAGAGACTGCACATGTGAGTAATTAAGCAGAGCATGGTGGCACATGCCTGTCATTTTAGTGGCTCAGGAGCCTGAGGCAGGAGGATTGCAAGTTCAAGGAAATTTAGTGAGGCCCTAAGCAATTTAGTGAGACCCCATCTCAAGATAAAAAGAAAACCGCCTGTAATCCCAGTGGCTCAAATGGCTGAGGCAGGAGGATTTCAAGTTCAAAGCCAGCCTCAGAAATGGTGAGGCATTTTGCAATTCAGACCCTGCCTCTAACTAAAATATGGCTGGGGATGTGGCTCAGTATTGAGAAACTCTGAGTTCAATCCCTGGTATCCAAAAATAAATAGTTAGCTAACTAGCTAGAAAAATAGATAAATAAACAACAAAAAGGGCTAAGAATGTGATCCAGTGATAAAGTGTCCCTGGGTTAAATCTCCAGGACTCCCCTCAAAACACTGTGATGTACGAATTATGGTAACTATTTATTAATTTTTTGCCTTCAATAAACCAAACCCTATCTATAGAACCGTGAATAATTTTAGAAATATGTCTTTCTATATTGTTTAATTTATTCTGTTTTTAATAATCAATAAATATTTTTAATTATGCTTAGCACTATTAATTTTTAGTTTTTATAGCTGATATATTTTTTTAGAAAACTTTTCTAAAAATACCATATGTGGTAACATGTGGTATTTTTTCTGTAAACATCACACTTTGCCTAAAAAGCTTCGACTGACTGGATAAGGCCCACTCACATTATGAAGGATTACCTGTTTTATTTAGTGTCTAATGAATTAAATATTAGTTAATGCAAAAAATAACTTCCAATCACTGGTGTTTTGCCAAACAGGCACCACAGCCTAGCCATTTCGACAATAAAATTAGTCACCACAACTCTTTAAATCATTTGAGATTTTATTCCTTATCCTAATGCCTCATGAGTTCTTTTAAAATGTAAATAGAGGAATAAACTCAAGAGATTCATTTTATAGCATGATGAATATAATTAATGATGATATATTGTGTTCTTTAAAATTCTAAGAGAGTGAATGTTAAATGTTCTCACAACAAAAATAATAATATGTGAAGTGATACATATTTTAATTAGGTGATTTAATCATCCCACAATGTGTACATCTTTCAAAACATACTCTTATACATGATGAATGCATACAATTTTATCTATGGATTATGACAAAATTGAATTTTGAAAAATAAAAATGCACTTTGAAAATATTGAACAAATAAATGAAGCTGGTTGAAAACTGCAATGAGTTTTTGTAATTTTTAATTATAATTGTTCTAAAATTTGGGTAGTATTTATCCCAACAACCTGTCAATTGTATTTTTATAAGGCAAAGTAGACACCACTAGCTAAAATTTAAAGTAAAAACTAACCATTTGGCCTATGGTATTTCAGAAAAACTGCTATTTCAACCAATTTTTGGATTAAGTCACATAAAAGTCATCCAATGTATACATATGGAGACAATGCACATATTACACAAGTTTACGTGCCTATAGCTAGAAATATAATAATATAAGTATGGACAGATTTTTAAAGTCAGGATTATAGAATAAGTGCATGCCTGTTAATTCCATGACTAACAGTATTATTTCACAGGAAAACGAGGGAGTACATTTACCATAACAGCATAATACTTGGATCATACCACCTATGCCTGCCACCATGGTAGTTTTTCCTACTGTCATCATTTCAGATTCATCAACAAGACCATTTTTGTCATATATGCCTGGATTTTTGAAAAGCCATTTGTGGTGCTTTAAAGAATATCCTGGACAGCATGTTAATATATAATTATTATTATTTTAGATTGAAAAACGATCTCACCTAATTGTATCATTTTGCTATGTGAGTCAACCTTCCAGTCTCATATTTATAGGTTTGTATATTTCCACTGTGAATCAGGCTTTATCAGTATTGTGGAATTGATTCTAACAGCAGAGGTTCTTAAGCACTTTTCAGTTACCCTCCTTCCCATACACACATATTTCCCATTTATAAGCACAGTAACAAAAGTTTCATAAGATTTTGTTATTTTCCCATCACTTTCATTCATTGAAATTGCTTGGATGACTCCACAATGTCTCAGTATGCTCCTTAAAAAGAATTCCTTGGAATCATCATTAATCATGGAACAAATTTTACACAAGATTGCTTACATGTGCAAATACTAAAAATTACTTTAAAAGTTTTGCTACAAAAATCAAGGACCCAATAATAGCATCCCTCATCCTAAAATCATGTAGCATGTGGTTTATGACAGTCCTGGAAGGGCAGTTGACTACAGCACATACTCTAGGTCGAGTGGCTTAATCAACGAACATTCACTTCTCAGAGCTCTGGAGGCTGGGAAGTCCAAGTCTCCAGCAGATATACTCTCTGTAAGACCTGATTCATGGTTTGAAGATGACTGTTTTCTTGCTATGCCCTTGCATGGGAGAGATCAGAGAGTGATAGCAAGCTTGCCTATCTCATAAGGGCACTAAATCAACTTATGAGAGCTCCATATTTACGACAGAATTACCACTCACAGGTTCCATATCCAAACCTTCTCACTGGGAATTAAAATCTCAAAATGTGAATTTGGGTGGCATGAAATTCAGTCCATAGCAGTAACAAAATCTTGTAAATCTTTGTTACAAAAATGACAGTGTTGTAGATTATGGTACACAAATCCCAAGTTGAACTTATTAAGAAAGTGCAAATCAATTCTTGAACAATATATACCGTACAGTAAGTGGTCAGTTAATGCTATTCTAGAGTATTAAGGTAATTAGAATTATCACTTTGGGTTATATAGGTTAACAAAACACAATTATCATCATTTCTGTTTTTGCTATTATACTATTTTTTATAACTACTTATTACATCTCCTATAATATATTTAAACAGTAACAACAATTTCATATAGCATACTGGTATTTTTCACAAATTTCTCAACTAAAGAGAAAATTATTTAGTTTATCCTAAGGTATTCTTGTGTTCTCAATTTTACCTGACTAGGAGTAGCTAACAAAAGACATATTTATTTTTTTTCTGAATGAAGTTTTCTTAGAAATTAAGTAGCTTGTAAAGTCATTACATAGGGGCTACATATGTTGAAACACTTCATATTTTGAAAACTTGTGTAAACCTAAGATTTAACTCATGATTCACACAGCCACTCATCCACATGCCAAAATAGTATATATAAGAAACTGGCATTAAAATCATAGTTTTATTCTTTCTCCTATTGTGTGGATATTCGTTTTATTTTAAATGCAGTTTTTATTTTATTTATGTTTTTCCTTTTGGTTTTGTAGAGTGAATCCAGAGCCTCATTCATGCTAAGCATGCACCCTACTACTGAGCTATATTGCCAGTTCCCAAATGCAACAGAATTTATTTTCCTTTACTAGGCCTGGTTTCTGGATGACTTTCTACAGCTATTTACAGTTCTCAGGCTCTTAAGATATAATCCACAGATTGCAGGGAATATATAATCTACTTATAAATTCCTCAACTGCCTTTCTGACTTCAGATTGTCAATTACAGACTGAAGTGCACTTTAAATCCTTGATGCAATAGCATTTTAAATTCCTATTCAAGATATATAACAAAAGTCAATAAACTTTTTGAACTTATCTCTCCTCATAGGCTCTTTATTTTTTAAAATAACCAGTTTATTTCTTTATCTGGATATCAAAAAAATCCTAAAATGACTAAGCTATGCAGATGTAAATCTATATTAATTCTTTTCCATTTTCACAAGGCCCAGTGAAACTGTTCATCAAATAGACTATAGTGAAATGTAGTAGATGATGGGCCTTAATGTCACATCATTCTGACACAAGGTATTTTCAGGAGATTAAAAGTGTAAATTATTTTAAGGTTTGAAAGTGTTCCTTGGAGATCAAAGAATATCTTCTCTAGTTCCTATTTGAATTGCAATATTACTATCTGAACAATTTTGTTAAGAAGAGGATGCTTTCATGGTAGTTCAATAAATGTAAAAACTATTGCCCGCAATAATGGTAACTCAAAGAATGAAATATAATCATTAAAACTTGAAATAAAAGTCAAGTTCACATGGAAAGAATACAATTTGAAGATGAATGGAAGAAAAATTTTGCCCACTGATTTTAAGTAGAATATTTACTATCTTTTAACTGATATACTGAAGCTTATTATGAAATGTAGAAATTGCACTTTAAATGCAAAGGAGAGAAAATATGGAAGCCTGTGTTTTATGTCAAACACATTCATATCACAATCATTGCAGAGTATATAAAACAAGAAAGTGGTATGTTTGTGATAGAAAACACAGACAGTCCATTTGGTTGTCTCTGCCCTTGATAGTTAAATGGCTCTGAGAAAGTTATGAAGTGTCTATGAATATTCATTTTCTGTTGCTAAAACTAGACTCATTATAATAACTTGAAAAGTTGTATGCAGGAGAGAAAGGGAGAGAGAGAGAGGAAGAGGGAGAAGGAGGTGGGGGAAAGGGAGATAGATCCGTTTAATTACTAATTGCAGTCCTAGGATAACTTAAAACATCTTTATCTGTGTGTCATCCCTAATCTTCAGTTTGATAGTACAGTTTTATTGTGCGTTTCTGGTTTATTATGAGCTGATTGCTTTACTTCATCAGACCCAAGTGCTTATCTTGAAACTGTGCTTCCTAAAGAGGGCCCTAGAGGCCTGTTAACCTGGTTGAATGAGAACTCTTCAGTGCTCCCTCCTCTGTAAGGGAATGATCTAAAGATTACTGGTTTTTAAAAAGCCCCATGACTTTCAACCTAAATGCTGTTAAAAAAATAAAAGAAAAAATACAAAATTAAAATTTCTCATCAAAAAACTATGGATAATTAAATATCATCTATTCAATATATACCTATAAAATGAAGCTCATTTGAAAATACTTTTTGAAAAAAAAAACTATTTATAATTGGTGATTCAGACAAGAAAAACAGATAATTAATAACCCACATTTTTTTTCTGTAAACTTGAGCCTGAGTCTTCTTAATTTGCTATTGTTTTATTAAATCAGACTTTTATCTCAAAATATTTGAAATATTTTTTTCTCTCTCTGGATCGTATTTCAGTTAAATTTTAACTCTGTTATCAGAATACAGTTTTGCTGCTCAGTATGCAGTATAATAAAATGGATATAGATATACAGAAATATCTTAACATTTTCTCATATACCCCTAGAAGGACACTGTTTTGATCAAGTGACTGTTTAGTTACTTATCCTGATGAGACTTCCGAAAATTTATTCTGCTCTCTATTTGAGTGGCTAAATAGATAACTATTGTATTCAGATGAGTCTTACTATGTAGACCATTGGATAAACATACCCTAAGACCAAATATATTGAAGCTTTTAAGAAAACTGCCTTCTTACTGTTGACTTCTCTTATCATATTTAAAGTAATCTTATAATATATGAGAAATAAGAAATGACTTTTTCAGGAGCTATCTGAATGAGCCACCTAGAAGCACACAGAAAAAAATAGTACAGTTTTGCTTTACTCTGAGTTCTAAGTATGTGTGTGAATCCAAACTTGGAAACATTAAGAATTTCTGTCATTCACAGGTTCCTCAAGTACTTATGAAGAGATTTGTGTCTATTATGGGAGAGCCTATGTGCTAAAGCCTTCAGATGCATTATCTCACTTAACACCACTGTGAGGAAGTTCTGGATAACCACTGTTTCCCAGTTTAATGTATACAATGAGAGACCAAAGATGAACAACATTCCATATTACACCCAGAAAGTACTCATAGGACTCCACAATAAATTCAGAATGAGGAAGTATTTGTGGTCACATGATTAAGATCACTGGTTCTAGAGCTGATGATTTCAATTCTTAATTTCACCTAACTAGCCATGGGATCATGATTAAGGTTCCAGATATTAACATAGCTCTCAGTGGTATGATACATGCCAAACAATGTGGTTATGAATATTAGATGAGTTACTATGATATGATAAGTGTCACATTAAGTACCAATCATGTTAGTTGTTGGTTCTACCATTGCTGTCGTCATTGCAATGGCCATGCCATCACTCTGGTTACTATAGTCCAAGAGCAAGGTTACATTAGATCACTGAAACCTCACTCTATCAAAGAGGACTGGGAAAGGTTTTCAATAAAGATAATGTTTAAGCTAGTTCTTAAAATGTGTTTAGGAATACGGAGAAAGAATTAGAATCACAGGAATTCCTGAACTTGCAATTTTTAAACAATAACATGATTGGGTTTCTGATAGTCCTTTCTAGAGACTTACTTGAAAACTGAATTGGTAACACTGGCCTTGGAACCCCAGGATTGTACTGCTAGTGAGTTCATTGAAAGTGTTGTGGCTAGAAGGGATTATCAATCTGGTTTTGGAGGTGGCTGGTGAGAGGGTGCCATTGTTAAAGTCAATAAGAATAAATGGCTGACCTCTTTAATTGAGATATTTAATAGCTGGGGAAATTGAACACATCCTATGAAATAATTGTGTGTAATTTCTTTATTGCAGGTAAATTAGAGATAATGTGTTTTTTGGAGTTGGGGATACCAGGGATTGAACTCAGGGGCACTCAGACACTGAGCCACATCCCTAGCCCTATTTTGTATTTTATTTAGAGATAGGATCTCACACAGTTGCATAGCACCTCACTGTTGCTGACTGGCTTTGAACTCACTGTCCTCCTATTTAAGCCTCCCAAGCTTCTGGGATTACAGGCATGTGCCACCACACCCAGCTAGACATAGTATTTTAAAACAGACTCTAGACAATGTATTTTGGATATATACTATTATTAACTTTTTTCATCTTCCTAAAGAGTTAGGAAAGCAATCATTTCTGATCTGTCACAAATTTCTCTAATCTGCATTGGGAGTGTCATTGTCTTGCAATACTACTAATTACTAATTACAAAGTGTTTTCAATGTCTGCATTTATATATAGTTCATATTTTAAATGCAGTGGTCCCATTAATTTACAGGGCTAAAGTGGTTGCTTTCATCAGTAAATTATAAGTCTTCAGTTCCTCCTAGTCTGTGATGACTTCTCTCATTTACATTAGTGGTAGTATTCTACACCTTAATTAACATCTATGTTTCTGTCTCAGTATTCAGTTACTATGTGCTTATCACAGGTAGGTTCATTTTCCTTTGTTCTGATTTTGAAATGGAAAGCTAAAATTGAACTAAGATATTACTACATATCTCTGACTGCAGTGCATCTGGAAGTTTACTGTTTATTCATGGTGTGCCTATGGGTTGTTAAGGTTAATTAGCAGATGGAAACACAGGTAGATAAATAACAACCTATTGCATGCTGGAGAATTCAGTGAGCATTTATATTATTCTTTCTTTGATAATTTTGTTGTTATAGTGGACATAGAGCCATACTGGGGATTGAACCTAGGGGCATTCTATCACTATGCTTCATCCCTAGCCTTTTTTATTTTATTTTGAGACAGGGTCTTACTAAGGTATACAGGCTGGCCTTAAACTGGCAATCCTCCTGCAACAGTCTGCCAAGTAGCTGGGATTAAGGGTATGCATCCAGCATGGGGCTTCAATAATATTCTAATAAAGAATAAACTTCTTTTTTGAATGACGATGTTAAATTATAGATGTGACAACTAAAACTTATTGAAAATAAAGATAGTCACTCCTATTAACTAATGAAAACTATAGAAATTGGTGACAATGTTTATAGTATTTTCATATATAATGATGTACATACACACACACATATGGATTTATAAGTTAGTAATTTAAATAGAACAATTTTTGTTACCTTGAAATGAAATAAATTGTACCATTTTATTTTATGGTGTCTATGAAAAATAGAGCAGTATAAAAGAAGTATAAGTAAAAACATTATGGTAGATTTCTAGGATCTTTATATTATTTGCAGATTTTTGAAGTGCTGACATGCACATGTGCACACACACATACACATAAACGTGTGTGTGCATGTAGCTAAATTAAAATTCTACTAATATTTAAAAATTTTTGAAAATGCAGTTTTTTAAACAATTTAATTTAAAAACCACCTAACTTTTCTATATAAAATATAACTGCTTGTAGGGCAAGTCTCAACCTGATGCATTTTGAAACAGTTGAACGAATGAATGCCTCCTCAAAAACTGAGCTCTTATAGAGAATAATCCTGCACTAACTGACCCCAAATATATTATCTCAAACAAGGTGTGTAATGTGATTGGAAACTCCAGTGCACATATGAGTCTCCTACACTGGATTTTCTACTATTTCACCCCAGCCGGTCATACCTGTATTCAGCTGTGGATGTGGGCAGAAAATTGATTTTGATAGTTCTATATTCCCCATTTTTTCCACTATAAGGATTTCTGTTGATAAAATTCATTTCATCATGAGAAAAGAGGTAAGAAAAATACTCTTATAAAATCATGACCTCTAAACATTATTAGACTTAAGTGTTACATAATGCTAAATGGATATGGCAATCTTGTGGCGATGTACTTTTGAAACACATGCTCAAAGGCGATAATTTAAGAATCCTGTCATTCTGGGAACTTTTACCTTACATTCAGATCAACCTGTGAAGCTCCTTATTGAATTTGCTGATATTTATATATTTCCACCAGAGATGAGAAAAATTCCAAAGAACACAAGCCTCAGGAACAGATGTGTTAATACAGTACAGCATGTTCTGACTGCCTAAATATTTCAATGCAAAGAAACAGGCCCTTTCACCCACGTAGTTGATTACAACCTGGTTTCTACCTTGGAAGGCTGTGCTATTTTACCATAGCAGCATTCAAAAGGGTCATTGGGTTTCAATTCCTGGGTTAGCAAAGTGGCCATTTCAGACACTACATGGAAACCAAGAGAAGATACCATTGTTTCCATTACAAGGATTAACTTTTGCCTCATTTTGTGTGCAGAGGCAAGTCGATTGATTTAAATTTATCATGACCTGTTTTTATTTTTTTTAAGTATATACGAATACCAGAAACCTGATTCCTTTTGTAAGATGCTGTCACTACTCTATAGCTAAAGCAACAGACAAATGGGAGAAAGGATGGGACTTGGCAGACAAGTGAAATTCTGGAGAAGTAATTGAAAGAGTGATGTTTTACTAGGATGTTGGAACACGGACTCATTATTTCTTTGTATTGCAACGTAGAGGTGTTAATTATCACCATATCAGTGAGAGAGACCACCAGAGATGACTTCAGAAATACTAAGTCTGTCTCCTATTTGACAGAGTGAATGCTCCTTTAAGTCCATTCCCTTAAAAAATTACGATCTTAATTCTGTCTCTTGCCTTAAGGATTTAAATATAAATTGAAATCCAGTCGCAGTTTTTTATGATTTAGGAGACAATTCTAGGATTAAAACTAAATGACACTTGTTGCCTAATGGCACAAGCATGTTTTTAGTTACCGTGAAACCTGAAAATCAATTGTAGCATTTTTGTGTAAGGTAGGGAGAGGGAAGAGGAAAAGTGGATGAATTCCAACCATCTCCATGTTATATTAGGAAGGACAGAAATGACAGCTGACTCAATATCAGCAGCTCTGCTTGCCCTAGATAATAGTCGCCACCTTTTACTTAGGAGTCTGGTTTGTCTTAAGGATAGGTAGTTGAACCAACTCTATTCCTTAGTGCTGGATCAATAGTCTGCATGATTCCTTATCTAGTCACTCTAGGAGAAACCTTTTCACAGAAAAGCAATATAGTGACTCCCAGCTGTCCTTATACCTTGAGCAATTAATGCAGCAGCCCTGATAATTGTTATAAACTTTGTGTGTATATGTGAGAGAGAGGAAGGAGAGAGATGCAAAATGAGGAGGGAGAGTGGAGAAGAAAAACCTCAAGGGAGAGGAAGAAGAGGAGAGAATGAGATGAGGCTGCAAAATTAGGACATGGGGGCTGTTGACCTTTCTCTCTGCTGGTCTTTCATTGAAAACACCTCAAATCAAGTGAGATGTCTCCAATAGCAGCCAAAAAACTTCTCAGTTTCTAAGACCCATGTAGACTATAATGCTGACTGAGCCCAGTTGGAGACATGAAGTAACCATAAGCATGAACTCTACAGCTCTGTCTTGCTCTTGTCAAGTTTGGAAATGCTTGTGAATAAATATTTCTCAGATTGTTGTATGACCAGGGTCAACTTCTAGAATGTTGGAATGCATGTTACCTTTGGGAGAGAGTATTTGTTTATCTCCTTGCTCTTTTATGTGGGAAATGAATATCTTTTGACTCCCCCAGCCCCATGCACTAGGGATTGAACCGAGTGTCTCAGGGACACTTTTATCACTGAGATACATCCCCTAGTCATCCTTTTTTTTTAAAAAAAAACTATATCAAGAATAGTTCATTTTCTTCTTTTTAAGTTTAGATTTCATAATCTAGTTGATATTCTTTTTCTAACAATGGAGTCTTTGACTTAAAATAATAGCCACTTATTGTATCACAGGGTGATAAGTGTGCTAGGAAAATCCCATCATGATTTAGCTACATCTTCACGTAAGGATCTCACTTACAGCTGTCATCAAATTGTCATCTAGGACTGCAGTCATTTAAAAGTGTGACCCGGGAGATTCACTTTCATGCTTACTTACATGATTGTTGGCAGGCTTCACATCCTCACTAACTCTTCTCAGGGAACTTAAGCTCCTTCTTGTGTTTGCAGCTTACAAGATAACAAGATGCCTTTTGAACAAGCAAGCAACAGAGTGAGAATGAGCCTCCAGGAAGAAGACCATAGTAACTGTGTGACATAATCTTTGAGGAGGAATCCTGTTACTTTTTCTGTATTTTACTTGTTAGAAGTTAGTTAGTACGTCTAGCTCATATTCAAAGGAGAAACAAGGACCTTGTTTTGATTTTGATGTAAGGTGTCCTGCAAAACTCCTATATTTCTTTAGGAATATTCAGAGGTGAAAAGATTTGTTTGTGAGAGCTATAACCTCACCAGTTGATCCTTTTTTGAATGGACTGGGTGGTATAGGTAGGTCACACATAGCTGGAGAAGTGGGACACTGGGGACATGCTCTGGAACATTCATCTCCCCTGTATCTCCTTTCTCTCTCTTTCTGCTCCCTAACCCCACCATAAGTGGAGCAGCTTATCTCTGCTAGACCTTTCTTTCATGATGTGCTGCTGCTTTATCAAAGGCCCAGAGCAGTAGAGTTGACCATCTATAGACTGAGACCTCGAACACTGTGGGCCTCAAATATATATCATTTCCTCTAAGTTGTTCTTGTTGGGTGTTTTGGTCACAGCAATGAAAGATGGCTAAAACAGACCTGAATACCAGAAGAAGGATTATTGGGGATTGTTTTATAAGATATTTACAACACATGGTTACATATAACCAAATAGTTTACTAAATAATAAGAAAAAAAATGAAAACCAATAGAGTTCTGACTCATTATTATAAAATCTCTAATAGGAAAATATTTTTACCTTTAGAATATTTTGTCCTCATATTTTCACCTAGAGGAATAAACTTTCTGTAAATTGAAGAAGTAGGCTATGTAGACAGAATAGAAGGGGAAACACACACATGAACACACACACACACACACTACTTTTGTAAGAAAATGGTGACAAATATAGTTAAAATACCTTATGGTCCCTTCATTTTCTAGGACTAGTTGGTATCCTGACTTTGATGGTTTTCATTTTAACACATTGATCTGTAATATCACTATATATCTGTACTATAAATAATTATTTATAACAAATAATTATTTATAACCATAAGTTATTTATATAACATTTATAAATAATATGTGTACTATAATATATATTGTTTTTCTTGTTTTAAGGCTCTTAATGTAGTTGAAAACTGCTCTCTTTGCTTGAATATCAGATCTAGTTTATGGTTTTTTTATTGTTTATGCTGTTGGCAACTGCTGACCTTATCATTCCTGTTTTTATGGTAATTAACATTGTATATCTCATACTAGGAAACAGGTATTTATTGTAATGCTGTATATTATTTGCATCAGTTGTTGCTATTGTCGATTTCCCCCTATCCTGTGAGGTGCTGGGTATATACAGTGATATCACAAGTTCAGGGTGGAGACTCTGCTGCTAAACAAAACTCTGAGGACAAAGACATCACACCTTGCCACATACTCAAATTAATGACAGTCAACCTTCACCCTATACTTTAATAGAAATAATAGAGAAGACAAAAATTCATATTAACAAACCAGATAGAAAGATCTGGGGGTAGGCACTCAAGTCCCACTCATGGACATCTACTGCTACAGCAAAACCAGAATTAACACAAAGGTTGTAGATACCACACCTCTGAGGGGGTTTCAATGTAGATTACTGTAAAGACACTTTGGCAAGTGAAGACTGTGTCCTTAAAAGGCCCACACATAAGAGTGGAAGAGACAGCTATCCAAAATAATGCATACAAACATAGGAATATAATGAATATTAAAAAAAAAAACAAGGTAACACGATGCCTCCTAAAGTTCATAATTCACTAGTAACTGACCCCAAGGATATCGAAGTAGAAGAAATATCAGATAAAGAATTCAAAAGAATGATCTTTTTTTAAATGAAGAATGAATTCCAAGAGAATGTAAACAGAATGTAATTCCAAGAATGTAAACAGAAAAACAATGCAATGAATTAAGGAAGTCAGTACAGTATTTGAATGAGAAATTCAATAAGGAGATAGAGACATTGAAAAAGATTTGAACAGAAATCTTGAAAGTCAAAGAAATAATCAAATACTATGTTCAGTTGAAAGTCTCTTTAATAGAGTAGACCTTGATGAAGACAGAGTTTCAGAAATGGAAGACAAAGTGGGACAGCCTTGAATATTCAGACAGCATTAAAGAAAAGAAAATAAGTAACCATCATGTACAAGGATTCTGGGACAATTTAAGAGAACACTTTTAAGAATCATTGAAATTGAAGTACATGTGAGATGTAGGCTAATGAAATGGATAACCTCTTCTTAGAAAGAACAGAAAAAAATCTCAAATCTTGAGAACTAGATGGACATCTGGATTCAAGAAGAATTCAGAACCCTAAACAGACAAGATCAATAAAGAACCTCAGCACATTAAGATTGAATTGCTGAACACACAGAACAATTATAGAATTTTAAAAGCATTCAAAGGAAAAACATCAGATGACATATAGAGGCAAGCCATTCAGAATTACTTCTAATATCTCTATATAAATACTAGAAGCCAGGAAGGCTTGAAATGTCCAAGCCTAAATGTTCTATGTTCTAAAGAAACTAATTGTCAACTGAGATTACTCTATCCTAGAAAGTTATCCTTCAAAATCAAAGGAGAAGTGGGGTGCAGTGGCGCATGCTTGTAATCACAGCAGCTCAGGAGGTTGAGACAGGATGATCCCAAGTTCAAATTCAGCCTCAGCAATGGCAAGATGCTAAGCAATTCAGTGATACCCTGTCTCTAAATAAAATACAAAATAGGACTGGGGATATGGCTCAGTGGTTGAGTGCCCCTGAGTTCAATCCCTGGTACAACCGTCCCCATAAAAAAAATCTAAGGATATTATAAACCTTACGATATAAGTGGAAACTAAAATAATTCATGAACACTAAGCTGGAACTACAGAAACTACTTAAAAGAAATACCCCACTGAGAAAAAGAAGAAAAGAAAAGAAACAACAACAAGTACAAAAGCCAGAGCTCACAAAAGAACAAATTTCATTTGAAGAGTAGCTAAGAAAATGAGAAGCAGGACCAAATTAAACACTAGAAAGAAATACCAAAATGACAGGAATTATTAAATATCTCTCCAAAATAACATTGAATGACATGATGAAGTGGCACACACCTTTATAGCTCCAGAGGCTAAGACATGAGGATCGTAAGTTCAAGGTCAGCTTCAGAAACTTAGTTAGGCTCTACAACTTAGTGAGACCCTGTCTTAAAAAGAATGAATAAAATTAAAAAGGTGGGGGTGTAGATTGGTGTTAATTGGACCTGGGATAAATTCCCAGTACCCGTGAGTAAATAAATTAATTAAATATAACATAGAATATAAATGTTCTAAACTTTCCAATTAAAAGACATAGGCTAACAGCCAGATATGGTGTCCCAAGTCTGTAATCTCCATGATTTGAAGGGTGAAGACAGAGGATTGCATGTTCAAGAACAGCCACAGCAACTTAGTGAGGCCTGAAGCAGATTAGTGAGACACTGTATCAAATTTTTTAAAAATGAAAAAAAGATGGGGATGTGGCTCAGTGGTTAATGACCTTGGTATTAAGCAAAAAAAAAAAAAAAAAAAAAAAAAAAAATGACACAGACTGGCAGAATAGATGATAAAACATGACCCAATTATACGTTGTTTGCAAGAGACTCACCTTAAAGGAAAAAACAGCCACAGGCCAAAGTCAAAGAATGTAATTGATATAGTATGCAAAAGGAGCCTGTAAACCATCAGGAGTAGTTGTTCTCATATCTAACAAAGCAAACCTCAAACCAAAATTAATCAGAAAAGACAGAGAGTGTCACTTTATATCAGTAAAGGGAACTTTTCATGAGAAGATATAATGATAGTAAATATTTATGCCCCAAATGTGGTTTCAGCTAATTATATAAAGACTCTGCTTGATTTAAAGCCTCAGATAAATCCCTGTACAATAATACCTGTTGATTTAAACACACTTATCTCACCATTAGATAGGTTTTCAGGACCTAAACTCAGTAAAGGCTCTTTATATCTGAAAAATATTGTAAATCAAATGGCCTTATATAGACATTGATAGAATATTTCATCCAGTAACAGCTGAATATACATTCTTCTCAGTGGCTAATAGACTCTTCTGAAAAATAGACCATATTTTATGGTACAAAGAAACTCTTAGTAAATACAAAAAAATCATGTATTTTTTTCATCTTATTACAATGGAATGAAATTAATAATAAACACCAAAACCATTCAAAAACTCTATCAGCACAGAAGATTGATACTTTTCAATGATAAATTGGTAATAGAAGAAATCAAGGGTGAGGTTTAAAAATACATAGGCTCAAATGAGAATAATGATGCATCATAACAGAACTTCTGGGACACTATAAAGTCAATTCTAAGAGGAAAACTTATAGCCATGAGTACCTACATAAGATAACCAAATAAACAAACTAATGTACATATCAAGACTTCTGGAAAAGAAAGACAAATCAATTGAGATCAGAGCTGAACTCAATGAACTTGAGAATTAAAGAAAACAACATAAAAGATCAATGAAATGAAGAGTTTTTCTTTGAAAAGTTTAACAAGATTAATAAGCCCTTATCTAAACTAATCAAAAGAAAAGGACATATGATCCTAACTAATAAAATTATAGATCAAAAAAAGGAAAAATCACCACAGACATAACAGAAATTCAGAAGCTCATTAGGGACAATTTTGAAAACATATACTGCAATAAATCAGAAAACCTAGGAGAAACTGATACATTTCTAGATACATATGACCTGTCATAATTGAATCTAGATGACATATGAATCCTAAGCAGACCAGTGTCTAGCAATTAGATAGGAACAGTAAGAAAAATTCTTCCAACAAATCAGATAGATTCTCAGATGAATTCTACAAGATCTTTAAAGAAGAACTAATGCCAATGCTCCTCAAATTATCCCATGAAATAGCAAAGGAGGGAACACTTCCAAATTCATTCTATGAAGCCAGTATCACCTTCATACCTAAATGAGATGAGGGTACATAAAGGAAAGGAAACTACACACCAATATCCCTGATGAACTTAGATACAAAAATCTTAAGAAAATACTAGCAAACCATATTAAAAACATTTTAAAAAGATTGTACACCATGATCAAATTGGTTTTATCCCAGGAATGCAAGGATGGTTTAACACACACAAATCAATAAATGTAATCCATTACAAAATAGAATTAGGAAAAAAAAATCACTAGTCATTTCAAGAGATGCAGAGAAGGCCTTTGAAAAAAATTAGCACTTAAATGAAAAACCCCAAGTCAACTTCATAGTAAATGGGGGAAAACTGAAAGAATTTCCTTTAAAATATAGGAGACCACAAGGATGGCCACTCTAATCAATTCTATTTAACATAGTAGTAGAATTTCTAGGCAGAGCAATTAGGCAAAAGAAGGAAAAAAAGGGATAAAAATAGAAAAGAAAAAAGTCAAATCATGACTGTTTGCAGATCATATGATTCTATAGTTAGAAGATCTAAAAAGCTCCATTCAAAGGCTGCTGTAGCTAATAAACAAATTCAGCAAAGTAACAGGTTACAAAGTCAATAGCTTTTCTATATACCAACATTAAACCTGAGAAAGAAATCAGGTCAATAACCACATTAATGTAGTCTCTAAAAAATACCTAGGAACAAATATAACAAAGAATGTAAAATATATCTACAATTAAAACACTGGAGAAAGAAAAAATTGAAGAAGACAGAAGAAAATGGAAAGACCTTCCATATTCATGAATAGACAAAAATCAGTGTTGTTAAACTGGCCAGCTATCAAAAGTAATATACAGATTGAGTGTAATCCCAATCAAATTGCCATTGACATTTTTTTTTCACAAAACTAGAAAAAAGAGTCACAAAATTCATTTGGAAGAATAAAGTACCCAGAATAACCAAAACAACGATAAGCCAAAAAAAGCAATACTGGAGACATAAAAATACCTGACTTAAATTATACTACAGATTTGTAGTGATAAAATCTGCATGGTACTTACATAAAAACAGACATGCAGACCAATGGTATAGAATAGTAGACACACAGACAAACCCACACAGATACAGTCTTTGTGCTACAATGATACATGAATACCCATGTTTATAGCAGTACATTTCATAATAACCAATCTATGAAATCAGCCTATGTGTCCATCAATGGATGAGTGGATAAAGAAAATGTGGTATATATACACAATGGTGTTTCACTCAACCACAATAAAATGAAATTATGTCATTTGCAGGAAAATGAATGAAACTTAAGACCATTATGTTTAGCCAAATAAGTCAAACTCAAAAGGTCAAGGGTCATGTGTTGTTTTTTTCTCATATGTGGAAGGTAGAGAGGAAAAAGAAAAAGAAAATTGAGGGATCTCATAAAAATCAAAAGAAGATCAGTAAAATAGAGGAATAGGACTGGGGGGAGGGAGGATGAAAAAGAAAGGGGAAGTACTAGGAAATGATATTCACTAAATTGTATTTTCATATTGTTCATATGTATGACTATGTAAAAACAAATTCCACCTGATGTACAACTATAATGTACCAATTAAAAGTGTAGACTAAAAGAAAAAGCATATCCATTAATAGAATTTATATATAAATTATGTTATATTCTGATTAAATTGTATAAAAGTGAAAGTCAATGAATTACTCACATATTAACATGGATTCATCTCAAAAGCATTGAATTGGGAAAAATATTTTTACTATTAGATACTTTCATTCAACTAATTTTTAACTTGTTCAATAAAATTCTAAAGTACTTTTTAAAAATAGGTGTAAAGAAATTTTTCTAAAACTTGTTTGTGCTTTAATTTGCCAATTGTTTATAGGGGAAATTTGAACAGAACATTTCTGCAAAATCTCATGCAAGTATTACGTTTTTAATTGCTAGTTCCTTGTCTAATGTATGATTGTGCTCATTGTATGTGTTAGGCTTTGCTAGGATTTTGCCCATCCAATTTAAAGGATGGAAACAAATTATTCCTTATTATTAGTGTCCTGGAAGCAAATTATTCCTTATAATGTTTTTCTTTCGTATTTATTCTGAATGTCTACAGAATTGAGAGATGTTTTTGTGCCCTGTCTCCCCACCTCACTCCTCTGTCTTACAATTGGGAAAATTGCAGCAGCTGTGGCTAACTATTTACATTTAAAATAATAACATGTGTAAATAGCATCTTTCTAATTCTTCATTATTGGCAGCAGAAATAAGTGGGAATATTGGCCCAGACTCATCATAGAAACAGAACTACATTCAGAATAAGATGAAACAAATGATTATAAACACATAACAAGAGAACAAATTAACAAAGAAGGTGGTAATAATGATAATCAAGTATACATAATAATCCCAGAAAATCAAAGGATTCCAGGAGACATACTTCTTTGGAGAAGACTGATCTCCATGTGCTGATTTACAACTGTTGAGTAATTTGAGAAGCATTGAGGAACTAGAGGTGCCACTGACAATTATATATCAACCCATGTATAGTTAGAACCACATAAATGTTAGCTTTTACCTTAGTTAGAAGTCAAGGATGTGAAAATTTATAATTATTTTTTTAAAATATTACTTTCATTGAAAAGTGTTATGGTACTGTAATAATCTATGCTTCAGCCACACTGAATATCTATCAAATAACTCTATGTATGAGGTTATAATATCTAGAAATATTAGAATAAAGCTTCTAAGTTATAAATATAATCACACTCAGCAACTCATTAAAATTAACTTTTTTAAAATATATTATTTGGTAGACTATCAATATGACAAAAAAAGTTTTATCCATGTTTTTTTGCATGTATACAATATTGTATAAAAATATATGTACAATATCTTTGTATTTTAATATTTATAGAAATCTTATAAAACTTCACCCTTTTAAAAGTATTTTTTTTAATTTCACATAAATAATTTGGAGTCATACTAGTTAATACATTAGTATTTATTAATACATTAATACATTAATAGTTCATTCATTATAACTGCAGTGTAATAATCTCTTGAATGAGGAGTGAAAATAAAATTTTGTCTTATTTTTTGCATGGCTATAATTAAATACATATGCATACAAATCTGTGCACATTTATGTATTCTTAATGATATATATCCAGATGTGAAATTACTTGGTCTCAGTACATCTTCAACTTTACTCAGTACAATGTCAACCTTGCCAAATGCTCATCAAAGTGGTGGTATCAAATTTCATTCCAGTGAATTTATTAGTTATTATTCATTGTGTCTTTCTCAACATTTTTGTATTATGAAAACTTTTAATCTTTACCAAGCAAATGATTCCAAATTATATGTAATCAAAACTAAAATGCTATCATGCACATTTCATTTGATAATTTTAAATAATAATAGGGACAAATAACGTTTTTAAAATCATTAGGATTCAGGTCTCATTTTTCCTGTAAATTTTCTTCCATACCATTTCCTATTTTTTCTTAAGAATATGTGTCTTTGCTTACTTAAAGAAACACCTGATATAATCTTGACATTAATAATTGTGTATGTATTACAAATATTTCCTTTCAGTCTATATGTGACATTTATATTTATGTCTTTCAGTTTATAGTTTGAAAATATTTTTGCTCTAATTTGATCATATATTTTCATGGTTTGTGAATTTTTGCATAGTATGAAAATCCTTTTTTTTTCTACTCCAAGCTATTTCAGTGGCATTTGTTCCTTTTTTCTTATATAACATCATAAGAAATTTGACATTTCACAGAGCAAGTCCCTATTCTCCTATTCTTTCAAAATTGTCTTATATTTTGACAGTTTCTTCCTTAATATAATTTTAGGTATTAATTCTCTAAATATGATAATATTACCTTTCAGCAATATATTACATTATAAAATTATTAGGGAAATACTTCTTCTTTAAAAAGGTAACATTTTGTCCATGACCATACAATTATTTTTAATTATTTAGATCTTTTCTCAACAACATTAATAAACTATTGTACTTTTCTCCTTCATAATTTTAAATTTATTGTGTTTAATTTATCCCTGTATTTCTTATGAATTGTATTATTTCTGTGAATGAGGGTTTTATTCTTTTATTTTTCTACATGAGTATTGGTAATATGTATATATGCTACTGATTTTTATATATCAAGCTTTTATATAACCACTTTAATGAACTTCATTATTTTTAAATTAACTGTAGATAATTTTCTTATCAAAATGCAAAGGATACTGCATTAGATTAATTTCTTTCTTTCCTATGGCTCTATCACATATTTAATTGTGGTAGTTTAAGTTTTGAAAATATAGCAAGATATTGCTGAGAGCTTTTGATAGTTCTGCATTCAGTGAGGGTGATATCAGCTGTGTATTTCCAATAACAGTTATTCTTAGTCATGTTAACAAATGGTCTTATATTCCTATTTTAGAAAATGTTATTTTTTTCACATTCATAAATAAATATTGAATCTTATTGAGTGCTTTTTATCATCTACATTGAGGTTTCTTTATCTTTTAGTATAATGCTGTTAATTATAGTACTTGAGATTTTGAACATTAATTTTGTTTTTATTTCTGTGAAAAAGACAATCAGAAATTATGGCTTAAGAGAATGTATTATTAGTTTTCACTTCCTGGAATTGTAATTTTTAAATATGTTTAAAATATTGTAATATTATCAGTGAGATTAGCCAAAATGTCTCACTCTCTTTTTATTTATTTATTTATTTTTAACCTGTTTTACTGTTGAGACTTTACCAGAAACATTAAAAAACAACAACAATAAAAAAACTGGTAGCAATGAACTGCCCATCTTTTCCATATTCTAAGGTTTTTTGTTTTATATATATATAAAATATATATTATATATTACATATTATATATATTTTATATACATAATGAATATTTTTTGATTTTTGTTTTATATAATATATATGATTTCTGTCCCCTAAATAATTTAGTAAACCACTGTAAAATGTTGTCATCAGATGAATCTTTTTAGAGTTTTATTCTTGTTTAATTTCATTGAGTTATAAGTTTATGCATGCTTTCTGTTTCTTCTTGAGTCAATTTCAATGGTGTGTACATATTTAAATAAATAGCATTTGTATTGCTATTATATAATAGTGTGAAATCATAGAAAAATTTTTTAACCTTTCTGTTAAGCTTCATGATCTACAAAATGTAAATATTAATAGTACCCAAATCATAGGAATATTGTTAAGATTTTCCAGATGCAAATACATCTTCAATGATATTACTTGTGTTAATATTTGCCTTTTTCTTACTTTTTTTTCAAAAACCTTATAACATTATGTAAATGTTATGTTTTATGTATGTCTCCTATAAAGAGCACATTAGATTTTTTAAAAAGCAAGAGCTTTTTATTGTCAACTTACATTGTTAAGATTAAAACAGATATGACAGATTTCTAGGATATTATTCAGCAATTACTGTTTTATAGGATTACTTTGCTTCTTTATTTCTTTCATTCCCTTTATTAGATTGTTACACATTTACTTATACTTTCAATGAGGTTTAAATTTACACATTCTATTAGCATGTATATTGAAATTCTAAGTTCAACTTAATTGATATTCCTTTTCTTTCAGAATATGTATATTTTAGGTATTTTTAATTCTTCACCTCAGTCTTCAATGTGCTACAGTTTCACTGATAATTTTTAACAGAGTGTGGTTATTACTGAAAGTTAAAAGGAATATTATTCTCTATCTTTCATAAAATATTTCTTAAGTATTTTCTAATTAATGATATTTTTAAAGTGGGTGGATAATGCCCCACCATTTATTTATTCTACATAGCTCAGATTGATAAGCTAAATATCCTTTGAAAATGCAAATTTTGCTAGTCTTACATATTAGAAAATATTGCATCAAATTTGGAGAGAGAATATAGAAATATATCTGGACCATATGGCTAATTAGTAAAGTAACCCAATTTATACCAGTACCAATCTGTAAAATTTGTCATTGTATGGGTTGATTTCTAATTAACTACATGAACAAAAAATGCTCTAAAATATCCCAATAGCAGTCTAATTTGCAGGTGGTTGATTGTTTTTCCCTACTATTATCTACAAAGCAATTATGTATGAATAAAGACTGCTTGATTAGCTTTCAAGGAAATATTGACCACTAATACATTTTAATTAAGGAATATTGAAACTGAAGAATATAAATCAACAAGATAAATAATGTTAAAACAGAGTGAAATAGTAATAGTAAGCAATTCTAAAACTTAAGAATAAATTATTCTGTCCTACATTCATACACACACAAATATACACAAATACATGCATATATAATTTATAATTTATTATATGAGATGTATATAAAATTAATACATAATAAGTATAGAATCTTTTCCCCCAAGTCATGTAGGAAAAGGATCTTGCCACTGTATCTTGGGAGAGAAAATTTTCAAGGAAGGCTTATTCATTGACTAAATTGTAACCTTAAACCTCAATAATGTATTAAGAGTTCAAGATGCAAAATGGATGATGGTAATTTCTAGAAAGAGGAAACCATATAAGGCACATGGCTAGAAAATGCATGTTTATAGTGCATGTGTTTTGGTGTCAAGAAGACCTGAGTTTGGATTATGGTGCTGCACCATATTGCAGAAGTGATTTTATTTAGACTTGTGTAAATTCCAATGACAGTATTGGATTGCATTTGTTTTGGAAATTCTCAATGCTTGTATATATGTGTGTCTTGCAGTTCCTATCCAAAAGGAAACAATCAATAAGTGTTTTATAATTATTATTATCATATTGACTACATTATTACCATTGCTCATTTAAGACACTAGAATTATTTCACATTTATTATTGAGCACATATTAAAAGAAAGAATACTAAGAATGAGGGTGGGAGACAGATAATCTATGAGATAATGGACCATCTTATAAGGTTTATTAAAGCATGAACATTATTCTGTGGTAGTAGGAAACTACTAAAATTAGTGTCAGAATTGGAATATAAAAATCTCTCTTTGGTTATATTGTGAAGAATGGATGTAGGGGCACTTGGAGTGAAATTGCAGGAAGAAATGCTATTAACATAAGTTAGATATGGTATGTGACTAAATTTTGGTAGATACAGTAGGAACAGATAAAATTTGAGATATATTGTGGTTGTAGATTATGCCAGGCTTAGAATTTTATCAAGTTCAGCAGCTGAAGAGGAATGAATCAAGATAACAGTGTTTTAACACAATGGATTAGATTAATAATGCTACGATTCCCTGGAATAATAAATATAGAAGGATGAGCCCCTAGGAGAAGGAAGATAATGAGTCCAATTTTGCACATATATAGATATAAATATCCAGATAACTGCCAAATGCATGTCTCCAGCACACTGTAGTGGATTTCAATTTAGGAACTATGTCAGTTGAAGATCAAGAATTAGATGTTATCACCATTTAGATTAAAATTAAAATCATGGAATAAATTAAATATGAGAAACTGAAGAGAGAGAACATACCTGAAAATGCCATCCACATTTAAATATCAGATTGAATAAAGAGAGTTCACCAAAATACTCAAGAAACCATTTTGATTTGTTTGAGAAGTACAAATTTATATGTGATTTTCACTAGGTAAGAGGGATGAGTAACTCTATGAATTACAGTTTTACAATGTATTAGTGTCGTTTTCAACTTACTAGAAACATCAACTATGATGAAGGTCATTCTCTTAATTTTACATTAAAGTGTGCATTTTTCTTACTGTCTTAGTGTGTTTAGATCACCATAAGAATGCCACCCCTTAGGTGAACTGAAAAATAGCAATTTATTATCTCATAGTAATGAAAACTGGAAGTCCAAGAGAGATGAGCCAACAAGGCTGGCTTCTGATGAGGCCTTCTCCTGACCTTACCTTCTCACTATGTCTTCCCCTGGCCTTTCCTCTAGTACATACACTTCTGATGTCTTTTCCTCTTTGTGTAAGGACATTTGTCTTATTGGATTAAGTTCCCATTCTTATCATCTTATTTAACCTTAATTAACTCCTTAAAAGCTCTTCTCCAAATACAATCACATTGAGGATTAAGAAATCAACATATGAATTTAGGAGTGTGGGGAGAGGGTCTTAATTTAGTTCATAACAATCATAATGTCAAAATGAGTTGAAAATTCTAATGCACTCTCATATTCAGACTGTCTTAATAAAAAAAAAAATCAACCCCTTAAGAGCACTCAAAACAGAGAGACAAGAAGAATACTACTGATATCTCAAATAAAAAGAAGCAAAAATCTTTATTTGATGTTCCTCTTTGCATACTTGGAACAATTCTTGGCATAGATTAAAGTGTTATTCCGTTAAGTTTTTAATGAATAATGAATGAAATAGCGACTGATTAATTCACAAAAAAAAAACATATGCAGACAATTAGAGGCTTATACTTATATAAGAGAAGTAATATATCATTTAGTTTTAACCTTTTAACATAAATATACATGAAATGAAAATAGAGAGAATCTAAATACCCTTTCCAGTGTTGCAGTTATTTAATAAAAAAATATGTGATTGTAATGATCCTTATAATTTTTGTTTCACCCATAGTGGTCCATGACATATGATGATTTGAAACAATAGGTATAAAATGTGATCTTTCAGAGCAAAATGAGAAATTAGAAAAAGAGAAAAAAGGAGGAGAAAGGAAGTGATGTGCATTTCCTTACTATGAAAGAAAATTAAAACATTGAAAAGAAAATTTAAATTATTTCTCAACTAAATTGGGCTGTAATCTATGAATTTGAAATGAGAAGTTGAACAGTAAAAATCACAAATCAAGAATCACAAAGTGAAATAAATTTAAAGCAGAAAAGGCAGAATAAGGTAATGAGATAATAAATAAAAAGGAGTACTTCATTAGAACACAGTAAAATATAATAGGCTAACTAATAAAAGGATGTTTCTCAGTCCCAAAGTAGTCACTAAGAAAATATTATCAAATTAAAGAAATAAAAAAATAAATTATTTTAAAATATGCCCTTTGGTCAAGATATAATAAAAATAGAATAATTCAATATCTTGAATCTGTAACTAGACCAGAATACCTCGATGGCAAGTACTGAGTTTGAAATATGAATTTGACAGTTCAACCTTTCTCATAACTATTAGTATAAAATTCTTCACCTGACACTGTGTATGTATGAACCTATAGAGCTGTACTTTAATGCTTATATGTGATATGAGTGTTTGTATATACAAATAAATGATATCCTATGTTATAATAGGCTATTAGAATATATAATACAATATGATTTTCCAAATCTATAATGATATGTAAATATGGCTTAGGAATTTGAAAGATATGGAGACGTCAGTTACTCACAAATATACTGTAGTTTATTTGGAATGATAAATTTTTAAAAAAAAAATGTTATGAAAACAAAATGAGGATATTTGACCTCAGGAATTATTAAGCTAGGGTGAAAAGAATCATGAGGCACTCTTGTAAATAGAAGATCTATAGTAAACATTTCAAGTGATGTTTCTATATCAAAAGCAGAAGCCACATATAGAAATATCAAATTTCTATTCCATATTAAAAACATTATGGCTCCTCTTGGTTTGACTTCCTATATAACTTTTTACAACTATAATGATTAATTGTTTATAATTTTTAATATCCATATTTTCTTTGAGGACAGTCACTATGCCTTGGTCACAGTGGTTTCTCTGTGTCTAGCAAAAGCTCAGGAATGGTACTTCAATATTATAATTGTTCTGTAAGCAAGCTAACATTCTAATATATAGACTTGCTGTCATAATAGACCCAAAATGCCTGGTGGATCTTTATTGCTTCTTATACAAGTGCTTCCATCTGTTGCTTTGATAATTTTTAACTCAGTTTATTATGAGTTAATGCACTCTCATATTCAAACTGTCTTAGTTGAAAAATCAACTCCTTAAGAGAACTCAATATATATAAGCTCTACTGATATCTCAAATAAAAAGCATCAAAATCTTAATGTGATGTTTCCCTCTGCATGCATGAAACCATTTCCCCTGAATATACAACTTTTTCTTATACCTCCAAGTATTGGCTGTTCCTCTCCCTGGAACAGGTTAGTGTCTGTTCAGTTTTCTAAACTCAGCTCAGGTGTTCTTCTTTATATTACCTCTTCAGGCAGAATTCTTTGCTATTTCTGCCTTGGTCTTTGTACAAATTTGGATAGACTGTGTAGCTAATTACATATCTATAATGATCTCAAATGGTTCCCATAGCATCAACCACATGAGATGGTGATGGTTATTTTTCTGTCTTTTCTGCCTCACTGAGCTGTAGAATTAAAGTAGACATTTTCTTATTTTTATGTTCCGTGCCTAGCTCAATGACTGGTACATTAATGATTGACATGAATCCCTTTTATGGATTAGCTAAATTAAGTGAACAATGTATTTTGTAAAATTTCTTAGAAAATAGACTGGGAAGAAGATACTTTGCATCTCTTAGATACTGCAGTTAGAAACAAAAGATAGTATAGTCAAAGGTTAGTGGCACAGTCTATTACCAATAAATGTCTATTATTCTGGTCTATTATGAATAGCAAAAAAAAAATGTCCATGTCAGAATGGGTGCTCTAGTGCACACTTATAATCTTAGAGGCTCATGAGGATGAGGTAGGAGGATTGTGAGTTCAAAACCAGCCTCAGCAATTTAGTGAGGCACTAAGCAACTCAGTGAGACCCTGTCTCTAAATAAAATACAAAAAAGGGCTTGGAATGTGGCTAAGTGGTTAAGTGCCCCGAGTTCAATCCCCAGTATAAAAAATTTAAAAAATAAAATAAAATACCATGTCAGTCTGGTGGCTCTGGATCAAGTGGAGATGCTTTTGAAGCCTCTTCAATTATGAAAGGGAATAGTAGCTCTGGAGAAGGCTTGGAAATACAATGGGTTACCAAATGTGCATTTTCTATATTAAAGCAGAAAGTGACAGCTCCTTGTCAGTTATTTTTAAATACCATGATGGTTTTGTAATTAATTTTAATACCATTTAATGCCTTTTGAAAAATTTCTTTCAATCAAAATCGAGTAGTCCTAGACTATATTTTTGGAATGCAGAATTCACAACACTGTCTCCCATCTCCAATGTGAGTTCAATAAACAATGTATCACTGGGATGCATTCCAAGGGAAATATTCTTATGACATTATTAGCCATGGAGCAGAATTGATTATGATGGAATATTATTATGTGTATTTGTAGTTAATAGCTAAGCATTTCTGTTAACCTTTGCTCCTAAACAATCCAAAAATGCAGAATTAATAAAGCAGGTTTAAAGTTATATACTTATATATCATTATTTGACATGAAATTTCTGAAGTAGAATAGATTCTGAAATGGATATTGTTACTAAAGAATTTATCTCCTTTGAACAATAAAAACACCACATATAGAAATATCAAATTTACATTCCATATTAAAAAACTTTTGGCTCCTCTTGGTTTGGTTTCCTATATAACTTTTTACAACTATACTGATTATTCTATTTATCAATATAAAAGATGGAGGAGAATCCTAAAAAAATCCTAGCTATAGTTGTCATTAAGTTGCCTTTGCTTTAGGCTACGAATATAGATAACTTCTTAATTTTTCTTCCACTAAACCCAAGGATTTCCTCAATTACTTCATAATGAAAGCAATGTGATATTATTTTATATTTATTATTTTTATTTATTTTTTCTAGTGTTTGTTATTAAAATAATTTACAATATATTCATTATGCTTTGGGCCTTAGTATTATTAATGTAAAGAAAACCTTTATGTTTCTATATACTTAGGGTTCTCTCATAGCATATACCATATACAGAATTATTGTACAATCTCTTAGGAAATTTAGTTTTTTAGAAAACAAAAACCATAATATTTCTCAGAAATAAGAAATTCTTTAAAATATACAATTTAAACTATTCAGAAAATGACTTATGAGAAGAATATGACTTTATATTTTCATATATATTTTAATTAAACTGCATGCAGTAAGCCAAAATGAAAGGTATCAGATATAGTATCTTTTGATATTTCAATTTAAATATATGTTCATATGCTCTGAACCACAAAGGAAACAATTTTAAGGTTATGACGATTTAAAAAATCACATCTTCTTTTCATACAGTTAGCTCTTTAGACCAGGCTAGTAACCCTTAGATTAGTCACTTTTCATCTAGAAGCATAAAATAGTCTATAGAAATGTTCTTCATATATGGTTTGGTCAAAAATTTTTATGGGAAACTTTCTATAATGTTTTATCCTTTGATTTCTTAATAGGATAAGTTCATCTAAATGTATTATTCAAACTAATGCATTGCAGTTCAAATGAAGTAGGCAGTTCTATTTCCCCATATACGAAATGGATATGTGTTTCTGAGAAACTATAGATGCATAGTTTCTTTTCTATTAAATGGCAATGGTAGTCCTTAGTTCAAGTCACTCTTATAAAAATGGTAAGGATTGTCAATTGCCTGTGCAGTGTCTAGCACAGTAAGCTCTAATAAATGATAGGAAATAATTTAGTCCATTTTTATGGTTTTTCTTATTGCTGTTTTCATTCTTCCATTTTAAAAATTAATTTCTGATTAATTGAGAATTTAGTAATTTAAACCAAGAAGCAATCTATTATTGTATCTGAAAGCACAGAGTAATATTAGAAGCCAAAAGAAAGGTGTTGATCCCTAGGAGTAAAGGATATGGTCTTCTTTTTGCTTTGTCAGAAGAGTTCTGTGCTTATGTATGAACACAAGTATTTATCTTTATCATTGACAGTGTTGGAAGATATATTGGTATAGTTGAAGAACAGTTGACCCCTGAACAAACCTGAATTCAATGAGTTTGAATTGCTACTGCTCAGGTCCACTTATAGGCAGAGGTTTATTTTTTGCAGGGTGGGCAGAAGAGTCTTGTACTTTATACCCTAGAAATAGATTTTTAAAAAGTTAGAAAGGTCATGACTAAATATATATGTAAAATATATATGACAAAATATATATGTAAATCATAGTCTAATTTATCATTTATTGCCATAAAATAGATAGCCCATTATAAAAAGGAAAAGTAGTCAAAACATCTACACAAACACAGACTATACATGGCCATTCATTCCAAGTCCAGAGAAATGTAAATATATAGTACTAAATACTGTACAGAAAGAATATTCAATCATAACTTTACACAATTAACTGTTGTATATACTATACTACTGTAATAATTTCATAGGCACCTCTGGTTTCTATTGTGTTGAATTCAATTGCTGCAAATATCCAAAATACCCACTTAAACACAGTTTTGATGCTAATCAGCTACTCCTGAGCAGTTTTTCTCTCCAGCAAGTTGCATATCTTAGTAAAAACTGATCTTATGTAGTTCTTGCATATTTTTAGTACCTATAATAATACATATAACACAAAATATGTGATAATGCCTCTGGCCAATGGCAGGCTGTTAGTGGTGTGTTGGAAGAATCAAAAATTTATACATAAATTTTTGGCCCTCCTGCAGATCAATACCTCTAGTCCCATGTGATTCAAGGTGAACTATATTATTCTATTAACCATTTTTTATTTCATTAATAATTCATTTGCCTTGTCTTGGTTTGACAGAAATGTTAAAAATATAGAAAGGAGATTTTTCTGTAATAATATAATTTTTTTTTAATTTCTGAATGTTTTCTCACTTAAATATTATTTAGAACTAAAAATAACTTAAAGGAATCATTGAACAATCCTTTAATCAAGATAGCATCTAATTAATATTGAGAAACAAAACTACAAAAACTGTTAGTCTTGATAAATTATAAGGAAGTTTTTCTATTATAATTATCATTGTAACTGTCAAATAAAAACGTTCATTTTATAATTAATATAGAATATCTCAGTTTTTAAACTAATTGTTTAATTTTTCCTAATTAGATCTATAAGTTCATGCCTTAATAACTAACCTTTTGTTCATATTGAAGTAATAGTTTACTTTTATGTTAATGATATTTAGAAAAAACATTACTGATAAATATGTTTCTTATATAAGCATTAAGGGAAGGCAACACAATTACTTTTTCAAAATTATACATTCATTTAGATTGTAATTATATCAATATCTATGAGTATTATAAGAGCACAGAAGCAAAAATTCTAAAAAGAAAATCAGTTGGACTGGGGTTGAGGCTCAGTGGCAGAGCGCTCACCTGGTACATGAGAGGCCCTGGGTTCAATCCTCAGCACCACATATAAATAAATAAAATAAAGGTTTTGTGTCCAACTACAACTAAAACATATGTATATTTTAAAACAAAAGAAAATCAGTTAAATTGGAGTTGTTGAATGTTATTTTGGTTATATTGTTGAACTCATAAATATGCTGGTTTTTAATTTGCTCAGCATGCCCATTTTGATGTATGTAAATACAGAAAAGTAGCTTTTTATCTTGATTCCTATCACCCTACCATGCCCATTTGGAAGGGGAATTTGGGGTAGTTTCATATGGAACTTAATGCCCAGGAAATACCAACTAAATAAACAAAATTAATTAATTAAACTTCCATTTAAATACTTCTGAATCAGCCCAAATTGGGTCACCTAATTTTATAAATAATGTGACAGTATAAGAGTATTGTTTAAAGCTTTTATTATTTTATATATCCTTTAATATCATGTCTTAAATGTTGCTCAAGTTTAACATATTGAAATATCTTAGGTGAATCAGTTCTTAGTTAATAGGAGTTTCTTTCCCCACGTTGGTGTCTCAAGGCAGAATTTCTTCCATTAGCCATATTAACATTTTATTACTTTGCTGTGAAATTCAAATTTCTTTAATTTAATATAAAAATACAATTTAAAGTGAATTAATTTATGTTTGAGGCAGTTCCTTAAAACTGAACATGGTTGATAGCTTAATATTAGACTATGGAATTTAGCACACACATTTGTCTAGCTTATCTCTTTTTTTTAGAACTTAGTATGTAATATTGAGTTGTTTCATATCCTAAACTATAAAATATTTTAGTTATGCAACCCTTTGTGGTAATAAGTTGACTATTATTTTTCATCAGTTTTCCACTGAGAAGACGAGTAGTTTAAGGAAGGTACTCAAGCAAAAGAAAAATATTAGCTTAGACCAGTCAAGAATATTAAATTTTAAAGAACTTGAAGAGTTATATACTAATTTGAAAACATTTCACTCAAATTATTATAAATAAGTGATGCAAATTATATGGAGTAGAGAAGTTATAGAAAACTACATGTAAATTTAAATGTGGCCAAGATGTTAAGGTTTTCTGATGAGACTTTTCTCTGATATAATAGACTTTCTGCATATACCTGTACACAGATCCACACACTAGTAGGCAATTTCATCACAGAGTATTAGACAGCAGGTCTACTTTCCTTTGCAAGCAGAATCATGGCTTTGGTTATTAATCCAAAGTAATAATGAGGAACCTTTCCAAAAAAGAAAAGAAGAATGTATTTTTCTTGCATGTAACAAAGAAATGACAAAATAACCCTTTATTTTCTGGCTTTACCTTCTATATCTGCTTAAGTTGTGACTCAGTGTTGAAATTATAAATATGAAGTTTCAGATATTTCCTTATTTTATAAAATTTTAACAATAACTGCCCTTATTATGGCTTCTTTATTACAAATTTATTTGTAAACTAGTATGGAAGTATCATAGCAAGTTTTGACTACCTCATGAATAACTGGCCATCTATCATTTTGATTGACAGTTTTCAGTTTCACAGAAATAATAAATCTGATTAAAATAAATTATTTGGTTCTTTTGGTCATGAACCAGATATTTTATTGCATTCTCAATAGCAGAAAATCAGTCCCACACTGTACCCCCTCCTTTTTTCTTTTTGTTACAATTTTTTTTTTGGGGGGGCGGAAATTTGAATGCTAGGTCCACACATAATCACACAGCAGATAACAAGAGAATGGAGTGGAATAAGCTGGACATTGACTTCATGAGGTCATCCCAAGCTGGTCATATTTTGGAGACATTCATGCTAGTGTTCCTAAAATTCCTATTTTGATTATGATTCTTATATAGCTCTTGTTTAAACAGCAAGAGTTTGCTGAGGCTTTAAAAAGTGTTTAAATTTCATGAGGTAAAACAAACTCAAATGGGAGAGATGTAGACCTAATCTCACACTAGCTAGTCCAGTGACAGATACACAGCTCTTAATAAACGTCTGAGAAGAGTCCATTGAAAATGGAGAAATGTTAGACACACTTATTCATAAACAATGTACAAATGGCAATCTAATTGAACTGTAATATCTAACTGAAATATGCAGTAAAATAGATGCCACTGTGATAAAAATGCAAGTTCTGTGCTTGGGACATTGCACAGAGACAGCCTCTACCCATTATTCCCAAGCTGGTCTATGAAAATTCTCAGGCTGATCTTGATTATGAGTATGTATAATTTCATTCATAGTAAAATCCCATTTTGTTCGTATATACAACTCAAATGTTAAGTGGGGATCTAGATCTTTTTTCCAAGATTGACCCAAGTATTTACAGTAAATTTCAGATGTGTTTAAATGTATTGATGGAAAATGATTTAGCTCCTTTAGTCTGGTATCCCAACAAGAAATGACTTTATCAAAGCACAACCTGTAATTTGAAGTCCCTCACTTTGGCTATTATTGCTTCTTGTGGCCTCTGCCACTTTATTTCTTGTGAGAAGAATGCTCACTGCTGCCAACTTCTTTCTGATCAATCATCGTTGCCTTTCTCCCTCCTCATTCAGTTAGCAAGTGCTTTCTACTTTTCACATCAACTGGCCCTAAGTTCCTCCCAGAGCAGAGCCTTTATAAAGAGAAGACATGGGTGCAGAGGCCAGTTAAGTAACTTGCCTCAAGTTACAATAGTAACAAAGAGCAGAGAGAAGATCCTGGTATTTACTTGGTTCTTGTAACCAGTAAGTTAAGTGATTTCTTATACAAATTTAATGAGAATTACTCCCAATTAGTTACTTTTCAAAATACTTACCCACTTCAGAGATTACAGTAGGTGGAAAAACAAACAAAAAGAATTAACCACATCTATATTTAGAAAGATCATCCTAGAGGCAGTAGTGAAAAACACAGTGAACGGTTTCTTCGTGCATGTGGGGCTTGCCAGTGGTGATTGGTCAGGGTTTACATTTGAAAAAGTTTCTAATTATCCCCAATTTTCTGAGAGCTAAGCCCAGACCATTAGGTGATGGCAGCTGACAGCCGAATCCTTTTCTGGGGACTTGGCCAAATCGCCTGATGTATTCTAGTTGACACAAATTGTCTTGTCTGCCTGTGTGGGGCCCCTGTTGATCCAGCCTTTAAATTAATAATTAAAATGAGGAGCATTTGGTAATCAGTGGGAGGTAACAAAGCTGTTTTTTTTTTTTTTTGGTTTTTTTTTGTACCACAGGCTAGTACTAGAATCCTTTGAAATCCTGAAAGAGGAATGACTGCCTGATGATAGTGAGAGTCCTGCGTTCTCTTTACATCATGTGAGATTTTTATTGTAGTGTGTCATTTTTTTTGCTTTTGTTTTTCATTTTAATAGTCATTTATTTCAAGTTTTATTCCTTCATGTCACATAGTCCTAGGGTGTAGATAAAGATCCCTATTGGTTGTATCTTATTTTGAGGTCTATGTTGAAGACTCATTCTTATTTGAAGTACTACTGAGAACATCTTCCCAAGACCAGAAGATACTGATGAGGGTAATATAGATGAGAGAAAGTGTTGCTAACAGCAAGAAAATGTAAATTGAATTTTCTTTGAGAAGATAGAAAAAAATAATAAATATTGTGAAAAAAGTAGTTTTTTATTGATAAGTGTTAGCTGCTATTGTTGAATATTTTTAGTTTCTTATACTGAATTAAAGGTTAAAGTAACAAACAGAGTTGACTATAGAAGTGAATAAATCAATATACAGAGCATAAAACATATGACCCTACAAACATATAGAAAATATATAGAATTATCTGATATTTAGCAACCAGTGCTCTTCTTTAGTATACAAAGTAAATCCGTATAAAATGTGCATTTTTATTTTCACTATCAATACAGAAGGAATTAATTTAGACAAAAAAAAAACTATACATAAGAGATCATAGTTCCAAGGACAACATAATATTTTTTGTACTGAGCCTTTTTGTGTATAATTTTAGTGGAGACCCAAAGGCAGAGGTAAATTTAGAGGTTGTCAAGTACTTCTGGGAAAGTGAGTTGTCTGGATCATCTATACCAGCATTAGAGAACCCCTCCTCTTTCAGTTTACACAAGCAGTTGAGATTGGAATTAGGAATGGAAGCAAAGGAGGGGACCCCAAGATCTGCACACTTTTTTTATCTATAAATTATGGGGCTGCATCTCTTAACCTCTGCTCCTTTAGTTATTATTTCTATAATCCAAAGGGGCTACAACTAATGACAATAAAAGGAAGAATTAAAGAACAAAGTAGGTAAAGAGAAAAAAATTTAAATGTTTAGTAACCCTTGCCTCCCACTCTTCCTCCCTCAGACCTTCAGGACATCAAGTCTGAACTAGTACACAGCTGGAGGGAATGAAGGAAGTCTAAATTACAGGGTTCACACATCTTTTTTTCCTTAATTATTGAAGTGGACATTTTAATTACAGAAATGGTACTGTTCTTGTGACTGACTACAGGGAACTAGAAAAGCTGTGAAATGTGCCTAAAATTTAATCCAATAGCAGGATAAGAAATAGCTTATCACATAGGATTTAAGGACCAGTAGGAGAAAGAATAAGGTAGATTTATAACAACCTCCTATTGAGGAGTGCTAATTCAATAAATCATTGAACACAAATGGCAGACTTCAAATCCAGCTGATTTAAACTTCCTACCTATCTACCTAAACAACTAAGTAACTAACTATATATGCGAAGTCTAATTTTATGGAATTGCTTTTAGATTGCAGGAAAACAAAACTGGGAAAAGTAAAGCTCAATCTGGAGAAACACAACCCTGTGAAGGCAAGGCTATTCTATTCCTTCTGTAGCCTGTGCGCTCTGAATCTCCCATTGTGCACTGTTGCTGTTCACATTAAGTGCTGGGTGCTATCACTGGCACAGTTAACCCTGCATACCAGGAAATCAGTGTTGTTGCTCTGAACCTCACCATATGCCTCTGGAATAGATTCTCCATGGCCCCTATTTCTTTGCATAAATAGCTCCTAATTCAAAGTATAAGTTGGTAATCTCTAACTGAACAAGCCTGAATAATGTTCCTTATACCAGGCTTGGAAAGAAGGTATCTAGCATTTTCATCCTTTTTGGTGAGGAATGATAAACACTCAAAATACAAGAATAGAATTCAAATGTTAGTCCCTGTCTTTCATTACAGTCAGCTATTTACTGGTTTATTCAGATTTTACAGATCTTAAATTTGAGAAGCATCATATAAAAGGTCATTTTTTGAGGATTTCTTTGACATCTCAAAATTTTAAATCTATGTATATTTAGCTTCATCTCACATCTTTTACTGTTAGAATTTACATATTATATAAAGAATCTCTGTTTTCATTAATGGTCACTACAAAGAATAAAATCAGATTACATTTAGTTCATATTGATAAACAGTTTTTTGACTTTTTTTAATATTATGAAATCAACTCCAAAGTGTCATCTCTACATAATGAATTCAGTATAATTTCTTTCTTTCGTTCTTGTTTTTCCTTTGTTTTTGGGATACTGGCAATTGAACCCAATACATTGCATTTGTGTGCAAGGCAAGTGCTAATAAGCAAAGTCCTGAACATTTTTAATTCTTTATTTTTGAGATAAGGATTTACTAACTTGCTCAGCCTGGCTTTGAATTTGCTCTCCTACTATCTTGGCCTCCAAAGTGTGCCACCACACTGGCTATTCTATTTTTTTTTTTCAATTTTGTAATTATTTTTTAGTTTCATTGTATCTACAATAAATGAATTACTATACTGATGTTTATTTTAAATTACTTCTATTTCCATTGATATCACTCCAGTCACCTGAACTCCTAGACACCATTTAACAGATATTCACCCATTCATTGTTGTCCCTGTTCAATAAAATCTCAGCACTGCAGCTGGAGCAACTTGTATAGAAGGTCAAATCTGCTTATGCAACACTGCTTGAACCCCTTCAAAAGCTTCCCACTGCCTGAAACTACAAGCCCCTGCTTCTGTGGAGCTTTGATTATTGATGAGCTTCACTAGAATCTTGGCTTCAGCCATGTTCTGTTCATGGAATCCATATACCAAATCCATCCTTATGCACCCTCTTCCTCAGGGAATCATCCCTGATGCTGCAGACTGGCACATGTATTTGCTTCTTACTCATTCTCATTTTCATAGCATCCTATATCTTCCTTCCTGGTGGCTTTTATCATAATTATAATCAATTATCAGCAAAATAAATATCTAATTGGCAATTCATTATTTAATGTTTACTTCAGCAGAATATAAGCTTTGCAAGGGCAAATCTGTCTTCCTTCTTTGCTCTCTTTCTCTCTTCTCTCCTATTGAAAATTCAATGCCTAAAATAGTGCCTAGGATATAGTACATGTTGATTAAGTTGGACTTGAATGATGAGGAAAGGAGGAACAGAATGAATATTTATGAAGAACAAATGATGTCACAAGAAGATGTTTGGAATATAAATAAAATCACAAGATTTAAAATTATATGCAATCTCATTCTTGTACTAACAGGAAATAAATCCCAGTATGTTAAAATTTTAGCCCAGGTAAATTTTGAAACATCTTTTTTTTGGATTTTTTTTTCTATTTTCTTAATTATGTTTAATATATATAGTTATTTTTTAAAGTGCTTAAGAAAACATACATTCTTATCTTTATTCATTATTACTTGCCAACTTGCAAACATTTTAGATCAAGAAGTCTCACAAGTTTGACTTTGCTATCCTTTAAGCTTGGTAACTTAAACCTCTTCACTAATATTGTGTGGTGTTAGTGATAGGGAATGTGCGCTCATGTGTGTGCATCTTCCTGGCAAGAAGCATGTTATCTGCTCTAGTTATTATTTTTTGTACAATATGTAAGGTGATGTGGAAAATTCCTTTATGATTTTTTTTCACATAATTCACTCCATAATAATTACAGATTGCATTTATAGTTAAGTGCATGTTTTTTAGAGTTGATTATTGAGATAACTAATGGAGAAAATAAAGGAATTATATAATGTATATTGTGATTTATTTTCAACATACATTAGTTTTGTATTAGGAATAATAATTGTGTTTGTATAATAATTAAACTTTTTAAAAATATACTCAGCATACAATGCCATATTTACTAAGAAAGAGATATTATGATAATGGAATTGAATTACATATTCACTACAGATATAGGATTAATGAACAATGCATTCTAACTAGAAATGTTACCTCTATTGATACTTTATGTATAGATTTTATAATTTTGAATGTTATATGTACATTACACTGTAAAATGTTTTTGAAAGTATCAAGAATTTCTAAATTCAGAAAACAGATTTATAATTTTCTGAATTTCTTTAAGAGAAGATTGAGTTTGTATCTATCCTGTTACTTCAAAAGGTATTCCCTATTTGTATGGACTCTAGAAGACTATAATTTAAAAATAAAACATTAATTCAGTGTGAAGTCTCTAGAGAGAAGAAGCATGTATTTGTAAGGAGATAAACACCTTTAATGCATAGGACATATTAAAAATACATATTTTAAGAGATTTTTTTTCTTAAATGTAATTTCGAAAAGCATCATGTAGTAGCATATTCAGAGTTAGGGCACAAAAATGTATAAGAGTAGAAAAAATATCAAGACAGAGTTGCAAGAATGATACTCACGTACTTTTGGTAAAATGTACATCCCTGTCTGATAGCAACCATACAAAACCAGTTATAGTTACTTACAAGGCAGTTTCCCATTTATAAGAATTTTTCCAATAAAAATAAAATCACCAATTTAAAGGTATGCATTTAGAGATAATGAATATAACTTTTTTGTAGAGGCAAAACAACTTAAAACATAGGCTACTTTCATAATATATTCCTATATTAGGAATGACTGAAGTCATATATATGTATATGACTATAGACGTGTATAACTATTTTATAAAATGGTAGGGAAGTACTTACATGAGGTGTTTTGCATGAGAAAAGCAAAATTTTTAAAAAGTGTTACATGATTTAATTAAGAAAAACAAACCTTACATACAAATACACAAATGTGTGTGTGTGTGTGTGTGTGTGTGTGAGAGAGAGAGTTTAAAGGAAAACAGAATACCAGGACATCAGCATCAGCACAGGTTAAAGTATTAATAAGAAGAAGGCTGGAAAGTGATACTAATTTGTAATGTATGAAATAAATTATATATGAAATAAATTATAATTAAATAGGCTAATGTATATCTGTTTGTGCTGTATGTCACTTTTTTACACTCACACACACACACACACACACACACATGTTTATACATCCATACATGCACACATACACATATAATTTTTTTTCGGGGGGTACTGGGTATTGAACACAGGGGCACTCGACCATTGAGCCACATCCCCAGCCCTATTTTGTATTTTATTTAGAGACAGGATCTCACTGAGTTGCTTAGTGTCTCACTTTTGCTGAGGCTGGCTTTGAACTTGCAATCCTCTAGCCTCAGCCTCTGAGCCTCTGGGATTACAGGTGTGCACTACTGAACCCAGATTTACACTTAAACTTTCTTTTTAAAAAAAAATAAAAAATATTTTGTTTTAGTTGTAGCTGGACCCAATACCTTGATTTAGTTAGTTAATTTTTAATTTTTATGTGGCACTGAGGATCAAACCCAGCACCCCACACATGCTAGGTGAGCGCTCTACCACTGAGCCGCAACCCCAGCCCCTATACTTAAACTTTCATGTCCTCATTTTTAGGAGTTTGGTGAGAAGGTGGTAAAGGAAATATCCTAGAATTGTTTTCTATGTCGTTTGAAAGTTTAAAAAGTCTTTCACAATGTTTTGAACAACTAATAATAAAAACAAATAAATAAAATAAAAAATAAAAATAAAAAGTCTTTCACCACAGTTATATGCAGAATAATTAGCATAATATTGCCTAAGAACTAAAAGACCTGTAGTTACAGGTATTTTAAAAAAAACATAGAAATGCCATGAATTCTAATTTGGGTTAGTGGATGACTAAGAGCAAAGTTTTACACTAGAATAAGTCTAAATGTTATACTTAGCCTCCTTCTGATATATATCTTGCTTTCAGAAGTTGTCTGTGAGTATTCATTTTGTCTGTTTTCTTTAATGAGTTATAAGATAAAAATAGTTATTGTTAAAAATCACTGTGCAGAAGAAGATACAAAACATTTCTTATCAACATTTGCACAAAATTTCCCATTGATGTATTGAAGAAAATAGCTTTGAAATTGATAACTGCAGTGTGTCCTATAAATCATTGATACTGATGCTTTGTTTGTAATAAAGTGCTTTGTTCTTAATTTCCGATATATCTAACAATATTTAATTAGTTTCTTTTTTGTATGACTTCAGGGCAACTTAATTTCATTCAGGTTGTAGCAATTGGAAGACACAAGCATATATTTACCATTATCTCTTTTATGTGCATTCTTCCTATAGTTATAATAGTAATGTAAATTCTTGTCCCTAAATTGGTAAAATAATATGCTTGACTCGTTTTAGTGCCTGCAGTTGTATTGAGTAGCTATTTTTTAACACATTTGCATATTTTCTGTATAAGATTTTTGAGATTTATGGAAATTCCCAGAGGGAAAGATAATATCCAATACAGTATTTAGTGTGTCTTTGCCATCTGGGTTTTCAGATTCATTTGGTTTAATTCAAAGATTAAAGGCAGAAAAATTGGACCAAATGGTGGAATAAACCCCTGTGGAAAACATGCTTCTGCTGTGATTATTTTTTAGATTAATTGATTCTTTAACTTGTAACTATACCCCATGACTTCAGCTGTAGTTAATAACTGATTAATCAAAGGCACATAGATTCATTGTGCCAGTGCATGCTGGGAGGCTAGTTAACTGTTGTATGTCACTAGAGTATCCTCCATAGAATGGGATGTAGACTATAACACATGTCTCCATGATTTAGTGAATAAAACTCAAAAGGTCCTTAATGTGAAAGAACTCTATTTGAGTGTTTTTAATGTAGAAAATATATCTATGCCATGAGATAAATAGGGAGGGGTAATCTAGGAGCCTGAGAGTTTGAATGAAAATCCCCTGAAAAACAGACACACCCCACTGATAAAATAAATCTTAAGTAATGTTGGATTGTAAAAATCCATATAAGAACTATATGACTAACATAATCATTATTTACTAAAATAACAATTTCAAACATTGAACAATTTTCTGAAGCTTCCTGCTTTATTTTTTGCTTTTAAATTCCTGGTTATTTCCTCTTTTGGATTTAAATGTACATCTCTCAGTTTATGGAAAAACAAAGCAAGGGGGGAAATCAACAAGATTCCTTTGATCACGTGTTATCCTCTAATTACTCTCCTCTGTCTTGTCAGAGCCAAGTTTTTTCGATGGGATTATTTCCATTAATCTCACTGTGATTTTACATGACTTTCACACCATACAGTACAGAAAAATGATTGTTAGTGCCACTCCACTGACAGAACTCTGGCAAAGGTTAGCAATGACCTATTTCTTGTCATATTTGAAGTCATTTTCTAGTTCTGTTCTAACCTTGACCTCTTTTCATCATTTTTTCCTGCTTTCCAACCTCTCCATGCCAGTGGAAGTACTTTTAAGGTTTATTTTATCACAGATTAGATTTGACTCTACCTCTCCCATCACTTTTTCCTCAGTGTGTTTCAAAGATTTCCCTTCTTTCTGGCTGCCCTTGGTGCTATCCAGGGCTCTCTCCTTGATCTTTACCTTTTTTCACTCTGCACATTACTTGAGTGGTCCATTTCTCACATAGCATACTGATGAATCCCAAATCCATACCTATAGCCTGGATTTCTTATTGTGACTCCAGGTCATGCACATTGTGACCGGACAAGCACAGGTTCCAGGCATCCAGCATGATCCATGAAGAGCTCATCAATTTCCCTACCTTTCCACCCTCCCTGTGGCAGACAGTTCTCATTTTCCACTTCAAATTGCAGTGAATACACTATTTACCAAGCGGCTAAATCCAGATTTTGACACATTTTCCAACATTTTCCTCATTCTCCTAGCTAATCTGCCACCCAATTCAATCAGTTCATTTAAACTTTCTGTACATGTTCATAACCACCACCCTATTTCATATCTCTTAGCACTGTTCATCACAGTTATTGCAGCCAGTTTCTTACTCATTTCCTTGCCATTATTTTCTCACCTCCGAATCTCCTATCCAGACAGAAGCACCTAAAGTCTAAAATGAAAGCTCACAATGGCCATTTATGTATGGCCACTATATAATATATATATAATGAAATTAATTTTCTTTACTTTACCTGGTGCTACTAATAATTTGGTCCCTTTTTGTGTTTCAAATATCCTATCCTAATATCATTTCCTAATACACAAAACTCTTCTCTAACATTGGTGGATATGTGATATTTAGTATTTACTCTGTTATCTTAGAACTTTATACATGCCACTTCCTGCTTTTCACCTTGCTTACTGTCTTTATAGTTCAGAATCTATCTCACACATTAACTTTTTAGAAAGCCTGTACTGTTCTTTCAAGATGGAATTAGTTCTGTCTTTGATTCACATCTCTATAGGATGCTTTATTGAACCATAATTGTGTTGTGTTTTGACATCTTCTCTTTCTTTCTTTCTTTCATAGTGAATTACAGGTGAGTAACTCATGTAATGTTTAGCATAATGTATAGCATATATAAAATTTAGTATGAAAATAATGGCCTACAAATTTCAGATTTAAATAAATTTGATTATAATATTAACTCTGGTAAATAATAAACTGACAAATTACATAATCACTCTGGAACGACTTCCCAGGAAATTAACAGAGACAAAACTGACATATGTAAAGTTTCTCCCAAAAGAAATTATCTCAGAAGATATACCAACTATTAGGTCTATCACTATTAGTTGGATTGGGTTTTGTATCATGAACATCTACATGTTGAAGTCACATAAGAAATTGGAAAAATGCTTGTAAAATGAAATGAGGCAAGTAGATAATTCTTATAGGTACACAAAGAAAAATGGGGAGAAGTTCAGATTGTGTTGGAACATTTCCCTTACCACTGTATCAAATGTAGGTTAAATTTTTCATGATGTAATTGCTTTTGGGAGACATTATTCTTTTTGGAGTTAAGAAAGGTAGCACACATCTTTTAAAACAATTTTCTTAAAATTACTTTAAACTGTCAGTGTCTGATATATTTAATCAACCATAAAAGGTTTCCAGAAAATTATTTGTTAAAACAGAGTAGCTGCTGAGCTTAAGGGTAAAAATTAATTTTCTGAGATCATTTTTATTTTATATATATATATAAAGTAAATATATATATGGTTATTCTTTCTGAAAACTGACATTGACCACATTAGTAACAGATTAGTCTTCCTTTATAGTAACTTAGGAGGTCATTATTGATAATTTATGTACATTATGTTGGTTTTTAGGTATAAAAACAAAACTAAAATATGGGTCCTATGCCCACAGGGATATACTTTATAGAAAATCATGAATTATGTCAATAACATATATTTAAAACAAATATTCATATACCAAATAATGTATTCAGTGATTTCTATCACTTTCATATGTGTAAAATATGGCCACTCTTGACTAATAAAAATTATATACTCTTTATGTTGAAGAATATTTTGCTCAAGTCATTGAGTATAATTTTTAAAGTTTAAATTTCACACATATAGAATATCAAATTAAAATAAATTTATTTAAAGAAAATAAATATAAGTGTAATATCAGTTGTAATGTAAAACAATCCAGTGTGAATTTATAAATGCCATTTAGCATTAATATTGATTATTGAATAAATACAGAAGCAGATTTTATACTTCCTGAACTATAAATATAAACTAAAGGAAATCACAAATTTTAATTTTAATTTAAACAGGTAACTGATACGTAGTTTTATCTAAGATTAGATAAAACTATGTATCAGTTACCTATTTAAATTCTGGAGGTACTAGAATATATAGTCTCTCAAATGAGTCCCTTTTAGGACTTAGCCAGGAAGGGCTACCTAGCCCAAGATCAATCTTGCTCATGAGGACAAGTTCTAATATAGTGATCTATCAGTGTATATTATAAAAAAGCTATTCAGGACAATTCTAAAAGGTTTTCAAATCAAGAGCTCTGTCTAGGTCATCTAGATGTTTTGTAGTAATGCCTCATAATTTAATTTTCCCATTGCCTAATCCTACTCTTCTTTCTTGAACACCACATGAGTTGATGTTCATGGCATTTTTAAATAAATTTCATAAACTCATGTCTTCATCAATCACATTTTCAAAAATCCCATTTTAGATGATCTAAAAATCCCATTTTAGATGATCTGAAGAATTTGCTTCTAAAATGGAATTTCAGAGACACATCACCTAACTAATGTGTCTGACACTAAGGGCCCCAATACCTATTAAATTAATATAAAGTAAAATGAATCTGTTACTGATATGGTCAATTTCAGTTTTCAGCAAGAATATATATATTGAATAAATACAGATATATATATATATATATTTATTTATTGAATAAATACAGATATATATATATATAAATGATCTCAAGAAATTAAGTTTTACCCTTCAGTTAAGAGCTATTCCTTTTCAACAAATAATTTTCTGGAAATCTTTTTCCTTTTTTTTTTTTTTTTTGCTGATTATTTGTAAGAGTTCGTAGCCAAGAATTTGCCTTGAGTATCAGAGGAGACTTTAGAATTGGACATTTGGGCAACGCTGGGACTACTAGGATTATGGGGACTCTTGTAGATGAGCTGAATACATTTATATTGTGAGATGGACATAAACTTGGGGCCCAGGGGTAGAATGTTGTGGTTTGGATATGAGGTGCCTCTCAGAAGCTCATGATCAGATTATGAGATATGACCTAATCAGTAGATTAATCCATTTGCTGGATTAATAATTTGAAAGAAGTACTAGGTGATAATTCTAGGGAGGTAGAGTGTGACTGGAGGAGGCAAGTCACTGGTGGTCTACATCAGTGACCCCAGTACCTCCCCTCTCTTTGCTTCCCGGGTGTCATGAGCTGAGTGTAATTTCTCTGCCATGCCCTTCTATTATGCTATTGTGCCTTTCCTCAGGCCCAGAGCAATGGAATCTGCTGACCAGGGACTGAGACCTCTGAAACTCTGAGCCCCAAATTAAACTTTTTCCCCTCTAAAATGTCCTTGTTAGATATTTTGATCAAAGTGATGAAAAGCTGATTAACATAAGTTTATTTATATTGGAACATTATAGCCTGATGTAGGATTTAATAACTTTGGAATATGGAATCTTGAAAAAATTAGTAGTACCCACTAAATTAAGTATAAATTCCAGAACTACTATGTAGATATTTAAAAAAAAAAGATAAGAGACTCAGAGATTTATCGATTTGAGCATGATACAGTGAATATATCAAGACACATCCAGAAATATCATTATCTTACTGTCTTGGAATGGTGTGGAGGACATTCCATTGAAATAATGAGAACATGGTGATAACTGAGACATGAGAATCATTAAGAAGCTCAGTGATGACTGTCCTCTGTAGAAAAATATTGATGGACAGGAAATGCTATTAGATAATTGGGCTCTCTGCTTATAGAAGAGGTGACAGTATCTCAAAATAATAGAGGCTAGGAACTTAGTTGACATATGAAAGCTGGGCACAATTATCTTAATGAACAGCTAGTTTATGCATCCAGGACTCCAGATTTACAAACATCTATGAAGACTGTTAATAAGACACATCACTCCTAGGGACAAATTACATGGATAGCTAACAAAGTATTACATAATCTATAAAATTAAAACAAATCAAAGACACATGATCAGGAGACTGAACACAGTCATCTAATAACTCCTGACTCCTTTTCCACTTTCTGAAGCTGAGGCAATTTTCATACCTTGAACTCATTGACTGAGGGCAACTAAATCACTGGGAAGAACTTTGAAACACCACTTCAAGTACATCTAGTAATGTTCTAAGTTCTTTCTATAAGAAACATACACCCATTTACTGGTATATTCATAAACTGGGGAAAGGGTACTCCTGAAACATATTGAGGACTGTCAAACACAGGATCCAAGGTGACCTGGATATCTAGGATTCTGTAGTGGGCATGATGCCATAGGATTATTTTGTCATAGTATATCTTACATCACCTAAAGAGAATAATAGAATGATCTTTTGAAAGGGCAATTGAATCTTGCAGATATAATATCTGGTGAAGAAAGGGTGCTATCCTCCATGATGCAGTTAAGTCCTAAAGCATTGACCATTATTATATGAAGTTTTCTTCTTTTTATGTAGGATATATAGGTCCAAGAACCAAGGAGTGACCTCATTTAATACCATCACATTCAATGACCCACTTGGTGAATCGGTGTTTTTCTTCCCGCAATTCTGAGTTCTTCCAGTTTAGCAGTCCTAATTACCAGAAAGGGAAAAAGCTTTTATTAAATGACACAGCAAGATCCCCATTAATCTTTAAACCATGGCTATTACTCAGTTACTTTAGATTCCTATTTCACAAAGCAGTGGATAAGAAGAGTCACTATCATTGAAGGAATATGTAGTCTATAGGAGCTGCTGGTAGTAGGACTGTTGTTACAAGGTGAGGCAGCAGTGAAGAATGTATGTAATACCCTATTGATGCACTAAGCCATTTGTTGTTATTTTCTTAACTGGTTTTGTTGGTAAACCAATCAGTGTGTGAACCATGGCTTGAAAAAGATGTGGTGACCAAGATTTTAAATTTCTCATGACAAAGCTCCTGTAACACCACTACGGCAGCTACCTATAGCACAAGATGTACTATCCCAACATGTGAGCAATCTAGAATGCTAATTGTAGAAGGAGATGATGAATATCATCTGACCAATTTTTTTTTTTTTTTCTGAAAGTCTCCCCAGGAATGGAGACTGACCAGAATCCTGTACTAGTTTTTCCTAGATCGGAATCATCAAACCTAACAGGTAGATTGGAGTGAAATGTTATAGTGCACCTGCCATATTCCCTCCTCAGCCCTTACTCATCCAATTGCTGGGACAATTAGGCTGTTAACTAAGTTCCTTTCTAGAAATGCCCTACCCAAACAGAGATTCCCTTTCCAATGTCCTACCCCCTAGTGGTGAGCACCAGTTGATTCAACAGGAGCTACATTTGTGAAGGCTTAGAGCTCCCTTGCCTCAGGGCAGGACAACTCTAAGAGCATTGCACAGATCCAGAATTTCTTCCAGAACTAACCAGACACTTTTTGCAACTGTAGTGCAGCTTAACCTTCTCATGACCAGTCCTCCTTCCTTCACTCAGTCATATTGTTGACCTAGAAAGTACCGCCCAATACATTTGCTGCACATATATCTCTTATTGTCTCTTATCCCAGACATATGACCTAAGACAAATACACATATTCAGTATATATTTAGGAATATATAGGATGTATATTTAAATATATTTTAGGAAATATATATGTATGTAAACTATATCTCACATTATGTATATTTATGCATATTTATACACAGCTACATATAATTTCCCTTAGAATTTTTTTAGCCATGCCTTTGACTTGTCTAAAACAAATCTTGTTTAGCCACATTAGTTTTTAATTCTTAAGAGAAAAGAATCACTTAAGAATTTTATGAAGTAGAAATTCCTAAACATGAGTGAATCCAATAGATGACTTAGCCAATAGAATTTTCAGTAAGCTGTTGTCACAGAATTTGATTTTCACAAGTCCAGTGACCCAGAGCTTATTCAGTCCAGGGAGGAGCATATTTAACAATTGTTGTTAACTGAGCCTCTTGACACCCCGACTTAGCCAGAAAAGAGATAGGGATATATCAATAAGTGTATTTAGAAAGTATAATACTGTTAACTAACTGGAACCCTGTAAGAGTCACCATTTTTAATCAGCCAGTTGTTGACTAGCTAATACTCTTTTGTTCTTGAGCTTTCTGTCTTCAGAATTTTGTTCTTAAAGTATAATTCAGTTTATGTCTTCTAACAAAGAAGCTCATCTCTAAGCAAAATTATGTTTTGAACAAGAAAGAAAATAAATTGTTTATAATCAGCTTACACTAAACTTTTTCAAGTCACCAAGGCTGTTCTCAGTTAAGTAATCTACTGTAAGACTTGATTTATAGGTGAAGAGGTAATCATTAAATCAGTGAATGTTTGGTAGATTTGAAAAACCTATATACATCTCAAGAAAAATGATTCTAGAATCCCTAAATATTCCAATTTATTAAAATCAGGCAGAAGATATCCCTGTACATCTAATAGAGTGTATTTAAGTTGAAAGTTCCTTAAGTTTTACCAAAAAGCAGCAGTTGTTCTGTAAATTTGCACTACTATAATTAGAGGATTTTGAGGTAACTGTGAAAAGATGCTAATGTTGGAAGCAAAAAAGACCTCAAAAATGTTGCAAAACTAGAAATCAAAGTATAATACTGTGAAGTAATTCATAGTGATTTAAAGAAAAAAGGGGTTTAGAAAGTCTGAAATTTTAGATTTTTTTCTTTGTTTGATTCCATGGAGCAACTATTACATCACTAGTTTTGTTAGCTTTTTATTATTTTTACACATCAAAAAAAATCTTTTTCCATTGTTCATCAATGTCTTTTAAACATACAGGATACCATACATTTATATACTTCCTTATTCTTCTGTCCATATAAATATTGTAGTTTTTGGCTGGGCACGATGGCATATGTCTGTAATCTCAGCAGCTCTGGAGACTGAGTCAGGAGGATGGTGAGTTCAAAGGCAGCCTCAGCAACTTAGTGAGGCCCTAAGCAACTCAGTGAGACCCTCTAAATAAAATGCAAAAATAGTGCTGGGGATGTGGCTCAATTTTTGAGTGCCCCTGGGTTCAATCCCTGCCATGAAGAAAAAAAATCGTAATTTTTTTTCAGGTTTTCACATAAAAGTGTTTGTCCTGTAGAAGTATTTGATAGCCTGAAGAAATGGGCAAGACCAATCTGTACTTTTTTATAATGACAGTTGTATACATTATGAACTGGTGAATTAAAGAAAACAACATGTAGTAAATGGGAGTTATTTAAATGTACACTGATGATGAAAAAATAATAGTATTATTAATAGTAAAAGCTGTTATTACTATTCACTATGAGTTCAGGGCTTTATGAGCTATCCCATGTAATCCTTCAAATGCCTCAATAATATGGTGCTATTATTATTTTCATTTTATTTAAAAGGAAATTTAAAATCATAAAAGTTAAATGTTCTTTCATAATGATAAAGATAAATTTGAAAAAAACCTGGGTGAAGGTGATATTTGATAGCAAGTGTTCGCATTATCTGTCATAGATTGATGGTGCATTTCTTAATTTCTTATCTTAAGGAAAACAACCCAGGATAAAAGGTTTAAAAAATAATAGTAGCTATAGTAATATGATATGTATTACATTTATTATTTTAAGTTCTATATTAAGAACTGAAAAACTATGACCCATTAGCCAAATGCCACCAGAGTGCCTGTGTTAAAGTGTTAGTGTAACTCAGGAGGGACTTTCATCCTTCATCGATTTACCTACTGTCCTTGGCTATTGTCATACTACAATGGTAGGGAAGAGTAGTTGAGACAATAACCTTATGAATCACCAAATCCCAAGATATTTACAAATTGGCCGCTCCCAGAAAGTGGCAAACCCCATGGTGTATAGTCCTTTATAAAACATGTAAAATGATACATATTTCTTTCTAATATTCAGTGGTAGAAATATTAATTCCCTTTAATAGTAGTATATTTTAGTACATTTCAAATTAGCAATGAATTAAATGAAGGCACAATTTAACAATTAAATGTTTTATTGTATAAAGATTATAATAATTTATAAACATTGTTTTGATTTTAATGTGTTATTAATAATTATTTAAAGAAGAAAATTTTTAAAAAGAGTCAATTGGACTGCATGATATTGATTTCTCTGTTACTATTAGTTCCTCTGGTTCATTATTTTTTCTAAACTCTTGAATACTAGAGTTCTGAATTTTGATCTCTCTCTTGGAGTTCTAATACACATGGCTATCAGCAAAGTGTAGGAAATATATAAGGTCATTTGTACTGTCTCATTTGTACTGCTCTGATTAAAATTACTGTCACATTTTTTTTTACTTCTATTCATTGGAAATGTCTTTGTAAATGAGTGTAATTAGATCAATGAAAAAACATGAACCTACTGATAAGTAATATCAATTAAGAATATGCATCTGGTTAAGTCATAAATGTGCAGTGATTTAAAAGCCATGCGATTCATCACATTATCACTTGGTTGTTTTTATTTTATTCTAGATTTGGATGACCCAGTAGTAACTGTTCATCAAAGTATAGGAGAAGCTAAGGAACAGTTTTACTATGAGAGAACTGTGTTCCTCCGGTGTGTTGCCAATTCTAATCCACCTGTTCGGTATAGCTGGAGACGAGGCCAGGAGGTGTTACTACAAGGATCTGACAAAGGAGTTGAAATTTATGAACCCTTCTTTACCCAGGTAAGAATTAAGATACAGTATTTCTACACACTGTACTGGGAGACTTTCTTAATTCAGGCAGCATGCGATCTTATACCTATTCAAAAGACAGTTTTTCCTAATATATTCCTTTGAAAACCAATGTATTTGAAAGACCATAGGACAGAAATATGAGTACAACTTGCATTATATACAGTAACTATATTTAAAAGGTCAACTTTTGAAAACAATTTTTTAACTTACTATATTGTAACATATAACTCTTTACCCATAATATTACCTAGGCTTCATTATAAAATACATAATTATAAATATTGCTGATTAATTTGGCTCTTATGGAAAATATTTCTTCAAATAAGACATTTTGATTTCCCAATTAGCAATGGTAAACTTTTCAAATAATTAAAGAATCTATTTAAAATATATTTGGCTTTGGTTTTAGGAGAAATCTGTATTTGATTTCTTTGTTCATTTTGTTTTTGATTTAGTTTAGGAATAGAGCCTTAATTATATTAAAAATGACTATCTAGTAAGTCATTAAAACTTATTTGAGAAAACTTGAATCAATTTTACATAGAGTGAATAGAGTATAAAATACTATAAATGTATATATATATATATGTGTGTGTGTCTTAATTATTTTTCCCTCCTAAGATGACTTTGTTATTCATAACAAGATATAAATCATTTTATGCTTATTTTTGCTTATTATGCTAGTTTTTTATGTTTGTATATATTTTATACTTAGGTGTTATATATTTATCGAACTATTTTTTCCCATCAACTGCCATAAATACCTTATAATTTAAAAACTTTCCATGTTAACTTGTTTGTATTAGAACATGTCTTAGTTCATTTCTGCTGCTACAACAGAATATGATGGACTAATTTGTAGGTAGACACAACACCATTATTTTATTTTATTTATATGTGGTGCTGAGAATTGAACCCAGGACCTCATATATGCTAGATGTGCACTCTACTGCTGAGCCACAACCCCAGCCCCCGGATTGGATAATTTGTAAAGAAAATATATTTATTTTTCACAGTCTTGGAGACTGGAAAGTCCAATATCAAGATGCCAATCTCTGATGAGAGCCTTTTTCCTGTGTGCTAACATGCCAGAGAGGATGAAAGAAAGGTCATTTTTATAACAAAGCAACTTCTACAAGAAACTACTCCTGAGATAACATCATTAGTTCATTTATGGGGACCAAGCCCCCACTGCGTAATAACCTCTTAAAGTTCCTATTTCTCCAAAATGGCACAGTATCAGTTAGAATTCAACACCAGTTTTGGAGTGGACATTCAAACTATAGCAGAGGACTTCAATAATAATTTATCTTCATGGGTCTGTAGCCTATGTATTCCATCACTTTGTAATGTAAATAATATCCAGTTAAAATATCTGAAATGGACAAAATAAAAAACATTGCTTGAAATAAAGAGGTGTTCTACACAAGGCTCCTCCTTTACTAACTTTATTAATATATAAAGTAAAAGAGTGACTATTATATGAAACAAAAACTTTTGTCAAAATAGGGGTACACAATTCTGTGATAACGAGCATTTCCTAGGAATTATTAACATCTGCAGGCAATACAGAAGGAAGACAATGACTCCTAGAGCTCACCTATGTGAAAAATGACTGTGGTTGCAGGAACAATAATTGGTACATGCTGAGAACAGTGTGCTTTGAAGCTAGGAGGGCATATTGGGACAAAATTGCCTAAGAATTCAGATGGATCACATGGCTGCTTATTCTTTTAATGTTAGAAAATTAAATTTCTTAGAAGGATATTAGATTTTCAATAATAATGCTATTCAATAATAATGTCTTATTTTTAATAAAAAGAGCTTCTAAGACAATGAGATATCTCTATCTTACATTCCCATTCATACTTGGTTAATAACTATATCAATTTGGATTGTGTATTTATTTTACAATCCTATTGAGTGACAAAATCTTGTTTATAACTTTTTATAGATAATGTTTCCAGAATGAAATTGGTTTGTGTTCCTGAGGCTGATATGAAATCATAATAAGTCTAAAAGAAATAATTATGCTTTTCATACCTCTCTATTCACTTAATACTGAGAGACATAGGCAAGCACATATTGCTATTTATGTACAAGTTTATAAAATAAATTAAGTTACAAAAATGAATGTAAGCTGGAAGCCTTTATAGTTTTCTAATATCTAAGCATAATTATAAATAACTAAAATAGATATTTTTAAAATTCTAATTTATTTTAAAAGTAGCATGGAATTATTGCTTAAGGTAATGGATAATATTTAACTATAGCAATGGTAACATTGGTATGGTCACTGACTAATATATAGCGTACCTTTTATTTATTTATTTTATTTAAAGTATAGTTTTAAAAGTTTAAATATACTTGCTACAAATTATTTTGTAATTGTTCAATAAACATACTTAAATTTATAAATCACATATTCATTTTCCATTTTTTATAACTTTTGTGAAGATGTTCATAACATCTTCTTGTGTATTGTAATTATACCAGCTAATTACATGACTGAACATATTTACATCAATTATATAATTAGATATAATTAGACTAATTAGACTAATTATATGATTACACAATAATCAACTCAAAATTTCTTTTAAAAAATCATGGAAATTCATATTCACAAAGATTTCCAACATAACAGAATATCAACTTTATACGATCAACAAAATAATATTAACGTGTGATAAAGCAGGTATAATTGGTAAAGTTTAAATTCTATATACATATATACATACATATATATCTAATACATATATATGTATGTATATGTGTATATACAGACCTTCCATTTGATAGAATATGGATGGACAGATTGACATGCACATACATTTGTATTCTCTGTTATATATTATACATATTTAAAAAAATAATTTTCATTATTTCCTGAATGTGGTGAATTACATGATAAGGTTCAAATTCTTTCATAATTCTGCCTGTAATAATTTATATTTTTTCAGTCCCTCTTGACATGGATAATCTCACTTGGAGACTACTTCACATGGCTTTTGTAGGTCCATGCCTTTTGATATGGAACCTTTTGACTACAAAAGTAATCATATAAATTCATCCAGAACAGCTTTTTAATTCCATGATAATAGCAGAACCATTGAGAAATAGTGGACCTGGAGTCCACTATTATGGTATCTCTCTTGAGTTCCCTTCTCATATGCCCACTTTGCTGCTCTGTTCTAAATAATAATTAACAAGATATACATGTGCAAATCACTGTACTTTATTGGGGCATAATTGTTGGTCATGAGGACTGGAAATCATCTCAAATGGTAGCATTAATTCTCATTTTAAGCCTTAAATTCTCAATATTCTTACCAATTTATTTTCTTTCTTTTTGGATGATCTAATGGCCAAAATTATTCCTCATCACAAAGACTCAAGTATACACAATATTTCAAAGATACATCTATTGCAAAAGTGACCTCTGAATTTTAATGAACAAACTTCCATTTCTATTGGATCAGATATACTTGATTATTTTATATATTTTTCTGGAGATTGCTTTCCATTTGTATTCTCTTGTCCATAGTGGTAGTTTAGTTTTTCTATGGATGATCCATGCCTCAGGTTCATAAATCCATCTTGTAGCTTTCTTCAATGTTACTTTTGTATTCCTGTTATTACTATTAGACTCAAAATAGTTCAAAACTATTTACTGAAAAACGTGCAAGACAAGTTATTGGCTCTGTTCTCTTCTAACCAGTAGTCTTTACTGATTTGACAACATGTGAAATACAGCACAAGTGGCAGGGACTAGAATTTAAAAGGAATTGCCCCATAAAATGGAAAAGGCAAAATCAATATAAATATGCAATGTAAATGCCAGAAAACATATACACACATACTCAAATACTACTGACATAAATAGACAAAAATATTAATTCAGAAAATAAAGAAAAACATGTAGGAGGACCAGACTCAGAGGTAACAACTTTTGGGTTGAAAAGTCTTTTTTGAAATAATGGCTATCAGGCAACATTCAAAATGACTGAAGGGGTACTTGTTGTTTGGTGGATTAAACAATCATGATAAGGCTGAAAATCAGGTTTAGAATAGTTATAAAAAAGAGAAGGTTAAATTTGAAGGGATCCTTCTTGTTTCAACTCAAATATGACCTCCTTAGAGAAAACATCTCAGAATTTCCTACCTCATTATATTTCCATCTTTATCACCTTGTTTGATTTGTCTGATACCACTTAATACATTTTAAGATTATATGAATTATTTGCTTAAATATTTATTGTTTCAAACATAAATGATCCATGTCTTTTTCATGGCAGTGCTAGTATTTGCAGCAACAAGTACTTGACACAGGTTATGGACATTGATGAGCTGTTCAATGAAGTGAGATTATCATTAATTTTATAAAAACATTTTAATCAGAAAGTAATATGCATATAGAAAAGTACATGAAAGGTAAGTATACAACTTGATGAATTTTTAGAGATCATACCTCTCTTAATAGTATGAAGATGAAGAAACAAAACTTTAGACCAGGTCACTCCTTTCCTTGTTTCAGTTAATTTTAAATAAGCTTCTGGCTGTTCATTAAGCTGTGATAGCAACTGACTTTCTTTGCTATACGAAAACTAGTCTGGTTGTAGAGTACCTAATGATTAGAGTAAAGAAGAACTATGGTTTTCCATAGTAAGCAGCATATTACTTTAGCCAGAACATATATACCCAATCAATATTTGTTAAATCAATAGTTAATGATGGGCTGAAGCATGTACCATGCCTGTGAGAGTGGAAAGGAAAAGTCATTTGTGAAAGAAAATTGAAGAATGAGTCAAAAAGCACTGTTGTTATTGCATATGGGGAAGGAGAGACACCAAAGAGTGAATGATAACATAAATTGTGAGTCTGAATGGGTGGCGGGGAACTATGGTGGTTGCCGTTATAAATGTAACAACATCCAAAGATAAAACTGATGGGAGGTGGCAGGGTCAGCAATGGAATAGGATAATAAACTCACTAAGTTTATATGATTTTGAAAATACTCATCAGAGAGTTATCAGAGAATGTGAGATGAGAGTGTGGGTCAGAGTAAGGTAGAAAATGGTGAAGTCATGCACAGAGAGGTCAAAGGAAAACCCAGGAGGGGAAATAAATAAATATATATATATATATATATATATATATATATATATATATTATATATATGAAACATATTCCATTTATTTTTTGTTGCCAAAGTATGATGTGTCTGGATTTTTGGAGAAGACAGTGTAATGGTGGAAAAATAGATGTCAATGAATAGCTTTTAAAAAATCAACAAAGGGAATTAAAAAAATGAATAGATTTACTTTAGAGATCAAGAATGAAAAATAAAAAGAAAGAAAATAAACTAAGAGAGAACAAACACTAGCAACTATTGCATATAAAAGGACAGGAAATATTAGAAAAATCAAGAATTGTTAATTACAATACTCTAGGTGATTTTTCTAAGTATGGTATTTTTCTTTTTCAGCAGAGATTTTTCATTTATCTATATATAGGTATTAATTGATAATATGATAATGGATTGGATTCTATGAGGAGTGTGTTAGCACAAGATTGAAGACTTAAATGTGTATAATAAATAGTGAAATGGAAATCAACCAAGTCATGAATAAATTATTGTGATCATAACTGCCTATATATGAAGGGTTGTTATACTAGAAAAGATAATCTAAAATGTTAAGCACAAGTAGAGAAATTTGGAAGCATTAAAAAAAGATTTATTGAACTTTGAAAAAGAACATAGTCAATGGCATTACTAGGTTCAGTTATAATGGAGTGTTGGAAAAGTGATATCCATAAAATATAAATTAAGAAAGAATTTGTCAGTGAAAACAGAAACAAGTTGTACTATGGAGTATAATTAACTCTATGTTGAGTTTAGTGACTGTATATTTAATTATACATCTAAATGATAATGTTTATTGTATGTATTTGAGAATCATTACCACTGTATGATTGCTTCTAGAGTTTGAACTACATATAATAAAATTTCCAGAAATATTAAAGGTTGTTCTTTTAAGAATTCGAAGGAGTAATTATGCATATAATTATATGTAAATATTTAATTGCATATATAGTATAGTATTTTATTACTATCTATATCTGTATGTCATTTATAGTTCTGTTGATTTACATTTAAGTTTTGTTTCTTGTGGTATGATTCAATTTGCACCTGATTCTTATTTTGTATTATCTGTGAAAATTTTCTTGCCAAAGTAAAGTGTAATCTCTATAATCTGTTACTAAAATAATATTATTTTTATTATATACACAAATTTCTATTGATTATTTAATATAGTCATTATATTTTTCCCTAACTGTGTTTAATCTCTGATTATATTTCATTTATTTAACATCTATTCAACTCATAACAGGTGCCAACTTGGTAGGAAATTCTGCAGAAATAATATGCACTAAGAAAAGTCCAGGATGGTAAAGGGTAATTAGAGTACTTTCAATTAAAAAAAAAACACACATTGACTTAAAATAATCTTTTATATGCTAACTCGTGTGTGTGGTACTGAAAATACAATAGTGGGAGAAAGCATACATAATCCCTACTCTCTAGGTAGTTACTGAAAAAAAAGGAGGAGTCTAGCAGAGGATAAATCCATTGCCCAAATAACTGAGACCATTACAAAGAGATAGAAATAAAATTCATCAACAGATTTCTCCTGTATCAAAAAGTGAGGGAAGACTTACTTTTGTAACTTAGCAAGAACTTGATGGAATTCATTAGACATAGAAGTAAATGGTATGCAGAACGAGGACCCTAGAAGTGTGCATGTACATTAGACACTAAGAAAATGAAATGCAAGGAAAATGCAGATCACTTAGGGTTTGACAGTCGAGTTAATAGCTATAGACTTTATTTGGAAGAACAATATCAAGTCATTCATGTGATCTAGCAGGGAAATGACATTGATATGATCGGTTTTCATATTTTAAAATAGGGAAATAAAACAGTAGCAATGTGAAATGATGGGTATGTTAATTACCTTGACTGTGATAATTATTCATAGTGTGTAAGTATATCAAAACATCAAGCTATATACCTTAAATACACACAGTTCGTGTCAATTAACATTCAATAAACATTTGCAAAAATCATGGATGAAGTGCAGTTTATTGTACTTAAACTATAATAAGCACAATAAGGAAACATTTTAACTGAATATTAGAGTTTAAAGCATTACGATTAAAATTTAAAAGAATTATTCAGATTAAACATGTTTAAAGGTCAATAAAAGGATCTAGATGAGAGAAAGATAATGAATATATTAATAGGAAATTATAATCCAGTCTAAGAGTCCAGTTATTAAAGAAGGAAGAGTGGTCTAGAGGAATAAATTTGAAATTTAACTTGGGAAATGTTGAGTTTGGGTGTCACAGAAGCATCAAATGGAAATGCTGGTTCAAAAATTTTGGTAGTAAGAGACAAATATATATCTGAAACTTAAGGAAGAATTCTGTATTAAGGATACAGCCTTTGGAAAGGGCACGAGAATGAGGCTTGCAGTAGAAATTCATTAGCAAAAAATAATTTGTCACCTAGGGAAATTTCATAAAGTGAGGTTAACTGTGTAACAAATAGAATTCCAGGGAATACCTACTTAAGTTCTGAGAGTAGGAAAAACAAAGGAATCTTCAGTAGTTCAGTATCACAGAGGGAGGAGATGTATGACCTCATTCAAAATGTCTGAGTAACCTGGTTATAGGATAACATTTTCTTTCAATGAAACTAAGCACATTTTTTCCTAAGAATTTTATATATTTAATGTAAAAGAGTTCTATAACACAAAAGAACATGTCTTAAATGTATTCTAAGAACAGTCTTGTGTATATTTATTTGCGTGGGATACATTTATATTTGTGTGTATAGGAAAAATCTGCAATTACAAACCATTCTTTTGTACTTTATCAGGGAGACAATGCAATGAGATTTTATATTTTTTAGAAGTGAAAAGAAACAGTAATTATATGAGGTGATGTGTATTCCAATTAATTTAATCATAGTGAATATTTCACAATGTGAAAAATAAAAGTTTATTGTTTATTCTACTGAGGAAAATGCTGAGGTGTGACTGAATTAAAAGCGAATTTTGACAGTGAATTGAAAAGATTACATCTACAATGGCATGTATATTGCAGTGTGGATTCATTTGACACATTTGGAAGACTGTATGCTCCTGTCTGGCTAAGCTTTATTGCAAATGAACAGTGGGGCCTTTATGTATCAAATTACTAAATGTTCCACTCCTTCTTAATAGAATATTAATTATTGCAATTTGGGGAACTTGACTAATGTTGGGGAACTTGACTAATATTACCCAAGTAGAGTGAAAACAGTACAACAACAACAACAAAAAACAACAACAAATAAACCACATTGTTCTGGACAAGATGTAATCTGAGAAAAAAATAATCTAAAACTTATCCCAAATATGAAGTTATTTGGGACACTGTTTGCTATTATTCTAAGTAAATTCCTTATGAGAAGTATTGTTTTAAGATTCACTAATGACTTTACAAAGGAAAGAAATTTTAGGGAATCTAATTTGAACAGAGTCAGAGGATTTTTTTTTTCAGTTATTCTTTGTACCTTTTGAACAGTTTCTTTCTAATGTTTTTCCTTGGTCCTTCCTGGCTCATTGGGAGTATATGATACTTCTGGCCACTTGCCTGATTTGGGTCTATCTATAGATTTACGTGGAAGACCTAGTGCTTGAGCTTCTGAACATAAAATACAGTAAGAATAGAAATAATAAAAACACAAATTCTTCTTCCATAAAATTTTGATCTTTCACCTTTCATTGCTCCATTTACACAAGATATTAATGTATGTAAATTTAGTTATCCGTCATTAGATTTGCTTCATTAACTTTGTTCTAAAAACTCTATTTATTAGCTCTTCTTCAGGGTCTTCTTTCATAATGTTTTATGTTGAAGTCTGCACAGATTGCAGTGTTTGTCGAATAAACTCAATTATTAAGTTTACTGTTCAGATCTTTGCATAATGATTTGCATAACTACCATCAGAAATAGATTTTTCTCCCCGAGGAAGTTAGTTTGCAAAGAAAATGTTATGAATTTTCATTGTAGTCTCTTAGTTTTTACCTCTAGGCAGATTACAGTATTATTTTAAAATGCAGTGTTTCTTTTTTAATTTAGGGCATGTTCCTTAAGAAAATAAGACAATCTTCCATATTTTAATAATAATAATATAATTTAATACAATAGAGTGCCATTCTTTGCTCATTCCCTCTGGTTACAATAGAATTTTTTAATGACTCCTTTCTACATTTTCAGGGTGAAACAAAAATCTTAAAACTAAAGAATCTTCGACCTCAGGACTATGCTAATTACAGCTGCATTGCTTCAGTGAGGAATGTGTGTAATATACCTGATAAGATGGTGTCATTTAGACTTTCCAACAAGACAGGTATGGAACTCTCTGTTATATGTTTACTGTCTGTAACTGATTTTTAAAAAGCATTCTTCAACCTTCTTATAGACCAAATGATTTCTATAATATATGTACAATAAGCACCTTTGTTTTTCCCAGAAAAATCTGGGAAATACTAAAAGCTTTTGGTAAATAAAGGTTAAATTTTAATTGCAGTATGCTCTGTGAAATGTGTTTATGTATCAAACATACAAAATTATAGTTCCTTAAAATGTGTTCATGAATACCACAAGCAAGCCTATATCCTGAAATGTGTTTATGTATCAAACATACAAAATTATAGTTCCTTAAAATGTGTTCATGAATACCACAAGCAAGCCTATATCCTATTCACAGAGATTTTTTAGGAATATTAGATTTTTCATATACAAATTCATGATCTAAGTTGTTAAAAGTGTGTTGTGATCCCAAAGCTAAGTGAGAACCATTCTTTTATGTAAAGAAAGCTAATTGCTAATTTCAGCTAGGTGTTTTAGGACAGTATTTTTGCAGGAAATGTCAAAACATTAGCAGGATTGCTACTCAATATAGCCTGTGTTTTATAACACTGACCTCAGAATAACTGCAAACAAATTTAGAAGAGATTGTTAAATGAAAGAGTAAAGAAAAAGCCCATGAATTAACTATCTTCTGTATGATTGTATATAAACAATCACCTTCACAAATCAGTATTTGTACTGGTTTTGAAATTCCAATTTTCAGTGGTAGTGGTAATTTTTTATGATTCAATACATATATTAAAGAGTTTAAAAGAGCCCCTTTCCAAAGATAAAATAAATAAAATAAAATAAAAAGAGCCCCTTTCCATTGCTTTTGTTATGGCTAGGTCTAGATCTTAGTTCTGTATCTTACTTGTTGAGCAAATTCCTTCACATTTCATTGCCCCATTTCTTTATAAACTTATAAAGCAGTAGGAAATAAGAGAGAATAAAATCATGGAATTTGCAGGTAAATGGATGGCATTGGAGAAGATAATGCTAAGTGAAATTAGCCAATCCCAAAAAACAAATGCCTAATGTTTTCTTTGATATAATAAGGCTGACTCATAGTGGGGTAGGGAGGGAGACCATGGGAGGAATAGATGAATTTTAGATAGGGCAGAGGGGTGGGAGGGAAAGGGAGGGGGCAGGGGATTAGCAAGAATGGGAATGTGATAGACTTAATTATCCAAAGTACGTGTATGAAGACACAAATTGGTGTCAACATACTTTATATACAAACAGAGATATGAAAAATTGTACTGTATATGTGTAATAAGAATTATAATGCATTCCACTGTCATTTTTTAAAAAAATCAATAAAAATAAAGTTAAAAAAATATAGTAGGAAAGAATTAATGAGTTGATATGTCTCAGGCATATGGAATATACTTTATTATTTCTTCCAACAAAGAGCTGGTCAGCAACTCTAATCAGTTCATTTTGATGAAAAGATGAAACATAATATTATTGGAAGAAACAAAGAAATCTCATACATTGAATTATCAACATGTTCCATTGAGTTTCTAAAATTTCAAAATGTTTAATATTTTATCCATTTATTAATTTATTTATCAGAAACTTCTTGGGCTCCTATCATGAAATAATAGATGTAGGGATATTAGCAAAGTTGCAAATTGCTTTAAACTGGATAGTGTTCTATTAAGTAACACATAAAAGTCATTATAAGAAAGTTAAAAGAAGAAAGTAGGGGAAAAAAGTGAACATTATCAATAGTGGTAGAATTATGTTGCAAAAAAATGAAAATGTAAAATTTTAGCAGACCTAAGACATAAACTTTAACAATCTCCTGTTCTTTTAAAGAAAGGAAATAGGATATTGTGAAATAAAAATAAGATATTAACATAAGAAAACTAGTTGTAATCATGTGGTTATTGTCATGAAACACATTATAACAATTATGTGAACAATTATAATTAATTTTCTTAGCTTTGATATATGTTTAAAATACAGATGATGCAGAGAGAAAAAAATAAAGTAGAAGAAGGTTCTTGGATGGGGAAAGGCATTGCAGTGGAGTTATGAAGAACAGAAAAGTTTGATGAATTGTTACTTTGGTACAGCTTTCTTGAAGTGCTTTATTAATTTTTAAAGTCTTTCATGTTTATTATCTCAGATTGCCTTTATAAAAATGGGATATAAACAGGAAGATTTTTAAAAGTTATGTATTTTCCTATCATCTGACAAATAACCGTCCTTCAGAAATTGAAGTATTCCTTTTGGGTTGTTCTGAGAATAAGTAAAATTAGCATACACGCAAAGAAAATATTTAAAGACTAAGAGGTGCAATTGATATTTGAGGTACAAATTGTTTTTGATATTTTTATGCTGCAAAAAATATAAGGTCTTATTATGTCTGAAGAACTCATAAAGGATAGGGACAAGATTGATCCTAATGTGAGATTAAATAGGAACCAAACCAGCTCTTTAGTTTTCACACAACTAGAGAAAATGAATTGAAAATCAAGCCACGGTGTTTTATTAGAAATACATAAAGACTTTTAACTTTAATTTTAATGGAGACAAATATCATGAAAGGTGACAGAATTCCTGAAGTCTTTTAAAGCATCTAGTGATTTTAACTTTGAGGTTATTTTTAATAATCACCAGCTCAGAATATAGAGTCTGGACTATATGGTGGGCACAGGTGTGCTATAAAAACAAATATTTTGTTCAACCTTTCACAATTCTGTCCCATTCTTTATTTTTTCTAGTTAATATATATCTACATTGATCCAACAAGGAAAAACATTAGTTTTTTTTCTCTTGTGAATTATATGACAAAAAATTCAGATTGATATTTATTACAAAATGAATTATAGTAAATAATCAGGTTTAATATAAGCTAATATTTGTTTGACTTTTCAATAACTGCAATCAGGCAGCCATGTAATATGCCTAATACTTTACATATCCAAACCAGGTTTGCTTCAGAACTTTTCCCATCTGGTTGTGCTCATAGTTGGAAGGGCTTGTGCATTTCAAATAGGTGAAATCATCGAGGTAACTCTCAAGGAGCACCAGAAATAAATTAAACTTGGAGTGTCTTCATGAAAGCTGTTCTATGAACTGACAAGTGCACAAAGGCTAGTTCATTGCTTAAGTCACCATTGTCATAATCCATGTGAAATCAAATACTCCTTATGATTCTCATTATCATAAATATCTAAGTGACATAATAAAATGCCCATTTTTTTTTCTTATTTTGTATTGTAGCTGGTGCATTATAGTTATATGTAGTATTTATTATGTATATAATATCAGGGTTAATTTTGGCAAAATCATACATGCATGTTTTATTATTTGTTCCACTTTAGACCCAGTACTTCTTCTTACCTCCCCAATGCCCATATTCTGTAGTCTTGGTTTACAAAATGTAAAGGAGAATGTGCACCTTACTGAGATGGAAAAAAAACATATTATAAATCTTTCAATATGTTTTGTTAACCTCCTCTATAAACTAATTTGTTTATAAATGTGCTAACTTTGGAAATGATTTTCATAAGGATGATCAATTAATTCACTAATATACTTTTGACACAGAAAAATTTTTACTGCAACATCTCTGCAGTCAAGTTTTTAATTGTAATAAGCATATAGTACTTAGAAAACTAGGGTCTAAGAGTCATTTTAAAAGTCAGTGTCATCTATAGATGTCAATGTGTTTTCTCAACTTTTCCACTATGAATTGGCATTGTAGCTCATAATTTTATGCTCACGGAGGAAAGTACCCAGTAATTTATGGGCCCCATTGATTGCCTGACAATGAGAATATATCTCCTGTCACAGAAGTGTCAGTATGCATCACACCTAATCTAGTGTCTTAAAGCTTATCATGACAATTTACAACATTATATATGTGTGTGTGCACGCGTGTGTGTGCTGCGCGTGTGTGTGTGTGTATATATATATACATACATATGCATAGGTATATCTATCTATCTATATATATATATATAGATAGATATATATACCTATATATACCTATGAGATGAAGTGCCAATTTATTTGTCTCTTGTTATGCATATTTATCAATTGAAAAAGTGCTATGGCAGGGTCCTAAAGTTGTTGTGGTTATTCTTCTACTTCCATTTGGAAGAAAAAAATTATATTGGTTCTTGATTGATAAATTATTACTGTAGTATTATTTCTCATAGTTTAAAAAATAAGCCTGTTAAGATTTGTAAGTTCAGAATCTTAATAAGAGTATGTGTATTTTGAAATGATCATAATTATGGCAACTGATTATAAATTATTTAAAAATTTTCAGATTATGTGTATTTACAACATAAAGGTATATATAGAAATTATGAGAAAACAAATTTCATTTATTTTAATGTATTTCAAGCACTTACATGTTGATATCTCATAATTTCAAAGGCAAATAAGAATTAAGTAGGTTACCCATAATAGGATGAAAAACATATTTTGTACCTTCTTGAGAGGTTATGATGAATTCTATAAAGAAATGGGACTTGTGGGGCTAATTTTACTTAATTATATAAGTGCCTTGATTTAGTGTGTTCAACCTTAGCAGTTATAAAAAATATATAATTGAGAAGTCTTCCTCCAATGCATGTTACATTTAGAAACCAACTCATCACACAAGTATACTGGCCATAGAATTAGTGGAGACCTCCATCACATCCTTTTTGGCCTGTCCCTCTCCATACTCTTCTTTCTCTCCTCCCACCCCTCCCTTCCTTCTGTCCCTTCCTCTCCACCTCTCTCCAATGTATTAATAACTTATCATAGAATAAGAATAAAAAAAACTCTCTTCTTTATGCTGGGCAACTATTATCTGTTCTAATTTTTATAACTCATAAGGAATTGAAGATAAATGCTCAGCAATTACTGTGAAATTCAATGTAAAATGTTTTGTATGCTCTAGTCCTTTTATGACAGTCTTCTTCAAGGTTAAAAGAAATGCAACTTACTTATCTAGGTGTTATGAAAAATAAATAATATTTTAATTATAGAAATGTTGATAGATGTGGGTGTGAAACACAAATACATGAACATTTCCTCCTGTGACACAGTGCCTGTTGTCACAGAAGGTAAGTTCAAAAGCAAATTAGGAAGCAGCAACAGAAACTCTCCTGTCACCTGTACTTGAGTACTAACCTCAATCATTTTCCTTAGTTGTATGGATTTTTTAGCTTCCTGCCTATAGAGGACAGCCATAAAATCTAGGTAATAGTTGACATCACTTATTAGAATGTATTATGTTAGTTAACCAACAATCATAAGAAAGACTCTCTAGTTTTGTGAGAAAATACATATTGAAAATATGATGATGTCTAGTGTTAGTACAGTTGGGTTGCCATAGCAGGATGCTATGGACTGGAAGTCCATAGTTTTAGAGGATACCCATGCAAGACAAAGTGCCATCTGGTACAGGCTCTCTTCCTGCCTTATAGATGGATGCTTTCTGGATTTGTCCTCCCATGGCCTTTCCTCTGCTCATGCATGGAGGAAAGAGAGAAACCTCAGTGGACCTTCTTCATGTAAGAACAGCTTCCCTCTGGAAGAGGGTTCCATTCTTAAGATATCATTTAACCTTAATTACCTCCCTATATGGCCTGTCTCCAAACATAATTAAAATGGAAGGTAGGGCTTCAGCATACCAATTGAGAAGGGGACTAAAATCATGCCCTAACACTTTGAATTACGAAATGTGCTTTTTTTTTGTTTAGGATTGCTTTTCCTTTAAAATGTCAGAAATAAGTTCATCTCATGGTAAATCAAAGCAAGAAAATGAGGAACTAATTCTTCACTAGAAATTAACTTAAGAAAGGAATTATTTTGAGAGTACATATGGTCTTGCATTCTTGCCTTTGGGGTAAGAGAAAGAAAGCAATTCTAAAGGAGAAGATGAAATTTTAGTGAGGGACAAACATCACTTTTGTAATAGTTTCATCACTGATTTTTAAAGACATGGTCAAAATACTAAAATAGGGATACAAATGATGGGTCAGCAAACCTATGCATTGTGGGCTTCTCTTTTTATTTCTGATTTTCTTGTTTTTATGATAGTGAAATTATTATGTGAAATATAAGGAAAAGACACTTCCCTTTCACATTTTCATGCACTACATAAGAAATAAAAATGCTTAACAATGTTTTTTAAATCATAGATAAGTCATGTTACCTAAACAACAGTATTTATTACTACAGACTCCAATGGAAAACAACAATGTTATTAGAATATTGTTGTGGAGAAGATGTTTTCTATAACTCTTTCTTTTAGAATTCATATTATAAAATTCAAAAGTTTAATTTTCAAATTTTGGTTCTGCAATTTTTGGGGTGTTACTTGGATTCCTTGATCTTGTTAAATTTCTATTTTAAAAAAGGAGTAACAATAATAATAATAAATACACAGTATTTAGTTTTGTAGGCAATAAATTCTAGAAATACAAAACTTAGAAGTTTTTGGGAAATACTAAACATTCAGTAGACATCAGTGATAATTGAGTTATTGACCTAGATAATAGAAAGAAGGAATATAATTGATGTCCTCAACCATCATTGTAAGATGATAACAAAAATCTCAAACTTTGGCTAGAATACTGTGTTCCTCATTTATGACTCCTTAAAAAATTCATAATTGTGGATTTAATTCATTATCAATGGGTTAATTAGCAGCATATTAGATATTAATATGTTTCAGAAATAATTTATGAAAATGAGTACATATTCTGGGTGTTTTTGTATGTAACTATTATTGCTAGAAATATTTAGTGTAAAACAATTTTGGTGAAATGGATAACAGTTTGTCAAGGACATTGAAGAAACTTGCATAATAGTTGATATGTAAAAGACTCTTCATTTTTAATTGCTTTGTCACTTCCTCAGATAATCAAGCATATGTGCTCTAATCTCACTAATGTAACTTCAGAAATGTGAGAATATTGGTGATGATTTGGCAGAGAATTGGAGACAACAATGGTCATTATGGAGTTTCAACTCTGGTCTTCATGAGACAGTTTCCAAAGCAACAAGATGACCCAGATTTTCCAAAATTCTATTACCATAGTAACAAGAAGTTTGCATGTTGCTGGGATCTCCCTATACCTAGGATATTTTGTTATCCTAGCAATGCATTTTTTAGGTTTATGGTATTTAAGTTGATTTTGATACTATGAGTTTTTATATAAAACACCCCTCAAAAACTAGTAAATCTTCCAGAAGATGTTATATCTCAGAAATAATGGATCACTAAAAACAAGAAGATAAAAAGAGACATTATTAGTCAGATGAAGGAAAACATTACTATAATTATTCAAAAATATACAAATTATTGAAATATCATCTGACAACATAAATAATGTGCACCACATCAAATACTCCGTGTTTTATCAAATATCTAGAATACTCAAAGATTATCCTTTTTTAATTTAAGTACTCATTATTTTTAATATTATATTAGATTATGACTACGACACTTGAGTTATTTGTAAGAAAATTTATAAGGTCAAACCATTCCTTTTATAGTTGTTTTAGTCATTTAAGTGAGGATATACTAAAATAAAATAATAGGATTTTTACAATTATAAAAACAATTGATTTTTATTTGTTGAACTGCTTCTAGATTAAAGATTTGTAGACAATGACTTGTTTCTTTTCAAGGCTTTATTAGTCTGATGAATCTGTAAGAATTGTTTTATTGTAGGTAATTATTCCATTGGCAAAGATGCGGTTCACAATTTCTTCATGGTTTTTAAATTCTTCACTCAAGAATATCTCCAGGATTATTTACTCTCACGTCTATGAAATTTGACTTTATAGATTAATGGCTCTGATAATAGAGATACAATAATTACCATATGTGTATGGAGTTAACTCAGGTAAACCAGAGTTGAACTATAATCAAGTTACTTATTTGCCAAAATTCTGGCATAGATTATAGCAAAGTCTCATCTCTAAGATAAGCAAACATCCCAGTTTGCCATGGACTCAAATTTACAGGTCCTAGTAAACCCATAGTTCTAGGCAAACAAGAAAAACCAGATCACCCAGTAGTTTAATTCACCATCAAGCATATCTTTATAAAGAATAATAATGTCCATTGTCTTAATGTAATGTCTTAGTTTCTATTGTCAATACTGGTTTATATAAAGACTTAAGCAACTATACATAAAGAAGCATGAGTATGAAAGACCTGGTGTGGATTCTGGCTCTCCTCATACTATGGTGGTTTGTCAGATCCTTTAACCGTTTGAACTGGCTTTGCTGCTAATCACACTGATAACGTGCTATAGGATAGATTACAGATTGATGTGATGACAGCAACCCCTGTATCATTTCATCATTTTTTTTAATGATGCAGGACAACAATAACAGCAGCAACAACAAAACCGTAAAAATAAATAAATGTATAAGCACAAAGCTAACCTATAGCTCTAAGGTCCATGCAGACAAGATCAAGTCTTACAGAATTTAAGAATATTAAATCCTGATTTTGCTATTGTCCTGTGATATATGGATCTTCAGTATTGTTATCCAACAAATAATCTCTGAACTTAACACACATATTTTAGAAAATATACAAATCTTTTACTCTCAGTGTGTCAGCTTCCTATGTAAGAGAAGAGGCATACATGGGAACTGATCTCCTTCAAGCTCTAAGGCATTTAGATTAACATTTTTCCCCAAAAACCTTACTTCATTACAGATATTGTTAGAAGGAGATGAAATTATATGTTTAAAGTGGTTAGCAAATGGGAGGCTCTTATTTATGGTGTGGTGGTTAGTAAATGAAAATGTCCTTCTTGAAGAAGCAGCACCTTGGCTTCAATGTTTTTTGTTAAGTATAAAATAACAATGATAAAACTTTTCAACAGAAATGTTAAATTTAAGTTAAATTGTAAACATTTTCAGTAGTTGGAGGAATGAGTAAATATCAAATATTGTATGTTCATTAGATATGAATTATATTGCTATTATGTATATTAGAGTGAACATGCTCATTATATTAGTTCTGTTGGATTTTGTGTGGTGGTTTTTTTTATTTTTCATTTGTTTGTTTGAGTGTTTATTTGTTTTAAACTCAGGGGCACTTAACCTCAGCCACATCCCCAGCCCCCCCCCCCCTTTTTTCTTAGGGGGAGAGAGAGAGAGAGAGAGAGAGAGAGAGAATCTTTCAATATTTATTTTTTAGTTTTCGGCAGACACAACATCTTTGTTTGTATGTGGTGCTGAGGATCGAACCCAGCGCCCCGCAGTTGCCAGGCGAGTGCGCTATGGCTTGAGCCACATCCCCAGCCCCCCCCAGCCCTTTTTAATATTTTTATTTCAAGACAGGGTTTCACTGTATTGCTTAGGCTAATTAAGTTAACTAAGGTAACTAAGCAACTAAGTTACTGAGGCTTGCTTTGAACTATCAATCTTCCTACCTTGGCCTCTAGAGCTGCTGGTGTTATAGGTGTGTATCACCATGCCAGTTATATGGTCTTTTTGTAAACTATAGTTGTTCCCATAATGAAGAAATCTGAACATATTTTTAATGTTCCTTAAAATAAGGCATCCTAATTAATACTAGGTCAATATAAAATTTTTTAAATATTATATTAGTGAAATAGGAATTGATTATTATTTTACCACAGAACACTGAAAAAAATACATTTGTCTAAAGAATAGATAAAATTCAGTTTTGCTTTGGGTTATGTCATAAATATATTTTCTTCCCTGATATACTCATATGATGAAATTCACATCATTTTTTTAAGTCTCCTTGCTAAGATATTTATATCTTCAAAGCATCTTCTTACCAGGGCATTAAATCTTAAGAATGAGAATTAGTATAAATTAGTACAGCCTTGTGATCACTATTAGGTAGAAATGTATGTGCTACAATTAGATATGAGTTAAAAGACACACATTGGTTCATGTGAGCTTTTAATTAAATTTGAAAAAGAATCCATGTAAGTTAATGGATAGGGTACCCAGGGCATTGTTACAGGGAATGCAGAGAGAGAGAGAGGAAGGTTGGTAGAATGGGAAGAAATGAATAGACAGCATCACAATGATTCTAGATGTTTCCTCAATTTATAATTCCTGAAAAGTCTGTTATAAGAGGTACCTTTTTGTTTATTTATTTTCTGGATAACAACATTGCTCTTCTTGCTGCTGCTCTATTGCTATAGAAATAAGATATGTCCAATTGTTTAGTAATATGCTTTAGCTTGTGCTTTGAATGCCATTCCTTTATGCTAGCTCCTTTTAGTCACTCGGCTTGAGTTGCTGTATTTGAGCATTTTATTGACTGGATTATTCAATGACATACTATCTAGTGAATTTGCAATAAAGTCATCAGTATTGATTTCTGATAGGCACTCTGTGTAATAGGAATTTGTTGATTGTAAACTTGCCTTCTTGTTCTTTTAATGGTGCCTATCATCTCCATTTTTGGAGAATAAGTTTGAATCTACTGACAGTTACCTAACAAGGGTTGGGGGGATGACACATGGACACACACACACACACACACACACACACACACAGGACTAAATTCTTTCTATTCTTATTTTGTTTCTTCTAATTCTCTTGATCAGAAATACATAATAACCAAAGGCCTTCCTATATGAATATTTTCTTTCAGTTTTATGTTTAGCTCAGTCTGATGATGCACTGTAATGTCTTTTTTTTTAGTTTGAAATACCCTCTGACAACACAAATAATGTGGGCCAATAATTAACTACAGTAAAACAACAACAATAAAAAGCAATATGATATGATATTCATATGGAATTATGATGCTATGAAATGTGCAGATATGATACTGCATTTTAAGAGACTTAAAAACTCAGTGAATATGCAGCAGTATGCATGCTAAACACTGAATGTTTAATAATCAAAGTTAAATATGATACAGTTTTAGAAATGCACCATTACACGTATACTTATCCAGAGTTGAAGGATATGTGGTATGGATCTGACTTCTGAGTCGCCAGAGAGTTAACTAGGGAAAAAAAATAAACAGAAAGAACTTAAAAAAAATCTATAACAAAAACAAATACTATTTGCTCTGAAAAGATATTTCAGCAAATCATTGATCAGATAAATAGGGAAATGTTGTTTTACCAAAACCTACATAAAAATTTCCAGAATTAGAATGGGAGAACTATATTTCCAGTAGCTTTGAGAAATAAAATATTGACAGGATAGTCTATACAAGTAAGTTATGTTTATAGAGGAGATAAAATTTAAAAGACTCAGTGTTCCATCATTCATTAAAAATAGTGTTAAAAAGATTTTATTACCTTTTAATTTTCCCTTAAGTAACATTCCATTTTGTGCAGCTTGTTTACTTCCTCTACATATGTATATTAAAGTAATATCTCATTAAAATCCCTATTATCATATAAGAGCACATCAAGAACATGGTAACAATATATTTAAATATTACCTGTCTGAAATCCCAAGGAATATAATTAATTAGATAGCCTTGAGTTGACTCTTATTGAATTACATGAGTAAAAACAATATGAAGCAGCAATTAGTATTTATAGGAAATCAACCTGATACTTTAGAAACATCTACAATAAGGTCAATGGTTTAAAATTTTCATGTTCTCTATCGTAAAGCAGAATCTTATGACTTTGCAATTCAGTTCATTAAAATGACTCTAACACACAAATTGAAATAAAATCCATCTGTTTAGTATATGTGCTTATTTTTAAAAATATGACTTTCAAATAATATTTTAATGTTTAAAAGTAAATATAATTAAATAATAAATATATTAAACAATAAATTAAAATTATTTAATTTTTAAATAATATTTCATTTCACTTTTGTGGCTAGAACTCAATATAAAATCAATACTCTTAATAAAGTTTTAAGTATATTATACATTATTGTTGACTTTAGTTACAAAGTTGTACAGCAGATTGGTAGAGTTCGCTCATCTTGCTTGACTGTAACTTTATGTCCATTGATTAGTAGTATTTCTCCATTTTGCTCTATACCAGGCCTGTCAGCAATGATTCCACACTTCGACCCTATGAATTTGACTATCTTAAATACTTTTTGGAAGTGGAATCAACATTATTTGTCTTTCTGTGAATGGCTTATTTAATTTAATGTCACATATGATAGGAACACTGTGTAATGTATGTGTATATATATGAAGTATATTTAGGAATCTGTTGATCATAACCTTGCCTTCTTGTTCTTTTAATAGTACCTATTGTCTGCATTTTAGGAGAATAGAATTGAACCTACTAAGACAATTACCTAACACATGTTGTAGAATTTCCTATCTTCCGAAGGCTTAATATCATTCCATAATGTGTGTATCTCTCATTTTCTTTATCCATTCATCTGTTGATATATACTTTGGTTTTCTGCTTCATGACTATGGTGTTGCAGTTTATTTAGGGGGACTAGTATCTTGGATATCTTAATTTCTGTTCTTTTATATAAATACTCAGTTTGACAAGTGGGCCTGCTGGGTTATGTGATGGTCCTACTTTTAATTTTTTGAGGAACCTCCATTATTTCCCATTGAAGCTGTACCATTTTGCACTCTGAACAATGTGCAAATCTTCCAATTCCTACACATCCTTACTCACATTATTTTATTAAAAAAATACTAACCATCCTGAGAGGTATGAGTTGATATTTTAATTGTGGTTTTTTGAATTGCATTTCTGTGATGATTGATAACATTGAATGTTTTTTTTTTTTTTTTTCATATACATGTTAGCCATTCATTTGTCTTCTTTGGAGAAATACCTATTCAAGTCTTTGGCCCATTTTCAAGATCAGATTATTAATTTGTTTTTCTGTTGAGTTGTAGTTCTTTATATGTTTTGAAGATTAACTCTTAATTGGATATTTGACTTACAAATATTCTCTCGTATTCCATTGGTTGCCTTTTCAATCTGGGGATTGTTTCTTTAGTTATTAAGAAGCAATTTAATTTTATATAATCTCACTTGCTTATTTTTGGTTGTTGTCTATGTTTTTTTTTAATTATTTTAACTGGTAGATAAAACTACATTAAGCATGTACAATATTAATTTTTGAAGTATATATACAATGTGGAATGACTGAATTTAAATAATTAGCATACATATTGCTTAACATAGTTATTATTTTGTGGTAAGAATACTTTATTTCTATTCTCAGTAGTTTTTAAGAATATAGTTAACGATGATCACAATGATATAAAATAGTTATCTTGAACTTGTTACTCCTTTCTAACTGAAATTTCAAATCCCTTAAGCAACATATTCCCTTTTGAGAAATGTATATTCAGGTTCTTTGTCCATTTTTAAAAACTGGTTTATTTGTTTTCTTGCTATTAAAGTGTTTGAGACCCTTATGTTTTTTCAATATTAATTCCTTATTTTATTATTATTTATTATTAATTCCTTATTTTATTTCATTCTGTGGATTGTTTCTTTAATCTGTTAATAGTTAACAGTTTCTTTCCCGTATTGAAGATTTCAGCTTCAGTATTTAGGCTTTGGAATTAGGACTTTAGTGAATCACAAATCCATTTTACTTCTAGATGGTCAGTGTTTCTGAAATTCTGACTTGGAAACAAGTTCATTTTTACACTGCCCAATAATCTAGAATAAAGTAGATGGTGTTTGTATTATTCTTCCTTTTAGAGAGGCAGTGCTAGTTTTTCTGGCATAAATATCGGCAAGCATTTAATTAAACTTGGAAATAATCAGCTTTAGTTTTTCATTCAAGGGTTTATCTACAATACTTCATATCCATCACAAGCTGTACTGCCTAGATGAGAATCCCAGTTCCATCATTCACTGTTATTTTACTTTGGGAAAATTATATAAACTGCTTCTAAACTGATGTTGAGTTTGGTGATAAGTAAGGTAAAGTAATAATAATACCTACCCCATAGTTAAATGGGTTAATAGATATAGAGCTTTTTTGAAGGGTGCCTCACACATATTATGGGCTGTAATTGTCTCCATCTATTTGCAGACTTCACCAGGACAGAATTTTTGTTTGTTTTGTTCTAATACCCCAATGCCTATAACAAAGCTTGGTTTATAGCTGACAATAAATATATCTTGATTTAACATTTTTTCCTAAATTAAAACATCACATACATTCCTCTGTTTACAATTTGTTATATTACTATCATTGATTGGGCTAATTAAGCTCCTGATGTAATTCTTAATCTTTTGTGTATCATGGGCCCAATTTAGACATTTGAGTAACCTGAGCACAGATATGTAATAAGGTAAGGCTGTATGCCCAGGTGTTTTCCTGATCATGGTAGAAATTTGCTGTTAGGAAGTCCTTTAGAAATTATCTAACAGAATTCTCTCATTGGCAAGAGGGAAAACAGAGGCTCAGGAGACATCTATTAGCACTATTCTCTAATATTAGTTATGAGCAAACCTCAGCCAAAATTATGATAAAATGAAGTTAGAGAATCATAAAGGCATTCAAAACATAACTCTGAAATAAATTGTTCCCAGAATAGATTTTAAAAAAAGAAAGATTAATCTGTGTGTTAGACAAAATCTTTTAACCAATATGAGAATACCTTTTCATAGTGTACATAGTTAAAAATAATAAAGAATATAGCTGCAAAGTCAACACCAAATACCTTAGAGGTAATGTATTTATCTGTTCTGTTCTATGGTTTAAGTTCTCTTACAAAAGAGCTTTAAATCTTTACTGCTTTGTAAATCTGCACTGAATTATCTACATACTGATTCTCTTCTTTAAAAAATCCATCTACCCTTTATTTTGCTTTTAGAGACATAATTTTTTTAATTAACTTTTTAAATAATAATATTCAGATTGGGCATGGTGGCACATGCCTGTAATCCCAGCAACTCAGTGAGACCCTGTCTGTATGTAAAATACAAAATAGAGCTGGGGATGTGGCTCAGTGGTCTAGTGCCCCGGTATCCTGGTATTCTCCCCCCATATAATAGTATTCCCCGTACCCCCCATATAGTAGTAGAAGTAATAATAATAATAATAATAATAATAATAATAATATAGCTAAACAAAGAAGTAAAAGAAATAATATATTTGTGAGTAGTGTACAAAATTTTGCTAGAGGATTTCTTTGTCAATATTCTTGTTAATAATATAAAATAAAGGTAAGTTAAATGGGTGAATATGAAAGAACTGGTAGGTCTTTATAACTAGTATTTTTCAATAAATAACATAAACACTGAATCCTATGTCACATTCTTTCACATTATTTTTGTTTTCCTTCAAATTGTTTTCTGTTTAAGATTTCTGATGAATAGTGAGGCATAGGTGAAATTTCTGTTCTCTAATTTTAAAATTCAATGTTCTTTTATTCAATAAGACTTTATTGAGCACCTAATTCTTTGTCAGATTTTTTTCTTGATCCTGGTGATACAAAAAAATAAGAATAGTGCTATGTATATGGCTCAGTGGAATAATGCTCACCTTGCACATGTGAGGCCCTTGGTTTGATCCTCAGCACCACATAAAAATAAATAAACAAAATAAAGATATTGTGTCCATGTGTAACTAAGAAAAATTTTTTAAAATAAAAATATTAGCTTTTTTCACCCTATTGTCCCATTCCTAAATATTTTACAGTGTAAAGGTAGGTATTCTAAGGAACTATGTTTATAGAAAAGAAGGTTAAAAATCAATATGCCTAAACAAAACTTAGAAATTTGTGTGAAGAATTGATATTAATATCTGAACATGATAAATTACTTGATGACTAGTTTACTAAATGGATAAGCACCTGAAGAGAATTTCAGGCAACAGAGAAGTAGCACATTTATTCTCTCCTAACCTACTGATGAAGGCATCTTCACAACCCAGAACTACTCCTAAAATTCTTGTTATCTTCTGTGAAGACCAAGAATATTGTATGTACCACAGATTTCTTAGTTGGGAAAATTTGACTTGGATTATCTCTCCATGAGTGGTGGCCATCTGGGATTCTGGAGCAATAAATGAATGCTCCATTTCTTGTAAGTGTGGGTGAGACCATATCTGTCAAGACCTTTTCTTTTGCAGAATAGTGAGGGACTAGAGGAGGGTGAGATGTGTGATGCTAAAGTTCATCTTCATCTTATCTTTATAGCACTTATGAAGACCTTTCAGTCTGTTAGGATTAGTATGACAAATATTCGCATAGCTTATTGACTGTGATTATCTTTTTGCTTGACTTTTCCTCACCTTAGAACACATTTCTATTTTTCCATTTATCTTGTCAATGATTGGATCCAAATGTGTCATTTCTTCAACTTGTAAAATCTCATTTGACTGACAAATATACCTCCTGGTAACTTCCTTTACTTTCTGTGCTCTAATGATATAAACATTTAAGTCAATGATCATAAATCTATGTGATTTCAGAGTAGAGGCAGGTGATATCTACATGTGAATAACTAGGGACAATGGGAATCATGAGGAGAGGGCTGACTTGCTGTCAGTTTATAAGATTCTGAGTGCAGGAACTTTTTTGGTTGTTTTATTCATTGATATATCATAAGTGCATATCATGGGGCCTGATACATAGTAGATGCTTATTCAATAAAAATTTGTATATTTTACTGAAAAAAAGCAAGGCCTGAAATCATGCATTCACTGATGATGATAATAATAATAATGATATCAAAAGCAAATACTGTACTAGCTAAAACCAAACCAAAACAAAAAGCCTATCTAGAGTTTCTCTGGTTTGAGATCCATGGGCATATGAACTGGGTCTTTCCTGGACACTTTCATGAGATTTTCCATGAAGGAATGTACTGTGCCATCTTAATATATTCCACAAGTATGCATTCTGTAAACATTAAAATAATGAAAAAAAGCATGTTGTCTTCAATATTTGTAGCAAAGTTTCACTTCTGCATTAAAACTATTTATGAATATTATTTTAAATATTGCCATATCCTGAAGCATCATTTTAAAAAGAATTTCCCAGTATGATATCATTCTTGGGTTTCATGAGAATTAATCAATGTGAATGATAGTATTTAAATAATAACCCCACATAAATCAGTAGGTTATTTTGAGTTTTCAAATCAACTTTTAATAAATTCTCTCATTTTTATTTTGTGAAAAATTTGCTGCTGCATAAATAGCATAAAATGGATTTCAGTGAAAATACAGTGATATCTTTACCTCAGTAAAATGACTAGTCTTCCAAGATGAATTTTTTCCTATTTTTTTGAATCAATAAGCGTGGTTTACACATGTTCCTCTAGATACAAGCTGGGCTTGTATTGTTTACATCTATATATGGTATGCGGTTTTGAAAATGGAGGCTCATAGAACAAAAGCAGAAAGTTAGTTTATTATTCTTTCTCTTCAATATGTATCATGATATTGTTCTTTTCATTTTCACTCCTGGTTGATAAAGTTGTCTCTTTCCTTGTTCTTTCTTTCCTTATCCCTTTATTGTGATCTACAGGTAGCCAAATATTGATCATTGAATTCACATGGAAACAATATCATGCAATACCCCTAGGGTTCTGCCTTTTCTTCTTAGCCTGTCCTGAAGTTTACTACAGTTTCTCTGGACAGACTTCATGTTCAGTATACTCCTAGATCTTAGGATGTAGCCAAAGTGTGAACATGGGAAGTTAAGGGCCACCCAGAGACAGTTGTTAGTAAACACCCCAGCCAGTCTCGCTGCTCCTCAGAGGGAGAGGTCTGAGGTGTATTCTACTTGGCCTTGCAGAGGGCACCCATCTACAAAGAGCCTGGTTTCCCACAGTGGTAACCCACTCATTAGTACCCTTTCTGTCATTCTTCCCTTCCCCATCTCTCCCTCATCTTTTACAATAAACCAATGATTTACGCTTGGAAGAACTTCTGAGTCAGGACCTATCTAGTGGGGATTTAAACTAAGCAAATATTCTCTGTACTGAACATTTACCCTCTAAATTCATTCTCATTTATTGTCTCTCTCCTTCCTTATGATTTTATCTATAATTAAGGTGGTTTTCCAATTCTTAGATTACTTCTATTCAAACACATTTTATTCTCGCTCAGGGCAAATGGTAGGCTTATACAGTAGTTAAATGTTAAAAACAATTTAACCCAAGAGTTTGGCTGGAAGGCTAGACTTCTTTTCTAGAATTAAAAGATCTAAAGCCATAGAATGCCAAAGTCTGCCATGATCAAAGCGGCCAAACTAGTGAAGATTGGAAAAAAAACAGAGTTACACATGCAGATCTTGAAGATAAAGGTGGGATCAAGTGGAGCACTGCCCTCTGAAGGAGAAGCAGGTCAAAAGAATTACACCAGCAATCTTTATTATATCTGTCTCATTAGTCAGATTAAAGACTATGCAAGCATTATTTTTTGTATTCACAAAAGTTACAGAGTTAGCAACAGTATGCAGCTATTTCCTCAGTTACGTTTCTACAGTTGCAATGTCCAATGTTAGGAGCATTGTGAAACTCTCAAGAAAGTCCATTGTTTAAAGTTACTAATTTGTGGGCAGATTCAGAAGCAGTGGAACTGGTGAAGCATTGTGGTTGTCTAGCAAGGAAGTTCCTTCATTCCCAGGAGCTGTATGCCTAGAGCAAGGTCAAAGCTGATAAGACTCTAGCAACAGAGTGTCCCCACAGAAAGCATTGCCATAGCAACCGGGCTTCCTATAACTTTGCACAGAAACTTTCCCAGTCACCCAGCATTCCACAGCCATGAACTCATCAAGGACACTAATCTCAGACACTGGTCTCCAAATCACTATCACCACTCTCCACAAAAGCCTATGAGAATATAAAGATGATTGCTGTATGTTTTCAGAGTTTTAAAATGAGGTTTATATTCAATATACTTTATAATGTTACATAGTGATAAAAACCAAACCAAATCTACTACCCCAAAAGTCATTGGCTTCTGCTAAAATAGTATTCTCCTCCTACAGAATGTACTTTTGTTAACCCAGATGAAGTTTTTCATTATACCTTCAGAGGATGTGATGGTAGACGGGGTCACTAAAATTTGGAATGAGCATGAATCCCAGTCAACAAACTCAAACTTGAAAGAAGTGTATGCCATACTTTCAGTAGTGTCCATTTTCTTATTTCCAAAATACTAACCTCTTAATAGAAAGTATATTTGAGGAAATGTCTCTGAAAAACGGAATCCTTCCTGTGTTTACTTCAGCACCTTTCTTCCTAGCAAAGAGAAATTTTCTTAGGGTGAGCAATAGATACTTCAGTGAATTCAAGATAACTGGCCATACTTTGAGTTTTATCTCAGTGAATTAGCAGTTCCAATTTTGTTTAAATAGAAGGGAAGCCATGCCGAACCACAGCTTGGAGTGTGAGGCCTTACTCTGGATGGACCTGTTTGTTGGAGATCTGTCAGTTCTCTTGTGTTGGTATGTTCTGTTCTAGCTGGCCTCTTTACTCTTTCCATTTCACCAATGTCGGGGCTGAGGACTCTTTCCAAGGACCATGGAGTCTTCCCATGAGAATACTATGTCCTTGTTTGTCTGGCCAAAATTACTCAGTGGCCTCATAGAAAAAAAGGGATGCAGAGATCCCCTCTGCTTATGAGAATCCAAACCTTTAGGTAGCCCAAGAGGCCAGTTATCTTAGATTCACTGACGTATCCATTGCTTTGCCTAAGAAAAGTTGTCTTTGCTAGGAAGAAAGGTGCTAAAGGAAACACAGAAAGGACTCCCTTTTTTAGAGATAGTTCCTCAAACATACTTTCTACAGTTCAGTTATTGAAGTTCTATTAAGGGTTTGGCATTTTGGAAAATAAGAAAATGGACCTATTTACTCTGCTCTGTCTTACTCTTCCCTTTTCTCTCTGTCTTTCTTGTCCTTCTACCACATCACATCCCTCCCAAGACCAATAATAGCTATCTACTTATCTATCATTGCTTTCCATTTTTCTCATCTGTTTTGCTAACTATCCAAACATGTACCCACCTGTCAATGTATTTATCTAGTGTTTCCAGCACAGAGCACAGGAAGCATGCTAGAATGTTGCATGCCTTTCTTGATGAGAAGTGTCAATCTCTGTGACAACTGCTATAGTAACTGTGCCTACCATCATGAAATCCTGGAAAATTACCAATCTGAAATTCTGACTGGCACCATAGTCACTTGTAAGCACTATGTATATCATACATAATGTCTATAAATTGGCGGTTTAGTTGGAACTCTTTTTATATGATTTGAGCTGTGTTTTGGCAATAATTATAAATCATGTTTAAGATAATCCACAATTTGGTAATAAAAAGACTTCATGTAATTTGAAGGATTTCTTTTGTTTATGTGTTTCACTTTTTTATGCTTTTCACTTTTTTATATTTAACACATAATAATTATACATATGCATGAAGTACAATATGATGAGTCCATATATATATGCAATATGTAATGATAGAATCAGGGTAATTAGCATTTGCTATTCTGTAAACATTTATCATTTTTTATGTGTGTGTGTGTGTGTGCTAGGAAGTTGTGAATTTTTCTAATTCTTTATAAAATGAATAATGGTGTGAACTCCAGTATCACACTGCTGTAGAACACTGGCCCTATTCCTTCTATCTGGCTACGTTTTGGTTCATATCATCTAACTTGTTTCTGCCACCCTTCTTCCCTACTCATTCATCCTAGTCTCTACTTTTATGAAATTGTTTTTCCTTTTTTTTTCTAGCTTCTACATATGAGTAGGCAGTTTCATTGGTCGTTCTGTTCCTGTCTTCTTTCATTTCTTATAAAGTTTATGTTTTGCTTTTGTCTGATGAGCATCTCAAATAGTAATACTGTTCCTTTCAGTGTTTCTCTTGTCTCATATCAGCTTTCCTGTTTATTATTTAAAAATCAACTTAAACGTATAATCTGTCTCACATGTTGCTAGGATGAATCAATGGGCATCTAGAGCCTATAACTGTTTCAGAACAATTATTTTTATGGTAATAAGGGAATTTATATCCTCAAGGATTTTCATGTTTCTTCTTATATAAAAATGTGGTAAGTCCATCAGTATATGCTATAGACATATACATATATTCAGCTACATCATGATTTAGTATAATGAGCTTTATCTTTCTTCATGTCCTATATGCCTACATAAGTACAGGAAAGGAAGTCAGTAGTTCATGCTCTCAGGGTGATTGAACAATTTCAGGACACCAAAAACAATAGCATATTCCCACAAAGCAAATGATGGGAGATCTATGAGCTTTTAAAGTCCTCTGAAATGTTGAAATCTTATAAAAACAGTTTCAATTTACAAATAAATACATTATAAAATGAAATCAATAAGTGATTAAGTGTTTATTCTATAAGAATTTATATATTTAAAGGTTTACACAATGTGGTATAGGGCCTCTAAAATGTCAAAATGGTCTTAAAATATTTCATCCATATATAATCATAATAGTTTTGTTTTGGTAGTGATTGTACATTTTATACTGCTCATTTGTGCTTCAATTTATTGCTTTTGCCTAATAATATTTATTAAGCACCCATTGTATACCAAGCACTAGGCAGAACTATGAGGATGGTAATTAAAACAATGAGCAAAGAAAGAAATTTATTTTGTGTGTCTTTTGTTCTAGGTATGGCTATAAGCACTTTAAACATGTTAAATGACCTCAGTAAGATAATTACAATTATTTTCTCTATTTCAATAATAGGAAAATGAGGCACTCAGAAGTGAAATAACTCACCCTAGTTCATATAGTTACTAAGTGACAAAGTTAAGACTTGAAACCAGGTACCTTACTTCCATGTTTGTGCTCCTACCATGTAACTATCACACCATACTTCAGATAGGGAAATCAGGACACTGACTGAAAGCTCTAGTGGAAGCCTAGGTAATATTCTATAGTGTGATGCAGAAGGGAAAATATGGAGACCATGGAAACCTCTAAGAAGAATTAACTCAGAACATTTACATCACTCTTGATATACCTCCAAATTAGCAAATGATCCATCCAATTTGATAAATATTTAAATATTGTTAATAACAGATTAAAAAACTTCCCACATTAAAATTTTTCCCATGTCATTTATTTTCCTCTAGGATATGATTTAAGCTTAGGTTGTTAAAATTTCAATAATTCTTAAGCAAAACATTTAATTTTCAAAAGGCTGATCTTGGGGAATGTAAAGTAAGATGCTAGCACAAATGTTGAGAATGATTTTATCTTTTGACTTCTTGAGTTTTAAAGCTATAATTTGTGCTTACAAACATTAATAATTTCTTGAAAGTGTTAGCCATTTTATGGTAAGCTAGAACTATTTTTAATTTCAAACAAAATCAGAGAAAATAAATGTCATCATTAATAAAACTACCTTGGACAGCACTGCATTTTCAACCCAGATTTGGCAGAGAACATAGATATAAGGTTGTGAGTGCAGCTCTGGAGTGTAATGTAAGTAAAAGAGAGATCTTCTCTCTATATAATATTATGTCTTGAGCTATTTTCTTTAAATAATCTCTTATTAAATTAAAAAAAAAAACTCATCTTACACAAAACAATTATGGGGACAAATATCCCTTAATGTGTTTCTATAGTCCAAAATTATACAACTAATTATCTTTAATCTTTCAATTTTCTTAAAATGTGATATTAAACAAATAAAGCTTTGTTAGTATGATATAATGTTAGAATTAATATAATTATATTTTAACTAAATAATTTTGTAAGACTATGCTATTTACCTCAAGAAGTCTTTCCTTTATCTTTTCATGATGGTATATTCATGATTAAGTGTATTTTCAGAATATGTAATTAATAATATCTTCTTTAAGTTTACTAACATTAAATAATTCTTTTAAACATTTTATTGTCTGTCAATTTGTGGTGACTTCTGTGCATTATCTTCACTATACATTATATGTCATTTTTAATCATAAATCTTTATAACTTAATGTCAGCACCTTTAAAGGGCTAATATTATGATATTTTGAAAACTCCCATATTATTTAAAATGATGTTACAAGAGCCAGCATGGAACAATGATGTTCAAAAAGGTCAAACAGGCACTCTGTGTCTATCTCATGAAACCATAATGTGGAATTATTTTCTTGTTCTCCTCTGGCTTTCTTTTTTAAAACAAGACAGATTATATTGAACCACAAAAGCTCATATTAAGACTCAACTCTAAACTGGAGTTAATATTAAAAACATCATGTAGAACTATTGAACAGTTTAAATATTTCTAATTAAATTTAGTTCATATTTTTTAGCTCTGACTTTGACTAAACTGTTTCTGAATGTGTAAACTCAAATATCAGTACAATCTATACCCCCTGGTTTTATTTAAGGATGCATTATTTAGGGTTGTACTGCAATGTAAGCACAAAAATATTTGCCATACATGAATATAATTTTTGCGTGGCTTTTATTTTGAGAGTTTGATGAGAAGGCTGTAATACAGATTTTTTTCAATTTAATGAGTGTTTTTGGTTGTGCTTTTAAAACATGAGCTATTAAAAAGGGCTGAATTTCACTGGAAGAGTTTTAAAACCTGAACATTAGAGTAGAAGCAGAGTGGTTTAATGGCTATCTGAGCCCTCCTGTCTTTGTTTCTTTTTGAGTTTTGAAGCCGTGCTTATGAGAACACACTGCCTAGACCTTTCTGATTGTTGGGGTTACAAATGTACTATGGGACTGCATTGGAATTAGATGATTTTGTTATTATTTTAAGAACAAAAATTGGGCCCACTGCCTGGGAATAGACTGGGGTGATCTATGCCTGGAGTTGTGTTCTATTTATCAGAATTAATAACTTCACCTCTGAATGATCCAGAAGCTAGATAATAGACCAACTTCATCATAAAGTACAAGTTCTAAACCACTGCAATATCTATACTGGGATTGACAAAAGCAAAAAGTGCTTCACTTAAAGAGAAAGAAATATTTTCTTTTAAAACTTTAAGCACTATTGTGATTCCAATTTAAGAGCACTAATCAAAGGAAACATAAACTTGAATTGCCCACTCCAGGTGCAAAATTTTTAATACAGTTCTATAAGTTTATGTCCTTTAATTAAAATTCAAAATTATCTTGCTTAAATTTGAGCCATATATTTGGATGTTAGTATAAGAGAATATTTCATTTTAATGTGTGAGCGGATGGATGAGATATAAAGCATGCTATTGAATTCCAGTTGTGGCATATTAAAATAGGTGCATGTTCTTTTGTTTATGTTTTTTAGCATCTCCGTCAATTAAACTCTTGGTGGATGATCCTATAGTTGTAAATCCTGGAGAGGCCATAACATTAGTGTGTGTTACAACAGGAGGAGAACCTGCACCCTCTCTCACCTGGGTCAGGTCCTTTGGGACTCTGCCTGAAAAGACTGTTTTGAATGGAGGAACTCTGACCATCCCCGCAATCACCTCAGATGATGCTGGTACTTACAGCTGCATCGCCAATAATAATGTGGGGAATCCCGCAAAAAAGTCTACCAACATCATTGTGAGAGGTAAGTTTGCCTCAAGACTGTTACAGCATAGATTTCTAGGTTAGCCAGGCTATTGGAAAGCAAATATTGAAACGTTTAATATAAAACTATATCCTCAAATATGACATATATATGTAACATGTAGAGAATGCTGTTTTTAAGTAATGAGATAGTATCTAATTATAAATAGAAACAAAAATTCTTAAATGCTAATGACAATGCTTTATATTTATATTGAGTAGTTTTCATATATTTTCAGTGATACATTGAATAGTTTTTATAATATTGTTAATAGAAATACATAATTAAAATGTGGCTGGGCGTACTGGCACATACCTGTAGTCTCCTCAGTAGCTTGGGAGACTGAGGCAAGAGGATTGTGAGTTCAAAGCCAGCCTCAGCAAGAGTGAGGTCCTGAGAAACTCCATGAGACCCTGCCTCTGAACAAAATAGGGCTGGGAATGTGGGTCAGCACTTGAGTGCCTTTCGGTTCAATCCTGGGTACCCCAATCCCCAAAATGTGAAGATTGGAGGTGCAGCTCAGATGGAGTGCTTGCCAAAATATGTGCAAGGCCCTGACATCAATCTCCAGCACCTCAGCAAGGGCGGGGGGATGTAAGTAAAGAAATGAAAATATGGCATAGAACATAAAACAATGTTACACAGATTCTATATTGTAAACACCTATTACAAACAGTGCTTTATGTTGAGAGGTGATACAGAGATCTATAAGATATTACTCTATACTCAAAAGATTCTACTGTTGGTGAAAATAAAATATATTGATGGCTCTGTCATATGATATAGCATGAACAAAAGGTTTAGAAAAATTTAAAAAGAATTTCTAATCATTTCTGCCTGAGGTTGTTAGGGAATAGCCAATGGTATTTATACTTCTGAGTAAGATTTTGACATGTTGAAATTGAGGAAAGACATGGAAAAGTCAGAAACATAAAAGGCAACATTTATTCAAGGAATTTAAGTAAAATGTGGGACATTTATCAGCAACAGCAGTGAAACTAAGGTATAGCCATACCTGCCTTCAGTGGGCCCCCTAGTGCTGCACATACAGAACCTCTTACTCCATCCTTTTGGGGAGGCTGTAAGGAGAGGAAGGAGGGTGTGCAGAGAGACTGTTTCTTCATGTCCAACTTCATTTGGCATGGTCCTGGGTTGGCGATAGAACCTGAAGTCATAAGCCTCTGAAGTCCAAATTCATATGCCCAGGAAGACCTTTAGAGCACACAAATGTGAATCACTCATGATGTCAGATTCCAATGGAAGGAAAATATAACTGAGTATATCAGTATCAACATGTGATTTTATAAATAAAGACTGTAGTAGTTTTAGTGCCCACAGTTATCTGTTATCATCCAAATTATTAGCAATATTATATGATGAAAATATATATTACTCAATATATTATCATGTAAATCAAAACACTATAATTAGCAAACCCTCTGCCACAAAATTGTAGGCCATACGAAATTTAATGATTCAAAATGTGTCATCATTTTATCTCTCACTTCAAAATGAAACACAGTGCCAATTAAAGTACCACAATGCTTTCTTATGAGGTGCAGTATTATTGAAAGAGCTTTTTAATATTTATGTTTATTTTGTTTCAAACCATGTATCACACGTTGGCATACATATAAAGATAAATAAAAGCAAAATAAATAGATAATTCTTCCCAAAGCTTCATACTTGGATCCCAATTTTTAATCAGTTTTTATTCCAGAGTGCTTGATGACCATGGTTTCTCTGTAGTATTATCCTTTATGTCATGAGGAGCATTTATAATTCAGAACTGTTGAGAAATACTATCTTTGAGATTTTCTCTCAAGTCATAACATGCTGCTTTGGTCACCTAGTCAGCAGCAGCTCCGAGAGGTTGTTGACTGTAAGAGGCATTCTCATTTCAGAACTGTTAAGATGGGCAATTAGGTCTTTAAAGGATTTTATAATCAATAATATGATCTTTATATCAATTATTCAGCAAGTTTCTCCTAGAAAACTACCACATGCTAAGGACTCAGGGATGCATAAGGGTACTAAAAAGATCAGAGACCACATCCCTGCCCTCAAGAGCTCACAGTTCTCTAAGCAAATTAAGAATACAAGGAATGGTATACAAAGTAAAGAAAGGATTAAAAATGCAAGTACCCCACCTCCTGTTTTAAACATTAGTATTAATGCCATGTGATTCCTTTTAAGCCTTGTTTCAGTGAGCAACCAGATACTGACCTCCTTCTACCCCAAATTATTAGAAAAAAACTGTATAGTCACCAGAGTTTATTTTCTGTTCTTTTGTTTGTTTGCTCTCAAAATATACTTGCTCTTCCAAGAAACTAGAAAACAATCTGCTAAATCTCCCTATAATGATGGTGAGGTAAGGTAAAGCTTCGTGGCACCTGTCCTTAAGCATCATAGATGCAACATTGAATTCTTTACTCCATTATTTTATCTCAGACAGGAACTCACTAGAGGAAAATGATGCATTGAGTCTAATTAAAACAATAGAATGATTTGCAATATTTAACCTATGATCAGCTGGCAAGATGTATAGCAGAAAATATTGCTTAGTCTCCCTCCATAAAGGACCTATTCAGTGTATTGCAAATACGTGCTGTGCTCTGATGATTTACTCCTTCTTACCCTCCCTACAGTTTTCATATGTGTCCTTCAAACAAGTTTCCAACTTTGACACAAAATGACCTGAAATAAAGAAAGCCTTAAAAGTTTATTTATCTGATCTATTACTTCTTTTTATGCCTTAATTTTTTTGAATTGTATATTTGCATAATCATATTATATTATCAGTGGGGTGTCTCAGCAGTGGCATTCACATAATTCATCAAATTGAGTTTGTATATAATCTTACTGAGTAGAAAAACAGTCTTGGTTAACAGGTTCTATATTGAACTTGGGGAAGGGGAAAAAAAGCTACTACATTAACGTGAGGGCATTTGATTTCTGTCCACTGAGACCAAGACATTTAGTTCAGGGAATTAATTTTCTTTTTGTTATATCAAAGAAATTATTTTTAAGTCTTCTGAATTTATAGAGCTCTTTGAGGTCTTAGATTAACTATAAAATAGATAAAGTCTAAATAGAATTTTAGGGTAATTCTCTCCTCCCCCACTATTTTCTGTAATTAAATCAGGATCCATAGACCATGTTTCTGAGCAAGTACAAGAATAGTTTCTGCATTGAATCACCTTTCCAACTGGTGAATATCTATGCACAAAATAAGCATATAGTATCAACAGGAAGAAAACTCTAGAAACATTTCCAAACTCTTCATTTGAATTCCTAAAAAATAGAGAAAACTTTTAAATCTTACATACACACTGCATGTAAATAGCAAGCTCAAACTAAATATGAATCTCATATACTTCACTACTTTGGTCCAACATATATAAATACAGCAGCAATGTCTTCTCTTGTGATCCTTTAAGAATTATAGTGATTGAGCCACATTTCACCTAAATCAGGAAAAAAGATGTTGCCTAATGTATCTAAAAAGAAAATTACTTTGATTACCTATGTTGGGTGACCTGAGTTCAGTGCTTTCCAAACTCCTATTAAAGAACATGTCATTCCCATTTGAAGACTGTTGTTGTGATTTGCTGTATTTAGAATTTTTTTCATTTTTCTTCTATTATGAAATAAAACAATGTTGAATAAGCATGGCTTATAACATGATCAAAATATTAACATATTTTAGGGTCCTGTAGCATCCTTGAATGTCTCATGGTTTATCACAAATATACATTTAGTTCAATATTTTGGATGCATGATGCAAAATAGTAATAAAATTCTAAATTTGATTTAATGGAAAATATTCTTCCTTCTCCAGCTTGGGTCTACTATGAACTAGAAACCTGCTATAGAAAGGGTAGATGGAGCATGGGTGTTTTTGTTTTTTTTTTTCTTTTTGTCTATCAATCATCCAGATTCCTCTCTACCTACCCCTGGTTTGGTGGCTAGGTTCTGGAAACCTGGGTTTGGACAGGATATAAAGCATCCCTTTTTGTTCTTATGTGGCACTTGGAATTTTTATATGAACTTTCAAGAGGTTTTTCTTCCTAGAAGATATATTTATCTGTGTAGATGAAGAAGTGTCCAGCAATAGGAATCTCCTAAGAGTCCTTTAATATGCCACATTCCCTGAGCATCTTGTGCTTTGCCTCTCCCCTCTTTCTGCTGATCTGTCTTTCCTCCAGGCAGCCACCCCAAAAAGCCCAAGATGAGGCCATATTCCTTCCACATGAGACTCCTGTCTGTCTGGTGGAAATGCTTACCAATCAACTCTCTGAGGAGACACATATCTCCATGTACCACCTCTATCCTACCGTCACATATTTTAGAGTCTTCAGCTTATGAGTGAACACCACTACAGTGGGATATTTCAGAACTCTGGTGGATCCCAGAGGATTGAGATGAAAGGAATAGCTTCTCCTTCTTCCACCTTTGGTTTGGAAGGAACTTCATTTCATAGTTTTCTCCAAATATGACCTAATGATAGAATTTCATCTATGACCTTTCTCCCCCTAATTATCTACAATGTCTAAGAATTAGCAATGGGGTTTCTTTAACTTCTTCAGATAATTATACATAAGAAGAGTTCTTTTCAGCACTCACTATGAAATTGTATAGATTCTAAGGCAAAAGTGAGTCAGAAAATCTATTATCGAGTTTCATGAAAATATGGATGAGAGGAATTGAAAATTTGAAACTTTTCAAAAATTTTAGCTTGAATTTCTTTATGTTGTGGATTTACCAAATCCTCCTGCCTCTATCTTCAAAATATACTTTGAGTCTGACCTTAATGTTACTGACTTGGTCCAAACCATCAATGTATCTTTCCTGATTGATTACAGTAATCATTTCATTGATACTCTTTCCACATTAGCTCCTCTTTTGGACATTCACATACTTTATTAGATAAGGAAGAATAGACGGAATTAATGAGTAGACTCATAGTTGTTAATTACTAAGAAAGAAGAACTTTTGTGTTCTCCAAAGGATCATTAATAGTAAAGGCTTGGTGTCAGGATCCTAATGGTGGCACTGTTGAGAGATGATGGAACCTTTGAGAGTTGGGACCAAATGGAAGGTCATTGACAGTGTGTTCTTTATAGTAGTTCTCAGAAAATCCCTTGGTAATTCTTACAATATAGTTCTTATAAAAAGAGCAAGCCTGGCCTCTCATATCTGTCTACTTCTTGGATTGAGCTGTGAATTCTTGCTTGGATATGCACTTCCACCTTTGGCACCTGCAATTTGCCATGAGGGCCTCACCAGAACTGAGGTGATTCAGGCACTATGTCCTTGAATTTCCAGAGCTATGAGTTAAATAAATGTTTTTTTTTCTTTATAAAGTTAGCTGCATTGAGTATTTCATTATAGTTAAAAAGAAATATGACTAATACAGTAAATTAATACTGAACAATGGGGATCATTATCCTAATTATAGCTAAACCTGAAGATGTGGAGGAGACTTTAGAATTGGATTATAGGAAGATTTGAAACACTTAGGAGATACAGGCCAAAGAAATCTGAGAATTCTGTTACAGAAGTATTATGGTCTATTCTTGTGGGGCATAGAAGTCTAATTTAGGCAACATATCTGAGATGGAAATGAAGATTCTTTGGCAATGATTCAAAATACTATCCTGTTACACTGTGACAAAGAATCTGGATGAATTTTATTAATATCATAAGACTTTGTGCAAAGCCAAACTTAAGAATGATTGCCTAGTTATTTGGTAGAGGAGATTTCAAAATAGCAAAGCATTGAGACTGTTGCAAAGGTATTATTGGCCTCTTCTAGTCCGTTTCACAGTGATAATTAGGATAAAAAGAAAGCAGAGTAGAAAGATTTGAAAAAAGTCACAGCCTAGCCAGGAAGGAGCAATAAACATGTAGGTATGCAAATAAGGAGGATATTGTTGAGCAATGGCATGCTACAGAGACTAAGAGATTTAGATATCAATCATGAAAGAGTTTAAGAGTGCTTCCTAGTTGATAATACTGTTAGTAGTTTTGCATGTGTAATTGGTATATGTATGTGTGCCTGCTCCATGAAGTCATCAGTTGTCTAAGCTAATCACGCTTCTGCCATCTTTATTCTGTGGCTACCCTGCCTTCAGTGTTGCCTTCATCCCTGTCTGCCTTAAGTAATAAGAATTTTCAGTGAACACACATGGCATATTACTTTCAGTCATATTAGTTTTAGTCACAGTCTTATTAGCTTTAGTCAAATTCTAATTAACTAGAACTCAGACATATGGGCATGCCTAACAATTTAAAGGTTGGGTAAGGTATTCTTACTATGTCTTAAGGAAAAACAACACATGAATTTTTGTCAACTGTTAGGCATCACATTCACTCAAGAGCCAGCCTGAATAAAAGCATCCCACTGTACTGATCAGATTCCTCCTATATATTTTCAGCTCACCCAGAATGGAATTTCAATTCATTCTCAACATTTCAAAGACCACTCCTCTTTATTCACTTTTGACTCACTGTTCTTTTTTTTTTCTTCTTCACAACTCAAGACTTATATAAATGCTGTTCATTCTACTTGGAATGTTAATTTTCAAATACTACCTTGGGAGCTGTGCATGGTAGCACACACCTGTAATTCCAGCAGCTCGGGAAACTGAGACAGGAATATTGAGAGTTCAAAGCCAGACTCAGCAAAAGCAAGGCAAGGCACTAAGCAACTCAGTGAGACCCTGTCTCTAAATAAAATACAAAATAGGGGTGGGGATGTAGCTCAGTGGTCAAGTGCCCCTGAGTTCAATTCCTAGTACAAAAAAAAAAAAAAAAACTACCTTTAATTACTCTATCTTAAATTGCTTACATTAATTTTATTTTTTATTATGTAGCTCCCTGTAATAAATATAAAAAATATTTATAAATATCCTTATTTAACATCTATCTCTCATGTGACTACAGGGGCAAACAGTCTTCTGTTTGTTTTCTTATTCATTATGGTAGGCCTGGAGCCTAGACCCAGCATATAGTAGATGCCCAATAAATACTAGTTGAGTAAATGTATTTCACAAGTTCAATGTCTTACATTGGACATTTCTTCTAAACATCATACTTTGATAGCCTAGTATAGGTTAAATGTTGTGAAGCAAAATTGGAAAATTCGATGTGCATGTGCGAAATTCTATGTGTAAATTAATAATTTGTATGATGTGATTAACTCATTGGAAAGGTGGCATTGTTCTGATTATCATTAATGTGTAACAAGTACCACAAAATAATACCTTAAAATAATAACAGTCATTTGTTTTGCTTATTAATCTGAGAGTTGAGAGGTTCAATTAAAATATTTAGGATCCTTCATAAGGTTTCAGTCAGAAGTTGGTTGGGGCTGGAATCATATTCAGGGTGTTTCCATTCAAAACAAGCTGGTGCTCAAACAGCTGGGCTCCTCTCTGTATCTCTCTGACTCAGTTTCTCTTTCTTGCTTCTTCCTTAGCCACCACCCCCACCACCATGTTCATCTCTTATCTCTCTAAATGATCCATGTACTTGGCAGCTTCAAGGTAGCTAGACTTCCACCAGGCCCCTAGGTGGAGTGGCCCAGGAGATGCATGGGCTCATCTAACCTAGCCTCATGGTCATGTACCATTGTCATTGCATTCTCTTCTTCAAAGCAATGACCTCTTCAAAGTAACAGTGTAAAAAATGTTTTTCCTTTGAATTTTAGAATTATTTGATTTTTTTTTCATTGGCTATGATCTCAGCTTTCTAATATAGGGAAATAAAAGAAAATGTCAATATTGAAATAGAGTTAACCTTTATGGAAGAAGTCAATATGTACTCAGTGGGGCATGGATTTACACGTTCCTAACTGCACAGAAATATAGCATAACCTTCAGAAACATCATAACTCTCTGTTTCGAAAAGTGGTGATCTACCTAGCTACAGTTTATACACATGAAAGGACTGCCTATAAAATCTGAATTTTAATATTGAACATATTTGTTCTGAAATCACTTTGCTGAAAGATATATGAGCACTGCAAATACTTCAAAATGATCATTTTTTGCTTATTACAAAAAACATGCATCTAAAATTCTAGGATAAAAGTTTTTGAACATTTAAATGTATCATTTCTGCTTAAATAATTGTAATAGCTAACATTTACTGAAATTTTATTATATACCAGACTGTTAGGCACTATTAGGCACTTAACATTTTAATCATCTCAACACACTTATGAGGTAGAAATATTGCTCCTATTAGAAAGAAGTAAAACTGAAGGGAGAGCTATTAAGTAACTTTCCCATAACAAGCTTCTTTTAAGCATCAGAGCTGAGATTTAGGAAAAAAAAAAAACAAACATACACACAAAAATATGGCTTCAGGACCAATATCTTAAGATGTCTTTTAGAATTTAACCAGATACTTTACAAATATTTAATTTCTTTCCAAGTATTTGAACTGACCAAAGTTTTTTTTTCTGTTTCATGTATTTCTTTCTTTTTGTTTATTTATATATTTACTTATTTATTTTTATGCTGGGCATTGAATTAGGAGTACATGCACATTCTACCCTTGTGCTAAACCCAAATCTCCCAATGACCTTTTCTATCTCTTCTTTGCTTTTGTTACCAGAGATTTGCTAGAGATTCTTTTTGTGTTGTGAATATGTTTTCTGTATACTTATTTAAAAAACAATCCTCAACAATTCAAAGTCCTAAGACATTTTTCTTTATTACACTGTTTCCTTTGCAAATATACAACTTCTTTTAATTGGAGGAAATTCTCTGTTTTTGTTAATCAGTATTTGTCTTCTAAAAACAATGGCCATTCTTTTACTTAGTTTCAAATTCTAGCCAAGATGACATATATAGTTTATAAATTTTATATACATTTTGAAGGACTTGGCATGATTGCACATTCACTGGTTGTCTTAAAATAATTGTACAAAAATTTTCAAAAATTTCTAGTAATTTGAAGAGGTCAATGGAGTTGCTAAATGCACAGAAAATATCTACACAATTAAAACTTTCATTATAAGCAAGAAAAATCAACTAACCCATATTTATGAATATATCTTCATTATTTTTATTGAAAGTTATATATCTTCAAGCTATGGATCAGAAAATCAGTTAATTGGCAATTTCTTAGAAATAATTGATTGGATTTAGCTCCAGTCCATTTCTGAATGGATATTATTTGTGAACTTTATAGGTCAGGAAAGTTCTTCCCGAGCATTTACAACACATCAGATTTAATTTTCTGTCATCAATAGCTTTGTTCCACAATATTTCATTAATAAATACTGTAACGATAATAGCTGAAATGATAGCAAACCAGTCCCTTGACACTCCCATAGAGAACTGTCTGCGGCATGCAGGTGTCCCGATTACTCATGCAGATTAAGTGCTCTATTTCTCTTTTTCTAATTTAATATTCTGTAGTAATTACATATCCCCTAAAACACCAGGGATAATTTTATTATATTGTTTTGTAGCTCTAAAATAGTTTCATTATTTCTTCTTTTAAAATTAATCAGGGCCATACAAAATCTAGAAATTAACAAATTCAGTAGTTTTTATCCAAATATGGATAGCTCAGTTTCCTTGTCTAAAACTTATCCTTGTTCATTGGAATAATACATGAAAAATTTCATAAAATATAATCTTAAATGAAAAGTTTTATCTAGATAAGGCATAATATTATATTTTTAGTGATATATAGAAATTTTACTTTTACATGTTTATTTTATTAAAACTTAAATTGGGGGCTGGGGATGTGGCTCAAGTGGTAGCGCGCTCACCTGGCATGTGTGAGGCACTGGGTTCGATCCTCAGCATCACATAAAAATAAAATAAAGATATTGTGTCCACCTAAAAAACAAAAAAATAATAATATTTTAAAAAAACCCTTAAATTGTCATGCTTAGTGGATGGAGTCTCTCTTGTTATATTTACCCTGATCAGAATGAGATGTGCCAAATGATAAGAGTACTCTAAGGTCAATACTGGTAAATATCCAGAAACAAAAAAAGTCTTATTTAAGTAATATTATTTTTTAACATTCAAAGTTCCTTTGAAGCTGTTCTCAGTTTTTCTGGATTCCCTACAGTAATGAAATGACATCAAAACAAGGGGTACTAACTTGAAGGTCAACTCTCGACATTTTTGCTTATTGTTATGGCAGGTACTTAACTCCCAGGCCCATAGGCTCACCAGACTTGGTCTGTGTGGGTTAAATGACCTATAAGCAGCAGGGTGTAGGGCAAGAGATCTGTGATCTGGCTAGGACTTCTTAAATGAACTCCTGTATCCTAAGTATATAAATAGGCCTACCTCACTGTTGTCTATATCTGAGAAATTGTAGGATATAAACTCTAGGATATATTGACTCTAACTGTATGATTCTCTAATACCACAATGTCCCTTTTTACATTCCCATTTTTTAAGGTATTTCTAGACCTAACCAATCTAGTTTTATTAACAAACTCACCCCCAACAAATTCATGGAAACATCTGGCTCTACAGTTTTGCATTTATGAAAATGTTCTTCAATATAAACATTAAAGAACACTGAATTTTTTTAAAAAAAGAGTTCTTTTCTTAAAAATTATGCATTAGTGATTTACCTCAGGATATATTAAACCAGGAAGATAAACATGAAGTGATGCTTTTAACAGGTGTTAGAAATTTTCTATTCCTTGCTAGATCTGTGTCAGTTGGTACAAGGGACAGAATGGAGTTCCTACCCTTATGGGAAAGAGAGATGTTAGGGCAACTGCCTCCATGCAGCATAGGGAAGAATGAGTTCACTTCATAAAAGAAAAGGTAATGTGCCCATGGAAGCTCAGAAAGAGAAGGTGGGGATGTCCTTGGTGCTGGACTGAAAAGTCAGAGTCCTCACATATTCAGAAGTGAGGCATCTCTTTTGTTTGCTGCCCAAATGTTAACCTTAACTAGCCCCTTGAACTTATCCATTTTCTTATGAATGAAATATTATGAACTGTTGATAGTACTCTATAGAAAAATCTGTTTAACTTCCATCTTCCATAATAGAATATTTTCAGAAACCAAGCAAATATATATTTTATTCTATGATTTTAAAATGATGCTTAAAAGTCCATTTCTTATGATTTTCAATTTCATAAGATCTTCTATACAACTAAATATAAAATTGTATATATAAGAATTTATATACAATTTTCTATAAGCTGTCTTTGTCTGTTTACCTTAAATTTTGTCAAATATACTTCCAACACCATTGCTTATTCTAGATGTTTCATGGTATTTCTAGAGTCAATCAATTTTAATTCTTAAACTGATCGTTTTCTAGACTTCATAATTTCTTAGTTTTACATTTCAAGGAATCCTCCCTCCCTTCCTTTGTTCCTTTTCCTTAGTGTCTCAACAAATATACTTATCTGAAAATTTCATGAGCATGTAAATCACTAACCCAGTAGTTCAAATCCTTCTTACCCAAATTTATCTGCTAAGATCAATCAGGAATTAGCAACTGGTAAGAAAAAAACTTAGCTGCTGAAAGTCTAATTTCACAATGGCTTGCATTAGTTAAAGCTGACAAAACTGTACAATTAAGATATCAGCTTATATGAATTATATTTCAGCAAAAAAGGGGTAATTAAAGAAATCAAGTTGTGGTATAGTTAGGTTTGAAGTTTATATAAAATTTGTGTTACTTTCTTTAATTGTTTGAAACAATTCTCAGGAAAAGCCATCTGGAATTACTGGTTGTTTTGTACAAAGATTTTTCAATTACAGATTTAATCTAATAAATATAAGTGTTATGGTTTGGACATGAAGTATCCCACAAAGACTCATGTGTTAAAGTGGGGCCCCACTTCCTAGAGTATCTACCAACTCCTAAGACTTGTTCAACTCCCCACTTTCCAGCTTCCATGGGGTAAACAGCTTTCCTCCACCACACCTCTCTGCCATACTGTTCTACTTAGGATCAGTCCCAGAGCAATAGAGCCATCTGATCATTGACTGAACCTCTGAAACCATGACACAAAATAAATATTTCCTCTCTTAAGTTGTTTTTCTCAGATATCTGTCACAGACACGAAAAACTGACTCGGCCTATTAAAACATATATTTATTTTTCCATCTTTGTTTTTCTATAAATCTGAATATCATTTAAACTATCAAATTAATTGTCAAAGTTTTTTTTCAGTAATTTCTTATATATTTTAGGTTGTGCTGTTAAGGAAAGATTAATATTTGTTAGTTTCTTTGGTCTATTTAATCAAATTATGGCCAATTTCCAAGGTTTGTAGTATGGAGGGGATGCACATAATCTGCCGTCATGAGCGGGTATGAGGTAGTTCAATATATCACTATTGTAATATGTAATGAAACCATGATATTGTTCATTTATATCTTTATTCGTGGTTTTTTAAAAATAGTTTTTCTGGATATCTTTCAATTTCCTTAGTTATTTTGAAGAAACAACTTTAGAACTTTTAGTTTTCTTGATTTTGTATGTTTTCTATTATAATGATTCTGCCTTTTATTTTTATCCTTCTATGTCATTAAATTTTAACTGCTTTTTTTTTCTTCTCATTGCTACTCTTTATCTCACAAATATGGATATATTCTGTTTTTATTTTCTTTCAGATCAGCATGTGTGTGTGTGTGTGTGTGTGGGTGGGTGTGTGGGTGTGTTGAGACTTTAATCCAAACACTATTCTTAAGGGTATTGTTCAGTTTCTAAAACATTAAAGATATATCTGTTATCCTTATCTTACTATTTTATAGTTTAATTCTGTTGTGTTTGAAGAACCCATTTTGCATAATTTCAGCTCTTTTAAATATGTTGACTTTTTTAAAATAAAAATGGTATCATCTATTGTTATGATTTAGATGTGGTGTCCCCCAAAAGCTGACACGTGGGACAATGCAGGAAGGTTTGGAGGAGAGATGATTGGGTTATAGCCTTAACCTAATCAGTGAGTTTATCCCTGATGGGATTAATTGAGTGATGACTGGAGCCTGGTAGGGTGTGGATGGAGGAGGTGGACATTGAGGGGGGCCATGTAGCTTTGGGGTATATATTTTGTATCTGGAGTGTGGATCTCTCTCTCTCTCTCTCTGCTTGCTGATCATCATGTGGGATGCTTCCCTTTGCCGCACTCTTCTGCCATGATGTTCTACCTTGCCTCAAGCCCTGAGGAATGAAACCAGCCTTCTTTGGACTAAGTCCTCTAAAACCATGAGCCCTCAAATTAACTTTTCCTCCTCTACAATTATTCTGGTTGGATCTTTGAGTCGCAGCAGTGAAAAAGCAGACTAAAACATCTTGTTAAATTTTGCGAGTACTAGAAAATAATATATATTCTTCTATTGTTGGAGAGAATGTTCTATAAATATCATTTTGATCCTGTTAGTTGATGAAGTTCTTCAATATCCTACTAATTAGCTATTAGTTGTTCTATTTTAAGAGAAGTTTCAAGTAAAATGGTGAATTTGCCTGCTTTTCCCTTCAGTTATATTAGTTGTTTTTACTTAAAGTGTTTTCAACTTTTTTTGTTGTTGATGTTTTAGAATTCTTATGTCTTTCATGATTGGAACTTTTGACCTTTTGTCCATATATAATGTCCTTTTCTTAGTCTGGCAATTTTCTATGCTCTAATGTTCACTTTATTTGTTTAATATAGTCTCTCTCACTTAACATTGATATCTGCATTTTTATTATTTTGCTTTTATCCTATTTATATATTTGAAATGAGTTTTTTTATAGATTATTAATAAATTCATATTTTTAATCTATTCTGCCAATGTATGTTTTAATTGGTGTGTTTAGACACTTACATTCAATGTAATTATGGAAATGTTACTTATTTTTTGTTTTCTATTCTCTGACTGTGTTTCCATTTTCTTTAATCTGACTCTGGATACTTGTCTAAGAGTTTCTCCTTATCTGTAGATAGTTTAATAATTTTACTAGTATGTGCTTGCTTTGTGTTTGTTGTATAACTTTCAGAAAATCCCTGGCCAAAATTTCTGCAGATATTTCCATCTCTCTTTCATCTGTTCTATTTTTACTTATTTTAGACCTTTCAATGTTGCTGTTCATTTCTTTTTTTCTTTGATCTCTTTGTCTGAGCTTCAATCTATACATATCTTATGGCCCCATCTTCTGATTTACCTGTCATATCTTTTGTTGCTTCTTATTTACTTTAAGTAAATTCATTGAGTTCTTTATTTCACTTATTTTATTTTTTTAAATTATAAAATTTACATTTTATTTAGTTCTCTAGATTCAAAATATCTGGTAAAACCTTCCTTCTTTTCCTTTAGCATTTCCTATCATTTATTTTCTAAGCATTTCAATGATGGCTATTTAGTAAATCCTCTGTCTTAATTATCTGTGGTCTGTTAGTATTCTGTTTTTCTTTGTCAAGTCCTATTTTTAATTTCATGCCATTTATTCCATATGGAAAATCTGCTCAGGATTATGTTATTTTTCTTTAGAAATGTTTCTTTGTTCTTGTTTTCTTTGTGTATGTTTTATTTTATCTTATGCTAAGCAGATAGTAGTCTTATTGCCTCAATCCAATCAGGGGCTGAGCAGAGTCAAGCTGGAATAGTAATGTTCTATTTGTCTCCTATTTGCTGCACCCTTAAGTAATAGCTGTTCAGAGCTGCCAACTTAGTATTATTGGTTATTTGCTGGAGATTTTGGCTTGGATTTTCAGCCTTCTGCTATATGTTTGAAACAAGCAAATGACTTCTAAGAGAAGGAACCTGTAATATGTGAATTGCACCTTTTTGTTTTTCTATCTGTGGAATTTGGACCTCTTAAGTTCAGTTTGCCAGAATTGATATCTGATAGTTTCAAAATGGACTTTAAAAAAATCTTATTGGTTATCTAATAAAAAAACAAAAGTGTTGGTCAGTTGTAAAAAGCTCTAATAAAATTTAAAAACAGAAACTCATTTTATTATACTTTATACATTAATGTATTTGTAGTAAAATAGACTGACTTTCAATTTGAGTGTTTGAAGGACAATAATGATAGGACATAGAAAACAAAATTTTATAAGCATATAAAATAGAAAATAATGAAAGAGTTTAGATTGGTTAATTTTTCCACCATAAATTTGATACTCTTTAGGCTAATCTAGATATAGGAAATTTTTGCTAATGCTTCACTATTTAGGAGCAAACCATAATAGAATGTAAATAGATTGATATACTTATATATTTACATTACAAAACTGCTAACAGTAGCATAATTTCATAATATAAAAATAAGCAGCACATAAACAATAATTGGCTAATGGCTTAATCAGCAATTAATAAAAAATGTAAATTGAGCAATAAATCTGTTGTCCTTTCTTCTTTAATTGGATATGTCTTAATTGTAGGCATGGTGGAATGAAAATAATATGTTAATTGATATGTATTTTTCCAGTGATAATTTAGGAACCATTCGCAGTTACCAGTTAATATATGATATGGCATTGTGTGTAATTCAGTCATTTAAGGAACATATCATTTCCAAAAATAAGATCACTATGATACCCCTTGGTTACTAAACTCAAGATTTTTTTTAAACTTTTATTTTTCAAAACATGCTGTATCCAAATTCCCTGCTTGACTTCCTGGATACTAACACAAAGACACAATTATATATAAAAGTAGAAACTGCATTGATAAGTGAGCAATATATTAGTTTATAAAAGTACTTCTGTGAAACAATATTTAAAATATTATTTGACTGTGAAATTTGATTTTTTATGATTTTGAAACTTAGAAACAGCTTGTCATGAAGTTGTTCTGTGCCTGTGTTTCAACATTTAAGAGCTAAATCATTAATATCATTAATGGTTTATAGATTAAATTATATAATCATTTATATGATATGAAATATATTATGTGGAAGGAGACTTTAGAAGAGGTCTATATGTAAGAAATAAAAACAATTTTAAAATATTGAAAAGGAGTTTTCAGTCAGGTATAAAGAGAACTTACTCTTTTCAGAGATTAAAAAAAAATCAAAAATAAGGTTTGGCTACGGTACAAGTTGCCGGAGAGTGCCCAATTCTGAGAATGACGCGGCAGTGTAATGTAACAGAGAGGTGGCTCAGAAGCCTGGTGTCTGCAGATTATGGAAATAGCTGGCATTTGAAAAATACTGTGAAGATGAAGAAGTTGATAGTAAAGAAGAGAAACGGAGGGATGTGGGAAAGATTGTTTTTAAGATGACAGATACCTGAGCATGTGCAAAAGCTAGCGGTAGTCCATCAGTGGCAAGATGGAGATGAAAGGGCTGAGAGAGAAAGGAGCAGAGGAAGTGCCTGAGCAGGCTAAATCCAAGCCCCAGTACAAAAGCAGCAGAGAAGACAAGGGATCATTTTGAGCCAGAAGGGAAAAGAGGAGAAAGGGATGAAGCTATTGATGAACTTTGATTGGTATGAAATGCACTTCAGAAATTTATACCTGATGCTCTTTATTTTTCTCACTGAGGTAGGAGCCTGGCTTTTGCTGAGACCCTGATGGACTGGCTCAGGTGCAGCTTTGAAAGGAGGATGGTAATAGATTCTGGAGAAAGGGATGAGGGCATGAAAAAAGAGGATACGTACAGCACCGAGGAGCAACAAAGACCTAAGCATTTCAAATAGCCATGATCTTAGCATTCATTAATAACTAGCACAGATTACTAGAAATTAACCTTTCTTTTCTTTTCTCAGTAGTGCTGGGGATTGATACCGGGGCCCTACACATGCTAGGCAAGTGCTCTGTCACTGAGCTACACCCTCAACCCCAAATTAACCTTTAATTACCATTTAATCATGGAAATGCTTGGTGACTCTTTCTTCACTTGAATGATTGAATTAAACCAGGATATTGATTACTGCATTTATTATAATATAACTACAACATGATTGTTGACTATTTAAAATGGCATAATACCTACTTTTAAATTGATGTGTTTTCATTCTATTTCTTAAAAAGCAAAACTAGCAAGTTGCAATAATATATATTCAATGAGGCTTTGCAAAAATAATAAATGATATAAAATAATTTATAACTCAGTATTTATTTTATAGAAAAATATTTTAAAACTGATAGTCAAAAATTACATTGCCTCATTGACATAAAACCCTTCCAAAGCCTCTGTGGGGGGGCAATTAACTTGATTTTGTGTCCTCTTATAAACTGGTGACTACCTATGTAAATTGAGCAGACATCTTTTCAACCACAAGTTATTGCATTAAACATAAGTACAATTTAAATGTATTTCTGCCATCCTTAGTCTCTATGATATGCAAGGTTTTTTTCCTTCCCTATCTATAATGAAGAGACTTTCTAATATCTGGATTATATAACTGATACTCTTTAAGTGTGGATTTAATTGAACCAGACAATGTGTTAACCTATACTTTCCTATAGTTCCCTCATTTTATTTGATTGAATTCCAGGTGGACTGCAAAGAGAAATTAGGAGCAAAACTACAGCTGATCCAGATAACACAGTACTTTTGGCAACATTCATCTTTTGCCTAAAAGCATTTCTTATCAGAATTGTTACTAAAGTTTGAATGTAATAAATGTTATTCTTGAGTTAAACAGCATGCAAAGGAATGAAAGACTTGGCTTTCTTATCATTGAAACTTATCACTAAATTTAAATATACTAACAGAAAATATGTTTTTCATGTTTGATTTGCCTGGATTTCAATATTATTTTGTGCCAACATGAAAAACATAGTTTCTGTTAGTACTATTTTAAATATTATTCAGAATGAGAGAATGCTTAATAAACATCATCCTTTGCAACTCTGATATCTAAAAAGTTCAACTAATGAAACTAATGCAATTTCATCAATATTTTGGTTCTCATTTGAGGATACAGGAACATTAGAGCCATGACACAATTAAATGTATGGGTTTTTTTTTTTTTTTTTTTTTTTTTGAGCACTTAGTAGTTTGTGCATTTTTCAATCTGTTAATCAGACATTGTCCATATAATTCTTCAATCATTTATTATCCTAATTTATGCCTTCTTTCATGGCTAAATATATCATCCAAACACTCTAGAAACTACAGAAGTTACTTCATTAAGGAAAGTTTGTGTCAAGTGAAGATTAGTAACTGTTGAAGTTCAAAGAGATCTTGGCCCCCCCTCCCTTTTTCTTGTATGTTAAATCTAAAAAGTTGAATCCACTGACATATAGAGTAGAATGGTAGTCACCAGAGACTGGGGAAGGAGTGGCTGGGGAGGTGTTGGTCACAGGATATACAATTTCAGTTGGATAGGAGGATTGAGTTCAGAGGAGTTTCTCCATGAATGTCAAATGCTGATCAAATAATATTGGCTGTCTAGAGAAGTATGTCCTAATGTTTTTGTAGCAAGGATTATTAAATTAATCCATGAAAATGGCCATGAATAGATGAAAATTTTGGAATGTAAATATCACATTTGCTGTACAGAATAGATATCATTTTCCCCCCCAAAGTTTCTTTTGAAATTATTTATTTCCCTAGGGGAAAACATGTACATGAAGTCATGTAACTTTATCTTCATCATTTACAAAAGAATTTGGGGGGAAAAAAACAAGGTACATAAGTCGTGGATTATGCTGTCCTAACATCTAAATTGGATTTATATTTTCAAATGTTGATATGGATTTTTGTTTAATTTTTTTCTTTCTAAGAAGTTGTTGTTTACCAGAACTTTGAACAAACTCAGGGTAACTGCAACTTGGTCAGATTTAAGCTCCATTGTTTTTATAGGTTGCTGACTTCACTTGACCTTCTGTACTTAAAACCATCATTTTTTAGATTTTCTTGAAGTTACCCATCAGGAAGAAGATTCAGTCATCGCTACTCATTATCTTCAAAACCTTAATTAAAAATACTGAGCATATGGAAGAGAGCATGTGTGATGTTTTCAACTGTCCCTCCAGGTCAGCAGTTCTTCTCCTGAAGCTCAAATCACAATCTGTGTTGCACAATGAAAATCCAGATTCCCAAATTCTGCCCTGATATAATGTACTTGAAATTATTAGGGCATGTGACAGGCACTGTAGTTTGATGTTTACTTTTAGTAAGCCACCATGCTCAATGTGCTAAAATCTGTCCCTAAATTGACATGTCCTACCTACCTTGTCATGTTATATCATTGACTCATTCTCCCCTTTGCTGAATTTACCTTGCCTTGATGTTTTAGCCTCAACTGAAGGGAAAAAAATTTTGCTGGGGAGGATATTGGGGACTGAACTCAGGGGCACTTGGCCATTGAGCCACATTCCCATCCCATTTTGTATATTATTTAGAGAAAGGGTCACACTGAGTTGCTAAGCACCTCGTTTTTGCTGATGCTGGCTTTGAACTCCCAATCCTCCTGCCTCAGCCTCTTGAGCTGTTGGGATTGCAGACCTGTGCCACTGTGCTAGGCTGAGGAAAATGTTTAATATATAACCCTCCAAATTTTTTCCCTGTGCTTTTGGGAGAAAGTGTTCATATATATTGTTCATTACTCCACACTGTAGCATTTTTCTGAGTACCACATATATTCTCTTGTACATCTGCATTGTTGGTACTATGCAGGTACTGTCAATTTCATAACCCATCATATTACCCTTTTTATTTTGGCTGCTAAAATACTTAGTATGAAATTTCTAGCTTACTTCTATCAAAAGAAAATACATAGAAATTTATTTTGTTTATTTTTTGCATCAAATAAGATCATTTCTGGCTTTGTCTTATTTTCATAATTTGATATTATCAGTGCTTCTTCAGTTATTTTGACTTGATTATTTATTTTTGCCAAATGTTAATAATAAATATTGAAAGCCTTTTAAATACATCTTTTAAAGTTATGGTCTTAAAGTGATGTGTTTTCAATTTCATAAAGAGACCTTTTATAAGTACATAATGTTTTCCAACTAGATAGGTCTTAATTTTGCTGTGAAGTACTATTAAATGAAGAACGATTATCTGTAAAAAAAAAAAAAAAAAATCAGTGGGTAAAATTCTGTATACTGTTTAAGAAAGTATTTTCACTGGGCATGGCTGTTCTCACTGTGATCACAGCAGTTCAGGGGGCTGAATCATGATGATCCTAAGTTCTAGGCTAGCTTAGGCAACATGGAGAGACCCAGATCCAAAAAGTAAAATTAAACAAAAAGTTCCAGGTAAACTAAATTCCAATTAATGCTCTAGTTTGTAATCATGAATGATAACAATGAAATAAAACATATAAAGGTAATATATTTCTTCATTAACCAGGTTAACAGAATAAACTCAGGAGAATTAATTTTGAGATAATCTTTGAAATAATAGTCTTAAAAAGCTATCATTGTTTGTTCCTAAGTTTCATGCAGACCCAAAATTAATGTACCTCATTCATATAACATGAGCTCAAATACATATTATTTTATTAATTTATATTTATAAGTAACAAGGAAGTATAAAGGGAGAGTCTGAGTAATTAAAGTTGTTTGAAATAGTTCCCATCAAAATATATTTATATATATTTATATATATATACAAAAATATAATATAAATATATATATATATATATACACACATATCATATATAATTGTATGTTGAAATATGTTTTACCTTGATAAAGTATGATAAACCATGGCACTTTACTTTTAGCAGCTCCATTTATGTGTCTTCATGTGGCCTAAGTTTTTACAGAGTTAGATGTGGTCACATAGGTATAAAAAAATAGTAAAAAATCCTTTATATTATAAATTACATGAAATTATGGAAATATATACAGTTTCAATGAAGAGTATCTTATGCTATATATTAGATGGCTCCACATTTTAATCTTTTATTTTTTCATGGTATCTAGAGAATTATTATTCAAAACATTATATGTTTTCATTTATTTCCTATGTTATGAGTTTTTGCAGAATGGCAGATCTTGTGTTTTAGTTTAACTTAAACAAGTACTCTGTAATAAGATTCTACAATATTTTATAGCATAGTTTACAAAAGGCATTGATGATACATCATGCTCCATCACTAATTGGCCTCTACCTTTGCATGGAGGATTAATCTGTTTGTTTGACAAAATTTTATGAGTAAAAGTCATTTTCTCAGCCTGGTTTTATTGCTATGTTTTGTTGTTGTTGTTTTGTATTTTATGTCATTATTTGATAATTTTTTATTTTTTATGATTTAAAAAAATATAAAATTTCAGTTTAGCTTAATATGAAGATAATAATCCAGAGATAGGCAACACAAACTCAATGTTATCACTGGGGTTAGAAATTTTAAATTTGTGAGTGTAAATAGCAACACATCTGTTGATTTTTTTCCATTAATTCACCAAAGAACTGATCAACTCATTTTTTTTAGAAAAACATTTCAAAAAATGTGTATGTGGATTTTTTTATACAACCACTTGAGAGCAGTTTGGAGAGATTGTGCCACTTTACACAAAATATTCAGTGAACATTTCCTCATAAATGTTGTGCATCTATTAAAATTTGGAAATTTTACTTTGACGCAATACTATTTTATCTATAGCCCATATATAAATTTTGTCAGTTTTCTGATAATTGACAATGTTGATTAAATTTGTTCAAGTTAATGATTAGTGATAAAAATCAATGTGCTGACTACTTGGAAGTAGCTTCAGACAGGTCTCTATGTTTGAAAAACTTTAACCTTTCTTTATCCTGTTTGATTTTCTTTACCACCAACCTAAGTGTTGTGATTCCTACCAGGTGGAATAGAGTATGCTCAGGAAGACAGAAGTATGAAGAACCCCTGTTTTCAGGAAGTTTGAGAGTCCAGAGAATACAAAATATTTTGGAAAACAATTATGCAGAAGAGGGTGGTCTGACAGACATAGAACAGTGGAATATTTTTTAATTGCATGAATTGGGATGACATTGGATCTGGATTTGTGTACTAGATTGAACTTGAGTACACACTGCGGAGAAAATGCCACAACAGATGAATGCAACAGCAATGGCAAATTGTAGTAAAGGGAAGAAGTAGATCATGTGGAAGGAGGTGGCTATTGATGGAGGAGAGAGAAAGGGAAAAAAATGGTTATAGCAAGACGTTTAATTGTGGTACAAAAGCTCCGAAGTGCTACATCAAATAAAGACATTGAAGGTGATTGGAAATAAGCAACTGTAATTCAGAGGCTTAGGACCAGAGGGTTTTACTAAAATGGCATTTGTACTGAGACAAAAACTATGGGTATAAAAGCAGGTTGTGAAAGTAGAGAGGGGACCGAGGAGCCCAGTTGCAGGTCAAAGAAAGTAGAAATAGAATCAGTCTGGAAGCTAGAAACAAAATAAGGTCAGGATAAATTGTACATAACAAATGCGTTGGAGAAGTTGACCTGAGCTCCTTGGAACATGTCCTCATTGGCAGTTGTTACAGGTTCTATCACTGCTGGGAATCAAATCTATTGTGAAGAGGTTAAAAACAAGTGAGAGGCTTATATGTTATTTTTTGATAAGAAAGGTAAAGTGGGTAAATGAAAAATAACTCTAGGAAATAAAGAAGAGAGGGACAGCTTTCTATATTATTTAGTAGTTTTTGCTTTGCTTTCTAGCTCTTAGTCACCTGGCCAAGGATTAAATCATATTACAATTCAGGCAGTCTAATTAGGAATATTTGCTCTTCACTGTTATCTATACTGATTCTATAAGAAACCATTGGCACTCAGTAGCACTGGTGGATATTAATCCAAATTATGAGAATGCTAATTATTATTAGATACTCTCTAATGAAGGTGGGTACATTACTCTAAGAGTTAGAATTTCTTAAAGAAGAGTGAGCTTTAAGTAGTTTACATTGACCATTCAACCTTTCTATCATTTCGTGAAGAAATACAGAAATAATAAATGCTTTTTGAAACCTTCCTTGGGTTTTGGCTAGATAGATAAAATTTGGAAATTTTACCTTGACACAATACTATTTCATCTATAGCCCATAAACAAATTTTGTCATTTTTCTGATAATTGACAATGTTGATTAAGTTTGTTGAGGTTAATGATTGGTGATAATAATCAATGTGCTGACTACACACATGGATTACATGTCAGTCTCTGTGAGATCAATTGAGACAATCTTCTTATTGATACTTATTGGAGGGTATTCCTTAATAATATTTCAAAATTAAAATTAAATCAAAATCCCCCAGAATACTTGCTGATAGGCAGAGAGGATTTGTTTTGGGGAAGCACTCAAGAAATTGCATCACTAAGTAATATTGCTCAACAAGGGGCCACAACTGGAGAACCACGGCTCCAAACTGTAGATGCTGTAGTTTCAACTTCCAAAAATAGGAATAGCTGTAATGGGTTACTGACCTGAACATCTAATCATTCTGTCTAACAATGAGTTCAGATCAACTCTAACAACACAAAAGTCATTTTGTCTGGTAAATGTGTCTTAACATCACATTGTCATATTCAACAACTCACTACATAGCATATAAAGTTGACTTAACATGGGGGCATTTGTGGAAACAGTTTTTCCTTGACCTTCCTTTTCATAGTTTTCATTTTAAAGTTATATATATGTATATTTTTATTTCTGTACCGTACAGACTTCCCTGTCTTATCTACCTCATGCCAGAGTATAGTCCTAGTTTATTTTTCTTTACATGTTATAAATCTTGTCTTATATTCTTTAACTCTTTTATTTATTTATTTATTTTAGTTGTAGATGGACACAATAGTTTTATTTATTTATTTTTATGTGGTGCAGAGGATTAAACCCAGGGCCTCATGTATGTGAGGCAAGTACTCTACCACTGAGTCACAACCCCAGCCCGTCCTATTCGTTAACTGTTAACACACACATTTTCATATGTCCCTCAACATATACTTCTTGAAACATGCCTCTCCCCCTTGATGCCACAAACACTACCTCAACAGTAACTTTTCTGGGTTGTTTCTATAAAATATAAACTTGTATGCACGTCTACTTTATTTACTAAGACACTATTTTTGGATTTATTCTTGAATTAAGCCTGATCATATTCCTTTGGTCCTTGTATGAAATTATTGTAATTAGCTTACCTCAAAGGATAGCTGGTGACTAGTCCTGAGAATTTCATTGTCATGATCACCATGAGAATATGGTTAAAAATACTCTCACTTCCTGTCTCCTTTATGCTGGTCTAGAATATAATTTCCACTCAGATGACTGGACCAGGAAGACTATTATTTGACTGTTGTTTGAGGAGTTAGATATTTTAAACTCACAGATATTCTCAATTATGAAATCAGTGTTTCCTTTATTTGTAGAGTCTATAATAGCACCATAATTTTTACTTTCCCATATTTGTCATAATTTTCTTATTAAAAAATAAAAAAGCTATATTTATTTCTAAAATCTGATTTAATGACACAGGACAAGAAGTTTATATTTTAAAAAAGAAAATGTTACCCATTTCTTTTTATGGCATGTATATTAAACATTAAGTTCATTTTGATTTTGAGTTTCTTACACTTAATTTTAATAATCCTCCCATTTGTTGATAACCAAGGAATTTGGGATTCTTTTCCTATGGTTTATTATCAGAAGCTCTAGAGCAATAGGACATTAAAAATTAAATAGAGTTTATTACTTTGTAGAAGCAAAGCTTTAGAAAGAGATTAAATTAACCTCTTTACTTCTTAAATGCTCTTGTACTAATGTGAGATTTCATCTTGAAGCAATGTGTGTGTGTGTGTGTGTGTGTGTGTGTGTTTCAACCATAAAGGTTTCATTAAGTATTTGAAACTTTGTCTTATTGAATTTCTAGACTGGTTCATCTATTTCAGTAATGCAGAAGACTAAATCTCATAGTGTAAAAGCAAAATTACACTGGACTTTAAACAATTACACTTGTTTAAGCAAGAAAGGCTGAACCTTTGCAACTGAGAAGAGTGATTAAACTCAACTCAATGAAATAAAAACAAAGGATTTTTAAATGGATGAAGGAACTAATGGAAAAGGAGAGAGGGATATTGCTTGATTTGGTTAAGGCATCTGTCTTATTGTCTTTCTTCACTTTCAAAGTTAGTCTCCTACCCACCAGAAAGACTGGGAGACAGGAGCATTAACTCAGAACTGGATGACTACATTTCGGAGATGCCTCCTAGGTCCTTAGGAAAGACATTTTTGATTTGTAGATGATTTAAATTTCAAAGAAACAGAGAAAAATGTATAGTTTCTCTAAATTTCTAAGAAGAGGAAGATTCAGATCTTTTGGTCAGAAAGAAGGCTGTGGGGACTGTGTAGATAGTCTCTGAATGACTCTTCATCTTCTCACCAAATGGGATAAGACAATGTACATAAATTCTAGTGAATACAGATATTTTACATTTAGTTATTTAATATACCTGTATTATTGTCCTTGCTCTTTAGAGTTAAATGACAGGATATATTTAAATGATATATGCATATTCTTCCTTTATATTGAAATATGCATTGGTACGATGTTACATTTTTCTTCTCAAGAAACAAACAATTTCATGTTCCTGGGCAGCAAAATGTAAGGTAAAAAGTTAGTGAAAAATCCAGTGGTCTGTAATTAGATCAAAAAAATTTTAAACAAATTCTGTGTTCTCTACAAGCCTGACTTCAATTGCTGTTTGAGAACTTGAATGAGATAAGAAGAATGCCATGATAATTGTGATGCAAAGGAGAACAATCCATGCATTTGTTTTATGAAATATTATTTCATAACTTACTAGTTACAGAAAGCAGTATAAGAGATTTTCAAGGAGGACATAGCCAATAATGTAAATTGATGTGAAGTACAAAATGTAAATGATATAAAAATGCATAAGAACTAGAAAATATCATTGGGTTAATTGGTCAAGAGATCTTTTCAAACCCATAAGCCCTTGCTGCCAGAGTAGCACCATGCACAGTATTCAAGTGGGGCAGGGCTGACAGAAGAGTGGAGCCAGGTGGCGCCCCACCCTGTTACCCAAAAAATGGGTCCCAGGTATTGTGAGAGTTAACAGAGTAGAGAGAAATTAAGTTCAAGTGTCACCTAAACATGTTTCACTGTGAGGGAATGACATATGGAAGACAAAACACACTGAAATTTCAAAAGAAATGGATAACTGAAAGAAAGTAGGACATCAGGGTAGTGAGAAAGGTTGGCAGATGGAATGAATCATTTAGGAAAGAAGAAGTCCACAGCTCTTGAAACAGAAAGGAAGAAAAGCAAGAATTCATCTGTCTTACAATTTTTTTTAATTCTCTGTAGCTGAGGATAAAGGAACAGAAAATTAATTTGTATTTATCTAATGGAAGATTTTTAGTTTGAGTCAGTCTCATTATTTTCACCTACTTTCCAATGCTATATGATCAATTCCGTAAATATTAAGGATATATTATTTTAAAAAATATTTTAAAGAAATCATATTTAGCACCAGTCTTTCTAAGCTGCAGTTTATTTAATAGAATTATATCATTTTTGACAACTAATAGAATTGTATAATTTTCCCTGGATAAATTCTAATTCTGGTAGTGAAAGGGTATTTTTAGCTTGATAGGAATATGAACTCAAAATACTCATTAATTTTGAATATCATATGGCCTGAAAATTGTGCTGATTAATAGTCGCCTAATCAAATAACTGGTATTAAGACATCAGTCTGTGATGGTAGCCATACTGTGAAACATTCATTTTATTTATGGCACCTAAGTGAAAATTTTGGTAATTTATGAACAACGTATGTTTTCTCTTAAGATTGTGGGGACATGGTAGGAATGGCAAAATAATGATGATATTACTATTATTAATTTAATTCACTTCTTTTCCCTTCAAGGAAGAGCTTACTCCAAAAAGCATAATTTACGCCCATCAAAAATATCTTTTTTCTTAAGTTCCTGCCCCTGATACTTACCTACGGTTGTTCTCTTCAGGACATTCAAAAGAACATTAAAATTCAACCGTGCTTTTCTTAAACTGTTTGAATGATTAACTGCTATAATTAGCTTTCAGTAAATTCACAAAATAAATTAATGCTTTATAATTAAATACAAACCCAACTTCTTTTCAGTATCTGTTTTTACATTGAAATTATCAGAGATGCTGTGCTAAAGCTCTTCTAAGAAAGGGGGTAAAGTGTTTTTGTTGATGTTATTCTTCTTTGTTAATGAGCTTCTATTCAGGCCATAGATAGGCCATTGTAGTGTTAGATAAAGGGAAGTGGGTATAAGAATAATTAATTTTATACAAGAACAACATAACAACAAAAAATCCTTACTTTTACCCATCTGCTGGAATCTTTAATATGTTTTTACTTTTTATAATAACACTTCATACTTTTTAAAACATATGATGTAGATTATTATTTCAAAAAATTAAGATCAATTGTCTAAACAGATGATATCAATGTTTAAAATTGTACGTAAGCCAACGCATTGAGTTTCTTCTTAATACTGTTTGCATGTTTCAAAATGTCCATTTCAAAAATAGGATCAAACTGATAAATTAATTGTTAAAAAAAATTTCAGGTAGGTTGAGAGGAAAGAAGCATGCTGCCTTCAGTGCAGATAGGCTTATTAAATAACTCTGAAATGTTTTTGAGCTTCACATACCTTTGTATACTTTTTAATTTAAAAACTCAAAATATTCCCCTTCCACTTGGCCTTTTTAAATTGTGAATTTTATTTCTACTGCAGTGTTGATTTTTCTGTGGTGCTTTTAAATGGAAGTACCTACATCAGCAATAATACAACCCAACTGTAAAGTCTTTTCATTGGTACTTTTCAATTGATAGTTTCTCTTGGGTTAAGATATTCCACAAATAAAGGGTTCTGTAATGAATACAAGTAGCCTGTTTAGAAATGTGGCAGTGTGTATGTCCTCATATTCAATGCTCTGAAAAGTTCTGGACAAAAACAATATGTTACTCATATAATCAACTCCCAAACTTTATCTGTTCTGCTTTGCTTTAACAGCACCCTTATTCACCTATTTCTGAACTATCTTAGCAAATACTTTTTGGATGGTTTACATGTGCTAGAGGCCAACTTTCCCCTTCTTCTTCCATCTTTCATCAGAAATGATTATCAACTGAGCCCACAAGTATGTAAAGAAGCAATTTGGCCTGAAATGAAATCTTATTTACAAAACAGAATGTTGATAGGTAATACCCCTGGAGCATTATATTGGTTATTGCACTGCAGTGAGACCTCCTGTATTCTGTACGGAATCTGCATTCTCATATATGTCTCTAATACTGGTTGTTCAAAAATATCATTCTGCTCCCACAACAAATCCTCTGAATTCTAGAAGACATCATATCTTCTCTCTTCATATCCTGTTTCGCCCAGTGCATCTCGGCAAATGAGAATATGAAACAAAATCAAAGACAAATGGACATATCAGACTGATTGGAAACAATTGGCATCTGTAAATTTAATACTTTGGAATGTCAATATTAATTAAAGGAAAATTATTGGGCACAAATTATAACAAGAAACATATTTAGGATGTGGGGACCATAAAGAAGAGTAAAATGTGGCCCCACTCCCCACCTGTTAAGTCCCCATAAGGAGATAGGTGCCTAATCATGATGGGACAGGTTCTATATACTCATGTTTACTATCTTTTAGATTGCTTTGCTGATATAGTCTGTTTCAAACTGTTCATTCAAATGGCATCTGGTGTTACTGGAAAACACTTTATTTCTCACACAAATATTTTATTTTTTTTTATCTGAGGATAAATGAACAGGAAATCAATTTGTATTTGAAAGAAAGAAAGAAAAAAGAAATGAATATATAGAGAGAGACCAATAGTCTTTTTATTCATTTATAAACTTGGAATGGTAATCCATGGTCACTTTGTCTAATTCTTCTAAAACAGATTCTTAGCAGAAGTCCAAAAACTGAAACCTAATAAATCATACTTCCAAAAGAGATGCTTTTTCACTAAAATTGAAAACACATTTTTCATTTTTTTTATTCTATCTAAAATGATTTTATTTTCCTGTTGAAGTCTATATATTGTTTATGGAATAGTTTAATGAAAAAAGTAATGTATTTTATAATTTTAAGGCTACATCTACAGTCAACATATATTCTTACCACCTCCTACTTGAGGAAACCACAAGTCCAACCTTCTCCAGTGCCTGTGCTGCCTCTCTAGCCTAAGTTCACAACACAAATCTAGTTTTAAATAATGTAAGTCTTCCCTATAGCCATCAACATTCATAGGCACAAATCTACTTCTTACTTTAGGGAAACATCAGCAGCAAACCCTACTCAGATTTTACAGTGAATGGCCTTTGTATCCATGTATGTTTTAATTCCATTCACAGAGCATCTTTATATATCTCAAATTTGAGAGACCTCAGTAAGTGCATTTAGAATGTTCTTACAAGTAACCTGTCAGAAATGAATGTGAGCCAAGTTTGCACTCAATTCTCAAAATATAAAAAAGGGAGACTGTGGCTATACTGCAATGTTTCCTACCTGATTATTCAGAACAGAGGCTTAGCTTCATGCCAATCTTTTACATGCATTGCCAGACTAAACAAGTACCTTCTGAGGTTCATCCATCACAATTTATGATACATTAAACCAAATCTAATGTTCTCTCAGGCTGGTGTTAGGGGATTTTCAATATTCAAGCTAAGAAATTGCATTTGGGGAAAGGGATTTCTCCTCTCTTTTTCCAAAGAATGTCTTTAGTTCTATAGTCTCTTTGAGTCTATTGGACCCCAGTTATACTTCAACACTAATCACAGATTGATTTTAAGAGTCTGAAATCGTAACTGGTAGCAGAAAGTGACTTTAAATTAACATTGCATGAACTACTATAAATTGTTCACTGAAAAAGAGAGTGTTTAATTATAAATGAAGGAACCTGCTTCCCAGCTGATTAACTATATTAAACACTTTATATTTTCAAAGCTCAAACACAATTGTTAATAAGCTATTTCTCACAGTGGGTCTCCGAGGGGGCCTAATACTATCACCTCCTATTTTTAAAAATGACACACTTGACCCATAAGAATTAGATAGTTCATCTTGGACCACATAGCATAGAAATGAAAAACTAAAATTAGGTTGCAAGTTCTCATGTACTAATGTCTGGTTTACAGAGCTATGTTCTTGGTTTTCTGAGCAAAGTCAGTGAAAAGACTAAATAAATTTCATTGTCCTCTATTTCTACAGATGTCATCCACACACAGAATTTTATTTTCCTTAGACCATTTCATTCCTAGTTATGTTGTTACAGGAATAACAAAACCAACATAGAAAAATGACTCTCTGGTCAAATTACTCACACCCCTTGTTCTGATATTCCTTAAATTGAGCTCAGTTAGCAGATTGAGTTACCCTGCTTTTCTCTTTAGAATCAGTGTCAGTTGAAAAACTAGCATGAATGGCTTATGCCAAATCTTAGAATTGTCTGATACAGAGATCAAATATACTTATCAATAAAGTTTCTTTTTAGTTTGTTAAAGTACACTTGATTATATTTTCTTCTCTCAAACATTTTTATTCTTATTTATTGACTGTAGCTTTATAATCAGTAATAATGTTTTATTCAGCCTTTTCATTGCTACAACCAAAAGGCCTGACAAGAACAATTTTAGAAATGGAAAAGTTTATTTGGGTTTTATGGTTTCAGAGGTCTCAGTCTATAGATGGCTGACTTAATTGCTTTGGAATAGAGGTGAAGAAGAACATCTTGGGGGAATGGTGTAGCAGAGGAAAGCAGCTCAGGACATGACACCAGGAAAAAGAGAGAGAGAGAGAGAGAGAGAGAGAGAGAGAGAGAGAGAGAGAGAGAGAGAGAGAGAGAGAGAGAATGGCGCGCAGACCCGCCTGCAAGTATACTCTGCTCACAAAAACAAAATATATACCCCAAGGGTACACCCCCACCCCCAGTGACCCAACTCCTCCAGTCACAACCTACCTGCCTACAGTTATCCAGGTTAACCCATGTAAGTGGATTAATGCACTGATTAAGACTTACCCAACCAATCATTTTACTTTAAAATTTTCATGCATTTTCTCACCCATGAGCTTTATGGAGACACCTCATATCTAAACTATAATAAATATCTTTTCTTAAATATTTTGTCTTATGAATTGTTTTCCAGGAATAAAAGAATAGGTAATACTTGCCATGGATATATATTCATTTCACATTTTTTATCAGCAGTTGAGTTGTTTAGCAGTATAAATCTAATTTGGTTGATTAATTTATAATTCTTTCAGTGTCAGTATCACTTTAATATGTTCACTATGCACAGCACAGAACTACAAAATAATGACTGCATAGTAAGTAAATGTTAATCACACAAGCATTCAAGCTTTCTGATGTGTGTTTTTATCTGCCACCAACATAAACTCTGTAATGTAAATTATTCTAAGTACCCTCATGGTACCCTAATATTAATATGAAGTTACTAGTAAGATAATATGTAAAATCCAAAAACTTTAAAAATTCTTTTTAGGTTTATCTTTTCTCTTCAGAAACTGAATAAGGAACATTCTTAGAAAAGAAATCCTCATGCAAGTATTATGATACTGACAAAAGTAAATGCTCTTGATACAATATTGTTTTAGATCTTTTTTTAAAGGATATTCTGTGCTCTTATACGCTTTAGAACTGTGAGTCCATTGAGTTGTATGTGCACAATATTATTTATCATGAATGTTTTTATCACATTTCCCTTTCTGAATACATTGTGAAGTTGTACTTCAGTGCCTATGAATATATAAGTACTTGACTCTAAGTAATAGAAACCACAGTTTATCCTGATTTTGTCCTATAGTAACCTTCTTAGGGATAAATAAGATTCAAAAGTTGAATTTTTTATTATGGAAAAATGTAAACAGTATTAAAATGTTCATATCCTGGTGTTTTCATTAAGACTGAAGCTTAGACATTTTCTAAACAATAATTTTGGGTGTTCTTTTCTGTAATTCAGACTTCTTTAAGCATATAAAACATTTCTTACATTTACATACAAGCATCACAAGCATTTGGTAAATAAATGGAGCCATAATCTATGACCATGGACCATGTTTTTTTCTTTGTTTGTTTCTCATCTCACAAATCAGGGCCTCATTGAGTGACTAGTCCCGAGAAGCACTTCCTTAAATATGTCTTGAATAAAATAATAGAAATGTTAAATTTGATATTCATTTATCTCTCCTCATATGCTAAGATACAAACAAGCAAACAGATAAAAATATTTGAGACTATAGAGTAAAGAAATTTATAATCAACATTTTTTTTTTAAGATTTGAAAATGTCTTCATTTCCAGTTCATTCTTCTCATGTCTATAGAATTCTATGGTGTTCTTTGACCTTTCTCAGACTGAGGAAAATCTGCTTAAATTAAAGAGAGTTTGTCCCCAATTGCAGTTAGAAGGCCTCTGTTATCTCCAGATCTATTGAATTCATGTCTTTTTTCACAGTATCATTATGTTGTAACTTTAATGGTAAAAATGATTTATCAATATTTTATTCTGATAATTGTGTTTCACTACATATGCTATATTTCATCATATGAGAATAATGATGTCAAAGGAGACTGAAGAAGATGTTGGAAAAAAATGAAAATGTGGGTATAAAAGAATCATTCATAAAATGAAGCAAACTCTATTCCATATTGAGTCCTGCCATGTCATTCAAAGTTCAGGCCTGAAGAAGCCTATAGATGCAGCTCTCTAACAGTCATTACTACTGATCATAGTGTCAACTCAGCAGTGACCTGAGACCCAGAAAACACCACTTTTAGGATTCAAACTTGGAAGGTATTCCAAATCATCTGCCAGAGAGGTCCATTTGGTCATCTGTAGGAGAGATCTAGCAAACAGTTTTAACTAGAAACATCCATTAGGGCAGAATAAAGCAGTTCATAGAAGATGCTTTGAAATTTTTTCCAGTTTTTCCTTCTTTTCATTTTCTTTTTTAGTTCACGTTATTTCTACATCTGAGAATGCTTCATAAATACGAAACAACTCAATTCTTAACTTGTTTTGGTCATTATAAGATACAACCTTAGAAGAATTTTCTTTAATATGACAGTTGTACAATATTTGAGTTGTTTAGAAAATTATGGAATAATTAAAAATGGCATAGAAATGGTATTAGACTAAATGATCCATGTTATTACTTTTAACTTTAATATACTGTCTTTATGTAAACAAAGTTCATCATTTGTTCAAAATTCAATTGCAAAAATATAATAGTAGCATAGTATATTGAAATTTAATTGCACATAGACTTAAAGTGTACTTTTGTATCACAGGAAAACATTATCTGATTTATAAAAACAAGTGTTTATAGTTTTTAAAATGGCTTATTGTTTTAGATTATTGCTGAATTACCTAACTCAGGTTTACCACAATATTTAGAAACCTAGAGAAGCCTTATGCACATTTTATATTGTTTTGATTTACATCATTTCAGCCCAGGAATAATTACCTAAACTGAATTAATAATCCCTAAGGTTATGAAAATACCACTAACTCCTCATGGAATTTTTATGTTTTAGCATTAAAAAAAGGACGATTTTGGATCACCCCAGATCCTTATCACAAGGATGACAACATCCAGATTGGGCGAGAGGTGAAAATATCTTGCCAAGTAGAAGCTGTTCCTTCTGAGGAGTTGACATTTAGTTGGTTTAAAAATGGTCGCCCATTAAGAAGTTCTGAGCGGATGGTTATTACACAGACTGACCCCGACATCTCCCCTGGAACAACAAACTTGGATATCATTGATTTAAAATTCACGGATTTTGGGACATACACATGTGTAGCCTCTCTGAAAGGAGGAGGAATATCTGATATCAGTATTGATGTCAATATATCCAGCAGCACAGGTAAGAAATATATTTATGATGCAAATAGTGCTCATGTTTAGAATAATTTCTTTAAATTTGGCAGACAAAATAGTCTTTAGTCAAGCTAAGGACATTTGTATTTTTTTAAATTTCCTAATATAAAAATCCTATTGTTTTGAATGTCCAATAAATATCAGATTGTGAGATATGTTACTTCTATATGGATTTATGTATGATTTTGCAGAAATCATGCAAATAAAATTAATAGCATTGACAAAGATAGATACAGGTTTCTGGGCTAAATAATATCATGCTCTCATTAACAATGAACCCTGTGTAGACTTAAAAATTATATTTATAAATTAAAAAACAAATAACTAGAGAGTTGAGACAATTTGCACAAATTTTAACAGAAATTATTTAGTTCTAAATCCAAATCCTGAGAGATATATTAATTAAAAGTAATTTTAAGTAAAAGTATGTAAGAAATTTAAGTAAAAGGTAAGTAAGAAATTTCTCTTCTACTAACAAAAAAAGTGATTAATGTGTTAAAGTTGCAGTTGGATGTGACATTTTGGAGAATCTCTTCGCAGAATCTGTTCTCAATGAAATTAGTTAAAACTAAAAATATATTGAAGTGAAATTCCTTCTTTTAAATTTAAAAATGAAAATAGATTATTAATTTTTCTCTAAATTAAATGTGGATCTGTAGATGAGTAAAATCACAGCTGGTTGATATGGGAGGACACTTCAGGTGAGCTTTGAATGTGTTTTAAAGCCCGTTATCAGATGAAATTTCAATGGAAGATTCTTATATAGCACTAAGTAAATACTGTGTGTGGCAAACATAGAGCGCTATTGTAGTGGCATGCACTGTGTTGATGAATGCTTAACAGTTGGCTCTTGGTTTCCAGTCAGGCAGCATTTGACTCTTGTGTGTTATTATTCACCTGTAGCACTATGCTTTCTCGTGGCTCCAAATCACAATACACACTGAATTGATTTTACTCCTAAGGAACATAGGTCCATACTTCAGGGTGACAAAATGTGCTTACTTTTCACAGTTCTGCTTTCTAAAGAATAATTTTTATCCACTGAAATTAATGTACAAGGAAAGTTGGATGACAAAAAGTATGTGTATTTGGACATTATTCCTTTTCTATTAAAAAAAAAGGTTTTTTTTTATCTAACTGATCTTTAGATATAGGTGCCAACATTTTCAGACAAATTCATTTAGGATATTTTGTGGAAATGTGTCAATATGCCCAGTTATTGATTCATGTGCTCAATCAGCAAATACAAACCAATTACCTTAATTAGTGTGTGAGGTGACACTGCACCAAGTGACAGTGATGTGAGATCTTTCCTATAAGGAAAAGAACAAGACAGAAGAATAGTACATCCAGGATCAGTTGTCCTTATTTCTTGAAGGGTACTTTTCCAGAATTTAATACATAATTATAGGAATCACTTTGGTTTTTTGGTTGCTTGTCTGCTTTTGTTTGCCTATTTCTTTTTCAGAAGCAGTGACATAAAAGTTGTATCCAAAGAATCAGGGCTTCTATCTAAAAGGACTCATGTGATTAGACCCTGTTTCACATACTGTTAAACACAAGGGAATCACAGAAAAGAGAGGAAACAGAGAAAAACAAACAGGAAAAAAAATAAAAAAAAAGGAACATTACAAACTTACTCCTAGAATGAACCCGTATATTCACTTTTAAACACATTAGTTATATTGTCTATTTGAAACTGTGTATTTTAAGTGACAAAGTAGAAAGAAGGACTGACAGTGATTCTTGAAATTTCCAAAATCCCTAAAAGGAAAATTCAATATTACCAAAGAGCAAGTTTTACTCAGGAAAGTGCCTCTTATTAAAAAGAGATTAGTTATATAATCAAATTGTCTTCACTATTGCTAGTTTGCCTGGTAAACAAAGGTTACAATACTGTAGATAAAAGAAATACATTGAGTCTTCTGCCAAACACTACCCCATGAGTCTCCCTACCTACCATGCATATTGAGCTGCATCCTAGCCCTTTTTACTTTTTGAGACAGGGTCTCCCTAATTTGTCTAGGCTGGCCATGAATTTGTGCTCCTCTTACTCAGCCTGCTGAGTAGCTGGGATTACAGGTGCTCAGACACATGCCAGCTCTTAATATTTTTAAGCCTTTTCATTTTTCATAAAAATTCTTATATTGAATCTCAGAAGTTACCATGTCTTAAGAGACATATGAAAGATGAGGATGTGCTACCACGAAGCATTTCTGCCTAATGTTGAAATTTTTTATTTTAATCCCAGACCACATTTCAACATATATTTTAGATGTCTTTTAAAACAGAAATATAAAGTATCCCAGAAATGTAAATCCTGGTTTAAATCGTCACAAATATTTTCAAAAGACTGTGATTTAATGTTAAACTGTGGGGATGCTACATGCATTTTGGAGTTTGCTGATGCATTTGATTGAATAACAATAACTTTATATATTCATGGATTTTGTATCATTTTCACATTAGTTCAATATTATAGACTTTTCCCTCCTGTTTCTATAATCATACAAGTCATCTTTAGTAGGAGAAGTTGTTGTTTTGTCAATCTAAGATTGTTTCTTTCAGATTCCTTTCTGAGTTATTTCTATGCACCCAGCTTTGTATTCTATGGTGATAGTAAAAATGTGCCTTGCCCTTAGGCAGTTTTAATCTGAGTTGTCAAAACAGATTATATGGAAACTAGAGGTTATATGTAGCAAATGGATAGTGTGCTTTAAGTTTGTTTCAACATCCATAGGTATGTTGAATGCTTTTGCCAATGTAGATGTAGGAAAATTTCAGAGAAATTACATCTGAGTTAAATCCTGATAGAAGCAGCATTGTGAACTGACCATGGAAGATATGTTGGACAAAATATGTAGGATGTAGAAAGTTCCAGGAATATTAAAGTACTTATTTCTTGCATCTATTTTAGGTTATTAATTAATATTACCATAAATTATATTGATTTGTTCTAATTTTGTAATGTTCATTACTAAAAATATATAGTACGTGGCTAGACTGCCGGTAAAGGGAAAACCACAGTATAATAATTGCTCTAAACATATCAAAATTAAATAATTAATTTTAAACAATTATAATAATTCATTTTTGTAAAATAAAATTCCTTCACATACTTACTGAAAAATGCTGGTAAATCTTAGAATAAAATGTTTGTAACAGTTAAATTCAGATCCATAAATTATCATTACTTATTTGTTATTCATTCTATAAATGTAAAATTTTGGAGGATTTGCTGCAAAATGTAGTACTGTCCCATAGTAAAGTCCTTAGTTGCTCATTAGATTAGCTTTCACGTTTTCCTTTGCACGACTCAACAAACGTGCAAGTTTATAGTAAACTCAGAAGCATGTGCATCATGCCTTGAACATCTACGCAGTCAGACTGGTTATCTGTGGAACTCCCAGGGTGAGACAGCTGGTGGGCAAATATAGCAGAAGACTCAATATAGATTTTAGGATTTTTTTTCGTCCCATGTTAGAGTACACAGACATTTTATACAGCAAGAAGCGGAGCAAGATTTAGAGGATTTAACAAGAGTCTAAAACTTAAGCATTAAGAGCACGATGATGATCAACTTAAAAAATGAGTTCAAAATTGTAGCTTTGCTACTGACTACCTGTCTAGTTACTATAATTATAGTAGTTAACAAGTGTCTGTGCAAGCATTCACATTTATGAAATGAAAGTTCTTGATAACACATGACTTGATAACACAGTTCAGAATGAATAAGAATTGATAATGAGCAGGAGGGCAAAAGGAAAAAAAAAAACAGATTAAATCTACTTAACTGGATTTTTTCCCCTTTTTCATTTAAAGAGGAAAGGTAACTCATGATATACTGCTGATTAAAACTACAGTTCTACAGGGTGAATATAGTGAGGAACATGTTGGTTTCTGTAAGAGGAAGGGGTGAGTGTAAGACTAGCATGTGAAGCCCTGGCAATGCTTTGATCGGAGGAGGCTTCTGTACACCCAGGAGTGTCTATATATTTTTAAAAGTTCTTGAATGCCCAAAAAGGCATACTGAAAAAAACACAGTTTTATAAAATATGATACAGACTCTGAACTTTACAGTTTCCTGATTAAAGAGTCAGCTTCCTCTTGTCTAATTGGCCACTTTACACACTGGCTTTCAGCAGAATTGGTTTCATATATAAATTTATTCTTTAATAAGTCTTGAAAATTCCTTTTTCTCAGTTAACTCTTATGTTTATTGAAAACGATGTTGTATCTGTCCTTGATATGGAGCAGGAAGAGCACAGTGTTTGAGTACAGTTTCAGAAGGAACACTGTCCACCAAAAAACAGTGGATTGTCTCTTCTATAGCCTCGCTTATAGATTTCTGCTTTACCTTTAGCACTAGGAATGGAACTGAAGGTGGTTTAGCAGATATATTTACTATATTAGTGTTAAAGCCTTGAGAAGCTATTGTGCTTAGTAAATACTCAGTAATATTGTCATTGAGGATATGTATTTCTTTGAGTAAGTGCATAGACTTTAGGAAATTTTGGACTAAGCATAATCATAGAGATATACAATTTTTTTCATTTTTGCTTTTACTGAAGAATGATGTTAATGTTAGCCTGTGTTATATATATTCATATTTAGCGATATGAGTTTACCAAAAAAGAATATTTCATGGTTTACATTGTTTATTTGAAAATAGATATTGTTCCTTAAATGTGTTTTTATTAAAAATTTGACAGGTTTTTCTATCAAACCTTCAAATGCTTTCAAGAATTTTTAAATGTTCATTGGAATTATTTCTTATGATGATCTGTATTAGTCCTGCATTGGTCAGTGATCAATGCAGATTTTCCACAAAGGAGAGGTAAATGCAACAATCTGCAGTGGCTTATCTGTAATCTGTGTTTGAATAGATTTCACACTTTCATACAGATCAGATAGTTCAAATAATAAAAGAAAAATTGCAAAAGGAGCAATCTTTTATAAAGATGTTATTCTCACCCTAAAATAAGTTTGCAAAATGGTAAGTTGTCCACATCAAATCTTATGGCTTTGCATTATTCTTATTTTGATAACTGACCATCAATTAGCATCAGTGGGGACTGTGCAATGTGGAGCTATTGTCCCACTCCTTATTTTCTTTAACATCAACTATTCAAATAGTATAGAATATTTTGAATATTTTAAGGAGAAATAACCTTCAAAACTTTACTAAATGCCATATTAAAATATGCTAAATTATTTAAGAGAGAAATTGCTAAGATAACACTAAAATAAAGTGTGATGTAGTGAATGGGAACAGTTCAGGAAAGCATACTGAATTTTCTGGTGTTAAAATGAACACAGTACATATGACTCTGTCCATTGGTACCTTTCCCTTCCATTTGCTAAACGGACCTTTACTAAAGAACTCTCAGCCCCTGTAGAAACTGCCCATACTGCAAGAAAATTGAGGCTTGGAAGTTCAATTTGAGAACCTAGGCTAACTGAAAATGCAAGTGGAAATTACACCAAATGATTTACAAGATCAAAGAGAAGCCATCACCTGTAATTATGGAATTTATTCATAAATACAGTATAATTCAACAAAATTTTTATTCAGTAACCACTCTAGTATGGGGATATAGGAAGAAGTAAAACCATAATAACCAATAGAGTATATCTTCCAGTGACATTATACTTTAATGACTTTACTGAGATGAAGTCTAATGCTTACTTTAATATATTATCTAAGTACTATGAAAGTGCATAGGATAATGTTCTTGAATCTGGTCAGATAGAGTTCCAAAGGGCAGGTAGCATCTTAGCTGGATTAAGAATAAGGCAATAGACCTTAGGAGGAAAGATATGTAACACTGGATCTTACTAGCTGACATTCACACAATCAGAAATAACAAAAGGCTGGCACAGTGGCACATGCCTGTAAACCCAGAAGCTCCACTGGCTGAGGCAGCAGGATCCCAAGTTCAAAGCCAGCCTCAGCAAGTTAGCAAGGCCATAGGCAATTTAGCGAGATCTTGTCTGAATTTTTTTTTAAATAAAGGGGGCAGGAGATAGGGGGCCGATGTGGCTCAGCAATTATGTGTCCCTAGGTTCAATCCTTGGTACCAGAAGAAACAACAGCCAAAGGATTTTCTCAGGGGAGCCTGTTCATTGGATGAATCTACAGAGTTCAAAACATAGACAATTAGAGGAAGAGTGGTAGAGAAATAAAATAATTTTAAGAAACATTCCAGAGACCTAATCAGTTAGACAAAGAAAATGTTTTCTTTCTTTCCCTAACAGTGCAGACTACTTTTGCATTGTAAGTATTCAGTGAGTAATTTAGGGATTACTTGAGAGAAAAGGCAGGAATTATTAAATAGAAAGGAATAAGGCAATGTGGAGGAACAAAACATCATGAGAAGTGGGCAAATGAAAGGAAGCTCAACTACTGGGAAAAGCTTGAGACTCACTCATGAACTACATGGGAGAAGTCAATGAACCTTTGTGCATCTTACATTCCTTCTCACTCCACTACAATTTTGGAATTTATCAAGGTGGACTTTAAAGAAATAGGATGAATGAAAAGGAACACAAGAAAAAATTACAGATTGATTATGTGTATGGAGGTATGATTTATTCAGCTAGAGAGATTGATAGGAATCAATGAAGTGCTGAGGACCACTCACAACCTCTCTTATTAAAGGGCAGTTAAGTCAATGACCAGTGCTCTCAAGTCAAATTAAGAAAAGAGCCCAATTGGCCTCAGACAATGTAATAAAGTTCAGGCCCTAGACATGGGTCCTAAATTTACCACTTAGTAGCTTTATGATATTAGGTTTACCTGGACCTCAAAGCTTTACATCTATAGAATAAAGGTATCAGTTGGGTAACATTTCCAAATAGTATTTTAATGGAAATTAGAAATTATTTGGAAATTCTCAAGAGCAATTGAACTAGAGAGAGAAGGCAAATACATTTCACCACCCTCCATTTCTTCTCCCAACTTCAGAACAAAATATATTTCTCTGTTACATATCTTCTATGTAAGCTGATATTAAACAAATGATTCTGACTCTTCACATATACACATGCACACACACCATTAAACATGTATAATTGAAAACTACCATCTTGGATGAGGTTTTCCATCCTTTCTAAAATGTTGATGTTTCTGTGATTATATCTTGCATTTTTATTGTGGTAATGCCAAGTACTGAGTTAGGGATTTTAGGTAATGAGATAGATATAGATATATAGACATGCAGATATTTTTTAATTTGTTGTTTTTACATACACATGACAGTTTATTATATTTTTACATACTCTACATACATGGAGTACAACATAGAGCATGATAGTCTCTACTTCCATCCGTTTACCAGCAAATGCCCCATAGTAATTTTTCTTAAAGGTTGAGTAATACTCCATTGTGTATGTATACCACATTTTCTTTAAGCCATTCATCTTTTGAAGGGCACCTAGGCAGGTTGTGAGAGATGTTTGAAAGAACAAATTGGTTTGGTATTAGTTGTGGCTGAGGGGATGGTGAAATATCCTTGTGTTTCTGGTGACCAATTAAAAAATCAGTTCTGATGATCAGGAGAAAGGTTAGAACCAAACAAAGACTTCACAAGTAATTTCATTGATTAAAAACAGATGGGCTTATCCAAGAAGACAATAAATAGCAAATCAAAATATGTTCCAGGAAATGGTGGAAAAAGCAGAATTCATGACCATGAAGAAAATAGAGCGTGACCCATGGCAGTCAAGGAAATAGAGCACTCCAATTTATATAGTAAAGGAGAAATCCCAGTGGAAAATTTTCTGTATTTATCATGTGTTCATTGCTTTCAATACTTCATCATCAGCATTAAAAAGCACATAAATGTTTTATTTGTCCCTGATATGTTAATAGCAATACTTATATTTTGATAATAGAAACAGATCTTATTTTCCCCCTAAGTGAAAGAATGAGTCTTGAAGAAGAGAGGGAGGGCAAAAAAAGAGAGAAGTTGTAATGGGAATGGTAGGAAAGAAGAGGGAAGGGAGGGAGTAGGAAAGAAGAAAGAAGGTTATCAGATTTTACACATGGCATTTTGATATGAAGAACATCTATCCCCAGATTGTATGGAATCTTCTTAGGTCACAGGTGGCTTTACAAACACAGGAAGCAATGATTATATCAATCCTCTTTTTAAATGACATTTAAAGGATTTAGAGGGGATATTTAAAACATTCTTGATTGCAACTTGTTTTGGGATCCATAAATTATATTACCATTTTTACTTTTATTTTAGGGGAAAACACAAATGCAATGATTTATTATATTAAATCATCTATTTTCTATAATAATTCAATAAACATTAGTTATATTTTCATCTTAAAATTTGTTCACATAAAAGAATCCACATAATTATGGAAACAACATTGAATTTATAATTTTCCTGCAGCTATTATTTTAAAATACCCAAATATCACAACAAAGGTTCTCTTTAAAGGTTATAGTCTAAAGGTGCCTAAAGAGCTTTTAATTATTCTTTCATTATTGAGCCCTTTCTTTACTGGGTGATATTCAATATGTTTTAAAACTCCCATATTTTATCAAAGTAATCAATGAGACATTAGTATATTCATCTAATTTATGTTTCTTATTCCTTTTATCCCTTTCTAATACAAGCAAAGGAATAAAGCAACTATTTGAATTTAAAATGACTGAATATAGATTTCTCTAATAGGGGACTGAAAAATCGTTGGTTAGTTCCCTGATTTGCATTTAAAATTGTAATAACTAGAAATAATTTACTAGCACCAAAAACATGATAAATAACTGATAAAGAATTAATTTCTCCTTTAAATTTATAGTTAGTAATGAAATATAAATTAATATATATTATTTTAAAAATATAATGCCAGGATCACCCTGGCTCTTTCGACTGTAGGAGAAGATAAAGTTTTGGGAAGTGCTACTATTTTCATCACTTAGGCACTTATGACAGCATTTCAGGTTTTTATGTTCACAGATGACACTGCTAATTTACCATTAGGCAACTGGAGAACAGAGAAGTAGCTGTACTGACTGGGTCCATACACAAACAGTTTGATCATAATTTTTCTCTGTCTTAGAAAAATCTAGGACCCTAGATCTTATGGCATCAGACGGAATAGTTATTAGAGTGATTTAATTTGTGTGTGATGTCTTTAAGTTTCACTTTATAGTTTGAAATGTCTAAAATCAAAGCCATTTACTTCTTGGATTCCAAAGTAGAAACTAGAATATTAATGAAAACATCTTTTCCCCTAAAATCTACTTGCAAATATATACATTTTCAATGTCAAAAGTGACTCATTAATTTTCATAATATTTAAAATTATTCATCTTTCATTGATGGATATCAATGAGGTTTGGAAAGAGAGTTTAGAAAATTTGGAAAACCATTAAATTAGAATATGTGTTGCCCAATATTGGGATATTTATATATTTTGAATAATTTTACTTTTTGTTTATTTATTCATTCTTTTTGTGGTGGTAGGAATACCACAAAGAATTCAGGACTACTTTACCATTGAACTGCATCCTGAGAACTTGTTCCTTTTTGAGACAGAATCCCATCAATTTGCTGAGGCTGGCCTCAAATTTTCCAATGGTCTCAAACTTGTAATCTTTATGCCTCAACCTCCCAAACAGCTGGAATTATGTGCTTGGGCCACCATGCCTGGATGAATGTTTCTAGTTAGGTTTTCTTGTTTTTATTTGTTTGTTTGTTGCTGTGCTCAGTTTTGCCACTGAGATTCAACCCCAGCCTTCTTATTTTGACACAGGGTCTTGCTAAATTGCTTAGCCTGGCCTCCAATTTTTGATCCTCCTACCTGAATCTCCTGAGTTGCTGGGATTACAGACATGTGCCACTATGCCCAGATATATTATGAATATTTTTAAATAAATAAAAATAAAAATTACTGGAGTCAGTCCCCAGATTCCTATTTCATAAAACATTTTTAAAAGACTTCTAAATGTCTTAATTATTTGTATTAAACACAGAGGGCACTTACAGATTACCTATTACCTTTAATTTTGTAGAGAAGAAAATGTGACCCCTAAGCTTGTTCTTTTCATTTTATACAGCTATGTCCAAACTTGAGTTTTCACTTTCAGGTTCTAAATCTACTATGAGAACCTTCAGCATGTACCAAGATCTTATATCAAATGTATATTTTTCTTTACTATCTCAGGGGATTCTGATATCTGTCTCATCTGTTTGACAAAGGCCTTGTTTGAGAGAGTTCCTGTGAATAGGTGTTAGAATAGTCTGGAAGGAACTGGATCATGTAACCATATACACTGTTGTGGAACTTATAAGACTCTCAGAGTCCTAGTCCAAGAAGACCACTTGGAAGAGTATTAGGATGATAGGTTATGTTTGCCAGTCTCATTTTCCACCCACAAAATAGGGGAGAGGCCTTATGTCTTCAAACCAATGCAAAAAGATTGAATAATAATAATTTCACTAAGGAAGATCATTTTCCACATTATGCTCAGTTAAACTATCTCTATAGGAATTAAGACAATGCTATTTCTCTTGTCCTAGCTGCCTGAAAGCAATGGATACATGGTTTAGGTCTGAGTAGCATAATTTAAATATAGACATTATTCCTAAACTAATTTAATACTATAGTATATTAAAACTCACAGCTCACTAATGGAGATCACATTATTTATAGTGAAGTTTTTTTTTTCTTTTTTAACTTTTGTACTAGCATACCAAACTACAGAAAAATGCATAGGTATAAATGCAGCATGAACAGTGAATGGATATGTCCACACCCAATTTAAGCAGCAAAACATCAAAATATGCTAAAGCATTTCAAAGTATTTACAGTCCATCTAATATACAACACCTATACACACACACACACACACACACAGAAAAATGAAGGTGTTTGGCATGTTTACTATATGGTATTCAAGATGTCCTTTGAAGTAGGTACTATGACTATACTCACTTTACATACAATTGAGAAAAACACATAAGTAACTTTTTACCAAGTAGAGGCATACAGTATGAACCATTGGTCAATTCAGGGTGTCAATCCTGGGTTCTTCACACAAAACTCATAGTCTCTTAATGGATTCAGCTCAACTAATGAGGTTTCAAGCTCCAGATATGCACTGTAAGAAGGGAATTTTTAAGAAATATTTTGTTCTAGTTGTAATAGAACAAAAATACCTTTATTTTATTTTTATGTGGTGCTGAGGATAAACCCACTTCCCTGCATGTGCTAGGCGAGTCTTCTACTGTAGAGCCACAACCTCAGCTCCTATAAGAAGGTCATTTTAATGAGTGAATCCATGTGAGAAACTTCAAATCACGTTGTGTCTGTCTTTTGCTCTATTTGAGGAATTGGAACCTGGGAGTCCTGTGAGATGACAATCAACCTACCAGGAATTTAGGATCAGGACGGAAAGATGTAGAAAAGGGTCCATGACAGTGATTTGTAGGGGAAGGGAATAACTTAGAACACTAGACTCCTCTCAAGTACATGACAGGTTAAAACATTCAGAATTTCCCAAATTTTATAGAACTTCTGTCACTAGTAATGACTAGATTAAAAAATATGTAAAAAGAGAGGGGCTGGGGATATAGCACAGTTGGTAGAGTGCTTGCCTTGCATGCACAGGGCCCTGGGTTCAATCCCTAGCACCAGAAAAAAAAATGTAAAAAGAGAAAAGTGTCACGGCACTTTCAAAAAGTATTTATGTACAATATAAAATAGAGGGTAATTTAAATATGTGAAGAAGAAATAATAAAATGGTAAGCAGTTCAAATGTCTGTGTCTAAAATGCATTTAGCATAAATTACTGTCCACTATGAAAAAACATAAGTAGTCCACTTTTACCAAGTCTATCTAAATAATACTTGTAAACAAAATAGATTTTGCTGATATTTAAACAGAAATATCCTTGCTTTAAAATAGAATGCAATGCAAAACCATATTAATAAAATTTCACTAAACTCTATTCACATTCATATATTAGTTCAGAATGAGTTATGTATCATTGCAATTGATACCATTGTGTGAGCTTTTATGTGGTTTTAAAATTATGCCCATATTTTTATTGTAGCATTTTATACTTCTCAGATCAGCAAAATGGATCATAAAGTGCAATCATCCATCAGTAGCATATTTGTTAATAAAGACTTCATGTGTTACAAGAAAACCTTGCTCCTATTTTTTTTAATTGACCAGTTATCTACTAACGGATCTGTTAATTAGACCTCATTTGCTTTAAAGAACATGTGGCACTGATTTGATGATGGAACATTGTGTTCACTGGTTGTTTCTTTTTGCTCTTGATAAAGCATGAAAGAGCCAGCTTCATTTTATGTCTAAATGTTTATTAAGATGGTGATAGTGTCTATTTCCACAGGATAAGACAGCTTCAGTGGTGCACAATCAGTGGTGTAATTAGGGAATTTGTAAACCACAGGCATTGTCCAGAGCGATCATTTATAAGAGGCCTAACAGTGTCACATGGCTTCTATAAGGAGACAAATGGCCTTTTCATTGTAGAAGTAAATTGATTTTTCTAGCTATTCTGCATGGAAGAGTTTACCACTGTAAGCAACAGTTGCTCTAGAAAGTAAATTGCAATCACTTTAAAGCATCTTTGCTTTCATAAGATGCATTTGCTATATAATTTATAGCTTATCTTCCTTTTAATTTAGAATTCCTTCATCCACAGGAAAGCAGTTACATAATTACCATGATCAGACAGCTCCTTTTACTTTCTGGTCCCTGGTTTTCATGGTAACACCCTGACCTTTGTGAAAATGGACAGCACTGACATTTTGTCATCCTCATAAGAGAGGAATAGATATATTTAGGGATGTCCAAACCTCATTACTTCATAGAAATAGAATGAGAACTGGGATATCTGTATTATGTGCCATTTTGTGAAAATTCAAAAAAAATTTGTCTAGTGGCAGACAAATGCAACCTGCTATCCTTGGATAACAACTTCAGAGGTCCCTCTCACTATTCATATTATGAAGGTTCATCTTTTCCCTTCCCCAAATGTTATTTTCTTTTAACAGTGTCCTTAGCTAAAAAAGTATATGCCTCTTCTGAATACCTGATAATGGCAATGACATTTATCTATATAACTATATTTGTATCTTTCACTTATATGAACATTTGCTTGATGTTTTATGTGTGTACTGGAGATATAAGAGATATGAACAAAACCTAATCTATGCCTTCAATGTATAAATCTATGCATAATAATCAAGTACAGTAATTGATATTAATGAAGTATGATGATAAGAAAACAATAATAATTAACATATGTTTTGTGTTTACTGTAACCTATAACTTGAGTTTAAGATCCTATGCATATGAAAGAAAAGATGGAAAGTAGGTATTATTGTTCTTACTTTACATATACCAAGAAATGAGATGCAAGCTGGATATCCTACCCAAGTCCCCCAGCTGACAGGCTATAGAGCTGAGGTTTGAATTTAGGCATCCAGACCTATGCATTGATCTTTGCAAGTGTATTTCAAAACTCAAAGTGCTTTACAGTTTATTGGACACTCTCCTATGCATTGTACCATTTTATCTTTAAATTCTTATTTTTTCCTTCCATCATTAGATAGCTTTTTAGCAATGTTTCTCTTGCCTATTATCTTTAGTTTGAATAATATACTATTTTGTATAATATACTAATTTGCAGATGAGGAATCTGAATTTCAGACTTCCCTTTACCAAGATTATACAGCTAGTACATGGATTAGGTCCTCAGTCTATGTCAAATTTCTAATCTTGTACTCTTACAGTTCTTCCAGACTCTTCAAAAAGTTTTTCTAATTAAGAAATAACAATGGGCCATTACCAGCTACTAAGAAGCCTCAGTTTTAATAAGTTTCCATAATGCATAGTGTAATCATTGAAGGTGGTGAATGGCTTATATGTCTTGATCCCAGTCTTAAGTATATCTGCCTATTGGAAAGGCTCAAAAATGTTTGTTAAAATACATTGAAATTGACTCTAGGTAGCATACAAACTTTTATATATGGAGTCCTGCCATTTATTATTCCAAGAGTGCTTGCTAGTAATTAAAGGGGTAATGTATATAAACAGATATATAAATGTATTTGGATAAATCATGGACATCATTTTTAAGAAAAAGTAGGCATGGATGAAAATATATTACGGAATATTAAAAATTGTAGGAATTTGGAACTCTTAAATAGCTTTTTTAGCTATATGTCTCTTGCCTATTATCTTTTTGTATAATATAATAGTTGGAGTGTAATAATCAACATATAAGTTCAAATTAGTTAATAATACCCACATAAATCAGGTTTCAGATTTACTCTGCACTATTATTTAAAAAAATACCAAACATGAAATGAATAAAAATGATGTTTAGGAATCGGTCCTTTTATCCCCAAAATATTTTAAGGTTGATTATTTCTTTAGGAAATGATCTAGTTATAGCTTGATAATAAAATACCATAGGACCTTATGTGGTGTTTTGACCCTTGTAAATTCCCCTTTATTATTGCAGAAATAAACAACTGCCTCTCTTGTACTGTCCATATTCTCAGTCTAGTTCATATTCCTTTCTACTAAAATTACAATGCAATTTAAGTCACTAGCAAGCTGAAAGATCTCTCTTCTTTTTGCTTATTTAGTTGTTTAAGAAATATTTTCTATATGTGAGACTTGATGTACCTAATCAGTGACTGCTGTTCATTTATGTATTTTAGTGTCTGAAAAACATATGCAATAAATCAAGGGAGGGAGATTAGAAAAAGCAAAAAAAAAAGTATACTTTTAATCTTCTTCCAAAGAGGTTAGTAGAAGATGATATTACTAATAGAGATTTATTGTGCTGTTTACAGAAAATATTTTATTCAAGTTAGAAAACCAAATTATGTGAAGATCATAACAAATCACATTACTTGAACACTTAGCCAAATGGTACTTAAGTGACCTAAGCCAAGTCCCATTCACTTATCTGTTGGTGAGGCAACAAGAATAGAACCTGTGCTTATTTGTGACTGGTCTTTCAGCTTGTGTAGCAGGGAAAATATGAATGCCATGCAGAGAATGTTTTTCTATTTTGTTCTTTCATCTTACACTTTGTGTTCTATCGAATCCCTCAGAGACTATTCTTGTGCCATAGCAACACCTGCTGGGAGAGGGAAGTTGGAACAGCCACAACTGTTGCCTGCCAAACCTGTTTTCCTGATTGAATGGCACTGCATGTCCTCCATCCTCCAGTACCAAACCTTCAGAGTTGCTACCTCCAGGATCCTGCCTCTCCCCATATGTTTCAAATAACTAACAATACCATTCTAATAAGGTTTCCCAACTCTATGAAAAAACAAGCATTGTGCATGTGTGTGTATGAATGTACATTTCCCCTTAGAGTATCCAGATGCAAATGCTGTGGTATTTTAACCTCATGTTTGTTTTCAATGTGGGCTTTCTTCCTGCTCTGTTGCTAGATCTGTAAAATATTGTCAATCCTATTTTGTTAGCATCTTTTGGTTTATTATGGGTGAGGTACTTACAAGTGTGTGTTGGTGCAAAAATAAAAGGCAATTCTTATTTACAGAATATAATAAGAGATGTATTTATGCTAATTTATATCATGGACAGAAAGAGTAGGCATACCATCTGGTATGAAGGCATTTTTATAAATAAGTGCTTGTTTTATATGTAATTTACCCATAGGACTCTCAGTTATGAAGTTTTTACAAGATGAGTCCACGTGGACATTCTATTATAGAACAAACAAGTCTTTCTTTAATTGCTAAATGAAGAAAGTCATAGAACAAACAAATTGCTCAATACTACCAAACGATTCCATCTTTTAGAATATTATCTTTATCTCCTTGTGTCACTGCTATTACCAGAAAAAAAAACTGTAGTAGGAATGTTAACATTATAGAAATATTTTTGTGTGAATTTTTTAAATTAAAAATTGAGAAGTAAAAAATGATCTTGAAATTTGTGCTTAATAATTAAGCTTTGGATAATCAAAAGGTAATCACTCACCAATAGTTTTCTTACTTTGATTGCTTAGTAACTCTGGTGTTCCATCTATCATTCAAGAATTTGTTAAATTAGCTCATCACACAGTGTGGAAGCTACTGTAGAAATAGAAAGACTTGGGTGCTGACATCGGCATGCTTTAGTATATATGGAAGGAATTTTACACTTCAACATGGCTTTAATAGAATACATTGGACATCCTGTAATTCATAGACATGGATGCAGAAATCAGGAAAGACTACATATTTCAGAAAGCTTAAACTGAGCCTAAAGAATGGAGGAGAATCATTGAATGGTTATGGTAAGATCAAACCCATTTCTGTTTAGAAGGAAGAAAAGTGAGCTGTTGAGAATGAACCAATTGTGTTAAACAGATTGGATGTCCTCCCTCAACTGAATAGAGAGCTTTTTTGTAGAAATTCTAAGCTGTATCAAGAATTGGCAGGTAAGATAGAAAACAAGCACTGTAATTTATACCTTCAATACTAGAAAATGCGGAACTAATGTAAATATGCCAATGATAGACTGATATGATTTTTATGAAAGATCAGTTCAGAAATGGTAAGCATTGCTTTTTTTTCCCTTTTTCTCTTTGGAGGCAAATATGAGCTAATAAGTGAGGGACCCTTAGCATTTTTCACCCTAAATATCTTCCCAGCTCACTTTATTTATGCTGTTTTCATTGATACATAATTATTAATCTGACTAAAAGTAGATCAAGTTTCCTTTTCAAAAATTATTATCAACTTTTGGATCTGTATTAGATTTAAGCTGAAGGAAATTCTTGAATTTGCCTTATATTATCATATGAATATTTTTCAATGGCTATTGAATGTGATCTTATAAATTAGGGGCTTTAAGGCAATTAATCCTAATTTAGAGTGGAATGTTCAAATCAGCTGTGAGGTATGTGGTGATTAGAATATTTTCAATATTTATGTATGGAGATTTTTAAATATAAGTTACAATAATGACATTTTGCTCTTTACACTGAGTAGGTTTTCTTGATTAAGAAAGGAATTAGTGGAGCTACAACAAGCATGCTGATAGTTTTATTTTACCCTACAGTCCATTATGAGATGTCATTACTGCTATTCCTTTGACAATCGTTGTAACTGCTAAGTATTTTAGTTTCATGTAAAATGACTTTATGACTTATCAAACCTCAAACTCTGACTATACCCAAGTGTGTATCTTAGGCATCTAAAACTAACCTGAAAGATGCCAGTAAATAAGAGATTGAGAACTGCTGACAGACCCCGAGAAATCACCCACATGTGATACAGTATCTTTTCTCCAAAACTAGAAAATCTTCAATGAGAATGTTTTTTACCTTGACATCTTGGTCAGTAGATCACTAAGAATGAAATTCACAGTACAGGAAATTCAGGGTATAGTAAAATTTTTAAACCTACCTATGGTTTTTGAAGAAAACACACATATGCACAAATACGCATTAGATTTTGTTCATTTGGAGTGTTATATCTACAAATTGATTATTTGCTTCTTCTTTTTAAAAAAAAAAAATTGCTTATATCTGTCCAAAATGTGAATTCTGGAACTTTGGCCTTTAATGGTCATTTGCATAAACCCATAATTTTCTTGAAATTTTATTTGTATTTTTAGTATAGATTTTCATTCCACTTTAACACACACACATAATATATACTAACACACACACATATATATATACACACACACACACATATATATATATACTAACAATTTTCCCCAAAATCCAAGTATAATTGGATTAGTGCCATACTTAGATTTCTTAAAGAATGAGTTCTGGTTGACTTGATGGGGAAAAATTCTACTTATTACTTAGCTTTTTAAAAATTACAATTTGTTTTAAACTACAATTTTGCTTTCATATTTACTATTAAAGTAAGCTAGAAATGTTAATATATTTTATATTATCTATTTATTTTGTTGGTTCTTGGGAGTTGAACTCAAAGGTACATTATCACTAAACTACATCCCCTGTCCTGTTTATTTTTTTATTTTCAGACAGATCTCACTAAGTTACCCAGATTTTCCTTGAACTTGAGATCCTCCTAACTCATCCTCCTAAGTAGCTGAGATTAGTGGTGTGCTCCACCTTACCTGGAAAACGCCAATATACTTTAAATCAATAACTGAATAAGCATATTCTCCTGTCTTTGTTTAGCAGTGTAGTATTTTCTCACATAGTTCAAATAAATTAAGCTTCCCCCAACATTTTTTCAGTAAGGAAAATGAAACAGTCATTTTCCAAATAAAGACTAAAGATTTAATTTCCTCAGCTTTCTTCTCAATGAGGAAATGAAAATATTTTCCTTCTCTTTGCTTGTTCTATTTTACAGTCTGCGATACAATGGAAAAGTTGACAGAAAACCAATTTGTTCAAATTGCCTATTTTTTATGTTTGGAAGGAGAAACTGGTTTAATATCATGTTTTTCAAGTTTCTCTGATTGCAGGACCTCCTACAGTAACATTTCAGACAAGAAAAATCAAAGCAAGGGCTATCTAGACTATATGTCAGAAAAAATACCTATATTTTTATTTGATGGGCCTTTTTTCTAGCAAGGACATTATGAGGAAGTGTGGACCTCATGAGGTGAAGACATTTCACATTTGTGCTTAATTTGGTAATGTTTTCATTGTGAGACAACATTTTAAAAATAAAAACCTAAACCATTCTTAGTAAAATTAAATGACATGTCCTCAAATGGCCTTTTCCTTCTTTTTTAAAAAATTCATTTCAGAGCTTGTCTATACACATCTTGAAGTGAAAGAAGATGTAAAAAGACACTGAAAGAGTCCTCTTCTGACTCTGCTCTCTCACACCCCACAAATCTCAAGAGCTGAACCACAATTCTAACTTAGTAGTATATTCTATGACTCTGCCACTTACTTGCATTATTAATTGGAGAATTATTATATTGTAATATTGTCACTTTTGTTCTAAATTGCGTATAATGTTTATTTATTGTGTTTACTTCTGGTATCTCTTTACACCTTTTTACCCTTTACTTTCCCTCTCCCTTTTTCCCCACTTTGTGATTTCACACTTATCTGTGCCAGGCAGTATAGCCAGGCACCAGGGTTAGGCACTAAAGTAAGAGACTCTGTACCCTCAAGGGGCTGTCTTGCCAGACAGAGATACATGGGAGAAAATACAGAGGAGGGCTGCAGATGCAGGTTAAAGCATTATACAACTCTTACTGTAACATGGGAAGCACTGTGAATGACTAGGTCAGCCTAGGGGAGGGCAGTTTCCACAGTAGTAGGGACATTTTAACTTGGTTTCCACACTTGGGAGACTGGGAGGCAGCAAGGGCCAGAACTACTTTTTCATGAGCACTGGATTAACTAGACAGTGAAACTTGAAGTCAATGAGTGTTATTAGGAGTGAGCCACGGAGGAGGAGCGTCTCTGACACTTGATCCTCAGAATGTCATTTCCAGATGGATATATTTGTGTAACTAAACAACAAAGTTTTTATTGAACGAGTTTTGGGAAATAGATCAAGTTAATATTTAAGGTTTCTCTACTTCTTGCAGCCTGAAATATGCCAATATGCATTGCACGTATTATAGAAATTGGAAAATATATAAAGAAAATAAAATTTATCAACAATACTGCATTTAAATAAAACTACTCTCAGTGTTTTAGTATAGTTTCTTCTAGAATTCTTTTCCTCTAGATATTTTCCCATGTATATCTCTTTATCTTTCCAGAGTCAGTGCCCAGCTACCTTACTGTACTAATTTATATATTAGGTACAAATTTTTCTACTAAGTTTCTATTATGTGAGAGATGTATGCTAAATGCTGATAATATAAAGATGAAGGATATATATTCTCTCCTTCATGAAGCTCCCTGCTAACATTCACTGGTATATTTTCTTTAAAATCTTTCTACTATATAGATATTTGAGATTTAGAATATGATGTTATGGGATACATATAGATAGTGAAGTGGTTATTACAGTGAAGCAAATTAACATGTCTGTTATCTTACAAACTGTGTGTGTTTGTGTGTGTACATTTGTATGTGTAGAAGAGGATGGGGGAAACAGCTAAAACCTGCTTATATAACATGTAAGAATTATATACCACTGTTCATACTGCAGGAAAACATGTTTTGCTCAATATTAGCAGTTATAGCTATTCATACTATTCACTAAAATGCTCTTTTCATTTAATATAAGCATCTTTATCAATAAATAGAAGTCTATTACATCATCATTTAAAAAGGCTCTGTCATATTCTATTATGTAACTGTTCCATGAATTGTTTAAGAAATCCATTAGGCTGTTTTCAGGGTGTTTTATTATTATTAAAGCAGTGTTATGATGAGCACTCTCACAGAGGTTTGTAGTCTTCATAGTGACATGGACAAAATTGCATTTATGATGATAAAGTTCATGAGGGGGTAGCAGGAGACCTAGAAGAATGAGACTGGTGACAGATACTACTTAGGGGATTGTCACAAGAAAGAAAAATAATTTCTACTGAGAAATCTGCTCATGTACATGAAAAATAGGCAGGTATGACAATATACATTTTTTAAAATAAAGAAATAGTTTGATGTCTGTTTGGAAGTGGTGGACAAGAAGATATGTTGAAACAAAGAAAACTGTGCTTTTTAATCAGCAAATGTGATGTGTTGACAATTAACTATTAACCAAGTTAAGAAATAAATGGTGATTTATTTTGAAGATTTGAAAGACTTAAGGAATATAAAAAATAGATTGCAATCATAGGCTGGAAGAGGCTTGAGGTGAAACTTAAAATATGTATTATCAACACAAAAATCAGATAAAAATCCATGAGACCATGAACATTTGTAAGATCTCCCAATGGGAAACTTAGGATAATAATGGGGAGTTTAGTGTAGAATTTTAGCAAGTAGAAAATTTATTGTGTATAGGGGGGAAAAAGCCTATTAAAACCTTTGGTAAATTTTAAGTTCTTTTGAGCAAGAGAGTTGTTCAAAAGAGAGTTGTGGAGAAAACAAAGTTAAAGTTGTGTCCTTTAACTTTGATTTGAAGATTTAAAGTCGTATAGAAGAAATATTAAAGCATATTTTAGTTAGGTTTGCTATTCAGTAAAACCTGTGCTAATTTGTTAATTTGTACAAAATTCTGCATATTAGTTATGAAGATTTAAGCTGAGGCATAAATTTCTGTGACTTTAATTAGGGAAAAATTATCTAAATAAATGAATAACAAAAAAATTGCAAAGGGAATTTTTGAGCTATTTACATGAAAATCTTTTAAAATTTAAAACTAGTTGAGAATAGATTTTTGTTATTTTAATTATGTTTAAATATTCATCTTATTAAGTCAGGAAATAATTATTTCCAAATGTCATCATTTCTTTCATGACCATTTTAATAATTTGTTCCAATAATCAGAACATCAGTAAACTTGAGGCTCATGCCCAGAGTGCAAATTCATAGTTCCAAAACTGGATAAATCAATACTGAGAGTAGTTATTCTTGGCTAATAGTCATGTGACTTGCTTTTGGACCTGATGTAGATTAAAAATTTCAAGAGCTAACACTGTTAAAAAGTCTTTTAATTTATAATATCCTTTTCATTTAATTTCTAGAATTTTATCAACATTTGGGTATTTATATAGGTTGGTATATAAAATAGATAGTTTTCTGAATATGTGTCAAATATTCCCTCACATTTCTGTATTGATCCTCTTTTATTTCCCCTAAGAAAATCACCAAGAAATGGACAAGGATTTTTTCCAATGCTAACTTTTAAGTTGTTAATTCCAGACACCATCATTTCTTGGTGCCTACTGCACGAGTCATCTCTACTTGGTTATCTGCTCTGAATTGAACTGGATTTATGTTCTGTTTAAATCAAACTATTTATGATCTCTTCTTCTCAATATTCTCATTAAATTATAAAATAAAATATTTTGTCTTTAAGACTATTAAGGGAATTAGACAAACATGTAGAATATCTATCTGTGCCTAGAATATAATACGGGCATAATAAATGCTAATCCTGTGTAACAATCATGAAGGATGAATAAATACTGTGGTTCCATCCCAAACATATTACTACAAAATGCTGCTTATATTTGCATAATTGCTTTGGGTTCACTTTAAAAAGAACGAATTATTTAACTAAATTACTAATTATTTATATCTATAAAATTATAAGTTTTAAGAAATCACTTAAGTTTTTAAAATGTAACCATTTATAAACATTTTTTAATGTCAGTTTGTACAATGTATATATCTCCTTTAAGGAGATAGTAGTTACTGTTTCCAACTTTCTAAATTCTAAGGTGCTATACATCCTGTAACTAGTTTTTCTTAACTTGAAATAAATGAAAGATTTAAATGAAAATATTTCAATAGTAAGATAACTTTGGTATCCCTTTAGACTTGTATGTAGTTTTCGGTATAAGTTGGAAAATAACTGTAAGCCTATTTTTTTGTTTGTTTTGTTTTGTCTCTATCTGTAATCTGAAGCAAAGTAATACTAGATAGGAGAATGAAATGCTTTTCTTTTAATGCATATGCTATATAACTTCCAAAAAGAAGCATATAACATAAATTAGAAGGACAAAATTATTCATGTTTCGGGTTATTTTTATTTCTAGCATTCTATTTTGCTCATGATTTTTGATGGATAATCTTATATAAACCTGCATGAATGTATATACAAATATATAAAAAATTTAAAAATCTTCTAATGAAATAAGTGATAATAGAAAAATCATTATGTAGTACTTCCCTCATATTATTTCATATTTTTTCACTAAGTCTTAACATGCATATACTGCAACACAGCAATTTCCAATAAAATAAATTTAATTTTCCCTAAATATGTTCAGCAATGTCAGAAATTAACTTAAAAAATTCTGATTTTTTTTATTCTTTCAGATATATTTTGAAAACTTATTTAAAATTAGTTTCATAGAAATATTGGCAATATAATGGCAAATTATTCATATTCACATGATTTTGTAATATTTTAAAGTAGCATCATATGAAATTCAAATGTTAAAAAATGAAAATTCTAAAGTGGTACATACGATGGATTATTAAAGAGTAAGAATATGATCTATTCAGTTCCATTCCTTTTCCACAGCAAAAAAACATATTGTTAATCTTAGCAACAGTTTTTAAACCAGAGTCAAAACTCTTTTTCATTTTTCTAGGATTTGCACTTATGTTGATTCCCAAATCTAGGCAGGTGAATCCTACCCTGAGTAAGCAGGATCACTCTTCTATGAAAAATAGATATAAAATACCCAGCTAATGACTGAAAGTCATTGAGTGGATTTATTTTCTTATATTGACCATTTTCCAACTTACTACTTTGTTTTTTGTGGTAATGTTTTAAGCCTTCTTTTGGGGAATGTTAAACAAAAATAATTTAGAATCATTTTAAGTGAGGGTGTTCCATTATTCCAAAGCTCTCTCTATTGTTTGTGACCCGAATTTTCACATTTCTTCAACAAGCAAAAATTGTTTCCTTATTATTTTCTGTGCCTGGATATGTTTTACAAGTTTATACTAACCTTGAAAAATTTTCTTTTTCCCATTTCAAGTTCCACCCAATCTGACTGTTCCACAGGAAAAATCACCTTTGGTCACCAGAGAAGGAGACACAATAGAACTGCAATGTCAAGTCACTGGAAAACCTAAACCCATCATCCTTTGGTCTAGAGCAGATAAAGAAGTTGCAATGCCTGATGGGTCAATGCAAATGGAGAGTTATGATGGAACACTGAGGATTGTGAATGTGTCTAGGGAAATGTCAGGAATGTACAGATGTCAGACCAGCCAGTACAATGGATTCAATGTGAAGCCAAGAGAAGCCTTGGTGCAGCTCATTGTTCAGTGTAAGTAATTTCCCTTTCTATGTGTTTCAGTTTGGGAATAAGGGAAGAAATGATACTGTCCATCTATGGGTAAAAGGAAGTAAACTTTGAAATTGGATTAGGAGGAAATATTTCTACCTCATTGCTACCAATTTTGTAGTGTTCCCTTAATATGCTTACTACTTAGCTATCAGAAAAGAGTTGTATTTTTTGTGTATGTGATGATTGCAATGGTATTATGTGGTCGGTTGTTGCCAAAGGATCACAAAACTATTGGTGCTGGGTATACTGGTACATACCTGTAATCCCTACAGTTTGGGAGGCTGAAGCCTCCCATGTGGGCTTTATATTTCCTCTTAAGAGAATCGCAAGTTCATCCCAGCCTCAGCAACTTATTGAGGCCCTAAGCAATTCAGCAAAACCCTGTCTCTAAATAAATATATTAAAAAAGGATTGGAGATGTGGCTCAGCTGTTAAACACCCCTGCTGGTACCCAACAAAAACAAATATTAAAAAAAAAACACACCAGATGCAATGAGGCAATGTGAAGACTGAAAATAATGGCTAATTCGGGTTATGATACTCTTATTTTCACAGTTTATGTTTCTACTTCAGGCAATTGAATGTCCTTTACCCAAATTATCCTCTTATTTTAAGGAGTCCCTTACCTTAAATTGTGGAGACCTAATCATTGAAATGCTTTGTTTGCATATCAGAATTTGTAGCAGTAGATTACATAATTACCTGGGAATATGGAGATAATTCAGGCAGCTCTTAGGTGCTGAATCTCTGCTTGATTTAACCTAACAAGTGTTTAATTGTGAAAGTTGAATAAGATAATTTTTAAACTGTTTTGATTGAAATCTCAATTATAGTTCTGGCAAAAATATGATAGACATATGGGCTTTATACTTCCTCTTAAGAGAAACTAAAATCCATAAATTTAAGAGCTAATAAAAATATATTGATGTTACCATTATTACTGGTGTTGACAAAATGTAAAATTCAGCACAAGACATTAAAATTCAATCCTACAATAGTGGATGATAGGAGTCACTCACTGCACAGTTGCCTCTATTGTGTCAGGGATGAAACTGATAAAAGACACTAAGAGACACAGGCAAAGTTTAGTTCTTTTAATGTAGGTAAAGAGGTATAATTTTTCTGTATCCCAAATGGACTTCATAGAGCAGGGGTATAAACCAGCAGCATTCCTCTGAGAGGCAAGCCTCACTGCCTTGCCCACAAAGGTGACCTTTCCAGCTCCAGGTGAGGATGTCATCAAGTCCTTCAGGACACTCCCTTTTATGTCCTTCCAACTCTTCTGAAGAATCTGGACATTTGTCTAAGTATTTGCGAAGTACAAACAACTGGTAACCATCATAGAATATTCCTGAGTGAATCAGAGGTTCATGATCCAGGACTGTGATCCCTGCCAAAATGACCAGAATCCAGGCCTACCTAAGGACAACTGATTCTTGCCAAACTAATAATGCAGGAATCCTGTAATGCTTTATAAATGAAAAACATTTTTATAGTGATTTTTTAAATATGAAAATGATATGCTTCAACTAATTTGGATAGCTATAACATATGTAAGAAATATTGATATGAGATAAAAGTTATTTTATACATACATTCACATACATGTGCATGCATACTTACATGTGTGTTTATATCATCCTCAGAAATTAGTTCCATCATTATATCTCACAGGCTATGTTTTACATATTTTGTATTCCCAGGATAATATATTTTACATTATAGCTCTCCAGTAAGCTTTTTGAACAAAGGTATGTTTAGATAAAAACAAAATAAGATTATCATATATATGTGTGTGTGTGTATACAAATATATACATATAAAATACATATGTAAATAAATAAAATTTTGCTTCTTGCATATATTTTTAAATGTGTTTTCTGTGTATCTGAGAACTTCTCACATGCAGTTTGATGTGTAAGAGCCCAAGTGTATTGAGGAAGAATATGTCAAATTATTTTTACTCTTGCTGGGTACAGTAGTGCCCGCCTGTAACCCCAGCAACTTGGGAGGTTGAGACAGGAAGATCACAATTTCAAAGTCAACTTTAGCAACAAGGTCAGAGGCAACTTTGAGAGACCCTGTCTCAAAATTAAAAAATAAATAAATAAAAAGAACTGGAAATGTGGCTTAGTGCTAAAGTACTCCAGGTTCAATCCCTAGTACCAATAAAAAAAAAAAAAAAGAAAAGAAAGAAAGAAAAAATATTAAATTATTATAACTCTTAAGAAAACTTTTTTAAGGACTTGAACTCTGCACTATAGTTCAGGATTTGCTGTCTTGAAAAGTTAATTACACTGGTAAATTCTAGAACTATTTTACACACAAATGCACATCTATAATTTTATAAATAAAAAGAAAATTAAAGACAGATTGATAACTAATGTAGCTGTTATATGTTCCCTATTAGACAAATTATGGAGCAGCTTTCTGTACTACGGAGATTTATATAATCAACCTATTGAACTAACATAACTACTATTTGGATTTTTTAAAAAGGAAAATTGTTCTGGAAATATATGTGTTACTAGAGACTAATATAAAGCTAATATTAAAAAAAACCTTTAATAATAGCAAAAACAAGGGGGCAATTTGCCATATGCACACAGGAAAATGTTGAAGCCTACCCAAAGGAATTCATAAGTATATAGAAAAAAATATTATTTTATAAACAGAGCAGTAAAATGGCTTTCTGCCCTGAATCCTGGAAAGCCCTACTTAACTAGCTGGGTTTCTTATTTTCCATAATAAATCAGTCCATCTGTTCTCAGTCCATCTCTTCTCATTATAAACATGATAATTCAATGTTGTCTCTCAGGCTAGACTCCTATAGCTCTTTTCCTGTTTAGGACCATTCTTCAAGTCTTTTTTTACCATGTAAGTCCTGTTAAGCATCACCTCTTTAGAATGCCTCTCAGTGACTATTGTTAAGATCTTTCCTTGACAGTTCTGTAAACACTGCCTGCTGTTAATCTGTGCAGGACAATTTACAACCTCAAAGAATTGCTGGGGGTGTATATCTCATAGGTAGAGCACCTGCTTAGTGTGCACAGACCCTTGGTTGAATCCCCAGCACTGTTAAAGATCAACAACAGCGACAATAAAAACAATCTAGAATTTCAAAGAGAAACTTCATTTTGAACACGCACATCAGATGATATATTTCTTTCAAAATTATTGGTTTTTATTTCACTCTCACCTTCTGTAGAGCTCTCCTGGAATATTTATTGTCTATAGAGTTAGTTTGAGCAACACAAATAAATACTTCCAAACACTTCTTGTACAATGTTTACACTAAAGTTATCATTTTCTAATTGAATACACTTCTTTCACCAAAATGACTTGATTCTAATAGCCTCTGGTTCCATTCCATAAAATGAATTACCCTGGTGGGATAATCAAAAACTATGCCAGAAACATTCATGTTAAATTCAAAGTATTTTCAAAGTGTGCCAAGGGATGATTGCATCAAGACTGTATACTCAGTGACACTGTAAAGATAACTTTGAAGGGAGCATTCACTTAGGGGATTTTCTTTGACCAATAGAATCTTAGTTTTACCACTTATTACAACATATATGCCTAGTGTGCAAGTATCTTAATATCTGAACATGAAAAAATGTTTCTGTTTTTCAGTTAGTATTTAAGATTAAAATACTTTTGTAAAGTAATGGAGACATTGCTTATGATATAGTACATAATGGACATCACTATTATCATCATGACTAGAATTTCAATACCTAATTTCCAGCATCATTTAACCAAAACATTCATATTCTGACTTGCAAATTATTTCTTATATACCATATGTCTTAATTCATTCAGGCTGCTATAACAAATATAGCCTAAACTGGGCGGCCTACAAACAACAGAAATTTATTACACTTCTGAAGCTAGGAAGTCCAAGATCAAGAGCAAGCATACTCTGTTTCCCAGCTTGCTGTCTAGCTAATGACTCGCATGATAGAAAGGGCTTTCTACCTCTATGGGATATCTTTTAGAACTATACTTATCCTTTTTATTAGAGTAGATTTTTTTTTATTAACTACTTACCTCCCCAAAGTACCACTTTCTAATTGGTCATTAGGTTTAAATTTATGAATTTGAGGGGGCAGAAATATTCAGATTATAGTGCCCTATTTTATTGTCTTTATTAAAGACAGTTGAGCCATTTCTACTATAGTTTAAGTTCCTTGCAGGTGAAAATAACAAGCAGTACTTGACAGATAAGTAGATTCTTGATTTACTGATCCATTGTCAGGGTCTCTGTTCTAGGAGAAAGTTATAGCTGAAAGTATTTGGTAATAAATTCTTGATTTTTTTCTCTTCTCACTGGGAAACTATATATTCTACTCTAAAAGAATGTAGGTTGAAGAGAGACTTTAGTTTACCAAGAAGATACTTAATATTTTAAGCATTCATTTTTCATATTTTAATGTTAATTATTATTAAATAGAACCCAGTGTTTATTACACAGTATTCCTTTATTTGAATTAAATGGCCATATTATTAGTCCCTTTGTGGTTTTTCGTAGTTATTACAAACATCAATCAACTGAACCCTGAGGAAATGTTAATATTTCAAAAACTTTAATATTTTCCCATGGAGTACCCTCTCCGTCCTCCCTGCACTTGATATCTCTTTTCTTAAAAAGTAAAAAAAATAATAATAATTATAAAATGGTGTTCAATTTAAATTCTGTGCAAAATTCTAGAATTATGATTTCAAGTCATCATATCATACCCATATATATTACTTCATTTCCCCAGGTAGTCTCATTATTCTGAATATTTGAAAATTGAACTTTTAAATATACATGCTGTTTTCTAGTAAGTTCCAAGGATGAACTCACTTTAGCTGAAATGCCCCTGCTATCCTGGGCATCCTCCTTGCTCTTTGTTTCTTCACTTTTCCAGAGAGTATAGTACCATCAATAACCATCACAGGGCTGCATAAGCATCTAAGAAAATTGCCCGAGAAAATAGAAAGGAACTCTCCCTCTGTAAGGCATTTCTCAGTGGAGAACATAGACACTATCCATTATATATCACCTGGAAAAAGGATGAGTTCATAAAGCATATGGCTCATGTAAAGAAAATAAGCACATTATTTTTTCTCTGGTTTCATCTCTGCTGCTGTCTTAATGTAGGCACCACTATAGCTTAATGTTAAGAAAAAGTTTGTCTCTTATAATTTTATTTTCAACGTCTATACAAAGAAGTGCTAAAGAAACCTGCTACTTTAAAGAGGATGATTAAAAGTACAGCCTAACCTAGCCACAACTTGTTTGTATTGATCTTGTCAGTTCAGTACTCCTGCTCACCCCCAGTGATGCAGAAATGAATTCAAGTGGATAATTATGGCATTTCCGTAATACTTCAAGATTGGAACACTTCAGATATGGGATTAAGTTAAATGTATTTTGAGTGAAGGAATTTAGTGTCTTTTTTTTCTGGGGCCTTTTCACTTTATTAGAATATATTCTCTTCTAAAAGAAGTAAACATATACATATATAAGTATATACATACAACAATAAAACTTTTGCTCCTTTATAATCTCTCCAATTGAAAAAGGGATTTGTTTTTCTTCCAAAAATCAGTGTATTCTTCAAAATCAATTTCAGGCATTTCCTAAATACATGGATTTGTCTCATGAAAATAAGAAGGTAATAATAACAGACCATTAAAATAAATTACACAGATGTGAACAGTAATACATCACATGAACATGCCTGTCATGTTGTCAATTTATTTTAACAATACCACCAAAATATACTTATTGAAGACCAATATATGAGGTATGAAGAAGACATGGATCTGGGTAAGAAAAAAATAAACACTTCAGACATTAGGTAACAATGTAAGAATCTGAATATCAGAAAGACACTTTGGGGGCTGGGAGTGTAGCTCAGTGGTAGAATGTTTGTCCAGGATATGCTAGGGTCACACTTGGATCTCTAGCACTGAAAAAAATCATTTCAGTCTGTGTACAATAAGCAAATCAAGAAGTGATAAATCAAAGGCCATTTCTATAAAGGAAAGACACAATTTTCTAACCCTCCAACCAGAGACACATTCACAGGAGTATTTTACCCACCTGTAATCATTTTTCATGTAAAAATTTCCTTTTATGTTATTATGAACAATTTTATCTTTCTTGATCATCAATTGTTTAGTGCAATATCATATTTTAATTCTTAATATCAGCCAATTATTTTGTTTTGATATCTATTGGATTATATTATCGTATAATAATAACTTTTACTTTGTAGTAAACTCCTCTATCCTATAATCTTTCAAAGATATTAGTTTCAACTACTTTCAAACTCATGGGACTACTATAGGGCACATTTGGCATCAGACTCACTCAAAAGGATATAAAAAAGAAAGCAAAACTTACCAACATGTCTTCCAAATCCTATCCCCTGGGAATTTTTAAAAATAATGGAATATATTTTCTATTTTCATGATTGGAGGAGAAGGGATGCCATTGTCATCTAGAGAATACAGACCAAGGATACTACTTAATGTCCCAAATGCATATGGTAGTCTCCCAATGTAGAATTCTTCTGCCAATATATAATTATTTGCTAGGGATTGAGGGCCTAGCCTGCCAATTGTAGGATGTTTAGATGCCAGTAGCATGCTCCTTTTGATGAAAAGTATCTTCAGTTATTGCCAACAGACAGGCAACTAGGTCATATACCACTGCTGAGAAGCAGGCTCATCTACAAGGAGACAACATCTACCTAGTTTGGGGATAAGAACTGTGGCAGAATGCTCTGCCCTATTAGAGCCCGTATCTCTTGTAATCAATCTGCAGGCATAACATCCAGACTCTTTAAAGAGAAATGTCAGTTACAAGAACCAATACAATCAGCTCAAGTGATGGTTTCCTATCAAATATTAACATTCTTCCCTATCCAGAAGCAGTTAGTATAGAAATGTCGTCCAAGATCAGAGCTGACATTCTTTCCTTGTCAGGTTATTGTGGGGATGAGAACTAGAATTTTATGAAAGGTCAAATTCTGATGAGGTGGAAAAGTTGTTTCTTTTTTTTTTAAAGCACTCTAAGTGCATCTATTGCTTCATCTGCCAAGCTAAGCATACTTACAGTTATTTTACTCTTGTATTGTTCTTTATTGGACCATAATTATAGTTGCATGCAATAGGAAAGTATATTTCCAGCACCTGTCTTGCTTTAGGAATCACCTGGGCACTGTTGTACCTCTTTCCTTGTAGGTCTTTTGTCTTTTTATCTGGGTTTGACAAGGCATGTCTATATATCCTGCTGTTCCATTAGTTCATTTAGATCCATCTTATGAATTTCTTTGTTCTAACAAGAGTATTTCACTGAAGTCTTAAAGATTTTTCTAAACAGAAGCAAAAGTTCTTCAAAAGGAAATTTTAGAATTTCAGCTGGTCATGCATTATAAAATTAAAAAAAAAAAACATCTTCCTTGATTTTACATTTACAAGACATGTTTCAAATGTGAAAATTATTCTTTCTCATTAAATTCAAACTATTTTTGAAGAAAAAGAAGTCAAGTGCTTTTCTTTAAAATTAGTGAATATATGTATCTCATTATTTAATATTTTCTTGAGGAATGGAATATAAAATGTTCTTATTGAAAAAAAAATTGTTCTCTAACATAAGGTCTATAATTATGCAAAATTAATCAAGAAAGAAAAAATATGAAAATGAATGGGAAATTTGATGGTATTTAAGAAAAATGGAAAGTGGCTTCTCATCAAGTTTTTTTTTTTTTAACAATGAAATGTGTAGATGAAATGTCAGAAGTTTCTGATAACCCTTCAATATTCTCAGCTTCTTTTTATACATCAATGACAACAATTTCTCTGATTATTCCACTGTCTGATGATACAAGTTCTTATTCACAAGGTAACTTCCTAGTATACAACATAACATGATGGATATAGTATTTTATGTAAGTAATTTGGGTATGTAAACTTTTCACTTCAAATAATCACTAGAAACCTTCACGCACAAATGTATCAGTCAATAAAAGACACACATTCACACACAGACATAAACAAGCACACACATACAGATGCAAAGGATGCAAGATTTAGAGAGAACTGAATGCTTGTGATATATATCACCCTATTTACCCATCTTTCCGAGCATCTGTCTGTCCATCTCAGCATTAGCTCCATGTTTATTATTTATTGGCAGAGGACATGTTTATTGAAAAAACACTGGTTCCTGTTAACACATTTTTCTTCCTTGCCTTTTGACTCTCTGCATTCTAATTCTGTTTTTATCTTGAAGTCATGTGTTGATTGCTACTTATTCTTCTTATCTCCAAATAGATTGTGATCCTACTATCTTCTTACTCTCCATTGACTTTGTTGGCAATATAATGACTCATATTATCATTGCTATGTAGATATGCTCCACGAATTGTATCTGAGTTGCTCAGCTAACTTTTGAAAAATGCCAGTTCAGTTTCCTGATGAATTTAAAAATTGAATGTGTCTAAAATTAAACTTACAGTGATTTCTCTGAATTATTTTTTCTCCTCCTGAATTCTTATCCCACCTAAAAGGATGCCTCTCTTCCCTGTTTACAGGCTCTGAGTCAGTATTCTCTCTTCCATTTTACCCAGCATGCACTGAAAATTGGGATATTAGATTCTGAAATGACAGACATGGTTTTAATTCCAGCTTTTCTACTTTTACCATAATTTATTAAAATTGCTTTTTTCATATATTTTATAATATAAATAAAGCTCATATTATGCATTTCTCTAAGAATCAAATTATGATAAAAATATGAGAAATTATCAAATTATGAAAAATTATCAATTTTTTTAGTTCAGTGTTTAACATGTAGCTAGAACTCTCTTTATCTTGTTTTGTTTTGTTTTTAAGAACCTTCCCTGATCCATTCCTTTTTCCCAATTCCAACTGGTAAAACAGTTCCAAAGGTAAAACCCTTTTACCTCCTTTAAGAAATTCCTACCATTTTCCCCTCACCTCTGATAATCTCTTTCCCCTCCCAATATTGCTGGCAGAAAAATTCCTTTATCATCAGTAGGAAAACATTCATTGCAATCGAAAGGATATTCTTGTTTCACTATTATAGGGAAAAAAAAAGTTTAGTGGTTTCTTTTTTTTTAATTTTTATTGTTGGTTGTTCAAAACATTACATAGTTCTTGATATATCATATTTCACACTTTGATTCAAGTGGGTTATGAACTCCCATTTTTACCCCGTATACAGTTTGCAGAATCACATCAGTTACACATCCATAGTGGTTTCTAATAGCTTAAACACTGACATCTTCTCAACTATGGGTGCAATTCCAATTCTGTGTTTGCTCCATAATTAGTGGTTCTCCTTTCCAGGTCTACTTGAAACCAAAGCTTGTCCCATTTTACTGCTCTCCTAAGGAATACCTCCAGTTGAATATGACTGGCTTGGCTTAATAAGCCACACTCTGTAGCAGAGGCATGAAGGTAGGGCTGTTTGTTCTTTGGAAACTCTCTACAGCTACTCACTACCTGTGATTAGGAGTTCCATTTCTGGAACTTCCAAATAGTATTTTCTATTCTTCATTAGGTCATGTTCAGTGTTCTAATGAAGGAGAAGTTCATTATCCTATGATTTTTGAGCTCCATTCCTTTTGTAATTCCATCACCTTTCTCATAAATACCCTCAAAGTCACATCTATGAGCCTACACTTTACTGTCTTCAAGGCATCACTCAAAGACCATTTCACCTTTGGTATCCTTCAAAATCTTCAGCTATGTGAAATAGTATTTTTCAGCTGCAATTTTGTTAATGAAGAGGCAATGATATTCAGGCAGTTTTTGTCATAGGTACAACTATAGGCACTTTCTAGAATAGAAGACCTGTAAATATATAGGGGAGCTTCTAATTCTGGTAATAGATTCTAATTCTAGCAGTGCCAATCTTAATGTGTGACTTGTCTTTACCACCAAAATTTCTATGTAAATGAAGCCTATAGTAAGATGATCTCCCTTAAATAAGCTTCAAGTTTGAAAAATGTTGACAACAAAATTATCTTGTTTGTATTTAATGTATATATATAACAAAACCAGATATCCTATTATTTATAAGAGCAATCTCATAGAAATTGCATATTTGAATTAAAGAGAGGATGCATAGATAGCAAAATTTCATTGCAACAAGTTCAAAGTGTTAAAATAACTCAGATGTGTATTCTAACAAAAGAAACAGATTTTTTAAAAAGATAGATTTTTTTTAGACCAAATCATATTTTGGTCTACAATTTTGTGTACTTGTCCATTTTGAAACGATTACATCTAGAGAAAATTCAGCATTTTTGAGATCTTATTGAAGAAGCATTGTTAGTGTAAAATTTCAGTGTCTGCTAAATTAAACATTTTGAAGCTTATAAAATATGTCCTCTTATGAATTTTACCTTCATCTTTTCTATTGTTTGTTTTATGTTTAACTCCCATTTATAATAGGAATGATCACTTAGTAGAATGCAGATTCCATATACTAGTTCAAATATCACAACACAAAAATATATTATTTTGCAATTACTTATTTTAAAGACTATGGTGTATTTGCTATCTTACTAAGGACACTTCCGAATAGTCCCTCCTTGATGTAGCCAAACATCTGCATAAATATGAAGAGAAAAATTATTTTTTGTGGTAATCAACTTAAATTATTTCATTTTTGTTTGCATGTCTATTTCTAGTAGATATTCTATGCAGTTTATCTGTAAAGAAGATACACTTTGCAAAGCAATGGAAAGATATGGTAGTCCACAAATTAGTATGTCTCTTTCAAAAGACATTTTATGTTAAATGCCTAATTAAAAAATTATATTTTCTTTTTTCTCTAGCAAGTGTCTGTTTTAAGAAGTTTCTAGAGATTTTTTTCTCCAAAGCAATCTGTTAAAAAGAAGTTTTTATCCCAATGTTTGTAATGTTTCATATTCATTCATTTGAATAAGACAAAACTAATTTGTTCAGCATATACACATTAGAATTTGTCCACAGTTTTTTTAAAAAATTGAAGTAAAATGCTCATTTTGATCTTGGGAAAAACCCTTAGTCTTGGGGAAATATGATTATTTTCTTAGGCAGCTTTTCAGATTCTTAATTTCGGAAAGTCCCTCAATCTCTCTCCTCCCTTCACATCTCCTGTCCACTCCTCTCCTTTTCTCTCTCTCTATACACACCCTCAACACACCCACACATACATACATACATATATACGTACTTTCAGTAGGTTATAATTTGGATCTATCATTTTTGTTTGAAGTTGGAGCATACCTTGTCACTTATTTTAAAATATCAGGCTGGCTTTTTCTAAAATTCTACATAAGAAACACATAATATTTTTTTATTTCTTTGTGCTTCTTAAGATGAGCAACAGACCATCCCCATCCTTGATCTCAAATTATAACTTCACCATAATTCCTGGGTTTTGACATTAATGACTAAATTATCCAATGTTGTTAAAGAGTCATATCTAACCTATGCCCCCAAATTTAGGCCTTCATATTTTGACTAGCTCATCCAAGAATCACTTAGCACTGATGCATTTATTCATGTTATTATTAGGTGAAGAGGTTCACATAAATGAAAAAATAATGATTTGCCTGTACATACTCTTTTATGACATTTGATCTTAAAATGTTAGTACCTTACACTTAATATTTCAGACTTTGTTGACTAAATTATTCTTTGTTTTATTGAGCCTGCAAAATTGGACTCAATATGTATAATATTCAAATATGAGCCTGTTGAAAATAAGCTTTCTACATTCACTAATAAAAAAATTAACAAATAAAAAATATATAATCTCCTCTAAGCAACAATAATGCTACGTAAATTTAGTTTATATTTGAAGGTGGTTTTCTAAAATATTTCATCTTTTTTACCAAGTAGACAATATTTTTCTTCATTTGTCCATATAAAATGTTGAATGTTACACATTCTTTTACACATTTTTTGAAAAACGAACAGCCAGGTATGGTGGTTCATGCCTAGAATCCCAGAGAATTTGGGAGTTTGAGGCAGGAGGATCACAAGTTTGAGGGCAGCCTCAGCCTTTTAGTGAGATCCTGAACAACTTATAGACTTATAGTATATATCTTTTTTAAACTCAGCTTGATTATTTTGTGTAGTTTCTTATTTCTTCTATCTTGACCAAAAAATAATTACATATTTAAATTCAAGACATTAGCATTGTTTTGATTCTTGATTTAGTTATGCATACTTTATTGCTAAATACTTTGTTCTTTACCAAGATTACAAAACTATTTCTTGTGATTTTTAAATTATAATCGGTATTTAATTTGAAAAGCCATAATTAACCCTAGCAATTAACATTTACTTTAATCAATTCATTTAATAAATATTAATTTCTCCAATAAAAATGGGCCAATTTCTGTGCTAGGATAAGGGGAATTTAGATAAAAATTAAAGGTACTCTGTATACTATCTAAAATTATAATCTGGAAGCAGAAATAATCTTTAAGTGACAAAAAAGGACCCATGTGAACTCAGATGAAGAAGTGATAGATAATTTATGCTTTGTCCTTACAATAATATGTGTTTGCATATATCTTTACAATTGAGTTCATCTATATCAATAGATACATAAGTGCAAATATTTAAAAAGATATTCCCCAACCCTCTTACATTTTATTTTCTCAATTTAGTCTTCTTTATAAATGCCTTAAGCTTTACAGTTGATTTGGGAAATTTTCCTACCCTACCTACCTCCCTATATTTCTGAGACTTTCTGGGAGCCTCAGTGTTCCTGAGAATCTCTCACTGTGATGTTTTGTTTACATTTACCTCACTATCATGTCTCCCTTAATAACTATAATCGTCCCCTCACATAGCAAGATCTATTGGACATAACCTCTTTTCATAATTTTTCTAAAACAGTTTTAACTTATGACCAAGAGGCAGAATGAATGATTAAAGGACTCCAGAAACTGGGAGAGGGGGGTGGATTAGAAGAGATACTTAGAAAGAATTATCAGTGTTCCTAGATACCCACCATGAGCCTTTCTCTCTATAAACAATTTCTATTTGATAGAGAGAAAAGCTAATGGTGGATACCTAGGAACATTTCCACTTAGGTGAGAACTTTAGTTCTTAACTCTTAGCTTCTAACAGAAGGCCCAACTCATAAATATATTATTATTTATGGTACTTTAGATTTTGATTGTAATGCTCTCCAATTTTGACTGTCCTGTCACAATCACATGAATTATTTAAAAAAAAATTTAAATTTTAAAAATTATAACCAATAACACATGTCAGTTGTACACATTAATGTGATTCATTGTGGTGTTTCCATATATGCATACATTGTATATTGATTATTCAGCCATCCTTCTAATCTCTCACCCCCTTATACCCTTCCAGCACCTTTCCAAGTCTCTAGAAATCCATCTTCTGCCTTCAGGTTGTCTTTTTATCCCCACAGCTCCTCCATATGAAAGAACATGCAATACTTGCCCTTCTGAGGCTGGTTTATTTTGCCTAACATAATATCCTCTGGATCCATTCATTTGTGGTGCACATGACAGAAGTTCATTCTTCTTTAAAACTGAATAATATTCTGTTGTGTATATGTACCATATTTTTTATACATTTGTCCATTAAAAGGTATCTAAACTGATTCCATATGTTAGCTACTATGAATAGTGCTCAATAAATACGGGCATTCAGGTATTCTCTTTTGTAGGTCGACTTCATTTCTTTCAGATACAGACCTAAGAATGGGATAGTTGAAAGGTATGATAATTCCATTTTTAGATTTTGAGAAACCTCTATACTGTTTTCCACAGGGTTATACAAATTTACATTCTCACCAATAGAGTATAAGGGCTCCTTTTTCTCCACATCATCACCATATTTTTTTTTTATTTTTTTTTTGTTTTCTTAATAACAGTCATTATACCTGGGGTGAATAGTACCTTGTTGTTTGTATTTGCATTTCCTTGATGGCAGTTTTAGTATTTATTGTCATTGTATTTCTTCTTTAAAGAAGTTATCTATTAAGATCATTTGCTCATTTTTTAATTGGTATACTTGCTTTTTGTTATTTTTTTAATAAATACTGGATATTAACCCTGTGTAAGATAAATAGCTAGAAATTCTTTCTTTCCATTCTGTACATGTGTCTCACTCTGTTGATTGCTTTCTTTGCAATGCAGATATTTTTCTAATATCATTTGTCAATTTTTACTTTTGCTTCCTATACCAATGTCTTAAAGTTTATGCCCCCTTGATGTCCTCTAGTAGTTTCAGAGTTCAAACTCTTTCATTAGGAACTTTGATCCATTTTGAGTTGATTTTTGTATAGGGTGAGAGATAAGGGTCAAGTTTAAACCTCATGCATGTTGATGTCCATTTTCTGCAGTGCTACCAGTTAGAGATTATTCTTTCTTCAATATGTATTTCCAGCACCTTTAGTAAGAATTAGTATGCTGTACAGGTGTAGATTTGTGTCTGTTCTCTATTCTGTTTCATCGGACTGTGTCTGTTCTATGCCAATACAATGCCATTTTGTTGCTATAACTCTGTAGTAATTCTTGAAATCGTTTCTTGAAATCAGGTATTATGATGCCTCCAACTTTGCTTTGTTTTCTTTTGCTCAAGATTGCTTTGGTTGTTTGTGGTCTGTTTTCTTCCACAGGAATTTTAGGAACTTTTCCCTAGTGGAGTAAGAATGTCATTAGTATTCTAATGGGAATTGCATTCAATCTATAGATCCTTTGTATTCGGTATGTACATTTTAAATGTATTAATGCTTCCAAATCTTGAGTACGAGAGGTTTTTCCAGCTTTTAGTGTCCTCTTGAATTTCTTTCTTTAGTGTTTAGTTATTTTCATTGTAGACATCTGCCTCTTCCTTAATTAAGTATGTTCCTATGGTTCTGTTTGGGATTTATTGTTTATTTTGTTTAGTTTTTTACTTAGTATTGTGAATAGGATTGCTTTCATGATTTCTTTCTCAGCAAGTTCATTGTTAATGTGTAGGAAAGCTACTGATTTTTATATGTTGATGTTTTATATGTTTATATATTTTATATGTTGGTTTTGTATACATGCAAACACATATATGTAATCATATTATCTGCAATCAGAGATAATGTGATTCCCTCATTTCCTATTTGTGCTTTTTTTTTTTTTGCTTTCTCTGTTAATTGCACTGGTTAAGTTTTCTGGTACTACATTGAATGAGACTGGTGAGAGTGGACAGCCTTGTATTATGCCTAATCTTAGAGGAAATGCTCTCGATTCAGTATGATGTAAACTATGGGCTTGACATACAGAGCATTTATTACATTGAGGTATGATCCTTCTGTACATAATTTTCTCAGGGGTTTTAACATGAAAGGATATTGGATTTTATCAAATGTTTTTTTTTTCTGCATTTATTAAGATTGTCACATGATTTTTATCCTTCATTCTATTTATGTGATGTATTACATTTATTGATTTACATATGTTAAACCATCCTGTAATCCCTGGAATGAAACTGACTTGATCATGGTGTAGGATATTTTTGATGTACTCTTGAATTCAATGGGTTGGTGTTTTGTTGAGGATATTTGCATCTATGTTCATTGGGGATAGTAAGTTTATACTTTTATTTCTTTGTTGTTTCTGTGTTTTGGGAATAGGATAATATTAGCCTCATAGAATGAGTCCCTTTTAATTCTGTGGAATAGTTTGAGAAGAGAAGCTGTTAGTTCTATTTGCAAGTTTGGTAAAATTCAGCAATGGAGTCATACAGTCCTGGCCTTATCTTTGTTGGGATATTGAATTGTTGATTCAGTCTCAATAGTTGATATTTGTATATTTAGGTTTTTTGATTCACTTGATTCAGTTTTGATAGGTCATATGTTCAGAAACTTCTCCAATTCTTCTATCTTTTCCCATTTGTTAGCATATAGTTTTTTAAAATAGTCCCTATGATCCTTTAACTTTCTGTGGTGTCAGCTGTAATACCTTATTTTCACTTCTAATAGTACATACTTGGTTCTTTGTTTTCTTTGGACTCATTTAGCTAAAGTTTGTTAATTTTGTTTAACTTTTCAAAAAAAATTCTTTTTTTCATTGATCCTTTGTATTGTTCTTTAGACTCTATTTCATTTATTTCAGTTCCAATCTTTATTAATTCTTTCTTTCTACTAATGTTGATATGATTTTTTCTTGACTTTCTAAGTCCTTGGGATGTATCATCAGTATTTATTTTAAATCTGTTGTTGTTTTTTTTTTTTAATGTCGGCAACCACTGCTGCAAACATCCCTGCTAGTACTGCTTTTGCTGGATCCCATAGATTTATATTTTCTGCACTTCCATTTTCATTTGTTTGTTTCAAGGAATTTTTAAATTTCCATTCTGATTTCTTCAATGACCCACTGTTCACTCAAAAGCTTGTTTTCTGGTCTTGGTGTATGTGTGTTATTTCTAAAATTTCTCTTGCTATTGATTTTTAGTTTCATTCCATGTGATTAGAAAAGACACAGAGAATGATGTCATTTTTTTACAAATTTGGTAAGAATTGTTTCATGTTCTATTATGTGCTCTATTCTAGAGAAAATTCCAGGTCCTTATAAAAATAATAGGTATTCTACTTCTTTTGGATGAAATGTTCTGTAAATGTCCGCTAAATACATTTGATTCATAGTATAGTTTAACACCAATGTTTCTATGTTGATTTTTTTTTTTTTTGTCTGGTGATATATTCATTGGCAAGAATGGGGAATTGAAACCCACTACTATTATTGTAGTCAAGCCTATCTCCCCTTTTAGGTCTAATAGTGTTTATTTTATAAAATTGGGCAATGCTCTCCATTGCCCAATGGAGACATTGGGCAATGCACCATTGTTAGGTGCATATAGATCCATAATCATGGATCTCCTTATGAATTAATCTCTTGAATATTGTAGAGGAACCATGTGTCTTTCTATTGTTTTTTTCTTTAGTTCTATTTTGTGAGGTATAAGTCAAACTATTTTTGCTTGTTTTTAGAATGTTTGCTCAAAATATAATTTTCTCTTTTCACTTTCAGTCTATACGTGTCCTTACTGGTGAGGTGAGTTGCTCCCAGGCAGTATATTGTTGGGTCTTGGTTTTAATTCATTTACCCATTTTGTGTATATTCACTGGATAGCTAAGACTATTTATAGTTAGAGTTACTAAGGAAAGGAATGAACTTGTGTCTGTCATTTAGTTACTTTTCCCTTAGATTTTTTGAATTTTCTTTATCCAATTTTCCTCTTTATTCATCTCTATGGGTTGATGGCTTACTGCATTGATAATATTTTATTCTTTTATTATTTCTCATTTGTCTATTGGGATTTATGCTTTCATATGCTGTTGTGATAGTAGTTTTCTTTTTTCTACTTCTGGGTAGACTCCTCAAGCATCTGTTGCAAGGCTGGTCTGGTGGTCATGAATTCCCTTAGTTTTGCCTATCTTGGAAGATCCTTCTTTTCCCCTTGGATTCCGAAGGTTCAGTCTTGCCCTCTTGGCCTGTGGGGGTTTTGTTCAGAAATCTGTTAATGTAATTGGACTGTCCTTTAACACTACTTGACACTTTTATCTTATATATTTTAAAATTCCTTCTCCTGTTCTTTTGACATTTGACTATAATATGATAAGGTGAGGATTTTCTCTGTTCATATCTATTTAGGGTTCTGTAGGAATCCTGTACTTGTGTGTCCACATCATTCCCAAGATTAGGGAAGTTTTAAGCTACTATTTTATTTAATATTCTTTCTCTTCCCTTAACCTCTAATTCTTCCTTTTTGGGGGTGCTGATGATGGAGATGTTTGACTTTTTTTTTTTTTGTACTGGGAATTGAACCTGGGGGTGTTTTACACTGAGCTGGGGATGTTTGATCTTGAATGGTTTCTTCATTCTAATTTTTCTCTCTTTTTTTTTTCTATGTGAATGTGTTACTCTGAGAAACCTGTCTTCAGGCTCCCTTTGCTCCTTTTTGCATCCCAACACCTGCTCCCCACTGTGTAGTACTCTTGGTATGTTTGAGAGTCAACTCACAGAACCAAGTCTGGTTAGTGAGGCAGCCACATGCTGAGCCAACCCAGTGAGATGTCTGTGGTGTCCCAGAGCCTGGGATATGAAGGGGTTTATGACTCTTAGAGCACTCTAAATTCAAATACTAGTTTCCTTGTCAAGATGGCTCCTGTTTATAGAATCATCTCAGTCAGCTTTTTCTTAGCTGTGACCAAAAGATGACAACAACAACATAAAAAGGGAAAAGTTTATTTTGGCTCACAGTTTCAGAGGTTCAGTCCATGGTAGTCAACTCCATAGCTCTGAGCCAGAGCTGAAGAAGAACATCATGGTGGAAGAGAGGGGCAGAGAAAACACCTCAGGATATGGCAACGAGGAAGCAGAGAGAGAGAAAGCTCTGATTACCAGGGACAAAATATAAAGCCCAAAGGCACACTCCCCGTGACCTACCTCCTCCAGCCGCACCTTAACTGCTTATTCTTACTACCTATTTAATACATCATCAGTATATTAATCCACTGATTAAGTCACAGTTTTCATAATCTAATCATTCTAATCTAATGTGATCACTCACCCATGAACACTCTTGCGTTGTCTTACATATTTTTGCGGGGCATGGATATTTCATATAAAAATCATAATAAGCACCATGGGGATTGTCTGGGAAATTAAGAGATTACTTTGGAAAGCCAGACTACTGTGCAGTTTTCAGTCCTATTATCTGTTTAGGCTGTAAGCCTGCAAGGCCCATTAAACTTTCCAATAGCTTAGTATCTGTGCTTATAGAATTTGCTGGCACTCTCTTTTTCATCTTTACAGTTGCTGCAGAGGATGACTCTCCTTCCCCAATTGATGAGTTGGTAGGCAATGGCATACTTTGTTTCTCTTGCTATACCACAGTCTTAGGTCTCTGGAGTTTATAAAGAGTTTCTATTTTGCTACTGATGAACTCCAGTGTTCTCCCCCAGGTCTCTCACCTCCATAAGTAACTATGCATCTTTTTATTTTGATTCTTTGTGGAAGAACAGGTGAATGTTGTGTACCTGTATTCAAGGTGTTTCTTTGAGTAAAAAGGGGAGAGAAAGCCAGTTACCCCTGAAGAAAACCACATTTTCATGGTAATATAGTAAAATTGGCTTTAAAATAGTACAGTTTTTACTGTTCTTCTCTATATAGTATGTGAATATGTTTGATTTTTCTTATAGTTGTGGGTGTGTTGAATATATTTTTGTATAAGTGTGTGTTTGTGCCTGTAGCAGAACATATCTAAGATAAAACAGGCAGAATACCCAGGGATAAAGAATAAAGAGTATTAAATTCCAGAAATATTGAGTCTAAAAGTCACAGTGATGAAAAAACACTGAAAAAAAACACAGGTATTTTGCATGGGGGTCCTCTTTAATAGCTCAACAGCATAGGTCCTGTTCTGTGCCACCATTTTTAAAGGTTATTAGAAGCAATATTCAGATCTAAAGGAATACATGATGGTAGTGTTAATTCATTTATGTGGAATGTTTCCTCTAACATTTGAGAACACAAATTATACACCTACCAGAACAAGAAGGTGGGCCTTGTCTTTCTAATAAATGAGGACAAAGGAAGATTTAAAAAAAAAAAATAGCTGTATTTTTTAACACTATCTGGAATTTTAAAGTCATTCCCTCAGAAATCATGAGAATATGTTCTTGTGTCCCCTCCCACACACCAAAATGTTGAGAAGTATATGTAAACATAAAAGTTGCAGAGCCAGGCATAGTGGTGCATGCCTGTAATCCCAGCTGCTGGGGAGGCTGAGACAGGGGGATGATTAGTTCGAAGCCAACTTCAGCAAATGGCAAGGTGCTAAGCAACTCAGTGAGACCCTGTCTCTAAATAAAATACAAAATAGTGCTGGGGATGTGACTCAGTGGTTCAGTGCCCCTGAGTTCAATCTCTGATACCAAAAAAAAAAAAAAAAAAAAATGTTCGGCTCTGATTTCATGTTTTTTTTTTTTTTTTTTAATCCTGAAGCTTTTTCTTTCTCCAGTCTCCTCAGTTGTCTTTGGATATGTACCTCTCTTGTAGCTGGACACTTTATGGAATTAGAATATATTTATTATTATATAAGTTTTCTACATGATTTAAAATACACATCAATGGAGTATTTTATATTTCTCACCTAAAAACAATACAAAATAAATCTAGATTTAAATTTCATTTCGTTTTTGTATGTGAATCTAGATTAATTCTTTTTGACCCTTTGGGTTAGAAGTCCTTAATGGATCTGGGCTTTCCTATCTGGATCTGAAATAAAACCTGTCTTTATGGGCAGCAAGGGAGCATGAAGCCAGAAAAAAAATGTTTTCCTTTGATAAGCTTGAAAAGTCAATTTCAAGGATAAAGCACCTTGATAAAAGTGAATCAGACTAGATAAACACAAATGGAAACCAGGGAAATAGAGACATAAATAGATATGTGATCTTCTACTTTTTCTAAGTAAGAAAGGCAGCTACTTGTAGAATTCAGGTACTTTTCAAGATGGAATGCAACAGCAACAATAAAACAGGAAGACAGAAAATTGAATATAATGAAGAATATTGTAAAAGTGACTATGAATGTGAGATGAAAATAATTTGAACAAATATTTTAGAGGCATTTGCCTATGAGTTATGAAGTATACCTAATTTGAACATATCTCATTAACTTTGAACATATCATAGGTGTATTAGTGAAGATATGAGAAATAGTCAACTATTAATTTAATTGCTTTGATTTATTAATTATATACATACATTTACAAAAATATTAATATTTGTATTCACTATGAATTTTTTTGGTGGGATACTTTTCACAAGCTCTGAAATCCTAGCCCAAGTCTCATCATCACAGACTCCAAATTAATAATATAATAATGAGGTTTCTGGCTTTATTTTTTTCAAAAAGAACCTTGTATAGTTTTGGGTGAGTTGTTATAATGCATAAAGTCACAGGTTCCTGTTTAGTACATTTGTTTTTAATTTACATATTTAGAAATTATTTTTATGTAAAATGGTAAATCTATGTTTACTATATAAAGTAGAATATAAAAAAACAAATATTGAGTGTTTGAGAAATTAACTCACCTAGTCTACAATGTGACTCTTGCAAATTTAACTGATTCAAGAAAGTTGCATGATGATGGTTTCCATGTTACTTGGGAAAGCCATATTTAAATATTATGCTATGAAGGACTTTTTAGTACTCTTGAGAGTGATTCTGTAAAGAGTATATATTCCCCCTTCTGTTTTTATTTTTATTTTTATTTATTTATTTTTTTTTGAGAGAGAGAGAGAATTTTTTAATATTTATTTTTTAGTTTTCAGCCGGCACAACATCTTTGTTTGTATGTGGTGCTGAGGATCTAACCCGGGCCACATGCATGCCAGGCGAGCGCGCTACTGCTTGAGCCACATCCCCAGCCCTGTTTTTATTTTAAATGATCAGTTGGTTCAACTCTTTGCCTTGCTCTTTTACCTGAAGTGAATTGATGCATGCCGACTCAGATTATTTGTATTGAGCCTCCACACTTACATATAACCTTCTGCCTCTAAACACAAGTTAACAATAACAACACCAGTAACAATAAAAACCAGCATTTTTGAAATACTTTTTGCTAAATGCTATAATAAGTGATTTAGATACAATATGTGATTAAATCTTTATGTTGTTTTACAGATGTCCATGTCATATTTTTATTCTGTTGTATGCTTATTAAAGCCCACTATGTTCCTTTTTCTAATCTAAAAACTAAGTGTCTTATAGCTTGTTAAAGGTAAATTTTGATTGATACACCTTTGTACTTTCTCGTGTAGACATTTTGGTGCTTGGCATTAAATTGGTATTTGAAAACAATATATAAAATGATCAAATGGTATAATAAGTCAATGAAAGTATCCACCATAAGAATTCAGATGCTAAAGAATACATTTGAATTTATTGACATTTGCATCATCAATGTTCATTAAATTAACCATTTGAATGACAAGTGGATTCATTTTATGTAGTTCCCTGTCCTCACAAACAGCTATTTTCAGTTTATAGAGTAGAAGACATTTGAATGAATCTCCATCCTTTATAAAATCTTTAATGGTCTATTACTCTGCTTTTGTATTTTTTCATTAACCTTATCATTACATGGCATTAATTTAACAAATCAATGTATACATGGAGATTGAAGAAAGCACCTACATCTTAATGTAAAAAAATGCAAATGCTTAAAGAGCTAATTATAACATCATAATTTGGGGGAAAATATGAGGAAAATAATGTATATTTAACTGAGTACGTGGCATTATGGTTTTTCTTTTTTTTTAATTTTTTATTGTTGGTTGTTCAAAACATTACAAATTTCTTGATATATCATATTTCACACTTTGATTCAAGTGGGTTATGAACTCCCATTTTTACCCCATATACAGATTGCAGAATTACATCAGTTACACATCCATTGATTTACATATAGCCATATTAGTGTCTGTTGTGTTCTGCTGCCTTTCCTATCCTCTAGTATCCCCCCTCCCCTCCCCTCCCCTCCACTCCCCTCTTCTCTCTCTACCCCCTCTACTGTCATTCATTTCTCCCCCTTGTATTATTTTTCCCTTTCCCCTCACTTCCTCTTGTATGTACTTTTGTATAACCCTGAGGGTCTCCTTCCATTTCCATGCAATTTCCCTTCTCTCTCCCTTTCCCTCCCACCTCTCATCCCTGTTTAATGTTAATCTTCTTCTCATGCTCTTCGTCCCTACTCTGTTCTTAGTTACTCTCCTTATATCAAAGAAGACATTTGGCATTTGTTTTTTAGGGATTGGCTAGCTTCACTTAGCATAATCTGCTCTAATGCCATCCATTTCTCTGCAAATTCTATGATTTTGTCATTTTTTAATGCAGAGTAATACTCCATTGTGTATAAATGCCACATTTTTTTTATCCATTCGTCTATTGAAGGGCATCTAGGTTGGTTCCACAGTCTTACTATTGTGAATTGTGCTGCTATGAACATCGATGTAGCAGTGTCCCTGTAGCATGCTCTTTTTAGGTCTTTAGGGAATAGACCGAGAAGGGGAATAGCTGGGTCAAATGGTGGCTCCATTCCCAGCTTTCCAAGAAATCTCCATACTGCTTTCCAAATTGGCTGCACCAATTTGCAGTCCCACCAGCAATGTACAAGTGTACCCTTTTCCCCACATCCTCGCCAGCACTTGTTGTTGTTTGACTTCATAATGGCTGCCAATCTTACTGGAGTGTGATGGTATCTTAGGGTGGTTTTGATTTGCATTTCTCTGACAGCTAGAGATGGTGAGCATTTTTTCATGTACTTGTTGATTGACTGTATGTCCTCCTCTGAGAAGTGTCTGTTCAGGTCCTTGGCCCATTTGTTGATTGGGTTGTTTGTTCTCTTATTGTCTAATTTTTTGAGTTCTTTGTATACTCTGGATATTAGGGCTCTATCTGAAGTGTGAGGAGTAAAGATTTGTTCCCAGGGTGTAGGCTCCCTATTTACCTCTCTTATTGTTTCTTTTGCTGAGAAAAAACTTTTTAGTTTGAGTAAGTCCCATTTGTTGATTCTAGTTATTAACTTTTGTGCTATGGGTGTCCTATTGAGAAATTTGGAGCCTGACCCCACCGTATGTAGATCGTAGCCAACTTTTTCTTCTATCAGACGGCGTGTCTCTGATTTGATATCAAGCTCCTTGATCCATTTTGAATTCACTTTTGTGCATGGCGAGAGAAAGGGATTCAGTTTCATTTTGTTGCATATGGATTTCCAGTTTTCCCAGCACCATTTGTTGAAGATGCTATCCTTCCTCCATTGCATGCTTTTAGCCCCTTTATCAAATATAAGATAGTTGTAGTTTTGTGGATTGGTTTCTGTGTCCTCTATTCTGTACCATTGGTCCACCCGCCTGTTTTGGTACCAGTACCATGCTGTTTTTGTTACTATTGCTCTGTAGTATAGTTTGAAGTCTGGTATCGCTATACCGCCTGATTCACACTTCCTGCTTAGCATTGTTTTTGCTATTCTGGGTCTTTTATTTTTCCATATGAATTTCATGATTGCTTTCTCTATTTCTACAAGAAATGCCATTGGGATTTTGATTGGCATTGCATTAAACCTATAGAGAACTTTTGGTAATATCTCCATTTTGATGAAGTTAGTTCTGCCTATCCATGAACAGGGTATATTTTTCCATCTTCTAAGATCGTCTTCTATTTCTCTCTTTAGGGTTCTGTAGTTTTCATTGTATAAGTCTTTCACCTCTGTTGTTAGGTTGATTCCCAAGTATTTTATTTTTTTTTTGAAGATATTGTGAATGGAGTGGTTGTCCTCATTTCCATTTCAGAGGATTTGTCGCTGATATACAGGAATGCCTTTGATTTATGCGTGTTGATTTTATATCTTGCCACTTTGCTGAATTCATTTATTAGCTCTAATAGTTTCTTTGTAGACCCTTTTGGGTCTGCTAGGTATAGAATCATGTCATCAGCAAATAGTGATAATTTAAGTTCTTCTTTTCCTATTTTTATACCTTTAATTTCTTTCGTCTAATTGCTCTGGCCAGTGTTTCGAGAACTATGTTGAACAGAAGTGGAGAGAGAGGGCATCCCTGTCTTGTTCCAGATTTTAGAGGGAATGCCTTCAGTTTTTCTCCATTCAGAATGATGCTAGCCTGAGGCTTAGCATAGATTGCTTTTACAATATTGAGGTATGTTCCTGTTATCCCTAGTTTTTCTAGAGTTTTGAACATAAAGGGATGCTGTACTTTGTCGAATGCTTTTTCCGCATCTATCGAGATGATCATATGGTTCTTATTTTTAAGTCTATTGATGTGGTGAATAACATTGATTGATTTCCGTATATTGAACCAGCCTTGCATCCCAGGGATGAATCCTACTTGATCATGGTACCCAATTTTTTTTGATATGTTTTTGTGTCTGATTCGCCAGAATTTTATTGAGGATTTTTGCATCTAGGTTCATTAGAGATATTTTCTTTATTGATGAAAACTAAAATTCAGAAGAAAAGGACAAAGACAAAATTGAGAAAAATATTATATTTCATTGCTTCCACCTTTAACTGTTTTCAAAATATATCCCATTGACAAAAATAATCAAATTATAATTGATTTCATTCTATAATGAAATTATAAAATGAAATCAATGAAAATTTCATCCTATGATAAATAAAATTTAAACTAAAATATATTATTATCTTTTTTGGCATTTTTAGTTTTTTCCTAATGAATATTACTTATCTACAAATGATATTCTTTACTTTTATTTGGCCCTTTTACACAGAGTTTTCTAGCTCTTATACAGTATTCAAAATAAACTGCTAGTACGACCTATAAATATTATAAGAACCTACTATAACTGTCCATTTTTCAAAGTCAATTATTGTTGACATTAAATACATTTTTAAAAATATGCTATAGTGTGGAATTAATAGACTCTACATGGTATCTAGTGGAAACTGGGGAGAAAGAATCCATCTCTCAAACTCCTAATATACTACTTTGAAGGGTATTTTATTGAACTATTCTATAGGGCAAACATAATTCAGCTGAACTTATTGTTACCTTCTCAATATACAGGCAAAATAGATTCATCAGATTACCTCCTAAAAGTTTATTTATAATTGAATTATTTAAATTTCATAACATAGGTCATCATAGAAATAGATTATGTAAAGAGCAGTATATATAAACAAGGCAGCTATGAATCATAACAAGAACATCATTATTCCAAGTTCCTGGTTTTAATTTAATATTATGTGGAAGTAATTATTTCCCTAAGTACTGATTCCATGTAAAGTTTTTGCGGGGAATTCTTCACCCTCCTTTTTGATTACCATTGCCTAACTCCAAATTTCATTTTCCCAATGTTGCTAAAAAATTATCTACTTCCTGATTCTTCAGAGTAAATTAATAACCAGTCTCAAATACGCTCTGTATATAAACAGAATATGAATTATAAATTAAGAAAATAAAACGGGTCTCTTCTACTCTTCATGACTATTAGTAGGAAGTTCTGGTCAAAATAATTTATATTTGCATGTCCATTATTTATATTCAACTATAATGAGGTACAAAGTTTAATTAACACAATATTTAGTTTATTAACTACAGGAAGTTAGACATTATAAGTGGTGAGGAAGTTAAGACATTTCTATGTAATTCTTTCTATTTAATGATGCAAAAAATTGTGCATTGTGTTCAGGCCATAAGCAGTATACACTTATTTATTTACTCTCAATGTTTAAAATATTGTAAGAGGCAAAACTAGGTTATAACAATAAAGATTTTTAATTGAAGTAATTTCATAATATACAGATTTTTTTAAAAAGTTGATTTGTTTATTGGAATATTCCAGAAAGGTGAATTCTACCAGTGAGTTCCCTCAATATTCTTCCTCAGATTGTAAACATTCAGCTGTAATGTACTAGAAAAATTTTGTTATTCTTTTAAAATCTGAGCTTTTTCCTAATACATCATTTTTTTTTTTCTGATTACCAGTAAGTTTTTCTTCAGATAAGTTCAGAAAGCATATTTTGCGCATCTACATGCCACTGATTGCACTAAGTGCTGAGGATATAAAGATTCTGAAGATTTTTTTCATATGCTTAGGAATCTTCCTGTCTGGTTGAGAAGTCAGAAATAGCATCGAGTTATTTCCATGCTGTTCAATAAAGGAAAAGATACCACAGTTCTCATGGCTACTGGAATGTTAATAGAGACAGATTCTTTGCTACCTAGTAGAGTGGAAAGTCAAAAAATTTCCTAAAGGAGATGTCTGAGTTTTGAAGAATGGCTAGGACTTACTCAGTTGGGAAAAATGTGAAGAAACAGAAGCCAGCATGGATGAAGGCTCAGAAGACTAGAAATAGGATGCAGTGTGTACCGGTGTGTGCCGGTGACAGAGAAAAACTCAGTATTGCTAGAATGGAAACGACAGAACAGGGCTAATGTAGCTGGAGAAGTGTTTGTAGAACAAATTACAGAAAGAATCTTCTTGTGTCTGCTTTCTCTGAGAATCTAACAATTCAAAATTCTTACCTCCATCCAGTCCAATTCAGCAAATATGTACGGCAGGAAGATTAAGTACACTGCTTTACCATGAAAAAGGCGGAATCACAATTTAATGTACAAATAGTGTTCATATTCTCAAGTCCTAGTACTCTAGGTTTGCTTTTCTTCCCTTTAACTTTGTATTGTTGATGCTATTTAAAACATACATGATGAGAAAAGTGAGTATTGATTGGTTTAAAATTTTGATGATTGGGAAGCAAAGGGTCAGAGAGTCCAGCTAACATGTCAGGATTCCATAATTATGAAAGGACCTGGAAAAGGTTCAGGTAATCTTATCCAGATGGCATATATGAAAAGAATTTTTTCAAATTGAAATCAGATATGGTTGTTTTTCTCATGATAGTTACGTTGAGAAGCTATCGCATACTAAAATGGCTAAATAGTTTTCAACATATAATTACTTTATTAAAGCCCTTTTATGGTGTACTATTGTTCCAATGTTTATTCTAGAAAATAAAATAAATTTTTAAATGAGTTTTAAAAAAAATGGTTGCTGATTTATATAAAAAATGAAAACTAGTCTATGTGACTATTTGGAGTGCCATACAATATAATTCATTAAATTGTACTACATTAAATTGTATTAACTAATTTAAAAAGTTAATACTAATCACTAACAATAAATATGCAGTATTTTATTTATGAGCTGTGTAGTGAGAGCAATTTTGTGCGGTTCCCTATTTTTAGGTTAAAAGAAGAACAAAAGGGATAGTGGCTTAATTTGCTGAATAAGATTTAATGATTAGAATAAAGATCTCTATTGAAGTGAGTGTGAGACCTGATAGAATGAGCTATAATTATATTTATGGAGTGTTTTAATTTTTAAAAACTCCTCCAAGCACATTATTTCATTTTATCTGTACTCTCCGAGAAGATATTTTATAGATAATGACATTGTAGCTTAAGAGGTTAAGTGACTTAACTAAATCACACACCTGATTAGTGACAGAACTGGGGCCAGAAATTCTAGTCCAGTGCCATTTTTCAATTCATGCTGCCAAATTATGTAAAAGATTTAAATATTTAAGTCTGTATAAAGTAGATTTGTAGGGAAGAAATGTAAAATATACTTTGCTGATTAACTGCAGAACCCAAGGGATATGAGTTCTAGCAAATGGTACCTGTTTAAGAAGGTAGTTAGGCAATTTTTTCCAAGATTGACTTCACATACCAGCTTTACAGGGGAAATTGCCACTGTATCTGCTTGCATAAACCAACTACAAGAACAATCACAGTTAGGCACTGGTCAGTTTCTCCAACACCATGAATGAAGAATCTTTAATCCACCTTTGCTTTGAATATTATTTTTTACAGTTTATGCCTTTGTTTTATTCATAATCCGTCTCTCCTCCTTTGTATTTATCTTGAAGACCTCTGAATTGTTTTGTTCCTCTAATATGCACATATTTCTAAAACAAAGGTCTCCTGCCTGCAAAATGTTTGTATAGAAAGAGACTTCATTACATAGTTATTCATTATGGACTACTCAAAGACATGATTATGCAGTGATGGTTTACTATTTGCCATTTGAGATTCAGTAAAATTAAAATGTGAATTGTAAAGACAAATAAAGGTCTCAAGTAAAATAAACACATTTGGAAATTGCATGCTTTCCACAATAATATATGCCATGTTACAATTCACCCTAAGCTCATTTTATTTCCTTATATTATTATTAGAAAAGAATATAATTGAATACTTTAAGAATTTGATTCACCCAAAATTAATATAATTCTAGCAAAGAAAACAACACACAGCATTAAAATGAGTATTATTAGCATGAAAGGCGAAACAATCTGATACATATTGATATTAGTAAAAGATCATAGCTAATCAGCAAGATAATTGTGGAACAAGAGAATGATCTAGAGACAGTGAAAAAAAATCAGTGCTTTTGCATTGCTTTTCATTTCCCTTCCTGTCTTCTTTCATTTTCTAATCTTAGAGGAGAAATAAATATATCATAATTATAATGGTAACATTCTTAATAGTCTATGAAAAATTTTATTTTTTATCTCTCAGAATAGTGAGGTAGTTTTACTGTATTTTTATTAAGTGATCCATGTTTCTCTCACAAGTAACAGGATGCCGTACAATTTTATTGTAGAGTTAGATAGCTTTTATATTGATGTGTAGGTATACTGTGAGCACTTTCCAACTGCCAGAAGCATTCACTTACCGGACTCATCAAACCCTAGAGCACACACATCAAAACATGGAAGGAGCGCAATGTAAAATATGTGCATTCAGCTAATTGTTTATAAGTGATGTTGAAAAATTGTAGGGCAGGCAGCAATAATTTATGATGGGCATTTACTTTTCCATGAGAGCATCTGTATTAGACACATATAACTCTCTTGATAACACATAGTGCTCTTCATCATCTACCATACCTAAGCATCAGTTCATCCTTTCTCTAAAGCCCTTGGCCCAGGAGTGGAGTTTCACTCACAGTACCAGAATGCCAACTCCCATATGATATACAAATACTACAGGAAAGCCTCAATGGCCAACCCACTGGCTGCTTCATTGAATGTTATTGCAATTTATTATTTATCCAGGATTTTGAACTTTCTAAAGAATTTTTTTTTAAGTTTCTTGGTATTTACATAAATTTATGGAGGTAAATAGCACAATGGGGAAGAACATTGCCTAAATTGTCTTCCAAAAAGCTTATTAAACAGTCTCCAGCCTGTTCCAGGCCAAGAATTATTATTCTCCAGAATAATGTGTACTTTCCTCTTTTATGTCTACATCACTAAAATGAGATACTTAGGTCATTATTTTCTGATGAAGTAACTGGTTAAGGATGATTTGACAATTGCCCATGTAAAGAAAGAGAAACAGTAAATTTTAAGTGGCATTCTTTTAGATTAAATATAATAATAATTTTTTTTCTGTTTCCAAGTCTTGGATGATGATATGGTAAGCAAGATATTTCAAAAAGAACTAAATATTAGAGATCATCAGCATCCCTAACAATGAAGAAATTAAATCGTTTTCCTTTTATTTATCTATACTTTATATATTTAAAAAATTATCTGATGTGATAAAATAGTTGGTTGGGTGCTCAAAAATTCATATTTTATATTAAAAATCTGGAGTGTTGCTTCTTCCTAATGTCACTAATGATATCTCATAATTTTTTAAGCATTTATGACATTTTATCTTTTTAAAGTTGTAATTTACCACTTTTACAACATTGTGTGAATCGAAGATTAGACATTAAATTTAGCTATCATAAATAGTAGTATATAAATATACTGACAATAAATGTAAGATGAAATAAATTGTATACCGATAGTTAAAAGATAATGATTACTGACCAGAAAAGTCTTTGCAATGTATTTTCAATCCTTTAGACTAAAATTATAATCAGTAAAATATATTTTTGAAAATAGTTACTAATAATAAGTTTGAAATTGGTAAACAGAGATGAAATATTTTGACTTAACATTTATTTCCCAGAAACAACCACCCTCACTGATGATCACTTTACAGGACTCTGAATAAACCAGGGGTTCTGAAGGAAACACATTGAAAATAGTCAGTAGCTTAAAGTGCTAACAGCATCAATTTGTTTAATTACAGAATACTTTATTAATTTTTTGTTTTTAATTGATAGATTCATATGGTTATTAAAATACTCCATGTAGCTTATAAACATATAATAAATGTACAAATATATATTTAGAAAAACAAATTGCTCTATTTACTACCACCCAGAAGTTAGTGTAGTATAAATACTGTTAGATTGAAAACAATGTTTATACATGATAAGTGATGAAAATAGATAAATTAATGTGTACATTTTAAAATCAGAATAAGATGATATTATATACAAGATCTTTCAGAAACCTGAAGCACAGGAATACTTCCCATCACATTCTATAATGCCTACAGTATCCTGATACAAAAAAAGACAATAACAGTATAAGAAAATAAAGCAAAATAAAAGTATAAACCAATACCCTCATGAACATCATCATGGAAATTCTCAACAAAATTTTAATAATTAAATCAATAAATTTATAAAAATAAAGCTAATGATTTGGAGTTTAATCTGATAATGCGAAGTTGGTTTAGACAAAAAAAAAAAGCAAGCAATATAATGACTATGTTAGTAAACTAAAGAAGAAAAATAATGTGCTTCTTCTAAGAAATCACAATAAGTCTTTATTAAAATTCAACAGAAGTTCCTGGAGGAAACAAATCCTAAAGTCAACATTATGCTCTATGATAAAAGACAAAATCACTTACCCATAAAATAGGAACAAGGCAAAGATGTTTTTCCTTACCACTTCTATTAGTCAATGTACTAGATGTTTTAATTTGTACAAAGAGGCAAGGCAAAGAAATACCATCTATATTGGAAGGAAATAAACTCATATTTCAGAGATTATTTTATTATCATTGCCCTTCAATAATCTTCAGTTAAGGGCAATTATTCTTTGTAAAGAATCTGATGGAATCTACAAAAGATATTAGATCTAACAAGTAAGTTTAGCAAAGTTGCAGAATAAAAGATCTATAAGCAATAATTAATTATAATTCTGTATTAGATCAAAGAATGATCACATTTTCTCACAGATTGTGGTTTATCTTTTCATTCTTTTAAATGTCTTTCAACAGAATTTGTTTTTAATTTTGATAAAACATTATAATTTCTTTCTTTTATAAACTGTGATTTGGAAATTGTATCTGATCTTTTTGCCTAATTCAAGGTCTCAAACATCTTCTTCTATAAGATTTTTAGCTCCATGTCTTAGATAAAATACAAAAACCATGATCTGGGGAAATGATAAATTGTACATTATCTAAAAAGTACCACAACCTTTTTTTGTTTTTGAAAAACACAAATAAAGAATGGGGAAAAAAAAGCCATGAAAATCCATTGATAAAGCCATTTAAATCCATTCATAGTGTAAGAGGCATGGAAAGAAACACATGTAGCACAGACAAACAGAAATTTATTTAAATATATTTGTTAATCTATAGTTTTGTCATTGTGTTCATCAGCTTTTCATTGTTGTAACCAAAATACCTGTCTAGGAAATCTTAGAGGAGAAAGTTGGCTCATGATTTCAGAGGTGGAGTGCATGAATAGCCCACTTCATTGCTCTGAACTTGAGATGAAGCAGAACATTATGGCAGAAGGGTATGACACAGGGAAGCTACTCAGCTCCTGGTGGCCAAGTAAGAGAGGGAAAGAGAGGGGATAGGAGAGGGAGGGGGAGGAAGGGGGTAGAGGGAGGAAAGAAGAGAAGCCAGGTGAAAAAGTCAACCATGTTTGTTTTTATATTTGTACTATGTCTGTCTGCATCTATGTATTTGAGAGACAGAGTGCACACATAAGAGAGAGAGAGAGAGAGAGAGAGAGAGAGAGAGAGAGAGAGAGAGTTTTCCTTTTTGTTTATGGTACACAAGCACTTCTGCCTGGGAGTTAGCCAAAAGGAAAGTTCAAAAACATACTCTTCTGCAGACGCCCTCATTTGTGACAGAAATCTAAAGACTGACTTAGGCCATCCCCAAAACCATTCTTAAATTTGACAATTTGTTAGAAATAACTCATTTGAAATATACTGTATTTAAAACTGCAGATTATTGAAGGGCAAAGATAATGATTAAAGCCAGTCAAAGGAAGAGATATAGAAGGTAGTTTATAGGGATTCTAAATGTGAAACTTCCACTGTGTTCTCTATGGTCAGGAAGAGTTTCCTGCCCACCACTGATTCATGACAATATGGTACAGAACATTGCCCATCAGAGAAATATCTAACATCTACATTCAGAGATATTTTGGAGGCACCATCACATAGGCATTACTGATTGAGTCTTTGTGATTGAACTCAATCACCAGGTTGACTGATATATTGATATATCTATCATTTGGGTTTGGTCAGCTCCCACTTTGAACAAAGATTCTTCTATTTGGCATAGTCTGAGAAGGAAGCTGCTGGGACAGGCTATACTTCTCTTTGAGTAAGGGCAAATTCTTTATTACACAACTTTAAAAAATTGTTTGTTCTTTTTATTTATATATGACAGTAGAGTATATTTTGACATATTTAATAAAACATGGAATATGTCTTATTCTAATTGAGATCCAGTCTTGTGGATGTACAGGATATGAAGATTCAATGTGGTGTATGCATAGGAAAGTCATGCTAGATTCATAATTTTTTAAGACATAAAGATAAAAAGATTGAATTAATTAAATAGAAAGATAGTCGATATGGATCCTAATATGTAATTTATAGGAAAAATTAGTAAAGGTATAAAATTCATAAGTATTATTTATCATTGATTATTTAAATGGACAAGATTTAGAGTTAGTTATTCAGTATATTGAATAATTATTGAAAACCAAGTAAGATAGAGAAGAAAACTTCTGGAAGTAAATTGTTGATAGAGTTAGTAAATGGTTTTCAGGTTTTGTTTTATGATTTTTAATGGATTTAATGTCCATATATGTATAAATTGGATAACATACACTTAAACAGCAGTGTGAATGCTATTTTATTAAAAGAATGTATCATCATATACTATGGTAGTAAAATATATTTTCCTAATAATCTCTTAATAACTTTTTCATCATAGGTAACATTCTTAGTGTATAAGAATTTTTTTTGTTATTTTTGAAAATAAGTATGGCAAGCCAGGTGCTGTGGCACACGCTTGTAATCCTAGTGGCTCCAGAGACTGAAACAGGAGAATCACAAGTTCAAATCCAGCCTCAGCAACTGGGAGGTGCTAAGCAACTCAGTGAGACCCTGTCTCTAAATAAAATGCAAAATAGGGCTGGGGATATGACTTAGGGGTTCACTGCCACCGAGTTCAATCCTTGGTACCAATAAATGAATGAATGAATGAATAAATAAATAAATAAATAAAGTATGGCAACTGAGAGAAAGTAAAACTTCAGACAATAATTCATAGTTATTGGGGAAGCAGGGTTACAATTTCAGAACATTTGGTAGAACATGTTTTCACATTGTGTACTTCCCCTTGTCAATATTAAATAACATGTAAACGATTAGGTTTAGTCAAGGCATGTTGCTGTGTTATTAATAAACTTCATGCATGGCTCAGGAATCATCAGGACAGTCATGAAAGCTATTTTTGTTTCATGATTCATTTGTAGATCTTAGCTCAAAATTTAATTTCTCTGGAGCTTTTAGCAAAGTACAAATAAGTACGTGATTGCTAGGAAACTCAGGTCTCTATTCAAGTACTGTGAAAAAATGTACAAAACATTGTCTTCCAGAGTGAAAAGCATTGCATAAATAATAATCAGTATACTGAACTATTCTTCAAAGTAGGTTTAAACATAAATGATTACTACCAGCTAATATAGTACACAAATTGCTAAGAAATTTTTCAGTAGCATTTTTCATAACAAACATGGAACTGCAAATAATTGCTCCTCACAAGAAGAATAAAACTGTGAGATTTTAATGTTTTTTTAAACTCTTGGCTAATCACTTGAAAAGAAAATAACCCCAAACAACTTCTGGTAATTTTGGTAGATTTTTAACAATCTTTTAGTTCATATTTTGAATAAAAAACATATATAATTTCAGAGTAGACATTTTAATAATTTCACATCCAAATTTGAAGTTCCAAGTTTGACTTTCAGAAATATTATTCTCCTTTCCCTTTCTCTGCTTGTGTTTACACTAGATATTTGAACAGTGTGGTAATTTCTTACCACATTGTCACTGGAAGCAGTTTTATTGCCAGGGAATATTCCTCAACTGTTGATAACATCTGTTAGTTTTATTCTTTTGGCAGAAAGATTATATTTAGGGCTAGCTTTCCTCACCAAATCATGAAATTATGGGCTTGAAATAATTATTCTCCTGCTGAGATTACACAACTGGCATTTTGCTGGGTCCGTGACAAAAAGCTAACCTGTAAACAAGGCCCTTTTTGTATTTTAACCTTTGGATGGAATCCAAAAGAGTCTTATACTGAGTTCTTTATTAACAGAAAGCGATCTAGCAAGGTTCAGTGTATGGAATGAATGGAGATATTTAAGTTCTCTTTTAATTTTGAGGCTTTATTATAAAACACAATTGTATTAACTGTTTTGACCTCTTGAAAGACCAAGACAAATTTATTACCTTTTGGTTTCAGTGGATGAAGGAATTTCACATTTTTTCCCCTTAGAAATATTCAAGTCTGAGAGAAGAGAAATCAACTATTGATATAAGCTGTTTGGAAATCTCCTAACAGACCTTCTTAATATTTTTTATGAACAAATATTGTTTTTATACGTACCATGTACTGAGTATAAGAGAGTCAAACAATTTAAATATCAAAGCCACAAATTATTTAATTTGCTGCTAAAAATCTTAGCCATGAATGGGGAAAAAAAGGAGGTATCGGAGACTATTAATATAAATTATTAAGTGAAATCCATTGTTGCTATTTGACAAGTGTTCTCTTTTATAAGTAGAATGGACAAGTCACTACTTAACACACACACAGAGAAGATGTTTTCTAAGGACAAGATGAGTATATTATTTCTTTATTTTTGAAAACTATACAATTTTTATATTTCATAAAGGATTTAAATAATTCTGAGAAGATGACCTTTCTGGAGCAGAGGATGTTTTCCCTATTATTATTCTCTATCCTGAAGTTCCTATTGAAAGATGTGACATTTCCAAAGAACTTTAAGCAAAAAATATGAAAGGACAGAACAGGAAGTACATTCATGATAAGAAAATAGTTTGGCTATATGACCCCAATAAGACAAGTTAAATATATTAACACTACTTATTTTATATTGAAATACCAGATGGTAGCCAGAAAAAAAGAAATCACTAAACAAAGCTGAATTTGGAGTATGCTCTGACATTTGTAGTCATAATCTTATACTTCTTTATGTAAACAACCAACAAATGCTTATATTTTCCGGTTCTGGTGTGTGTGTGTGTGTGTGTGTGTGTGTGTGTGTAATTAGTTACATATACGAAGACAAGTCAATAACTAGAAGCTTGATGCTTATACCTTCTTTGTATTTTATTACATTGTTGAATATATTGCTATATATAGTAAAATAATCTTTGAAATAGTTTCCAAATAAAATTTGTATTTTGCTATTTGTACATACTATCCTTACTAGAAATTATTTTTAATCATTGAATTTATTTATTAAAAAGAGCATAACATCTCAAAGGCATTTTTTCAAATATGTGTTACATGTAACTTGGGATACGGCAGAATCTCAGAAATAAAAGAAATGGATAACATTTTTGGAAAATGTGTATTACTAATGTTAACAAGTTCTTTACTTGTTACTTGTACCACTTTACATAGTTCTCAATACCTCTTACTTGTTAAAGTATATCATGGATATTAAAAAGGAGCATAGAACTTGTGACATTTTCCAAACAAATTATATTATGAAAACTTTTATATCTAAGAATTTATTCAAGAGATATTAATAAGTACTAGAATTATCATAGTAAGTGAATCTGGAAAGAGTTCATATTCTAGTAAAAAAGTATCTTAGAACTATACCTTCTTTATAACAGCTGACAGGAAGTAAGAGTATCAATGCTTCATATACATTATCAAAATAATTTTAATAATTAATAATTTTAATTTTCAAAATAAAGGTCATGTATCTAGCAATGATAAAGTCTGAATTTGAACATGGGGACTTCTAGTGACACTACATTAAATAGACCACTAACCTTTTTATGATGGCCTTCCTAAAGTAGGACAAAGAAAATACGTTGTCATCTATGTGAAATTTGGAGCTGTACTTTTATTTCATAATACGAATAAACCAAATGCTGTGAAACTAGTAGCAGGAATTGCATTTCAAACAAACAAACAAAAAAATGTGATGGGACTGCTGACTTGTTTTATCAAATTCAGATAATTCTGTGTTTTTATGAAACATTTATGACTTAACTAGTGGTCACTGTCACCTGCTGAGTTCCTAAGAGACTAATCATACAAACCATGTAAAGGTGCCTATGTGTATTTCTAGCTGAAAAAAAAATAATTCAGTCTAAATGGAAGCCATTTTGAAAGTAGGAGCAATGTACTGTTTTATGTCATCTGTATCTTTTCATCTTCCATTGGCACCATCACCCAGGAGTGGTGCCAGCTCTTGCCAACAGTTGAATCAAGCTGATGTTATAGTACTAGCATTATGTAATTCTAGCCATGATAAAAAAATAGATTAGTCACAATTTATCACCTACCAAGATTAAAAACTATGAGCTTTTCTGTTTTTTTAGTTCATTTTCCAGCAAGAAACCCATCTCCCCAGTCATGTCTGTATCTTGTTCACAAATGTGACTCTACTTATACTGCAGTTATTCTGTCCTGATATATTTGGGGGAAGTTCCATTTTCCCTCCAATTTCCTACATGTAGCCTTAACCCTTATAGATGTAGCAAGCCATCAAGAGCTGCTGCTTGCTAAAAGAATCAGGAAAAAGTGTATAGGCACAGAAAGTATAAGTTTGAAGTGGGATTGGAACTCAGAGAGCTGTCTGAACAGATACAAAGGAAAGTGAACAATGGGCAGAGAACCACAGTATTTTATAGAATAATTTTCTATTAGTGCATGATACTAAAATTCATAATGTTGGCTTATTTTTAAAGTACTAATTAAATAAATTAATACAAATTTGAGGCTATGTCTTTACTGTTCCTTCTTTAATATGAGGGATTAAGTTCACTCCAGTAGTCCAGCAATGGCACATGACACGTTCCCTCCTATAGTCTTTGCCCTAGACCTGAGAAAACACAGGATTCTGTTATGTAAGGTAGTATTTGCCAAATATTATGGTGGAGAAACTGTTGGAACATCACTCTTAATGAGATGCATTCTAAAATGGTTGTCTGCCTTGCATGCATAAGGCCCTGAGTTCAATCCCCAGCACCACCCCCAAAAAACAAAACTAAACTAAAATGGTTGTCATCCACACTGGACAAGTCATTATGGAACATGAATTTCAGTTCTGAGAAGACAGAAGTGGATCATGTCAGACTAAGACTTCTTAAAGCCATGTTACATCCATCCCTCTCTCCAGCTCACATATGCCCTCCTGCTGACATATCTGCAGCCTATACCTGCTCATTCTCTTCATCATCATTTGGTTTTTTATGTACTCTTGCCACCCTTTAGCTTCTTTCTGACCATAATAATCCTATTCTAGGAACAGAAGCTGTAGATCTTTGGAGAGCTGAAATACTCCTGTCACTGCACACTGTTAGCAGGTTTCTATCAGCTAACTGGTCAGATTACTTTCCCTGTTGTCTCAGTCTTTATTAGGTTGCTTGTGTTCAAATTAGACTTTCCAGCAGTAGTTGTCTGAGATGTGATGCCCAAATCATGCTTTTACTTCATTATTTTTTTCATTGACCCTCCTTTTCCTATTCATTCTGTATTTGACTCTAGTTTGCTATTCCTATTCTTAATAACTTGTGGAATGAACAGCATGATCCCCCTATTTGGAATCTGACAGTAAAATAAATTATATAGGAAGTAGAAGAAAACAGCCTTTGTCTCTCATTCCTATGGCTTTGCTAGTTAGTTCCATCTTAAGAAGCCATGCTCACTAAGACAGCAAAGGAAATGTCATAAGAATCTGAAATATATCCTTTCTCAATGAGAATTACTAAATATTATTTACAACTAAGTTCAGAAGTCAGTTTCCATCATTTATAGTGGAGTAATAATGCTTATGGAATTTTCAAAGTTTTCATTGCAATTTACTCTTTTTATACATATTTGGTCATGTGTCTTTACATTTCCTTTTTTCTTCTGATGCTGGCATCATTTTCCACTGAAATTGTATATTTCATTGAAAGTTGGAGAAGTGAGAGTTGTGAATGAAAGAATAAGGATTAAGCAGAGGGAGCCTGGTAAAACAATAGGGAGTAAAAGTGGGGAGAGTCAGCCTGAGGAATAAGGGAGTGAGTAGATGGAGGAGTGTAGGCTGATGTGATTGAGGAGGGTGCTAGCTGAGAGACCAGAAGGCTTCACTGGAAAAAGAGCTCTTCAGTTTGCTCCGCTCATAGTCCTTCTATTTTAATAATTTGAGTCAGAGGGAGGAAGGGGCAGGAATGGTTAGGACAACTAATGACAAACACAAGGGTTTGGGTGTATTCAAATAAATGAGTTCATTGATTTGAAGTATTAGGATCCTAAGCTTTTAGCCCATTAGTTCTTGATATGCCTTTGATGCCCATTTATATTACAGTTATTACTTGTAAATGCTTAGTGTTCTTTCTGTGTTTCCTTTCAAAGTAAGTTTTAGAAAAATATGGAACAATTTTTATTTGTAGTTATCATGACCTATTCACTTTTATTTTTAAACTCATGATAAGTGCTTCTCAGTAGCTATGATGCTGTGTTGACAGTATTTGGCTTTACTCTGAAGGCTTTGGAGTATATTCTTGGTCAAATTCTTCCAGGGAGTTGGTTGGAATATTGTGAGAGTCTAAAAAAATCAAATAGGTGGGGTATTCCTCCTCATCTCTACTTTTAAAGTGGAGACCTTTGTCTGGGCTTTTTCTTCTTCCTCTCTATCTCCATGACTTACCCTATCCCCCAGATAACACCAGAATTAAATATTCCTAATTGTTTCTTACTCTGGTTTCCATTTTTTTTTTCTTCTCAAAGATGTTGCTCTCTCTTAATCATTATTTTAAAAATATTTATTTGATAATTTTAATTTCAGCTATTATTCATCTTTTCTTTAGTTTATAACTTAAATAGTATAGTTGATATCAAATTATAATTAGCACACATGTGCACACACACACATACACACACACCAGAGTCCTAAATCCTACCACCCTTTGACATTCATATTCTTTAGGTCTCACAGTTTATCAGGGAGAAGATGTGCTTTTTTGAAGCTCTGAGTGTTAAATTTCTGTAATTTGACTTCAGTTAAGTTGCCTAGTACACAATAGCAACTGAGTAAATTTCACTGTCATTCATTTCCCAAACTTTTTGTGAGTCTTATGCATATTTAGACTTAAGAAAAACCTGTTTCTCCTTCAAATTACTTTGCTTTCAGATCAACAGAGTAAACTCTGCCTTAATGTGTCAACATGGTAAGGGCCATGCTGTTGTATTTCACTCCAGAGCACAGAACATAGACCCGTGCCCACCTGCAGAGGAGGGCACAATCTGTTAAGCTGCTCCATGGTTCCTGACATAGAATAGCTCTTGTGAATACCATAAAGAAATGATGACAGTTTCCACTTGGGCATTTTCAAATCAAATTCTTGGTTACATTTTGATGGGACAAATCACAAAAAAATTGTGATATTACCACAGTAGACTGACTTATCACATGGAATAACAAGCTAATCATGACAAATCCTAGTCTTGTTCCTTTGACCAGCCTTTTCCAAAGATTCATGTTGGATACAATAATACTTCAATTGCTTACTTGAAAGAATTGCCATTTGCAGATATTTCTTCAATAAATTTCTTAAAATAACTTGAGATAAATGCCTATTCTTTGTCAAGTTTCTCAGTACTTCACTATCATGAACTGGTATAGATAAATAGATGCATACATACTCACATGTATGCATACATGCTTAATTGGGACAGAGTTACAGTTGCCTCTGTAATGGCTTGAACTCATACTAGGGCCACTTTGAGTAAATGTGAAAAGCTTTCCTTACAGAATGTCCCTGAAAACCAATAAGCATTCTTAACCCAGCTATCTAGGCAATTTCTGATAGAAATTCAGACATACTTGACAGGTTATACTAAGAAGCCTGGAATATGTACATTATGTTACTCAGTTCTGACTTTAACAATTAAATCAGTGCTAGCCAATCAAATCAACTTACTGCTGATTTGCTGGCAAGTTTATAGGACATCTAAGAAGAGCATGCTGAACACCTAGTGATATCTTTTTATTGGATGTTTACTGTTGAAACTTCAAGAAATTCTTTAAGAATTTTCTCTTTAGAAAATCTCTTCAATTGTCTGTTTAAGACTATCTAGGCCTGAGAAAATTTAATCATGAATTTAATCAGCTTGTAAATGAGAATCAAAAGAAAAAAAGAAAGAGAGAGAGAGAGAGAGAATTCCCAAGGAAAGAGGATGGGATATTCTGGCGGTTTTGGCAGAGACTTAGCTTGTTATCCTGCAATATTGTTTTTTTTTTTTCATTTTATGTGGTCATTAGTGTAGAGCAAAGCACTCCAGTGCTTTATAATTAAAGAGAGTAGCTTTACCTCAGAAAGAATCCCTGAAGAGGCTTTGTTTGTACAAATAATAAAGACACAGATGCAGAGGTAGCTGATAAAACTTCTTGTACCAAAAGCATCTGTAACTATTTGTGCATGACAGAGTTCTGTATATGACACTGTTCTTGAATGGATAACAATTGATATCTTTGTACCATCTGTTATTTTGTGTCTGTGCCAAGTGCCAACACCATAAGGTAAAACCAGTGGTTTGTGAGCACTATGTTGTAATAGTACTCAGTTGGAATCTGGTGTTCTAGCAAGCTTCCTCAGGCTTTCAAAACTAAGAAAATACACTGACACATTTCAGAAGATAAAGATAGTCCTCAGAGTCGTTGCCTCTTGACTAATCACATTATGGAATAACCATGATAAAAAAAAGGAGGGTTGAAGTTTTATTTTTCCCTGTTGCAGATAGCTAACAACACCTCTCAATAGGTGAATAACAAAAGTTTTAAGGCAATTGGATAAGTCAATAAGGTCTCAGATTCTTACATTGAATGTCTCCATTTTTACTTGAATACCTAATCACTGAAATTATGTAAGGTCCATGAAGATTGGTCTTTGCCTCTACCCTCTGCTACTTTCATAATTAATATATGCCACCATTTCAGATACTTAACTCACTGTTGCTCAACTGTTGATTAGCTCCACAATAAATCACTAGAGCAAAGATTTGCTCAGGTAGCAGGAAAGGTGCAATGTTTCTTTGCTTAACTCTGAGAGTATATTTTATTACTATGGTCTGGACTTTTTAAGTTCGTAGTATCTTTATATTCAGCACGGGTTATTTTGAGTAACAGTAAGTTAAGTAAAACATAAACATACCCTGAAGAAAGTTGATATTTCTCCAAAAATTTCAGTGGCCTAACCATACTACACATACCATCAAGCATTAAAGGAAAGTAAAACATTAATAGGAAGTTATTCTATATAAAACAATTCATCTCACAACATCTCAAAATTTAAATGTATAATTGCATATAAATGCATAATCGTCTAGGGTCAATTCAATTATTTTCACCAAATTTATTTTATAAAAAGTTTATGTTCAAGGACCTGTACTGGATTTGTCAAAAAATAAAGAAATAAGTTGAAAAAAATATTGATAGATTTTTCATTTTAGACTGCAATTTTGTGTTTATTACTTGTTTGTAGCTATTCTCACATCTATTTCATTTAACTTTCATAAAAACTCACTGATAAAAACATGGGAAGTCTACATCTAAAATTCCCCAAATAGGAAAGGTCAGTGAGGTAGTCCCAGTCATCTAATCTATCAGCGTCAGCTTTCCTCTTTTCTCGTTGCTTTATAATTCTCCTCGGAAACCCTAAAGGAGAAAAGGAACGTGAAGATAAAGTAATCTGTACTACTCAGTAAAGAAAAATTCCAAATTAAAATAATACTATTAAGGAAAATCTAGTGACTATCTACTTAGAGATTGCAGGAATAACTGTATATAGAATGACTGTTATTAGATCTAACCTAAACTTTTGCCAGTTCTAGCAAAATTAGGTGCTAGATATGAATTAGCAAAATGGAGACTTGAGCTATATTTAAATTTTGTATTTTTGCTAACAGAAAATTAGAAGCTGGAATTAATTGCTAGCTCTTCTGCAAGCTGGCAAATTGTAACTATTTGTCTATCACAATATTTTGATATGGTTGCCAGGGCAGATCTGGTTCAATAGTGAAGGAGAAGCTGTGCTACATAAATTAACCATGTCAGATTTAGACTGGTAAGAGGATGGGCTAGGTAACTATTCTTGAGAAATGTAATGGCTATGGCTGGATACAAGTATCCACTAAAAACCACTGTCCTGATCTGGGTATATGGAAGTTAATTTACCAATTAGGGACATGTGATCAGCAAGCACTTGATTTCTATTTGAAAGTATTCTGATTGTTTTGATTATATTTTGCATATTGCATGATAAATAGGAGCACTTAATAATTATAACAAATTTATGTCAAGGGAGCCAAATCAGCAGAAGATATGTCCTGTATTACATCCCTTTCCTTCTTACATGAGGCTTCTGCCTAGATATTAACCTAAAACCTAGGCCAAAGTTAGTGTTGGAAGATTATTGCTAGATAATGATCAATAAAGAAATCAAGGAAACAAACCCTGAGGAAGAATTTTTTTTTTTTTTAATTTACTAAGGGGTAGAAAAAATTAGTTAAAAATGGAACTAGGAACTAGAACTGTTAACACTTCCCTAGAGAATTCAGTCCTAACTTTTTTCCCTAAAACAGCTGAGGAATTGGAAATTCATGTCATTTCATCTGATATACCAGGAAAATGAAACCTCAAATATAGTTCACTTTGTTTAGTAACATAAAAATCAAGACTGAGTATGTAGGTTCTGGTCGGGATGGCTGGAGGTTAAAATGGAGAGTTCCAATTTTAGACATCCAGTCAAATAATGCAAAATATATTGACAAGTTTGTTAGAGTAGCATACCAATACTTTCTCATTAGTAGACTTGTATCACATTTATATTTACAAATATTAATACCATGATTAATTCTAGCCACTTAAATTCATATTCAAACTAAGTTTACTGAGCACCTCAGGAGGTATTATGAAGGTAATAGTTTGTTGGATTAGTTATTCAAATTTTCATCATATTTTTCTGTTTTGAATAGCAAAGACAAGAAATATTATGTTAGCGGGAATTCACCACATAGTCAAAACTGTTCTCTCTCAATGTGTACAGTGCCAATAAACTTCAAATTCAAGTCTTTCAGTACATTGCTATTACTGAACACAAGGCTTGCAACCAGGAAGATATTGAAATCCAGCCCTACAAAGCAAGGGGATATTATCAATTATACAAGTATCCAATGTCTGACAATTTTTAAACCTCTAGTAGCGTTTGGAGATAACTCCACTTTTCATAGGAATCTCAATGCTGCTTCTCTGGAAGCACATTTAAAGACAATATTTTCTTCATATAAAATTGTTGTTGACATACATAAAGAAAGCAAATTGAAAATTCCATTAATTTCAAATTTCCTATATCATGAAATACAACTAAAGAAAATTATAGGAAACTAATTAAATGTTAAAAATTATATGACCACAGGAAAAAAATACACTTATCAGAAAACTAGTAATGTGATATTTGAAAACAATTTAGTTTCAAAACTGAATCAGGTAGAGGATAATATACCAAAAACAATTATTCTGTTTATTCTACTTGTGGTATAATTTCAATAAAATTTTAAAATGTTTCTTTATGAAATTACACAGATTTATGCTATATTTTACTTTTTCAAATATTTTAATTAATTTTATTAGTACATATATACTAATTTATTAAAATTAATTTGTCACCAAATACACACTTCAAAAATACACCATTGTGTTGGGGTTGTAGCTCAGTTGGTAGAGCTTTGCATATGTGAGGCACTTAGTTCGATTCTCAGTACCACATAAAAACAAATAAATAAAGGTATTGTGTCTTCTTACAACTAAAAACATTTAAAAAATCATTTAATCAATTTAGGGACCTCTTGTACAAGATTTGGAAAATAAATTCTACAATCTGTCTAACCATGTTTTGTACATTAGTACATATATACATGGTGTTTTGTACTATAGTACATATATATATATATATATATATATATATATATATATATAGCTTATTTATTAAGGAAAACTGAAAACTTGTTAGTGTAAGAACTGTGCCTTATATAACCCTATATACAGCAGAAAAAGGATTTAAGATTTAGACAGTGCTCAAATACCTTGGAATGAATGATAGATGCATGAATCTGGTTCTCTGCATATTACATATTACTCAACTTCTGAAACTCTGCTAAGCTGACAATGATATACTTCTATCTCTCACTGTTGTCACCATGCTTTTTAGCTTGCCACTTCTGTGAATTTGTTTTTAGATTCATTTACTTTTGCAGTGAGTCAAAATCTTTCAGTTCACAGATGCCCAGATATATAAGTGAAAACGCAGACTCAGCAAGTACACAGTACCATGGTTTTGAATCCCAGCCCCTCTCCACAGTAAATGATACTGTCCTGAAATCTTCCTTATTTCCTTCTCCCTAGGCACTCAACAAGGTTGTTTCAAAATCAGGTCATGAAAATTTTGATCACTCCGTCCTGTAGCAATACTTTCATCTTGGGAAAACTTGCAGCATTAGTACTCTGTCGTATTCATTCCACACCTACCACTTGACATTTCTAAAATTTCATTAAATTAGTCCTTTTTACTATTTAAAGATTCATATAGTTACACCTTTTCTTTCTGGGCAAAATCTTAAACCCTTTGAGGAGAACAGACCTCATATTATTTCCTACAATACCTACAATGCTGATTTACATATAATAGTACTAAAATATGCAATTTTAGTTGGGCCTGGTAACACATACCTGTAATCCCAGCAGCTCAGGAGTCTGAGGCAGGAGGGTTCAAAGTTCAAAGCCAGCATCAGGAAATTAGCAAGACCCTGTCTCAAAAAAATCAAAAGGGGATATGGCTCAGTGGTTGAGTGCCCAGTACCATATACCATATACATATATTTATTTAAATTATTTATTTTCTGCTAGTTCAAACTCCTAGATTTTCTTGATGTGTATAAAAAATGTCTTACATTGGTGCTATACAATCTCAGTAAGTGTTTATTTATTGGCATAAATATGTGCTTTTTTTAAAAAGAAAAAAATATTATTAAAAGATGTTTTAAAAATCAGAGTGGTCAGAAGTTTTCAGATTTTGAAACACATGCATTTTTAACAAAGTGACCATGTCAAACACTAACCCAAATGTGTTTACATTTATAGTCAGTGGCTCTATATATAGAAAGTCTAGGAAATGACCTATTTTGCAAACTCAGTATAGAAAGTAAATGTACAGTAACTAAATCACTGAATTTGATGGGTGATATAAATATTATCTTGCCTCTCTGAATCATTCTTCAGGAAAGACTTAATACTTTTAAATAAGGAATCCGCAATATTTTCCTAATATTTGTAAATGCAGCAAATATAACTTGGCAGAGGCAACTCAAACAGCTCTTCCTGTTACCAACAGTGATCTCCAAAATCTGAAATTTCAGCATTACAGTCACTCCATACAAGAGAATTTATAGTACATCACACATTACTTTGCTTTTTCAGTCATTAGCCCTTTATGAAAATACAGTGAAAAATGTATATTCTCTTTTTGAGTAGGTGTTGATTATTTTGAAGTGTATACAGAGGGTATACACCTAAGGGCCAGTGATGTCATCAACATAACACACTGTCTAAATCACTACCTCAAATTTCCATTTCTACACCAATTTCTTTAACAAACTGCTGAACTATTAGCATATATGTTAAATGTTTTCCTGTAAGTAAATAAACAGAGTAATATTTTATACATATCTTATATATGTGACTCCTGACAATCTCTCTCTTCCATTGTTGATCTTTGTTGTAATAGGCAAAATAATAAATTAACACAAAGCTAGCACTATCTGATGACACAATTTTACTGCCTTTGGAGTTATTATTACTTGGTTTTATTCCCTTCTTGTTTTGTCTGTTTTCTTGTAGAAAATTTTATACAAAATACATGAAGAATGTCTTTCATCCTCAAAGAAAACAAAACACCTACTGAATATAAAAACACTCTTTGAAGAAAATTATAAGCTATGAGCAAAAAAAAAAAAAAGAAAAGAAAAAAATCTTTATTCTCTCATATTTTGGGGGATGGAGTCATTTTTATAGTCCTTACCACTGAGACCAAAGCAACATATTATCCCCTATTTTAGTCTGAGAATCAACTTTCATGGTTTTACCGTGAAGATAATCAAGAAAACTTTGCTGAATATCCCTATATTTTCCTTGATTTTCGTGGTTTTAGAAGTGTTTATTTTTTAAAAAAGCTTCTATATATTCTGATATCCTTGTATCTGATTTATAAAGGATAAATAAATTTATATTCCACTGTCCTACTAGACATCTATTTTCTTAAATAAAATTCTATATGATATAATTAGACCTATCAGCATATAAAATGGTTATAACTAACTGCCTTTCAGGTGTAAAAGGCAGCATTTTAGCTATATTTTTGTTAGGCCAACATTTTCCTCATGGAGGCTATTATCAAATAACCATATCATATTGGACATATAAATATGATTGGAAATAAAATAGATTGTCTAATTATGAACATTTAATTAAAGCATAATCAATTCACTCTCAATTATATTAATGTTGTCTAACCTTTTGAAAAAAATATAGAAATTTAGTTTTCTTGTTTCTACTCCTTTATTGTAACATTTTCAATAACATCTTAAATTATCCTTCAAAAAATAAGAAATGATGGCCATGGACTATATAATAACTAGTAAAATAAGCCAAAAAAAGGACTTTTGAGAAAGAAATTTAACAATTGATTTTTTATATATGAATTAATTTTTATTCTATAAATTTGATAATACATGCCACATACGGTCTTATTTAACACAGTATTCCAAACCTCTCAAATTTGATTTTCTGGATTAGAACTATCTTTAAAAAAAAGAAGAAAAAAAAAAAACTTCTAAATTTTTCCTTAATGCCTTTACAAACTGTACAATGTCTTAGGAAATGCTTTTCACATAGAAATTAAGTTATCATCTCCTGAACATAAACTAAATACAAAATGTAAACCCTTCTAAATTTTCAAGAATGGGTCCATGATCACCAGTAAGTTACTATGTCTTCTGCATGCTTATCCATCTTCTTGCAGATTCATCTTTAATTGTATGAAAGGAAAAACTAGACGGTTTCCCCTGTTCCTTCATTCCTAAAACAATTCTAAAATGTTACTTGAAAAAAGCATTCTAATTTATTTTCAATTTTATTTTCAGTTGATTTAATTATGAAAATGAAATTTTATAGCATGTATCCATTCCAAAACGCAAGAATGGCTCCATGACATCATGTTCTATAAACCAAATTCAAAACTTAATTGTAAAATTTAATCTGTTATATTTTATTTTCCCTGAATTATAAATCATACACGAGTGCAAATTATGGATACTGCAATTTCATTTTCTGAGAAAGTTCTTTGACTTTATTGAACTTCCTGGTTCACTCCAAGTCAACTGAAAGAGTAATTTTAACTGAAATAATACTTCCTTTTTACAGTTTCTCAAATATCCCTTACATTGCTGAATAAAAGAACAGAAAGGGTTGAAGTTTTAGAGGCTTACTATGTCTCTTTGAATGCATCCTCTCTTCTTTACTAAAAATTTAATCTCAAATACAGTTTGACTTTTTTCTGTCAGTCAATTTTCCAGTTTCCATCTTTGATTGGTTGTTAAGTCCAGCTTATTGAGTTATATGGGCACAGAATAAAATTCTAAGAGATTGTAAGGAGGATCAAACCATATTTTCTTTTAATTACTTTTTTTTTAGTTGTAGGTGGACACAATATCCCTTATTTTTTATTTTTATGTGGTGCTGAGAATGGAGCCCAGTGCCTCATGTGTGCTAGGTGAGCACTCTACTGCTGAGCCACATCCCCTGCCCAATCAAACCATATTTTAAAACTGATTTCATCAATAAGAATGTGTTGCATAATTAATCCAGCAACCTTCACTAATTTCCTTCTCAAATCCAATGTACAATTATTTTTTTTTATGAAAGCATACTATTCCCTTGATCAGTAACTTTAAACTTTTCACTCTTGCCTCAGAATGGAGTCCATACCTGATTCTCCATATTTCTACAATGTAATTCCCATCTTATGTTTGTTCTAAAGAAATTGAAATAAATCTTTGATCTATCCCAGCTGTTAGTCTTTGCTTTGTTTTTCTGTGCTTTAAACATCTTTAGCCAAAACAGCCTTTTGCTTTTTAGAACTACTTACATAATTTTGATAGTTATATTTGGAATGCATGTTTTCAATTTCTATTCATTTTTTCCTATTTCATAGCAGAGTGAGGCCTGTTATTATAATTGTGTTTCCCATATAAAACCTCCTGTTCTTCTACACATTTACCAGTTGTCTCTTCAATCTTTGAGTCAAGGTCAGTGTTTCCTAGAGGAGCTGGTCTGTGAATCTATGCAAGACATATGATAGGAAAAATGTTTTTATCAAGAGAAAGACTTCTTCAGAAAAATCATCAGTTGAACTTAGTACCCTGTGATGTTGGTTTATATTTTGCTGCTATCTCCTTATCTCATCACAGTTTTGAAGGAATGCTAAACCTCAGACCACACATTAAAACAGCACAGCAATGGATGATTGACCTTAAGAATAGCTGCTGGAATGGGTAGTCATATTTCGAATGTATTTTGATTGTTTCTTTTAGTTTGGCCCTTGTTCTTATTAAGCAAATAAAGAGAGGACCGAGTTAGCTGAGGGTTTCAATTAGAACCATGTTAAAAGAACCTTTCCCCAAAAATGGCAGAGAACCTGGGATAAAATACCATCTTACATGAATATGCATCATATTACTTTTATTTAAAAAATATACATTTTACATTGAGATGATTGCTAAACCTGTGTTTCCAGGAATTCCTTAGCATTAAACTTTAGAATATAAAACATAAATTATTTCAAAGTGACCACCTCCTGTTTCAAATGTAGATAATTATGTAATTCATTTTGAATAGAACATCTGGTATAAACATATGATCCTATTTTTTCTTGTCCTAATATTAGAAAAAACACAAATAATTTTTCATTGGATACATTATATTAGTCTATTTATTTATGCCTATATTTTAAGAGTGATATAATAGAATTTACTTTTTCTATGTTGGTTTTTATAAACTTTACACTTTATTCTTCTTTGGTATATTTTAAAAAATCAGTTTGTTTTCTTATTGTGGGTTTTAAGAATCCTTTCCATATTTTGGATAAAAGTTCTTTATGGCATGTCTTGGCAAATATTTTTCCCCACTTTTCAGTCTGACTTTTAATTTTCTTTACAGTGTATTTGCAAAGCTGAACATTTCAATTTTGATAAGTACAAATTTTCAGTTGTTTCATGGATCCTGCCTTTACTGTTTTAGATAAAAGCTAGCACCAACCCCTAGGACATGTGGTTTTTCTCCCAGTTATTTTCTAGGGGTTGTGTAGCTTTGGATTTTGAAATCATATGGTCTAAATGTAGAATTAAAATCTGTCACATGGAATACATATGGAATGCTTGAGAATTTAACATCTCATATTTAGTTTCTTTTATTTGTAAACATAAATAAATAAAAGGAAATAATGGTAATATTTTAAAGTTGTAGAAAGGACTAAGTAAAGTAATAAGTATGTTAAATATGCTACCACATTAATGAAAGTGAAATAAACCCTAAAACCTTCCTGTCTCAACTTTTTCTTCTATATCCATTCAACCAGATCCTACAAACTTCTCAATATATTCTTCCAAATACTCCTTTTTCATATGTTCTATACAGAATAATTTGGGATTAATTTAAAACTTCATTAGGGATTGTCTTCTTTCAGACACCAAATATATGGTGTTCTGTACATCAATTATTTGATTCTCTAACTGGATTTATTAAAAAATCCATTTTAATTCTCACAGTAACTACCTGGAATCAGCACAGATTTCACAAGCTAAAGGTCTCAGTCACAAAATAACCCTTGCTTTAGATGGCAGTCACAAATCTCAGCTTACCACTGTAACTTACTAGTGATAAATTTAAAGGTCCTCTGGACCATCCCTAACTTTGTATTGATAATTTCTAGAACACCTGAAAAAACTAAAGAAAACATTTCGTTATGTGTATTGGTTAATTATAATGAACTAAATTTGCCAAGCATGGTGGCACATGCCTGTAATCCCAGCAGCTCTGGAGGCTTAGGCCAGAGCATCTCAAGTTCAAAGCCCGCCTTAGCAACAGCAAGGCACTAAGCAACTCAATGAGAACCTTTCTCTAAATAAAAGACAAAATAGGACTGGGGCTGTGGCTCAGTGGTCTAGTGCCCCTGGGTTCAATCCCTGATACCAAAAATAAAGAAAGAAAGAAAAAATGAAATTCAGTGACAGCCAAATGGGAGAGATGCATAAGGCAAGGTATGGGGGAGGAGGGTAGATTTTCCATGTCCTTTTGGGTTGTACCTCCCTCACAGCTCCTGTATGTGCTCATGAAAAGATAAATTGTCATATATTAAGTGCATACTATTTTTGTTGGACAATGAAATAATTTAAGCTATTGACTTAATACTCTTAACTCCTGGATTTTCTCTTGTAAATATTGGATTTGTTAATTATCAAGAACATAGTATTCCTTGTCCCTTTAAAGCCAGAAAACAGCAGATGACAAGTGTCTGGGGGTGGTTTTTTGAGAAGAAATTACTTGAGAAGCCTGTGGCACATACCTTTAATCCTAGCAACTAGGGAGGTTGAGTCAGGAGGATTGTGATTTCAAAGCCAGCCTCAGGGACTTAGTCAGGCCCTATGCAATTTATCAAAACCCCATCGCAAAACAAAACATAACAAGTGATGGGGATGTGTCTGTCTCAGTGGCAAAACACCCTGGGTGCAATCCCAAGTACAGTACCAAAAAAAAAAAAAAAAAAACTTAAGAAGAAAGGACTCTAATAAGGGCAGGCTTAGTGTTGTCCCTTCTACTGGGTAAGTAATTAGAACTGTACTTTAACTGGTATCCTCCATATAGGTGGGCAGTCTTCACTTTTAACTCTTAAGTGACAGGACTGAAGACAGTCCAATGCATGTTTTGTTTGTTTGTTTGTTTTTAGTAAACAAGTATCATTTAAAAAAAATTAATTTTTTTGTAGTTGTGAATGGACAGAATGCCTTTATTTGTTTATTTTATGTGGTGCTGAGGATCAAACCCAGTGCTTCACACATGCTAGGCAAGAGTTCTGCCACTGAGCTATAGCCCCAACTCCCAATGCATGTTTAAGGTCTGTCTTCTTACAGGTGCTTAAAGACTTAAAACTAATTTAATATTACTTTTTAAGGTTTTTCTTGTTTAGGTATTTTTTATTATATTTTAAATCAAAACTATATTATTTTGCTTATGATTCTGGGTCTTATCTGAAATGAGCAATTGTTTTCAAGAAAGAAGGGCAAAAGCTTATTGATATGTAATGCCAAAAGAACACATGAACTGATCTCTGATCCACCTATTAAGAAAAAACACTGACATATTTGTCCCAATAATTTACTGTTTTTATGAATTATTCTTTCCAAATAAATTAGACATCTGTATATGTATTCAAACATTACAAGAACCCCCGACCCCATTCAGAACATTTGCCAGATATCCTGAACATATAAGAAAATAAAATGTTAAGTTTAGAATTAATTTTGAGCACTTGTTACTTAATGGCTTTATTGCAATTGAAGTCCTTAATAACTTTAAAAGTTCACACTTTTACCTCCAGACACCTAATATTCTGCATGTCCATATACATTTAAACAGGGGTAATACATAAATGCATTCACAGGGAGTACTTTGCTACATAAACTATAATTTGAATGTGGTTAGAAATCCATTAACAGTATTTTTTCTTTAACCTAGCAGTTTTTTTTATAATTATTTTTTGCGTCCCTCAAAGCATGATTTCCATTTTTTTTACTTATACAAATTGTTGAATTCTAAATGGTACTGTGAATAGTCCAAACTATTTTAATTGACAACTTTAAATAACCAATAGGGCAAGATTTTCAAAGCCCTCTTTGAGGGGAATGGCTAAATTATGAAACATAGTAAAGCATAAGTAGTTGTTTGGGTTTTTTTTTAAATATACAAGTATCATTTAAAAAATTTATATAGCATGTGCTGTACATAGTAAAGCATAAATTGTTATTAAGAGTACACATTCTGGAATCATATTGCCTTGTTTCAACCTTACTTTGCAAAGTTTTAGATGTGTGACTTTGTTTAACCTCTCTGTTTTTCAGTCTCTTCTATAAAACTGTGCCACTTAAAAGAGATGATCTATGTGAATGTCTTAACAAATGCCTTGCATTCTGTAAACATTCATTATCAACAAATGCAATTCAATTTGAATCATTATTCTTCAGGTTATGCATAGTGAAACCTGACTTTCGAAACAGAAATTTTTAATAAAAATGAATATATTCCATAAAGTGTATTTTAAGAATCATTTAATTGAATAAAATCCTAACACCTATTTATTTAAGTATTCCTACTCTTAAGCATTTTATGTTGAAGTGGCTTTTTGGATAATATTTTTATTTATTTAATTTTCTTAATATAAAATATTTCATAATAAACTATACTGAATAATTTATACCATGTGAAAAATGGATTCTATGAGAATAGTGAACTCTAATATCTTTTAGTATCTGGAGCTTTCTTTCATCATAATCCAAAGTGTTCACATTATATATTTAATCATGACTGCAAAGGTTGGTCCTTTTCACTAGGTATTTCAAAGAATGAAATGTTGAGCTCATTAATAGCCAGCACGCTAAAAGTGAACCTTACATCAGGAGAAATTTTCCATAGGCAGACTTGATTGGACTCTAATGAGTGCACTCTGTTTCACATCCTCTAGCCTTTTGAGGTTAGCAAAATCTCGAAATCCAAGTAGTTTGTACAGCCTTTTAAATAGAATAAATGATTACTTTAATTTAGGCATGCTTTCCAACTCAGACTCTATTAGTTGTTTTGCAAACACACTATATTTGAAGAATTTTAACTCAATGTTATTGGACATCCGTATGGCCATAAATAATTGAATAGGCTGTCTTCTAGGTGTAGACAAATGACACATTCACTAGATAGTGTCTAAAAAATCATTGTTTGAAATAATCTAATATGTCAAATACATTCAAAGAATTCTCACAGATTATCATTAATTGAAAAAGTAAACATATATTTTAGGATATATCCCTGTAAAACTAATTATGCCGCCACTTAAAAAATTCAGAAGAAAGATAAGCAGTTACAAACACTTTTAGTTTTGCTACAAATACAAATATAACTTGAGAGCACATGTGATTGACTTAAGTTATCTGCATTTAACTCTATCATTACTAATTTTCACTTCACCTTAGCATTTCATTGCAATGGCCATACCTTTCCTCTTGTAATCACTCAAAATTTCCTACCTCTGAAATATAAAATTCCAACAAAATCCTGTTCATTGATGGAAACTTTCTGGCTTCCAGACTACCAGATTCTAAATGTGATTGCTTTTCCAGTTTTCGAGTTTTCCCAGTGATTCAGTCTGTGAAATCTGAGTCTATGACTCACCCCATTAGTTTCCTTCTGAATTCTTTCTTTCCAGAACCTGCTTGGCTGTGCTTCTCAATGTCTTGTCACCTTGTCCTTTTACCTCACTATACTGGATCTCCACCCATAATATCAAAGTACTGATTTTTTGATGTATAAAAGATACGTTTCAATTAGTTCTTGGTGTATAACAAAAATTTCCAATTCTAGAAGCTTAAAAACACATTTTTAAAAAAATCTGATTCTCTGATTTCTAGTCAGTCAAGCATTTGAACAGTTTGCCTGGGCTGCTCTTTTCTTCAAGTAACCTTGGTATTAGCTGGATCACTCGGTGGAATTTAGTGGGTGACTAGTCTGGTCTGAAAGACCAAAATGGTTTCACACATCTGGAATGATAGTGGGGACAGCTGGAAGGCTAAGCTTAACCTTGCTCTTTTCTTCTCTATCTAATCTCAGGTCTACTTCTCATGGTCTCTACAATAGAATAGTTGTGTTTATGAACGTGGGTCAGGCTTTCTTGAGTGGGTGTTTCAAAAGCTAAGAAGTGGAACTAACAGTCTCTACTGTTCTGAGATCAGAAATTGGTACAGGCTCAATTCTGCCATATTCTGGTTAATGAATTTACAGACCCCATCCAGATTTAATGAAGTGGACATATACCTCACTTCACCATAGGAGCAACTTTGGAGATATTCTGGATATCTTTACTCCTTTATATCATTAATGCATTCATTTACTCAATCAGTAATGGTTTGCATCAACTATAATACCAGATACCCTGATGGATTTTTGCGATGAAGCAATGAATGAAGATATTTAGTTGTTTCTTAGAGGAGATTACAAAAACAAGACAGGAAAACTGGAAATTATATTCAGGAATATGTACGGTGATTTTTAACATATAAATGTAAGGGAGATAGTTTATTAACTCTTCATTAGAGATGGGCTTTCTGAAGAGGTAAAATCAAGGAAACGAGAATGAGCCAACCATTGAAAGAGCAAAGGAAAGAACATCTCAGGCAGAATAAAGAAAGCCAAATGTCTAGAGTCTTGTTGAAAGGCCTTGTTTTGTAGTATAGGAAGAAAACCCATGTGTCTGGAACATAATGATCAACATGATGATGGTTGAGAATAAGAGCCAGAATTTATAAGTCCTTCTACACCTGATTAACAAGCAAGGGTGAGTCAATAGAGTGTTTTGAGAAAGAAAATATTATGAGAAGATTTCTCTTTCAAAAGGCCATTTGCCTACTGTTTTAGTTAGCTTCTTCGATGGCTGACTAAGACTTGACTAGTAGTAACAATTTTAGAGGAGGAAAATTTTATTTGAAGGTTTATGGTTCCAGAGATCTTAGTCCATAGACAGCTGGCTCCATTGCTCAGGGTAGAACATCATTGTGAAGAGAAGAGGCTTACATGATGTTCAGGGAGCAGAGAGCAAGATTCCACTGGTCAAATACAAAATACGTAACACAAAGGCACAGTTCCAATGCCCACCTCCTTCAGCCACAGCCTCGCTGGTTTCACTCAATTAATCCCTGTCAGAAAACTAATCCACTGATTGGGTTAAGGCTCTTACAATCCAATCATTTCACTTCTGAATTTTCTTGCATTGTCTCACACATGAGTTTTACAGAAACATCTAATTCCTAAACCATAACACCTACTCTAAGATTAAGAAGAGGCTAAAGAGAAACATGTTGGCCTTTTAGCAGGAGCTATGTGTGATGGCACACACCTGTCATTCCAGTTATTCAAATGGTGAGGCAGGAGGATTTCGGAAGCTGAGGAGTTCCAACCCAGCCTAGACAACATAGAGAGACCCTATCTCAAAAAGAGAACAAAAACAATAACAAGAAAAACAGTAGGGTTTGCAGAATATCCATAGTAGTCTATGTGATAGACAGTGGTAGAAGTAGTAGAGAAGGAGAGAAATACCTGATCTTTTCATGTATTTGAAAGATAGACTCAATAGAAATAATTGTTTTCTAATTGTAGTGTTCTTGAATAATAGTTATTACTTATCTCTAGTGTCCATCCTCATATGCCCCAAACTTACATAGCAATATTATATATGCTTCACAGAAAATGCTTTCAATACAGTTAGTTTTGGTATCCAGCTTGTCAAAAATGTACATGTTAGATATATTGGTTCTTAATTTGTTTCTTGCTAAATCTGATATTTTAGATCACTGCATATTCTTTGAAACACATAGCTTCTTTAATTTTTATAACATGCATTTCTGGATCCCCATTTCTCTCTGATTATTTATATTTATTCTCCATTAGTAGCTTTTATTTTACTGTTACTGTATAAGCGATTATATTCAATAGCATATCCAAATTTGATATTTGGTTTTATGCTCTCAGTAAAACTCTTACTTGCAGTAAGCCTTTTCTTATGATCCATATTTCTACTTGCCTAAGATGTGTTTCTGAGCATATAAAAAATAAGACAGTCTACAAAGTCTTTCCAGGAGAAACAAATGAGAATACTGGGAAAAAATTTTGTAAATATTATTAAAATCTTTATAATGCTTATTTAAAAAAAAACTTGTTAAATTTAAGTGAAAACAGTACAGTGATGCTACTTTGACCCTAATGAATCTTCAATTCAATTTTGCAGACCTGGAAATTTTTAGATTCTATTTTTATGACATCTGTGGGCACAAATCCAACCTCAGGGTATTGACTGTGGGAGGGTCCTACTGGTAATCCCTTTTCCCAAGCAGCTGGAATTCAAAGGTGGCATCTACATGACAAGATTAAAGCTTAAGTAAACACAGTCTACACATTTCCACTCTCAAGGGAGTAAAAGAAACTTGCAAGTTTGATGTAAGGAAGTTGACAATAATATGGAAATTAATACTTGAAATTATGGTTACTAGCTGGCACTTGGGTGCATTTTTAACTCAAATTCATGTCATATGAATGTATAAAAAAGCCTCGAGCCAGGAATTTAGATTATTGTGATCCTAGGCAGCAATGCTAATAGTTACCTATGGATGCAAATCTTCATTGGATGAAGAAGAAACATTCATTTTCAGCATCAAAGTTGAAGGACAATCAACAACAAAGAGTAAAAATTAACCAAGAACTCACAGAAGCAATGAACTTTGAGAGAAAACCAGCAGGAAAACACTCTCAAACTTCATTTGTCATTATCACATTGTATAAAACAAAACAACTACTTTGTTTAATGACATAAAAGTTAAGCTTAACTATATTTATAGAGAATGAGGATATTCATTCTCTGTAGAAAAGAGGTATAACAGGTGTACAAAAGAACTATGCAGAAAATTTATAAGTTAAATCTATGTTATTGGAATTAAAAACACAATGAATGAGGTAAGCAGATTAAACAGAGTTGTAGAAAGAATTAATGAACTGCTGGACATGCTGGTGTATACCTTTCATTCCAACAACTCAGAAGGCTGAGGCATGAGGAACAAAAGTCAGAAGGCAACCTCAGCAAGTTAGTGAGACCCTGTCTCAGAACAAAAAAATATATATAAAGGACTAAGGATTTAGTTCAGTTGTAAAGTGTCCTTTGGTTCAAACCTCAGTACAAAAAAAATCTGTGCAGAAAAATTTATTAATAATTTAGTACAGAGCAAACAAAAAAATGAAAAACTTGGAAGAGAGGTTAAAAAGTATGGAAGATAAAAAGGATCAAGTAAGGTTTTAAAGAAGGCAGCAAGCAGACTAGTTGTTTGAAGAGCTAATGATGAGAATTTTCTACAGTTTCTTCAAAGAAAGACACCATTTTAAATAAATAAATTTAAGAAGCCCAATACATCTCAAACCTATAAGTAAAAAGAAAATTGTGCCTAAAATTATTTTATGGAAGCTGTGGAATATCAATGGCAAAGATATTTTGAAGGTTACTTGAAGAGAAAACTATTTTCACTTCATAATGTAAGAATTTGGGCTGACCCCTCCACAGAAATAAGGCCAACTGAAAATAGATCATATTATTGATGTGCTTAAAGAAAATAACTGCTGACCTATGACACTACATGCCTGGGGAAATATTTTAATAATACAATTAAATATATATTTTATAATATATATAATATATTTTAGAAATCAAGATTGAGAGTTCACTAAAGATATGATAGAGATTTCTAAATGATTACTTCAGAAATAAGTAAAGTGACCACAGATGGAATGTCGATAATGAAAGAAGAAATGAAAAGCAAATAAGCTAGCATATGACTACATAAATTTAAACATTTCAGGTAGAAAAATGATAATGTATAATAGGAATTTTAAAAAGCAGAAGAGAATCAAAATCCTTGACCCCATAACTTATGTCAGGATGAGAGTCAAAGGAACAAAGTAACCTCAGATTGTTTTGTCCATAAATGTGGTAAGAATATCAACTGAAGTTTTTTAGAAAACCTGTATATGCATTTTGCAATTTTTAGAACAATCGACATAATAGAAACAGTAGATAAAATTCTCAAATAGTAGTAATGAATTTAGGGATAATAATCTAATCCACTGATCTAAAAGAAGGCAATGAAAAATTAACATCAGAAAAAAATAGAAAACAAAAAATAAGAAGGTGCATTTGTATCCAGCTATGTCCACTATTATAGTAAATGTAAATGCTAAGTGCTGTGGGTAAAAATAAAATGATTGTCAAACTCTCTTGAAATAATAACACAAGCACATGCTGTTCAAAAGAGATGCTTGTAATATATAGGGATACTGAGGGCATACTAATAAAACATGGAAGAATATAATATGAAAATACTAATTAAATAAGTGCCTGGGTAACATTAGGCAAAATAGACTTTTAAAAAAATAAAGAATAAAGATTGGTTTATAGTGATGAAATCTTCATTTCATGCAATTTTTAATTTGCATGTCCTTAATAGCACAACCTAGAAATAGATAAAGCAGCAAAGAGATGGAACTACAAGAAGAAATTTTAAAATAACTAAAACCTTTTAGGAGATTTTAACACTTTCATCTATGTTAATCCAACTAGAATCAGTAGGCAAAAATGAACACCTATGTAGAGGATCTGGATAACTTGCTTATCAGATTTGATCCCCCAAATCCTAGTCACATTCCAAAACTGATGCTGTTTCTTTTTTGGAATCATACTGGGGAAAAAAAATCTAGTATATATTTACCTATAGCAAATGTCAACAAATTTGGAGGATTGAAAACAATGTACTTTTTTCTTTCTGACCAAATTCAGTTAAGTAAAAAAATCAAAAGCAAAAAGATAATCAAATATGACCAGAATGTTTAAAAATGATGCAGCTCTTTGCTTACTGGGTTTTCCTACTGTGTGGCTCATATGTACAGAGTCAAGATGTTCACCATACCCCAAATTGCCTGTCCTTTTCCCCACTCTTTGTTGGAAAGCATTATATACTCACAGCATTGTCTACCTCCTTGCCTAAGGTACCATTTATTGTCCCACTGACTTCACCTTAGTTCAGGCTTTCACCAATGGTGGTATTTTCTGTGTAACTTCTCATCCCTCTGTGGTTTATGTTTTTCCTATCTGTTACAGCATTTTTCCTAAAATAGAAATAACAGTAACAACAATAATATGGTTAAAATCTGGAAGGTCCCCTTAAAAGATGGTGTGTTCAGTAAATCAGTAGTGTTCAAAGGTGAATAATCACATTATAAATTATGTAATCCCATCAGTAAATTAATTTGATGGATTAATAATTTGAATAAACTACTGGGTGAAAACCAAAGTCAGGTGGCATGTAGCTAGAGGAAATAGGTCATTGGGGATATGGCCTTGGACTATATCTGTCCCTTTCCTCCCCTTCTCTTTCTGTCTCCCTCTTTCCCCCACACCCACTCCCTCTCTCTCTCTCCCTCCCCTTTCCCTTTTTCTCTCTCTCTCCCCTTCACCATTACTCTCTGTTCCCTTTATCCTCTGCCATGCCCTTCCACCATGATGTTTTTGCCTTAAAGTCTGCCAATCATGGACTGAATACTGTGAAACTGTGAGCAAAAATAAATCTTTTCTTCTTAAATGGCTTATGTCAGGTATTTTGATTATAGTGATGAAAAGCTAACACAAACATCAATAATAATAATTTTATCGTGTATATCTTTTATTGATTTTTTTTTTAGTTTCACCAATACAAACAGGATAAAACTCAAAACTCCATAGCATGACACTCAAGATCCTTAGACTCTCTGCCTCTCCTTGTTTATTTCCTTCCAAGCCCTCATGGTCTTTTGTGCATCTACAATGCTACTCCACTTGCATTTTTCTGAAATTCCCTCCCTTCCCCCTACCTACTCAAGCACCTACTGCTCTATCAGGAAAGCCCTCTCTTACTGAGTACCTATCTGACTATGTCCTGTGTATATGGAAGACACAGCTTGAATATCCCCTTTCTTAAAATTTCTTACTTAGTCAGTCCTCACGATAAAATTCACTTCTTCATTACTTTCTACCTGGAATTTTTTCATAATTAAATTGTGTATGTTTTTTAAATGTATGCCTTCTGTGTTGTCACGAAGTATGTGAAGGCAGGAGTTTTTTGTTTGTTTTTGTTTTTTCTTGCACATTTTTTGAAAAATTCTTAGCACTTTTTGAAAAAAGTCTTAAAGAAAAAAAAATTGAGAGAATGGATAATATTGAAACAAATAAGGCATATTAAAATCATCTACTGAAAGTAGTAAAAAAGATAAGTCCAAGATTGAAAATTAGAAGTGATGCCAATATTACTTAAAACAAATAAAAAAAAACAGATGAAATAACATGTAAAGAAGATTATATTAGGCACTCATAATGTTGTAGTCTTAAAACCTTTTAGAATTTTGAAGTAAGGCCCATTGAATACAGTTGTACAGATTGTATACAACATAACTCACAGGACAGGCATGTACATCTAATTAAGGAGGGAATTTTGAGCCAAGCATGGTGGTGCATCCCTGTAATCCCAGGGACTGAGGAGACTGAGGCAGGAGGATCATGAGTTCAAAGCCAGCCTCAGCAAAAGTGAGGCACCAAGCAACTCAGTGAGACCCTCTAAATAAAATATAAAATAGGGCTGGGGATGTGACTCAGTGGTGGAATGCCCCTGAGTTTAATGCCTGGTACCAAAAAAAAAAAAAAGAGGAAATTATGTTGTGAAATGTACCCCTTAGTGATTGTAGAGAGTTTCATAGAATGAGAGAATCACATCATTACAACTCAGGAAATAAGTTTAATTTATTATGATAATTGAGATTTTTAAGACAAGGGCTATTTTTTTATACTTTAAATAATAAAAGAAGTGTATTTTGTATACTTTAAATGGATGCAATTTAAATATTAGAAATATTAGCATCAAAAAAAAAAAACAGGTACCTAATGTAGCAAATTTTAATTACTTGAAAAAACAAATCACAACTACACCAGCTAAATGAGCCTTGCAATGGGCTGAAAACCATCTCCACTTGTGGTATGATTTTCAAAGTTTGCTTAAGATTTACATATGAATATTATGACTTATACATAATATCATAACAAATGATTTAGAAAATAAATGTATATAATTGTGTTGCCTACTTTATTAAATAATAAGTATCCAGAAGCCCATGGACTATGCCTCACAGAGGAATAATTAGAATTCACAAATGCTTATAATAGTTTAAAGCCACAGCTTTATTCTGCATTTCATATCAAGAACAACATTTGGCGGCTGGCAGTATAAATAGTCATGACAATTTTTTTTTCTGGAAAACAGAAAGAAAAAAATAAATAACTCTGCTTGTTTCACCTGCAAATGCTTTTGTAAAGCAATGAGGCTTATTCACTGCCCATACTCAGCAAATCACATTTCCCAGCCCTAGCCAAATTTCCTGGGCCTAAATATGGTCTCCACCCACCTCTTATCCTCCTTCTTTGTAGACTATATTCTTAAGAATAGCTTATCATAATAAGAATAGCCAATATGAATGGCTTATTGCAAGACTCATCTATTTTAATATATCTTTTCTACAGATCCCCCTGCTGTGGAACCAGCATTTCTGGAAATCCGGCAAGGACAGGACCGAAGTGTCACCATGAGCTGCAGGGTACTGAGAGCCTATCCAATCCGGGTGCTGACCTATGAGTGGCGCTTGGGCAATAAGTTATTAAGGACGGGTCAGTTTGACTCTCAGGAATACACAGAATACCCAGTGAAGAGTCTTTCCAATGAAAACTATGGGGTTTATAACTGTAGCATCATAAATGAAGCTGGAGCCGGGAGATGCAGCTTTCTTGTTACAGGTAGGATTCTAAAGGTTTGGCTTTTTTATATTTTTTGTATTCTTAGAATGAGATCTTAGGTCCATATCATTGTAAGAATGAAAACATTGCATAATGAGCAGTTTTACCAGGAAAAGTGTATTTCTTTAGTTAGAGCTTCTGTTAGTTTATTTTCAAGGCAAGTCTATCATAGTAGTTAAAATTGTACCTGTGCCAATAAGATTGCATAGAAATTTATTGTAATTCAGATGAAGTGAGTAATGAGATTGATTACTTTTAGTATATTAGTAATAAAGTGGCAAATTTTGTAACTAGCATTATTTAGCTCAGATTGCAAAATGTAAACAGAAATCTGCTCTGATTTTCTTAATAGCAGGATCATTTTGTTTTGTTTCTTATTTATTTATTTATTATCTTTCAATGTAGAATGACTCTCCATTTTATCCTTGACTTACCAAATTTCCACAAATATGGTAGAAAAAAGGGAAAATACTGTCTGGTATACAATAAATTAGGAAGAAGTGCAGATAATTTTGATGTCATTATCTTCTTAGTATTTCCTCTGTATTGTCTTCCATACTTTAAAAAACTATTTTCATAAGCTATATACTAAAGTGAATGTTATTTTTGAGGCAGGATTTGAGCACATATTAAAAGAAATACTCATTTCATTGTTATTTTGTCCCAGGTAGCATTAGTTGTAATAGTGTATATTAGGAACAAAAGAAACTGGACATTAAAATGTTTAAAATATTCCAGACATAAAAAAAATATTCACTAATCATATGAATTCTTTGTTATTACTTACGAGAGAACTCTGTGAATATAATTTTCCTTGAGCCAGTTTTGCCTCCTGAAATGAAATATTAGAGAGGTAAAGTGTGCCTGACTTACCAAAGAGCATGACTATATTGTGAGCTGCATCTTGCCACCTCTTGGTTTCACAAAGCTTTTCATTAGGTTTATTTCACTCCAAGGTTTTCCTATTCTGATTCTTAAAATAGACTACTAATGCAAAGCCAAAAGATCCTAGGACACTGCTGTTTATCAGATGATCAAACTTCCAATTTAGAAATATTTACAAGGGAAAAGAATGTAGTTTGTTACTCAGTGGGTATTTTAAATGCCTCCTTTACTTTCAATCTTTCTTTATGCATTATTTTCCATACCAATAAGAATTTTTCAAAGGTGGTTATTTTTTTCACAAATAGAGCATCATCTTGCTTTCATTCATGAATCCTCTAGAACAAAAATACTCTTTGAAATTAATTACATCCTTTCTTCAACTTTTTGGCCTTAAGCAATTCATAATTCTCTATGATGACATTATATCCCAACTTTTGGCTAGAAGGTTTAGATCCATGCTGTTCTTCAAGATTTTTATTTGTTCTATTTTATGTAATTCAAATTCTAATTTTGAACTAGAAGACAAACTGAGACCAGAAGAAACACTAAGCTTCATTGTTCCTCTCCAAATCTATGAGACGCCACAAGTAGATTTGATAACTATGGAATGGAATAAATCCATTCTGTATTGCCTCATGGAGAGAGAAGGAGAACCATGCATTAACTTGTTTCAAGTATGCACTTTCAATCTTTAGGTCAACTTTATTGTTTCAAGGTCTCCACATAAATGAAATATTGTTTTAAAAAATAGAAAAGGAGGCAATTGAATCCCAAATACAATATAATCCAGGAAAATATATACAGGAAGAGAAGTTTTCTTAGAATCTGGTTTTTGGAGTATCTAGAAGGAACTTTGAAAGACTATTTATTTCCTCTACCAAAATATATCAGAAGTAATATTCCTTATGAATTTCCACAATTCAAAACTCTTTGAAACTAACGGTTATTAGAGAATAGAAAATATTCAAAGATGCAGATATTCTTTATCCACAAAATAGATCTCTAAAGATAATTTCTTTACTTCTTAAAAACTAAATAATGAAGAAAAATTTAAAAGTTTATTTTTACACTTACTTTATCAATATCATTTCTTCACTTGCCATATATGTTTTATAGTATTCAAAAGCAGATTTGATCTCAGTGCACTCCAGAATGTACAGAACTGAACTATAAGGCACTAACATCTGTACTTATTTTAGTTTCCAGGAAAGCTGAAACATTTATTCCCATTTTTCTCTTATTTATCATGTGTGTGTGATGTGTCAGTGTAGGGGGTGAGAAAGTGGGATTGTGCTTACTGAGGCATTAGAGGGCAAGTGAAAATATTTTCCTGCTAGGCAAAATAAGATGGTAGGCCAAGATATTTGGGTAATATGAAAGTAAAAGCAAATAACCAGCCTAGTTTTTAGAGAATATTTTCTACAGTTCTACAAAATATTGTGTTTTGCATTTTATATGATAATATTATAACAATTTTGTATGGTTTGTTTTAAGTAAGCTTTGTGTGTTATGGTAGGAACCCAGAGACCATTCCCCTATTCCTCTGTGGAAATCTTTACAAATTCTAAAGAGTAATGTGACATATTAATTTATTGAATTAACCTATGAACATTCAAACACTTATCCAAATATGCTTATGTATCATACAAATAAACATTTGTATTTTAATAGGTAGATCTTTACCATTACAGCAGATTTCAATTGCAGCATGAACTTCACTTTATGACATGTTCAAAATAGCCAAATATTCACCTTTTGAAAAAAAAAAATCTAAAATGCTCTCAAAGACCTAAGTTTATTCTTATGTGGCATGGTTTTCATTCTATGTAATACGGTAATACATAGCTTGATCCAGAAAAAATAAAGCAAAACAAAACTCAGTAGTCTGAAGCGACTACAGGAAGGAAGGCTGGACAAAAGATTTATTGATTGAATGGAAGAAAACTGTCTGAAAAAAACAACTTTTTACAACTCAACATAGATGTAGGCCATGATTGTTCATGTTTCCTGAAGACCTAATTGGAACAAGCTTATAGATGCAGGAGGGAAAGCCAGTGAGGGAAAATGACCTGGGAGATTTCATTGACCACCTCCATCAGTACTGGGTTGGTTTAAGCTATCCATTAGCAAAGACCCCCAGCGATGCCATGGAGTTGAAACAGTGCAGACAAAAAATTTCAAGAAATTGATTATCTGTAAAACCAAATGAGAGAGGATCTAAGAACAGATTCTATTAACATTATCAGAAATTAAGATGAAGATAAACTTTTATTCTTTTTCAACATAAAGGACTAGGATATTTGTAACAAAATACCACATTGATTCATAAGGTTTTTAATTATGTCTTGAATTGTTCTAATCAATATTCTTAAATATTTAGCAATTGAGAAATCAGTTCTAAATTATTCCAATTATGCTTCCACTAACCATTCTTTCTCTATATTTCTTCCCTTTAACATGCTGCTTCTGATAATGTTTCTGTTAGAATTTTTATGTGACATTGGATAAACAAGTTAGACAAAAAAATGCATGATGTTAAACAGAATTTTTCTTTTATGGTTTTTGATGAGTTAAATAAAACTTAGAAACTATCCTGTGACAATATTAGCATTGCTTTTTATTACACTAGGTTATAAGTCAAAGAAAATAAGTACAAAACAAAATTGCAATCAGAGTTTCCTATTTAGCCCAGAAACTAAAAGTGAAGTGCCCTTCTAACTTCCAGATGGTAAATGCATAGAGTTCAATTAAATTTAAATTAAAATATTTAAGAATGATGTCCTTTCCAACAGTGACTATATATCCTATAATATTTTACTGTATAACCACAAATTATATTAAGTATAAAACTAACACTCTTTAGAGGTACCTACTAGATGTGAAGTACAATATTGGAAACCTGTAATAGAACAATAAACATTCTTTCAAAAACATCACCAGTTTTTTTATTTGCAAAATATCTTGCAATTATTATTTCATTTTAATTTCTATTGCTCTTTTTAGGTCTTCTCTATGGTCTTCTGAGATATAAATTTGTATCTGATCTTTGAACTTGCAAACTCATTCTCTTTTAGTCCACTTTCCATATTTTGGGATGTATTCTGGACAACCTCTTACCCTTAAGTGAGAAACAGTCATGCTCAGCAGGCCAATAGGATGAATGCAAATTTTTCAATGTTTTCAATCCATTCATTAATATCCTAATGAAAATATAACTCTTCAGCTCTCCCTTTTACTAGTTAATCCAAACTCAATTCAAATTAGGTTTCCTGCTCTCTACCAAATAATTACATATCTTTGAACTCTGTGCCTTTGTTCACACGGTATTTTACTCTGAAATATGGTCCTTTGGGAATTCCTCTTTTAGAGTTATGGTGACCTTTGTGTATGATTTTACCAGGGTTATGTTGCTCTTTAGTCAGGTGATCAGATGCAGGTTGTGATAACATTATTTTATGATTCACAAATTAATTATATGTCAATATTTGCAGAGCATCTGAAAGTATCAATAAGTTCCAAGTAATCATAATTTAAATATGACAAAATCATTTCACTCAGGTTAAGGTCCCAATGTATCATTTCTGAGACTACTATAATGACTGTATTCCACATAATCTGCAAGCATTAGGGCTCTTCTATCTCATAGCCCTAATGGCTACTGAAATTCTAACCATTACTTCCACAATGCAGGCAGAGTAAAGTCATATTCATGCTTTTTTGGGGAATGCTTCCCAATAATTTCAGACATAATTTAGGCATATTGCTTTATCTGAAATAAGGATGGGTATAGATTTTATTATAAAAAGATTAAATCAGACTTTATCTCATCTATATTTTAAGTTCATTTTAATTGAAAACATTGCAATGAAGACAAATTAAGATCATCAAGGAAATTCCTGGATCTGTAGTTTTATCTCTGTACCCATTGTATCACTACTGATATTTAAACCTCCTTTTCAGGAGCCATGAACATTTAGTCAGAATAATTTTGAAAGATAAGAAAAGAAATTTAATCATGGACTCTTAAAAAGATTTTATTGATAACCACAATGAAACGGAGGATACAATATTGCTTACTAATTTCTGCATAATAAATTAATATGAATTTAACCTCTTAAAACAACAAAATTTATCATCTTGTAGTTCTGTGTGTCAGGAATCCAATAGTGACTTAGCTGGATTCTCTGTTCTAAGTCTTACAAGACTAGTCAACCTGTTGTCTGGAGTATGCTCTTATCCAGAGGGAATGGGGAAGAAATCACTTCCAAATTTAGAGTATTAAAATAATTAGGTTCCTTGTGGTTGTACAATAGAAAATAAACTCAAGTAGAAAATGCATAATAATTCCTAATGAATCTTAACGTATAGCAGTCTATACTGTATAATGTGATTCCACATATATCCTTCTCATTTCAACAAACCCTGATACATTTGCAGAACAGATGGGATTGCCCTCCCTTGGTAGGTTAAGCAAGGCTCAGAAAACCAAGATTAAAATAATTCAAGATCTTTTTGACACAACTCAGTGATTATTTTATGAGTGGTGCTAAATAAATTATTGGATAAGTAAGACAGATGAAACATAGGTGAACCTATACAGAATTATAAAAAATAGTGATAAAAATCTAAATATTAATCAAAGAAGTTAGGCATGTCACTTAGAAAAATGTACTAAAACATATACTTTTATTATATATCTAAGTTTATATGATATTTTAGACAAATTTTATTTTCTTTCCAGTAAGCATGTCATGAGTAATCAATATAACACATATAAACGAAAACCCCAATTTAATTTTGTAATATTGTCGCAGCAATTTTATGGCTTTTTAAATTTTCTGTGTCACTCATTTTCTTTGTTATAAAATTATGTAACTTCTCCAGTGAAAAATTCAAAGCAATGTGGTTATCAAGATCTATTACTGTACTCTTTTAAAAGCAAAGCATTACAATATCAAAAAATAATGTAGAATTGAAACATTTATATTTTATTAACTTCAGATGGTTTAAAATATTGACAAATTAAGAAAATCATTGATTCATCTGATATGCTAATTTCTGAATAACATTTCAATGGGAAGTAGTAAACCAGAGAGAGTTTATGTGTCAGTTCTTTTGTAAGAGTTAAAAGATATGGTAAATATGCAAATTAACTCAGATTAGCAAAATTAAAGTAGATTTAAAAGAGTTAAATATAAAATTTGGTAATATGGCCAAAGGCAGAGGGAAGGTAACAAAACTGATGATTGGATTCAGGATAAAATTGGCTTAGGATGACTCAGGAAGAAAAAGAGTTAAAAATCCAGGTGCATCCAGAAATATAACACAAGTCAGAAAAATTGGGATGGCCTCTGCTATGTATTGACTCACATCCTCAACCAAATTCATATGTTGAAGCCCTTATTCCCTATGTGTTGATATTGGGAGAGGGGCCCTTCAATCAGGGTTAAATGAGGTCATGAGGGTAGGCCCCTGGGTTGATAGGATTAGTACCTAAATAAGAAGAGACACTTGATTTCTCACTCTTCTCAACCATGTGACAACACAGTGGGGAAGTGGCTGCCTGCAAGTCAATAAGAGAGCCCTCACCAAAACCAACCAACCTGCAAAATGTGACAAAATAAATTTCTGTTGTTTAAGCTACCTAGTATATCATATTTTCTTATGGAAACCTGAGTTAACTACCATAGCCTATAGCAGTTGTAAGAGAAATGTCATATCAGAAATCATAGAATCATATTAAAACATGGAGCATAGAAGTGAATTATCTTGGTTCTGATGGAACTCTTCTGGATAATTTATTGTGTTTGTGGTTTCTATCCCTTGGCCATTGCCGAAGGATAGTTGTCCCTTAGGTGAAAGCTATAGATGGCTTCTAACAGTTCAGCCTTATACAAGCCATTTAATTTGTGACCTTGGTTAATTTAGCTATAGAATTGGAAATGAGAAGTCTGCTTCACAAGATTCACATAATTTTAAGAGTATCAGTTAAGCTAATCAATGTGAAATGATTTAAATGGAAAACATTATGATTATAGAAAGGTAAGAAAAGAGGATTTCCATATTTACCCATAGAGAAGTTTCTTTCTATTTCAGTAACACAACACACAAAAATATACTACCGAAAAATGTTGGAGATTGGCTAGGGGATGACTGATCTCAGAGAAATAGTCGGTACTCAATACACACTTGAGCTCTGATTGGGAGAGAGAAGTGTGATGAGATTATTAGACTGATACAAAAGAACAAAATAAGCTATTCTAGGGATAGTCTGAGAGAGGACTTTGTATTAAACGTGATTTTTTTTCCTTCTGCATATTACTCTGGGTAAGTGATTGTATATCTCTACGATGGAGCAGGAAGGATCTACTCTAACTTGAAATATTAGTCAGGGAAATTGAGAGAGAATAGAGCCTGGCTAGAGAACACAGTGTACCACAATAAGGGCAGTCAAGGTGGTTGGGTCCTGGAGTTCCTTCTCTTCCTCTTTCCCTATCCCAACACATACTCTTTCAAGCTGACCATTCCTGAGAGAAATGCTACCCTAGGATAACAGCAGTAACTGAAGCTGGGGTATTAGAAATTTTGAATACTGGATGGAGAAAACTTTTGAAGGGCATAGGTGAAACCAGAATTTTTCCACTTCTACTGGTAGTTGGAGTCTGCCTAAGTTACAGTCCTCTGGAACTGAGAAAGCCTGTGGTAAGGTATTAACAGCTAATCAAGGCAAGAGATGCTTGCTGACATCTGATCTGAGGGGCTAAGCTGGCAAAGCCCTTTCATTCCAGTACCATTGATTGACAGGATTGTATCTCTTCATGATGGGCTATGCCCTCCAGCATTGTAACAGAGCCAGAAGCTCACTGCCAGTTTATTTTTTCTGGGTTCTTATCTCCCAAACTTGAAGAATTAAATCCATAGACAACTGAAGAGTGAGTGCAGAAGAGTAGAATTTATTCTTGTGGGGAAAATAAAGAGATAGAGCTCTTATAGGCCAAGAGAAGACCCAACATGGGTTGACACTTGAGCATGCTAGAGATTTATATAGCACTAGGGTCAACACTATTGGTCCATATTTATGCTAATAAGGGTTTGGGAAAGTATGGTTACACATCCAGGCTTGCCACACCTCCTGCCCACACTACTGTGGCCCATGCTTTCCCACCCTGTTCTAGTCCCTGGGTGTATCTCCCTACCACCCCCTGTAGTTACTGGATAAGAACTTAGCTTCAGAGGTATAAGAAGATAGAGAATGATGAAACTGATACTGCAACTAATACCTCTCATTCTGAAGCACCCTTTCCCTTTACCTGGAGGAAATTAAGCAAGAGCCTAGGACATCCTCATTCTTGCAGGCAGTGCCACCCAAGGCAGATGGAGTTTTCCTAGGATTAAGACACAAAATTCAGAACAAAACTATTATGAGAGAAAGAAGATGAATGGTATTATCTATTTCAAATTGGATAGGGGGAATAAGAAACAGAATAATATTTTTAAATACATAACATTCATCCTCGAGGAAAGCAAGGAAGATACAAAAATATGACACAGCAAAAACAGCAATGAAGACAAACCATTTAGTGATAATAAGCTTAAAAATATAATTGATGAAATTAATAATTAATTTGCTAGATGAAATTTACAGAATAAATGTAGCCCAGGAGTGTGGAAGATCTGGCTGAGGAAACCTCCCAGCAGAGAACATAAAGAGGAAGTGACTTTAAGGACATGGAAGATGAAAGCAGCAGGATACATATCTGCTGAATAGGATTCCCAGAAGGAGGAGATCAAATAGGGAAATAAAATGAAATGAAGACAAAATAATTTTTTTTAACTTGAAAAAAAAAATAAAAAGAGCTAGACCTTTGTGAAAGGGCTCACATGGTAGCAACAATACATTAGGAAGAAAAAAACGTTTTGTGCTTTAATGATTTTTAATGAGATTTAAGAACATCAATGACAAAAATAATTTCATAAAGTTTCTATAGAGATAAAGATGATTATTTATATAGGATTTGGAATTATATTCACATCAGACTTCTGACAACTTGATAAACAAGAAGATAATGAAGTACCATCTTCAAAATATTAAAAGAAATGTATTTTAAAAAGGCAGAAAATTTCTCCAAATTTATGAAACACTTGAACCCCCAAGCATATCATGGTACAGAAAACAAGAAAATTACAAAGAAAATCAGATGAAGGTATACATAAATTTTATTGCAGGAAAGACCAAAGAGAAGATCAAACCCTGAAAGCAACCAGAATAACAATGATATTCTGATGTTATGCATAACAATTATCTTCTCATTAAGAATAATGCAAGACAGAAGGCAAAGGAAAAACATCATTAAATTTTTAAATGTCTTTTGAAAAGACCATCAATTTTATAATCCAGTAATTCTGTATCCAGTGAAAATATACTTGAAAAATTAGAGTTACATAAATATATTTTCATGAAAAATTAAAGCTAAAGAATTGGTAGTTCATAAAACTGTACCATTAAAATACATTATGACAAATGATAATTGTATAGTGAAGGCAAATGTTGTCAAAGAAAACATGAATATATAAAAACAAATGCAGACAAGATAGAGTAAATAAATGGGAAAAGATAAAGAAAGATATTTCTTTTTTCTTGTGATTTCCCTAATAACATTTGTATAAACAGTGCTCACAGCCTGAGGTCTGTCAACTGTGTTTATGAATAAAGGTTAGTTGGAACAAGATTTCCACACTATTTATATAGGGCCTATGTAGCACAGCAGCCCAGGAGACTTGAAGCAAAGCAATCCTTTGATTCAAGCCTAAAATCTTTAATATCTGTCCCTTTAAGAAAAATGTTTTTTTTTTAATAACATATTAGTTAGAGTTCATACATATTTATAAATCAAGTCTATGACAATAGTTCAAGTAACGAGATTAATTTGAATTGTGCTGTTAACATTTGTGAAGTGGCAAGTGAGAAGTGAATGAGGACCTTAGAGAGGTGTGAAATGCGATATATGAAGAGGTACAATATTGACTCTAAATAGAAGGGATATGTTAAAATTGCCTAGTTTAAGCTACACAAAAACTTCTTAGACATTTCTTTTAAAGCGGTTCATCAAAGCAGCTTAACTATAATTGAATTTATTCAAAATACCAATTCAAAATACCACAGGGAAAAAGCAAGACATAAACAAAATGCTGAAAGGACCAAGAAAACAAAAAGCAAAATGGTAGACTCTGATTTAGCTTTGTTGCAGATTTTGTTAATTGTAAATGAACCTAACATTCCAGTTAGCAGTCATAAAGTGTAGGACTTGATTTTTTTTTAAAGCAAGCTATCTATAAGATACCTCCTGCTGTTCACCATAAATACACTTCAAATACAAAAAGACTGAAAGGAAAAGGATGTGGGAGTACATAACATGCAAACAAGCAGATAAGAAAGTAGCTATAACTATCTGATTATCAGAAAAAGTAGATTTCATGATATTGAGAGCCATATTTAATAATAAGACAAGAATTTACAAAGAAGACATAATGGTTCTAAATATGTGCACACCTAGTAATAAAGCTTCAAAATTCATGTAAAAAGAACTACCAGGAGTAATAAACTTTCTTAATTTTAGTTGAACATTTTAATACCTATCTATCAATAATTGGAAGAATTATATAGACAAAAATCACAGAAGTTTTAGAAGATATTAACTATTATGAAGCAAATTATATTTATTTACTATACTCAACGTTATATATAACTATACATTATTTCAAGTCCATATGGAATGCTCTTCAGGGTGGATAATATGCTGATTGAATACTTTCCTTCTAGGTTTAGGAGCAAGACAAAAGTGTTCAGTCTCACCAGTCACAGATGTTATTCTGGAGGTCCTTATTCTGCAAAAACACAAGAAAAATGTTTCAGATGCATTGGTAAAGAGGAGTAAAACACTATTTACAGATCATATGGTTGTTTTGGTAAAAAAGCCTAAGGAATTTATAAGAAAACCTATTTAATTTAGCAATAATGTAGTGTAAAATCAGTATGAAAAAAATAGTCATATTTCTAAATTCTGTTGTTCCTCCACATCTGCAGGGGAGTGGTTCTAAGGTTCCTACAGGTACCAAAATCTGCAGATGCTCAAGTCCTTTATATAACCTATGCACATCTTCCTTTATATTCAAAATAATCTCTAGATTTTTATATTACTGAATACAATGTAAATAGCTGCTATACTGTGCTATTTATGTAATAATAACCAAAACAAAGTCTGTACATATTCAAAACAGCTGCAATTTTTTTCCAAATATTTTCCAGTGATGGGTAGTTAAATCCATGAATATACAGGGCCAACTGTGATATCTACAAATATTTGAAACTTAAATGTAAAAAAATTCTAAAGATCCCACATGTGAATAAATTTAATAAAATATATGTTCACTGAGGAATATTTACTAAGAAATAAAAATTATTGCTAAGTAAAATAAAATAAGACCCAAATGAGCGGAGAAATATCACATGCTCATGGATTGGAAGAGTCAATATTGTTTTGATATTTATTCTATCCAAATTGATTTATAGATTCAATGTAACCCTAAACATACATCATGTGTTTTGGTTTGTTTTTGTAGAAAGTGAAATGTTTATTCTAGATTTTATGTGGAAAACTATGACTCAACTCTAGTTAGACCTATGTAGGAAAAAAAAATGAACCAAGTTGTACTGCCTGACTTCAAGGCTTACCATAAAACCATAGTAATTCAAACACTGTGGGGTATTTGTGTGTGTGTGTGTGTGTGTGTGTGTGTGTGTGTGTGTGTGTAAAGAAAGACAGATCAATGGGACAGAATACAGAACGCAGAAATAGACCTCTATGGATGCACATATCATTCATATATGATCAAATGAGATTTTTTTTTCAAAGTCTCCAGTACCATATATTGGAGAAAAGAGAGTTGTCTGAATAAATTGTGCTGGAACAACTGAAAATCTACAAGGAAAAAATACATTTAAAATAATTCCTCATATTACCTGGGAGTACATAATTGATGATAGATATACATATAAGATGATAAATTATAACATTCTAGAACAAAACACAAGACAAAATTCATACAAATTTGGAAAAGACAAAAATGTCTTAGAAAGCAAATAAAAGCACCACTCATAAAAATATTAGATTTCATTAAAACCCCAGTCTTTTTTCTGTTCCTGCAAAAACATCATTAAGAAATGAAAAGACAAGACATAGACTGCAAGAAAATATTTGGGGGCTGGGGTTGTGGCTCAGTGGTAGAGTGCTTGTCTAGCATGTGTGAGGCACTGGGTTGGATCTTCATAAAGGTATTGTGTTCATCTACAACTAAAAAAAAAGCAAAGAAATATTTGAACTACCTTTATTTGTCAAAGGACTTATATATCTAAGGACCGAGATGAGGCTCAGTAGTAGAGCACTTGCCTAGCATCTGCAAGAGCTTGGGTTCCACCCCAAGCACTCCAAACCAAACAACAAAAAAGGACTTCCATCAAGAGTATAAAAATAATTCTTATAACTAAATAAGAGAAACAATCCAATTTAAAATTGGAAAAGATTAGAATATATATTTCACAGAACAGAAAATAATTGACCCATAATCTTTTTTTTTCTTTTTTTTTTATTGGTTGTTCAAAACATTATAAAGCTCTTGACATATCATATTTCATACATTAGATTCAAGTTGGTTATGAACTCCCAATTTTACCCCAAATACAGATTGCAGAATCACATCGGTTACACATCCAAATTTTTACATAATGCCCTATTAGTAACTGTTGTATTCTGCTACCTTTCCTATCCTCTACTATCCCCCCTCCCTCCCCTCCCATCTTCTCTCTCTACCCCATCCACTGTAATTCATTTCTCTCCTTGTTTATTTTCCCATTCCCCTCACAATCTCTTATATGTAATTTTGTATAACAATGAGGGTCTCCCTCCATTACCATGCAATTTCCCTTTTCTCTCCCTTTCCCTCCCACCTCATGTATCTGTTTAATGTTAATCTTTTCTTCCTGCTCTTCCTCCCTGCTCTGTTCTTAGTTGCTCTCATTATATCAAAGAAGACATTTGGTATTTGTTTTTTAGGGATTGGCTAGCTTCACTAAGCATAATCTGCTCTAGTGCCATCCATTTCCCTGCAAATTCTATGATTTTGTCATTTTTTAGTGCTGCGTAATACTCCATGGTGTATAAATGTCACATTTTTTTTATCCATTCATCTATTGAAGGGCATCTGGGTTGGTTCCACAGTCTAGCAATTGTGAATTGTGCTGCTATGAACATCGATGTAGCAGTATCCCTGTAGTACGCTCTTTTAAGGTCTTCAGGGAATAGTCCAAGAAGGGCAATAGCTGGGTCAAATGGTGGTTCCATTCCTAGCTTTCCCAGGAATCTCCATACTGCTTTCCAGATTGGCCGCACCAGTTTGCAGTCCCACCAGCAATGTACAAGAGTACCCTTTTCCCCACATCCTCTCCAGCACTTGTTGTTGTTTGACTTCATAATGGCTGCCAATCTTACTGGAGTGAGATGGTATCTTAGGGTGGTTTTGATTTGCATTTTTCTGACTGCTAGAGATGGTGAGCATTTTTTCATGTACTTGTTGATTGATTGTATGTCCTCCTCTGAGAAGTGTCTGTTCAGGTCTTTGGCCCATTTGTTGATTGGGTTATTTGTCTTCTTATTGTTTAATTTTTTGAGTTCTTTGTATACTCTGGATATTAGGGCTCTATCTGAAGTGTGAGGAGTAAAAATTTGTTCCCATGATGTAGGCTTGAAAACGGTTACCCTCACTAGTTATCAGAAAAATGCAATTTAAACTACAATTATCTGTTTCACATATGTAGTAATGCCAAAGTTAACAACTGACAATACCAAGTGTTGGTGAGGATATAGATTAACAGAAACCATCATACACTGCCAGTGGGCATGTAGAATGAGTTTACTTTAAAAAAAAATGCCTGTCATTTTCCTAATAAACTTAAATATACACTTACCAAAGGATTAGTTCCACTCCCAGATGACTACCCAACAGAAATGAAACTGTATGTTTATGCATAAACATACATACTTTCAGAGTAGTTTTAATTGTTATAGTTTCAAACTAGAAACAACCCAAATATCTATCAACAAGGGGAGGATAAACAACATTTTATCTACTTATGAAGTGGAATTTTACCAAGTCCCATATTCATAAAGAACTGCTAACACAGGCAATATTATGGATGAACAGAATTAGAAAACAATATGTTAAGTGAAAAGACATAGACACAGAAAGTACATATTTTGTCATTACCTTTATATGAGTTTCCTGAATAGATAAAACTGATCTTAGTAATAGAAAGTAGATTCTTATTTGCCTGAGATTAGGGATGGAGGTGATTTATTACAAAGGGAAACATACTAACTTTGTGCAGTGATGGAAATCTATATCTTGATTGGGACACTAATTACATAGTAATATATATTTTTCCAAACTCATCAAAATCTATACCTAAAAAGTATGCATTTTATTATATGTAAATTATGCCTTATTGAGGTACTACCGAGTAAATGTATGGTTTTACCAACTAAAGTAGGCTCAGGAATAGAAAGTGTCACATAGTCTCTAGTGCTAATTATGTTTTACATATATATGTTCTAATCCATATTGTGTTACTATTTATGTGAAATAACTTTTAAAAAGTGTTTTACAAGAATCCTTTGGTTTTCCTCTCTAATAACCTTCAAAACACTTTCCTTTATTTGGGGCTCTAACCAATTACTCCTCACAGTATTTTCTCTTATGATAACCACCATTCTCTTTTGTAAGTTATATTCCTTGCTTTAAGAGGTAATGACTATTACACAAAGAATATAGACTGACTAATATATTGGAAGTAAAGGTCGCATATAAAAGTTAAATTAGAAAGGCATGGATCAGGTTTTGGGTGCTTACTATTTTGTAAGCAGAGGTTTTCAGTGCTGATGGAATAAAGGGCAAGCACAGATATTAGCATAAGAAGTAAGGGTATAAGAGTCCAGTGCTATTTCTCACAACTCTCTTACAGTATTTGAATATCTGTATTAGATTTGATTTGAAGAGGATAAGAAGCAACCTGAAATTTCAGTTTTCCCTGAGGGAAAAGAACCTTTTTATAAAGGTACTAGAGAATAATACAGTAAAATAAAACTCCATGTGAAAATTCACACATCTGTATATGTTTATTACATGTGTCGAGTTTCTGTTCTTTTTCTTAAGGTCCAGTTTAACACATAGTATATTTGGATTTTTCAACTGATATTGAGTGGTTATAAAACCAATCTATGAAAGAATCAGAGGACTTTTTAGTTCAGTGGAATCAAAGCCATCTCCCAATCCTCCAAGCATCTATTTAAGCACCTGGCCTCTGTCCATCACCCTGAAGGGATGATTAATGGATGAGAACAGTGCAGAACATGTTCCAAAGGCATGCCAGAAACCAGACTTAAAGTGGTCAGGAGAGAGATTCCATACATGATAGCCCACAGCCTGATCTGGCATCTTTTCTCCAGGGATATTTTGTGATGGGGCTGTAAGTTGAGAAAATCAATAAAGACTTTCCTTGTGTAATTTCTTTTTCAGTTTAAAACTAGAGACTATAATCAAAGTTTCATAATTTCACATGACTTAAGTGAATATTACTTACTAAATCACCTTTTCTCATCATTCTAATGAACTTTGTCTTTTTAAAGAACTCATCAAAATAACAGTTCCTAGAAGCCCCAGAATCTAACTGCAGACAGGTAACCTGTTTCACAATGAGAGCCAGTCCAGTGCTTCTTAGCAATATGATAAGAACAGTTATTTGTGTTCTAATCTTTTTTCCTGCTCCTGGAGTCATTTTCACAGATCTCTTATTTATTCTTAGAGAATCACAATGATGTAGTTTCAATAACTAGTTTTCTTTATTCACATCTAAATCCACTTTATTAATTCAAGTTATATGTTTTGGAGAAAATGAATGTTCCTAGAAGATAAACATCATACCTTCTGGGCTTCTTTCCAGATCACTTGAACACCTCTTTCTCCCTGCCTAAATGACATTCAATACATTCATATTCAGTGATGGACCACCCACATGTGCAGCACCAGCACTTGCCAAGAAGTTAATGCGGTTTCTGAGTACTCCATTGAACATTCAGACCTCAGCCTGGGAGCTGCTGGGTCACTTCATCCATCTGTTCTCACTCCATGCACACACCCCAACAAACGGTTCTTTAAATGAGTACAAAGCTTTTAGATACTGGGGAACTCTTCAGTTTCAAGATACAGTATAGCTTTAGGAAAGACTGGGTGTATATATTTTCAGCTTGTTGTATATTCATTATTCCTGAGTTAAATGTTTAAACGCTTCTTATTCTCATTCTAGAGATTCAGTCAGTCAATCCTTATCTGTATGAATTCTTGAGTTGATATTACTTTCAGATAATGATATAATATGGCAAATATGGTTGAGTCCCAGGGATAAAATTATCATTTAGGTTTCTGTACTCTTAGAGGATAAAGTAGATAAGCAGAGGTTCTTTTGCTGTTAGTATAATCCACAAGTCTATTGAGTATCTGTGTATGCATTATGGAAGAGAAAAGCTCTTTTCTTTAGGTAGATGTAGTTCCTGTGCCAGGGCACATGTAATGACAAGAGTAATAGAGTCTGGATTTTAGCCCCACTCAGCCCTTTAGCTGGGTGCACAGTGAGGCACAGCCATACCAGAAGTGTTGGAGGTTAGTGTACAATAGGCTTTGGACAGCCTAAGTTCAGAAGGTAGCTTTGTGACATGATTATAGGGCAAGTTGTTGAAGATGACTAATGTTCTGTTTCATCCTTTATAAAAATGGTAATAAGAATATATTATCTTGCAGGAGATGGTAAATATTTAAAAATACATTATTCAAGTTGATTAACATAGTGCCTAACAAATAAAAAGTAGCAATTGACAACAAACTTCCTTAAAATATTTTATTCTTTTCTAGGGGAAATCAAGCATCTTCTTTTAGCCTAGGAAGAACTGTTTTATTCCCCAGATTTGCTTCCTTATAATGCTTTAGAAGCTGCAATTAGCATATTTTCTGTGACCAGGTAGGACATTGAAAGCATACTTATATCAACAAGAAGACCCCAGTGGAAAGCATTTCATGAGAATTTCATGACAGATTTTCCATTGACATACATATATTTGTTGTATATGAAGGGAAGGAAAAATCCTTCAATATCTAATATCACAAAGATGAATGAAAATAAATTTATTCCTTAATGCCACATTGCCTCTGAGATTTTCTCCTGCTTTAGATGTAGTCTATTTCAAATTTTATACATCTATATTTTTTTCACACACTATTTCAGTTACCTAATTCAAATTCACATAAAATTTTCTCACATGGTACCAATATACAGAAATCTCTGTTCTCATCAATATAAAATTTTTCTTTAATCACTGGAGAAAATGAACAATCAGTTCCTGGAAAGGGAAGAAAAGGCCCAGTAGAAGAATAAAAGTGATAAAAGAAAAAAATATGATGTCTTTTCTGATTGTCCCCATGCATCTGATCTGGTTTGTCCCTGTATTGAGGGCTGGTGTTATTAGTGCAACTGTTCGAGAATCAAACTGTAGACATAAGTAGTAGCTTGAGTGACTGAGTGACATGTGATGACATTTTGAGCTGCAGGTACTTCTGTCTTCGTGAACCACTCATCAGTCAAAAAAATTTAATAAATTAAAATGCAAAAACTTATGATTGCATTTGTATAAATAAGACATATAATCCCTGTTACTAATTATATTATTTATTCATTGGGTCCTGTTCTATTCATTTTTTTCTTCTGATTGTAAAATAAATTAAAATTAAAACATTTCCTTGGGAGCCTAAACTCATGGACCTCAGGTACTGTGACTCCTTTGCCTACTGGACAAATCAGCCCTGATGTGTAAGATGGAACTTAAGCATTTCCCCCAACTCTCCATGTCAACCCAGTTACTTTCTGATAACCTGCTACCCACTTTTATGCTCAAGAGAATGTTAGAAGTTTTCAGACACAGAACTCAGTCATGGAGAAGGTGATGGAGGAGATAGCTGTAGTTAGCTTTCTTTAGATAGTTTCATGGGCATCTACCATGGCCTGGTGGATGGTGCAGCAAGAAAAGAAGTCCTTGGATTACATATAAGACATCCTTTGGGGCCCACAAAAGCTAAGGAAAATTTTGGGGGCTTAGCAATCTGTAGACTCTATTAATTAACAGATTTTAGTTAGTTCATACATTGGCTTATAAGTGTTCCAATGTGTCTTGTGTTTTTAAGGGGAATATAGATAACATGTGTTTCTTTTCTGAACCACCTAAGAATTACCAATTGAGTTTCTAAATGGTTGGGAGATACTTCAGTAATTTGATTCTCCACAGAGAACCCAGCAGAATGTCTTAGAAGTGGGACATATAAAATAAGCCAGAAGGTATGGAATTGAAAGAGAACACAATGTCTTCTTCAATGTTACTGCAAAATGGGAGATTTGTAACAAGGGTACCCTCACTACTGTGCTAATCTCAGGAATTGGACACTATGTAGATTTGTTTATTTATTGCTTTCACTTCTATCTTGTAAAATTTTATGATGTAATGAATTACCTGTCTGACCTCTATGCAACCACACTCTCAGGTATTCTAGAGGTGCCTCAGTAGGTAACACTAGTCATGATACATTAAAGAAGTGGCAAAACTCTGGAAGAGAAGCCTGTAGAGCTTTACATCCAAGTAGAGGAGAATCACATCAACCTAAAGCCATAACTATGTGCTGCCAGATGCAGCATACTAGATAGTTCTTCTGACCTTGTGCTTTTCTCAGCCACTAACACGAAAGTGGGCATGGCAGTTGGTGTGCACCATGCATTAATGGCGGTAGAAATCTTAGGCTCTGTTTGAATTCTCTCTTTCTTGTGTGCTTAGGTGAAATGTATAACCTCTCTTCCTTCTGATGAAGAGTACTTTTAAATCCTCTTGAGGGTGAATCTGCAAACCAGACAAGAGCAGTAGTTTTGTCAGTTCAGTAATTGTGATACTCTTGACTTTTATGATTTGCCATACAAACCATGTTAATATCCTTCCAAACATTTGTCCTTCCCCACTTCTAAGAAAACTAAAAATAGGTTAATATTTGTGAAATTTGGGGGGGACTGTAGATTCATATATAAATTTGATATACAATTTTTATTTCTCAAGGGTTTTTTGCTCTGTGAGTCCATGTTTGGAGTGGGAAATTTTTTTATAATTCTATAATTTTTAAACAACAAGCACAAACACATGTCTTCTATGTATTTTAAATACTCAATAAAGTGGTGGTCATAGGTGAAGGGCCCTGCATATTACAAGGAAAAAGATAAATGAAATATGCCTTCTCTCCTTCTCCTTTGTACATTTTTTTCCCTTCATCAATGGTCAGCCATCTTTATTTATAGAATGCTCTCCAGATTGTTTTGGCTTAAAACATCATTTTAATATGCATAACATTTACTTATGTATTTTCAAGTAAAATGTCAATAGAATTATGTATATTTTTATTTCCAAATTTTCTTTAAGTCCTATGCAGTCTCCTCTTTACATGCCAAGTGTTGAGTGCTAATTATTTTATCAAATCTAAATCATCTTTTTGAATTTTTGGACTAGGTCCTGAAGTAAGCTTATTTTGAAAACATAAAAGACATTACTCATATTTTACGTCTTTTTTTTTTTTTTTGCAAAGTATACTCAGGGTTTTACAGTAAAAGTGTTATTCATTAAATTTAAATGTTATTCTTTTGAAAATGTGTGTTTATTTCATATTGCCCAAGACAACTATATATATTTGTAAGCCAATAGTGTTTCTATGAATATTTTGTCTTTATGGATGATGCCAAAAATGGGTTAGAGGTGAATCAATTGTGTTAAAAACTGCTTCATTAAAGCTTAAGAAACTAAATGAAACCAATTTAAATATTTAGTTTAAGAATTGCTTCAAGTTCCTGTGCTAGTTAACAATTCAAAATAAAACTATGGACTGGGGATATAGCTCTGTTGATAGAGTGCTTGCCTCACATGCAGGAGGCCTGGGGTTCAATCCCCAGCAACTAAATAAATAAATAAATAGATAGATAGATAGATAGATAAAACTATGTTATACAAATTTTCCTACAGAGGCTTTCTTTTCTTTCTTTTTTGGGAGCAGAGGAAATTAGGTATGAGGGCAGGGGATTTGTATTTATTGAATACATATTGATCCAGCACTGTGATAGGTATGTTATATAAAACTAATCAAATATTTTAAAAATAATTTGTATAGTTTGGTTCAGTTGAACCTTCACAGATATTTCTGTGAACTTCATAATATAATTGTCATTTTCAAAACCAAGAAAACTCAACTGAAAGAGTAGTAACCAGTAATGATTTTAATTACTTAATTTTGTTATTATTAATTTTGTTATTATTTGCTGATTATATTTACTAATTATTGCTAGCATAAGTAAGGAACCTTGATTTTATATGACAGGGTTCTTCTCAAATGATGTCATGGACTCTTCTGAGCAGTATTTTAAATTGGGGGAAAATTCTTGATGACAAACACATTAACTTCCAACTGATGTTGTTTGGTAAAATCAGATCTTTTTTCTTTTTTTCATAAGATTGATAATTACTAAACTATGTTACTTCAGAAAGCCCTACTTATTTTCCCACCTATTTTGTTCTGAGTATCTTTTTTTCTTAATAATCAATGGCAGGATACTTGGTGAATGATAGTTTTGGGATCTGATCATCTTTGTCAAAATTTCTGCTTCTTAGCAATGGGCCTTGAGGCCATATTCTTCAGTCTTATTTTAATCATCTCTAACTTCCAAGAGTTTAAGGGAAAAGCTAAAATTTTAATAAAAGAAGATGATTTTAGAAGAGTTTATAAAACTAAATATTGTGTTCATTCTGCATTTCAAACTTTGAAGTAGAATGATATTTAAATATAGACAATTTGAGCTCATGATAAAACAGTTCCACAAGTAGATGTTTCTATAAATATATTTTTTCTAAATATCTAATTATTTTAAAAGTTGCCTGAAAAGGAAAATTATATTATATAATCAGATATTATTTGCATGTGAACTTTAAGTTATTGAAATAAACTATACAAAGTCTAAATTAATAGTTTTCATACAGTTCTAAATGCCTTCTTTCAATTTTTTAATTAGGAAAGAAAATTGGCCTCTCCAAAATTTTAATTACTTAATAACCATCTTACTTAATGCTAATGCATTTTAATAAAGAATGTGAAGTGCATGATACCATCTGATCATGTGAATTCTGTGATATGACATTTTCTCTAAATGTATCTTTGAAGATTGTATTAATAGTCCCAATCAATTTTGAACTTGGTTGAGAAAGTTGCAAGTAGAAAAGCTTAATGCATGATAATTGAGATTTGTGAACTTCTGGGTTGTATGCACAGAATTTTTTTTTGCCCTATGTAAGTTTTATTATTATAAGGTATGCTCTGTTCCTCAATGATCATTCAAGCAGCTTTTATTTATTTAAGTAAAACTTTAAAGAAAAATTTTATAAAGACTTTCATTGATATGACTACAATCCAATTGATATTATCTCATTTGCCATGCATGAAAGTAAAAACAAACCAAAAGATATTGGTATAAAATATTTTCTGTAGTACACCTTGAACTAATGAAATAGATTGTCTTCCAATTCTGCTAAAATTGATTCTACACAGTTGAGTTCTCAATAGTATTGAATCTAAATATATTTCTCCAATTAGCAAAATTTTAATTGATGTACTTTTAATGACATCTCTGTAAGCAGTATGCAGCTGAATTATTCTTCCACTCCCCCCCACCAAATAAAAACCCAGACAAACTGATTAGTCAATGAAAAAAGCATAGTGTTTTGTTTGTTAGTGTTTTGGGTTTTTTTTTTTTTTTTTTTTTTTTTTTAGTTCTATTGATTTTCTGCATATTCTCAACTGATAGTACAATACATATGAGGAGAGGTATCTGTCCCAGGATTTTATAGTTTATTTTTAAAAAGAAGAAGATCAAAGCAACTACCAAAAGCATGATAAAATATACTTTGGGCAGTGCATAAATGCAATGTAGTCTATAATAGCAGTCCTCTTTAAAAGTGAAGGAAGAACTAGAGATCTGACTTCTATGAATAATCCTAATGAAAGAAAAGATGTGCCAGAATGATTATTCAACATTAATTCTCACAAAGTATGTGTAAAATTTGGAATCTTGAAACTTAGACATTGTTTGTTATTAAATAAGTTCTTATGAAATCATTTAATCAAAAGAAATATTTATATTAATTGAAGTTTCTTTGAAAAGATTTAAAACTTGTGATAATTTTTAAACATTCATTAGTTATCTATTTAAAATATCATTTTATTTATCAACATTTGTTTATTATGGTTTGAGTTTTTAATATTCCCCCCAAAAGTTTATCTGTTAGAGCAGGAATGTTCAGAAGTGAAATGATTACATTAAGAGTGCTATAACCTCATTAGTGAATTAACTCATTTGATAGATTAATAATTTGAATGGGCTACTGTGTGGCAGGTGGGTGTAGCTAGAAGAAATAGGTGGCTAGAAGCATGTCTTGGATTATATTTGTCCATGGTGCCCCCCACTCTTCTCCTTCCCAACTATCTTAAACCAAACAGCTTCCCCCCACCAACCATGATAAATCCACTTAATTTTTTTTTCTAGGGAACTTTAAAAAGGCATTGTTTGTAATATATCTGCAATCTGGGACTGGTACTTTAGTTTTAATCACCTATCTGTAGAAAACAAAATAAATTCAGTTAAAATATATTAAAATCATATGTCAACATCAGGCTATCACATTTGAGAACTTTTAAACTTCTAATCCACTTCATTTTTTCCCATAATTTCTTTTCTTCTTTGGATATTGAATACTCATGGAAGAAATAATTTTTAGCTATAATTGAATGCTTCAAATTCTAATGACCTGGTCAAGTTTGAAAATTGTAAAAATGAGAACATAAGAATGTATAGGCTTGTTGTGTAGCTGAATGTATTTTTTATTTATATTACATTACACTCAAATTATGTCATCACTGACTATGTGCATTTTTAAAGATCTATTTGAGTGTTAGGCATATTTTAGGTCAAATGCTGTTTAGGTATTTATTATATATATATATATATATATATATATATATATATATATATATATAAAATAATTGACATTTAAAAAGATTTTGAAGCATGTCTTCATTTTGTTTATTCAATTATAAAGCTGACTAATTAATTAAAAGTGGTATACATGTTTTCTCAGATGTTGTATGATTCAATTAGTCATTTGCTCTAATAAAGAAGAACTGTATTGTTAAAACAAGCTCACAATGATCATAAGTCTTTCACAACCTCCACCTTTTTAATAATTAGCAAATTGCACAAGTAAGAAATTGCCATAGACTCAGCATTTATATCTAAAGCGTCCCAAACCCATCAGAGGCACCTTCCTTTTCTCTTTAGCCTTGGTTTGTGTGAGAGGTATATGCATTGTTCAAATTAGACCAAATAATCTGGGTTTTGAGACCTTCAATTTTCACATTCTGAGATTAAGTGTAGCTAACTTCCATTATTTATTGAAACTTTGGTTCATAAATAAATAAATTGCATATTTATTTAAAATAAGCCATTTGGCAGACAGAGCCTGAGAAAGGCATTCTTTTTAAAGATGAAAACATTATATCTTGAATTCTTAGATGAGTACTTAATACATTGTAAATCCTAATATCCTCAATGATTTAGAAAGAGCTTAGCAAACTGTAGCCCAGGAGCCAAATCCAGCCTGCCAATGTGTTTTGTATGGTCTGTGAGGTAAGCATGATTTTTCAAATTTTTATTTTTTTGTTTTTCTTTTTCATGGTACTGGGGATACAACCCAGTGTCTCATGCATTCTAGGCAAGCACTCTACTGTGGGGCTATATCCCCAGTCCTTTAAAATTATTAGGGGGAAAAAAAAAGAAAAATGAAAATTCAGTACATCTGAAATTTATATGAAATTCACATTTCAGTGTTTTTAAATATTGTTTTATTGGAACATAGTGTTATCTAAGGCTGCTTTTTCTCTATAGTGGCATGGTTGTGTAGTTATGCTAGAACTTTATAGCTCATGATTTAAAGCTTAAATTATTTACTATTGGACACTGTTTGAGCTTTTTCACTGCTGTGATTAAAAGAACTCACCAGAGGAATTGCAGAGGAGAAAAGGTTTATTTGAGGGTTCACAGTTTCAGAGGTCTTATTTCATAGAAGGCTGGCTCCATTCATTTGAGCTCAAGATGAAGCTTAACATCATGGTGGGAAAGTATGGCAGAGGGAAGCAGTTAATATGGTGATCAGAAAGCAGAGAAAGACTCTACTTGCCAGATACAAATATATACTCCAAAACCATGCCCTGCAATGAACTACTTTCCCCAGCCACACCCCACCTGCCTCCAGTTACCACTCAGTTAATCCCATCCTCTAGGGACTGATTCACTGATTTGGTTAAAGCTACAACCTAATTATTTCTCCTCCAAACCTTTTTGCATTCTTTCACATGTGAGCTTCTGGGGGACACCTCACATCTAAACCATAACAGACACCTTACTGTAAAAATTTGTGGAAGCCTGAGTTAGAAGCTGATTTGGTTGAGGTCAAGACCACCTCAAGCATCCATGAGGAAAAAGGGAGCAAGTTAGAGTCACTTGTTAATGTTTTCCTTACTAATATGTAAATATTTATATTGACATGAGCTTATTAAAGATCTCTAATGCCTTAAGCTACAATCAAATATAGAACCATATTAAGTGCTATCTTACTTTTATATTATTGACTCTATTTTATTGTCTCTTTGTAAAAATCATCCAAATGCCAAATGTTTCATTGTTGTACTAACATTATTAAAAACACAGGCAGGCCTGAGGAAGTTTATACTTGGTCAGTACCATTATATCTCCTTAGTAAAGGTAATTAAATAAAATAACAGTTTTATTTAGAGACCTTTTTCTTATACTTCTCTCTTTAAAAAAAATAATGTAGATGAGGATTAAAATATTAGAATTATTCTGAAAGAACAAGCAATAATTGTTCTGCATTATTCAGCACCATCTATTGGTCCCCCACTTATACCTAAATTTGTAGAAGGGTCTTAGTGAGAAATAAAAATTATCATATTGAAAATATTTTGTGGAATTCCTCTTACATATCGGTATAACATTGCAATGTATTTTCCTACATAAGTGCATAATATTATAGTATAACTGATTATCCCCAGAGAAAGATTAACTAAAGGAAGGAAGGATAATTATAATTTGGGTATCAAAAATAGATAAAAATTGAAACACAAAGAGTAATTTCATAAAGATAGCATTTGGTTTATGTGCTGAAGGTGTATAGGGTTTCAGAGACGTTTAGTTTTGGCAATCTGAATCACTAAAATGTGGGCAAGAGAAATGTAAGCAAGAGAAATGTAATCAGTCAGAAAATTCACTGATTCATTTATTCAACAAATGCTGACTTACACAGCTTTGTTTTAATACCATTAGATGTCATTAGAAAAGAAACTGTAATGGTTATAAACAGTAGATAATCCAAAAGATGAATCTGCAAGAGGGGGATTAGGCAAAGATGTGTGGGTAACCTTTCTTTTATAAATTATTTTATTTTATTAATTATTAATTAATTAACCATCACTTTATAAATTTAGCCATAAATACCATAAATTTTGTTTCCAATTTTTATCAGCTTATTTTCTTCACAAAAATGTTTTATACATATTATTAGAAACCTATCAGTTCATAAATTAAAAACATATTTATCGAAAGCATTGTTTTGGTGACTAGAAGTTTTTTACTGCAACTGATGCTAACATATTTTTTTTTCCTTAACATTGTTTGCCAGATAGAAAATATGAATACTCACCTGATGCAGTGTTTTAAATACAATCATTTGTGGAGAGCCTAAAGCCTATTTCTGTAGCAGTTTTAGTTTGAAAATGCATAACTAAAAAATCAGAATGTTGTTCCCAAAGCAACTGTACTTATTTCTGAGCAGATTTAAAAGTTTTATATAGAGATCTCTGTAATTAATTAAGATGGATAATATTTTCAATAATTTTATTGTTTACCCAGTCAAGAAACCTGTGCTCTAGGGCTATAGTTTCTGATCATGGACAGTGTGCTAATGTGGTGTGTACAGCTCTGACTCCAGCAGAAGTCTTTTTTTTCAATCTTATAAGCAATTCATATAAGCAATGAATAAAACCAGTTATGTTGCAGTTTTACAATAATGTGGTGACAATAACCAGTCAATTTAAAATATAAGATCAAAACTTTACTTCAAGCACAGGGGCACTCCTTCTAAATGATTTAGTTGGGTTGTAAATTGTTACTCAGGTCTTGCTTCTTTTTAAAAATGAACTCTCAACAACTTTTCAGTAAGAGATATCATTCTTGACTTCACAGTTGTATTATCAGTTGTTATGTTTTTTTTTTTCTTCCTACACACATATTGACAAATTATCAACTGTTGATCACTCTTGAAGGCACTCCGTTTCAGGGCTGCTGTGATACCTTAATCCTCAGATAGTGTGCTCTACCAGACACAATGGTTTTCTTTTTTTAAAAAATTTATTTATTTATTTATTTTATTGGTTGTTCAAAACATTACAAAGCTCTTGACATATCATATTTCATACATTAGATTCAAGTGAGTTATGAACTCCCATCAATGGTTTTCTTTATTAGGTCCTACTTCAAAGTTTTCTATTTTTAAAAATCTGTTTTCATATTTCCTTTCAAGCCAAATGGTAATAGATAGAATCCATTAAATTGGTAATAATTTTTTATTACCTACCTCTAATATGATAAAGCCTCATGTTAAATATCACAGAACTAAATGCTAAATATAGGTGACAGAGAGTCCTATTTTATATAACAAAGTATGTTGATTCTTTTCTAAAATTTTCCCTTGACTTCACAGAATGAAGTCTTTTTCTCCTCACAGTACTCTCTGTACCCCCAATCTGTGACAACAGCTTTCACATGGCTTTGAATCAAAAGAATAAGTTTTCAAAAGGGTAGGACCCCAAGAGGTAATGTCATCCTTTTCTCCTCTTCCAGGGTAAGGTGCACAGAGTTATTTTCCATCTCAGTTGGAGACTCTCATGTCCAGGTAGTCTCTGAAGACTGGAAATGTACTAGTTCAACCTCAGTATCCAGTCAGAGGATAGCATTGACTGTTTGCTTATTTGCAATCACTTTTGACTTCATCAGCTTTTCTTCATTCCTCAAATCACATGTCTTTTTTTTTCCATAGCAAGTATCATCTTACTATGCTCCAGCCTAGGACTGCTCAACCATTCAACCCATTCTTCTCTTTCCCACTGGGCATTATTATAAAATGTAAAATGAATTTATATAGTTTTCTATATTAAAACTTAGAAAAATCCCCATTGTTGTAGGATTCTTCTTTTTTCTTTTTTTAAACAATCTTAAAGTTTATTTTGTTTTTAAATTGATAGATAAAATTATGTATACTTATTTTATGCAACATAATATTTTGAAGTATATATACATTGTGGACTGATTAAATATTGCTAATGAACACATGCCTTATCTCACACAGTTCCTTTCTGTTCTTTCAAAACTAATATTCATTAATTTGAAGGAAAAATAATTCTGGCTCCATCCATTGCATATGTTTTCTTCTATTCTATGGAGAAATGACTGAGATTTTCATATATGTATTATATTTAATGTCTAGCAGATTATCATTAGTGATCCACTGGCTTAGCTGGTCTCTGTATATAAATAAATTATGACTTGACTCAAAAATCACTTGACCCATGGTTAGCTTGTACTAAAAATGCACATGGGCAGACAGCTGCAATTCCTATGATTTTTAGAAGGCTTTAAAAACAATCAGTGCATCATTAGTGTTTGCTTGAAGTTTGCCTTGGGTTTCAATAGTTATTCCATTTTAGTAGTCAATAGACTTTTGAGAAGTTTCAAAGTATATTTTATTATTTTTATAATTTGCAGAGTGGTTTATGGAATTATTTCTTTGCTACTATTTTGCTTATTATAATTATTTGCCATCATAGAGATCTTTTCACACAGGGAAATTAAGAACACAGAATACACTATAAAATCTTTTCTCCCACTTCAGGAGTATTGATTAAAATAATTTCTGAATAACTGAACAATGTCATAAATATTCAATTCTTATCATATCAAAAAAAAAGCACTCCATACGTTGCCTGTGAGCTGTTCTTCTTGTCTTAGCCAAGTACATGAATTATGTCAACAGTTGTAGTAAGAGCTAATGATGTTGTCTGTTCTTAAGAAGTGCACAGCTTGATAGGGAAGATGTCACTACATGCTATAACTATATGAGATACTGTGGTAGTTTCAAAAGTATTATCTATAATAGATTCCTTTTCTCCATCTATAGTCATGCTTTATTTCTTCTTTATTCTGTTTTGAATTGGATCATTTCTTTAAGATCAATAAAAATAGCAGATGTCCCCCTCTCTCTTTAATTACTCATATGAAATCTACTTGTGGTATAAATAAAGAGTATTCATTATTGTTTCATAGAAAGTCCCATAAGCTTGTCTACTGTATGACTTCAATTGCTTTAATTATATTTATTTCTGAATTTTATTTCATATTTCTGTTATCTGAGGTCTAATATTGCTGTTCATTGACCTTGATGGTCACACATAGACTTTTCTTGTGTGTCCAGGATTAGAGGGAATTTGATTTGGGGAATCACTGCATTTTAGGTTAAGTGCATGTTTTTACAGAACCATGTGGTATTGGCTCTCCTCAGATATTCTAGCAGTATTACTAGCCAAGAACTTTTTTTGTTAGCATAAATATTTCTGTTATCTTCCTGTATGGCTGAGAGGCAGTCTTTTTCTAGTACACTGCAATGTGTGAGATTATATCATTCGCTGATTTTGGTCTAATGTGGGGCATCATTTCTAACTTCTTATCTTACACTGGAAGATTAACCTCATCTCTGTAGACCTAAAAATCCAGCTCACAAAGTAGATTGCCAAGACCAGCAACACTTTTCTCCCCACTCTTATTCATCATCTGTTTTTCAGTTCTCTGTTTATTGACCCCCTTTTATTGTTTAGGAAGCTTAGGTACACCTCTGAAAAGAGGTTTGTTATAATGTTATCTAATATTCTTAGGCAAAACTTTGTATTTGTTATTGTTTTAGTTATACTGCTATAACAAGAAGTATATTGGAGTACTAGTGGCTTATGTACTTTTATTTTCTATACTAAATGGCCTGAAATAAAATGAATTTAATTTTATTTATCTAGATTTTGTCAGCACTTCCTAGGAAGTAACATGAATTAGCTAATCAAAATCACTGCAGCAAAGTAAAAAAATGACAGCTACCACTCATATATGTAGACTTGTCCTATAAATCTTTCTCTAAAGTAAATTTAGCTATTTCCTTTACCTTCCTATAGCTATTTTCCAAAGTAATACTTTCAAAGAGCAACATATGTGATCTTGATAACTGTTAAATCCTTTAACTTTTGGTTTTTATTAAAAAAGCTGTACTGAGTTTACCAAAATCAATTCATACAGTCAAGTATATTTTAGTTCTCAGTGTAAATAATTAATTTAGTTTAATTTTATGCATGAATTTATATTTTCAAATTGCAATTTAATAATTTTAGAAGCTATTTTGCAAAACAGAATGCCTGTATTTTATAAAATTCTTTGCAACATTTTGAGCAGCACAATTCTTTTCCATCTATACATTTTAAGAATATTTTAAAATCTAGGACCTAAATATAATGATGCATAATGTTTCTAAAAATAATCTCCCAGTTTAGATAGGGAATGCAGTTCTAGGTCAGTTAATCTAAAATGATTTAAACTGGAACAATTCTGTATAAAAATAAAACTAGAATGTAAAGAGTAAAAAAAAAAAATTCTCAGCATTCTTGCTAGAAGTAGAAGAAAACTGCCTGAAGTATAAAAAAGAAAAGAGGATTATGAATTCTTTCTCTGTTCAACCAGCAGATGTCATGTTTGTTTGTCAGAGCCTGAGAGTATTTTAAGATATTTTCTTGGTATTGTTGTGTACTTCTTACAAATAAGAGTACATAAGCATTAAATACAATTGCCTTTGAAATTAGAAAGGAAAATTAAACCTGTGCTTTTTAAATTATAATATATTTCTCAACTGAAATTAGAACTCGTCATTCATTTTTAAATTTTTGTTCAAAGAAAATTTAGTACAAAATATGCCCTGAGACACAAGCAAGCATATTTATACTACTCAAAATTATTCCTGATCAGTATTTCTTACTAACCAATACTGTCTATGCATCATATAATTCTTTTCCCCTTTAATCCTAAAGCAGTATAATTACCTAACAAAAATAAAACTTTCTCCATTTTTTTTAACATTCATGAAGAAAATTAAGATTCTAGCAGATTCTTACTGTATTTGATTATTTATTTTATCATCTTCCATATCATTACCATCTCCTCTGTATCTATAACTTTGTCTATGAGACATTTGATTAATCTGTAATTATTTCTAACATGATTTGCCATGAAGATTTTTACATATGATTCACCCAGTGCAGATAAAAAAGTATATCAGAAAGACTTTTTAATAGTATACAATTAAATATAAAGATAATCTTGAAATTTTATAGTAAAATCACATTAATTTGGAATATTTACATGAGGGTTAGATTTGAGCTTAATTTTATCACTACCTTGAATATCAGTTTTCATAAACAAAATCATATTTCATTATTCATAAGATTTAGGAGCATCTTTTTTTAACTCAAGGTCAGACCATTAATCACTTTAAAAATGTTCATTTAAGATAAAGAATCTTCCTAGACTTAAAGTAATTTGTATTTCTGACATGTAGCCCATCACCCACTGGTAGTCAACTAAATACTGCACAAGGATATAGACTTGCCAAAATCTCAGAATATGATTTCTTGTCTTCATCCCATCTTCCTTCACTCCAGCCCCCTATATGACCCATTTCAGTCTTGGCCCAGAGAACTCAGCTGTTGGAGCAAGCATGCAGCTGCTAGCTTCAGAGAAGGAAAAGCCCAAAGAGATATTTCTATGACTAGAATTAATTATTATTTCTTTTCTTACACAGACTTGGAGATAATCTCAGGAAAGAAATTTTAGCCTTTTTTAGGCATTTCAAAACGTATGGTCTGCATCCTCTTGCATCAGAATAGAATAACCTCAAGTATTTATAATATATCTGGATTTCTGGGCCCTGCCTTACAAATGAATTTGTATTCATGCATACTAAATTTGTTGAAACATTATTCTTTAAAAAAATATGGCCTTTTAAGAGTAATACTTTCATGAAGTTATGAGATAATTTATAAATAATAGTTCCTCCATATTTAAGCCATATGTAATCTAAAATTAATTAAGGAATCAAATTCAACTTGATAGTAGGCAAACATGTCATCACACCCTGCAAATTTAAGAATATAAGGTACCTTAGTACCTGTCTCTGGTGGGCAAGTATTCATATCAGTCCTGCTAAATGGCTGTTTAAGTATTGACTAAATACTTCTACTGAAGGGAAATTCATGATCTTCTCAGGTAGGCAATTCCTTATTCAAAAATCATTAGTAGAATATTTCTAAGTCAAAATATGCATCCTTCTAATAGGAAATCACTAGTTATTTTATAACTATTCACATTTAGTCTGATTTTCTTCCTTTGATAGATTTTCAACTATTGAATAACTATTGAATATATTTTAAGAATATATTCAAGTGTATAAACTTCAAGTTTCCTTAAAATCTAAATAAAAGCTATCTGAAAAGTCTGAGAACAAAATTTATCCGTTAGGGAGATTTGTTTTCTTTCTTTGCTAAGCGTCCCTAATTCTGACTCTGTGCTCTCCTTGCTTTTCTTTGAATACAATATTCATTTTGTTAAGAAAGTGCTACAGTAGAACTGAGTCTAATATCCATGTGTTTCTTGTTGGCTACATAATAAAAACAACTTCCACCCCTATTAAAAAGCATAGTTATGTACTAATGACCTAAAGTATTGCTATAAATAAACGTGGGCGTTTGGACAAGGAGCCACTCTGCCACCTTCCCTACCTCTGCACTTTGCCTCTGTCTCCTCTTTATTATTATTCTTTAAACAACAACACTGGGCTCACCTCTGCAGCAGTCTAAATACTGCTCTATAACAGAAGCAGGCTAGGTTTATATTACTCCCCTAACCTGCTCATTAATTCATCTGCAGGTACTGGCATTGATTTTGTTGTTGCTGTTTGCAGAACTGAGCATGGAACCCAGGGCCTCACACATGCTAGGCAAGTGCTCTATCACTGAGTTGTACCCTCAGCCCTGGTTACTTATATCAAACCCTGAAGTTCTTTACCTCATAGGCTAATAAATTCACTTCCCTGATACCATTTTGAGAAATTTGGTTTCAAATGCAAGTTGTCACAAATATTTTGGGATTCTAGTGTCTTCACATATTGTTTTCCTCTTCTCTAGACTTTGACCTTAAGTATTATGAATATGAATTTGTGCTATCATTTAGTAACAAGTAAAAATATCATGCAAGATAAAAAGAAAATAAGTATGGCAAGTCTTTTCTAGAAATCTCCTATGCAGGATGCTTTGTATATGATCCATTTTCAATTAAGTTATTCACAGATCATTTTTTAAAATGCACACAATGTTGATGTAGGAGACTTTGCCAAGTGTTACTAAACTTCAGATATTTAATTCAATGTATTTAATTGTACTAGTAAGCCTGCCAAACATTAAATTCCATTCATCTGACATCATTGGTGAAATGTGTTTTATCTTAAAACTATCCTTTATCTTCAGGGGTGATAGAGACTATTATTTCCATTCTTAGTATTCAAAATTTATCCTTTAATCATCTGTTATACATTTTTCTGGATCACCTTTTCCACAACCCTTAGGTGATAATGATTGATGATGAGGAAATGTACCGAATTATGTATGAGAATGTTCTGCACACAGTTAGAAACCCATGTAAATATTTTATGTTTAATCTAGAAAAGAAAAATCAGAAAGGAGGTTGAATAAGTGATGATAAGTGTACAGTTTATTTTTTTCCAGCAACAATTGCAAAGAATCTCAAAGCTATCTGAAAAGTCTGAGAACATGTGACCAATTTCCAGGAGGAATAAAGCCACGCCTCCTCAATCCCTGTATGGGGCAGAATAGTTGGCACTAGTAGGCTCAAAGTATTGCTGGGTTATTAAATAAATGTATTATTGGTAATAAAATAGTCTATGTTTCAGGATATCAGAAAATTGGATCTATAATTCCAAATGGTCTGCATAACTTTTATTTTGGCAATGGGGAAAAAATAAAGTGATATGATTTGTGTTTGCTATATCCACTTTCAAGTGTATGGACTTCAAGTTTCCTTAAAATCTAAATAAAAGTCCCTTCCATATTAACCAAAATTCCTTTGTTGTTGTTAAATTATTGTCTTTTCAATTAAATAACATAAATAAAGTCTCCAAAGAATAATGATACTTATTTTAGAATTGCCAGTATTGCAATGGGAATACACTCCATAATAAATTGTAAGTGAATTCAAAGAGGTTGAGGCAAGGTAATTTTTTGAAGGCAAGATGAAGGCGAGTGCATAAGATATTTTGAAACAAGAATACTTGGCTAGAAGGATCAATATCAAGGGTTGAATCAGGTCACAATTAAACAGCTGTGGGACAGACATCGTTACAGAAGTATTTTCTTGTAAGGTCGCAGTGGTCTTTGTGCACGATTGTAATTTTGAAAGTCTTTTTATGAAGACTATTTTTAGGAATTCAGGTATAAGATACTCTCTTTCATAAGCCCCTAGTCACCTTTATTTATTTGGGGGGCCAGGGCTTGACAGAAGTGTCTCCATTTTGATTCTGACAACTGTCACAATTTTAAGTTCAAGTGTATTGTCCAAAGCCACAGACAACACAAACCCAGGTGTTTAATTTCACTAATTTTTCAATAAAGTTGACCACTTATTTTCAAATGCATTTGTTTGGACTTCCAGGATAGCAAATTTTTTGCTTTCTTCCTGTCCACTGATTGTTCCACCAGCGGTCTTTGTGTGCCTTTTGTTTTTTTCCCATAACTCTTAACCTTGAGTTGTCCCAGTGCTTAGCCCTTGTCTTCTCTGTCTGTTCCACTCCATTGGTGATCTCATATCCTCACCCCTTTTAATTTACTGTCTTTATGCCCATAGTTAGCAATGTTCTAGCTCCAATCCTGACCACTCCTGTATTCCAGATGAATATCCTACTCCATACTGTATGTCTCCATTTAAATAACTGGAATCATTGAAAAAGTATTTCCTGAATTTCTCTGCCCAATTAATCCTCCCATAGCTTTCCCTTGCAGTCAATAGAAATTTTGTTCTTGGAATTGCTTAGGCCTAGAACCTTGGATCACCCTTGATCCTTCTCTGCTTCATAACACTGCTCATTCCATCAACCCTTCTTGAGTCTACTCTCAAACATATTAGAAAATTGATTAGATATCAATAGTATGAATTTTCAAATAGAAGAATTGCTTATAAAATGTGGAGTAGAAAGTAACACTTGGGCCAAAGATAATTTTGAGGATGTTGAAAGTCTACTATGTCATCATTCACATTTGAGCACAATTTCTGTTTTCAGGAAAGGCCTATGCTCCAGAATTCTACTATGATACCTATAATCCTGTGTGGCAGAACAGACACCGTGTTTATTCCTACAGTCTGCAGTGGACACAAATGAACCCCGATGCAGTGGACCGCATTGTTGCATACCGGTTGGGTATTCGGCAGGTGAGAAATTTAACTGGTGTCTTTCTTTTTTTTATTATCTCCTGTATAGACTTTGTTATTATATCTTTTCTAACCATGTCACATGAATTATAAAATATAATTTCTGTAATTATAATTATTATGTATAATATATATTATATCAAAGGTAATATGACTTTATACAACCTACTCTGAAGTACTTATAAATTTTTGAAATTAATGTATGCTTTTTCCACCATGGTGGAAAACATATTAAAGTTATATCCTTTGAGTGCTTTGAAGTTCTTCATCACTAGACATGCTTGAGAAATTATATGAAAGGAGCTGGTTTAGGGTTTTCTCACACTTCCCTAAACTCTGTAACCATTTGCCTTGCTTCCTATGAAGCTACAAGACTTCCATATTATTACTTGATGGGCTCAAGGTTTATACGGAATGTTTTAAATATATAACTACTTTAGTAAAATGAGAAGAAACAATAAAGTATGATGATTTCTTAAGTTTGCTAAGATTATGGGTTACATGGAAAAATTTTTCTTTTCCAAATTAGCCACTATTAAAGTCACTTATCATTTGTGGTATAATGATATTTTGAAATTTAAAAATAGGTCTTTACATTGCTTGTTGCTAGACAGTGTGCTATCTGGGTGACTATTTCAGGATAACAAAAAAGTTTTGAAGATTTATCTGATTATTCCAACATCTATTAGTTTTCTTCCACAATTTCACATGATGCAAATTTTCAGTGTGTGTTCCATTTCTTAGTTAAATCACAGAGTACATTTTTAGTTAGACCATTAGAAAGGACAAAATTTTCTTGGGGAAAAAGCAATCAACGTGTTTTATCTTAAAACCATCCTTTCTCTATCTTCCTCACAAAATTTTAATAAAGAACCTTTTGAGATATATCAGTCAAATTAAGACACATTATAAAGCAAATAGTCTCATCTGGCCAACTTAATAATCTCAAAAACATAAAATAGATTTTCCTAGTGAAAACATCATCTGGCACTTGATAATTACTGCTTTTTTGTCTAAGTGTTCATAGGTCTCTGATCCAGCAGATCACAGTGGACCTTTTGGAATTTTTCTCTCATTGCCTATCCATCACTTACATTGGTCCTTGGGTACAATAGTAAATCCCAGATCCACATCAAAATAGTTTGTTCTACTTGTTCTTATTTGATGAATTTCCTTGATAAGGAAGATAAAAAAATAACAATAAAATCAGACTAGCAGTTCTTTTCCCTCAGGTGATAGCATTATCTCTTTTCTCTTCTCAACACAGTTAGTATTGTAAAATCTTTTTTATTTGGAGCATCTTAGAGTATTCTTGACTTCATACCTCACACTGTTTTTTAAAATGCTTAATACATTGTTTGGTCATTCGTGCTCATATTTTATCACACATCGTTTTTTAAATTTACCTATAGACCTAAAATCATAGGTTTATAAGGTGATACCCATCTGGCAATTGGAGTTGTTTTTGTAATGTTCTGCAACAAGCAATATCTTTCACTATTTTCTGCTATAGTCTATTTTGAATGGTAGAGTCAGAATTTTTTATTCAGTTTTACATGTTCTTCCTCAGTTATTGTCTTTAGGTAACTTGTCATTAAAATCTAAAGAGGTACCTATTTAAAATATATGGAACATACCCAACTCTGCTCATCATTCTCATCATTTCCTTTTCCCTTATCTCTCCCCAGTGCTTTCCTTCCTTCCTTCCTCCCTCCCTCCCTCCCTCCCTCTCTTTCTTTCTTTGTTTTAATTCTGAGACAGGGTTTCACTAGGTTGCTTGGGATCCTACTAATATGCTGAGGCTGGCCTGGAACCTTCCTGTCTCAGCCTCCTGTGTGGTTAGGATTATGGCATGTGCCACCGAGCCCAGATTATCATTTTCTCTCTTTAAAATGCTTGAAATCTTTGTTTTCACCAAATGTCTCTGTGGTGCATACAATGCAGAATTGTTCTCTATCAGTCAAAGTTGGCAGAAAAGTAGTTACCAATGAAGTGTCTCCACCAACAAATTATAAGATAGATTTTGGTAGAGTTGAATTCTTCCCAAGAGGGAGACAATTAATTAAGTCCCTTCTTTATTGTCCATAGTTTTTACCCAGTTATTAGCAAACTGTCTTCTTTAAGGGGGGTTGAAGGTTAGAATTTTTGGGGAGAGGGAGATGGAGGTTAAGATTGCTATGCTATTTTCTAACAATTCTCTCTTAAAATTTTTCATTTCTGTCATGAATAGCTCAAAATTCCTGCGTTTACTTCTTTGAGCATAAAATTAATTTATAACTCTGATATTCAAGGATACATATTTCCCAGTCAGTATGTTGTTATTTTTAAACAAGTCAATTATTGTTCTCCTATTCTGCTTCTTTGTTATACATTATGTATGTATGATATGTGCATATAAAACCCTTTTCTATATTCTATTAAAATAATGAATTCCAAACCTACCTGACTTACGAAGTCTAGACATTGTACCCTCATCATTACTTAGCTATATAACCATGAGAATGGTTCTACACATATGTAAACCTGAGTTCCTATCCTGTAAACTGAAGATCATGATACCCATCTAGCAATTGGAGTTGTTTTTGTAATGTTCTGCAAATGTGAACAATAAGGTGATGTTTGTAGATATCATGTAAGAAGAAAAACAGCATGAATATACACTTCTCTTTCTACTACCTCAGTCCTCACATCAGAAATTATTACATGCAAAATGGCCTCATTAAACAACATTTCTTTTGAATTTTCACTTACATATAAAATTTTAGAGTGATAGGGCAAATGCATTTCATATATAAATGTATATGATCCTTTTTTTAAAAAGTTCCCTGCTTCATACAAGAAGCAGAGGTATTACTCTGAATAAGTTCATTTTTCTGTATCATCTTAAAAATTTTAGATTCCTAATATTCCATTTATGTACATTTAGTATCAAGGGCATGTGTCTTAGGATACAAGATAGCAGCATTTAAAAATCATTCTTAAATTATGTTCTGATTATCACTTTAATGGAGATTTTGTCTTATATACATATGGCCTTTTTTTATTCCCCAAGCTATCATAGAATCTTGAATCAATGAACCTTTTAACATAGTCAACATAACTTGAAACGTTATCCATAAACATGTTAAGAAAGTGGCCAAAGCAACATAAGTTTTTCCTTTTTTCAAACATTGATTTTCCTCCAATAACTAGTGTTTATGTGTTTGGCTATCAGATCAAGGAATTATTAACTTATGTTACATATTTTATGATTTTTTTTCTTTTTTACAGTGCCTGGGCCTCACTTATACTAGGCAAGCACTCTACCACAAATCCACACCCCACACTAATTTTATGATTTTAAAGTTATATTATTTTAGGCCATTTACCTATATTAAGCCTATTGATCTAAATAATTTTTCCATCCATTAAATAACTATACTAACTAGCAAAAAATCTCTTCCCTTTTAATATCAAACATGTTCTTAATTACACAATATATTTGTATATTAGTAGAAATCTAAAAATAGTTTGATCCTTTAAGACAAATGGAAAATTCATTTCTAACGATCCTGTTTTTTTTTTAATCTATAAACCTTTATATCCTCATTACCTATTCTTAAATATAATATGATTTTAGAATTATTGTGGTGTTGTTAAATCCATGGCTGGATGAAGCTGGTAAGTTGAAACAAGCATTCTTTTCAGTTTCCTATTAATATTAGCTAACTATTTTTGTTGAACTATATGGCCTATTATTAAATGTAATGAGGAACATTGTCTCAGACTTTAAGTAGGCTTATTCATTTTATTAAGAATAATTTCAGTGTATCTAGGAAAAGGCATTGAAATTCTAGAATTATTGCTGTAAAAGACTTAAGAATAACAAATATATCACAAGAAGCCAAAATTTAATTTGTAGAAAAAAGTTTCCCCAAAATATGAATGTTCTTAGATTATATTTTTTAGGTTCAGCCAAGCAATTGTTTAATCTCCTTAGACAGCTACTAGCCTCCAATTATTTGCTTCATTTGTTGCTTAAGAGGAAAGAGAAAAAGGTTATTTGAATGTCTGCTTTCTTTGGTATCTAAGGAATTAAGAACAAAGCAAAGCTCTTCCTGAATTATCCAAATATACTGAATAACATAAACATCATTTTGATTCATTTAAAACACACTCAATTATAGTTTCTGCTACAAAAAAAATTTAGAGTTTTATGCAGTTTCCTTTTTTATTGTGACATAGAGGGGCACAATGACTCTGACTTTTTGACTGTCATCATTGGAAAGAAGATTATTTTATTGACTACCTTAACAGCCCCTGTTCTGAATTTGTAAGTGATGATATATTAAAATCCTTGCAGTTAACATACTCATTTGCTTACCCATTCAGACAATAAAACTTTGGGTAAATTAATCATATGATAACTGTCTGAAATTAAAAAATGAAGTACTGTCCTAATTAAAATAAATAAGTTCTGCAATAGAAACACATAAAAAGTGCCATAGAAATAGATGTAGGAGCAGTTAGTGCAACCTGATAGTGGACTAAGAAACATGAGTGCCAAGATAGAAACAGTTGGCTTTAAAGTTTTTTTTTTTTTTTAAGTTTTCCTTTTAGACACTAACTATGAATAACCACTATCAATAACTCCTCAAAAATATGCATTTTGGCATAATTATTAGATGAATTAATTATAAAGTCATATTGTTCTACATCCACATGTAATCACTGAACTGTTCCTAATCTTTCCTACCAGTTAAAACATTTAAAAGTTATTTTAGTAAATTATTCATTTCCTACTTTTTTGTTAAAGGATTATTACTATAATAGATTTTGGTTATTTTTGTTAAAATTATTGTACATAATTGACAGTAAGCTTGATACTTGCAATAATCATTATTCCTAAGTACCTAGTTGAATACAATAACTGAAAAAGAGGGAGATTTTGAAGAGAATGTGCAATATTAGTTGATTCTGAGGAATTAATTTTTTATACTTTTGCAAATAATATGACATGTACTCTGTGATGCAGTCTTCAGATGCTAAAGGAGAATGGTAGGATAAGATAGAAGAGGAATTGTAATAATGTATGTGCTTGACTTAACCAGTTGAGCAGATTATTCACAGAGACATTTGGAAACATTTGACATTAGTTATTTGATGTCATTTCAGGGAAATCCGTGGAAATCTGATAAACAATCTAGATTCTTTGCATAGTTTTAAATCTTGAATAAAATAACATCTTTTAAAATCTTATAATCTTAAGTAGAGTGTATTGAATGATATTATAATAGACAACACAGTTGGGCAGCCTTTTGAGGTAACTGTGATTTAGGTTGGAACAGTGAAAGAGGAGAAGAAAGAAATATTAGTTGAGAAGAGATTGAACTGAGAGGAATTTGAATATTAATTTAATTTTGAGGAAAAATTTGTAAAGGGACATAACCTTGTATTCTCTGACATTCATTTCAACTTCTTTAATGAATTTTCTGGAAAGCATCAAATATGGAAATAAGAGAGGGATCCAGCAATACAGAGAATTGTAGGAAAAACATTGTTTAAATGGGGTCTTTAGCTCTGGAATAGAAATAAGCCCTAAGCCAGTTGTTTAGTGAAATTATTGCCAAATAAAAAACACTATATCCATCTGCTTCTTTCCTGTAAAAATAACTTAATAATTTATGTATTAGTAAGAAAAATTATGTATAGTCATTTGGAAATAGCTGGGTAAGGTATGGACCTTTGACTGATACAGATAGCTATGTAAAAAGGGTGCCTTATTTTAAAATAACCATTTCTAAGAATATTCCACATTCTTTCTGAGGAGTTTTCTCAGTCTTCAGTCCTTTGTTAATATTTTATTCTTTTTAGTAATGTTGCCTGGGCAAAATAATTAGAATTTTCCTTTTTATTGACCCTGCACAGGGTGGAAAGTGAACAACCTTATTAAGGAGATTTTGGAGTTGAAGAGTATTGAATTATTGACAGAAATAAGATACTGTAAGCATGTTCATATTTTCAAACTTAGACTTGTTAAGTTAGAATGATAGGGGGGATATAAAACAAATAAAGGTACACTAGGCGGGAACATACTATTAGAATTATGAACGCTTCCCCTTGAATGTGTAAGTTTTTAGGTCAAAAGCACTAGACTCCATAGCTGAAGTTGGCAGAAATGTGGAAACATAAACTTACTACCCAAATACTGTAATAGAAGAATTTCCATAAAAGAGAGAGAAGGAAAAAACTAAGTAGAAAAAGATGACATTTAAAAGGAAAATTATGAAAGAGTCTATGATTTCCTGTGTGTGTGAAAAGGGTCAGATTTGTACTTTCAAACAAAATTGTAAAGGATTAGAAAATCATGAATATTTAAATTACCAGATATAAACAAATCAGTTTTAGGTTTTTTTTCATTGAAATTAATAAATTTATTTAATGTTAAGAGGAAGATAGGAAAAAAGGATCTTGTGTGGGTTTAATATTATTCTGAAATCAGCTGATTCCAACCTAATTAAATTGATCTGTTATCCTGGCTGTCTACTTGAATCAATATTTTATTAAAGAACTAAAGAAAAACTGATATAAATAGATGAAAGTTTCTAAGTTTCTGTACTTTTTTGTTTACGTAAAAACAATAAATGCAGAATAATTATGAATTCCAATACTTTGATTCATGTAAAAGAAACTCTCCAGTAGACCAATAGAAGTTCAGTGTCTTAAATCACTAGGGGTAGAAAATTCATTGGATAACAGTCATTCATCCAACTACTGTGAGAAAAAATAAAATTATCAGAAACTTAAATGGAGTATGTATTCAGATTAACAGTTGCTTTTTTTTTTTTCTTTTAGACCTCAACACCATGTAAGTCAGTTGTTTGAATAGACATTTATAGATGGATTTATAGTCTAGATGTTCATTTTATTTACTGCACCTATTCACAAATTGAATACATTATTTTCTTTGTGTTGTAGCATTGCCTCTCATACTTCAGTGTTCATCAGAATTATTGAAAAGGTTTGTTAAACCAGTTGCTGATTTAGTGGATCTGGAGTCAGACCTTAGGTTTCGCACTGTCATTTCTAACAGTATCCCTCAGGATGCTGATATCAGGGGTCTGGGTTTATATTTTGAGAACCACTATTTCATTTAGTCATACTGCTATGAAAAGACTGTTTCATTTTTTTACCTTTTTCATATACTGACACTCTTGTATGATCTCAATATGAAAAACAGTACCATAACATACTGTTTTAAGCACAGCATTTGGCATATGGTTCTCAAAAACCATTAGTGGAATAATGAATTTGAAATTTGTATGGTAAGTGGGTAACTATTGATTTCTCACCAGAGAGATGCATTTCCCTGTTATGCTTGAAATGATACATTTGGAACAACATTGATTATTAAAATTAAGTTTTTGGGTTCACCTGATAGTCTGAGAACTATTATAAATGAAAGTATTTTCTTTACTGTAGTCAAGGTGTAGTTCTTTAGTCTTATATCTGTGTGCATCTCTATAGATTATTTAAAAGAGATCTCAGTGAACTATAAAAGTTCCTAATTTGTGACATATGTAAAGTAAAATTTGTGTTTTGTAGTGTCTTGATGATTAATCCAATGCTTTAGTAAATTGCATTACTAAGAAGTATGACGATCAAACTATTATACCCCTGAGTACCCTTCTCTTACATTTCACAACTAATGAGTGACGGCTATCTGATTCATCCTGAATTGATCATCATTTGCAATTGCCTTTTTCAATTTTTACTTATAAATTATTATTAGTTCAGCTGTATCATTTTAGGTGTATTTATTTAAGTTTCTTAAATTATTTTAGATGTGAAATCATCAATATTTTCACATTATTTTATATCAAAATCTGTTTTTCAACAATTAAAATACTTAACTAAAATGGCTAAAACAATATTTGCTTTTGAATAAGAAATGTTGAACATGACATATTCCAGTAACATTGGATAATAAATACTGCTTTACAATTGCTCAATAATGAATTGCTTGTTTTCCAAGCACCTGTTTTCTAATTTACAAAGTTTAAACATGAAATGCAAAAAGATCAGAGTACTTGAGTTGCTTTAGTATACCTCAATTTTGGGAAATAATTTCTTCAAAGATGGGAAAAATAATTTGGATAGAAATTTGAAGACAATTGTTTGAATGTCATAGGCATTACTTCTTTTAATAGCTGTGCTTAAATTATATATTTATCTATTGATCTATATATTATCCAGCTTGATACTAGTATAGGTGATTCACATGTGTCACTTTTTAGTTCTTAAAACAGCACAATAACTTCTATTATATCTTTCTTACATATTAAGAGTTCAAACAAATAAGTAACTTACCTATAGGTCAAAGAGTTAAGGAAAAGATAAAGCTGGAATTTGAACCCAAGACCTCTTATTTGGACTCTAACAAAGGTAATTCAGCTGACTGCCACCTAAGCCTTGCCCTTTTCTATATCTTTCTTCTTCTTCTTGAAATGGCAGAATTTATCATTTTGTTTTTCAATTTCTTATATAGCTGTTGCCTTTTGATATTTCATACAGTTTTATGGTATCAATTTTAGTTGCTATTCGAATTTTTAACTTATATACTCCTGTATTTATGAATATATTTCTACGTAGATGAATATCATATTTAATTTTAAAAATATTTTCTACATGGGGGAAATATATATGCTTTTCCACTCACCATGTATATATTTTGTATAATGTTTTGTGCTTCTGGATGCATTTCCCCTATTCATTATTTTATAAATCATTTAATTATAGTACAATATTAACATCTCCATTTCTTCTTTTTCCTACAGTGGGAGTGGGTGTATGAGAGAGTAGTTTTTATTCTGATAAGGTTTAAAACATATGAGGAGATATATATCCAAGCAATCAACAAGAATCTAATATGCTAAGTATTACCATAGGTGTTTGAGAAATTGGTCAAGAATCTAATATAATTTTGGGAAGTGAGGAATGCTAACAGAAAATGTGCTAGCCAACTACCATTTGAGGGCTGCATGGAAGTTATCCAGATTGAGAGACATGGATGGACTTAACATGCTTTGAACCCAAGCCATTGTTATTATCCTACCACTGGAATATCCCTAAAAGACTCACGTGTTGAAAATACTTATTCCCAACTGGTAGCACTATTGGGAGGTAGTGGAATTTTAGGAGGTGGTGCCTAATTGGAGGAAATAGGTCACTGGTCACTGGGAGAGTGAAGTGACAAAGACGCTTGTCCTTAAAGGGTATATCTTCTCCCTGAAACACTCTAGAAAGCTCATTCCCCCCCCTCCCCACTTCCTTACTACCATGAGGTAAACAGCCTTGTTCCACTATGTGCTCCCCTCCATTATATTCTCCCTTGTTATGGGCCTGAAAGTAATGGAGCTAGCCAACCATGGACTGAAAATTCCTTTTGTTGTTATTTTTAGGCATACATGACAGTAGTGTGTATTTTGACATATTATACATACATGGGGTGCAACCCATTACAACTTTGATTCCATTCTTGTGGTTGAATAGATGTGGAATTACACTGGTTGTATATTCATATATGAGCATAGGAAATTTATGTCTGATTCATTCTGTCTTTCCTATCCCCCCGCCTTCATGCCCTCTTGTCTAATCCAGTGAATTTCTATACTTACCCTCCCTACCATCCTTGTTATAGGTTAGCATCCACATATCAGAGCAAACAATTGGCTTTTGGATTTGGGGGACTAGTTTATTTCACTTAGCATGATATTCTCCACTTCTGTCCATTTAGTGGCAAATGCCATAATTTCATTATTCTTTATGGCTGAGTAATATCAATGGACTGAAAATTCTGAAGTCATGAACCACATAAGTCTTTCCTACCTTTAGTTATTTTTATGTTAGACATTGTATTGCAGCAATGGAAAGCTGATTAACACAGTAATTTCAGAAATCTGAAAATTAAAATATATTTGAATCATAGTTCAGGAGAGAAGGTGAAAAACTAACTTGGAAATATGGTGGGACAAATATCATGAAGGGTCATGTGAAATGTTGCAGAGAATTTCAACTTGAGATGTGGGGAGATATTAAAAGAGTCAAAGCAGTGGAGTCAAATAGCCACTATTGTGATATAAAATTAATAGAGGACAAGCATAGAGTAAAAACTGTTGCTTTATTTGAAATGAAATATAAAGATTGATATCAGTGATGCTGCATTGGGTATTGTAGAGAAATATCTCTGGCAGAATCTTTAGGATTTAATGATCAAATGGTGGTTGAGGGAAGGATAGAGTAAGATCACAGGAATGGAGGCAATGTTAACATTTATATGATTACTGTCTTAACAAAATATTATGTTAAAACATATCAATATTTATTGTCTAATATATTAAGAACATATTCTTCAATATGATTATTTATATTAAATATGAAAATATGGCCTGTTGCAGTGGTGCACACTTGTAATCCCTCTGACTTGGTAGGCTGAGGCAGGTGGATTGTAAGTTCAAGGACAGTATCAGTAACTTAGTGAGGTGCTGTCTCAATATAAACACATTTAAAAGAGATAACTGGGGATGTAGCTGAATCTATCCCCAAAACTAAATCTATCCCTAAAATTAAAAAAAAAAAAAGAAAATGAACTAAAAAAGAAAATGAACCTGCTGAGTTGTATGTATATTTTAAGGACTATTGCTAAGGATATGTGAAATAGTAAAATTTAAAAACAAAAACAAAATCTTAAGAAAGCATCATGTTATAATATAAAAGAAACATACTAATGTATCTGTGTATTTCTTTTATTTTATATTCTAAAGATCATAAACTTGCTGGGCATGTTGGTGCATGAATGTAATCCCAGCAGCTTGGAAAGCTGAGGCAGGAGGATCCTGAGTTCATAGCCAGCCCCAGCAATTTAGTGAGGCCCTAAGCAACTTAGCAAGACCCTGTCTCAAAATAAAATAGAAAAAGGCTGGGGATTTAGCTCAGTGTTTAGGTGCTCCTGGGTTCAGTCTCCAGTAAAAATAAATAAGCATTATAAGCTGAAATTTTTCCTTCAGAAATTTATGTTGTAGCAAAATGACACAATAAAAGTCCTTAGATAATTTTCATATATTTCTTATAAGCAGCTTCTCTACTTATGGAAACTAATTTGAATATGCATGTATTTAGGATAAAAGGTACTGCAATTATAGTTCTTAAATTTAAAAAAAATGGAAAAAAAAATTTAAATGAATCATTTGAATTTAAAAGTAATCTTTAAAATTTTCCCTTACATTATCTCCTCTAGAATTTTTATATTATCTTTTCCTCAGTTGAGGAGTTCTCTTAGGTCAAGAGTCTGTGTGTATTGATACAATTCGATTTTTACAACTCATACCAGCTCCTACATCATCCTTTCAAAGAGTCATGTACACTCGGCTCACAGTTCCTTGACTAAAGAAAGACACACAACCTGACCAGAGTTCAAACAAAGTAAAGTGGTGTCCTCTGTGTTCCTGAAAGGAAAGAGGGAACCCAATATTGTGAAGAGCTCACATTATTCCCAAAGACCTTTCTTTCTGGTTAACAGTATTTGATTGAATATATTAATACCATTTGATTTTCTACTGAAAATATAATTTCAGTAAGATCTACTTCTTCAGTTTACTTCTAAAATATTTTAAAAAAAGAAAATCAAATATTTTATTATGAAGTTGTACTATTTATTTTAAATAACAAAAGAACTGAAAGGAAATTATTGTCTTGAGAGTGACTAAGTTAATAAATAAATTATTAAATAAATACTGTTGTCTACATATGTTTTATGTTAAAGAACAATAAAATATAACACATGCTCATATAAATAATTCACCAAAAGTATGCTCTTTGGTTCTTCTTTTTGTAATTACATGTAGCATACCATTAGATGTATGTGGAATAAGAATGAAGTCTGATGGGGAGATGTCCATGATCTCATGGAGCATATATTCTGGCATGGAGCAGACAAAAGAATTAATAGGATAATTACAGAAAGTTATTTCTTTTCTCCCAGTACCCAGGCATGAGCCCAGGGCCATGTACATGCAGTGCAAGTGCTCTACCACTGAGCTACATGCCCAGCTCCTCAGGAAGTTATTAGTGCTATGTAACAAAAAGAGCTGAGACAGAGGGAAAATGGCTATCATTAAAATTCGTTCTGTATCTAGAATAAAAGTTTGAAAAGGTAGCAAAAGCCTCATCTTTATTTTTCTATATTTTCATCATTTTGACACAATTTTCAAACCATATTGATGGGAAGTAGACTTATATTATAGCCCATTCTGGGGGAAAGAATGGATCTAATTATGGATAATTGAGAACATTAGCTAAAATGAAACCATAATAACTTCTCCCACACTTATCACATTTTACCCTTAAAAATCATATGAGGTAAAGTAAATGACAGAAATTCAGTGACTACATTTATGAGCCTGAATTATGTTCAGGAATAAGAAAAAAATCTCACTTGGAATACAGTTTAAACCTATATGCTACTATATGTAATATATTGAGGACATGATGTCCCGTGGGTGTGCAAAAATGTATTGACAATTCACAAGTCATATCACTTGCATAAGAACAAACCATTAATCAGTAAGAATTTATGAGATTTTTGGAGGCATCACTGTGGAGGGGAGAAGTCTTGCCTTAATAAGAATTGAGGCTCTTAAATAATTCAGTTATAACTGTATTACTTTGAGTTTTTAAATAATTAGTTTGAGTTTTTTGTAAAGTAATCAAAATTCTTAAGTACCATGATCCAAAATAGTTCCAAAAAGATGCACAGAGGTTAGAGTGCCACAATGTTGAGGGAGATGTAACAAAAGAACATTTTAAAGGGCAGATTGTCTAAGTCAGCTGTATAATACTAAAACTCAACAACTAGAACCTTAGCTCTCTCTCCCCTTTGATAATACTGCTGTAGCACTGCTGATGCCCTTTTGAAAAAAAAATATTTAGTTTCTGAAATTAAAGATGAGGTTTTTATTGTTATGAATTTTTAACTTAAATTTTATAATAAGTGCCTGAAATTATAAAGGACCATTTTGGTTTTATGCTGATGTGATAGTTGTCTGACAATATCTGTGGCGTGGTTGCTTGTGGGCCCTTATTTCTGTGTGACATCATAGTGTCTGGAACTCCTCCTGCTGCCTTTAAATCAGGGCTCAATACTCTCCAGCTTGGACAAAAATGTGCCTCCCACAATCTACTCAGGAAATACTCAGGAAAAATTCTTGTGAAACTTTTCTCCTTTATTTAGAAAGCAACACTGTACACAAATAAAATGTTGCTGTGATACAGTTCATGATTTGGGGGTGGGAAATGTAGCCAGACAATGGAATAAAGAGTGACATTATAACCCTATGAAATAGTTATAATGTCACTTATAACTTATATCTCTGGGGACTGCCTCTCAGAGGAATTAGCATTTAAGTAGAGACACCAGTGATTCAAAGGAATGAGAGTCACAAATAACTGAGCTAGGAGAAGAGAACAACACACAAGAATGTCATAGGAAAATAAAAGCATGTGTAAATTATATTTATTTTAATATTTATGTCTGTAGGTACTATGGTTTCAAAAGTTCTTGGGAAAATTACAGTAGTCCTTACCAAGACAATGGGATTCTAAATTCAAAAACTTGGTATTAATCTCTTTGTTATAATAATAATAATAATAATAATAATAATAATAATAATAATAATAATACAAAAGGCAACACAAGGGGATTGAATGTTTTGCAAATGAGAATTGCTTCTCAGATGTTAGGATGAAATGTGAGAGAACTGACGGTAACATACTTTTTGTGTGGGAGATGATTTGCTGGAAACTAAGAAATGAAGAGTAAAACTGTACTTGTACTTGGGATTGTTCAATAATTATTAATTGGTACTTAATCTGGGTTGTTGGGACTGAGTTTTTAATAGTTATCAGTCCATCTCTCTAAGTAATGGCATAACATTTTGCCAGGAAGGCAAAACTGCCTTCTTTCTTATTCAGAAAATGATACATCTTTCTATTGAGTAGTGGACTCCATACACTGGTTAAATAATTAATGGACTAGACTGTAGGAATATTGTGGTTATCCAAAGAAAGTTTTGTTATTTCTTTGAGTTGCATTAAAACAAGTTAGCCTATTGTTAGACTGTTATAAAGAGTAAATTTCTAGCTAATGAATAACAAGTAAATGGTGTACAGCTGTAACACTCATCAAAGATAGAATAGTGGAATCTCCCTGGCTCTTAAAACTTGTGCACAGAGTTTTCATCATTGATGGTTTTACTAAAAGGAAGCATGAGAACTTTTATAATTCGTGACTATAACAAGGCCCAATTTTTATGTCAACATCCAGATTCAGTGTTTATTATATACCTGTTGTGTTTACTGACAAAATGACAGTAAAATGTTGGCCCAAATAATTATTTTATTTTTTAAATATCTAGAGATTATAAATTTAGGAGCACAGAGTAAACAATTCACTATACACATTGTTTTTATTATTATTTTGAAGAAAGACTGATCTCATTGTAAGATAATTAAATGTAGGCGGTTATTGGGAGTATAAAGTGATCTGCAGATGAATGAGATATTCTCAAAAGCAGGAAAAATTGTATTGTTTTATGGACCACTTCTCTTTCTACCTACTTACTTTATGATGCAGTATCTAAGTGTACAATTTTTATGCTCAATCTACAATATCAATATGAATCATATAATATTAATCAATATTATTTTTCTTTTGGTACCAGGGACTGAATCCAAGTGCTGTTAACCACTAAGCCATATCCCCTGCCCCTTTTAAAATTGTTTTTATTGTGAGACAGGGTCTTGCTAAGTTGCTTAGGCCCTTGCTAAATTGTTGAGCGTAGCCTCAAACTTGTGATTCTCTTGCCTCAACTTCCCAAATCACTGGGATTACAGGATGTACTACCATGCCCAGCATATTAATCAATTATTGATGCCCCTTTAACATAATGACCTTAATGTGCCATCCTCTTAATTTAAGAAAATTTCATTGATTTTATTAATGTTAACAAACTGCTATTTTTAAACCTTCAACAATTTTACCTATACAGTTGTGCATATTTTCCATGACCACTATGTAATTCTCGACCCTCAGGAAATTTAGAAATACAAAGAGTACCTTCAATAAGTGAAAAAAGAAAGAAAGAAAGAAACACAGTTTTAACATTATTACCTAGTATTCTGATGTGAATTTTAAGAAGTTTCATCGGCTTGAAAGTAGCTTTTTCTGATCTTGAGATTAGACCACTGGGAATTTCTTTGAATATTTGAATATTTTCTGTTCATACTAGTGTTCTTGTGTATAAAGTGAAACTAGGGAAAGTGAAATCTTGGGTTTTTCATCTACATTAAGGACTCTGTTATAGAAAGTCATAGATAATAACATTACAAAAATGAAATGTGGGCTGGGCTTGTGGCTCAGAGTTAGAGCACTCACCTAGCATGCATGAGGGGCTGGGTTCTATCCTCAGCACCACAAAAAACAAAATAAAGATATTGTGCCTCTCTATAACTAAAAAATAAATATTTAAAAAAATAAAATGTGAAGAAAGATAGATAAGGATAGAAAAGATTCTTCTGGGATATTAAACGTGCTTGGTTATCTGTTTGCAGTAGGGTTGTTGCGCAGGGGACATTACTTTTGTCTTAATATGACTTCCACATTTCTTCTCATAGCTGCAGGGAGATTTCTAGTGGTTGCAGAGAGACCTCCCTGGTAATAGAACTTCAGAAAATGTCCTATAGCCTCCCAAAGATGCAAATGTGAATTCTCTAAGAAATAAGTTACACTGAGACACTAAAGTTAGATATACCAAAGCAGAACTTATCTGAGCCCAGAGTTTCTTGTCAATTGTATTAAGTTCAAGAAAGTACTTATTCTTACTATAGCTCTGTGTACCTGTATATTCTTTTGTAGATCTGGCCCAGTTTTTGTAATTAGCATTTTAGTGATGCAAGTGTAGGTAATAATTCATGCTAACTTCAATTTCATAACAAAATATTTCCAAGAAAATTTTACTTCTTTAAATAAATCATCTTTTCTTTAATAAATGCACACATTAAAACCAGCATCAACAAATTAATCCTATTAGACTCAGCATTGTTTAAAATCTTTTCCCTTCTAAGTTGATATAAATTATTATTACTTTTAGTTTTATTTTCTTTTTAATTGACAAATCATAATTGTATTTATTTAGGGGTATAATGTGATGTTTTGATACATATATTGTGGAATGATCAAATTGAAATAACTAGTGTATCCATCTTCTTAAATCTTTATCACTTCTTTCTGGTAAAATCATTTAAAATTTCCTCATTTGGTTACTTTTAATTATATAGTACATTATTACTATTAACAATAGCCACCTATAGACAATCAGAACTTATTTCATTATAACTTCATAACCATTGTAGAATTATTTTCAAATTTTAAATAATGAATTTAAAAATTCTAAATACATGAACATATAAAAGAAATTGCTATATATAAAGGTATTTAATTTTATTTCATCCTTAAAAAACTGTCATTTACAAATCAGGCTGTCATATAGTAAATAATTAATTAATGCTTAGTTAATAGGCAAAACAAAACCCAAGATGAAGTAGGGATTTTTTTTTGTGGCAGAGTGAAATTATCATTCCAATATGCCATATATCACAAACAATATGCCAGGCACATATATTTAGCTATCAATATGTTCCATTAAGTTTTGTTGGGAAAATACGTAAATTATATTGGTTATCTGACACAGTGGCTCTCTAATGGAGATTAGGAGGTTGAATGCTTTCTTTGGAAACAATGAAATTCCCTCTGGTCAAGTATAGGGACCATTAAGATCAGAAAATAAACAGTTTGGAATATCAACAGAAAATATTTTGCAGCTTAAACGACAAAACATATAACCAACTGTAATTTTATCTGTAAAAGTTATAATAGGCTGATTATGTCATAACACTAAAATTAAAAGAGTGTATTCCTTTCTTTTTTTTAGTTGAAGATGGAAATAATACCTTTATTTTATTTGTTTATTTATATGTGGTGTGGTGCCGGGGATTGAACCCAGTGCCTCACGCATGCTGGGCAAGTGCTCTACCACTGAGGCATAACCCTGGCCCAAAAGAGCGTATTTCTTAATATAAACCACATACCTTTCTTTTCTGGTGAAATCTGTTCAAAAAGGGAAACTAGATTGCATAGCCCAAAAGAGAAACACTGAGCAATCTGGATATTAAACTAGTGTACTCTCCTCCTGCTCAGAGACTATAACAAAGGAAATATTGGCATGCCAAGTAGTGTAAATCTTGAGAAAATGCATTATTTTCTCTATCATAAAATGCTATATAGCATTACCTTGACCATAAAACAGATTCTTAGTCATTATTAGTTGAAAGTATGAGAATATCATGGCCATATATGAAGCAATAAAAATAGATAGTGAGAAATTCTTGGTGTTGCTCTTGTATTATGCACATTTACACCATCCAATGCCATGTCCACTTGGTGAGGTTGCTTGGGAAAAAAAAAAATCAAACACCTCAGTTGTAGAAATATTCCTCTGAACATAGCAAAAAACAAATGTTTTGGAGATAGGAGACAGGTTTTTTTTTCCCCCTCAGAAAGTATAATTTCTATGTATTAAAGCAGATACTGAAAAAATGTAAAGCTATATTTGAGAAAAGATTAAAATGTACATTGAACCTAATACCTCCACATATTGAGGAAGAAAAGAAATAGATCAATGAAGACAAAGATTGGGAGTTCTACATATTTGTGAAGTTTAATTTATTTTAAAAATCAGCTGGGAACAGTGATGCATGCCTGTAATCCCAGTGTGTTGGGAGGCTGAGACAGAAGAATTGCAAGTTCAAAGCCAGCCTCAGCAATTTAGCAAGGCCCTAAGCAACTAATGAGGCCCTAAGCAACTCAGTGAGACACTGTCTATAAATAAAATATTTAAAAAAGTTATGGGGATGTGGCTCAGTGGTTAAGCACCCCAGATTCGATCCCCTGGTATCAAAAAAAAAAAAAAAAAGAGAGAGAGAGAGAGAGAGAGATCTGAGGAAATATGATAACATATCAAGTTTTTTTTATTGATAAACACATAAATAATTATTTTATTATCTATACACTGCGGCAGCTTAAAATTTTTCCATGGCTTTAAATAAATTTTTAAATTGAGATACTTCTGTACTTCCAAGGTTTAGTTTTTTTTTTTCTTTACCATGTTATTCTTAACCTGCATGTGCTTATAGTAAACATTCCAGTAGATCCACTACGAATAGAATGGAAGGACTAATAATGGATTATGATGTCCTGTTAATATTTCATTGCATCTACAGAATTAGATATTCCATAGTGTTCAAGTACTCATCAATTTAGCGCTACAAAGGAAGGTTTTAAAAACTTTCTTTATAATACTGGTGAGAAAATTGTAGCTCTAAAATTTGTTGAGGAGCCAAGACTTAAAAATTAGTTTTTAACTATCCTGGTTCCTGTTGCTTGTAGGATATTTCAACTCAGTTATATACCTTTCTCTCCTAAATCTTCATTTGACCAATCTTGTTAAATAATACATTTATGTTTTGAAGAGATGCTAGAAGTATGTGAGCTATATTTCAGCTTCAAACACTATCAGATATCTTAATAAATATTGAAAAAAAAGGCACACTTGGAATAAAAGAAAAGAAGATAAAAAAGTACTTCACATCCTTACAAGTCTGGAAAGGTTCACATGGGGTCATATTCTACTACAGCACAATCCAACTTAAATGCCAAGGAAGTGTATTGAAAACAACAAGGAATCTTTGTTTCCACCAGAATTTTCTCATCCAACTTTTCTGATTTGTGTTCATATACTTATCACTCTCTTACTTAGTGTGCATTTGATTTTCATTTTTTTGTTTGGTGCTCTTTCCTTCAACCATGTTAATTTGTGAGAGTGGGACATTTCACTTTTAATATTATTGTCAATATTGCAGAATTTCTGCTAAGGATTCCAAGTATATGAATGAAGGATATCATATATACCTTGGTCTAGAACTGCCTGACATATAGGAAGCAATTAGTAAGTAATTTGTAGTCAATTAATGTTGACATAAGGTAAATATCATTCCATTAATTATCACTTAATGTGGATAAAAAATGTAGTAATCTGAGTTAAATACTAAGTGAAAAATGTAGTAATCTGAATTAAATATTAAGACTCTAACAAATTAGAGAAAAATGAACTAAAATTAATTTTAAAATAGACACATTACTATGAAGACATTATATTTGTTCTACATTTGCATATGTTTTACGTGAATTTTTTTCTTATAAAGTAAGGGAAAAGTGAATATGAGTAATGTCATGATTGTATGTCCTGGAAAGGGAGTGCAAGACAGTGAGGGCTTGGTCAGTGACACCTCAATTGAGACTTAGGGGCATCTGTATATACCTTTTGAAGTCATTGCTTAAAAGTCCTTCACTTTCCCAACAACATAGTTCATGGGGAGGAGTGATTGGGATTCCCATACGCACCACACATTTGTCCTTTCAAGCTTACTCCAAACTTTGGCCATAGCTCTTCAGTCGACCACCATGTCACAATGGTATACAGAAAACTCCAGTCTCAGCTTACCATCTGTAACTCCACTAGTGAGCCTGAGTCATTAAGCGAAAGGAATGCATCTGAGCAAGTTTGTCCATAGTGGCCAGGATATGTGAGGACATTTAGATTAATGAAGTTGTATTTACAATAGAAACATTAAATAAGGGATTTTGGTCTATTTTATTACCTGTGCTAGTCTCAATGTCAAGAAGTACGTTTGTCACATAGTGGTTGTGTAATTAATGTTTGCTAAATAAACAAACAAGTGCATGCATGACATTTAAGCTGGATGTTTATTTTGGCCGTGATTTTCTTCTGTTATTGTTTGAAAATATTTTTAAATTTTTTGGCTCACACTGATGGTTTTGAGAAGTATCATGCCAATCTAGATTTCCATCCTTTGCTGTTAAATAACTCCTGCTTGCTAGAAATTTGGATATTTTTCTTTTTCTTTGAAATTCTTCAATTTTACTATAACAAGTTTATATACCTATTTGTGTATATGTGGGTTTTTTTCCTGCTTTCCTTTATCCCATTTAGTAACTTACAAGCCTTCTCAATATAAAGTTTTTAACAGTTTTTTAAAACTTTTATTTTTGAAATAATTATATACTCACAGGAGGTTACAGAGAAATGTACAAGGAACTTCAATGAATTTCTCCACCACCCTACACCAAAATCCTGCATAAATACAACACATTGTCAGAACAAAGACATTGACATAGGTATAATCCAGAATTTAATCAGTGTTCATCAGTTGTATTATGTATCTCATTTTGTGTGTGTGTGTGTGTGTGTGTTTGTATAAAATGATCAATCTCTTTGTCTTCTGGTGTCTCTAGTGTTAGATTTAGAGAGAGTAAAAAAGTCTATAAGATTTCCTTTTTATTGAGAACTGAATTATGTACGATTAAATCTTATCTTTGCTTATCCTGAGTTTCTTTTCCTTTTCCAATACTTTGTTGATTCCATTTGTCTAATTAAAATAACTGACACACTTTGTTCTTAATTAGTTGACTGACTTTGATGGAATACTTTATTCTTCTGCAGAGGCTCACTATCTAACCCCCCCACCACTCTTGCAGGACTGTCCTATAGTATTTATTTTTAATGTCTACCCCACCAAGTCTCCCCGTTTATTTTTAAAGGATCCACTACATATGGCTGTCATTACTTTGTGTTACATTTGCATCATTCATTTGTAAAATACCAATGAATCTTGTGAATAAATAAGGTGTAAAGGTTTTAGTATTATGTAGACCCACCCATTTGAAAAGTCTGTACTTGGATGCCTCAGTGGCTTCTCAAGTCTAATATCTCTCAATCTCAATGTATTCTGTCTCAATTCTGTTTCTCTGCTCCAGTGTTACAAACTATACTCCATGGCCATCATGGGTCCCATTTCTCAAGCCAGAAAGAAACTGGAATGGTTCTTGATACACCTTCTGTTTCACTCCCCATATCCAATTCATCTTCCTAACTATTTATATCCCTCAAACAATTCCGCTTTTATCCATTTCCACCAACATCATCAAGTTAGATTTCTCTCCAGAGAAATTATCAGACTCTCTTGCTAAATAAACTCCTGTCCTTCTGGAAATTGTTTTCAATAATGGATCATTACCTTTTTAATGGCTATTTTTTTCTTATTGGTGATATAAACTATATATATATATATATATATATATATATATATATATATATATATATATATATATATAATCCTATTGCATACTCAAATTAGTCTTTGCAAATTTATCCTATTTTTATTGTGCATAGTTTTAAATATTTTATACAATTGAATTTTCCACCTTATGATCTCTAAATTTGGGGTTCTCATGGAAAAAACTAATACACTCAAATATCTAAAATTTCTCAGATATTTACATGCTTTTATTTTAGGATCAAGCCATCATTTCTTTTGGTAATTTTTCTAATTTATAGAGATATTTCCAGATGATTAAAATACCCCATGATAGGTCAGATTGTTATAGGAGTAGGGCCTTCCAGGAAACTGAAGACCCCCGTCCCTTTCACACCCTGGTTCTTGTGAACAAGTCAGAAAGATTTCAGACATGTCACTCAAAGCAACAGGCATGATTTTATTAGAAGGGATAGGAAAGGGTAAAGGGAATACTCTCAAGGGAGAGACTGGGTCCTTCCAGAGAATAGAGAGACAGGGTGCCTCTCCTGCACTCCATTTTATTGGGGATCCCAGAAAAGTTTCCAGATTCTCACCCAGGTCTACCTCTCAATTTTTGACTGATAGTAGGATGCCATCAGACTTTCAAGTCCTCACTGTCAGGAAAACTCTAGGTCACTGTGGCCCATATTTACTGGTTCTAATTGGACACTTAACCATAAATTCTTACGGAATTTTATGGTCAGAAGGAATTATCCTTATCTCTCTGTGTTCCAGGATCTGTTCTTTTAAAAGGGTCACAAAATCTTCCACTTCATGGTAACTTGGGTTCCTCTTATCGACATTATATCTGACCTGCATTTCTCCTGCAGATAAAAGGTAGTTTGCTGAGGAATGTGACCTATCCAAGCACTTAAGCCAGACAGGGGCAGGTAAATTGCTTCTTGGAAAAAAAAAGCATGTGAGGGTCAGCACAGTGGATCTATTTTATAGAATTAGTCCTTTAACCTCATATTCCCCCCACTCATATTGGTCTCCCCTACCAAAATCCCCATATTATTTGTTATACATTCTCAATTTATACTTATATTTAAGTGATAATTATACTAATCTCTCACTTCATCCTTTCCAAACACATACCAATAGCCACTCAATAATAGTGGTCATAATAGTAATAGGGAAAGAAGATATTATTACTGCATGACATAAGACTTATATAATGCCTACATTGTGTTAAACATTTTTTAAAATACCCTTTCTTTAATTGTAGTTGGACACAATACCTTTATTTTATTTATTCATTTCCATGTGCTGCCAAGGATTGAACCACACATGTGAGATTAGCACTCCGCCACTGAGTCATAATGCCAGCCCTGTGTTTAATATTTTAAGTGCCTCATATGTATTCAATCTTTTAATCTTCACAACAACTCAATGAGGCAGGTAGTATATTAGAATTTAAACCCTATAAAGAACAAAGACTGATAATTTGCTTAAAAAGTAAGACACCAATAGATAGTTTTCAATTAGTCAATCAATGATGTTGTGCAGTATTTTTCATTACAACAGAATAGTATGAATATTTGCTATTCAAAATATCAAATGAGCTGCACATATACTTTGCAGTAAATGTTATATTTCAGTTAATTTTCTAAAATAATATTTTGAGAACAGTTTGATGATTAAAGTTTTTCTGGAAATTGAATATCGATATGAGGATTACAACAAATTGTCATCATGGTTGCCTCAATTATCAATTTTTTTGGCCATTTTGTGGGAAAATTTATTTAATATATTTAAACAAGAAATTGCTGATAAATTAGTTCCAGTAGTTAATACTAAAGTGTTGAGAATGATTTCTGCAATTGCCCCTTTCCAAAAATTGGAATTTGTTTCATGTTATAAAATAAAAATGTATCTTGCTAAGTATCTATAGTTGGTAGCAATTTTAATGTAAAGCAGATGATGGTATCTTAAAATGTTGCTTTAAATTATGATATATGAAAATTATTTTAAAATATGATTTTATATGACCATATCATCTACCTTTAAGTTAGGTACCAAGACTTATATGTTTTCATACAATCTGTTTAAAAATAAAATTTGTGGTTAGAAATATGTGATACACTCAAAGTTCTGCTAGCATCTTAGATTATTGTTCATCTAAGATTTGTTTCTCCTTACTTTTGATCTCTTATAGAAGGAATATATCCCCTCTCACTGATGTTAAGATCAGTCATGTGATCTGCTTTTAGCAAAAGAGTATCTGTAAAAGATATAGCTGCTAGTTCTGAGTATAACCAATAAGAGGCCTTGCATAATTCTGCTGACCTCTCTGGACCATCTGGCCTTAAGGATGAGAAGAACATGTCTTAGGTAGCTTGGTGGTCCAAGAGGAATGAGAGCCATGTGGACCCAACCTGAGTATCCTTTACTAAAAAGAAAGCCAATCAAACTTAGCTTTGATTAGCTGAGCCTCAGACAATTTGCACATGCACAAAAAGAAGTATATGCTTTTTACTGTGTACCAGCAAGAGTTTCTGGTTGGTTGTTACACAGTATTTTTGTGCAATTGATAAGTGAAACAGACACAGTATTATTTTTACTTTGATGTATCTTGAATTGAGATTTGTAAACTGATAGAAAAAATATTTAAAAACTGATAGAAAATAATGTTAACAAAACCATAATGTAATTTATTAAAATTTGTAGAAAAATATATAATTTAGATAGATTAAACTCAATAACCACTTATTAATATTACTATTCATCACTTAAAATTATGTATGGGTATATAAAACTGAAAAGAAAAAAATAACAAAAGCTTCAATAAAATTGATGTTTATTTCTTTTTCACATAAAATCAGTTTAGATAATAGGTGTTCACTGTTGACATGGTGCTACACTGTATTATCAAGTACCTGAGGTTACAGCTTTTTAATTTTTAAACTTTTTTTTTTATTGTGTGCTTGACTTTAATGCTTGAGGCTATTTTATGATCTAAAATAGCCCCAGGCCAGAATCAAGAGTAAAAACAGAGCATAAAAAGTAAACTCTTTGAAAAGAAACCCTTCCCATTTGTTTAGGCATGCTGTGCTAGCCTTCCCAGAAGCAGCTTGGTTATGTTACCACACTAAATTTAAAAGGATGCTCAGGAAAGTAACACCACTAAAATTAGGTTCTTTTACTAGAGCAAGAAAACTGGGAATAGATTGGCTGCATCATTCTTTACATTCATTAAGAAAAAAGTTGTTGTATCTCATTGACCATGCAAGTCACTAAAAAAAATATTTTATATTTCAGGTGATTTAAAAATTTATTTTCTAAGATTAAAAATTATATAGAGTTTAAAATTATATTAAACTGTGCTTGAATATGTTTACCTAATATCCTCACATTCTTGTCCTTTATTTCATTCCTAATTTTTTAATACTGATATAATACAAAAAATTTACTCTGCTGAGTTTTGCATTATTTTTGTTTATCATGCCAACCCAAGTTAGATGATTTTGAATGAATATATAAATGTGTCAGTAAATGTAGGATGATGTCCATGAAATGAAAAATTATTGACATTTTAAATTTAAAATGCCATAAATGATGCTAATTCATTGGAACAGCTTTTAAAATTTTTTTTCCTAAGTCTGTAGTTTTGAACACTGATTATTAATTTTAAGCACTGTTAATAATTGAATTAAACTATATTAAATCAATAAATCAATGTATTTAAATTTGCAAATCAGTGTGCTCTGCTATATAAAATCAGTGAAAGTATACTGAGATTACTCCCTGTAAGTGCCACATTGATTGCACAAATGGATATCTATTTAAGTACTATCAAGCTAAAATAGCTTGCAAATCTAGACTATATCTGTGGTGACATTATAGATTTTTATGAACTTAAAGTGCATTATTCATTAAAGTAACAGTGGGTATTCGATAATGTTGGCCTTTATAATATAAAATATTACAAAAAAGTAACCACTCAAATAATTTGAGGAGAAGAATGATCTTAAATTATTTTAGTGGCAATATGCAGGATGGTTTATAATCATAGTTCACCAGAAACAAGGAGTTTAGTAAAATGGAAGTTATCATTGAGATATGGAAGAGAAAGATGACATTTATAGCATCAAAATAGAAGACTGCTAGCAATAAATAAAAAATTTAGCAATAGTAACAAATCTTATGGATATAAAGAGGTATAGTTATTTATTCATAAAAGTCAACATCAAAATTAAAAGTAAATTCTTTAAAAAATTTAAAATTAAAAAAAAATTTATATTTTATTAGTTCTGTTCAATTGTACATGATAGCAGAAAGCTTTTTGATTCTTTGTACACAAATGGAACACAGCTTTTCATTTCTCTGGTTGTACACAATGTAGAGTTATACACATGTATGGTCATATATGTACCTAATCTACCATCTTTCCTACCCCCATGCCCCCTCCCCTTCCATCCCTCCCTTTGGACCAACCAAAGTTCCTCCATTCTTCCTACCACCCTTCCTCCTCATGGATCAGCATCCACTTATCAGAGAAAAAATTCTGCCCTTGGTTTTTTGGGATCAGCTTACTTCACTTAGCATGATAGTCTCCAGCTCCATCCATTTACCTGCAAAAACCATAATTTTATTCTCTTTTAATGCTGAGTAATATTCCATTGTGTGTATATACCATGATTTCTTTATCCATTTATCTATTGAAGGGCATCTATTTTGGTTACACAGTTTAGCTATTGTGAATTGTACAGCTATAAACATTGAAGTGGCTATGTCCCTATAGCATGCTGTTTTTAATTCCTTTGGGTGTAGACCTCAGAGGAGTGGGATAGCTGGGTCAAATGGTGGTCGGTGGTTCCATTCCAAGTTTTCTTAAGAATCTCCATACTACTTTCCAGATTGGTTGCACCAATTTTCAGTCTCACTAGCAATGTATGAGTGTGCCTTTCCCCCCACATCCTCGCCAACACTTACTATTGTTTGTATTCTTGATAACTGCATCCTGATTGGTGTGAGATGAAATTTTAGAGTAGTTTTGATTTGCATTTTCCTAGCTACTAGAGATGTTGAACATGTTTTCATAAATTTTTGATTGATTGTATATCTTCTTCTGAGAAGTGTCTATTCAGCTCCTAAGCTCATTTATTGATTGGGTTATTTGTGGGTTGTTTTTTTTTGTGTGTGTGTGTGTGTGTGTGTGTGTGAGTTTTTTGAGTTCTTTATATAACCTGGAGACTAGTGCTCCATATGAAATTAACATATATTATATCAGAGAGATCAAGATTAATCAAAACTAAAAACCGTAAATACTCAAAATCTAACTACTCATCCATTTGTACTTAATGGAAAATCTAATTTATGAAAAAGGATGCTGACGGAGCTGCTTAATTCCAATTTATCAAGGTTAGTCTAAAACAAATTAATCTTTAGGTTGAGGTGTCCTTTCACCTGCTGATCCAAGCATGAGAAGAAAATGATTTTACTTGTTTTATTTCCAAACTTGATAGGACACAAGTTTTACTTTCATAGTAACATCTAATTTTCTAAAAATGAGTATTTTTTTACTGTTATATATAGTCTCTTGGGTGGTTTTCAACATTTTTTTAACAAATGGAAGTAATAAATACATGGTTGAGGGGATATGTCAATTATCACACACATTCTATCCTGAGACAATATGTTATACCCTGTCATCCACTGATTTATGTAATAGTTATGAGTACAGACTCAGCATAAACAGTGCAAATATTTGCAGATTTGAAACAGACTGTATCAAAATTACAAAATAGAGTTGGAATTCACTTGAACTCTTAGGTCTTAAAAAATCAAAAGCTTTTTGAAGGATGGTTTTAGTCATCTTTTTGCTGTTTTGACCAAAAAGACCTCACAAGTCCAATTTTAAGGAGGAAAATTTTATTTGGGGACTCATGTTTCAGAGATTTCAGTTCATAGACATCTGACTCCATTCCTTGAGGCCTGAGGTAAGACAGAACTTCAAGGTGGAAGTATGTGGCAAAGGAAAGCAGCTCGGGATATGGCACCAGGAAGCAGAGTTTCACTCTCCAGAGACAAATTATAAAGCCCAATATGGCCATCTCCTAATGATCCACCTCCTTTAGCCACATCCTACCTGCCTATAGTCACCACCCAGTTAATTCCTATCAGGGAATTCATTCTCTGACTAGGTTAACACTCTTATAACCCAATCATCTTACCTCCAACCCTCTTACACTGTCTCACACATGAGATTTTGGGAGTATCATATCAAACCATAATAAGGACTAACACTACCCTGAAGATAGATTTATTTCATTGTCTATCTCCCGTTACTATGTAAACATATAGGTCTTCCACATGGAAAAATTCATTATGATATTTCTAAGGTAATGTGAGTAAAATTCATCTTGCTCAGGAAAACCTATGAAAGCAAAACATTAAATATAAAAGTAGGAAATGAAGAGTCATGATCAAAATTAAGAGGGTGGCTTTGAAAGTGGCTAGTTTTACATTCCTGAATCATCTCTTTATTACCAACTGTATGATCTGAGAATATTAATCAGTTTCATCAACTGAGGAAATAAGGATAACAATATTACCCCAATGAATTTTTGGAAGATTATGTTAAAATAACAAGTAAATTGGAGCAAAATATTGGTAATAATGAATCCTAAAAAAGTTGATAACTATTTTTTTACACTTCTTAGTGTTTATTGGGATGTAACCACATCTAAGTAAAGGGGAACTTTATTAAAAATTATTAATACATTTAATGTGTTTGTAAAATGCATATTTAAGGAATAAAATATAATGTTTTGATATGCATAGTAAAATTATTATAGTTTAGCAACTTAACATATTCATCATCTCACATAGTTACTATGTGTGTATGAGTACATCTATGTGTCCAGCAAATTTCCAGTATACAACACATTATTGATTATTGTCCTCATATTATACATTAGGTCTCTAGGCTTATTTATTCCACATAACTTAAATTTGCATACCATTTGACCTTCATCTCCCCAATTTCTACACACTCCTGACCATGGTAACCACCTTTCTGTGCTGCGAGTATTTGGTTGATTTGGTTTTTGTTTGTTTG